>NC_090926.1:352516676-353729774 GCF_040938575.1 Ambystoma mexicanum
AACCTCAGTAACCGCCCCTTGCCCACCAGTTTATCTCTGCCCAACCACACCGCTTCCATCAGAAAGTATGGGGCTGTATCTTCACGCAGGAGCCTGGCTTCCACCGAATCTTCAGTTGAGAGCCACCTGGCCACGTACTGCAGCTGCCCCGCCAGGTAATAGAGTTTGAAGTTAGGCAGGCCTATCCCCCCCCTGTCGCACGGGTTCTGGAGCTTCCACAGAGCCACCCTATTACTAGAACTGCCCCACACAAAACCCCTACACACGCTGTGAAGTTTCGCGAATAGGCTCCTGGGTATCAGAAACGGGACGTTTATAAAAAAGTGCAGGAGTCTAGGCAGGACCACCATCTTGAGCAAGGCCGCCCTCCCCATCATAGTCAGGGGCAGTCTGGACCAAAATACCATACTGTTCTTAATCCCCTCTATCGCCTTTTCCGTGTTGTTTTGTGTTCTGTCTCGATCTTGTGGTAAATGTTTATTCCCAAATACCTAAATGTTACGGGCTGCCATGGTATTGGCAAAACAGGCAGCCTCTGCACCAGGACATTCCTATATCTACCCAAAGGGAACAGGCTGGACTTTCCAGGGTTCACCGATATACCGGAGAGGATGGCGTACCGTTCTATCACCTCTAGGACGTACTGAAGGTTTTCTTCTGGGTAGCGTAAATAAAGGAGCATATCATCCGCATATAATGATATCAGATGCTCTCCACTGGCCGTGTTTATGCCCACCTCCCCATATTGTTGTTGCAGGCATATTGCCAGCGGCTCCAATGCCAGTATATATCGCATAGGTGACCAGGGACATCCCTGTCTGGTCACCCTGCCCAGTTGCCATGAATCTGAGACCGTGGACCCTGTCTTGACCCTCGCCATCGGGGTGCTGTAAAATAACTGTACCCATCTGAGGTATCCGGGTCCCACTCCATACCCCTTCAGGGCCGCTTTCAGCCAGGGCCATCGTACCGAGTCGAAGGCCTTGACCGCGTCTAACGACACTATAGCCAGCTCGCCCGTGTCCTCCTCAGTTTGGTCTATGACATGGTGTAGCCTCCGGTGGTTATCGGTGAGGTTCGTGCCCGGAACTTATCCCGTCTGATCTGGGTGTATCAGTTTCTTAATCACCCTCTTCAGTCTATTAGCCTGCACCGCCGTGAGTATTTTGCTGTCCTGGCTGAGCATGGACAACGGTCTGTAAAACCCGCGCTCCACGGCCGGCTTGCCTGGTTTCAGGAGTGGGATGATTACAGCCTCACGGAGGGACAACGGGAGTTCTCCCTTCTCATAGGCCTCGTTGAAAGTGGCAAGCAGTGGCTGGAGCAACTCTTGCTGGTATGTTTTGTAGAACTCGCTGGGCAGCCCATCCGAACCGGGAGCCTTGCAAGTGGCCTAGTTCCGAATCACTACCTCCAGCTCATCCGAGGTGACGGTGCGTCCAACTCAGAACGTTCTAGATCATCTAAGGTGGGCAGCTCAATGTCCCCCAATGTGTCTAATATGTCTTGGCCCATATCCTCATACAAGTGTCTGTAAAACTTAAGGAATTCCTCATTTACCTCTTTCTGGGTGTTGCATATGCTACCTCCTTTGCCCTGAATCTCACTAATCACTGAGCGGGGGGTCTCACTCTTGTACAGCCTGCTCAGAAAACACTTTCCATTCAACCCACTGTGTGAGGGTATTCTCATTCCTAGACCCCTTGGATCCTCTGTGCAGGTGGCCACGGAAAGGCCATCGCTATTGGATCCCAACCCTGGGGGCGGAGAAGCGACTAAGGATCAGCTCGGTGGAGGGTCCTTGAGGACTGGGATTGCGGTGCCCTTTTCCTGTTGCCAACTAACCCAACCCTTCCACGTCCTTCATGGTCTGCTATAAGCCAGTTTCCCTCATTTCTCCACATATGACATTTGACAATACTGGAATGAATAAGAGGCATCGTAGCAGCAGAGGCTCCTTGGAGCAGACTGAAAGGTGTGAAGGGAGCTGTGTGGACAGGCTGTCCCTTTCTTTTGTGTTCAAGATGCTCATTCCCCTGTGTTCCGAGAGTAGTGCCTGAGGGGCAGGAGTTGGACCCCTGACTTGACAAGCAGAAGGTTGTGTATTCTGCACTGCTGGGAAAGCAGTGAACGCGACCAGTGAGTTTCTAATTAGTGATAAACCCGGTGTGCGAATGTTTGAACTTTTCTAAAGGAATACTTTGTATCAGAGTGGTTGCGTGTTTGTGGAAACACCTTTTCGAAGGAATTCGAGTTAAACCCATGTCAATTGTTGAACTTTAAGTAATACTTTCTATCAGAGTAGGCGTGTGTTGAAGGAAAATACATTTTTGATCTCTGATTACGGAGTATTTTCAAACTTCAAGAATATTAAACAATGTGTAGAGCTAAAAGTGTGTTACAAGTCCAGTCTCTGCTTATTGAACACCAAACTGAATGAAAACTTTACAAATAAGCAAACTTAAAGAATATTAAACAGCAGGTTGAGTCAAAAGAGTTTTACAAGTACAACCCATGCTTATTGAACATCAAACTGAATGAAAACTTTACAAATAAGCAGAACTGTTACATATTGAGTTTAAAAGAGAAACAGTACTTTAATTTCAAGTAAAACCTATATGGTGAATTTTAAAATGAAACTTTAATAATGAACTTTAAATCTAAGCAAAACTCTTGTATGCTGAAAGTGAATGGAACTTTAACCTGGAATCAAAGAGGGGTATATTGCATACCAAATTGTGGGGAAACTACCCATAACAGAAATACACATTGAAAGTGGAATTACCCGGAACCCTGAAGTTTAATCCAACTCATTCAAGATATTTGCATGAAAACCAACCATAAAAATAAGGCACAAGTTTGACAAAGAGCCCTAAGAACACAAAGGATATGTTTTGGTATTGAAACTAAATCTTGGGGAAGGGAACCCAGAGAGTTGAACCATTTACCTCCTTGAGGATAGAGTCACAAAGTGCTTTTGTTTTTGGAACTGTGTTGCTTGGAACTTGTATTGGCTAAAACCGTGTCATCCTGATCTTAAAGGTAACTTTGAGAGTTTTTGTTGGAACTGTTTTATACCTGGGGAAGGGAGCTGAAAAGAAGCTGCGAGCTGGAAGAAGCTCAGACACTATTTATTTTGGTTGCTGTCATCCCTACACATTGTATAGATTAGTTGTGAGGGCAAGTATAGGTTTTGGACACAGACAGATTCCCAAGTTGAATCTTTGACTCAGATTTCTGTTAGTTTCATTTCAGTAGGGAAATCCCACCTTAGCAAAGGGCGGGTTAGGTCTTTTCCCTACTCCTTCCAACACTGCTCCCGGCTCCCATTGGTCTCCATGGTCACATGCTATATCTAGGCTAACCTCTGGCAAAGCTATACTTTAGTGGGTTG
This sequence comes from Ambystoma mexicanum, assembly GCF_040938575.1. Taxonomy (NCBI): domain Eukaryota; kingdom Metazoa; phylum Chordata; class Amphibia; order Caudata; family Ambystomatidae; genus Ambystoma; species Ambystoma mexicanum. The sequence continues at coordinate 352,520,071 of NC_090926.1, forward strand.
GGAAATCCCAGGAGGCTTTAAGAAGGGTTTTAGCCTTGCCTTCTTCTCAATCTCGATTTGCATGGTGGCAGTCATGCCCTCTGGTTGCTTATTTTCATTGTGAATTCTCCATGCACTGCTGAGTTTCATATCATTTCCAGTTGGATTTGGGGAGGGTGTATGTGTCTCTGCGGCTGTCCCTTAACACTCTCAGTTTGTTTTCTGGTGCCCCACCATTCTTCTGGAGTCTGTCTGGGGTTGGTAGGTTGGTGTTGGGTATCTCTGCTCTGTTTGGGAGGAAAGATCCCTGTCCATTTCAGTCCTGTTTTTGATTCCATTCCCCTGGTATAAGTCTGGTTGTTCTTGGCTGCTCCGAGATGCCTTTTGGGAGTTGTGGTTCTGAAAAAGACAAAAAAGAACCCCTGCCAGAAGAGTGGTTGACAGGGATTGTTGAAGAGGCGGCGGTACCAGCAATCATATACAAAGCACACTCGGTGGTGGGGCAAAGAGGGGCAAGTACTGGTTTCCTAACTAATCCTTCTTCTGGGAGCGATCCCTATTCCTCTATACAGGGTCAAGACCCTGACCCTGCCACAATAGTCATGTGGCATATCATAGCCACCTATACCAAGATCTAGAAGAAGAGTTATTTAGGAGGTGGCAGGGTACATTATTGAGGTGGTTTGAAGGAGAATGAATACCATCTACAGGGAGAAGGATTAAGGAGGTTGGAGGGAGAATTAGTACATTTGGAGGGAGAGTTATTATGGTGCTCGGAGGGAGAATTGTTATCTGAAGAAAGAATTATTGAGGAGGTTGGAAGTAGACTTGGTACTATCTGGAGAGAGATTTACTAAGGGGATTGGAAGGGGAAATGTTACCGTCTGGAGAACGTTATTGATTAGACTGGAGGTGGAAAGTTAATGTGGAGAGGAAGGCAGAACCCCCATACCATCTAGGGAGGGGAACAGAGTATATCTACAGAGGGAGATGGAGTTGCAAGACCTGAGGAGGTGGAAGAAGAGCACGCACCCATGCTAGCCAGAAAGACCAGGGCACTTCTAGCATTCCAGGGAAGCCCAGGATAGATTTCAGAGATGTGAGGAGGTACAAGGCAGTGCAATCTCACAAAGGGACAGGGAGGCTTAGGCCGGTGTAGGAAGGAAGAGAGGGTTTTGGAGACAAGGATCCTAGAACGTGGAGGTGACCAGCTGACTGTGAACTCCCAACCTGTCCCATAAACCCTCAGAGAGTGGACCAGTATTGCAAGATATCCACTATCGTCTCAGACTTCTGGAAGAAAGCTTGAGACTCTGCCAAGCCGTGACATGTTTTCCTTGGCAGACCCTTACCACAGAATCTCTAGAAGTGGGGGCAGGAGCCCTCAAACCCTGCAACCCAAAGACAAATACCAGGGTGTTCTACCAGACATTCGAGCGGTTCCAGGATGAGGCCAAACCTTGAACTTTGTAAGAGACCGTTTTATTTGCTCGCCATTCATTATTCTTGTTTTCTTGGAACTATTTGAAGACACATTTTCTTTGCCATGCCTTTTGTGTCTCATCATCTCCCTAATGAATGGTCTTCTCAGTCTGGATCTGAGGTGCCAGACACTCAAGGAAACATTGACTTTGCTGAACTGAAGCCTAACTTTAGGTAACCGTTCTCTCCCCTATCAGTTACACTTGTACTCTTCACTGCCCCTACCTGGACCACCTTATGATTTCTTTAATAAAACACTTGAGTTATTCCAAACAACTTGTCTTATGTGGTGTCCATATTCGCTGAACTCTGTGACAAGATATATCTATATATATAATAGGGCGGCAATAGCCGCCCTATAGTTAAGGTGAGTCGGAGACGCATAGGAACCCCTCAAAATTCTATTCTTAATAACCTTAGATTTGAGTAATGGAGTTGACCGGAATTTCAAAAGTGATTAAAAGTCTGCGCCACCCCCAGACAGCAAAGTTTCCTAAAGATTTGTTTAAAAATGACAAATGTTATTAAGCGTCAAATCCTTTTTTTTCTCCAAAAGTGCAGTCTACTTTCCATTCATTTTCCCATAGGCAAAAAAGGTCTAAACTGATGGACGGATTTGGACCAGGTACGAAATAACTTGGGCATGGAGCGTTGACTTGCAATCCTTTTGTGGTTTGTGGTTATTCCGTGCAGTGGGTATTTTAAAATTTGACGGAGAAGGGGGTGCCCTGTCCCCACAAACATAGTTATATCTCCCATGGTGGATTGCAGGTTCATGGTTTTCAGAAATGAAACAACCACCATCTTGTTTTTCTCTCTATGCGAGAGATATTTGCGGCTATAGCTGAGGTTATGGGAAAATGAAATGCAGTAAAAAGCTATTTGTAGGTCAAAAAACATACAAATGGTATCAGGGTAGAGGTGGGGGGATGGCCAAGGGCACTGAGTGAAATTTGGGAGTTCGAGGGGGCGTAGGGACCGAGTTTGCAGCACAAAGCTTTCCGTAGCCTCGACTACAGCCGCAAACAGCCAACATTCCGATAAAAACTGCATCACAGAAGCAGCATGTGTGTTCTGGGGTGAAAGGGAGAGGGAGAGTAGGTGAGGAGGCCGTCTGGGGGTTGGGGGGCTGGCACAGATGAAGGGGGGTATTGGTGAGTTCCTGGAAAGTATTTATTTTCCTGCTGTTTTGATAATATTCGCTGCTATATTCTAGGCTTCATCAGTTAGGTGTACTCCATCCTGCATATAGAAACTGGCCATGTAGAACTGTATGTTGTTGTTCGAAATCCGCAATTGGTTGTGGTCTCTCATGAATGCTGAAACTGCTTTATTAACATTTCTCTGGGATTTCAAGATTTTACCATTAAATCTGGTAGTCCATCTCCATTTTTGCCTCCGAGTTAGATTGGAAAAGATGAAGATGGTGTGAGGAAATAGTTCCTTTTGTTTTTCCATGTCTTGTTTCATAATTAAAGTAAGGACCACCCCTTGTACATTCCCCAAATCATTGCCCCCACAGTAAATTAGTATGACGTCTGACATCAGACTTAACAAAACGTTAAAAACGTGGAGCCAACAGGCAACTGCCACCAATTAGCCACACATTATTGAAAGCAGCCATGATATCTGCAGTATTTGTCTGTTTCCAGGAAAATTATTCCTACTTTGAATTTGGAGTAGTTGTATGAGTAAGGTATCTATGATGTGTGTGTTTTGTACTTTCTAATTGGTGGATGGTGCTATTGTTAGTGTCCGCGGCTAACGAACAGCCACCTAGCGTACAGCATTGCTAGTTATAGGTAGACACCTCCCCCATTGCAGCCGCAGCTATATAAGAGCAAGTGACACGTTGTGTGTTTGTGGATGTGTGATAGTCACGGCTATCTGAAATTTTGGGGTGGGCAGGCATGTTATATGCATTGAGTGTTTTGGGGCATTATAAGAGACTAGGGGAGTGGAGGAGCATTATGAGGAGTGGGGGGGTTGGTAGGCATGTTGGGGACAGCTTTGGGAGTTTGGTGTAGTGGAAATGCTATTTTGAATTCAACGTTTTTGCAGATAGCTGCAGTTATCAACAGACGTCTTAGAGGTGCGCTTGTATAACCGCGTCTATAAAAAAGCACGCATGTAGGCGCGTCAATACTACTCTGCATTTCATTAATTGCGGCTGAAGTATATTTAAAGCTGTGTCTATAAATATACATTTTATCTGCAATAGTCATACTTTAAAGTGGATAATACAGTACAGATTTTTATTTGTGTATGTTATTTCATGTACTTGGTTGTTCACTTATGTTGATTTGAAGGTTTGAAGGCCAATTTAGTTTGATTTGGGCCTTGCAGAAAAATGTACGTGTACCCACGGCTCCAAGTGAGCTTTGTAGCCGCGGCTACGTTTGATGCTGAGAAGGGTTTGTATATGTTTTGGTGTTTCTAATTGGGTAGTGTTAAATTTGTTAATGTGTACTTCATTGTGATAGGTTGCAGTGAACATGTTGGCCATTTGATTAGTTTTCTTATAATATAGTCCTGTTTTTGTGGTTTTGATTTTGGAAAGTATGAAACTCCCCTTTTTATCTACTTTTCTCATTTTCACTTCAGAACGCACGCTGTGCAGTTCATGCTACCTATGACAAAATATGATTTGCATTAATCAGTTGTTGGTGATTGTTGTGTTGAAAGTTTTATTTGATAATGTGTTCATAAAGGGGCTGGTGGTTTGCTGTGTTTTCTACTACATTTGTTAACAATGAAGTGCTGCTGTTGTATATGTAGAAAATCGGTGGGAATAATTATTGAAAGTTGTTTATTAGGAAAACAATTGAATTTTAGTGAGGTGCATGATATAAAATCATGAAGTATGCTTGTTGTTTTCAAAATAAAGGATTTATCACAGAGCAGTAGAAATGTGATTTTATCTACAATGCTTTTTTTTAATCACTTATGGTGTGTCTTAAACACATTTTTATATCGTCCCAAAAATCACTTTGTTTTAAAAAGATCTATTTTTGCTGGTGTGGTGTGATATTTAGTGTGCCCATAGTTAAAGGTTCTGATTACTGTGGGGGCTTCAATAAAGACTTTGGGGCAGTATCAGACGCAGGAATGCACCCTTGGCTTTGGGTTTATTGGTCTGCAAACTCCTATTTTGTACAACGTAGTATGTGTTTGGAAATGCTATTTTAGTACAGAAATTATAGATTGTAAAATGTTGGAATGGTCTATTTGAAGTTTGCACGTGCAACAGTTTTAAATAGAAACACTGTTTTTGTTTTAATATTCTTGTTGCTGTACTGTTATTTGCTACAGAAATACTGGCAGCAGTCAATGGCAGTTTACTGGGCACACAGTCCTGGACAGTCCTGTGATGTGCACGAACATCTTAGATGTTCAGGGGCATCTATGCTTATTTGTGTACTACAGGGTTGGTGAAAAGCAGTTTTTGGATGGTGTGCACCTTTGGCGCTACTCAATGAAACTGCGTGAAATTCAGGAATTTCATTCTAGACCTGATTCTGAATGGTTTTGAAAAGTGTGGTGCTGTTTTGTCAAGCGGGAACAAAATTAGAGGGGGCTCCCAATATATTGGAAAGGCTTGTAAATGTGGTGCCATTTGATGAATCTGCAGAGAAGGTTGCAAAAAGATTTTAGATCTAGATATAAATGTTTTTGCAAAGTTTGGTGAGATTTTGTGAAGCGTGGGCAAAATTCAAAGGGGGGGTCTCAACATTTTAAAATGATTTAGATCTTTTTTGCTGTTTGACGAATGTGGACAAACGTTTTCAGAAAGACTATAGACCCAACCTTGAATGTTTGTGCAAAGTCTGAATGGATTTTGTGAAGTGGGGGCTAAGTCATATGACTATTGTATGGATGTACATTTTGACACTTTTCAAAAAGTAAAACATGGGCAGATTTCCAGCAAAGTCGTGTAAGGAGCATTGGCAAGGACCTGAAAGCATGATTATTTTTTGACAAATGTCATAATGTAGGTACAAAAAATAGTGATATATCTGTGGTGATTCAGGTATAGCTTATGGCCATGGGCAGTGGCCAGATTGTCTGGGTCACGGCCATGACCACGGGGGACGACCAATGGGGTTAAAGTGGCCATGTGCACTAAGGACCGGCTAAGTGGCAAGGTTTTTAAAAATTCTGATAGCTTTGAAAGGGAAAAACAAATGTGCTCATGGGTACAGGTTGAAGTGCTGGATGGGATTGCAGCAAATATGTATGAGGGGGTCAGCAGGAACTGGAAAGCATGGTTTTGCAAATATGTCCTGTGTTTTTTTAAAGTATAAATAGTAAGTATACAACACAGTGATATATCTCTGGTGACTGGGCAATGGGCGTGGGTGTTAGCAAGGAGAAATGTGTACTGTAATTTTCTTATTGTGGCATCCACCATTGGAGGAAGCGGTAGGTTTGAATGGTGAAACACATTTAGCTTGTGGTTACAGCCCGAATTGGTGGACTACATTACAACAAACTTGTGCGATGAGCATTAGCAAGGACCTGCAGGAATGTTTTTGGATATAGGTGTTGTGTTTTATTTTTCCAAAGTGTAAGAATGTAAGTAGAAAGACTAGTGCTATAAATTTGGTGTCTGGGTAGTGGGCCTGACCCTCAGCAAACGCAAATGTCTACTCTGATTTGCTTATTGGGGAATGCGCCATGGCTGATGCCTATGCTCCATGGATTTGGAGACTTGCCATGGTTGCAAGCTATGAGCAGTGGCCATTGGTTACATTATTATGGTATAGTGGACACTGAACTAGAATGCAGGGTAGGTGCAGTGAATAATAGGGGTGGTTTGGTTCAGCTGGGTTCATGGTGGAGCCTTACACCATAGGCAATAAAATGATGATTTCCATCCCCGGCATGCACTGCTGATAACAACAGATATAAGTATGTGTTGCAAAAAATATGTTTCTTAAAGGAGCTTTATAGTTCTTTTATGTATGTGAAGAGTGGCCCATCGAATGTTCTGTTTTATAGCGTGGGAACATTAATTATGATCAATTATGTGGTGAACATTTCCTGAAATTATGTGGATGATGCGCATTGGAAATTGCATGAGCACTACAAAAAATGAAATGCTTGGGGCTCAATGGGATTTTGTTAGAGGGGGGTCTCAACATTTTTAGATGGTTTATAACTTTTTTGCCGTTTGACGAATGTGGAGAAAAGTTTTCAGAAAGATTCTAGACCCAACTTTGAATGTTTGTGCAAAGCCTGAATGGATTTTGTGAAGTGGGGGCTAGGTCATATGGCTATTGTATTTACGTACATTTTGCCAGTTTTGAAAAAATAAAACTGGCGTATTTCCAGCAAAACCGTGTAAGGAGCATTGGCAAGGACCTGAAAGCATGATTATTTTTTGCCAAGTGTCATAATGTAGGTACCAAAATTAGTGATATAGCTGTGGTGATTGAAGTATAGCCTGTTGCCATGGGAAGTTGCCAGATTTTTTGGGTCATGGCATAAGGTCATGACCCGGACAATCTGCATAATGTCCATAACCACGAGGGACAACCAATGGGGTTAAAGTGGCCATGTGCACCATGGACCGGCTATGTGTTAAGGTTTTTTGAAATTGCGATAAGTTTGAAAGAAAACAAATTGGACAAGATGGTCCATACTGGGCCGCAGCCTTTTTTTACTTATATGTTGTTTTATATATTTACTGTAGTTGTGAGCTCTGGTTCTGCAGAATCAACCTCCTCCCAATCAAAGGTGCTGTCAGCAACAGGCAGATTCTTCAAACAGGCAGCACTAGAACACTCTATTTGAAGAGTTCTTTGAAATGCTACAGTGGTTCAGAGAGGAGGCTTTTCATGAAGTGTTCACAGATGTGGTGCTCCTATCTCCAGTAGTAGCACTAGGATGAGCGAGAGGCCTTCCTAGGATCTTTTATTTCTGATGCAATCCATCTGTCGGAAGATTTTATCCACTTCATCCCAGGTACTAATAGTGTATTTATTCGGTTGAAGACACACCAGCATTTCAGAACTGAAAAAAGAAAAAAAAAGATGTGGGATGAAGATTGGGAACATCAATTATGATAAAGCATTTGTTGTGAGTCTCTTGGGATGATGTGCATTGGAAATTTCATGAGATGGTCTGGACCATACTGGGCTGCAGTTTTTTGGCTTGTATGTGGTTTTATATCTTTACTGTAGCTGTGAGCTGTGGTTGTGATCAACCTGCACCTACTAAAGGAACAGCTAGAGCTTTCAAACATGTGCAGCATTGGCACACTCTATTTGAAGAGTTATTAGAAATTCTAGAGAGGTGGCTTAATTTGTTGTGGCATTGTCTTTTCAGAGTTGTCATTTTTGTTATTTTATGTTTTGGTCACCAGGTGGACATTAGAATATATGTAACATTGCTCATGAAAACACTGAGACTTGGCCCTTCTTTTTGAAACTTTATTTATAAACACTGCTTGACAATACAACAGAGACGAACAATAGTACATTGATAATGGTAGTACATGAATGAGCACATAATCATGAAAACCAGGCTGACGGTCTCGTACGGACAAAATCTACGGCTTAAAAAGTTCAAACAAAGACATGATAAGCAATCAGCGAGCAATAAGCCGCTTAATGAGGGGAATGCACAGGAGAGCAAGAGTCAACAGTATCGTGGCCATCATCATTCGCAGAGGATAGCAAGTACGAGCGAAAGGGGGCCCAGATGTTTTGGGGTCTGTTTACCAACGGTTGTAGGGTGACCCAGCGATCTTCAGTGTCTGAAGTACAGGTAAGAGCTTGAAGCCATTTGTTGTGAGTGGGGGGTTTATGGCGTAGCCAGTGGAGTAGGATACAGTGGGTCGCAAACAGCATACACCGACCAGTCAGTCTCTTAGAGTCAAGGCCCATTCGGGGGAGTTCATGAAAGAGGGAGGCGAGGGGGGACGGGTGATAATACAGTCAATAACTTGAGAGATGGTTGCACACACTTCTGTCCAGAATAAGGAGAGACTTGGGCAGGACGAGAGCATGTGGCATAGTCTGCGTTATCTGTCCTGCACCTTGAACACTCAGATGGGTGGTCTGTTGACAAGTGATTGAGCCTGACTGGAGTGTAGTGGAACCTATGCAGGATTTTAAACTATATCAGCTTAAATTAGGAATTTACAGATACATCCCGGGGAAGGGTGCACATGAACTCCAAACATTGATCCGTTATATAGATGCCTAGGTCCTTAGCCCTTGCCGCTCTAAGTTTCTCCCACGAACGGACCATCCCATGCTGAAGAAGGCTATAGAACCTAGAGACTGGGCCTCTGGTGGCGCTCCTCAACATAACCTCTGCTAAGAATGGGTCCTCTGGGGGGGCCGTGGGGAAAACCGGCCATCTGTTTTTCAGGATCTGTCGTAAGCCGGCATACTGAAGCCAGCCGGAGGGTCTACCCCGTAAGGGATCAGGGAGGTCTGGCCATTCCGTGAAGGCCCCCATGGTGAAAACATCCCGGACTGGCAAATCCACCCCCTGCCCTGCCACGACCGTGGTAACGTCCACCCGAGGGGAGCTGGGGAGATAGTTCCATAACGGGAAGTTGCAATGAAAGGGGCGTGGATTACCAGTTTTCTTCCAAAGTTTATTCCATGCTATAATCATGGATCCAGTGGGGTCCATGGAGTCTAATTTAAGGGCTGGGGAGGGGAGAACCAAGGAGCGCACATCCAAATCACCTGCCGCCAGGCGTTGAAGCTTAACATGAGGGGGAGGTTCATCAGGGTCAAACCAGAAAGCCACAAAGTGGGCCTGTGCAGCGATCCAGTAGCCCTCGAAGTTGGTGGCACCAAACCCACCCAACGTAATAGGAGAAACCAATGTGTCTAGTTTCAGGCAAACAGCCCGGAGTGCCACAGGAAAGTGTTAACGGTTTGGGTCAGTAATTTGAAGAATTCCTGTCCTGGACAGAGTGGGACGTTCAGAAAACTGTATAAGAGTTGTGGTAAAACTATCATCTTGAGAACAGCCACCATCCCGGCTAGTGTAAGCGGTAATTTGGCCCAATTCGTCATCCTCCGGTCAAGGGAAGCGAGGTAGTTGCCGAAATTATAATCATAGAGAGGGATTCAGTGATGTGAGACCGAGATCGAAGGTAGGTGATTGCCGCCTGGGACCAGGTGAACCCACGGAGATCTCCGGGGTGTGGGGGCAGTGGCGTCTGTCAGGGAAAACATAATAGATTTAGTGCACTTTATCTTTAAACCGGAGAGTTCCCCGAAAAGGATTACATTGTCTAGGATAGGAGCCAGATTATTACCAGGGGAGCAAATATAGAGTAAGGCATCATCCGCATAAAGAGAAATGATCTTGGGAGTCCCCAAGAGTCTGAACCCCCTATGAGCATGGCATTGGCAGATCCGGTCAGCAAGTGGTTCAATGGCCAATGCAAAAATTAAGGGTGAGAATGGACAGCCCTGTCTTGCCTCTAGCTATCTCAAATAAGGTGTAACACCGGTCCTCCATACGGACCCTGACCATGGAGAAAGCATAAAGAAGTTTAAACCAGGAAATAAAACGGGGACCAAAATTGCATTTCTCAAGCACCAGCCACAAATATTGCCAGGAGACTGAGTCAAATGCTTTCTGCATATCCAAGGTGGCTGCCACAGCCTGTATGTTTGGGTCAATCAGTGCAAGGATATTAAATAAATGACTGAGATTAAGAGAGGCAGAACGCCCTGGAATAAGGCATGACTGATCCTAATTAACTATAAATGGCATGTATGGGGCCAATCAGAGAGCGAGCGCTTTAGCAAATATGTTCACGTTGCAGTTAATAAGTGACAATGGGCGGTAGGACCCACATTGTGTCGGTGGTTTACTGGGTTTCAGGAGGACCGAGTTGATCGCCTCCCTGAGGGAGGGGGGGGGAGCACACTGGTCTCACATGCTTCGTCCCAGACGGCAAGCAGGTATGGGACCAGCGAGATTTGTAAAACTCTGCGGTAAGCCCGTCTGATCTCGGCACATTGCCGGAGAAGAGAGAGTCTATTGCCTTAGAAAAATCTTCTGCCGTAATCGGTAGGTCAAGAGAGTCTCTGGTTCCCGATGATAATGTCGATAGGGGTAAGCTATCCAAAAAGGATTCAATGGCTCTGGTGGGGACAGTATCCGTATTGCTATATAGTTTTTCATAAAATAAGCGAAATTCGTAATTAATGCCCTGGGAGGAGAGTGCCAAGGAACCATCCGTCCTTTCAATGGCATGGATATAAGGCGCCCCATTTTCCTGGGTAATTAATCTAGCTAATAGGTGTCCGGGACGCTCACCTTCTCCGTAGCTCAGAGTGACCTGGGGGTCGTCGAGGAACTTGCGTTCACGTTCAGCCCGCTCGCGGAAGGTATCCAAAGCCGTGCATATCTCGCCTAGCATAGCTGAAGACGGGATGTGGCATATTGGGCCTCTAGTCCCGAAAGGAGAGATTCACTCCCCCCGATTGTCCTTCAAATCGTTTTAAGGATACTTGCTTCCTTGGAAAGTGTAATCCCCTGATATAGGCTTTAAACAACTCCCATAGCGTGGCCTGAGAATCCACAGATCCGGTATTCAGTATGAAAAAGTCATCAATAATGGATCAGATTTCTGATTCGAAGACCGGATCGAGTAAGGCATGGGGCTTCAGTCTCCACGAGCAGGTTGTGTCACGGATCTCGTCCCAATCCAGTGCTACCGTGACCGGGGAGTGGTCAGAGAAGGTTCTGGGTAGGATGGTCATTCAGTAGATCGAACTTATGAGCATGTTGGAGTCTAGCCATCTGTCAATGCGTGAGTGTGAGTCATTAGCCATGGAATAGAACGAGAAGAGACGCGAGTCGGTGTGCAACAGCCTCCATGCATCCACTACCCCCAGTTGTGATTATATGTCTAAAAGGGTCTTGGCGGCTTTAGACAGTTGGCAGGGTCTTGTGCCGGACCGGTCTAGGTCAACATCTACGATGGTATTGAAATCCCCTCCCCACATAATAGGAATAAGAGGGAATACGACCAGTAGAGAGGAAAGATGGATGAGGAAGTCGGGGTCATCCACATTGGGGCCGTAGACGTTAAGTAGAACCACTTCCTTACCCCCAAGAGAACCAAATAACAGTACATAGCGTCCCAGGGGGTCAATGGGTGACACCTTATGTATGAATTTGAGGCATTTATGAATTACTATCATGAACCCCTGGTTCTGAGTGGAGCAGGTAGTGTAGTATCTCTGGGAACCCCATGCTCTAGTGAACCCCTCGCAACCTCTGGACCGAGCGTGAGTTTCTTGTAGGAATAGGACCTTCACCTTGTGGGGTCCCACCTATAGTTGTAGTTTGCACATCTTAGCTGGGCTACCTAGCCCTCTGATGTTCCAGCTCATGCAAACAATGTGCTCATCCGCCATCCAGTTGATAGGTGAGCATACCTGGAGGCCTGCCCAAGGGGGGATACCCCGCACAAGGCCCCAGCCAGACTAGAAGTGTCAATGCGCTGATGTCGTAAATTTGAAGGTGATCTGGACCTCGAAGTCCCTGGTTGCTTGTCAAGAAGTTTTTCAAACTTATTTCCCACCCCATCCACCCACACCTCCACCCACCCACAGCTCCACCCCCACCCCACTCCCAAACCGAGGGGTGGGTGATGCCCCAAAAACCCATCAACCAACCGCAACTGTGGCAACTTTGCCTGGGGGTCTGTGCATGGGCCATTAACAGCCGTTACTCCGAACATGAGCATAACAACAATATAACATGGTGCACAATGTAAACCTTAACAGGGAAAATGAGGACCGTGGGAGCCGTCCCCACTGGTCACAGATTGTTACAGCAAAATTGGTACGTTATAGGAGGTACTCGAGCAGGTGGGCCAAGTATAAAAAATCTAGGCAATGATGCACACTCCATGGAAGACAAACACAAGTGCGACTCGCTGAGGTCTTACGAGTCGGTTTCAGCCCGGGAAGTGGTCGTCGATGAATCTAGAGGCCTCCTCTGGGATGGTGAAGAAATAAAACACGATCCGAATGTTCAATCTTCAATTTCGCTGGATGTAGCATTGAATATTTGACCCCTAGCTCCCGCAATTTTTTCTTAACAGCGAGGAAAGTCTTGCGCTCCTGCTGGATCGCTACGGAAAAGTGTGGGTACATATGTATCCTGGCTGATCCCAGCAGTAGCTCACCTTTGACCCATGCGGCGCACAGTAGGGCATCCATATCCGGTAGTTCAGCACTCTCGCTATAATGGGCGAGGGGGAGTGCCAGGCTTAGGCTTTGTTGCCAGGGAGTGATGGGCCTGTTCAATTGCAAATTGGGGCGAGAGCTTCGGGGAATCCTGTATACTAAGCAGGAGGCACTCCACGTATTCTTCCATTGGGCTATCTGAGTTGTCTTCGGGTACACCAATGATGCGCAGGTTGTTCCGCCTGGAGCGTGATTCCAAGTCATCGCTTTTCTTACTGACCATCAGGACCTGTCTGGATAGTGTAGCCACCTCCCTGCGAAGCCTTCCAATATCATCCTCAGCCAGCCCTACCCTAGTCTCCACCTATGCAACCCTGGAATTCGTTTTATCAATACGGGCTTTGATCAGGCTAATTTGACCACTCATGCCATCTAGCTTCGAGTGGAGAGCAGTGAAACCCTCCTGCATACATTCCATCCTTTTTTGGAGTTCTGTGGGCTCTGAGGGTCCCGGCATAGGGGTGTCGGCCTCAGGGGGAATTTCATTTGTTTTTGGCGACCTCTTTGTAAACATGTTTATTGAACTCTGCTTCTTGTTAGCTCCTTTAGTCATGTTCGCCCCAGAAGGGTTCTATGGGGTCCAGTATTGATACGGTATACAGGGAGATCCTCAGGTAGTCTCCCAACAACACAGCCAAAAAGGGGAATTCCTTGCAGCATTTGCAGAGTGGTCGATGCGGTGCGGGGCTGAGGGGCAGAGAGCGGCCTCAGAGGCCATTAGGGAGCACCAGCGGGGCGTGAGGGTGTCAGGTGCGTGGAATCCCGCGCCCCCAAAGAGCAGGAGGGGAGGCCAGGGGGGCAAAACCATCCAGTGCGTGGGTATTTTAAGAAGGAAAGGCATATCACAATGTAGATGGTTCCTTCAGAGTTATTCAATGCAAGCTGTGTCCATACACTATAGGAGCAGAATGGGAAGCGCCCCCAAACTGATCCCCGAGGTGTGGAGTGGGGGCCACACCTGCAAGTTGAACTCTGAATATTTTTCGCCCACCAGCTCTGGGGTCTGAGTAGCCGAGCCTGTGGTAATTGGGATGGATTGCGGCCTCCCACGTATGGTCTAAAGAGTTGTGTAGATTTGGGTGCTGACTTCGAGACACTCACTGGAAACAAAAGGCCCCTTATATATCTAGTCCAAGCATGCAATTATGCCAATGAGGGTCCCCCTCTTCAACAAGGATTTATAGGGGGGTTGTGTGGAATGTTTGTTGCCCCCACGAGGCCATTGAGCAAAAGTGGATCGGGGGCCTTATTAGGACAGTTTTTCCAAGTCCAACTAAGGGCTTAGTAAAATCATTCAAGATTCCACTCTTAGTATAAGGCTGTACGACCTGAGTTCATGGTAGCGTAGACAGAGCAGCCATGCTTATCTTAGGAGGGAGAGAGGGCTGTAGAATCAGTACAAGTGAAATTGTAATACAAATGATCCAAAGAAACACTGAAACACTATGGCCCTCATTACGACCCTGGCGGAATACGAAAAACGATGGCGGAAATGTAATACCGCCATCGAATACCGCCCGTTGCGATCATGACCCGTCACCGTAAAGTATGATGCCATTAGCGACACCGTAGCGAACGCCAACGCTAACTGCACCAAGTACGCGCACGCGCGCCCTGCAAAACCGCAATATCCGCCATGGCGCAACGGTACGCGAATGCTGACCCCAGCGGACATTCACCTAACGCCATCAAGCATGGCGGAAAGTACCATTCCGCCATGGCGAGAACTACGGCATCGCGAACCAACCGTAATGGCCCTACTGAGTGCCTATACTCCACTCCCTGGCCACATTGCACAACTCCTCGTAGGCGCAATGCAGTCACACCATGCAACCAGCGAAATGTACAAGTCACCCATGCATGCCAACGAACAAATGCATGCAGGGGCCCCAAGTGCCCTGTGAGTGGCCATCCACAATTGGCAACACACCATTGCCGTACTGATGCAGCACAGGCATCTGAAGGTGCAAGTACACCAAAACGAACAGAAAATTCCATGACACAAAACAACTACAATCCCCCATCGCTTGCCACCAGTGCAAATCAACATCCAAAGCAGTAACCTGAGGGAGACTGCACCAGCCATGTACACATGCCAGTAGTCAAACCAACCATCAGCATAAGGACGTACCACACAACTGTACCCAGAAGCCGGAACCCAATGCAGAACACCTCACAATACATCGCGCCACAAATCGGAATATGCCACATTACTAGCAAAGAATAACGCTACACGGTAAATATCTGAATATAAATTTAATGCACATCAAAATCACCAAGCCCATACAGCCATTAGAACATAAAATCACAAATGATCAGCATTACTGTGGGCTGCATCCGCAATAAATGACCAGCTTCCCCATGTGTGACGCCCTGTACCTTCATGGCACACAGGGGCTACATCAACGTCCAAAAAGGCAACATGGAAGCGCCTATGACCGCAGGGCCGTCCCATGAAGTAGGCACTAGTCCAGCTGGAAGCTAGGTATGCTGCACCTAGCCACTAGTACTGCGTAAGGGCATGTGGGCCATTGGCGATCGTCCCATAAGATCGTAATGGTGCTCCACTGATTAACTCGAAGCTGCAGGTGTCGACTGTAGAAGCCATCTGCAGGAGTGGCGTACAGATGGCAGCGGCAGAAGGGGAGGAGATACCTGTCACCCAAATGAAAAAAATGATAGTATGGGCATCCGAACTCCATATGCATTACTCACTTCATTCAACACACCAAACCTACAACCATATGCATGCCAGCCCACTCATAAGGACCAATTGCACCCAAAAATCACTTGCGAATCATTACGACACAAATCGAGGTGAATACACTATTTCAAACGAGTGTCTGTGTGCATGCGCCTGTCAGAACAGGACCCATCAGATGGGATCATCAACGTGCATAGACACAAGTGATTGAAGGCGCGTCGAGACAGGGAGGGTTCAACAAGAGCAGACAGACGATGGTCCCACTATGGCAGGCTTGCATCACATAGCGCAGGGGAAGGGGACAGATTCCAAATAGGCATGTACATGGCAGACTCCCAATTAAATCATCTTTCCATGCATCCATTCATCATTCCCTCATCCCGTAATGAAAACGCCTGAATATTCACTCACATAACATTCGAAATTTCCATAGAGTCTGTGCGTAATGCAGCCTTCAAAATCCACTGTGCTCCTGCCCGGATTCCTTGTGTAGTGAAGTCACATGTATTTGGGAACGTCCTGCCTTATCGTCCACTACGCCATGGCGCATCCCATTCAGACCATATCAATCATTGCATTCCCGTCATGGGCCCTGTCCCAAGGACATTCAACAATAGAACGTTACATTTCCAGTCACACCTGTGGGCGTCTCCACGCCGCTAGTTGAAAACCGAAAGCGCTGTCCTTCGAATTCCTCATTTGCAACATCACGTTGAAAAGGCATCTGTGAACGCTTGTATTCACAAATACATGTATGCAGTGCGGCTGTGTGTGAAAATGGTAACTGGCCTCAATCACTGATGGGACTCCCCGCCGTCGGAGGACGTCGGTACAGTGCTGCATGAGGGTCCACCGTTGATCGAGCACTACATTCCACTGACCCTTCACAAGTCTGCTCGCGAATGCAAATATAGTATGTGCAACAATGGGACCATAGCAGAATTAACATATAAACCAATATTCCACAGCAATCGGGATTAAGAACATGATTGCAAATGCAAGATGCAATGCGTCGAATTGCAGCGTCGTGTGCGGGACGTGCTCGCACGAAAGGCATTGCAGCTGACACAGGTGGAATGAATCACCACAGGTGAAGGCTATACAGCCTGAAAACACATAAATTGCATACCCAAACCCCTCCCACAACCACACCCACTCCAGAATGCTACCGGCAGGACTAGCAATGTTGGGCCTGGGGGACCTGATTGCACTGCAAGTACTCCAACTTCAAGAGGAAGACGAACGCCAACGACTGCAACAACTGGCCGCACAGAGGAGACGCAGGAGGAGGAGGAGGAGGGCAAGGCATGGCCAGCAAGCCCCACCAGCACAGCCACTACCACCACGCAGGCAGCCCGCAATCCCACGCCTCCGAGCTAATCCGTTCAACCTCACAGCTGAGCAGATCCACACCCTCTACCGTTTGGACCGGGACACCATAACCGCCATTGTCGACATGACACACGCTGACCTTGTCAGCATGATAGATAGGCCAACCGCCATCCCACCCCTAATGAAGGTGGTGTCTGTACTCCACTTCCTGGCCACAGGCACCTACCAGCACACAGTCGGACAGTTGCATGGCATTTCACAGCCACTATTCTCACGGACACTATTCCAAGTGCTTGATGCCCTCCTGAAGCACTCAGACGACTACATCACTTTACCACGCTCGGAGCAGGAGCTAACAAACACAAAAGTGGGATTCCATGCACTTGGCGGCATACCGGGTTGCATTGGTGCCATCGACTGCACCCATGTGGAATTGGTTGTCCCACATGCCATGGAGGCCCAGTACCGCAACCGGAAACAATATCATTCTATCAATGTGCAAATGGTGTGTGACTCCAACAGGATCTTTACACATTGTTCTGCCCGATTTCCGGGATCAACACATGATTCTATGGTCTTGCGGAACTCTAGTATACCACGCTACATGGAGCGACACGCAGGGCGCCGATCCTGGCTACTCGGTGAGTCTCATTTAATGCATGAGTATGTGGGGTAGGTGATGCGTGAATGACCTGGCAGGAAGGGGGGGGTGCGTACGTAGCAATGACATTCCACAAACATCCTTTCTTGTCCACATACAGGTGATTGCGGGTATCCACTGAAGAAATGGCTCCTTACACCAATCCGGAACCCACAGGACCAGCATGAGGAGGACTACAACCATGCCCACTCACGTACCCGTGTGGTCATAGAACAGGCATTCGGCCTACTGAAGGCTCGTTTCCGCTGCCTCAGCAGGTCTGGCGGGGCACTCCTGTACCGCCATGAGAGGGTGGCAAAGATGGTCATGGCATATGTCATGCTACACAACATGTGCGTACGTAGGAATGTGGCCATGCCCCCCGACGCAGAACTGCTAGCACCTGAAGATGGTCATGATGAGGGTGGGGATGTGGCAGCACCTCAAGGGGTCCGCGAGGCACAGGAGGCCCGTGAATTACGGCAGAATCTCATAGATGCATGCTTCTAGCACTCACGCCTGGTGGCTGTTACATGGACACGGGACTTGTGGCACTGTGTGTGTCTGGGACATGCACAATATGGACTGTACGCCAGGATAGGCCTCGTACACAGAGATCAATGTCCACACATCTCATAGGATGAATATGAAGATTTGTATTGCAGATGTGAGAAGACATTACACACCCAATCGACCCGCCACCCAAAGAAGCCCAACACACCCCCTCCACCCTCCTACCTCCCCCCCGAACACCAGTGTCCAATGACGCTCATTGTCAGTGGGCAGACGCTATTGCAAGCCCCCTCTCCGGGTATCAGGGGCACCCCTGCCTGTAACGCTCACCTGATTCTCGCAGAGGCGCCGGTCTTGACTGGGCGACTACCGTATCTTCAAAGGTGATGTGTAGCACCCGGTTGGCTCTTTGGGCTGGACCTCTGTGCACTGTATGCCTGACGTGTAGAGTAAGATGTCTGCAGATAGAAAATATGGGGTTAATGAACTGGGGTTATTGGGGTGTCCCTATCGCTTTCCTCTTCTCCTCTCCTGTAGACCCCAAAGGTTAACGCTCTCACCTTAGGTAAGTGAATGCCGAGCTCTCCATCTGCCTCGGGGCAGGGTGCTGTAGCCAATTTCTTCACTAGATAGGTAGCGCAGGCCTCTTGACTTCAGAGGACTGCTGTCCGTCGTTTACTGCACGAACGGTAAGTTTCGAGTCATTCAAATGTCTTTTTAAAGTCTTTAGTAATGATGTCTCTTGTTTTGCAGGGTTCCGGCGATGGCGGATGACGGGCTGAAGTGAGTTGAAGATGGAGCCCGTGTGATGAATAGAAGCGCCTGGAAGCACGTGAGTAAGCACTTGTTGCCTGCTTCACGATGCGCTCTAACTGTCTTTTTATTTTGCAGGTACGAGTTCGGAGCGGCTGCAGGGTGCCGGAATACCCACTGGATTAGATGTGGAAAGGAGTAATGGCACGTGAGTATTAAAGTTCCCCAATGTCTTTAAACGCACCTTGTTTTGTCTTTCAGATGCAGATGCAGCGCCGAAGGCCTCCGGAGCGTGCAAAGAGTTGGTAAGCTTTTGTCTTTCAGATGCCGGAATGCAGTATGAAGACCTCCGGAGCGCACGAAGAGTAGGTAAGCCTTTGCCTTTCCGATGCCGGAATGCTAACCTGTTCTTTCTTGTCTTTATAGGTGTTGCTGAAGACTGGATTCAGGATGGTAAGCCTTTGCCTTTCAGATGCCGGAATGCTAACCTGTTCTTTCTTGTCTTTATAGGTGTTGCTGAAGACTGGATTCAGGATGGTAAGCCTTTTTCCTTAGGCCCAGGACTGGATGCAGAAGACACGATGAGCGTCCTGCTGCAGAGGGTGCAGAATAACGCAAAGCAAGATTCATCCACTGGGTGTGGTTTAAATAGCCTCCTGTAGTGCTTAGGTGTCTCCTTCCACAGCCACGCCTAAGTAAGAAAAGAGTTCCTGGTAAGAAAAGAGTTCCTGCCTTCCAGAAGAGTTCCAGTGTTCTAAATCTAGGGAGTGGCTCCAGCCCCACCCAACAGGAAAAGTAGTTCCAAACAGAAGAGGATCAGAGGCTCAACTGGCAGGCAAGTAAGCAGCATGGTCTGCTGCAGGTAAGTCCACCCAAGCATTATGAGCCCGGCGCTTCCAGCGCTGGGACTGGGCATATTTATGAGCCTGGTGCCACTGGCGCCAGGACTGGGTCCAAAAGGCCCCAATTGGGACTGGTTGGCACTCGGAACCTGGGTTATGGATCTGCTTCCAAGGGAGTTGGGAAAACCCTGACCTTTTGGAAGCAGAGATCATGACAGTACCCCCCCTCAAGGCCCCTCCCAAACCGGGCTTCTCCGGGGGTTTTGGCTTGTCAGGAAATGTTCGGTGAAATCTTTTGATTAGGCGAGGAGCGTGGACATATTCAGCAGGTTCCCAGGATCTCTCTTGGGGGCCGTAGCCTTTCCAGTCAATTAGGTAGAATAGTTTAGATTTGGAGATCTTGGAGTCCAGAATGCTTTTGACTTCAAACTCGAGTTCTCCATCCACTAGGATAGGTTTTGGAGATTTGGTTAGTCGGGTTTGAGGTTGCACGGGTTTTAATAGAGAGACGTGGAAGACCGGATGTATCTTCATGTGCGGGGGCAAGTCCAACTTGACCGCTACTGGGTTTACTATGGTAGTGATGGAATAGGGACCAAGGTATCTTGGGTTGAATGTGCGTGGCCCTTTTAGAGATAGATATTTGGTGGATAACCAGACTTGATCCCCTGTTTGATAGTGAGGGGCTTCCTTCCGATGTTGATCTGCTCCTTTCTTGTATTGTTCTTTAGCCCTTTGAAGGTGAGAAACAGCTTCCTTAAAGGCTTGGGTGATTGTAGAATGCAGGTAGCCTACTGCTGGTGTTTCAAGATCTTGGAGGGGATCCAACTCTGAGGTTCGAGGGTGACTGCCGTACAAAAGAAAAAACGGGGTTTTCCCAGTTCCCGAGTGGACAGAGTTATTGTAGGCATACTCGGCTATCCAAAGGATATCTTTCCAAGTTTTTTCAGTTTGTTGCAGCATGCAGCGTAAATACTGTTCCAGAGTTTGATTGGTCCTCTCGGTTTGTCCGTCGGTCTGAGGGTGGTGACTGGTCGATAGTCTCACATCAATTTGAGCCGACCGACAGCAACTTCGCCAAAAATGAGAAATAAATTGACTACCTCGATCCGAAATTAGAACCGAAGGAAAACCGTGCAGTCGGACGATGTTTTCGAGAAATTCTCGGGCCAGAGTTGCTGCTGTTGGCAAGCCTTTGAGCGGAATGAAATGCGCCATCTTGGAGAATAAGTCCACGATTACTAGAATCGTATTGTATCCGGAGCATGGAGGTAGATCGGTGATGAAGTCCATAGAAAGCGTATGCCAAGGGCGAGGTGGGATGTCAATAGGGCGTAAGAGGCCTGCTGGTCTTTCCTTTTGACTCTTGTTTTGGGCGCATACTCCACAGGACATTATAAAGTCTCTGATATCTTTTTTCCAAGACGGCCACCAGAAGTAGCGCTTGATCTTTTCTGAGGTCTTGGCTATACCGGGATGACCTTCCATTAAAGAGTCGTGATAACAAGAGATTACTTTTTTCTGTAAATCTGTGCTGGGTAGGTATAATCGTTCTTGGAAATACAATAAGTTGTCCTTTACTGCAAAGTCCTTTCCCTGCAGATGCCAATTATGTATATCTGCTGGAGTTACAAGTTGCCTGGCTTTATCCTTAACTTCCTCTATGGATTCTGTGGCGATTACACCCAGAATTCTTTGTTCGGGAATGATTGGTACAGGTTTAGGGTTGATCAAGTGTTCTTCCACTCCCATCCGAGAAAGGGCATCGGCTTTACCGTTCTTTGTACCTGGTCGATAGGTAATTATGAAGTCAAACTCGGCAAAGAATAATGCCCAACGGAGTTGTCTAGAGGATTGGGCTTTTGCGGTTTTCAAATATTGCAGGTTTCGGTGATCCGTAATCACAGTAACGGTGTGTCGGGCCCCCAGCAGATAATGCCGCCAAGCCTTAAAGGCAGACTTGATAGCCAGAAGTTCCTTGTCAGTAATCGTGTAATTGACTTCAGGAGGCGAGAATTTGCGGGACCAAAATGCCACGGGATGCAACTGATTGGTTACCGGGTCCTTTTGTGATAGAACTGCCCCCATGGCAAGGCTTGAAGCATCAGTTTCCACGATGTAGGGGAGTTCGGGGCGAGGGTGTTTTAAGATTGGTGCAGAGATAAATTTAGTCTTCAAATCCTGGAAAGCTTGTTCTGCCTCGGTAGACCATTCAAAACGTTTGTTTTTCTTTAACAAGGCAGTGATGGGCTGGACTATTCGAGAGAACTCGGGGATAAACCTGCGGTAAAAGTTAGCGAAGCCTAACATGCTTTGCACACCTTTTACGGAGGATGGTGATGGCCATTTGAGAACTGCATCGACCTTCTTTGAATCCATACGCACCCCGCCAGGTGATAATATGAATCCCAAGAATTCAACTTCAGTCATGTTGAAAACACATTTTTCCAACTTAGCGAAAAGTTTGTGTTGACGCAATCTTTCGAGGACCATTTTCACGTGTTTCCGATGTTCAGTTTCCGATGAAGAATAAACGAGGATGTCGTCAATGTAAACAACAACACATACATCTATGAGCTCTCTGAGGACATCGTTCATAAAATATTGAAAGGCGGCCGGGGCATTGCAAAGTCCGAAGGGCATGACCTGATATTCAAATAGCCCATACTTGGTGCGGAAGGCCGTCTTCCATTCATCGCCCTCTTTTACTCGTACCAAGTGGTAAGCTCCTCTAAGATCCAGCTTTGTATATATGCATGCTTTTCTGACTTGGTCCAGGAGTTCAGGGATCAAAGGTAACGGATATCTATTCTTAACGGTGATCTGGTTCAGGGAGCGATAATCGATACAAGTTCTAAGATCTCCTTCCTTTTTTGGAACGAAGAACAAAGCTGAAGAAGCAGGGGACTTGGAAGGACGAATAAACCCATTTGCCAGGTATTGATCCAGGTATTGTCGAAGGTGAAGGTTCTCAGGCTCGGTGAGGGCATAAATTCTACTACAAGGAGGAGTAGATCCAGGTATCAGGTCTATCTGGCAGTCATAAGACCTATGAGGAGGTAGAGAGTTAGCCTGATCCTTCCGGAAAACATCTTGGTATTCTAGGTATTCGGGAGGTAACTGGGGAGTCTCTGAAGAAATTGCGGCCAGTGCAACACCAGGTGGAGGGTGACAAGTAGAGAAACATTCTGGAAACTGGACCGTTCTTGCCCGCCAATCGATCAGAGGATTGTGTTTCTCTAACCAAGGTATTCCTAGAATAATCTGAAACTGAGGGGCCTTGATCACATCGAACACGATCTTCTCATGGTGTCCATCTTGACTTACTAGCGTCACTTCTTGAGTGGTATGCGTTACTGGCCCGGAGGCTATCTCCGTACCATCCACCGTAGTAATGACGTCCTTTACAGCCTTGGGACAAAGAGTTAGATTCATCCTCAAAACCATTTCATGATCCACATAATTGCCGATGGCACCGCTGTCGACGTAAGCTTCAATTGCATGTAATCGATCCGGATTATCAGGGCTAATGAGGACCATAGGTATCACGAAATGCGAGGTCACGGAACTGGTTTTTACGCTCGGCAAGAGGACCTCTATTCTTGTCGGGCGAGGTCGTTTCCCTGCTCAGAGTTTGTAACTTTGGTAACTGCAGCTCCTACTGCCTTCTTGGCAGGTTTCACCGGACAGTCTTGAAGAAAGTGCCCTGAGTTTCCGCAATAAAGGCATAATTGCAACTGTTTCCTCCTTTCCCGCTCCCGTTGTGTTAGAGGACCTTTCAGACCCCCTATTTGCATGGATTCCCCGGAGTCTACTCCTTTGGAAGGAGTTGGCGGTTTGGAAAATACTCGAGCATCAAACTTGGAACGATCGGCCTTCCTGTTCTGCAGCCTGTGATCTATTTGAACGACCAAGTCTATGTAATCCGAACAGTCTTGTGGGGGATTCACTACTTGGGCTAAAACGTCTTTGAGCTCTCCACGTAGACCTTTATAAAACAGCGTAATCCTTTTGTCCTCAGGCCATTGAGTTTCCACTATTAGTCTATTGAAAGATGCAATATAAGCCAAAAGGTCTTGATTATCCTGTCGCAACGAAAGAAGCTCATTGTCCAAGGCCTGTCCCTGTGAATGTCTTGCGAACAGTTTTTCCATACTAAGCTGAAAGGCTTGAAAATCATGGAGAACCGGATCATCTTGATGAACTAGAGGGATCGACCAGTCTTCCGCATTGCCACTAAGGTACGAAAGTACAAAAGCTACTTTAGCTTGATCAGTTGGAAAGGCTGCTGGCCGGCATAAGAAGTGCAACCGGCACTGATTGATAAATACTGCAAACCTCTTTGGGTCACCAGAAAATCGCTCGGGCGGAGCCAGAGGTACATTCCCAGGTAGGTTGATCTGCACTGGATTCATAGAGGATGTTGAAGGAAGATTTGCCCCTGATGCGGGTAACGGGGTCTGTCCGGCTTGTGACTGTAGCACTTGTCTAGCAAGATTGTCTGTTCTCTCCTTGGAAATAATTAGTTCCCTTCTTAGAGCATTAGTTTCCTGACGAGTTGCATGCACTTCTGCCCTTAGTTCCCCAAGTAACCGGGCTAGGGGGTCAGTATCCGAGGTTTCCATAGCGCCTGGGCGAGAGTTTTGCGGTAGGCTTTGCGTTCTGTAACGCTCACCTGATTCTCGCAGAGGCGCCGGTCTTGACTGGGCGACTACCGTATCTTCAAAGGTGATGTGTAGCACCCGGTTGGCTCTTTGGGCTGGACCTCTGTGCACTGTATGCCTGACGTGTAGAGTAAGATGTCTGCAGATAGAAAATATGGGGTTAATGAACTGGGGTTATTGGGGCGTCCCTATCTCTGTCCTCTTCTCCTCTCCTCTAGACCCCAAAGGTTAACGCTCTCACCTTAGGTAAGTGAAGGCCGAGCCCTCCATCTGCCTCGGGGCAGGGTGCTGTAGCCAATTTCTTCACTAGATAGGTAGCGCAGGCCTCTTGACTTCAGAGGACTGCTGTCCGTCGTTTACTGCACGAACGGTAAGTTTCGAGTCATTCAAATGTCTTTTTAAAGTCTTTAGTAATGATGTCTCTTGTTTTGCAGGGTTCCGGCGATGGCGGATGACGGGCTGAAGTGAGTTGAAGATGGAGCCCGTGTGATGAATAGAAGCGCCTGGAAGCACGTGAGTAAGCGCTTGTTGCCTGCTTCACGATGCGCTCTAACTGTCTTTTTATTTTGCAGGTACGAGTTCGGAGCGGCTGCAGGGTGCCGGAATACCCACTGGATTAGATGTGGAAAGGAGTAATGGCACGTGAGTATTAAAGTTCCCCAATGTCTTTAAACGCACCTTGTTTTGTCTTTCAGATGCGGATGCAGCGCCGAAGGCCTCCGGAGCGTGCAAAGAGTTGGTAAGCTTTTGTCTTTCAGATGCCGGAATGCAGTATGAAGACCTCCGGAGCGCACGAAGAGTAGGTAAGCCTTTGCCTTTCCGATGCCGGAATGCTAACCTGTTCTTTCTTGTCTTTATAGGTGTTGCTGAAGACTGGATTCAGGATGGTAAGCCTTTGCCTTTCAGATGCCGGAATGCTAACCTGTTCTTTCTTGTCTTTATAGGTGTTGCTGAAGACTGGATTCAGGATGGTAAGCCTTTTTCCTTAGGCCCAGGACTGGATGCAGAAGACACGATGAGCGTCCTGCTGCAGAGGGTGCAGAATAACGCAAAGCAAGATTCATCCACTGGGTGTGGTTTAAATAGCCTCCTGTAGTGCTTAGGTGTCTCCTTCCACAGCCACGCCTAAGTAAGAAAAGAGTTCCTGGTAAGAAAAGAGTTCCTGCCTTCCAGAAGAGTTCCAGTGTTCTAAATCTAGGGAGTGGCTCCAGCCCCACCCAACAGGAAAAGTAGTTCCAAACAGAAGAGGATCAGAGCCTCAACTGGCAGGCAAGTAAGCAGCATGGTCTGCTGCAGGTAAGTCCACCCAAGCATTATGAGCCCGGCGCTTCCAGCGCTGGGACTGGGCATATTTATGAGCCTGGTGCCACTGGCGCCAGGACTGGGTCCAAAAGGCCCCAATTGGGGCTGGTTGGCACTCGGAACCTGGGTTATGGATCTGCTTCCAAGGGAGTTGGGAAAACCCTGACCTTTTGGAAGCAGAGATCATGACACTGCCTGTGGAGCGCCGGGTCCTCCCAGATCTACGTTGGGGGCTGCCCTGGACGGAACTTGCAACGGATGATGTCTCTGCCTGCTCACGTCCATGCATGTCCCTAAGGGTTTGTGAGAGCTCAGTGAGCACACGGCGCACAGCGGCAAGTTCACCACATACGTCTTTGGACGTCGCATGCAGTTCACCCCTCAGGCTCTCGGTACTTCTCTCCATTTGTGCCCTTAGTGTCTCTGTACTTCGCTCGATTTCTGCCCTAAGTGTCTCAGTAGATGTTTCAATGGCTGCCTTAGAACCCCCACATTCATCAGCATGCTCCTTGAGGAGCGTGGCCATTTGCTGCTGTTGCACTATCATCTGCTCGAGGGACTGTTGCCTCTGCTGGGCCATGCCCATTTGCGGTGGTGTCACAGAGGGGCTGGACGGCTCATGTTGCCTTGCAACAGGCCTTGTTGGGGTTGGCCAGTCGTCATCTTGTGGGTGCCCCTGCGTGGTGTCCTCATGGTGTACGGGATGAAACATACAGGGGGATTGGGACAGGTCATGGATGGATCCTACATCTACAGCACCGTTTTCTGTGTCGGAGCATGCTGGCATGAAAGCAGTTTCACCTATGGTGCTGCTGCCACCAGAAGCAGTGCCTTCTGTGGCATCCATTGGGGGGACCTGTGGTGCTGCTGTTGTGGACATGCTGGCTGCTGGGGTGCCTGTTGATGTCCCCTCCAGTGTGCTGCCACTCGATTTGTGCAGCTGCCGTGCCTTGATCCGTGCAGCTGAGGTGGAGGGTCTTTGGCCGTTGGTCTTGGCCCTCTTTGCAGGTGTGCTGGTAGGGGTGTCCTGAAGCTCGTCGTTGGAATCGGACCCTGTGGTGGAGTAAAGGAGGGCGAGCGTTATTCATGGGTCTGTGGTGATTGTAATGGCAATTGTATCACATGCATTGGGGTGGTACCTGGGGGTGATTTGGGTCAGGGCCTTGGAGGTGGTCTCATTTTTGTGTGCATTGGGGATGCAGTTATTTTGCAGTCTGCAGTTAGGGTGTGCATGCTGCACATGTAGGGTGTGTTTTTTGGTTTTTTGAATATTTAGTTGTTTGATCTGACTTTTAAGGGGCGCTGTCATGGCATTGTATGTGGTCGTTCTCCTGAACATGTGTTTCTATTGCACTATGGGGACACATGGTACTTCACATGGTTGGTAATTGGGGATTTGCCATAGTTTTATTTGGGCCACCTACCTGATTCTTCTGATGTCTGCACTCCTTTCTCCATCCCTCCGACTCCCTCTATGCTCTCCATTCCGATGGTGGAGGCACAGATTTCTTCCCAGGGGTCAACTTGATGGGTGATTCCGATCCTCCCCCGGTAGCTGTGGCAATGTTCCGGTTGGCAGAGAGTATGCTCCGGACGCGTATCCGTAGGTCGTCCCATCGCTTTCTGCATTGCTGTGGGTTGCGGGGTGCGGTCCCCACCGCACTTACCCGCTGTGCCACCAGCGCCCATATGGCCTTCTTGTTCGCAAGTGCCGTCCTGGTCATTTGCGTGGAGAAGACGACGGCAGCGTTCTCCTGGAGGGTCTCTGTGAGCACGGTGAGTTCCTCGTGGGAGAAGTGGACCTGCCGCTTGCGGTCGCACGCTTTTTTAGCAACTTTTCCCATATTTATTTTTTTAACTGGGGTGGCTAACGGGTTGGGATGTGTCTCAGGGTCGGATTTTAATGGTTGTGTTGGGATTCTGGTTTTATAGGTGTACGGCGTGCTGTTTCCCGTTCCGGCCCCATGTTTTTACTTCCGTTTCCGTATATTTACGGTGACCGTATTTTGCGCTGACCGCTCATTACGGTGACCGGTAAAATGGGTGGCGGAATTGCACCTAGGGCGACGTACGACGGCGGTAAGGGGCGTTTTGGGGTCATTTCCGCCATCGCGGACTTTGCACTTCCGCCATGGCGTAATGCTCGTGCCCGATGGGTCAGAATTAGCCGCACTTTCCTCCATCGTGCAGTGGCGGAAACGCTATTTACGCTATGGCGGTCATGTCAGTTGATTTCCGCCAGGGTCGTAATGAGGGCCTATGTATGTAAAGATAAAGGATTTATTTAAATGCAACTTCTACTGATCTCTTCCTTTCTGCTCCTTTGAGCTCCCAGCACTGAACTCAATACCTCTCTCTATCCGCTCCACACCTACCTTTTCCTCCTTCCGTACTTCCCTGAAATCTCTCCTTCTCCATCCCCCTCCCTGATACCTTCTCCCATTACTATCTCCTTTCCCTCACATCTCCCCCTATGCACCTCACCCTAACCCCCTTTTTCCTTACCCTCCTTGCTTCTTCACCCTAATGCCCTTTTTCCCTCCTCCTTTCCCATCCTCACCCCCTCCTTCCCTCTTACCCTCACAGATTAATTGCTCGACATACTGTTTTATTGTTTGATTCATGTATTGTAAATTGCTTCTACTGTTAAAAAAATATATATGTTTATGTACCTTGTTATAATGTACAGCGCTTTGGATTAAAGCGCTATATAAACACAATAAATACAAATAAATACAATTACAATACAAACAGCCAGTTATTGCCAATAAGTTGTTAAAGAGGATAACTTTAAAAAGACACTATGGAGAGTCTTAAAAATGACACCCATAAAAAGAGTTAAAGATTATGCAAGTGTGGAAATAGGTTCCAACTCACTGAGGTTTTATGGAAAAATATCCCACTAATAAAGCAAAACATTCTGGGGTTAAGCCAGGTTAGGAAGATTTACCAGTTCAGTGCAAATATTACCTGACAATCGTCCCTCCCAGTCTTAGGAACAGGAGAAGCTAATCCTCACCTGGATGGATCTCTTGTTTCAAGTCGGTTAAACTGTTTGCTGAGTCAACTAGCAATCTTTTTGTAACCCTTGCTGTGATACTTTTTTTTAATATTAGTGATCATTTGCAAATTATATGACCTACAAGTAGTGTTGGCACTTCACTCTTGTCTAAGGTATAGTGGATCTGATTTAACAGTCCCTCAGAAGTTGTCACAACTTCTAAACCTACAATAGGCTTTTTAAAGGGGTTCTTATAAAGAAATCCATTAGACCTAGAGGGGTTTCCATGATTCCTCACCATCTCTCTCACATGAGCAGGTTGGGTCTCGGGTATCCTATTTGGAGGGGTTGTGGCAAAGCATTGTACATCCTTCCACTTCCTCCTAGATCTGTTTTTACCTTGGTTTTACCTTGGTTAGGGGTTTCCCTTCTAACACTAGGATTTACCACGGGCTCTTCAGCAGAAGGCACCACCAGTCAAGGGGTTTAGCCTTTGACATATCTTTTCTGGATTTCCAACAGTTTTGAGGTTTACCAGTCCTCAAAAGGCCTAGTTAGCTCACAACCCCGTCTACCCACCTCTTCCTCAGAAGCAGTGTGGGTCTAAGACTTTAGAATTGGAACTGAAATGGTACAGCATGGTTTGGGCTCCCATTTCCATATTAGTCTAGTTTTAGAATTGCCTTTGTTAGAGGTTTCCATGCCAACATTAGGATTTACAATAGGATTCTCTGTAGAGGACCTGTCATGATGCCTACTCCCGGGCATCCAGACCAAGTCCATCAACCCCGGAAGCAGGCATCATGTTACCTGGAGCAAACCCAGCAACCCCTGTTAGGGGCTATCTGGGTACAGTCCTGGTGCCTATGGCGCCAGGCTCATATGGGACATCAGTCCTGGCGCCGTAGGCACCAGGCTCATATGTTAAAACATACCTGATGCAGACCATGCTGCAAGGGATCCAAGCATTCAAGCCAATGTGAGGCTTGAAGGGACTATTTTATCTTAGGGACTATTTTGTTACTCAGGTGTGGCTGTGGAGGAATACTTACCTGGGACTACTTTGAAGGCTATTTAAACCACGCCCGAAGAGCAGCACATGCTTTGCGTTATTCTGCATCCAGCAGCGTAACGCTCACCGTGTCTGCAGTCAGCATCCAGCATCCTGCCACGCCGGCCTCGAGTCCAGAGCACCTAGAAAGAAGGGAAAGAAGAAGAAAGGTTAGAACAAGAACTTTACTGGATTTCTTACCTGATTTCTGATTCAGCGCATCTTCGAACCAGAAACAGACTTCATTTTAAACGCGTTGCATCGCCAGCAGCAGTGCCGCGCCATACTCACCGTTCCTCGCAGCATCTCTACGATCCGGTGCTGTCTCCATCACCTGGTTGCCGCATTCCAGCGCCTAAGGGGGACAAGAAAACAACAAGGTGAGCCAAGGGAACAAACAAGGACAATCTCTTGCCACCATATGCTTACCTGATTATACCGCCGGAGGTATTATCCACCAGCACGGCAAATCTTCCTACGCTGCACCTGCAAGCAAAGAGAAAGCAGCAAGTTAAACCTTGGCATCATTTACCAGACAGTGTTACAAAACACAGACTCTTACCTGAACGCTTTCAGCTGCCACAAGACGATCATCTTTTGGGTCTAAGCTGCAAAAGAAACAAGGAACTGGACAAGAGTGATTTATCGGACATTTTGAACTCATTACAACTATATACTTACGGCCTTTCGCCCAGAGGTTTGGAGCCAAGATTTGTCCAGAAGTCTTCCAATATCCTCAAGCCAGTGAAGTAACTGGCCATCAATGCCCCCCTGCATTCTTCGCAGGATGGAGAGCTCATCATACAAATCTATAAGGTGAGTTTTGTGAAAGGGAATGTCAGAAGTGATGTGGGGACGCAGTGAGGTGTTAATACTCAAATCCACGGGTGGCTAATTCCCTTTCCCCGTCTTTAGGAGACTACTTCTATGGGTCAAGCAGACGAAGCTAGGTGGGCCAGTCCAGTCAGTCATCTCTGCACTACGCATCACGTTGGTGGAGGCCGTGGCTGTCCAGTTCCGCTCGACACCCCTGTGGGAGCCAGGTGAGCATAACAGAACGCAAAGCCTTCCTACAAATTCTCACCCACCCGGGTGTCATGGAGACCTCAGAAACTGACCAACTGGCCACATTATTAGGGGAATTTAGGGTTGAAGTACATGCCGCTCGCCAAGAAACTAATACACTCAGGAGAGAGTTGATTGTTTCGAAGGAACGCACTGATGATCTTGCTAGACAATTACTGCAAAACCAAGCGGGGCAAACACCCCTACCAGGACTTGGGGGGATTACAAACCCTGTTTCACCAAGCAACCCTGTGCAAGTGATTTTACCAGGCAATATCCCTTTAGCCCTGCCAGAAGGCTTTGCGGGGGACCCGAAAAGATTCGCTGTGTTCATGAACCAATGCTGTTTGCACTTTTTATGCAGACCTGGAGCCTTTCCAAACGATCAAGCCAAAGTAGCCTTCGTATAATCATATCTCAGTGGCAGTGCAGCGGATTGGTCAATCCCACTAGTCAATCAGGATGACCCTATTCTTCGGGATTTTCAGGGTTTTCAAATGAGCATGGAAAGACTATTTGCCCGGCAATCTCAAGGACAGGCCCTGGATAACAAACTTATGTCCCTACGACAGGGTAACCAAGACCTTCTAACCTACATAGCAACCTTTAATAGGTTGGTGGTGGAAACTGGATGGCCCGAAGAACAACGGATTACGTTGTTTCATCGGGGACTTCGAGGAGAACTCAAAGATGTTTTGGCTCATGTTGTGAACCCACCTCAAGACTGTGCTGAATATATAGATTTAGTGGTCCAGTTAGATCACAGACTTCAGAATCGAAAGGCTGATCGAGCCAAGTTCGAGAACCGGGTGTTGGTTAAACCCAACGCTACCCCCAAAGGAACAGATGCATCAGAACCCATGCAAATCGGAGGAGTTAACGGACCCTTGACACAGAAGGAAAGAGAAAAAAGGCAGCAAATGCAATTATGTCTATACTGTGGAACCTCGGGACATTTTCTATGGGATTGCCCTGTAAAACCACCCAAGAAGGTGGTAGGAGCTGCTGATAAAAGCCATATGGAGCATGACTCGGGAAACAACCACGCCCGACAAGCGTAGAGGTCCGCTTGCCGAGCTTGAAGAAGCATACTCAGACCTTGCATTTCATCATACCAATGGTCCTTATAGATCCAAGGCAGCCATCACGTTTGCACGCAGTTAGGGCATACATTGATAGCGGGGCCATAGAAAACTATGTGGACCACGAATTGGCTTCTAGGATGAATCTACCTCTCTGCAGAAAGACCACTTCGGATGTCATCACCACAGTTGATGGAACTGAAATTGCCTCTGGGCCTGTAACTCATTCCACCGCAGAGATGATATTATTGGGTCAGAGTGGGCATCGAGAGACTATTGCGTTTGATTTAATCAAAGCCCCGCAGTTCCAAATAATACTGGGGATACCTTGGTTGGAAACACAATCCTTGTATTGATTGGCGAGAGAAGAGAATAACCTTCCCGGATTGTGCACACACTTGTTACCCAATAAAAACCTTGAACAAGGACCTGGCCACAGTCGCTACTCCAGTTGTGCAGTTACCACACGAATATCAAGAATTCCAGGATGTTTTCCAAAAAGAACAGGCAAACACCTTACCACCTCACAGATCATACAATTGTCAAATTGATCTCATACCTGGTGCACAACCTCCATGTAGTAGGATCTACGCACTTACGGAACCTGAGAACCTTCACCTACGACAATACTTGGACCAATACCTTGCCAATGGCTTCATTCGTCCATCCAAATCCCCTGCATCTTCAGCTTTGTTCTTTGTGCCAAAAAAGGAAGGTGACCTCAGAACGTGCATAGACTACCGCGCCTTAAATCAGATCACGGTTAAGAACTGATACCCATTGCCTCTGATCCCAGAATTACTAGACCAAGTAAAGGATGCTTGCATCTACACTAAATTAGATCTCTGAGGGGCATACCATCTGGTACGTGTAAAGAAAGGCGACGAATGGAAGACTGCTTTTCGCACTAAGTACGGGTTATTCGAATACCAGGTGATGCCCTTCGGGTTGTGCAATGCACCAGTAGCCTTCCAGTATTTTATGAACGATGTCCTGCGTGAACTCATTGACGTCTGTGTTGTCGTATACATAGACGATATTCTAGTGTACTCCTCTTCAGAATCTGACCATGTGAAGCACGTTTGTGCAGTCCTTGAGAAACTACGCCAGCACAAGTTATATGCAAAACTGGAAAAATGCGTTTTCCATACTACAGAAGTTGAATTTCTTGGATTTATCCTGACTCCAAAAGGAGTTCGAATGGACTCTCGAAAGGTGGACGCAATTCTCAAATGGCCATCACCCAGTTCAGTTAAAGGAGTACAAAGCATGCTCGGATTTGCTAATTTCTATCGCAGATTCATGCCGGATTTCTCGCATGTTGTACACCCTATCACAGCGCTCTTGCAAAAAAACAAATGCTTCCTGTGGACTGAAGAAGCTGAAAATGCCTTCCAAGAACTGAAAGCGAAATTCACGTCTGCACCTGTATTAAAGCATCCTCGTCCTGAACTCCCATACATAGTTGAAACCGACGCATCCAGTGTAGCCATGGGAGCTGTCCTGTCCCAGAAGGATCCTGAAACCGGTCAACTTCACCCAGTAGCATTTTGGTCCAGAATGTTCTCGGCACCCGAGCTAAACTATGCGGTTACCGATAAGGAGCTATTAGCTATCAAATCCGCCTTCAAGGCTTGGCGGCATTATCTTCTCGGTGCCAGGCATAATATTACTGTAATCACTGATCACCGGAACTTGAAGTATTTAAAGACAGCCAAAGCCCAATCATCACGCCAACTTCGATGGGCATTGTTCTTTGCCGAGTTGGATTTCGTGATCACTTATCGACCAGGCTGTAAAAATGGCAAGGCAGATGCCTTATCCCGAATAGGAATGGAAGAAGCATATGTGAACCCGGAGCCGGTGCCTATAATTTCAGAACAAAGAATTCTTGGCATAACTACTTTACAAACCCTAGAAGATATTCAGGTAAAGATACAACAACTCTTCGATCCAACAGCGCTGCAGGACTGGGTAAAGAAAGGCTCAGACTACTCTGTCATCAATGACTTACCTTATAATCAAGGGCGTCGATTTCTACCACATAAGGAACTACAAGAACTAGTCATCTCCAATTATCATGACACCCTGATGGAAGGGCACCCGGGTATCGCAAAAACTGAAGCTAAAATTAAGAGACAATTCTGGTGGCCCACCTGGCGAAAAGATGTAAAGTCATTTGTAATGTCCTGTGGCATTTGCGCCCAAAACAAAAGTCAGAAGAAAAAACCGGCTGGCCTTTTACAACCCTTGGATATTCCACCTACACCATGGCACACCTTCTTGTTAGACTTTATTACAGACCTACCTCCATGTAATGGATTTAACACCATTCTCGTTATTGTGGATCTTTTTTCGAAAATGGCCCACTTCATTCCTTTAAAGGGATTACCTTCTGCTTCAATTCTGGCCAAGGAGTTTCTCGAAAACATTGTTTGAATACACGGATTTCCCTCCGTATTGGTCTCTGACCGAGGTAGTCAATTCATTTCACATTTTTAGAAGAAATGTTGTCAATTGGCGCAAATCGACGTGAGGTTATCGACCAGTCACCATCCCCAGACCGATAGTCAAACGGAGAGGACCAACCAGACTCTTGAACAGTACCTGCGTTGTATGTTACACCAGACTGAAAGTAATTGGAAGGACATTCTCTGGATCTCCGAATATGCATACAATAACTCTTTACATTCTGGAACTGGACAAAACCCCTTTTATACCATATACGGGCACCACCCTTGAACCTCAGAACATGACTCGCCTCAACACTTAGAAATGCCCGCAGTGAACCATCTGCACGCTACTATTACACAAGCCTTTAAGGAAGCAACTGAACATTTGAAACATGCGAAAGAAAAGTACAAGAAAAACGCTGATCAGCATCGAAGTGATGCTCCACAATACCAAATTGGGGATCAAGTTTGGTTGGCCACAAAACACATATCTCTAAAAGGAAAGCAGACCTTTAACCCTAGATATTTGGGTCCTTACCTTATTAAGGCCATTATCAACCCGGTGGCCGTCAAATTGGAATTACCTGCTAGTATGCAAATTCACCCCGTCTTCCAAGTGTCACTTCTGAAGCCAGTACAACCTGGGACAAAACTAACCAAGCCACCTGACCCTGTCCTTATAGACGGGGAACCCGAATTTGAAGTGAAAAGTATCCTGGACTCCAAAATGGTTAAGTCAAGACTTTTTTATTTAATCGACTGGAAAGGTTACGGACCACAAGAACGGTCATGGGAACCTAGTGACCACGTTCATGCACCTAGGTTGGTGAGAAGATTCCACCGGAATTTCCCAGACAAATCAAGGCCAAGGGGAGGAACGTCTTTAGGAGGGGCCTTGGGGGGGGAGTGCTGTCATGATGCTATTTGGGTACAGTCCTGACGCCTATGGCGCCAGGCTTATATGGGACATCAGTCCTGGCGCCTATGGCGCCAGGCTCATATGTTAAAACTTACCTGATGCAGACCATACTGCAAGGGATCCAAGCATCCAAGCCCATGTGAGGCTTGAAGGGACTATTTTATCTTAGGGACTATTTTGGTACTCGGGTGTGGCTGTGGAGGAATACTTACCTGGGATTACTTTGAAGGCTATTTAAACCACGCCCGAAGAGCAGCACATGCTTTGCGTTATTCTGCATCCAGCAGCGTAACGCTCACCGTGTCTGCAGTCAGCATCCAGCATCCTGCCATGCCCGCCTCGAGTCCAGAGCGCCTAGAAAGAAGGGAAAGAAGAAGAAAGGTTAGAACAAGAACTTTACTGGATTTCTTACCTGATTTTGGATTCACCGCATCTTCGAACCAGAAACAGACTTCATTTTAAATGCGTTGCATCGCCAGCAGCAGTGCCGTGCCATACTCACCGTTCCTCGCAGCATCTCTACGATCCGGTGCTGTCTCCATCACCTGGTTGCCGCATTCCAGCGCCTAAGGGGGACAAGAAAACAACAAGGTGAGCCAAGGGAACAAACAAGGACAATCTCTTGCCACCATATGCTTACCTGATTTTACCGCAGGAGGTGTTATCCACCAGCACGGCAAATCTTCCTACGCTGCACCTGCAAGAAAAGAGAAAGCAGCGAGTTAAACCTTGGCATCATTTACCGGACAGTGTTACAAAACACAGACTCTTACCTGAACGCTTTCAGCTGCCACAAGACGATCATCTTTTGGGTCTAAACTGCAAAAGAAACAAGGAATTGGACAAGAGTGATTAATCGGACATTTTGAACTCATTAGAACTATATACTTACGGCCTTTTGCCCGGAGGTTTGGAGCCAAGATTTGTCCAGAACTCTTCCAATATCCTCAAGCCAGTGAAGTAACTGGCCATCAATGCGCCCCTGCATTCTTCGCAGGATGGAGAGCTCATCATACAAAACTATAAGGTGAGCTTTGTGAAAGGGAATGTCAGAAGTGATAAGTGGGGACGCAGTGAGGTGTTAATACTCAAATCCACGGGTGGCTAATTCCCTTTCCCCGTCTTTAGGAGACTACTTCTACGGGTCAAGCAGACGAAGCTTGGTGGGCAAGTCCAGTCAGTCATCTCTGCACTACGCATCACGTTGGTGGAGACCGTGGCTGTCCAGTTCCGCTCGACACCCCTGTGGGAGCCAGGTGAGCGTAACAGGACCCCACAGGTTTCGAGTGGTCTCTTGAAACAGAGGCCCTAGCCTTTTCAGAACACCTATCCATCTCTCCTGTAGGAGTAGTTGGAGTCACAGGCCCTCATTATGACCCTGGCGGTAAGTGAAAAACGATGCCGGTAAAGGATTACCGGCATCGCTTACCACTAGGGCTGATTATGACCCGAGATAGCGCTAATAGCGGCACTGTAATCAACGGTGCCGTTAAAAGCACCAAGGGCGCGGGCACGCGACTCCTATGCCGGAAATACCGCCATGGCGCTAAGGTGTGAATATCACGAGTCACGTGGACATGGAAATAACGCCCTTGTGAAGGCCGTAAAGTACCTTACCGCCATGGCGTTAATAACGCCATCGCGGACCAACCGTAAATGGCCATGTGCAGTGTTCCCAGCTGCAACAGGTGCACACAATCATCACAGGTGGAGTCAATACAGACTGGGCAAGCACAAAAGGAGCACACCCCACCCCTTCCCACACACAGTTACACTCCACAAAGATTCCAACATCACTAGCAATGCTGGGGCTGCAGGACCTGATTGCAGTGGAAGTGCCACAACAACAACTACAAGAAGTACAACAGGCAGCACGGAGGAGACGCAGGAGGAGAAGGAGGGCAAAGCGGGGCCAGCTTGCCCCACCAGCACAGCCAGTGCCACCACGCAGGCACCCCCCAATTCCAAGCATCTGTGCCAGTCCATTCAACCTAACCGCTGACCAGATCCACACCCTGTCCCCCCTGGACCGGGACACCATCACCACCATTGTGGAAATGATACATGACGACATAGTCAGCCTCATTGAAACACGCACCGCTATCCCACCCCTACTGAAGGTAGTGTCTGTGCTCCACTTCCTGGCCACAGGCACCTATCAACACACAGTCGGGCAACTGCATGGCATTTCACAACCATTACCCTCACTTACGCTGAACCAAGTGCCTGATTCCCTCCTCAAGCACACAGACAAACACATTTCCTTAACACCGTCTGCCGAGGAGATCTCAAACACCAAAGTTGGTTTCCATTCACTGGCCGGCATACCTGGTTGCATTGGCGACATTGACTGCACCCATGTTGAATTTGTGGTTCCACATGCCATGGAGGTAGCGTACCGCAACCGTAAGCTATACCACTCAATCAACGTGCAAATGGTATGTGACTCGAACAACATCATCACACAATGTTGTGCCCTATTCCCCAGATCAACCCATGATTCAATGGTCCTGCGGAACTTCATGATTCAACGCTACATGGAGTGACATGCAGGGCAGAGATCCTGGCTACTCGGTGAGTCGCATGTTAGGCTCATGGAAATGTGATGTGGGTAGGTGATTGAGGCATACATGCATACTTCACCTGGCTGAGATGGGGAGGGAGAGATGCATCCTTCACCTAGCTGCGAGTGCCAGAGTAAATGGAGCAAGCTCATACCTCAAAAGCAGCCCAGACTGGACTTGACACCTGACCACATAATGCAAGATATAAGCAGCCCTACCATGCGAATGAAGCGGTGTTCCAACCATCCCAGAGACATCTGCATGTGCACTGTACGAAATCAGACCGCATCTCCCTCAACAAAATGCAGCTACAAGCAATGACTATAGCCAATACACACCACAAAACAGCATGAACTGAAACATTGCGCATACAGGAGTCACATGAGGGTCAAATACATCAATACACCACTACACTGACACAGATGCCCAACTACATTGCATGACACCATTTGTTGTGCGTAGTGATAGCCTCATGAGGCTGCCATCACCATTGCCAGGATGAAAGCATACAAATTAGTGGACATCTGCAAGATCACAGAAATAACCGTCGTGGACTAACACAGTGCATGTGCACTCACAAGTAACTGGACCCCCCAGCACACACTAGTCGACGGCATGCAAAACAGTCCATATGAGGAATACACACATAGCACTCACATCGTGTGACTCCATCTATGCATGGAAATGGGCTTAAGATGTAGAAACAAATGCATGCCATGGTATCACTCATAAGGTTAAACATGATGAGTTAACTTACACATACATTATTGCCCACATGCAGGTGATGCAGGCTGTGCTTTGAAGCGGTGTCTCCTTACCCCCGTCTGGAACCCACAGAACAGGCTAGAGGAGGACTATAATCGTGGCCATACACGAACCCCTGTGGTGTTTGAGCAGACATCTGCCCTCTGGAAGGCACGGTTTCGCAGCCTCAGCAGGTCTGGTGGGTCACTCCTGTAACGCCATGAGAAGGTGGCAAAGATTGTCATGGCATGTGTGATGCTAAACAATATGT
Source organism: Ambystoma mexicanum (assembly GCF_040938575.1). Taxonomy (NCBI): domain Eukaryota; kingdom Metazoa; phylum Chordata; class Amphibia; order Caudata; family Ambystomatidae; genus Ambystoma; species Ambystoma mexicanum. The sequence continues at coordinate 352,558,675 of NC_090926.1, forward strand.
GCATCAGACGGAATGTGCCCCTGCCCCCTGACGCAGAACAGCAACCACCTGACGAAGAAGATGAGGAGGGTGGGGAAGGTACAGCACCCCAGGAAGTACGCGATGCACAGGAGGGACGTGACATGCGTCGGACTCTGATCAAAATAATCTGCTAGCACACAAGTATGGGGGGTGTCACATGGAGATGGCACTTAGGGCACTGGTTGTGTCTGGGACATGCACACTGTACACTGTTCACCAATTAAACAAACATACGCAATGAGGAATGTCCCCACAAGTGATTCGTGCATAACCAAAATGTGTATTGAAATAGTAAATATAAGTGAACACACCCACTCCCCACTTCCCCCTCAACTCCCCAACACACCCACTTCCCCCTCCCCCCTCAACTCCCCAACACACCCACTCCCCCCTCCCCCCTGAACTCCCCAACACACCCACTCCCCCCACCCCCTGTACTCCCCAACACACCCACTCCCCCCTCAACTCCCCATAACATGGTGTCGATGTCTGTGCTCAAGTGCATCCTGTGGCATCGGTCCACGTGGCCGCCTCTATTGGCGTCCCCCTCTCCCGGCACCCGGTGCACCCCTGTCTCTACGCCGCAGGTTCCTGCCCGATCTGCGGAAGGGACTGTTTCGGGTAGAACTGTCAGCCGAGGAGGAACTGCGCTGCTCACAGGGACGCATGTCCCTCATTGTCTGGACAAGCTCAGAAAGTACGTGCCGCACTGCGGCCAGTTCGGCACAAATGTCCTTAGAGGTGGACTCTATGGCAGCCTTTACAGTTTCAGCACATTCGCGCATTTCCCCCCTTGTGCTGGCGCATTCTGCGACATGCTGTGTCAAGAGGGAGCTTAGCTGTTGTTGCCACGTGATAATTTCATGCATCGACTCCTGGGTTTTGTGGCCTGTTGATGATGGCTCTGGCGTGTCCATTGTGCTGCTCCCCTCCTGCACATCTGCCACTGGGCATGGAGTGGCTGGCTAGGAATTTTCAGGAGATTGCTCCAGTATGCCATTGTCATGCTGCCTGCACGGGGAGAGGTAGGGGGAATGGAGGGGGCCAGTGGGGGGACCCATGACAACATCGCCATCCCTTTCATCATTGTCTGAGCTAGCTGCGGTGGCGGCAGTCTCACCAATGGTGCTGCTTCCTGCGGACCCAGTGCCTTCAGTAGACACCACTGGGCGGATGGTTGTAGTTGGTAGTGCCGTAGTGCTTGACTTGCTGCACATCAGTGCCGTGGCCTGTGATGTGCTGTGGGATTTTGGCTGCTGTGGGGGTTTGCTTTTTGCGCCACAGGTGGCGGGACGGTGTTTTGGGTCTTCAGGCCTGGGCTTCTTCGCAGGTGTAGTGCCTGTGTCCTCATCGGCACTGTCCGAATGAGAGCCTGTGGTGGACCAAAGGAGGGAAAGGGTTAGTGATGGGTCTGCGGACATTGTGGTGGCTGCATTCATTTTGATTACTAGATGGTGCACATTGGAGGCAGTGACATACAGGTTGTTTCCCTCTTAGGTGGTAGAAGCATGGAGGCATGTGGGTGGCTACAGAAAGGGTGTGCATAATGCATGTGTACAAGGTGGAGGTCAGCACTGCCTGTAGGCAGTCTTGTGCTAATGTGTCGTGTGAGCTCTGTTAGGCATCCTTGCACTTCACAAACATCTGGACTTCATTGGGTTGAGTTTTGCATAGCTGGATTTAAAGCACCTACCTGCGTTGCCTGATGTAGGGGCTCCTCTCTCCATATCTCCGACCCCCTCTATGCTCTCTGTGCCTATGGTTGCGGCACATATCTCCTCCCACGGCTGCAGTTTGATGGGCGACTCAGCTCCTCCGCCAGTCGCCATGCCCAGATTCCTATTGGCTGCCAGTATACTCCTGACGTGGAGATGTAGATCGTCCCACCTTTTTCTGCATTGTCTGGCATTGCGGGGTGTTGTGCCGACTGCACTGACCCTCTGGGCTACCATGGCCCATATGGCCTTCTTTCTCATCAGCGCCGGTCTGGTCATCTCCATTGAAAAGACTACATCGGCATGCTCTTGTAGGGTTTCAGCCAACATATTTAACTCCTCCCTAGAAAAGTGCTCCAGCCGCAGCCGATCTCCGGTCTTTTTCAAAACTTTAGGCATTATGATGTGGAATGGGTGTTGGAGAAGGTTTGTGGAGGTTGTGGGGGTCAGGTGTCCACTGGTTGAAGAGGATGGCAATGGATTGTGTTTTTAAAGATGGCCGCCGTGCTCTTTCCCGTTCCTGTGCGGTGACGCAACTTCCGGATCCGCTTATTTGCAGTCGCCGCTAAAAGCGGTTCCCGCTATTTTCGGTCACCGCTATTAGCGGTGACCGGTAATATCGATGGCTAGGGTGGCGGAGGTGCTATTTACACACCATACGATGCCGGTAAGTGGGGTTTTACGGCCTTTAGCGGCATGGCGGTGATTACATTACCGGCATGGCGCAATGCTCATGCCCGAGAAGTCGTAATGTGCCGCTTTTAGCGGTCTCTGGCCAGCACAGACACGTTAATTGCGCCATGCCGGTAATGGCCGTTCCTTACCGCCAGGGTCGTAATGAGGGCCACAGGCTTTTTATTAGAAGGCCTAGCAAGAAAGCTAATCTTAGGTTTCTTATAACTCTTTTTGGTCTTCAGTTTTTCGGGTCTGGAAGTTTCATTTTGGGCACTCTGAAATAAGGGAGAAAACTCAATTCCTACCTTGGGGTCAAGGAAACTCCTTGTCCTCCTAGGTTTGTTAAAAACACCTAAACTTTTTACATCCATCTGGATCACCTCCACTGTAATTGGGTTTTTAGGTGTACCCATGTTTTGAGTTTTAGGAACCATTTCCACTGTAAGTGGGTTTTCAAATGGTTCAGCCACTACAGGTTTAACTGAAGGGGCCTTTATTCTAAAGGACATACACCACACAGGGTGTGTGACATGAACACTAAGGTTCTTGTCAGCCCAGGGAATTGCTTCCCCAGCAGTGGGTCGAGACTCCACTGTCTGTGAGGTTTCAGAGGGACTTTCTACCTCAGGCTCACCTGAAGGCAGAGTCACATTAGAGACTTCAACAGAGTTTTACAAAGTGTTATAGATTTATATAGATAGAAGTTTTACACGTTTACAAAGTGTTATAGATTGGACAGGAACATTTAAGTTTATATCCACAGGGTGAACCACTTCCACTCTACGTGGGTTTTCAAGAGGTTCTTCCCCTCAGTGTTAACTGAAGGTGGGGTCACACCAGTGACCTGGTTAATGGTATTACACCATATTGGTACTAGGACAGAGGTTTTTAAGTTTCTGGGAACTAGTTGAACCACTTCCACTACAAGAGGCTCTATCACCTTAGCAGCAGCTAAAGGTGGGGTCACAGGAGTGACTTCTAGCTTTGTGGGCCTAGGATCTTGGTCCCGATTTGAAGTTATGGGCGCTACACCCAGGTGCCCTTCATAGGGGCAGTAAATGCCTTTTTTTATCTCTAAGGAGGGGTCTACTAAGGGGACTGCTCTTACTTCAAGGTTAAGAGCCTCAGTCTTTTTACAAAAGGGCCCAGCTGAGCCAAAGGCTACGGCTTTTCTGTTAGACTCAGTATTAACAGATTTCTTAAGGGATGAGGAGATAGCACTTTTAGACCTACCTTTATTCTCAGAGTCCCTTAATGGGTTTAGATATGGAGAAGCTTTCTTCTCATATCTATCTATGAGAGCTTCTTTTACCCTATCCCGGTTACTTCTTTTTACTTCATGCAAATCCAAGAGCTCTTGGTAGTCACTCTTGGGAAGCCTAAAAATAACCCAGGGTATTCTATCACTCTCGCATAGACCAAACCTTTTACAAGTGAGGTCAAAAGTGTTCAGCAATACAGCAATGTCACACTTCATATCATACTGACTCACCAATTCTGGGAACCTGGAAGCTGCAGACTCAGAAGACCCAGAAAAAGAAGGATACAGAAACCGGTCTTTTACAGACATGTTATACTTTTTTCACTTTCTCAGATTTTCAAATTGTATTTCCACAGGAGTGGTCTTTTATGCAGTTCCAGGGACATTTCAGGGTGCATGATAGGAAGTAAGATAGAGGCAGGAGAGGGGGGGTGAACTAACATTCTCCTTATCGGAACCCTCATATTCCTCCTCTGATGGGTTTGGACAGCTGTCTAACCCCTCATCATCCTCACTCTCAGCAATATTGTTTGAAGTGGACATAGGAAACCATGCATATGGTCCCATAACCTTTGGAATAAGTCAAGCTTACTTCCTTTACAATTGAGGCACTTCTCTTTACACATTGTGACCACATTTGTCATTGCATAAGAGTAGTCCTCAGGCCTAAAGCCGGCCATGGTGTTGGTTCTTGTGTTAAATACAATAAGTACACTTTACCTTTGCTAAACCAAACCTACTGGATGGTTTCCTTTGGACACAAAGTATACCAATAATCATTGATTTTCTGAAGTCCAGCTAAGTTTGTTTGTTTTATTATTTATAATGCTCGCCAGACCCGAGGGTATCAGGGCGCAGAGAGCTACAAGTACATTTTCAGCTTAGTAAAACCATTCCACTGAGGCAGTACAAGACTCCACTCTTAGTATAAGCGTGTACCACCTGAGTTCATGGTAGCATAGACAGAGCAGCCAGGCTTATCCTAGGAGGGAGAGAGGGCTTTAGAATCAGTACAAGTGAAATTGTAATACTAATGATCCAAAGAAACACAAACACTATGTATGTAAAAAAAAAAGTATTTATTTAAATACAGGTAGGCCGAGATAAATCTAGGGGTACGTAAACACTAAAACATTATATGAAATCACAACATAAAAACACAACACTATACTTAAATGTACACAGACCCAAGTATAGACCTTATTTGAAGTACCTAACAGTAGTTCTAGGGAAGTCAAAATCGTTTCATACACATTCAGTACAAGTCAAGCCTACTCTTGGGGAGTAAAAACCAATGGTTACTTTCACAATTACACAATTACATTCAAGTAATGCAAGGGCAGTAGACCTTTCCAGTCGTATAATGATTCAGTCAACTGGAAATATACTTTTGGAGAATAGTGAAACATTTATTCTAGGTTCAGTAAAATCCTATAATTACTTTTTGGATAATACACAGTTATACTAGGTGAGTAAAACCTAAGGATGTAATATACAATTACAGGTGCTTTTGAAATCAGGGAACCCCGGATAGAGATAAGCAGTAACTCTTGTAACTTATTTTTGGATGGCACCAGCTAACACAAGGTAAGTAAAACCCACATACTTTTTTAACCTCACAATGAAGGGGAAAGTAAAACCCAATGTCACACTTTACTGAATGATTCAAAGTTATTCTAGGTAGGCAACAACCTAATGTAGACTTATTCTGGACAGGCTAGCAGCAAGTCAGGGGAAGCAAGACCCGGTTGGGGGACACTCATATAATTATCCTCAAAGGACTAATCTGGTGATACCAATACTTTACTTTTTGGAAGAGGCACAACCTAATCACAGGACAGTAAAATACCTCCACATCTACCTTCTATTAGACATGCCAAACAGTTGCTAAGGAAGAAAAGATGTTAACCATACTTTTAAGACTAGTGTATCACACATTCAAGATCAGTAAGAACATTTGTAACTGTTCACTCTTAGAATTACAGTTATCAACCAACTCTTTACAAGTAAGTAACTTTTAAACACTTATTTTCTTTTCTAGGCAGAAGCCCCAATCCCTTGAAAGTCTTTCCCTTATTCTTGGAGCATTAGTGTTCTCAGTGGCAGAAGGGGGGTCACTAGGACTAGTGACCAACGTCCAGTGTCAGAATAGGTTCTTTATTAGCAAAAGTCAGAGTTCCTTAGGAAAACTGGGCAAACAGGTGTGTACTTCACTTTAGAGTTAGAAGAGGGTCCAGGGGCTTCGCAGAAAACACCCTAGCAGGATTCTAGCAGTGGGACTGGGTGCACTGGATGAGAGGCCTCCCTATCACATAAAACACCCCACAGCTACACAGAAATCCTAACAGGCTTAAGGTAAGTACATACCCAAGCCAACACATTACCTCAGCATTGAAGAAGATTTTGCAGCAAGAGAACTTCAGGGTCTCAGCCAAATACCCATTCAATGGATTCCTTGTCGTGGAGACTGACAACAAGGCCTCAGAAGGGACTTTTCAGCAGGGATCGATGAAGAAGGCTCTAGGCAAGGTTTCCCTCATGGCTGAATGCAGGTCTGCGGATTGGCGCCTTTTCAAGGAGCATAGAAAAAGACAGAAAATCGCGGTTGAATTCGCGTCGTTTTAAAGGTCCAGCACTCTGGTGAGGGGACTTTTCAGACTCGATTTGTGTCTCTTGAAATCCACCAGGATGCCTGCGAAGTTTCAGCAAGATTCGGAATTCGGAAGACCGTGCACCGCACAATGGCTTGAGGTCCCAGGGTATTGTGACAACCCAAGGTTGCAGCAATGCGAGGGTTGGCTCAAAATGCAGGTCTTCTGGAGTCTAGTGGGTCTCATCAGGCTCTGGGTCAGAGTCGTTTTCGGAGGCCCCAGGTCGATTGGAAGAAGGGCTACAGGAGGCCCGGGTTACACAGCAGGCTCTTCGGTCGCTGGAAATCGTTTCTGCCACTTTTCTTTCGTCTTTGGTTTAAGTTCCAGTGGTCAACATATCTTCAGCTTCCAGGTTCGCAGTATTTATCAGGAATTACAACACAACCACTGCATTCTCTCCCCGCATTTTACAAGAAGGGACGGTCTGGTTGTCCAATCAGGACAGCCAGCCCCCCCCCCCACTGGGATTTGTCCCCATTCAAGCAAGGCGTAAGACAAAGGGCTGGGGAGTTTTAGACTCCTCCCTCACTTCCTGCTCTCACAGACAGACTGGAGCCTAGGCGGGAGTCCCGAGGACTCCCGCCGAATTCAAAGATCACACAAAGTAATTTCCCACCCTGGATGTCAGGGGAAGGAATAAGAAATGACAAGAAACACTAAAATGGTAAAAAAAGAAGACAGGAGCCATTTTGGTAAAAATGGACACCATTAGGTTCCTTTAATGCAGGTGTGAACACAGCCCACGGTAAAGGTGCACCAAATTAATACAGGGTATCACTGCAACCAGTCATTGAAGGCAAGCATGTCACTGTAACAGAATTGTTATACTTTTAGTGTGAAAGGGGATACATTGTATCTCCCCAGCACTCCACATACGGTGGGGTGTGCTGGTTTCACTTAACAAAATGTAAAAGGCATCCAAAGAACCTTTCTACCCATGGGAACTGCAGTTCACTCAAGGTTAGCACAAGAAAGTTAAAAGGGGGGTCCCTAGGGCAACCCAGCAACAACAGGGACTTATTACAAATGAGTTGTTAAAGAGGATTACTTTAAAAGACACTATGGAGAGTCTTAAAAATGACACCCATAAAAAGAGTTAAAGATTATGTGAGTGTGGAAAAAGGTTCCAACTCACTGAGGTATTATGGAAAAATATCCCACTAATAGAGCAAAAGTTCTGGGGTTGACCCAGGTCAGGAAGATTTACCAGTTCTGTGAAAATCTTACCTAACAGGCCTCTGATGCGTGTGATCACGTCTTTGCTGGAGGGAGGCGCAGGGAGCCAGGCACCTGTAGTCCGGGAGTATCCCACCCACTCTCCGCGACCACCGTCCGCCTCAGAGATGTTGCGGAGGAGCACTTCATATAGGCAGCAAAGCGGGGCAGTCAAGGTGACATCGGCCCGTGTTCTCGACCACGGCTCTCCCTCCACAAGCAGCAGGGGCGCCACTGCAGTCGCGGAGTCTGGGCGGGATACTTCGTCCACAACACGCACCCCCCCCAGATCGGCTCCAGCAGTATTTGGGTCATGGAGGAACTGGGCTATCTCGTCGGTGGAGTGGTACTGCACTCCCCACTCGGTGCCCCAAAGCTCCCCAATCACAGAGATGTCGGGGGGGATATTTCACTTTTCAGTGCACCGTCTCCCCCAAAGCTCCTCCCCCTCTGGCCCTAGGAGCACCGCACTCCAGTCCTCTTGCAGCCTACTCGGCACGGATGTCAAACCCGGATCACTGTACTGGCTGGAGAATGAAGATTGTTAGGAAAGATTTCGTAATTGTAGGTAATTTTCCTTCCATGTGGCAACCCCTAAACTTTTTGCTGTTGTTTTTCACCTTGTTCTTGACTTTGCCAGAGAAGTGCAGCCTTCTGCCGCACTCCTCTGGGCTTTCGCTCCTTTCTTACGGGAAAACTGACATGCCCTTAAGACAGTCAGTACCGGGGAACGCTGTTTCCCGTAGTTTCTTTTATCATGTTGCGGCTTTCGTGCAACATGACACAAGAGGGCAATGTAAGCTAAGTTACAGCTCTCTTGGGTCTCTAGCCTTCTGCAGGCCCTAGATACTCGTTTAGGATTGTATCTGATCGGTGCAAGTGATTCAGGGACGGGAATGGTGGCAGCGATCGTTTCTTGTGTTTTGAGCTCCTTTTGGCGTTCTAAGCGCGTTTCTCGCGCTTAACCCAAAATGGTGGCCTGGCTCCCAAAATGGCCAGACCACGAGGCTCCTTTGTCCTCTCCGCTGACCGTCTTGCTCCCTTCACCTTCCCCAGGTCGAGCCGACCCGGGGCCTTCCTTATTTGGGCATGTACTTTCCCGCGAAACACGGATGCTTTCGCGGGCTTCTACATGTCTTGTGTGTGCCTCCAGGATGTGGGCTGGGATGTCTGGTCCCAATACACATCCTGGGTGCCAGAGAGTCTAGGGTGGTGTGAATGCCTGGGACCACCGTGGTCCGTGATTGGTCCACGAATGGTGTGAGTGTTGATGAGCGGATCTCCCATTGGGTCCCCTCCGTTTTGGCGCGAAGGGAACCGTGGATAAGAGGGGGCTGGAAACATCACTACCATGTCGATCTCCAGAGTTCTCACGAACAAAGGAATACAGGAGCCAAGTATCATGCAACCAAGAGGCTGGACCGAGGAATCGCTGGTGACCCGCTGAAGGACTTCTCCTCTGCACTGCTGTCGCCTTGTGAAACCCTTTTCACCTTTGATCGAACCAGAAGGCCTGTACTGGTACTTCGACCCTTGGAATAGCGGGAACAGCTATTCTCGGCATCTTCACCATCTCCTGCCAGTAAGCCTTCGGAAGCGTCTCTGGGCCATCCAGCTGACTGACCAGCTTACACGGGAGTCTTGCTCTGTAACCGCCGCCAGGTTGTGTAGTATTTCGATTCCTTGTCACTCTCACACGCTTCGTACACTTGGCGTTCCCAGGTCTGAAGTGAGTAGTGTACATTGGGCTCAAATACACACAGCCGCTCCGTTGCCCTGCTGTGGTAACAAACTGTGCGGGTTTCTTCGATTGGGACATCTTTTTACTCAACACGACGACGAGGCGTTCCCTGCTCTTCTGAACCTGCCAGCTACTGAAACGGACGCGGAGAAGCCTGGGTCTGCTTGCATCGGGGACCGGTGAGTAGTATAGCTAGGATCTGGTCGCCCTCCTGCAGGAGCCCATTGCTTTTCCCCGCTGTGTCAAACAGCACCCTTTTCCGTACTCGCGCTCTGCTTCTGCCCATTGTGAAGGCTGCGCTTGAGTCGCGGAACTTGTTCTTCTTTTGTGCACTAAACTGAACTGCCTGATTTCCCTCGAAGAGCTTCTCCTTTTGCCCGTTGGCACCAGCGCGTGCAGGTACTTTTGAGCACAAGGCTCCACTCTTTGCAGGGCTCGGACTTCCATCTAGTTAGGTGCCTCTGAAGGCGAACTGGGTCTAAGCATTATTTCGCACTGCCTGTCTTCCTTCCCTTTTAGGTGGACTACCCATTTCGTGCATCTAACGCTTGAGACTGTCGTATTTGTATATATATTGTGTTGATATGGTATGTGTTGGTTTACTATCGTTATATTGTGATTTTCTCGCTACGGTCATTGTTTTAAAGGCCTTGAAATAAATGTGTATATATTTTTAATATAACAACTGTTTGGAGTAGTTTGTAAGTGATCTTGCTTTGTGTGCTCATTGCGGGCTTTCAGTCACCCTCACCCCTCTTGAGACCTAGTCTTGACCGCCGCGATCGCTACCTTGATTGGTCTGGCTCGTCCAGAGGTTACTCTGTTCCAAGTAATTAGGTTGGCCTTCTGAACTTCTGCGCCACCAGGACAGAGTTCAGAAATCCGTCTTAACAAATTGGTGTACAGCGGTGGGATACGACTGAAGGTATCCAGTGTTGCGCACGAACTAAGGCATTTCCGGTTATACCAACCAGGACACGTAGTGAATTGTTGTAGTATAACTTTAAAAAGGCCATAGTCCTATCTAACAGTATGGAAACAAATACCTTGTTAACTTTAAATGCTTCCAAATCAGAAACATTGAAAAAGATGTGTGCGGAGAGAGGTGTTTCCTCTCAAGGCACGAAATTGGAAATGATACAAAGAATCGTGGCATGGCAAGAAGCGCAGCTTGACGCTATAACTTCTGAGGACAGTGCGGAAGGAGGTGGGGCTGCTCTCACTGGTAGAACCGACGGTTCTGCCGCTGCACTGATCCATCGCGACCACGAGGACAGGGAGGACGAGATGTCTAATGTTTCCTCTGCCAGTTCTGATGTGGAGGCTATGCTTGAATTCAAGAAGCAAGAGCTGCGGTAAAGGCAGCAGGAGCTTGAATTCAGCATAGCCAAACTAAAAATCGAACAGGCAGAAAATCAAAAAGACAGGGATCACCAGTTGGAACTGGCCAAGCTTCAGTTTGCAAATGGGTCCAAGGGTCCTGGACATAGGTCTGGGGCCTCCTCTCATCCACGGTTTCCGAAAGATCTGCTCAGTGTGTATGAGGAAAGGAATGACATTATGGACTGGCTGAATGCGTTTGAGTATGCATGCGAAGTTCAACAAGTTGACAATGCTGATAAGATTGCCTGGTTACTCAGCAGACTGCCCCATTCTGGCTGTAGTGCCATTATGGAAATGTCGAAGGCTGAGCGAGCTGATTTCGCAATGTTAAAGCAAACTCTCATTTTAAAGTTTGGGAAGACTCCGGCCCAATATTTGAAACGTTTCGGAGAGTATAAGAAAAAGGAAGGTGGTACTTGGGTATCTTATGTCACTGAGTCCTTGAAAAACTTAACTGGCTGGGTCGAAGGTTATAAGGTTTCTACCTTCGAAGGCATGCTAAATCTTGTCATGCTGGAACACATTTTTGCATTTTCTTCCCCGGAGCTTAAGCAGCATTTGGCCGATTTCGAAGGAGATAGATCCTAAGAAGCTGGCCATTGCAGCACACTTATGGGTATCACATCGAGTGTCCCATAAGGACAAAACTGATCTTGGTAAGCAGGAGGAAGGGAAAAAGTCCAAAGATAAGGAGGGTGGAGAATCTGATAAATCTTCTTCTCATAAGGGCCACAAAAAGAAAAATAAGGGTAAGACACAAGAGAACACACAGGGTAGTGGAGGTCAGCCTCCGAAACAGAACTTTGGTTACAATAAGCCTCCCTATGTAAACAGACCCAATGGATCTTGTTTTGCTTGTGGAGCAACTGACCACGTGAAGGGGGATCCCCGGTGTAAGGTTAGACCTTTGGGGGTCCACTCCGCTAATCTGGCCTTCTCCTCCTACGAGGAAGAAGAGATTACAGGAGCATCCTTCTCCTCAGACTCATTTCCCAGCGGGATAGAGGCTGAGGTAGTTTTAGTTTCCCTGGGTTCCTGGGAGCTTAAAGTCGCAGAGGCTTATGCTAGGATTCCGGATAATACCAAGCACTACTTTAAAGACATTGTGCTGATCAATGGAGTAGATACTCCAGCTCTTAGGGATAGTGGGTGCAGTCGCACTGTAGTGGATTCTACCTTGGTAGACTCAGAGGAAGTTGCCAGAGCTACTCTGATGCCCACTAAGTTGGCTGACGGCCCACTCCGTATGTTCCCAGTAATACCTGTAAATCTTACTTTAAATGGTACAGCAGTCAGGATTCCAGTGTGCATTCAGAGAAACATCCCGGGAAAGGTCTTGTTAGGTAATGATCTCAGAGCTTTAGGGCTCGTAGGAGACACTGCCGAAAGACCCTACACACGGTCTCAAGCACGGGCAGCATTGGCCAAGACCAATACGCCGCCCCAGCCGAAGGAGAAACCCAAGGCGAAAGGAGTCGACAAGTCAAGACGAGGGAAAGAGAATATTCCCCGAAGCTCGCCTACCACTGCGGTGGAGGAAGTTGGTCAATCGCCCGGGCCTGACGAGGAGGTGGCGATGCCTGAAGTATTTGACCCCAACGATCATCCTGAACTAAAAGACTTGTTAGTTGAAGGAGGTCCTGATAGGGACGAATTCAGTAAAGGCCAACGTGAGTGCCCATCTCTGGAAGGCCTAAGGAGACAGGCCTGCTCCCAGCTTGAGGGTGAACCTCCTGGGACGCATAGGATTTATTGGGAAGGTGGACTCCTGTATAGTGAGCCCACAGAGTCTACAGAAGGAGACCATAGGAGGTTGGTGTTCCCCTTGCTGTTAGGCCCTTCCTCCTGCAGTTGGCGCATGAAGTTCCCCTTGCTGGTCACCTTGGTATGAAGAGGACCAAGCAAAGGTTATCCATGCACTTCTACTGGCCCAAGATGGGGGTGCAAGTAGAAAGTCACTGCAGGAGTTGTGCCTCCTGCCAGTTGTCTGGTAAGGTTGGCGCGACAATCCAAGCTCCGTTGGTACCGCTCCCAGTTGTGGGGGTACCATTTGAAAGGGTAGGGATCAACATCGTTGGTCCCCTTGACCCGCAAACATCCTCGGGCAATAGGTTTATCCTGGTGCTGGTCGACCATGCAACCAGATATCCTGAGGCCATCCCATTGAAAACTGTAACTGCCAAGTCAGTTGCAAAAGCTTTACTTGGCATATTTACTAGGGTTGGCTTCCCTAAAGAAGTTGTGTCGGATCGTGGCAGCAACTTTATGTCGAAGTATATGTAGGCTATGTGGAAAGAATGTGGGGTCACCTACAAGTTCTCTGCTGCATACCACCCCCAGACCAATGGTCTGGTGGAACGTTTCAACAGAACGTTAAAGAGCATGATTGGGGCTCTGGAGGAACCTCAGAGAAGAAAATGGGATCTTCTTTTACCATGCTTACTGTTTGCCTACCGAGAGGTACCACAGGAGGGTGTTGGCTTCAGCCCCTTCAAACTTCTGTTCGGTCATCCCGTACGGGGACCCTTAGCCATCGTCAAAGAGGGATGGGAAATGCCTACTCCCCCTGTTACTACCAACGTAGTGGATTATGTGCTAGGGCTCAGAAAACGGATGGTACTTCTGATGGGCTTGGCTAGTGATAAATTGAAGGCAGGACAAGCGCTGGTGAAACATTGGTACGACCAGAAAGCTTCCCTCATCAACTTTACACCTGGTCAGCAAGTCCTGATCATGAATCCCATAAGGCCTCGAGCTTTACAGGACAAATGGTCAGGCCCTTACACAGTGGTGGAGCTCCTGGGTGAGGTTAACTATTTAGTGGACCTTGGAAGGCTTGGACAGGCTCCAAAAGTGTTTCACGTGAATAGGCTGAAGGCTTTCGTCCCAAGAGTCGAAATCGCAGCACTGTTACTGGCTTCAGATGTTGAGGAAGAGGAGTCTGAACCTCTCCCCGACCTGTTCCAAAGCGGTCCTTCATATAGCTCCTTTGAGGGTGTCCGAGTGGCCCCTCACCTGACTTCTGATCAGCAGGCTGAGGTGAAAAGTTTGCTTAGGCAGTTTTCCCCCCTGTTTTCACAGTCGCCTGGTTTGACACCTTGGTGCAAACATAACATAGACACGGGAGACAGTGTACCTACCAAAAGTAGGGGATACAGGATGTCAGACAAAGTACGGTCTTATATTAAGACCGAGGTCAACAAGATGTTAGACCTTGGGGTGATTGAACCCTCTAGTAGTCCTTGGTCCAGCCCTGTGGTTTTGGTTCCAAAGGCAGGCACTTCTGAATTGAGGTTCTGCGTGGATTACAGGGCTCTGAATGCTGTCACCAAGACAGATGCACACCCCTTGCCTCGAACAGATGAGCTGGTGGATACTTTGGGTGCCTCCAAGTACCTCAGCACGTTTGACCTCACTGCTGGCTATTGGCAAATAGCTTTAGCAGAACATGCCAAGGAGAAGACAGCATTTTGTACTCCAGACGGCCTTTACCAATTCCGGGTAATGCCGTTCGGGTTGAAGAATGCACCTGCCACTTTCCAGAGGCTTGTGAATCATGTGTTGAATGGGTTGGACAAATTCTGTCTTGCATATCTGGACGATATAGCAGTTTTCAGTGCCACCTGGGAAGACCATGTGAAACACCTCGGGATTGTGCTCCAGGCTCTTCAGAAAGCACACCTGACCATAAAGGCTAGTAAATGCCAGATTGGACAAGGCTCAGTGGTTTACCTTGGACATGAAGTAGGTGGAGGGAGGATACAGCCTCTTCCCAGTAAAGTACAAGCAGTACAAGACTGGCCTACCCCCACTACGCAAACCCAAGTGAGAGCCTTCTTAGGACTCATGGGGTATTACCGCAATTTTGTGGCAGACTATGGCACCATAGCTGCCCCTCTGACTGCCCTCACAACTCCGAAGAAACCCAAGAAGGTAACTTGGACCGACGAGTGTGAGAAGGCCTTCAATGGCTTAAAAGACTCCCTGTGCCAGGCCCCTGTCCTCAGGGCCCCTGATTATCAAAGACCTTTTATCGTGCAGGCGGGCGCGTCTGACACTGGGATAGGAGCTGTACTATCACAAGTAGATGAGAAGGGTAAGGAACACCCTATTGGTTTTATTAGCCGCCAGCTTAAGGACAGAGAGCTCAGATGGTCCACGGTAGAGAAAGAATGTTTCTCTGTTGTGTGGACCCTAAGGAAGCATAGGCCCTACCTCTATGGGACCCACTTCACTGTGCAAACTGACCATAAGCCCTTAAAGTGGCTAATGAACATGAAGGGGAGAATCCAAAGTTGCTTAGGTGGTCCATAAGTCTACAAGGCTTCGACTTCACTATTGAGCATAGGCCAGGTGTCCAACATAGCAATGCTGATGGGTTGTCCAGAATGTTTAACCGACCTGAACAAGAGACTCATCCAGGGGTGGATTAGTTCCCCCTGTCCATAGTCTGGGAGGGGCGAGTGTTAGGAAAGATTTCGTAATTGTAGGTAATTTTCCTTCCATGTGGCAACCCCTAAACTTTTTGCTGTTGTTTTTCACCTTGTTCTTGACTTTGCCAGAGAAGTGCAGCCTTCTGCCGCACTCCTCTGGGCTTTCGCTCCTTTCTTACAGGGAAACTGACATGCCCTTAAGACAGTCAGTACTGGAAAACGCTGTTTCCCGTAGTTTCTTTTATCATGTTGCGGCTTTCGTGCAACATGACACAAGAGGGCACTGTAAGCTAAGTTACAGCTCTCTTGGGTCTCTAGCCTTCTACAGGCCCTAGATACTCGTTTAGGATTGTATCTGATCGGTGCAAGTGATTCAGGGACGGGAATGGTGGTAGCGATCGTTTCTTGTGTTTTGAGCTCATTTTGGCATTCTAAGCGCGTTTCTCGCGCTTAACCCAAAATGGTGGCCTGGCTCCCAAAATGGCCAGACCACGAGGCTCCTTTGTCCTGTCCGCTGACCGTCTTGCTCCCTTCACCTTCCCCAGGTCGAGCCGACCCGGGGCCTTCCTTATTTGGGCATGTACTTTCCCGCGAAACACGGATGCTTTCGCGGGCTTCTACATGTCTTGTGTGTGCCTCCAGGATGTGGGCTGGGATGTCTGGTCCCAATACACATCCTGGGTGCCAGAGAGTCTAGGGTGGTGTGAATGCCTGGGACCACCGTGGTCCGTGATTGGTCCACGAATGGTGTGAGTGTTGATGAGTGGATCTCCCATTGGGTCCCCTCCGTTTTGGCGCGAAGGGAACCGTGGATAAGAGGGGGCTGGAAACACCACTACCATGTCGATCTCCTGAGTTCTCACGAACGAAGGAATACAGGAGCCAAGTATCCTGCAACCAAGAGGCTGGACCGAGGAATCGCTGGTGACCCGCTGAAGGACTTCTCCTCCGCACTGCTGTCGCCTTGTGAAACCCTTTTCACCTTTGATCGAACCAGAAGGCCTGTACTGGTACTTCGACCCTTGGAATAGCGGGAACAGCTATTCTCGGCATCTTCACCATCTCCTGCCAGTAAGCCTTCGGAAGCGTCTCTGGGCCATCCAGCTGACTGACCAGCTTATATGGGAGTCTTGCTCTGTAACCGCTGCCAGGTTGTGTAGTATTTCGAGTCCTTGTCACTCTCACACGCTTCGTACACTTGGCGTTCCCAGGTCTGAAGTGAGTAGTGTACATTGGGCTCAGATACACACGGCCGCTCCGTTGCCCTGCTGTGGTAACAAACTGTGCCGGTTTCTTCGATTGGGACGTCTTTTTACTCAACACGACGACGAGGCGTTCCCTGCTCTTCTGAACCTGCCAGCTACTGAAACGGACGCGGAGAAGCCTGGGTCTGCTTGCATCGGGGACCGGTGAGTAGCATAGCTAGGATCTGGTCGCCCTCCTGCAGGAGCCCATTGCTTTTCCCTGCTGTGTCAAACAGCACCCTTTTCCGTACTCGCGCTCTGCTTCTGCCCACTGTGGAGGCTGCGCTTGAGTCGCGGAACTTGTTCTTCTTTTGTGCACTAAACTGAACTGCCTGATTTCCCTCGAAGAGCTTCTCCTTTTGCCCGTTGGCACCAGCGCGTGCAGGTACTTTTGAGCACAAGGCTCCACTCTTTGCAGGGCTCGGACTTCCATCTAGTTAGGTGCCTCTGAAGGCGAACTGGGTCTAAGCATTATTTCACACTGCCTGTCTTCCTTCCCTTTTAGGTGGACTACCCATTTCGTGCATCTAACGCTTGAGACTGTCGTATTTGTATATATATTGTGTTGATATGGTATGTGTTGGTTTACTATCGTTATATTGTGATTTTCTCGCTACGGTCATTGTTTTAAAGGCCTTGAAATAAATGTGTATATATTTTTAATATAACAACTGTTTGGAGTAGTTTGTAAGTGATCTTGCTTTGTGTGCTCATTGCGGGCTTTCAGTCACCCTCACCCCTCTTGAGACCTAGTCTTGACCGCCGCGATCGCTACCTTGATTGGTCTGGCTCGTCCAGAGGTTACCCTGTTCCAAGTAATTAGGTTGGCCTTCTGAACTTCTGCGCCACCAGGACAGAGTTCAGAAATCCGTCTTAACAAAGATGTTCTCAGTTGCAGAGCCTCTAGAATGTTGGGCGGCGAGCCAGTATCTGCTTTGAGTTTCTAAATTGCAATCCAGCTACTCTTCATATTGCAGTGCAGCACCAACTCAGATTATTAGTTCTTCAGGATATAGCCCAGGACGGAGCTACTTGGTCAGGCGGCCATTTCTCAGCCGTGCAATAGTGCCCCTTTCTAAGACTTGGCCCTTCTAATGTTTTGTCGGAAAGCTTGGGAACATCAATCATAATAAATCATGGGGGGCGAGTCTCCTGGGATGATGTGGATGATGTGCATTGGAAATTGCACGAGATGGTCTGGCCTATGCTGGAGGGCAGTCTTTTTTGGCTTATATATGATGTTATATCTTTACTGTAGCAGTGAGCAGTGGTTCTGCTGAATCAACCTCTTCCCATTAAAGGTGCTGCCAGCCAGCAACAGGCAGGGTCTTCAAACACTGGAACACTCCATTTGAAGAGTTATTACAAAATGCTAGAGAGGTTCAGAGAGGAGGCTTTTCATGAAGTGTTTTACAGATGTGGTGCTCCTATCTCCAATAGTAGCACTTGGATGAGTGAGAGGCCTCCTAGGATATTTTCTTTCTGATGCAATGCATCTGTCGGACATTTTCATCCACTTCATCCCGGGGTACTAATAGTGTATTTATTCGGTTGAAGACACAACAGCATTTCAGAACTGAGAAAAGAAAAAGAAAAAATATGTGGGATGAAGCTTGGGAACATCAATTATGATAAAGCATTTGATGCAAGTCTCTTGGGATTATGTGCATTGGAAATTGCATAAAATGTACTGGACCATATTGGGCTGCAATCTTTTTTGGCTTTTATGTGGTCTGGTAAGTTTATTGTAGCTGTGAGCAGGGGTTGTGGAAAATCAACCTCCACTCATTAAAGGTGCTCTTAGCAACAGCCATAGTATTTAAGCACTGGTAGCACTGGAGCACTCTATTTGAAGAGTTATTAGAAATGGTAGAGACTTTCAGAGAGGAGGCTTTTCATGAAGTGTCTACAGATGTGCTGTATGTCCATCAGCACCACTAGGATGAGCGAGAGGCCTTCACGGGATCTTTTCTTTCTTATGCAATGTATCTGTCAGAAGTCTTCATCCACTTCATCCCGGGGTACTAATGTAATTTATTTCATGCAGTTTCAGTAATTCAAATCTCCCAATTGTTTGTTTCCATGGTTACACTGTTAACAGGGGCAGTAGTTTAGCTGCAAATAAAAGCTCTCCAGTCGTTGTTCGTGTTAGCTTTGCACGTAAAATCCTGCAATTCATTGGCTGATGCTGTAACTGCGGCTACAGATAATAATATTTAAACATATGCAACTTTGTGTATGGAATAACAAAACCCTTCAAATTCAAGGGAAAACTTTTGTTGCAGGGAAGTTAAGGTGAGCAATACCTTGTAACAAAACCCTTAAAATTCAAGGAAAACTGTTTAGTTGCAGGGATGTTAAGGTGAGAACTTAATGCAACAAAACCCTGAAAATTGAGCTAAAGCCACCTTAACTTCACGCCCCCAGTTGCGCAGACTATGACCACAATGATGACATCACAGATCACATCACTGATGACATCACTAATTACATGTTGTATAAGAACAATGATGACATTACAAATCACATCACTGATGCCATCACTGGTGACAACATTGATTGCATTGTATGTTACATCAATAATGGAATTAGACATAACATCCTTTATAAGTTAGCTCATGAAAACTTTGATTACCTTAATAACAATTTAGGCCGTAGACATGGCCATGACAAAGGCTGGGGTCACTGCCCAGCACCAAAGGCCATAGCTAGTAGTTGGTTAGTGTTCAAAAATACCAATGTGCATGGATAAAGGCCATGTCTAGTAGCTTGTCACTGTTTTAAAATATACAGTAGGCAACGTTGAAAGCTGTAGTCAGTGGCCATGGCTAAAGGCCATAGCTAGTGTCTACTAATATGTCAGAATATACAGTCGCACAGCCAAACGCTGTTGCCACTGGCTAGTATTGTATTGAAGACCAAGGCTAGTGGCTGGTTAGTGTTGTGTAATACACAGTGGGCACGCGCGAAGGCCATCGCTTATTGCATTTTTCTTATTTTAAAATGTACACTGGACATGGCCAAACGATGTACAGACTGCTGAAGATCAAAGGCCATGGCTAGTGGCCCATTTATATGTTAGAATATATAGTGCGCAGAGTCAAAGATTGTGGCCACTGGCCAGTATTGTGCTAAAGTCCACGGCTAGTGCCTGTTCAACGTCTATATTATACAGTGGACACTGTTGAAATCTGTATCCACTGGTAAAGGCCACAATCTATGGTTGGTAGCTTGTTAGCGTTTTAAAATATTCAGTGCACATGGGTGAAGGTTGTGACCACTGTCCATAACTGAAGGCCACGCGTGTGTCTACTCATGCACAGACACACCCATGCATATGTACGCAAAAAGACACACCTGCATTCACACATGCACATATGTATGTACACACATTCTTTAGCAGATGTAGTTAACTATATCTTTCAGCAGTGCATCATATGAGTGTTACTCTTCAGAAATATGCATTACTGGTTTGTTAATGTTGGTAAAATCTTTCTGTTACTTACCCCTGTTCTGTTACGTACCCCTCTGCATGTTCAAGAAATGGACGTTGTATAGATTTTCCACAACAAGCTGTAATAATTGTTTGATTTCCCTCACTTGATGTTATTGTCTCTATATGATGTCTGTCGAGTCTGGTTCTATTTTCATGTCCGTTTTCATTGTGGTAACTGGTACACCTCTGCTCTGGACAATCTGCTCAATATTCTACGTGGGTTTAGGTAGCTTTCAGTTCCCCGTTTTGTGTGTTCTCACGAGTGCGAAGAAAAGCGAGGTTCTCCAAATCATTGTGGATAGCAGCAAAGTCAGAGACGGTTGTATTGTCTTGCGAGACATTGCGGAGTACAGGACTAGTCAAATATATAAACGAAATAAAAAATTAATAAAAAAAAACGAAATAAAACCACATGAAACTGCCGCTTTGTGTACAATACTATTCATTACGTGTATGAAAGAAAGATTCTGCAACTTTGGCATACTTGTCTTTTTGTGTCATGCCAATAAAGCGATGATTGGTGGATTGTATATCCCCATACACTTCACCAGCTCCGCCCTTCCCCAGAGTTGGATTTAGCAATGTCACTGTAAAATATCCAGCCTGCCAGCCGTTGTCATTGCTTATGTAAAGGAGGCTGCGCGTGTTTATAGAGAGAAAGGAGGGGCTGCTTTGTTGCGTCTTCCCGGTAAAAATGCTCAGCTGAAGTCTGAAATAAACACAGCCAGGTTACCTAAGTAAAGGGGCCACCTCACATGCCACCCCACCCCCCTGCAGCTTATGAAACCAGGATCTGTTGCAGTGGCCGTTTCACAACATGGAGTGGGGAGGGGCTTCGGCTGCAACCAATGGGAGCCCTGCCCTCGAGCATCACATGGGATCACTTTATGTAATGTCTTCGAGGAAAAACAGCGAGGAGAGCTGTGGCAGACGGGCACCTGTGCTAGATTCCTGACTCACCTGCGTCTAGGCGCTACGAGCTGAAGCCGCTTCAGCAGCAGAGAAGTCTCGCGGCGCGGCGCCTTCACCCGGAACCTTTATGGGGGGACGAACAGCCTCTTTCTGAAGGGCCAATGCCACTCTGGAGGGAGGGCAGGGTCGGAAGAGGACAAGGGTGGGCGAGGACAAGTGCAAGACCAAGGGTGGCCCGAGAACACGTGGAAAGACTTATGGAGAGAGAAAGTGACCGGTTACTGGCTGCAGTCTGCACCCCTAAACACGTGAACCGCTGACTCCTCCTGCGCCATTCTCGGGCAGTGGCAGTCCGCTCAGCTGTCACATTGCCCGCTACGTCTCGCCTTTCCCGTAAGCGCCTGGAAGGCAGCGTTGCCCTTACTCTCTGAGGATCCTGCAGTCGGTGAAGCCCAATAGCCAGAGCGGGCCACAGGAGCCAAAGACAGCCAGAACTCTGGACCCTAATTTAGACCGTTATAAAAACCACATTGCTTTTAAGCTGAGCCTGTGAAAGGACCTGGTCATCGGTGGGGCATCCTTAGCGTCATCGCAGGCTTCTTCAGATCCGTTATGCGGCGGTGCTAGTCTGGAAAGCTGTGTCTGCAGCTGACAGCGCGACTATGGCTTTCCACCACTGTGGCCTTGTTGCTCGCTTACCTGCGGACTTCTGACTCGACTGTGGCCGCTTTCCGTTTCCGTCAAGCCAACGTGGCTGCTGCCATGGATCTCCTCCGCTGCCCCGCGTGCCTGGACTTCCTCTGGGACCCGGTGACCGTGTCCTGTGGCCACTCCGTGTGCAAGAGGTGCCTGGGGGGCGCGTCGCGCTGCCCAGGCTGTCGGCAGAGGCTAACCTCCCTGGGAGTTCGCGAGGCCAGGTGCAACGTGCTGCTGGGAGGCCTGCTGGACAAGTGCCTGGACGCCGCTCACAAGGTGGCATTGCTGAAGGGTGACCTGCGCGAGCTGCTCCGGAGGCACGACTATCGGGAGGCGCTGAGAGTGGCGCAGCGAGCTGTTGATCTGGGTAATTAACCAGGTTTGGGGGCTCGTGGTGCTAAGGTGGCACGGGGGTCCACCTGGGAGTCTATTTGAACGTCTTCAGTCAGGATTGATTTCGTTATTTACATGCATTTTTAAAAAGGTTCATGACTTAATTCTTGCACTGAAGGCCTTTTTTTGGTTAATTTTTGTATACATGCATTGATTGAATCCTTTATGTAATAACTTGCTCACACAGCTGTTCATTGGTTGATGTAATTATCGATCTGTGCAGTCAGTGACGGGTATACTCGGTGAGCCTGCAATATCTGTATACAAACATATAAGCAACATTCTTATGACTAGTTCATAACACTCATATCACTAATCTTATTCCAGTTGAGTTGTGACATTACAATTGCATACTTGCCAATATTTACTAATCTAGTCCAGGATTTTAATTTGCTTTCTGGGACTTCCAGTCCTTAGATTATAATGGGAAATTGAGGACTACAAGTGGCAGAATGTAAAATTAAAACGTGGACTGGATTTGTGTCCATGGAATGGATAATGTTGGCATGTATGCCATTGTGATGGCGTGACTCGACCGGAATAGGATTGGTGATATATTTGCCATTCTTTTGAGTGACTTTTTTGTCAAGTTCACAGCAGTTATTTGATAAACATGACATTTATGGCAGGCTGTTTAGTGTACTGTTGGGCTTTAACACATGAGAGCAGAAATCTTATTTTAAGGAACCATTTCTTTCAAACCACAAAGCTAGCTTTTAAATGGCATTTGTATACATCTGCTTAAAACTTAACACGCTGCAAGTCGTATATTGTTGTTTCTTCAGCTCATCGGATTCTGTTGGCCTTGCCTTAAAAATGTCATGACACAATAAGAACTATAACCAAAAAGTGATGGGTGGAAGGTTTTGAATAAATCTGAACCATTGGTAGATCCAGTGATATACAAATGAGTCAGTGGCCTTCCCCTGCCTCCCCTTAGCACTTCCCTCCACCGGGCTCCCACCAGCACTTGCCCATATCCTGCTTCATCACGATCCCCTGCACTTCTCTTCCCTGCACTTGCACGTCCGGATGCCACAAGGCCTAGTAGGACCATGGCTGTATATTTACTGTTTTTGCCGCTGTTATTTACTACCTTTGTTCCCTCCCCATTTTGCTGCGTGGCCACTCGAAACACAATTCTGTTGTATAGGCACCTAATCTTGTGACCTAGTTCCTGGCAGGATGAGCTGTGTGTGTGTCTGAGCAAGTGGAGCTTGGAATGTGGTGTGAGGCCCGGAATCTGGGGTGCATGAGAGTTCTAGGGATAAGGTTAGAGAGAGGGAGCCACAGGAGTAGAAGCTAGAGACCTGCTCTCCTGCCTAACAAATGCTCAATAATCAAATAGTGGCAGAGTTGGGAGTAGCACGGAGAGGAAGAGCATTCCGGAGTAGGGGAGCGAGACGGAGCAGAAACGAGACAGAGCACAGGGGGTTTTGAGTGGTGGCAAGTATGTGAGCTGAAGATGTTTTTAACAAGCGAGGAGGAGAGTAGGCAGTCAGATGAGCAGATGGGTAAGGTGGGTCGAGCCTATGGATAGTTTTGAAGATGAGAAGAAGTTTATACTTAGTCCTTTGTTGCATAGATGGCCAGTCAATGTGCTAACTGGCAAAGGAGGTAGAGGTAAAGCGAGAAAGGTTGAAAAGTGTGTGGGGCGCGAAGTTATGATATGATAGGTTATTTATAACGCGCTTAATACACAGAGGTTTCTAAGAGCGGACCCGGGGATCAAACCTGTGTTGCTCTGTGTTGTCTTGCTTCCAAGGCGGGCACGTCGCCGCTGAGCTATCCTCCCAAGTTGTGACTTTTGTTCAGAGGTGAAAAGGCATTCTTGGGAAGGCAATAGAGGAGACTGGCACAGTATTCGAATCTAGAAATGATTATGGAGATTAGCTGTTTATCAGTATTAAAAGGAAGAAGATGACTGACTTTTTTTTTCTTTTCTAATTTTTGAGGGCAAGTCTGGCTGTAGTGGCAGATTTGGAGAAGAGCGAGAACCTGTCTGATGGGTCAAAGATGACAAGTTTTCTGATCGGAAGCAGAGTAAGGAAGGTGGTGAGAAGGGGAGAAGAATAGATGGCCTGTATGCCTGGGAATTGGAGAACTTTAGTCTTAGTGGATCACGATGCCCACAGGCTGTTGTGCGCTTTAAAAATACAAATAAATAACTAAAGAGCATGAGCGAGTGAGATGCTACCCAATATTTGATGGCAGATCGTTTTTGACAACCGCTCATCGGATAAGGAGTGAAAGGAGAACAGAGTATCGTCAGCGAAGCGTTTATAGGAGAAAAGGAGATCGTGGTGTCAAGAGCTGAAGTATAGACAGTGGACCAAGGACGGACTCATGTGGAACTCCACAGTAAAGGGGGTGAGTGAGGAGGTAAGGCTGTTTCAGGACACCTGATAGTGTCTGGGGGCGAGGTATGCAGTAAACCACAGTGAGCGCTTTATCTACGGAGCACCACAGGTTCGATCCTCGTGTCAGCGCTTAAAAACCTCTGGTTATTAAGGGTGTTATAAATACCCTATCTTGTCATAACATATCTCCGAAGAGAGAGAGAGAGAGAGAGAGAGAAAAAAAAAATTAACACGAACACAGATCTTGGATTGGCTATTGGGAGATTTGCCTCCTACCCGGCTTTTGGATAAGAAGGGGACCCCAGCACCCATTCCAGAGAGATCCTGAAGGAGCCAAATATCCTGTTCAGCTGCAAGACGTGTAAGGAGACTGTGGACCTGTTGGAAGAAAGCCTAGCAACCAACCTCTGCTGCTGTCCTGGAAGAGCTCTGTCTTTTAGGTGATCTTTAGGAGTCCTGTGAAGGAGTTTCGGTGCTTGGAGTGGAGGGAACATCCATTCTCAACGTCATTTCGGAGTCTTGCGAAGAAGAGCCCTTGGAAGTGCTCCTGGATCACCCAGTGGCTGCCCAGCGCGGAGTCTAGGCTAACGTGCTGCAGACGTCGTTGTTCCACATTGAGGCCTGGAATATTTGGGTTTGACAGCTTGTGCTACAGTGCTCATCTCTGCCATGGTTCCAGCACCAAGGGAACCCGAGACACGAGGAGAAATATGACCAGTGTGTCCCCCTGCCTTGTCGTGCATCGGTGGCTGTTGTCCAAAACAGCTTACCTTCATCAAGTCCTGTGTTGAGAGGGACCCTGCAGCGAGTTCTTTTGCATTCTCCATTGTGAAGATCCTGCACCAGCATTTATCACCGACCGGAGAAGTGCTCAAACCTGCAACCCCTGGGCATCGAGGACCGGAGCCGAAGGTGGGAAAAGTGATCTTGGACCCTCTTCTGAAGACCTGCCCTTTTCTGAAGACCTGCCAAGTCCTAAGAAGAATCAAGAGTATGGGGGGGTGAGTTGTGACATTACTTACCTGGACCCTTATGGTGGCTGAGTTGTGACATTACTTACCTGGACCCTTATGTCCCCCTTTTAAAAGTTTGGTAACTTTCAGAACCTTTTTTTATAATGGTTTGGCTTTGCATTGATTGCTCGTGTAAGCATTCTGTAAGTGGGGGAAACTTCTATTCACTAGAACAACTTGTCCTCTACCACACCTTCATTGGACACCAGAAACCCTCCTTTAGACCTGTACATCTTGGGGTGGACTTTTAAAGTTAGTGTTGTATCTCTGTGGACCTGTGGTTCTGAATACTAATACGTACCTTCCTTTGCAGGAGTTTTGTAATGTATTTTTCCCTACTCTAGTGATTGTATATATGTATCTTCCATTTAGTTGTGTGTGATATTACATGCTAATAGTAATTTTTCATAGTGTTATGGTGTCATAAATAAGTATTTGTCTAAGTGTGGCCCTTGACTTTTCACTATGTGTACTCCATTGAGAATCCCTTACAGGGTCACCCCTCCTGAGACTTAGCCTTCACACCTCACCTAGCTACCCTGAACTGGTTTGGTTAAGCTCCCAGAGTTGTCCCCGTCAGTAAACTAGGTTGGCCTTCTAAACATCTGTCCACTAGGCCAGAGTATAGAAAATCAGTCCTAACCGTTGGAAGGATTGCGACGAAATGAGAGGGGGAGAGAGAGAGAGAGAGAGAGAGAAAAGTCACGTTTGGCGGTCACGAATAGAGGAATAGTTTTGAAGAGCATTGAGAGAGTTGGGGATCAGAGGAGTGTCCTGACCTTTGCCACCTGATTGCCTTGTCCATCAGGGATTGGTCTCTGTGATATTGTCTCTGGTGTGGCTGAGTTTCTTCCTGAGGTGTTACCAGAGGAGCATTTCATGGTCTTCGGCTGGAGATTGTGCTGAACCAAGTGTATACATTTTATACATGTGCATTCAGTAGGCTCGCTGAACTAGTGAGCAGCACCTGGTATCCTAGCTGCCTAGCTACTGCCTGCACCACACCCCCTAGACAACCACCCTGCTGCAGCATTGCCGACAGCTAGTAAAGTAGGGGAGCAGTGCCAATTTCATGCAGGACGACTTGATGTCATGACCAGCATGAGTGCTTTGCTCTGTCATCTTCCAGCTACTTGTTATTTATGAAACTGGATAATGAGCATAGCAGCTCAAGCGTGGCTCACACTGTTTAACTCGTTGTCTGATGCAGACAAATTGAAGTTGTCAAAATACCATCTCATAATTGAGACCACAGGTTCCATTGTTCAGAAATAATTCCTGGGCTTCAACCTTGGCAAACACCCCCACAAATTAAGCACTGCTGCAAATACAGTGTCTGTATAGTGTGATGATTCACATGATCTTGTGGCTTCTCCCAAAGGGGAGCCCTTCCCTGTGAGGTTAGGGATGTGAGCCATCTATGTAACATTCCCCCTATAGGTTACAGTCACTTGGACCTCACAGGGAAAGTCTCCCCTTTGGGGACAAGGACTCCCGTTCCCCACTTCCCTGTGTACCCCCTCAGACCATCACTGCGCCAGAAGACGCAACCTAAACAGACCACTTTTTGCTATTGTAATTCTTTTTAAAAAAACAATGTTTTATTGTATTTGGTTCACAAAAGGAAAAGAACATTTTTCATTTCACTAGAACCTCTACAAATGCTATTGTAATTCAACTTCCAATATTAGAAGACAACACAAACCCACTGGGCAGAAGAGTAATGCTGATGACTCCTCCATGAAAAATAGAGAATACTCCACGGAAAGAGAAGAAGGACAAAGATCTTCTGCTGGGGAGGACCCAGATCAGATATTTAAGTAGTGAAGAAGGACTTACATTAGGAGGTTGTGTTCACTGAGCAGGTGAAACTTGGGAATTTCGAACCTGGGCGAGAGAAACCTAGGCATTTTGGGAGGTCCTCTTCGAGAGGACGTGGAGAAGGAAGAAGTGCGCTGCAGGAGCCGACAGGAAGCTGACTTTGTGTGTGTTCGTGGCAAGCATTGTCAGGTGGTGGCATGGCCTTGAGGAGGTGGCCCGCGCGGTCCGACAATGACTCCGAGACCTTCCAGCAGAATTCTCCACGAAGCTGCAGTGAGCGATGCAGAGAAGAAAAGTAAGGC
Organism: Ambystoma mexicanum; assembly: GCF_040938575.1. NCBI lineage: Eukaryota > Metazoa > Chordata > Amphibia > Caudata > Ambystomatidae > Ambystoma > Ambystoma mexicanum. Next base: position 352,586,007 of record NC_090926.1, read on the forward strand.
GCTGGAAGCGTGCATCAACACAGCGTGATCCCGAGCCCCTCCCTCCTCTCACAGGCAGAACCTGACAAGCTACAGTTAATGGGAATGGCGGGTGACCCGTCTGGGTCCACAGGCAGACGTTCAACGGCAGAGAGTATCACACCTACCAAGAGATTCATCGTACTCGTCTCATTGATTGTGACAACAGAAAAGAGTGTTACGAATACCAAGGGACTCCTCATACTCATACCAGTAGCGCTAAAAACTGCAAATTATATAATGAATACAGAGGGACTCCTCACACATGTTCCAGTGATTACAAAAGCACTAAAGATAGTAAAGAAAGTCAAAAGACTGCCAATGCCCAAAAGACTGCCAATACCTATCTCAGAGGTTGGCATGACCTAGACATAAGTAAGAAGTTATTTTAAGATAAAGTGGTAAAAGAAACTTGGGGACCCTGGTCTCTGTGAAATGTGAAACTGTGAAACAAGTACAAGTGAGTGAGAGCGATTGCTAGAAATCCAGAGGAATAGAGAACAAGACCCTCGAGTGGGGAAACCAGGAAATGTAAATAAGTCAAGATAGGGAATACCTAAGAGAAGGTGGAAGAGTCCCTTTGAGGAATTAATGGAACTGGTTAACTCCATTACAAGGAACTTTCTCAAGATGGACTATTACGGCTGAGAAGCCCTGTCCAGGAGAAGGTGAAGGGAGCCATTCTCCTAGAACCACTTTTTGTTTTGTTGGTTGATGCAACCTTTTGTGATAGGGTCATCTTAGGGTAGTTTTCTGGACGGAGGACGGACTATTTTTGATTTGGACTACATCTCCGACGACGAGCACCCCAGTACAGTTTCGTAGGGAAACCCCCAGTTTTGTACGGATAGCTAGGCCTTTTGTTTATTATTTGAATGAAATTACAGGTAGAAATGCCACCATTTGTCTGCCTCCTTCTTTTGACCTACTACAGTAGGTAATGGGCAGGGGTGTGTGGCTATAATCCTGGGCATGTTCCTTAGGAGGTGTGAAATGGTGTGTGTTTGGGAGTGGGAGGTTGCATGCTGTGGGGGACAATGACAAACTAATCGTGGTAATTTCAATGCAGTTTCTTAAATTGTGTTATTCTCAGTCTTGATAGTACTGTTGCAAAATATAGAGGGGTGGGGGGGTGGAGTATGCAGTCTGGAGGGAGGGAGGCAGGAGCAACATAGTCCCACTTTAAAAAAAAAAACGTTTTTTTCTTTTTTTACTTCGACCCCTGATTATTACTTGAGAGCAGTGCAAAGCAAACTGCTGTTAGTGGTAATATGTACTATATTCCATTTATTTCGGTCAACGTAATATTAAAGTCCCTAAGCCCCAGTACAGTGCCACATCACATCCTCCCTCGTAGGATTTCGATAGGTTCACCGTTTGAGTTTATTTTTTGAGAAGTTGAGAACTTTGGAAATTAAACTCTTATCCTTGTATGCAGTTAATTAAATAAATGTATGTATGTATGTTGCGCGTACAAATAAAATCTGTAGCATCCAGTGCTAGAAACGGAGAACAAAAATACTCTACCTCCTTCAGCCCAAGTCAAACACCCCCTCTCCCTTAAAGGAACTTAATCCTGGTGATTTGCATAAAAGCAAAAACCATTTTGGGAACCTACGAATTACCACATTTCCCATTCGAAACAGGTCTGTGATAGTGATTCAGCATGAAACTCTTCTGATCAAGTAATGTGACTTAGGCTCTCTGCCCTTTTAATTTGTCCTAATACCTCACACTACCAAAAAAGTCTGTTATCGCTAGAAACATATGCGCATTTGAACTTCATCGCCAGCGGTCCGCAGCTCTCCCGACCATCATCCTGGAACCAGTGCTCTTTCGGATCGACGGACCTGTAAAAGAGAAGAAACAAATCATTAGACATTGTACAATTAACAAACTGTGCTAAAAGGCTTACCTTGCCAGCTGCTCTTCATTCAGCATCACTACGGAAATTCCATACTCCGGCCGAGTACCGTGACCTGTGGAGAGGAAAAGATAACAGGTTAGTAAAGGCAAGGCATCTTAAGCGCAGCGCATAGCGCCTACTCACCGCATCAAGGCGCTCCAAAAACGCCCATACTTACCGGCGAAACACAGATTCCGCCTTGCCACATATTGGACTTCTGCGTATCTAGGAAGAAAAAGACATTGTTAAAAGGCATGCAAGAACAGCAATAAGACCTACCTGAAAGACTCAAGACGGGGCAGCATCAGTGAAGCAACTCGATCGCCATTGCCCACCAAGCACAATGCGCCCCTGCCAAGAAAGCAGGACGGAGAACCCGCCAACATCTAAAACAAGGTGAGGAGAAGTCCAGAAGGGTCGCAGACCTACAGGGAGGTGGGAGGCTGTTTACCCCGGTTGCCCAGTCCTGAACATAGCTTACCTGTATTCCAGGCAGAACTCTCTGCTGGTCGCATCTGGGCATCGCAAGGAGGGACATCTTAACCCCAACTGCTGGGTGGCGCCCCGTGGAACCAGATGAGCGTAACAGTACCAACATCTTTGAGCGCTCTTTCACATCTAATTTGGGCAGCCATATCATTTCTTTCAGGAAGTACGGGGCACATTCTAGTCTCAACAATCTCGATTATGAGGTTGGGACTTCTGATAACCATTTGGCCACATATTGCAGTTGACTAGCTAAGTAGTAGATCTCATAGTTTGGCAGTTTTATGCCCCCTTTATCGTGCGTGTTCTGCAACTTCCAAAGGGCGATTCTATTCCTAGTCCCGTGCCATAGAAATTCCCTGCATATGCTCTGTAGCTTGATTAAAAAAAATGTTCCCAAAATTTTTTTATAATCTCGGCAATACAACCATCTTCAGAAGCAACCCTCTTCCCATCATTGCCAAGGGGAGCTTAGTCCAGAACCGCATACTGTTTTCGATGTTCTTTGCCGCTTTCTATGTGTAATGGTGGTGTTCTGCCTCTACCATGTGATAAATGTCTATCCCCAGGTATCTGAACATGTTTGATTCCCATGGTATTTGCAGGATTGGTAATTTATCTAGTGGGACTCCTACATACCTCTCCAATGGGAATATGCATGAATTTCTGGGGCTCACTGTTATGCCAGATAGCGACGCAAATCGTTCCATCACTTCCAGGATATATTGGAGGTTTTCTTCAGGATATCGCAAGTGCAGCAGCATGTCGTCTGCATATAGTGAGACCAAATGCGGCTCCCCTTTTATGCTAATCCCTATTACCTCGTACTGCTGCCTCCGGTATATCGCCAGGGGCTCCAGTGCTAAGATGTACAGCATCGGAGACCACGGGCATCCTTGTCTAGTACCCCTACCCAGTTGCCACCTTTCCGAAATGATTGCCCCCGTTTTGACTCTGGCTAGTGGTGAACTATACAGTAGTTTGACCCATTTGAGGTACCCCAGCCCTATCCCATAGTTGGTCAGGGCTGCAGTCAGCTATGGCCATTTGACTGAGTCAAAGGCTTTTATTGCATCGAGCGATACTATTGCCATCTCACCCGAGTCCCCTTTTGTATGCTCTATAACCCGGTGAAGTCGTCTGAGGTTGTCGGATATGTTCCTGCGTGGGACATATCCTGCTTGATCAGGGTGTATTTTGTTGATGATCCGTTTCATTCTGTTTGCCAACACCGCCGTAAGCCTTTTGCTATCTTGGTTCAGCATCAATACCGGTCTAAACGATCCGCAATCCTTGCCTGGCTTATTGGGTTTGGGGAGTGGAATAATGATCGCTTCTCTCAGGGATTCTGGTAGCCGCCCTGTTTCGAATGCCTCATTTAGCATTGCTAGCAGCGGGGGAGGCACCTCATTTCTATACATTTTGTAAAACTCACTGGGAAGTCCGTCTGCCCCCGGGGTCTTACTAGTGGGAGGTTGTACTACCACATCTTCTTGTTCTTGTAGAGTGATTGGGGCGAGTGATTGGGGCATCTGTCCTCTCGCTCCTCTGCGCTTATTCGTGGCATACCTATGTCCTCCAGTATGTCCATTATCTCCCGGCTGTCGCTCCCTCCTTCATCCCCATCCAATCTTTGATAGTATTCAAGGAACTCTCGGTTTACGCCCTCTTGGGTGTCCACTAATTGCCCTTCCTCCCCCGTTATTGCTCTAATCGCAGGTCTGGGGGTCTCACTTTTATACAACCATGCCAACATCCTCCCTGGCTTGTCTCCGCCCGCATCTTGCCTCTCTACATACTTTTTATAGTTCAGATTACATAATCTTTCCCAATGTCCTGCACACTCCTGTTGCAGTTGGCTTATAGTTTCAGCATCCTCCTTCGTGCTACCTCCTCCTACCCAGGACTATTTCTAGCTTGGTTTCTGCCTTCTGCAGTTCCCTTAATTTACCTCCCTGCAGCCCTTTAGACTTGGCTATAGCTATCCCGTGCAGAGCCTGCTAACAGAGGTTCGATTCCTGGCGGGGCCAAACTCAGCCTTTCATCCTTCCGAGGTCGATAAATGAGCACCACACACCGTGGGTAATAATAAGCAGCGCTCAGATACCGGAAGGTTTGTAGCGCTATATAAGTGCCAAATTATTATTATTATTATTATTATTACCCAAGTAATCACCCCTCTGGCATACGCCGAATATGTTGCACCGATGACAGTCCCCTTCCACTTCTTCTGGATCACCTCTCATTTTTCTTTTGTGAGGTGAGTCTCCTGTATTAGAGCTATATCTATTTTCTACCTTCTTAGATGCATCATGACCTTGTTCCTTTTTAGGTAGCTATTGAGCCCCCTGACATTCCAAGACATTATCTTAAGGTCCCCCATATTCTGGCCGCGTCCCCCCCCCCTTTGTATATCTTCAACCTCTATCTGGACCGCTGACGCTCGTGTATGTAAGCTCGTTCCCCAACTTAAACTACCCCTACCCATTAACACTGCAACTTCCCCAACTTCCTCCCTTCCCTGCCCCAACCCAATTTCCAACTCCCTACTGCCACCCCCCACCCTCCATCCCCCATTCCACCATCCCAACTGACGCCCAGCTCCATCCCTTGATCTCGGGCACACCCACATCTAGCCCTTTTCTTGGCTATTGCCAGTACTCTGGGCACAGCAGGGAGATATCGCCCTACTTGCGCTTCAACTACTTACCTACTGGGGATAGGTCGTCTACATCCAGTGTCTCCGATGTTGGGCCCTAGATCGCAGCGCACTTGCTGCTCATATTTAACATGCACACTTCTATATTCCAGTCCAACAAGTCCACCTTTTGAGTGTGTCAGTTAATTAGCATTCACACTTTTTGACGTGTCCCTTGCACCCCCTTCATGTATCACTGCTGCAATTACACCCGCCCCCAACAATATCCAGCATGGCGCTGTGTCACTTATCCTGTCCATCTCGCTCCTGAACGTCTCCAGACTCTGGCCAGCCCTGGGCATCCATCCACCATGCCGCCTCCTCCAGGGTGTCGAAGAAGTGTGTTTTGCCTTTGTGTAGGACCTTGATTTTCGCAGGGTACAAAAGCATGTATTTGAATCCGGCTGTTAGCAGTATTCTTTTCACCGCCACGTAGCTGTAGCGCTGTCTCTGCACCAGCATGGTGTAATCCGGGTATGCGGTGACAGTCGCCAACGCCCGCATTATTGTTCCACCTTTCCGAAAAAAATTCCAGGATCCTTTCCCTGTCTCTGTAGTTCAATATCTTTGCTATGATTGCACGGGGAGGAGCCCCAGGTTGAGGCCTCCTTGTCTGGGCCCTGTGCGCCCGTTCAATTGCGAACCCCTGGGAAAGCTTGCTAGCACCAATTTCCTGGATTATCATGTTCTCCAAATAGTCCGCAGGGTCCAGGCTTTCTTCTCCTACCGGTAGGCCCACCACACGTATGTTATTACATCTTGGTCGCCGTTCCGCCTCCTCCGCTTGATTTTCCAGGTTGGACACTTGTTGTTTCAATATGTGGACCTCCTTGGTGGTGCTGCCATCCGTGTTGGTTTTTACGGCGCTCTCCAAGCCACTCGACCTTTCCGCCAACGTTCTTACATCCTGTCTCAGTAGGTTTACCTCTATCCCTACTGCGTCGATCTTAGTTTCCAGTGCCGCTTTCAGATCTGCCATTGCAGTCCCCCACAAGGATTTTAGTTCCGTGATGGCTGCCAGGATCAGGTGGTCGTCCCTTGGCGAGGTCGTCTCTCCCGGCATAGTGTAGTGGCCATGGCCAGTGCAGGCGTGGTTGGGGACTGCTGCAGTTTTAGTAAAAATGTCCATTGTTGGTTGCTTGCCTTTTAATTTTGCCCCCCTGGAGAGCCATTGCACTGGACGTCCCTGGCCCTGCCTGTCTACTGCGCAAGATTGCATCTCATCAGTTGTGTATTGGTTCTTGTGTCAGCCCGCGGCTCTGGTTTCGCTAGTGTGGGGCTTCCAGTGGCACTGCCTGCTGTTTACACCTATTCCATGGTGTGCAGGTCCTCCACGTATGGGATCTGCAGCTCTTACTCACTGGCCTTTTGGCCCTGCATGCACTTGATTAATCTGTGGGGTTCTCAGCACTTCCTCAGTCCAGTGTTCAAGCCCTGGCTCAGCGACCCTGGGCACCACACCTATATGTTCCCTGTGTGCCACCACTCCCCAGGTGGCGATGCAGTATTGGCTGTTTGTAGTGTACCTAGTCCCTCCTCCTGGACTAGGGTACTGCCTTGTCAGTGTAGGATGGGCCAGATGTTAGCTCAGCTAAAATCTTGGCATGTCTTGGGTGGGGGGGGGGACCCCTGTGCCATATTGTTGTCCGGTGCCCATGTTGGGCGGTCTAGTGTTCCTCACACACTTCACCGAGGATGTCTGGCTCACCGTGTGCAGGATCAGCTTCTCTCATCCACTGGCCCTCAGGGCTTGCGTGATCATGGTGCTTCTTTTGCCCAAAGTTCAATCACTGCCTCATCACCTATAGGACTCCGCTTCCATGTACTTCCATATGCGCCAAGGCTTACCGCTGGTTATGGGTCCGGTCACTTCTCCTTAGGTTCAGGTTCTAGATTAGGGTCGCAGCTTGCTGGATCATGTTGGGCTGGGTGAAGGCTCCGCCGAACTAATGGCGCTGTGCGGGGCGACCAACGCTGCACGGTAGTCCGGCAATCGTCCTGGGTGGTCCAGTGTCCTCAGTGCACTTTTATTAGGATGTCTTGCTTTCAGCCTTCTGGATTTTCTGTTTGGCCCAGTCTCTCTGTTCCCAGTTGTCCTTATGCCCACCTTGTCAGGCTCACACACCACATGGCTTTGCGCGCCCTCGTTCTCTCCATCCTTCAGTGAATATGGATAGTATTTAGCTTCCGGGTCTTCTGGGTAAACGGGGGGAGGCTGGGAGGTATCTGTGCTGTGTTTAGTCACACCTATCAAAAGGCACAACACCGTCTGCCTCTCACCTTATCCCGGAACGTCCTCTGCCGACCTACCTCCTTTGTCTGCTATTCACCTATTCACCGCCTCAAGGCTGTGGCCTTGTTCCCCTGCTCCTTACTGTAATCCAACAGAGCCCCTCTCATCCATTTCGCCACTGTTGCTCCCGTGTTATGACTTTTAGGATCCGCGTCCTAACAATGTGCAGAGGCACATCCCATCAATAATCTCGTGCTCACTTGCTTTCTATGGGAGGCAGCTTCCACGTGTCCCGGACCCCCCGCTTGCCTCATGTGCTGTCCAGCTCTCTTGCTATACGCCTCTTCTGTCGTTGCAGACACGTTTGCAACTTGTCTTTGTTTGAGGTTTCGGCCGCGCTGGATCTGGCAACTCGTCGTACAAAAGCTGCGGGGGCACCGGCCAACCCTTTGCAGTGCAGCGATGGTCTTCCAGGCTCACGGACGCTTTGCGCTCCTGTTTCCGGAACTCCTGGCCTCAACGGCGTTGTTGTCTTCACACTTCTGTCCGTAGGGGTCGTCTGCGCCACAACCGCAGGCGTACCCCGGGCCGTCTCCCACTTTGCCGGTCCCGTGGGCATTCCAGCCTGAGCTTCTCGGTCCCTCCGAGTAACTCAGCGTTCCCGCTTCGTAGATCTTGTGCGGGTCGGCTGGAGGCTTTGTTTACGAGGGGGCTGATTCTTCCGTGTTCCTGGTGCTAGTCCTCCTCTTTGTGACCCTCACCCCGACGAGGTCCTCTGTCCGAGGGCGGCTGCCATTTTGCTGCCAGCTCCGTGATGCCAGGTCATGTCTTCAAAGTTCCAGAACTCCGGTCCGCTCATCCAATCCGCCCGAAAAGACGTGCGTTAAAGTCCCTTCATGTTCCTATAGCTGGGAACGTATTCTCCTGTTGGTGCTGTAGCTCAAAGTCTGTGCGCTTGTCAGGATCAGTTTGCGGATCAACGGAGCACACAAGAAGAGCAGCCTAGTCCATGGCTGCCAAGCCATTCCCTGCCGCTTGCAACCACTTCAACACAGACCGGTCTTGCATCGTCTCTCCAACTCACCAGCTGTCTTGATCTTTTTCTTGCGCTGATTTGATATTGGAGCCAAGCATGGTACCACGGCTGCCGCTGCTCCTCTCCGACTCAGTCAGCCATGCAGGAGGGCCCCGGGCATCTCCGACACACAATGCAGGATTATTCAGTCTGGTTTCCTGGCCTTAAGCTTTCTAATCTGAAGGGTTATGGAAAGTAACGGTTTCTCGCTTAAAAAGGTTATGGGTATCTCCCTCCTTTGTGTACACTTCTCGGTTTACCCTCTTCTTTCCTTCGTTCAGCTGCTGTCGGGAATGCACTGTTCCTTTTGTATGCTTTGCCTCGCTCAGAGTGCTCTTGTGCTCTGCCTTTTATCCGTTTGGGGAAGTTTAATGGAACTCAGGTGTGAGTGATTACTGATAATTGCCTGACCATAGTAGTGGGACATGCCAGGTACGACAATGCTCGGGTGTGAGTCTGTTTTTTTCCAGAGCGGGCTGTCCGTGGGAAAATGTTTATGTAGGGGAAGGGGGGGTATTAGAGTATCTAAATATCCTATCTGGTTAGATGGGGTAAAGGTCTTACAGGGAGGGAAGGAGAGAGGGAGAAACAAATATTAGAAGGCTCTGCAGGAGTGAAGGAAGTTTTTTCCCTAAGAGGAAAAATGGTCACAGCTTTCAAACCGAGCTTAAGAAGAGCAGTCGGAAAAGGAATACATGAAGGGGGGGGTCACATTAATTTAACAAGGGAAGCAGGGAGAGGATCGGAAGGGGCAGCAGTGGGATGAGACTGTGAAATGACCATAAGAATGATCAGGTGGAAGCACTGTGGGAAGAATAGGCAGAGCAGCAGATGAGAGGATCTTCTTTTCTCTGTTTTTGAGCAAAAGAAGGTAGCAAGATCTGAAGCAGTGAGATGACCAGCATGAGGGATCGGAAGAGGGAAGGGCAGGAAGTCTGTTAGAATGCAAGGTTTTTGTCGAGGAACCTTGAGCTTGAATCAATGATCGAACATAGTATGCTTTAGCTTGTTCAAGAAGCATGAAGAAAGATTGCAAAAACTCAGAAAAGAGAAAAATTAGGAGAACAAAATTTGATTCTGTGGCGTTCAGCTCTGCGAAGCTGCATCCTCGGTAACTTCAGGGGCTCAGAGTGTGAGGAGGATGTTTCCTTTTGGTTTAAATTTAGATGGGTGACAAAGAGCATCAAGAGATGAGGTAATGGCACGATTCACATCATTGACCGCATCATCAATGCCAAGAGAGCAAGGATCAGAAGGACTAGGAAGATGAGAGGAAATGGAGTTAGTAAGAACAGAATGATAAAGATATGGGAGGTCGCAATGAAAAAAGGTAGCAGATAATGGCGGAGAAGTAGGAGACAAGGCAAAGAAATTCCAAAAGGTAAGAGGAAATCATCATCATCATCAGCAGAAGGAATATTGTGGGATGGTATCTAATTGCAGAGGAAACGATCTGCCGAGAGAAGTATGCGGTGAAGAACCCCACCCTTGACGTGCGTGGACTTGGAAGAGAGCACGTTTAAATTCTAAGCAAGAGAAGACTGGACATGAAGGTTCAACTGAAGGGACATGGATGTTAAGTCGCCAAAGGCAGTAAGTAGCGTAGCAAGATTAGAGCGTACGGAAAGGATAGAGAGTCAAAGACATCCTAAAATGAACCAAGTGGGCCTTGGGGACGGTAAATATCCAGAACAGTACCCAGAGTGGGCGCAGAAAAAGCAAGTGCATGAAATCCAAAAGAAGGGAAGAAAAAAGGAAAGGAGTAATAAGCCAGCAAGGGTGGAAGAGCAGGCCAGTCCACCCACAAGGCATGAGGGACACAAGAGTTTGTGAGAAAGAAGAAGCAGATGAAGTAAGAGCAGCAGGAGTAGTGGTATCGAAGTGACAAATCCAAGACCCGGTAATGCACACAACTTTGATTTCTTTTGTAAGTAATAGATCAATATCAATTATAGGCACCATAGAATGAGCATTGCATAGGCCACAGTGAATAGGAGAATGAGATGAAGAATGAAGGTCAGGGAGATTTAATGGTGGAGGTCCATGCAAAGGGCAATGTTGACGGGGATAACAAATGGACACTGATATTCGGAAGGAAAAACAGAATGGACAGGAAGAGAAAAAGGGGCAAGCAGGTAATATCATTTTGCACAGGTAAATGAATTCAGCATACGAACTGGAAAAAAAAATGAGAGACTTATAGCTCCTTTCACAAACGGGGGCAAACCGGGATTGCCAGCCCTCTTAGAATGACCGACCTTTGATATGGACGCCCGGGCAATAGATGCCCTGAGGTGCTTCCTTATTATGGAAAAGATCACGCGACAAGTGCACTGTAACCTGAACTAGTCTCATGCCAGTGCTAAACTATACAAGTTTGCCTCATACTCCACATATGCACACGCTACCCTCTGTCCTTCTACATGCATAATGTCTTTTCCATGTTCTTGTACAAGCCTCCCATCTTCTCCAGATCAGTGATTTTGATGTTGTTTTCATGCGTTGGTCTCTGATGTTAGTTGGTTGGCCAGTAAATATGCTTCTGTACATGGTCATTGGTTCTGCTTTGTCCCTACAGCACCAGAGGATATTTCGCTGAGGTTGTCACGAGCTGAGGTTTACAGAGCCTTAATGCAGTACCCCCAGGCACTGGAGGATTTGTGCATGGTTTGCAGAACGGAACCAGGAAGTGCTGAGGTGAGGAACCTGCTTTTCGAGAAGAAAGCATAACCCCTTTTGGGATTTGCAAACACAAGTCTATGCCTTCAGGCAAGTAGAGCAGAAGCGAGCTATGAATGTAATAACGTGTTTGGACAATGTGCGGTTCTGGGGAATCCATCAATCCACTGTCTGAAATCCTATCCCTCTTAATCTAAAAGTAACTATAAGGTGGGAACAGTAATGTCTTTTGCTTGGAAAGGTGCACATATGTTCAAGTTCAACAAAAAGGTATAAATCCAACAGAGGCTTCACATTTAAAGTGTTCACAGTCCCAGGCAATGGCTCCCTTCCCCAGGTTTCTCTCCACCAAAACAAAAGTTCCAAAAGAATAATCAAGTTCCTTGTTGTAGCCCAAGACGATAACCTCCGGGAAAGGAGTGATGAGGTCATCACTCCTTTCCCGGAGGTTATCCTGAGGTCATCAGATTCATCACACCACCCTGATGCTCTTACAGTGGCTGATGGGGGCAAGTCTCCACTCCCGTCGACAAGGAAGTGGAGGCCGCAAGTAGGAAGACTGGCGTCTTTAGGACTGATTGGGCTATTCTTGAGTTTCGGTCTTGGAAGTGTCTGATGCTTGGGTGGCAGCCCGTTCACCCCTGCTTGAGTTGTAAGAGTGCTCATGCTCTTGTTTGTCACACTTGGGAGGGAGGGGGAAACGAGGGGGAAGGAGGAAAAAGTTTGTTCTTGTGACGAAATGAAAACTTTGCATCTATGAGGTCGTAGTTGTTAAGATGTTTTGGCTTAGCGATTTGAACTTGGCTTTGCTTTGTCTGTGTAGTGGTTCAGTAGTAGGGCCGGGCTTCGCAGACTTTGACGAGGAGTTTGAATGTGGCTTTTATTCAGTGAATAGTCGGTGCACACTTTTGAGGGGCTTGTGGCCCTTTATGCTTGTTACGATGATCACAATCATCTGGCACAATCCAGTGGAGTGGAGAACATGTAGGACTTGTTGCCTACCTAAAGGGCATTGCTCCCATCTGAGAGGCCAAAGGTACTAACTAACTGGGGTCTGTCTCCACCTTGCAAGTGTTCTGGTGAGAGGACTCTCTTGTCCAAGCCTAGGAATGCAACACCACACCCCCAGTTGTTGCACTGGCTGAGTGCTCTTGTACCTTCATTGAGGAACACAGTTACCCCTCTGACCAACATACGTGGGTATCCATGACTTACAAACCCTCAGCGGCCATAGATGGTCCAGCTTTCTTGAGTTTCTTGCAAACCATGTTTGTGCATAGAGAAGAAGGGAAGGCGCAGGGGCAAAGAGTGTCATGGCTTCACATTATTTTGGGCACAACAAAGAGCTTGCATGCTTCATGCAGTAATCGTGAGGATAGCTCAGCGGCAACATGCTCGCCTTGGAAGCAAGACGACACGGAGCAACATAGGTTCGATTCCCCGGGTCCGCGCTTGGAAACCTCTGGGTATTAAGCGTGATATAAATAACCTATCATATCAATGAGTGCCCACATAGTGACAGCCCCAACCTTATTGAGTTAAGCGCAAGTCTCATGGGATTTTGGAGACTGTTGCAGTTGTCTGAATTAAACGTGGAACCTTAGGAATGTAAATGGCTGCAAGCTATTAGGTGTCTGCGTGTAGCAGAGAATATCCTGGTTAGCTTGCACCAACTACCATCAGGAGCTTTGTCCCCAGGCCACGTGGTACCATACAAACCCAACTTTGTGCTATAATCAACACTCTGTGTTTGGTGATGTGGATAGCTCACATGTTACATGGTCACCTCTGATATATGGCGAGGCTGCGTTTTGCATGGCAGAATCCTGGCTGGGCTGACTCTGTCCTTAAAATGTCTGCTGTATAATTTAACTTGGGTGATAACAGCTACTATAACAAAGATTGGAGAAAATCTGGCATAAAGCAGTGTATAAAACCTGGTATGGTTTTCATAAAGGAGCATTACAACACCGGTAAACATTTGACGATTTATAATTGTCAAAATAGTATAGCTTGCATCCAACGTGGAAGGCACATTTGCAGCATACGATTTCCAGTCACCTTGTTCCCCAGGGGTATTTCCTGCTTCATTGGGGATGGCATTTGCGCAAGGACTGCTTTTAGTGCCTGCTTATCAAATCTCTATTTTGATACCTGGATTAGGTATGTGTTCTTCTATTTGTATTAGGCTGTCAGATTGCGTTCGGCATTCCGTAATTAGAGCATTTTAACCCTGCACAAACCTGTTCTTTTGCCTAGTCCCCTGTATTGTATTGGGCGAGTTGTGTGCAATTGCCCTGTTCTTAGGTTTGTGGTTAAATGGGGGTTAATGTTTGTGGGCATCCTGGGCACTTGGCCATGAGAAGACACAAAAAAGGCAGATGTGACCAGACCACTTTATGTTCCATTGCATCACTTGTCCCAGAATGTATTGTGGAATTAGCTATGGTTTTTTAATTGTTTCTGTGCTCCACTGAGATCCTGGGTTTAGTATGTTTGTCTAGAATTGTTTGTTAAGAATTGTGCTGATCACCTGCCTCTAAATTCTTAGCACTTACATTGTGTCTATTTGGGACAGTACGTTGCACAGTTTGCAGTGCTCTAGTTGGGTAATGATTAAAAAAAAACTCTGCTGCACTGTGTGGTTTGTCTGTATTAGCAGGGAACTTGTCATCATGGGTTGAGTTGGAAGAGTGTTCCCTTTTCCCTGGTATTCACTTGCGGTTATACGGGGAGCTTCGAATAGACTAGTTTGTGTGATGAATTGCCATCTGGTAAGGGTGTGAAAGCCATGTTTTTAAATTTTTTTTATTAAATAATAAAATTATGCTGGTAATTCCATCTCTGAAAGGGAAATCTGCTAATCAGATTCCCTTCTCATAAACTCCAGGCCAAACGCAAAGTATGTATCTGTGTCCTGCTGCATCAGTATCCTGATTTGAAGCACCTGCTCTGAGATCACAGATGCCATCTTGACAGCTGCCGTGACATACAAGTGTCTGCAGTGGAGGTGCTGAATTTAGAATCTGCACCCCTTTTCCAAAAACTACATAACTCTGGAGATACTGTCCTGGTGGCATTCTAAACGGTAAAAATAAGCCATACCTGAGTTAGGGTATAGTGTCCACCATCTTTAGTGTTATCCCAGACACATCAAATTCATATGCACATGTGTCAGTATTGTGGGCCGAGTTCAGTATGTGTATTCCCCCAGACAGGCTAGACCCTGCCCTATTAGCAGGAAAGTATCCTGGCGGGATGGCTTTTTTGTTCATTTGTAAGTGCAGTTAACACCCTTGTCCCAGGGACAGCCACTCCACAGGACGTTGGCATGGGAACACGAATAGAAGGGCACACCCATTCACAAATAGGCAGGCTTTACACGAGGGGGTTGCATTTCTAAAGGCCTTTGCTCCTATTGAGAAGGAAAGGAGTTGGGGTTAGTGTAGTCAGGGAGGGATCTGTACAGTTTGGGGAGAATTCTGCCATTTTGCCTCTCTCTGCCTCTTTCTCTTTTCTGTCCCCTCCATTTCCTGTAGCACAAAGCACTGTGGGTGTGATGTCAGAAGGGCAAAGTCCACCAATTTCAAGAGCAGGGATTCACCCCCAAAAGGGGTAGCTTTAGTCCAATTGCCTAATGTCTTTCACCTTTAAAAGAAAAGTGCTGTGGGGCCCTTTCTTTTAAATTATCTTGAAACATCCTTGGATCATCACTTGAAGTTTTTGTTGGACCCTGCTGGGAGAGCTTTCCTTTCCAGAGTACTCCAGTTATGAGGTGAAGGCAAGTGTTAAAGGTCAGAGGAGAGCTACGCCCCCTAATCATCCAAAGAGACAATTAGCTGTGATCTGTTGCTCAGACAGGACCCGTCTCTCTGCCAGCCACCACTGTACGCAGGACCTTGCAGTGTTGTGGGACCACTGGAGTTGTGTGCCAGCCTCCCCTGTGTTTGAGAGCATGACAAAAGGTCTAAACTGGTACCCGATACCTGGATTGGAATTCACAGCACCCCGAGAGCCAAAACAGCCGGGATCCTAGTGTTTTCACAGTTGAACTGCTTGGACCGTGTTTCAAGAACTGTTCAACACATATGAACCAGCAGGACCCTCCATTGCTGCCTTTTGCTCTCTCCTGATCTTGGGACACCGCCTAGAAGTGTGGTTCGGTCCTGCCGAACCACCAAGAACTGCATTCAAGGTACTATTCACTGCTAACGTACCCCTTGGTCCATTTCTGTGCCCAAGAGACTGTTTAGATCACTTTGAACAATGTTTGCTCCTAAGTACATATCCTTTTTAAAGAACATTGTTGCTTTCGATTGCCTTTTTACCCATTTTTGTTTCTACCTTGAGTAGGAAGGCCAGGGGGGAGCAGGGAGTTGGGTCTCTGTCTTAATGCTTTGTTCCGGGTCACCCTGTATCCACTTTTCAGTGCCATGATACCTCTTGGTGAGGTGAATGTTTGCGCTTAAATATTGTACCATAATTCATTACCCAGAGTGCTGCATCTATCTTTGCTTATTCTGGGTTTTTCCTTTGGGGGGGATTTTTTTTTTTTTTTTAGTTGGCTATTATTGTACATGGTGTATCTGATTGAAGTATATATATTTTTTATAGAATCTTGATTGGGCATTCCTTTATTTTGGACTGTTCTATTTCGCTGTTTGGGTTGCTACTGAGCCACATTCACACACCTCCTAAAACTATAGCCTTTCCTCGGCCCACATTACCACAAAAGGTGAAGGAGGTATGTCTCTTGACTGTTTTACCTTTGATTGTGTTGGCTCTTGGTTTGTAGAAGTGCAAAGGTTTAGTGGGCATTTTAGCCTCTACTCATTCTTATAACCATGCAGAGCAGAAGTCAATTTGTCGCAGTTTGTTCCTTATTTAACCACTGAAGTCATTTATATTGAGGTTAGGTTGTTCTTTTAGGTAGGATGTCCATTTAGAAGGACCTCTTGGCTATATTTCTCCATTGTAGACGGGCCTAGTTGGGTTGAAGGCACTGTGTGATGTTGGATCACCTGTGCTATAGGCAGCTGGGATGATATCCATGGTACAATGCTAGACACCCTTCCACTAGAGTGTTTTGAGCAGGTCCAGAATATTTGACTGGGGAAATCATTTGATCATTTGATATGGTAGTTGTGTCACTGTTCTAGGAGGAGGTCTGGGTTGATGGACTTGTATGCAATCAAGAAGTGCGATTTCTGGCAGCTTGCATCTTGTCTTCCCTTTCGCTTTACCACAGGAACACCCTCTCCCAGATCTACCCTTCATTCTACGGCTTCTTTTAAGGAATGATTTGCAAACTGACTTGTACGAGATCTCTTCTATAACGTATGCATGTTGAGGGCAGCGTTTTTACACCCTCACCTATTTCACTTTTCAGAGCAAGTTGTTCTATAATGATCCCTCCAAGCTTTTGTTCTGGTCCATATTTCATCGGGCATGCTTGTTATCACAGTAGTTGGGTCGTGGTTGGGTTGGGGTTCTTTTTTGGCTTTTATTGCATATTTGATCAGAAGCTTGCGAGTGAGGTTTCTTTTGGGGCGGGTGGTGGTTGGTAAGATAATTGATCCTGCAGTGACCTCTTGGGTGCATTCATTTAGGGTGCCAGCTCCAGCAGACTTTTACACACAGAGTACAAACTATGTGATCAAATGTTGAAGCCTGCAACGGGGGTTACATTAGTTGGAATGCTATGGTTTGGCCTGGTCTCCCCGGAAAAGGAGTCTGATCTTTGGTCAGGGGACATGCGTGAAGCTTAATAGATTGCTATGTAGTGGTCTGTGAACCAGTAGTTGCTCCTGCAATCTATCTTCTGTGAGGTGGACATTGACTACTTTTTCAGCTATTCTGAGCCCAGAATTGTAATTCTAGATTAACGAAACGTTTGCCACCTCCTCTGATAGGAGCACTGTATAAGGAGTTGTCTAATTGTGGGCTTTGTTGCTTGGTTGAGGGTCACATTACATATGGTGAACAGCATTGGCTGGAGTCAGCAGTGAGGTGGTTCGATAGTTCCATGCTGCAAATGGTGGGATGGGGACATATTCACAGAGATCCATAATAGACTTGACTCGCAAACTCATTCTGCAACACTGAGGCTCAGAGATGCAAAAGATCAAGCTGTCTCGCTTAACAAACATGTCATGTATGATGTGGTGCATGTTGTGTAAATTGTCATTATCCCATCCACTTCTGATCCTGATATGTAATTTTGTTCTCCTCCATGGCGTTTTGGGGGGCCTGCAAGTCCAGTGCGTCCCATCAACTCTGAAAAGGGTACAAAAGACAGCCTCTAGATTAGAGTTTGATTTGATAGATTTCCAAATGCATCAGCCTCTATGTATTCCGCCCTGAGATACTGGGCAATAGGTTCCATGGCTAGGACATAGAGCAGTGGCGACAACGGGCAACCCTATCTTGTCCCCTTCTCCATTTCCCATGCCTCCGAAATATGTTTCCCCGTTTTAACCCTAGCAATCGGTCTAGTGTACACCAGCCATACCCACTTGATATACCTAAACCTGCGCAGAGTTGCATAAAGCCAGTCCCACCAAACAGAATAAAACGCCTTAAATGCATCTAAAGTGGCTATGGCGCACAGCGTATCCCAGGGTGCTGTGCTATCTATCACGTGATGCAATCGTCTCAAATTCCAAGACCTGCTCCGTCCTGGTTTGTAGACCATTTGGTTTGGCAACACCAAATTATGGATCACTTTTTTTCATTCGATTTGCAAGTATTGATGATTCTTGCTGTCTTGATTGAGCATTGACAGTGGCCTATAAGAGCTACACTCCTCAGGAGGCTTATGTGGCTTAAGAAGTGGTATAATGATGGATTCCCTCAAGCTCGGCGGGAGAACCCCTGCCTCATAGGAATCATTAAAGGTGCTAAGCAAGTGGGGGGGCCAATTCCTTGGCGTATTCCTTATAGAATTTGCTAGGGAGGCCACCTTATGCCGGTGTCTTACGCTTTGGCAGGGTTACAATCGTGCTTAGTATATCTTCTAGGGAGATGGGTGCTTCTAAGCTATCTTGCACCTCTTGGCTCCGTGCTGGAAGTGCTATGTCATCCAGCACGTCCTCTATAAGGGCCCTTGGTGTCCGGGTTCTCTCCTGATAAAGGTCCTGGTAAAATTCCAAAAACGTGTCATTGGCGCCCTTCTGGGTTTGACAGATCTGTGGTTAGTGTATGGGCCACTGATTATCCTCCTTTTCATACAGCGATGCCAGCAGACGGCCTGGTTTATCTTCCTCCACATGTTGCCTCTCAGTATATCTTGCAAAGTTGTGTTTACCCAAGTGTCCATGCACTTTCGTTTTAGTGCAACGATCTTTGCATCCTTGTCCAGAAGCTGCTCTTGGGATTGTTCTAATTGCCTCAAGCTTTCCTCAGCGGAGGACAAATCTCTGCTTATGCTTGCTTGGACACCATTTGACCCTGCTCTCCAGGTGTCCACCAGGGCGAAGGAGTCTAGAAGTGTCTGCAGGGTCTTAGCAGGCAGAGCCGGTCTAGTATATTTCGTGTCTGATCTGTCCAGGAGAGGGTTTAGCATACAATTAAAGACGCCCGCCAATGTAGACATCTGCCCGCATCTCGCAGAGCGCTCCTGTGTTTTCCCCGTTTGGGTCTCTAGGGTTGCAGTGCGCTCCGCCAAGTTTCACACATCCTGGCGCAGCAGGCCGACATCTACTTGCACTGCTGAAATCTGTGTGCCCAGGGAGGCTTTCAAGTCTGCTATTCCCTGCATCACCTGGTTATGCATCTCTATAGTCACACACCCTTTCCTCTTCGCTGGTTCCATATCCCCTCCAGGGGACTGTTGCTTGGCCCTGGCGAAGCCGTCTAATGTGGGCTAACTTGGTTTCAGTTTAGCTGACTTGGGAGGCATCAGACCTGCTGAGTTCCTGGTGCTCAGTCTCGTCCTCTTCCCACCCGAGCCCCTGGGCATGGATAGCCGTGTATTAGTAGTGGCTGAGCACTAACTGAGACTCCCCCTGTGTGTATTGGTTGTAGGGGTTCACCATACCTCCACTGTCGCTATTTCTGTCCCATATGCTTAAGCCACCTTCAAGCTGTGCCCAACACAAAATGTGCACACTTCTTTTGTCTTGGTCTTTTCTTGGCTCTGCGCCAAGTGTGGCTGCTGTCCACAAGTCTGTTACTCTGTCAAGGAGGGTTAAAAGGATGTTGCAGCCTGTGCTGCCATTGCCACAAATGGTATGCTGCTTATGTGCAATCCCACATTGCATGGGGATCACAAGGGCTGCCTTTCGTTTTCGCCATGCAGCCTAGGTCTTTGTGCACAATGCGCTCATCTGGCCTGTTTAGCATGCAGATTCCCCATAGCCCGGGGTTCCCCAGGATTGCTGCCTGTGGTCCAGGTTCCTTTGTGCAGGGCACACCTACGGTCCTCTGTGTCTGAGGATTTTGGAGCCCAGTCAGGAATACGATATTTCACCCCTCGGCTTGGGTCTCTGTTGTTCAGGACCTGCGCTCGGTCCTCTGCGCGTGAGGATTTCAGAGCGTGCGCATAGTAATAGTGTTTAATCCCGCGGCCCAGGTGTTTACATCGGCACGTATCCAGTCCACTTCGCGTGGGCATACCGAAGCGCAATCGGAGTCATGGCTGGAGGATCCCCACAGTAATAATCCTCACTGCGGGGCTTAATTATCTATGCGCACATCACCACTGCGCAGCCCGGTTAAGCCTGTTTATGGCCCTGCTCTCCGGTCTCCCCCCTCTACCTCCCCCTGAGGGAATTGGGGCCACTGAGGATGCAGCACGCATTTGCCTGATATCTGGTGTGGGGTCCCTCCTCTTCACCATTTCGGACACTCCAACAGTCGGGTAGCCATCCTCTTCTGTGCGTGAGCCTCGACTGCTCCCCCAGCAACCGTCTCCTCTGACCTGCTGCGGCTCCTCAGATGTGTCCTGGGCACCCCACGGCTTCCACACTGCAGCGTCGTATCCGTCTTCACTTCGTCTCCGCTGTACCATGTTTGATAATGGCGCTGTCGGCAGACCAATTTGTTGTGCCTCGCAGCCCTATTCCGATCGCCGCACTGCTCATTGTCTCTCGGCTGGGCACTCCAGTTGTATATCCCCCACACTTTTGCCAATTTTCAACGGAGTTCCTGTAGTAGCGCTTGCTATACAGACAGATCTTCTCAGGATCAGGCGCGAGCGATCAGTACAGACGACCTACTCCATTGACTGCAAGCCACCGCCCCCTTAAATTGTACAGTCTTAATAACTTCACTATGAAGCATTACACATTGCGGAACTGAACAAGTGCATTTCTTCTGTATACTTTGGATCTCACTGAAAACCTTTTCTGAGTATTGCCAGTAAACCTTAAAATACTGTCCCTGGTTCTTCGAGGCTACTCCCCATTCCCCACCACCACTTCTACCACTCTCGCTCCCCAGGACGTTTCCCACCAGAAAACTTGCAGTACAGAATGTGGCAACCCAGTTGTGGTTTAGTCATTTTGTTTAATGCATTTGTTATTACTAAATCTTGTACCACGCACTGTTGCCATTTACCTGGTCTGTTGGCACTCTGGCGGATCTGCAATGGAAGGAGGATTGGCTTTCTTAGTGGGATTGAAAGGGAGAAGAGCAAGAGCGCTTTGATGTGCTGTTGGCAGCTTCAGTTTGGAGAAACCGGTCACTGAGCTTTGGTGCGTTTTCGGTTGGTAGCCGTCACGTGGTGTTGAGGTATGGTTGTTTTGATGAATCCAGTGGAGTCATCTCTGATTCTCTGGTGGTGGCCTCCTCCCATGTGGCCAGGGAGAGACGGTTGCTATCCGATCCTAACCCTGGGGGTGGATATATGGAGGAGGATCAGATAGGAGGCGACAGCTGTCTGGGTGGAGGGGGTTATCCATCGCTGAGGCACAGTATTTTCCCCATTTAACTGACGAGGACCTTATAATACCCAAGTTCTTGATGGCTCATCCCACAAATCCCCTTATTATACAAATCAGAAACCCCTTTCGTTCTGTCCCTCTAGACAGAATTTCATCAATATCTCATCAATATCTCAAACATTCACAATACACATCAAACATCTCCTATTTCTAATGTTTCTCTACATAAAACATTTGAACAGCCTCATTTTAGAATTCCAATAACATCTATGTACTTCAGCTCCTATAAAATAAAGCCTCAAGTACTGAGATGATGATGATGAAGAGGAGGAGGAAGGAATTGATGCAGACTAAGCAAAGCCCAAAACCTAATGTGCAGACTAGTTGTTGGACTAAATCTCCATGGGACCTTTAAAAAATGACATCCCCTATCAAATGGCACCTAGAGAACCGTGCAGGAAAAAACTGATGGAGAAGATGGACAGATCCATGCGGCGGTTCGCGAACGCGCGTCGCTCATACCAGCGTGGTGTGAAGGAAGGAGAGGGGCAGCAGCCACAGCTAAAGGAAATGTGTGAGCACTGGTGGCCACTGCAGAGCTCCTGGCGATACGGTCGTGCCTGGAAGCATCGTTCTCCACAGAGGGAAACTTCTGAGTGAACGCGGAGCTGCAGGAAACGCTGGAGAAACGACTGCATCATGTGGGAAGCCATCTCAGGGAAGAAGCTTCACTGCAGAGGCACGCCATATGTCAGACCCTATGAACTACCAGTAAGTCTGCCCATAGTCATTTGGGACCTCCGGCGTACCGACACGCAAGCAATCAAGTAAATTAATTATGTGAGACTACCATTATGGACAATACTCAAAGGCAGTTTAAATACAAAGAAAACCTAATGTTAAAACATTACCCAAAAGGAAGAATGTTTGAATACCGACAAGATAAAGAAGTGCATCCACAAAACTGGAACATATAACAGTTTCTAACACAGTGGCAAGATACCTGGCAGAGGAGAATACCAGGGGATTTAAGAAGTTCATAAGGGAAGTCCTGGCAACCAAATATACCAGTCGATTGGAAACTGTACAAGAGCTTTAAAACTGTGGGAAGATGCCTGGCAGGGGAGTACACCAGGAGATCTGAAGAGCTCACAAGAGGATTCTTGGTAAAGGAATACATCGGGCAATCTTCAAAAGTGCAAGAGAAGTTAAAGAAAACTTATTGTGGAATGTATTATATGAATAAGCACTTTTCTGAATCCAATAAAAAGACCTGTTGGATATAGGGGCTCTTTTGTGATACCAAGAAACTGTTGTTCAAATTAC
Source organism: Ambystoma mexicanum (assembly GCF_040938575.1). Lineage (NCBI taxonomy): Eukaryota > Metazoa > Chordata > Amphibia > Caudata > Ambystomatidae > Ambystoma > Ambystoma mexicanum. The sequence goes on from NC_090926.1 coordinate 352,608,312, forward strand.
TTTTGCCATCCTACCTAAACATCCAGGGTAAGAGATCCACCCTCTGGATCCAAGAGTTTCTCCTTGGAAAACACTTTTGTTGGAGTTATCTTTATTTTTTTTTTTAAACTTTTATTTTTGTTGACAGAGGCAAAAGGCATAACCACAAATTCGTTGCATATACAGGTGAATACAGAGCATATAGGCAAAATGATGGTAACAGCGGTTGAGTAATGACATAACTCAGAGCACCAAAAAGCCGAACAGCCATAGGGATGTTAGGGGGATTCATCCACAGAGGAAGTGTCATTAAGGCTAATAAAGTAGCTGTTGAATGCAGTCCATATGTTTCGAGGACGAGAACGTACTGGGAGCATACCCAGAAACTCCTCCTCACAGTTTCGGGACCAGGTGAGTAAATTTAACCATTTCTGGAATGCGGGGGGGCTGGGGCTCTTCCAGCTTAGTAGGACACACTTTTTAGCTATGATACAGCTTACATTTAAGAATTTAATGATGTCTCTCGCTCCCCCGGCCTGCCACACTCCAAACAGAACCCCCAATGGATCAGGGTCTACCTCAGTGTTAGTGATCTCAGACAGTGGGCCTCATCACGACTTTGGCGGTAACCCTTAAATCTGGCAGTAGCGCTATTACCGCCGGATTTAAGGGTTCGCCAAATCAGGACTTCGGTGGATTTCCCCCCAGCCCTTAGCTGGGGGGAAATCCGCCAAAGATTTGCGCTATTACCGCCGGCGGGAAATCCGCCGGCGGTAATAGCGCGAATTTTCCCCATTGAGCCCAATGGGGAATGGGGCATTCCCGAATGGGCTCAATGGGGAATGGGGACTCCCAAGTCCGCCAAAGTCGTGATCCCGCGCTATTAGCGCCGGGGGCTATGGTCGCGCTAATAGCCCCCGCGCTAATAGCGTTACCGTTACCGCCCAAGTCGTGATGAGGCCCAGTGTCTCTATGACTTTACTCCAGAATGTGGCCAGTTCCGGGCAGCTCCAAAACATGTGCAAGTGGTCAGCGCCCTCCGTGCCGCAGCGAGGGCACAGCCGAAGATCGGAGCAAGCAAACCTAGACACTCTACCTGGAGTGTAATATAGCCTATTAAGCAGTTTATATTGTATGGTGCGGTAGCGGAAGTTTAGGGACACTTTGCTAGTATGGGAACACATCTTCTGCCACTGTTGGTCAGTAAGTACCAGTTCCAGCTCGGAGGCCCAGTCATCGCGGGCCCTGGACGGAATTGGAGAGGGAGAGGTCAAGAGGAGCTTATACAATGAGGAAACCACCCCGCGGGCGCCACCAGAGTTGGCGATGTAAGCAATCGCAGGAGAGTCCAGGGGTTCGATGGGGAAGACAGGCCATAGATTTCGGAAGGCAGCGCGGAGTCTGTAGAACTGCAGGAGCTCCAGAACAGAACCCGAGTGCCCCGGCCTCCACGTCTGCGGTGTTATAAACTGTCCCTCTGGATAGAAATCGGTGAGGGCGCGGTATCCCAGGGCCTCCCAATGGCGCGCCAGGGCGGTGTCCTGCGTGGGTTCCAGCCCAGGAAACCTCCAGGCAGGGAGCCATTTGTAGTACGGACATTGCTCGTCGCAAGTTTTGAATATCTGGCCCCAAGCCTGTACCGTGGTCCGGACCGGATCAATGGGAGAGTCCAGCACATACTGCCGGGTTGAGAATCAAGGACATGACATCAGTGCCTGCCGCTGCCAGAACCTCAAGTTTGACGTGGGGACAAGGTGGGGGCCCAGGGTACCAGTAAGATGCGAACTGCGCCTGTGAAGCAGTCCAATATCACAGCAAGTCTGGGGCTGCGAAGCCCCCCCTGTCGTAAGCTAGTGACATATCCGACCACTTTTTACGCACCGCGCCAGAGTGCCACAAGAATTGGGCAAACACTTTATGCAGATTCGTAAAATGTTTCCTACCCGGCCAGACAGGAACATTACCAAATATGTACAACATCTTGGGTAGCAGGATCATTTTTACCAGCGAGAGTCTGCCGGCTAGTGATAGTGGAAGGGTACGCCAGCGCATGACTTTGGCCTCGGCTTGTTCGGCCACTGCCTGGTAGTTGTCTGCCAGGAGCGATTCTCTGGCGAGGGACACCTGGACTCCCAAGTACTTAATCCCATTCGGGCACCAACGGAGCGGGTACTCGGTGGTGGGCTGTATCGTGGAGCTAGTGAGGGGGAGGATCTCAGATTTCGTATAATTTATAGTGAACCCCGAGTATGTGCCTATGCGGGTGACGTCACGTAAAATCGGGTCCAGATGAACAGCTGGGTCTCTAATAAAGAGTAGCACATCGTCCGCATACAGCGAGATGATCTCAGGGGAGTCCTTCAACCGCACCCCCCTCCGCGCATGCCGCTCCCTGACGTAGTCGGCCATCGGCTCGATAGCCAAGGCGAAGAGGATTGGGGAAAACGGGCAGCCTTGTCGGGTACCTCTAAAGAGAGGGAACAGACCGGACGTCTGAGAGTTAACTCGCACCCTGGCTACCGGGGAAGTGTACAGTAACCTAATGTATGCTATCATATTGGGCCCTACCCCCATATTCTCCAAGACCAACCAGATGTATTTCCAAGACACCATGTCAAATGCCTTCTGGGCATCCAGTGTGACCGCAACCGCACTCGCCCCCCGGTCAATACGTGCCATGATGTTAAGCAGCCTCCTAATATTGTGGGATGTTGATCTTCCGGGTACAAAGCCTGATTGATCCTCGTGGACCATGTACGACATGACCGGGAGGAAGCGGTTGGCAATCACTTTGGCGAAGATTTTGGTGTCCAGATTCATCAGTGAGAGGGGCCTATATGATCCACACTCGTTAGTGGGTTTACCGGGTTTGAGCAGGACCGTGATGGTGGCTTCGCGCAGCGAAGGGGGAAGAGTGCCCAACCGAAGTGACTCGTTCCAAACCTCAAGCAGCCTGGGAGCCAAGATGGCCACATGCTCCTGGTAGAACTCAGCTGTCAGCCCGTCGGGACCAGGTGCTTTTCCTTTAGGGAATTTAGATATAGCCTCAACTATTTCATCCAGCAGGATGAGGGAATCCAATTGGTCCCAGGTAGCGGGGGAGACGATAGTCATGGGGATCAGCTCGAGGAGGTCGCGCATTTGGGACTCACTGTGCTCGGAGGGTTGTGTGTACAGCTCTGAATAAAAGTCTGTGAAGACCTCCAGAATATGTTGGTCCGACCACCGTTCCGACCCCAGGCTGTCCTTGATACAAGTTATCTGGGTTTGACCCCACTCGCCCCTGGCCAATGTAGCCAGTGTCCTGCCAGGTCTGTCTCCCTCTCCATATCTACGAGCCGCCTGTGGGCGACTGAAGTATTGGACTTCCCTGGTGGCTTGTTCATTGAAAAATTGGAGTTCCTTGCTGATCTGGGATAGAGTCGCGGGGTCGATAGACGTAGGATGAGCGCTCTCAAGTTCGCGTAATTTGGCTTCAGAGCGGGCGAGGGCAGCCCTAATGGCCTTGAGGGTTCCCGCCTCCCTAGATATGGACATTTCCCTGATGAAGACTTTGAAAGCTTCCCACCGGACCCCTGTAGAGGTAGATTGAGGTGTATTAAGTTCAAAGTAGGACTGGATGTCGGACAATATATCAGCCTTAAATATTATGTCCTGTAAGGCCAAAGACTTGAAACGCCAAGAGTTAATTGTAGGGGCGGGCACGCCCAGATCTATAGATAGCCGGATCGGTGAGTGGTCCGACAGGGTGCGCGCCAATATTTGAGTTTCCAACACCCTCCCCAGCAAGGAACTAGACAGGAAGAACATATCAATTCTGGAGGAGCTGTCATGCACCGAGGAATAATGAGTATATTCCCGCGTCTGCGGGTGCATTACCCGCCAGGGGTCTCGAATGTCAAGGGCAATGGTGTGTGCAAGGAGCTTGTGCGCCGCATTGGAAAGGAGTCTGGGGGCCGCGCCAGTTCTGTCAAGTGTGGTATCTAAGATAAAGTTCATGTCCCCCCCAAATGATCTGCACCCCTACATATCCCAACAATATAGAAGCAATCCGGTCAATAAAGTCGGGAGAGTCCACGTTGGGCCCATACGTATTAACCAGTAAATAGTCCCTGTTCGCTATTGCGCAGTTAGGATAATGTACCTTCCCTCTGGATCGATGTAGCTCTTGTGGAGTACAAACTTAAGTGACCTGTGGATCATTGTCAATACCCCTCTGGCGCAGGTCGAATAAGCCGTGAAGTACCTATGTGGACCCCATGCAGGTGCGATGCACCTAGCTAGCGAGCCCCCACAGTGTGTTTCTTGCAATAGTAATATCTTGCAACCATGTCTGTTGGCGTGGGCTATGATTTTGCGTGCCTTGGTGTAGTTACTCAAACCCCGGATAGTCCAGGACATCACTGTTGTGGACATTACGGGAGGCTAAGGTACATCCCACAGCCGCCGTAGAAACTTACACAGTGAATGAGGAGAGCTCCCACGAGGGCGCCCTGATGTCGTGCGCTTTGCCAAACCGCCCCTGTCATTTACAATATTGTTACCCCAAACCCCAACCATACCACCCCCCCACCCTCACTGCACACCCACAACTTGCAGTGGAAATCACCCCCACCCCCGGATGCACGCGCCAACAACTAACCCGACCATCACCAGGAAGTAAGGGTCGGTGGGCGAAATCCAACAGGGATATGCCCTTTCCAGGGCCCAACTGGGGCCAGCTAGCAGTAGCATCCAATAAAACATAAACATTGCAATTGCAGTGAGGTGCGCTGTTGCCGTGTGGACGGCTATTTAGACATTGCGTAAGACAGCCTAAACTGTTAAATAACAGGTTCCTGCGGAATACAGAGTTTTTGTAGGGTCCCAACGCTACTCTCCAACACCCAAGCCGGGCCACGGCCCGTAAGTATATGAAGGGTACCCATACCGCATGGTTGATGATAGAAAATTGCCATTGACCCATGCACATTGACGGATTACCAGTCAGGTGAAGCAGTGACAGACTAAGCTACAACTGGTCAGTCAGCACCGGCATGGTCAGGCGCCGGATTGTGGAGTGGTATGTGAGCCTCGATGAATTTTGCCGCTTCATCCGGGACAGTGAAAAAGTATAGTTTATTGTGAGTCATTTTGAGACGTGCCGGGAACAATATGGCATACGAGACATTGCGTTCTCTAAGCAGTTTCTTAACCCCAAGGAATTGGCGCCGTTCCTGCTGCACCGCAATTGAAAAGTCCAGGAAGATCCTGATGGTGTGGGACTCATGGCGCAAGTCTCCCTTCTCGCGGGCCAGCCGGAGGATAAGGTCTCTATCCTGATAATTGAGAATCCTGGCAATGATGGGTCTTGGGATATTCCCCGACTTGGGCCGCGGAGACAGGGCCCTGTGCGCACGCTCGACAGTAAAGTACGGTGAGAGACTCGGGTTGCCCAGTAGATCCTTGAGTAGAGCTTCGACGGCGTCCTCCATGCGGCCCTTAAGTGCGTTCTCAGGGACCCCGATTATACGCAGGTTGTTCCTACGGGAGCGCGATTCTAGATCGTCACACTTGGCTTTCACACTCTTCATATCGCACGACAGGGAGGCGACGGTGTTCTGCAGCACATGAATCTCGTCCTCGTTTGTGGATATCCTACTTTCGGCCTCAGTGATTCTGGTGCCTGCCTGGTCCACTCGGGTTTTAAGAGAAGCAACATTGGCGTTAATGTCGTCCAATTTTTCGTGGAACGAGGCAAAGTTCTTGGCCATGGATTCCTTAAGTGTGGTCAGATCGTCACACTTGGCTTTCACACTCTTCATATCGCACGACAGGGAGGCGACGGTGTTCTGCAGCACATGAATCTCGTCCTCGTTTGTGGATATCCTACTTTCGGCCTCAGTGATTCTGGTGCCTGCCTGGTCCACTCGGGTTTTAAGAGAAGCAACATTGGCGTTAATGTCGTCCAATTTTTCGTGGAACGAGGCAAAGTTCTTGGCCATGGATTCCTTAAGTGTGGTCAGATCGGGGGTTCTCGCCCCAGAGGGGGTGTCACTTTCCGGGTCCTCCTGCAAGGACGATGCATGTCCCATCTCCTCCCTCGGGACGGATTTGGCAAATTTGTCCATGGTTCCTCTCCCAGAGACCCCCTTGGTTTTATTGGGCATTGTAGATAGAGACACAAAGATGGCAGATGGCCGCTGGGGCAGACGACGGGTTGGAGGGACCAGTCGAGGGATCCAAACAGTGAAAAGCCCAGACTGCCACACCAGCGGCCCCCAGGAGACCCGGCTCCGCGTGGCAGAGTGTGCAGACGCAGCAGGTAGAAAAGGCAGCCCAGGCCGGTTATAGAAGCAGTAGGGCCGGGTAGGTTGCAGGAGAGTAGGAAGCCAAGGCCGTGTAGGAGTCGACAGGAAGGGCAACCAGCCCTAGCGAGCGAGCGGCTCCCTGATAATGAAGCCGGGCAGTTGTTTCATAGAGGTCCCCCTCCATTCGTGTCAAAGGATACTGAGTAGACGCCGCTTGCCAGGTGGCACCCGGTAGCCCGCGTAAGGTGCGGACTGGGCCCCCAGTATGGGAAGCAGTGCAGCAGCCTGCGGCCAGAGATCCAGGCCCTCCGGGAATGCAGGCCGCTCAGATGACACGCAGGGCAGAGTGAGAGGGCCAGGATTCACAGGAGCAGGCAGACAAGTAGATGGGGGTCCGCCTGGTGCACCCCCCCCCCCGCTCCTCACCTCCTTAGTCCAGTAATGTGAGCCACACAAGCTCAGGGTAACTAGGCTCCCGCCAGCCGCCTAGACGAGATGAGCGCTCTGGCGCTGTATGCAAAGGGAGAAGTGGCAGGCGGGGTCCCAGTCCGGTCGCCACGCCGGGACGAGCGCACCGGCGCCGACAGCAGGGGAGAGGTGGGGTCGCCCCCCAGCAGGTCGCGTGCCGTCAAGGCGGTCAGGCACCAGCGCAGCCGCTGCACAGAAACGAACGCTCCGGCGCCGACTGTGGAGGAGGAGGCGAGTGCACGCGGGTCCCGGCAGCGGACCTCCGCTCGATGGTGTCCTCAGGGGGGCCGCCGCGCCCGCGGCTGATGAAGGAGGACAGGGAGCGGGAGCCAGGCGCCCGCCAAGGCCCGGCGCGCCAACTGCCAGCAGGCCCAGAAGTCCCGTTCACAGGCTTCCCAGGGCCGATGCGGGTCGGGATTGCAGCAAGATTGCCAGAAGAGAAGGGGCAACAGCTCGACCAAAGATAAGGCGGTGCAGGCAAAAGGAACCGCAGTTGATGTCGGATTTCAGCCGGAGCCACACGGAGCTGAAGAGCTAGGCAGCCATCTTGGGCTGCTCCACAGCGCCACCATTGGAGTTATCTTTATAATTGATTATGAACACTTTTTGCTAAACGTAAGTCGGAGACCTTTCCTTGTACCTTTTGTTGTGTTTCTAGTGTTATGGTCTGGTTAGAATGCTTTGGACACAAGGACTGTTCCTAAGTTTCTAATCGCTTGACATAGACTGATCTTTAGTTTTAGTTCCCTAGGTAGGCAACCTCTTCTTTAGGATAGGGTAAGAAAGGAGTTTTTCCCACCTATTTCTGTTCAATAAAAATGTTTGACAGTGAGAATATTACTGTTTTGTGTTCCCCTCTCATTTCTGACCCCTCACATTGTGCATGGTTTGGTTTCATGTTGGGTGTAGTGAAGTGTGTGTGGTAGAGGGTATGGTTGTGTTTAGTTCAGAATTTGAAGGTGAGTATTCAGAATGGTTGAGTTTTAGTACGGTTATTCAGGAGCAGCTCATTTCCTGCCCCCAACAATCCACCCAAGTGTGATTCCCGCTCCCAACAATCGACCTAATTTTGACAAAATACATGTCTCTTAGATCCATGCATCCCAGGCCACCCTTATGGCAGGTTTTATCCTCTGTGTTTCTGGGTTGTTTTCTGAAAGTGTGCCTATGTTTAAAGTTTATATTAATTTGGTCTTTTTTTGATGAGCAGTTAGTTATCTGTGTTGTGTCCCGTCTACGACCGGACCGTTATTTTGCAATTCAACATTATTTTTTTATTACGACAAACTTTAATACACACACACACACATACTTCCAGGGTTGCCGCTGAAAGAACCGCACACTCGTTTAGCTCAGGAAATGAGCTGCATGTAATTCCAATACTTAAATGTGTAAATAAAGCTTAATTCTGTAATGGGTTATTCTCTTATGAGAAATATCACCTCATGTATGTAACGCAGTTCATTTTTAATGTCAGAAGTACATGGGTTCAAAGTCGCCTATGCATTTCGGATGTAATTCGTCTTCAGGACTGAACAGTTTACAAACACTCTTGGTTCAAACTGTTTCAACTGGTCCTGCTTGAAATTCATCTTCATCTTATTGCCTTCTCTATCTGGAGAGCCTCAGTGAAAAAACATGCTTCTATCGCGAATAGCGATAGAGAAGGTGAATTAGATGGTATCCTGACTTTCAAGCAGGACCAGTGGAAACACCGTTTGAACCAAGAGTGGTTGTAAAATGTTCAGCCCTGAAGACTAATTGCATCCAAAATGCATAGGTGACTTTGAACCCATGTATCAATACTGCCTCATTTTGACATTGAAAACGAACTGTTACATACATGATGTGATGGTTCTCATAAAACAATAACCCATTACAGAATTAAGCTACATTTAAACATTTAAGTATTGGAATTACATGCAGCTCATTTCCTGAGCCAAGCAAGAGCGCGTGGTTCTTGCAGGGGCAACCCTTGAAGTATATGTGTGTGTGTGATTGTAGCCTTGATTTACTACACATAAGGATTGGGATTCATTAACGTTGATCAGGAAATTGAGAGTAGTTATAATCTAAGAGTATTGTAAGATTAGCGGTGCCCACCTACATTTGGTTTTTAAGGTAAACTTTAATGCCATAGATTTCTAATAACCAAATGGTGTGTTGTGGTTGTGATTTACTGCGCCTCCAGGGCTTATTTTGCATTCTGAAGTTACCCATTTTCTCTCGTGTTCAACTTCTGTCTGTCCTTTGCTGTGCTGGTTGCTGACTTGGTGCTGCTTCTGTGGACTTTAATGCGTTTACCAAGGTACAATACATTAAGTAGGGTGAGGGTCTCTCGGGCTTAGCTCCAGTGCTGTCCAAAATTGTTCTGGAAACTCGGACCCGCTCGCTACCTGTCTTCCCTGCATAGTGCTATTGAATAGATGTTAAGTGAGAATTCTGCTGTTTTCCAGTAGATGTCGCTATTCCCCCAGGTTTAGAACCACATGATCAGTCTAACATTCGGAGTTAGATTATGTGTTATCGAATCCTTTGATGGCAAAATATAATGAAGAGAACATCTGATAATCTGTTGGAAAAAAAAACCCAAAAAACGGTCTTGCCATTAGAATAATTGAAACAAATGCAATTAATACATAATCTGGAATTTCCTTCAAAAGAATTGAGGGATTGGGACTTGCATTGACTAAATTACACTACTATAAAAATATGAAATCAAATTTAAAATTTGTCGTTTTTTGTATAGCACCTTTTCCCATTAGTATGGCCTCAAAGCACTGTAGGTGAACACCCACCCTCTGGGGACTGAAGTCCAGGGTATGGAAAATGAGTTGGAGTTTAGAATGACTAATATATGGTCACCTTACCCAAGTGCTTTCGGTGATGCAACTCACCCCCCCTCCACACAAACGGTATACTTCCCACCATCCCAATCCCAACTGCGCTGGAAGTTGCTCTAATATGGATCACAAGCTGCCTAACTCAAAAGATATTTCCCCCACGTACTTCTTGCCATCCTTTTGTCCGTATACCAGCTACCCCAATTACTAGGAACTTGCTCTGGACGCACAGCAGCATCTGCCAAACCGAAGCAAGGAAGACAACCTCTCCTGCCCCTACCTAAACCTAGGCCTAAGGCCCCTCCAATTGTAAATAAGGTTACTACTTCTCTAAGCCCCACCAACAACAATAATTCAACTAAAACCTCTCCTATACAACTCCAATGTGCTCTTAACGCACGTTCATTACCAGCATATGTCATTGAGATTCGTGACTTGATTACATACCTGGATCTTGCTGTGCTAGCCATCACGGAAACCTGGCTGCATGAAGCCTCGGGCCCGCCATCTGTCTCGCCCTCCCACCGGGATACAACATATTCTGCCAGGACAGAACCTCTAACAAAGGAGGGGGTGTCGCCCTCATCATCAAGGATTCCCTTGATTCTAGACAAATTAAATCTTCACTAGGTGATAATGCTGATGCCTTATCTGTTAAACTTTCCCTCTCACCTAATAATACTATCACCTTCCATATCATTTAACCCCCCTACTTGACTTCCAAGGAAATCTTTTGCACCATTGAGGAGATAACCTAAAACACACCAGGGCCATCCTTCTGGGAGACCTCAACCTTGGATTGAATGATCCAAAAGACAAGCAAGGCAAAGCCTTTGCCAAAGCACTCCTTGACATGGGCTTCATTCAGAGAGTCACCGATCCGACTCATACCAAAAGTCGCATATTAGTTTGGATAGCTGACCATAACTGTGCAGCAGACATCAGCTCTGGTACTCCACGCCTGTGGACCGACCATCACCTCTTGCACTTCCACATCCCAACTAAAACCTCATCAAACCTATCACACCAGTGCCTTCGACCCCGGCCAGATCCGCACGGCTCCTCACCAAAGACAGGATCTTACCATCCCTAGAGGCCCCATCCTTGAGGCCACCCTTCTCCAATAACCCCCTGGCTCTGTTAGAACTCTACAACACCACCCTCAAAACAAAAAAGAGCTAAAACCAAAAAACATTCTATCTTGTGGTTCACCCAAGAGTTGCTTGAATTAAGATCCCTTGAGCGCTCAGCGTTCACAAAATGGCAATCTTGCCCACTCAACACCACACTAGAGGCCTACAGAAATATTGCCAAACAATACAAAAAAGCCATCACCCTAGCAGAATCCTCAGCTTATAACTTCAGAATCTCAAACTCCAAATCTGAGTCAAGAGAGCTGTTTGCAATATTCAAGGAGCTGGCCGCACCTCCAACCAACACCCAGGAAACAGTGAAAGACGAAGCTTGTGCAACAATATCCAAAGTGAAAGGTTGAACAAACACCCTCCAGGATAAAATCAACTCTCACTATATTGCCTTGCCCAAAGCCGGCTTGCCTCGTCCCAGTCACCATTCCTGACGATAAAGACTAGAAGTCTTTTGCTTTCAGAGAAGTAACTGAAACGGAAGTCCTGGCTATCGTGAAACATATCAAGCCATCGTTCTGCAAAGGAGATATCTTCCCAGCAAATCTCATAGAAGGCTGTGCAGATACACTAGCTCCTTTTTCACAGCATTTATCAATGCCTTCTTTGCTACCGGTACCCTCCCCCCTTCCCCCCCAAGGAGTAGTGGGTTCGACCACTGCTAAAAAAACATCCTTTGACCCGGACTCGCCCAACAACTATAGACCCATAACGTCTGTTATTCCTGCTAAAAATTCTAGATAAAGCTGGATACTTACAAATCCAACACTTTCTAGAAATCAATAATATCGTGGTGAAGAGGCAATCTGGCTTCCGTCCATGTCACTGTACCGAGTCAGCACTACTTGACCTTAAGAACCAATTACAGGGAACAATGGAAATTGGCAAGCCAGCCCTCCTCCTGCTCCTCGATTTGTCTGCAGCATTCGATTTTGTTGACCACAAGACCCTCTGCAGACACCTCAGGGATGCTGCCCATTTTTCCCAGTAAGCCACATCTTGGATCACCTACTTCCTTGAAGGAAGGGTTATGAGAGTTTTCTCTGATCAGGTCTGTGCTGCCTCATCCCCCATCCCCCATCCACTGTGGAGTCCCACAGGGCTCATGTACCTCGCTGACCCTCTACAACATTTTCACCCTACCCCTCTTCAATGATTTAGTCGAGCACGGCGTAGCATTTACAAACTATGCCGACGACCCACTAATTCTTCTCGCACTCTCTGGATCCTATGAACGAGATGCAGCTACCCTCAGTAAAACGTATGCCCTCATCCAGGTCTGGATGGCGGCCAAAGGTCTTTGTCTCAATGGAGACAAAACAGAAATACTATTGGTAGGCCCGAAGGAGATTTTGAAGAAACTCGACAGTCAATACAGATTCTTCAGCATTGAGAATACCGTCATCACGGCCTCTGCTGCAGTCAAAACACTGGGAGTCTACTTTGACTTCACCCTCTCGATGAAGCGTCATGTCAATGCCAGCCATATCCTCGTCAGCAGCTCTTACAACCAAAATCATAAACGCAGTTAAACCATACCTCTCATCAAAAAATTGCCTTAACATTGCCAGAACCACATTAGGGGCCAAGCTGTTTATAGGCACCTCATCCAAAAACCTTAACAAAATGAATATCGACCAAAATAATGCAATTAGAGCGGCACTAAGTATTCCTATAAGAGAGCACATCTCTTAGGCCAGACGGGACGTTTAAAGAGCGTATACTCTTCAAGACCCTTGCTTACACGGACGGGTGCCTCTCCCTCACTGCACCTCTGTACCTTTCAGAAAGAATTCATTGTGCAATGTCAAAAAGACCCAGGCGGATCCAGCACTCCAACCAGCTCATTGTACCTACCTTTTTAAAAGAGCCAAAGCTGGAGGGGGGGATCTTTCCTGTGCTAGCACCCAAATACTGGAACGCTCTGCCTCCCCCCACCCCCTACTCTCAAGGAAGAGACCTCCTTCACAGTGTTCAGAAGAACTATGAAAACCAAGCTCTTCAACTAGACCTCCCCTCTATTAACAATCTCGGGCAGTTCCCATGTAACCTTGGAACATAACCACTTACAGCTTGTAAATGTTAAATGTCTTCACAACGGTTGTTCTGTATCTGGTATTCTGTACCATTGTATCCAAGTGAATCCTCTGTAACAGCGCCACAATGCCCCAGGGCCATTTGCACGCTGTATAAATTCAAATAAATGCGTCTGTGCATTTAAGCCAATACGAAGTTGGTTACGGGTGGCCAAGTCCCTGTTAGCAACCCATATCGAGCTGGCATGTAGATCGGTGCTGTGAGGTAGTCTGGAGAGTATGTGAGTGCAGGAGATTCATTGTGTCCAGCTGGACCAACATTTTGTTGTGGAGGATAGTTGCATTCTTATGGCAGAGGTGTTGCGCGATGTGTCTTAAAATGGTCTGATAGCCGATGGTATGGCCTCCCACCCGCAAGCATATGCTATCTTCCATAAGCATGTCGTGTGATACATACCCGTGTTTCGTAGATGTGGCATGGATTCTGTCCTGTGGTCTGCTAGAGATTTTTTCTGTCTGTCGCTCGGTATATTGCATGGCGGGTTCATTGGTGCCCCGGCCTACCTGAGAGGTGGTTAAATGACCTGAAGTGTGGCATGGGTTAATCGGGATGAGGGGTTGGGGGTGAGAGGGGTGAGAAATCCTAATGAGGAATATTCTGCTGTCTTCAGTTCAACAAAACGGTGTAAAAGTTCAAAATTGTAGGTTTTAGAAAGTACTCCTTGTGACCAGGGTTGGGCTCCTTTCCTCTGGATCGATTCAGAATACCCTTGGAAAAGTTTTGATTCAACAAAGTTCTGTTCGATTCATTACACAATGTCTTTTCCCTCCACTGCGTTCGTCCACTTGATAAAGTAAATGTCTCTTTCACAAACCCTTGTTCAAAAATCAAAGCAATTGTTGTCCTCCACAGTATCCTTCCTGGTAAGGCAAATGTCTCTCTCACAAAACACATAAACCAAGGCAATTGTTTTCCTCAGAATGCAAAGTAATTATTAGCATATCCCACTTATTCTTGAAATGGAATACTTTTCATGATAGCTCAGCAATTACCTTTGGTGATGCAACTGTTTGTCAAAATTACGTTAACGTTAATTATTTCTTGTAAGGCGCAACTCGCCCGTAGGCCTCAGTGCGCAGCAAGTAAGAGAGTACAGTAGAGGGAAGCAAAGGGTAGACCAGAGAGACCCACGGATTGAAAGGCACTAGTCATAAGTATTAAAAAGAAAATGTTTTAAGAGATTTCTAAAGGAAGAAAGCTCGGGGCAGGTGCGCAGAAGAACATGGAGAGAGTTTCAGAAACGTGGGGCAACAGAATCAAAGCTAGTGCTGCCAAAGCGGGCAATCTTATGATGAGGCTGTGTAAGGTTATTGGAGCTGTTCGATCGTGAGATGGCTGAAAAAGCTTAATCCTTTCTTTCAAGTATGATGGGCCATTGTCTGTGGGGCACTTATGAGTGAGGGAAAGTACCTTATATGCAATGCGGTACTTAACAGGAAGCCATTGTAGGGAATTACGGGCTTCAGTGACATGGCTCCTTCTGGAGATAACATTTACTGCATGAACAGCATTATTCTGAATCACCTGTAAGGAAACTAGATTGTACCGAGACATACCAGCCAAGAGGTAGTTCCTATAGTCCAGTCTGGAGTTGACCAGGGCACTGGCAAGGGTTGCGATGTTGGTGGTGGATAAGAAAGGTTTGATTTGTCTGAGGAGGCGTGTTGTATAGGCGCAGGAGGCCTTCAGCTGGCTGACCTGTTTGTTCATGTTGAGATTGTCATCTAAATAAACGCCAAGGGTCTTGACCCAGGGGTCTGTCTGAATTGTAGTTCCAGAGATGTTAAAAGCTGAATATCTGGAATCCAGTTTGGCAAGACGTTGAGGAGTACCAACAAGCATGATCTCAGTTTTATTGCCATTGAGGACAAGGGAATTTTTGATCATCCAATTCTCAATGCTAGCATAGATGGAAGTGATTTTAATGAGGTCCAACTCATAACTGCCAGTCAGTTTGATCACCAGTTTGTCATCGGCATAACTGGTATAGCTCACGCTGATGCTATCAAGAAGGTCAAAGAGAGAACGAATGTGTAAGTTAAAGAGAGTGGCAGAAAGAGATGCACCCTGAGGGACACCACATAGCAGCAATTGGATGGGAGATTTGTAGCCCCCTGGGGCAACACAAGCAGATCTGCGACCTAGCAATGAGGAGAGCCGTATTGGAGCAGTTTGTGATAGTTCCTAGTCTGTCCAGCAGCAAAGAGTGATAGAAAACATCAAATGCGGCAGAGAGATCTAGGAGCCTTAAGAGGGCAATCTATCCTGAGTCAGCAATATGGCACAGGTTAGCTTTTAAGTCAACCAGAGCGGTTTCAGTGCCATGTTTTGCGTGAAAAACTGGACTGTAATGAGCCCAGTAGATGATTATTTTCAATGCGTTGCTGTAGTTGACTGTAGGTGACTTTGTCCAACATTTTTAACAAAAAGGTAACCTTACTAATAGGGCGATAGTTGTTTGCAGAGGCAGGATCAAAAGTAGCCATTTTTCGAATCGGGGTGATACAGACATCCTTGAGAGAAGCAGGTACAGTAGAATCGGTAAAAGATGAATTAATCAGTCTAGTGACCAGAGGGGCTAGACAACTGAAAACGTCCTTAATTTTAGCAGGACGACGAATGTCGTCAGGGCAGGGGGATGGCTTAACGTGTTGGACAATATTTGATAATTCAGATTCCGAGATCTCTTTAAAATTGAACACAGTGGGATAGATGTGTCAGATATGTTGGGGACAGGGGCCTCATTAGTGATGGAACATTGAGGATTGAATAGCTTGTAGCGAGGCAATTTTATTGCAATGAAGATTGAGTTTGGCATTAAAGCCTGATTGAATATAAAGACACCACTGATTTCTTTTAGTGATGGCAGAATAGGAGTTAGCTTTGCCCTCAATCGTTTAAAATGGCAGTTATTTTTTATGCTGACTTGGAATTGCTGATGTGATTGTCATAGAAATCGTGTTTAGATACCAGGATAGCGGTTTTTTAGTCAACGGCAGCTTTGCGATACGAGGCAAGATTAGCCGCAGAAGAGTTCTTCTGCCAGGCCTGTTTCCTTTTCTTTTTTTGAGTTCTTAGGTCAAGGATTGTGTCAGAGAACCATGATTGGCGCAGTGTTTCCATCTTGATAATTTTAGTTGAGGGGGGGCAAGAGTGTCTGTGACAGAGCAGACAATATCTTTGTATTGATCATCTAGGGTGGAGGTACAGCGTGAAGGGAGCAAGTTAGCCAGCATAGGTTGGACAAGTTCACTGACAGTGGCGAGGGAAGTTTTGCGAACATTCTTAACTGTGTGTTTGACACAAGGATGGAGTTCCGTCTAACAATTTTAGACGGGAGATCCAGCGAAAAGGAAATAAGACGGTGATCAGACCAAGGGCAGGTCCTAATTTCCAAATTAGTCAAACATAAGCGATGAGACGGTACCTAATCCAGAGTGTCCATCTTTCAGTGGGCAATTTTATGTGTTGATGTAGGACCTAGGCCTCCAATTAGAGCATGAGATTGGTGGCTCCAGAGTACTGGGCATTATATACCCAATAATCAAAGGATGATGACATAGGATGTGGGTTGAATAAAGTCACCAAGAAGCATAAACAACTGTTCTTCGAACAGAGGCATGCTTACAGGTGGACGATATATGGTGATAAAACAGATGGTGGTGTTGAGTCAATGGCAATTTTGATCAGAGTATATTGGCAGTTATCAATGATGTGTGACAAATATGTGACGCCAAGGAGTCGATACTCACTTCAGTGCAGCTGCCCCAACAGGATTGGCAGTGCGTTCGAAAGATTTGATAACCATCGGGAAGGGCTGAGGCAGCAGCATGATTGGTTACGTCAGAGAGCCAAGTTTCATTGAGGCATAGAATATCAAATTTGCTCATAGCTATAAGGTCCTAAATCTCCACTGCGTGTTTGACTACAGAGCCGGTATTTAGGAACCCCTTTTTAAAGTGAGAAGGAGCAAAAGGAGTCGCTTCCACATGGTCAGGGCACACAGGGTTGGGCGCAGTAGAATTTGAAGATGTTTTGGGGGACATATGCAATGAGGTTACAGAATGAGCGGGAGTGAAATCAGTATGAGGTATGGTTAGCAAGCCACCGGGAGTGCCAGGTATATTGTATGGGAGCTGGTTCCCACCTGATGAGTCTCCCATTAGTGAAAAGCAACAGGAGCCCACAGAACAGCTGTGAGAATGGTAAACCGGAAACGGAAGGATGGAACAGCACGGACTGGCACAGACTGGCCTAACTCACGTGGCACGCTCATGCACCTGTTGTGGAATTAGAGATTTGATATATGTTATTTATAACGCGCTTAATACCCAGAGGTTTCTAAGCGCAGACTGGGGGATCGAACCTGTGGTGCTACGTGTGGTCTTGCTTCCAAGGCAAGCACTTTCCCCTTGAGCTATCCTACCAAGACTCCATGAGATTTGTAGTACTGGTGAAAAACGATCAACATGACTTTTAAAATCAGAGCTAAAATTCTTAAAAGGCTAACAGTACATACAATAGATAAAATAGAAATCGAGGTAGGAGCTAAGACAAAACTGAATAAGGAACTGATATGAAGCAGCAATTATAAAGGTTCTAGTTTAGCAGCAAGCAGTAATCGAACAAGGAAGTATTGGAGTGATAATTGAGTTTAACAAGTTCTTTCTACCACACCTTTTTGCCACAACCACATGTCTTCAAAGCATCTTCTTCTTTCCTGGTCTACTTGCCTGCCAGGAACACCTACAACTATAATTGGTCTAATAGCAACATTTGTTCCAAGGTTCTTCACACCCATATCCCATGTGAGGATGGCTGAACAATGGATGCCTCTTTTTATAGTCTCTTGACTCTTGGCAATGTGGTTTACAGGTTTTACCAAGTTGGTATTCAGTAAAAGAGGAATTGCGCCTTTGTTGCCTCTTTTACTTTATTTGTTCAATATTCAAAATTATTGGCTACTGCCAAATGTCCTGCTCTAAGCGCCCCGGGGTCACCTTTAACTTCAGGCCAACTCACTGGTCTCCTCTGGCGTCTCTGCTTCACTTTCTGCTGTTGCTGCGGACCTTCTGAGTTCTGGCCACTCCATTGCCAGCTCTGGCATAACTCCAGCAGTCTGCACGGCTCTTTTCTGGAGCTCTGCCAGCTCCGTTGGGCCTCCTCATCCTCCTGCACATGGAAGTGATACATGTCGGGATTTGAGCACATTTCCCATACGGCTGGGTTTCTCTTCCTATGGCTGTTCACAATGTCGCTTCCTGCACGCCTTCTCTTCTCGTGTTGGATTCAGCTGGCGCTCTTTCTTCTGTTTCTGCAGTGAACCGAGAACTCTGGACCGCTTCTGGCTCTACTAGTTCTTCCGCGTCTCTTCTCAACCTGTAGCTAATTCTTGGGTTTAAATGTCCCGCTCATATGCCTTGCTCTACAACATCAAGACCAACATTCTGTTCAATAGCACCTCTGATCCTTACTAAGTCCCTCGTCCCATTAACACAGGCATTATGGATCCTGAAGTCTATAGTGATTTTGGTCCTTTGACATTTAGTTAGTTTTGATTGCTTTGTGAACTGAGAGTGAGGGCAAAAGGACTGTGATTTAACATTGGGGTTAAGACCTCTGCCTAAAACAGAATCATGACGATTAGAGGATGTCCTATTTAATTCCTGAGCTCCCATGGTACAAACATTATTCTGTTTAGATGGCTTTTCATAGCATGTTCTTTGGATAGTTTCATGGGAGGGGATTGTGCAATGACATCATGCCGTTAAGTATTTGGGAATTCTAGGACTCTCGTCCTCACAAGAAGATGAATACCTCCTCCCTCCCAGAGGAGTTACCACTACCCCCCTGATGGCCATCTCCTCCATGTGATCCTCCCTCTTGATACCACCCCCAGGGTTAAGATCAGGTAGTGGCTGCATTCCCCTGACAAGATGGGAGGAGATCCTATCCTGGTGTTCAGTGTTGACTCTGGAGGATCTGTTAGTGAGGAATGAGGAAATCCCACCCTCCTGCCCCCTTAGTCTTGTGTTCCTTCAGGTGAGCGAGTGGTTGCTGTGGTCGATGGTGCCAAAGGCTCCCGAGAGATTGAGGAGAAGTGCGGCCTAGCTTCTGTGGTGCTTTTGAGGTAATCCCAGATGGAGACTAGGGACAATTCAGTTCCACAGAGAAGCCTATAGCCGGACTGGGCGGGATTGAGGAGTACATTGGATTTGGTGAAGAGGCAAAGCTGGGAGTAGGCCGTCGGTCAATAGGATTGGCTAAGAAGCAGTTGTTAGAAATGGTTGACCAGAAGGAGGGGGTCAAGGGAGGGTTTTTGATGAGGGGTTTGGTGTGCGATGTCTTGAAGGCTGTAAGGAATATGCCTAAGGTTAGGGAGGAGTTGATGATGGATCTTGCGATGTCGCCTGCACAGGTTGAAGAAAATATTTCTTTAAGGAGGGAGTGCATGCATCTCCGGGGAGCTGGATGGGCGGCTCTTGTAGTCTGATATATACAGCTGAAAATTGTATTGTATTTAACACACCTTTTTTGTAAAACGCTTGTACTTCCTTTCATCCCTGGTATGAAAGCTCTTCCGCATCTGTTAGGCCAATCCTTTAGTTCCATAGGGCACATGGCTTGGTTGCTTAGCTACGAGAAGAGTCTCTGGCAAAGCTGCCTCACTCAGTGTTTCACTCATGAAGCCCCACAGCACTCGTTTAATTTCCAATTTGAAGCACTGTCTGGGCCACTCTAGTGACATGTTTGGGGGGTTGAATTGTCCTTTTAAAGCCTGGTGGCTTCCGTTGCGTCGTGCTTATTTACAGATGTTTTTTTATATGTGGTAACCGGGCTCCCGTCTGTTCTGCACCTGTGGCCAAAGTAAGAAATGGGTCGGAAAAAAGACAGAGCTGAGCTCCCGCAAAGGTTGTCTTACTGGAGCTCTGCTACATCCCTGTGGCCAGGGCTAGTCCAGGAAACTCGCAGATATGTCCCCAAGCGGAGCTCTCGCAGCCCGTGCTTCAAAAGACTCTGCTTGGGAGACTGAATGCACAAACATCCAAAGCCTTACTTACTGTTTAGCAGCAGTCCTTCTTCTTCTTCTCAATTATCCGAGTCGCGGGCGGACCCACGCAGCCGCTTCCCCATCCTAAAGGATGATGTGCACCAGACCCACCAATCAATACTTAGCACACACAAACTCACAACTCCTCCCACCGCCCCGTCTGCCTCACAAAATCCAACATCACACTGGTCCTCCTCCTGCCTCTCACCCCGTCACCTCAATCTGGTATACATGTCTTGCAATTTGCAGACATTGTTTTTGTTAGGGTGGAGCTTATTGTGTTCAATGAAAAGAGCAGAGTCCAACTTCCATTACTTGCTCAAAAGGGTTTCTTGCTGAATCACTGTCGTACATGTTTCAAATTTGAAATTTTGGCCATTCTTCTGTTCCCATAATGCTCTTGGCTTTCATGCAAATGAATCGATTCGGGTTGTAAGTATTTGTGTTGTGTGACTTGGCCTGGGGCCAAGGAGGAGAGGGGTTCCTCCAATACATTCTTCTTTTTATTTTTTTGAATTTATATTTTTTATTTTTTCTTCTCTCCCCCATGTCCAGCACTGATAGCTGTGCTCACTTGGTGTTTCTATGTAGTGGTGTATTTCGGGAGTTTCGTCCCTTTACTTGTACACACTGTTTGAAAGAACTCGAGTTCATGCCTGTACTCTAGAATGCTGTAAGGGATGCTCCTCTTGGTTTTCTTTTGTGTTTCCTAGGCTCATTGTTTCTTGGTGGCATACAGTACAAGGATGGGCTCTTAAAGCTTTCAGCTGCACTGGTTCAGAGGCTTTGGCTATCACAATTGTGTTCTTACGCATGATTGGTGTGCAATTAAAAACATTTGTTTCCTTGTTTGCTTCTGAAGTACAGAGATTTTGGCCTCTGAGGTTTGCTATGCAGCATTCTTCAGCAATGTTGGCTTTCGCTGGAGATCTTCCTTGGTTGGACTGAAAGTATGGCCATCATCTGTGTAAAATGCACCATTTATTTATGAGCTGTTCAGCAGTGGATGCTCTGCCTTTGTTCGCAGTGGTGGGTCTTTGAGGTCTGACGAGGTTGTGTGTCTGCACCTAGTCACTGGTGGAGTTACAGAGGTAGTGCTCAGTGTGCACCCCTCTCTTCCTGTCGTGGGCCCCTAGCCATTTAGTTCCTGGGCACTTTATGAAATTAAGAACATTCGCTTCCCTGGATGATGCTTTTTTGTGTTTTTTGTTTTTCCTGCTTACCTGTTGGGACTCCTGGCACCTTCACTCGGGCCGCTGTCCAAAAAGTAGAAAAAAGACTTGTATTATTTTTGTCCCTTTTCTATAGTGATCTCCATCTTGTTTATTTTTTTTCATGGGCGATTGGGTTTGCACAATACGTGTTAGCTAGTGTGACGAATCGCAGGAATTGGTCCCGTCTCCGCAAGGCCCCCCCCCCGCCCCTGTGAAGCTATGGAGGTGAGCCTGCTCTGCAAGACCCTCCCTAGAGGTCGAGCCAAGTGGGTCCTCACCAGGAGAGATTTCCCCTTTGGGGACAAGGACTCATCCCAACAATACCTCTTTGAACATCTCTTATGGCAACATTTATGAAGAAGAAACCAATATGTACTACTTACTCAGAAACTGTAAATATGTCTTTAATGGAAAAATCTTATTCAACTTGGATGAGGAGGATGACCTAGGGAGGAGGAGAGGGACCATACAAAAGAGGAAGACCCGGACATACGCCGGGGAAGTCCCAAGGCTATGGCGTGCACGAGGAGGGAGGAGACTGGGGAAGAGAAAAGCTAGCGAGTTCCAAAATGGTTGAACTGCCTGATGCAGTGAGAGAGCTGGATGTGCGACGTCCTGTCACCAGAAAGGAACACAAAGCAGAATTACATGTGCAGCCTCTTAACTGGAGAAAAGCGAGAGAAGTGAAGTCTGACGCTGAGCGTCCTGAGAGAGGGGGAGACGGAGAAGGCAGTTGTGGTGGATCGGGGAGCTGATAAACAACGCCGAAACCACTTGGAAAATGGAGACATGGAACCTAGCGGTACAAATACTGTATGACCATCCTACACGAAGACGCAGGGAGAGAAGAGACATTGCAGAAACATGAGACCACGCTAACGAAGAACAGAACAATTCTTGAGTAAGTGGAAGCCCTGGTGACGTTATCCCCAAGACCCCAAGGTAACAGGGAAACCCGGGAGGGGAGCGGAGAATCATTACATTATTGGGCCATTCATACTTGACCCAGTCAAAGTAAAGAGACTGTGATACTTGAACCCAGAGGGGGACAATCGTTATGAGACCAATCATACTCGTCTCAGTTAAGATGAAGAAATCACAATAGTGGATGAGCATCACAACTGGAATATTCATACTCTTATCAGTAAAGGCCAAGCAAATGGAAATAAAGGAGAGCGAAAATGACCGAGAGAAAATTCTGAAGAGAAGCTGCGTCGGAATATATGTCCAGAGACCGACATCAAAAAGGATCAAACATTATGAACCATATGGAAAGAAAGAAACTATAACGAGGTTAATGCACATTGGATAAACGTACCATTGGAAGAGAGAATAATTCTTTCTAGAGAGAATAGAGGAGAATAATAATATCCTAAAAAGTAGCAAGGAAAGAGAGGAAATAAAAGCACAGTCAAGTGAAGTTAACTGATGAAAATAGTAGTCACCAGGGACTATCTGAAAATCAGCTACTGAAACTGATCTTTTCAAGGAGCAAAAACCCCAGGAGAAGCGAGTACCTCTTGTCTTCAGTTGTTGTTATAGTTGTAGGGTCAGTTAGGCTTAGTTTTGGACAGAGGACAGATTCTGTTAAGACATTCACAGACGAGCACCGTAGCTAGTTTTGTTAGGTAGGGACGCCTTATAGCAAAGGGGAAGACTGGCCTTTGTCCTTTTTCCTTTTTTCTCCTATTGAAATTCTGATGTGCCACACTAGTCTTCCTCAGAAAAATAAAATGATTTGCACCCTGGGCTATGAATTGCGATCATCCCCTTGTTTTGGGGTGGTAGGGGTGGGAGAAAGAGTACTGGGCTAGTAACAACCCCCTTACTTCACTCTGCTCAGATTGGTGGGTCATTATCAGCCCAGTACGCCCCCTGATGGGGGTGGAGGGGAGATTGCTATATTGTATATTGTCCCCTCCTTTTAGCTACAACCCGCACAATTTGGCTGTGTCCTCTTTCCAACCCTCCCACCCCCCCTGCCTCAATTTCATATCCCACTTAAAGGCCTGCTTACGAAACCATTGATAACTGTTTGCTTGTGGAACCATCCACGTACATTCAGTGCCAGAATACATGACCTTGATTCTGAGATGCTCTCCAGCCCTCCCCTCCCCCTCCCTCCCAGGCCCCCGTGTAGATCATGAGATGGTTGTGCTTTAACATCTGTCTTAGAGCCCAGGTTTTACCACAGTGGGTGTGTATATAGAACAAGGAGCATGTGTTGTCCCATGACGAGCATTTGTAACCGCTCTGTTTATTTTTCTTTGAATACTCTGCATGCTGTTTTTGCTTTTTCCTGTATAAATCGAAAGAAAAAAGGGCAGGATGCCTTACCCGGTAAGGGTCGACTTAAGATTTCTCATAAGAACTGCACACCTGAAGTTCTTGCGTTGAGGTTTGCATCTCTTAGTAATTGCAGCTATAGGATTGTTCTGCCACCTCATGCAAGTGGCACTGTTGCACGTTGAGGTTTGCATCTCTTAGTAATTGCAGCTGTAGGAGTGTTCTGCCACCTCATGCAAGTGGCACTGTTGCACGTTGAGGTTTGCATCTCTTAGTAATTGCAGCTATAGGAGTGTTCTGCCACCTCATGCAAGTGGCACTGTTGCACGTTGAGGTTTGCATCTCTTAGTAATTGCAGCTATAGGATTGTTCTGCCACCTCATGCAAGTGGCACTGTTGCACGTTGAGGTTTGCATCTCTTAGTAATTGCAGCTATAGGAGTGTTCTGCCACCTCATGCAAGTGGCACTGTTGCACGTTGAGGTTTGCATCTCTTAGTAATTGCAGCTATAGGATTGTTCTGCCACCTCATGCAAGTGGCACAGTTGCAGTTTATACTTTGCAGCCACAACTGTGTAGGCTTCCCTTTTTGGTTTTGACTCTTAGAAGTGATGTTAATCCCGAATATGAGCGAAACTAGTGGTATAGAAAATAAATATGCTAGGAGAGTGAGGGAGTCCTTTTGGTGGTCCAGAATAAACACTGATGGTGACACAGGCCTAGTGATCTGCCATAAGTCCACGGACAGTGATACAAAAGCAACACAGGCTCCCCCTGTAAGCATGGACATCCCTGTTGCATGGAGAAATGAAAGGGCTGGACCTCATAGGACCCTTAGAAGTCACGCAACCGGAACACAAATGGGTCATGGTGGCAGAGGACTACCTATCTAAATGGATGGAAGTTGTCTTTGTGCCCAATGTGTCAACATTGTAATGACCGTGCTCTCTTCATGGGAAAAGATCTTCCTAAAGAGAAAGGCATGGCCAATGGGGTCCAATTCACCTTGGTAGAAATGGAGTTGTCTGCATCACCACAACATTAAATGAAACAAAGCAGCCTTGTACCACCCCAAAACAAATCGATTGGTTGAGGGTGCCGAACGGTTCATAAAGGGTTCGATCTAGTTTGCAACCGCCTGCTCTATGAGATGACTATGGAAGCAATCACAGCTCCTAGGCCTTCTCCCGATGCTGTCATGGACCTCTCTGTTCCACTTGATGCATGATAGAAAGGCTGCGAGGAACTCCTGATGGACGCTGAGGAAACAGTTAGCTTTTCATCTCCTCGGAACTTGGAAGAGGACCTGTTGCATGCACCGGAACAAGAGACTAAGAACAGGGTGAGAGGAACACCCCTGAGCAGTGGATTCTTTAGACCCACCAGACTTAAAGAAAACACCCCTAACTATAATGATTTTTTTTGTGGACTGAAGTGTTTTTGTTCATCAGGGCAAAGAAGGTATGTGGAGAGCAGGTCTTGCTAGAGCCTTCAGACCCACAGGGTCTTATTTATTTTATTTATTTAAAGACATTTGTAGAGCACACCGAACCTTTGGGCAACTGGGCGCTGGAGATCTTTGGGGCTCCAGGTGTGTGCAGGAGCTGGAAATGCGAATATGCCAGGGAAGTGGGCATTATTGGTGTGTGTGTGTGTGCTGGAGATGTAGATTTAGGGAGGCAAGGCGCTGTTGAAATGAATGCTTTGTTCACACAAACAAAATTATGAAGTGTCCCATACACTTCAGAACTTATCATTGTCTTATTTTTAAAACTCAGGTACAATGGCAGTTGCAGCCTGCCATTTATTTTAAAGGCACTAGAAACTGGGGCCCAGAGGAAGGTTGGTTGGCTTACCACTGTAATAGCACGCTGCTGTTGGGTTACCTTTCTGGGTCACTGCCCTCTGTCATGCTAGACCCATGTTTAATTTTCCACTTGGGGGCCGGGACAGTAGGTCAGTGAAGATGCTGATCAGGGCGCTGGCCACGGACCAACAGTGGAGTGTGCGCAAGCCTTGTGGGCAATTGCTCCATCCTTTCTCATTTAGTGACAGACGTGGTGTCCCGAGACGTAGCCACGGCTGCGCAGTAGTGTTTAGTACCAATGCCTCCTGATAGGATGGGCACCCTGAGGTAATGCGTGGCCTCTTTTGATGGACAAAGACGACACCTGGTGCTCGTAGCTTCCAGTGACTGACTGGAAATATAGCGGTACCCACAGTCCATTGCTGGAGGGACCTCGCTGGCGTGCTTCCTTGAGGAGCACATGTGATCGCTGAGTGTGTGGAATGTGCGTCCTCAAGAGTCTCGACAATGCAGCTGGGCTGCTCCATTTGCATCACAACTCCTGATCAGGTTTCCCTCTACCTCCTCAAAGCCCAACGTGTTCTCCGTCAGACGCGTCACCATTCGCGGAGGGGAGAGTGGGTACAGAAGGTAGACTGTTGGGTGTGAGGGGAGGGCACCGGAAGGAGCAATGAGGTCACCTTTAGGAGCCATTGGTGCATATAAACGAACACTGGTATAAAAGGGAATGGGGAACGCATTTTAAAATGGATTACTTCAGAAATCCGGACAAGTTAAACCCAAGGCTGAAAAAAGTCACTCTGTCCAGCAAAAATGACACTGTTCAAATAAAACCTTTTTTGTTAGAAGGAGTGGGCAGAGTTTAACAATTTAATTTGAAAGAGTTCTTTATGTCCGTGGACCTTCCGATGACAAGTAGACACGAGCGGAAGTCCAGTCAGGAATAATGACGGCACAGAAATGTGCAAACACGCAGACAGCCTTACAAATTAAAACAATTGCTGTCTTCTGTATGAACAGACTAGAAACACGAAAAAGCTCCGAGCAGGAAGAGAATTCCCACAAATTGGACTCGGGCTAAAGGATTTGACGATGGCTCTTCCCCAGATTAGTCCACTGGAAAAGGACTGAAATTGGTGGTGTGGTTGATCCTGTGATGCAGCACCAAGGCTTAAATCGGCTTTATCAAGATGGGTATGGGATAAACGCCTATGGCTTCTATGGGCTTTCTCTATAACTAAAAGGAATATTTTTCTCTCAAAACAAATCGAGACAAGCTGGATTAAGCTATACTGCATCAAGGGTCTACTACATAATGGAGCAACTATTACGAACTATCTACTGTTTGCATTATTCTCATGTGACAAAGTCGCATGAAAGGTGCCTCGCAAACATCTACACTACAGCTATTCTCTGGCAGAACCCTGCATAGACACCCGGCTGCTCTATAGCCTAACCGTGACAGGGGACGTCCCATATGGAATTGAACACTTCACTTTCACTTTGCTGTAGTGGGCCTCATTATGACCCTAGCGTTAAGGGATTACCGGTACCGGTAAGGGTACCGGTAATCCCTTAACGACTGATTACGAGGTCCCTTTTGCGTTAAGGTAAGGACCTGCAAAGGGACCTTGAAGGTGACTATGGTACCGCATTTTGCGGTACCATAATTACCGCCTTCCCCATTCCCATTGAGCCCTATGGGGCAAAAATGGGAATGGGGAAGGGCCAATGGTAAATAGGGAATTACTGCCCCGCCAACCTTGGAATGGGGTGGTAATTCCCCATGTCAACATGGCGGATCCGGTAAATTACCGGCGTTAACCATGGTTAACCAATGGCTAATAGCACCATTGGTTAACGCCAGGGTCGTAATGATGAGGCCCCTTGTGTCACACCATCACAGGCATGCTTGGACCACATGAAGACGTATTTTTATTTATTACACATTTTTGTAAAAAATGCACAAGCCACAACATACACCTGAGCGCTGTACAATAAAGTCAGAAGCTTCAGTGAAAGCCTACAAATAAAATTACTAACACAGACACAACTGAAAACCACTTAAAACGGAGATTCCTAAACCGGAACATTAAGACCTTTTACTAAAAAAATGAGGATCCTCCGTAAAACCGACTTTCATAGTAAAGTGCATTTCCCAAGACATATGACTAAAAGCACTGTTAGACTAAAGTCTAAAACCAGGACCTAATCACTTTCCTACAATTTCAAGTAGGCTGGAATAGTGCTGCGTATTTCCTTTCAGGGGAAGTTCATTCTTAGAAGTAGCTAATTTTGTTGGAATTAACCAAGGCAAGCAATCTCTCAGTCGCAGTGGCCGTTAATGTTGTTTGGTTTGAAACAGTAACTTTTGTTTTCTTGTGATCTGTTTGGATACATTTTCTGTATGTCGCTTACTAACAGTGTATGCGTCACACATTTAGTTGCAATACCTCTATTGGCAACACTCCATATATGACCCACCAACAAGGACTTAGGCATGTTCCGGAGAGTCCTGCACTGAAGTGTGAGACTGAGCGAAGTTAAGGGGAGGCCGTAATAGTAGTAACCAGGGCTCCTGGTACTGGAGAAGCAACAAGGCCCGGGACACAGCAGTAGCTGTTTACAAACCACCACAGGCTCAAGGGTAGAGGGGAGACGCAGAAAAATGAGATGTTGCCGGGGACCAGCAGTCTTGGGATCGGCCCAGTGCGGCTGCTAAGTGCCACATATAGGGTCTGCCTTTCAGTGGCAACTAGACACCTGGCTTACAGCTGCTTACTGAACTAGAATGCCCCTCAGGGCTACTGTAAGTCTCGTAGCAGAGACATGGTAGAGCTACCCTAGCAGCCAGGGGTGTACATTCCCAAAAAGGACACAGACAGGCACACACACACACACCCACACATCCCCCCGCCCCCTGATGACACAGTTACATCACTGATGTCAACCTAACTACACATTGTATACGATTGATCAAATAAACAGTCATTAAGCAGGTAAAGGCTTTTGGTTGCCAATTATACATTTTACTAAGAGTCCTGCTGTGATGTTCCAGGGGTGCAGAGGCACTATCATTTTATTGACGAGTATAGCCACTGGGTCGTTGTATGCCAGCTGTAGTCTCACATACCAGGAAGTGTCGTCTTTGGCAATATAGAGCCCCATACCAAGATGCTGCCAGCAGATGTTAAGTTGAGTGTGTTATGCCGAAGTACTGGCATTTTATACCAGTTAAATCCTCACATTCCAGGTAAAGCCTTGTATACCTAGGCTCTGCCTTTATACTCTTTAAGTGCTCGCTTAAATGCCTGAATAAAAATGCTAAAGACATTTCTCAGTTTTTCACATGGCAATTCATTTAGTATTTTTACAGGGTGTACGTGGTGTCGGTAAAATGCTATTGCCCATGTTAATAATACTCTATTGACCTCAGATGATGGCTGAGTTTTCTCTGCTAGGAATCAAAGTGGTAAAGTGCAGACTTGCCCACGTAATGTGATCATTTAACCGTGAGATATATCCACCCTTAACGTCATCCTATTCTAGATAAAGCCTCTTAATTAAGATTGCAAAATACAGATGGAAATAACCAGCCCTACAGATAAGGGGTGTACCGTGCACGTTTACTCCCTAGAAATAGGCAAATCCTCCCAGAAAATAAAAATGGGGATTACAAATGCTCTCAACTAAAAATGGGAAACCGAAGCATATAACCATGTACCCCTGCTTTCACTCACACATCTCCATGGTACCACAGGAAGAAACAACTGTTATTACTAAAGAAATACATTATTACAAAAACATTTCCGTTTCCCAGTTAAAGCATATTTGTAAATAATTGCTTATAAAATGCTCCCATTGGGAATTGGACTTGCATTTGTACTCCCTAAAAAATAAATAAATATTACTCCAACTTTAAAAAATATGGAATAAAATACTGCCACTTCAAAATGCGTTCTGGACCATTGCATTTCTCTAATCACTTTCTGTATAGATTTGTAGAAACAGGATAAGACGTACATTGAACTCTCTTGCTTCTCTTTCTACGTTATCAATCCTGACTTGCGAGACAATGGCTGTTGTCACTTGTCGCACCAAGAATGCCACAACTTGGGTTGTTTCGAGCATTTGGGGTCTTTAAAGTTTGTATAAAATGGGCTGCAGATTATACAAAGAAGCGAGAAGCAGCACTTCTTCTTATGCATGAAGCAGCCTTGCATAATGGCCGCATCATGGGGGAGGGGGCGTGCCCACGGACTTCCTCAACCCGGCTGTGTCTGCCAGAGTATTAACTATTGTAGGCCCGCCTTGTCAGGGGACAGGCTTTCACACAGCACTACTATCTCACTGGGAGCGCTGGGTTTGCCAGAGGCAGGTCAGGAGGAGCAGTGGTGACCATTGGGCGCTCCTGACTCAGGGAGTGCCTGTGAGCTGGGCTGCGGTTGTGATGCAAGGCCCCGGGAGGTAGCTGTGACTGTTGGGTGCCCTTCCCTGTTGGCGACGTGCCTCACAACAAGCCTGGGCTGCGTCAGTGAGTGAAATGCATGGCAGGGGTGCGGCGCAGAGTGCCAGTCCTACCCTTCTATGTGAGGGTCGGGCTTCTTCTATTCTCATCAACGATGCTCTGGCTGCGCCATGAGCGATGGACTCTAGGCCTGCTCCAGGCAAACAGCATTGAGTAGGCTGCTGGTCACGTGACCATGCTCTGCCACTCAGTTGCTCCGCCCACCATCTATTTAATCATTCCTCCTTAGGCGGCCTCCCCGCCAGTGTCCTCTGCAAAGGACAGGCGCAGACAAGGACCTCACCTGTTTGCACCTGTTCGTGCATGATCAGACCAAGGGCCTAGCTTGCTAAACTGCATTTCACCTGCAAACAAATCGCTACTACTGCTACTCACCAAAAGACATTACATTGTGCTTCCTTCCACTACAGCCAATCTCCACTCTCACTAGGATTCGAATGGCCAAGTGCCTTACGCCTTCCCTCGAAGCTACTCTAGCGAACCTTGTCAGTATTGCCCTTCTCCCCATCCACATGCCCTCTTGTTGATCAATGCTCGCTCAGCAGTCGCTCACGCTGCGCTGATCGCTGACCTCCTCTCATACAACAACCTTGATGTCCTGGTCATCACTGAAACATGGTTTACCCCATCTTCCACACATGTTTCCGACGTCCTCCGGGTGTGGGGGGGTGGCAGGGGGTCTTTGGTGAGAGGGGGGGTTGGGGGGGACCCCCCAATAGTAAATGATACTCTTTTTGGTTATTTATTTATTGAAAAAATAAATAAATATATAATTAGAATGTGTTGAGTATGAGGGGTGGGAGGGTGGTGGTGGGGGGTGTGGGGGGGCTGGCAGGGGGGTGTTGGGTGAGTGGGGGTTGGGGGGGACCCCCCCAATAGTAAATGATACTCTTTTTGGTTATTTATTTATTGAAAAAAATAAATAAATAAATATATAATTAGAATGTGTTTAGTATGAGGGGTGGGAGGGTGGTGGTGGGGGGTGTGGGGTAGTGGCAGGGGGGTGTTGGGTGAGGTGTTGATAGTTCTAAGTGACATTTTTTTGTCGACATTTTTTTTTCTAAAAAATGACTTTTTCCATTATAAGTATAGGATGTCGACATTATTGTTTTCAAATTTTTTTTTTTCGACATTTTTGTTTCGACATTATGACTATAAACCACTCAGTTGTACATGCAAGTAAATGGCGTGCAGGACATCCTTCATCTCCACGATTATCTGTCCATCACCCATTCCTGGATGTTGACGGTCTACCTCAAACTAAACCAATCCAAGACTGAATTTGTCCTCATCAGTCCGCCTGCTAAAAAAAACAACTTGCCCAACAATGACTCAATGATCCGCGCCTAGAACGATTTGATCCACAACCCTCAGACTCGGCAAAATCCCATGGCTTCTCCACTAACAGCAGTCTGTCCTTCATGAAACCTAGCCAAGAAGGCCCAAATAGCTTGGCTCAGAATCTCTGCCATTCAAAAAATCCAACCCTTCATCCCATCGCAGGATTTACGAACCGCAGTGCAGGCCCTTGTGGTCTTGCGCATCAATGGGGGGAATGGCTCTCAGGACAGGGCTCAGCCAGATTGTGGATTGATGCACAAAATCCATCATCTGCGGGTGTGAGTTTGTAGGCATCTACGCACTATACGTTTCATTTCATTCTATGTGAAAAAACTAGTTGCAATGCATTTTTCTGCCGAGCAAAAACATTGTATGTGGAGAAATGCACATAAAATTGTCAGAAAATAAATCTGGATGAATACAGGTGGAAATGTTGAAAAAAGAAATACCATAAACTGGGAGCTTTACACACAATCCAGACCTAATCCTCTTGCGGATTAATGCTCACATACCCAGGTGTTCGCACCTTCGTATGGCTTGTGCCATCGAATATGCTCAAGTAATGCAATCCTTTACGGGGTGATGCCCCATAAACCATGTATAAATAATCCCATGCAAGGTATGACTTATGTGCTGCCAACGTATGCCATTTAAGGCTGCATATGCCAGTATGACCATCATCAGCACTATACAGTTTCATACGCTCTGGTGCAGCCAAGCATGCACCGGAGGCACTCATGTTTGCCCATGTAGACCCCTCTGCCACCACAGCAACCACCTGGTAGGTGGTGGCAGCATTTACAAGGGTATCGTCTCCCCACATAATTGGAAGCTGCACCCTTGTGCTTTAAGCATCATGTAAACTGAAAATCCAAGCACATATGCACACTCGCACAACCAAAGAAGCTGTTTACTGTGAAGTAAAGCTGGGTAAAGTCTCTATTTGTCGTTTAAACGCTGAAACCACACAATCTATGTTTTTGTGTTTCGTCAGTCGGCAAAACAATTCTTTGGATATTAATTATAGATGTTAATGTTGTAATTGGCACATACAACACATGTATACACTCCTGCAGTTCATCCAAAAAACGAAAGTGAAGGGGTTCTGAGCTAATGAAAAAATAAAGCTGTTTTATAGTGATGATCTGGTGGTTCACACACACAATTCATTTAACACCAAACCCTCGCTGCTGCCTCTAAGGCCAGGGCTAGCCTAGGAAGTGCTTTGGGTCGCAAGGGGAAGGCCAGAGGTAACCACTCTGGCAACCCTTACATGACCGTGGCCATGCTAGAAGCAAGATCGAGACGTTTCCTTGTCCTACACTGGTTGCTTTTGGATTGCAGGGTACTTCCCTGAACTACGTGACAGTCTCACAAAACATGTGACGTTTGGCATTCCTACTCCAGAGTAACCGTAAATCAAACCGTGCACGTTGGGGAGTCTCCTGAGCAATGGAGCCTATATGGGACCGTTAACATTGGCAAATTATGTAAAAGCAACTAGCAGTTTAGCATGAGTCAAGCCCTCAGCTGGGAGATACAATAGTAATACAGGGATAACCAGTTTCCTCCTGGTTGTGTGGGTTGCTTTGCTCCGTGGCTGCCTATGGAGTTGCCATTATAAGGGGTTATTATCCCTCCAACCATTCACCAGACTCAAGTCTCCTGCCGGTGATGATTTGCTCTCTGTATTCTCAAAAGGGCTGTTTCTAGTGCGCGTCCTACCCTTCTAAGAGTGCTGTGGCGCACGTCTCTGGTACAGTTGTATAGGGACTTGCTTCTTCTTGTTCCGCGAAGCTGACCGCCTGTGTTTTCATGGTTGCTTTTCCTGGTGTAAGTAGTTGGCTCTCAGGCTCTCTTTTTTTCTTGTTCGAGGAGGTTCATTTATTTTATTTATTTATTTATTTATTATTATAATTTTTTTGCAGGTGCCTTTTTCTCTCCATTTTACTTTTTTTTTGTAATGCTTTGTTTTCTGGTGCAAAGTTGTGTGTCTCGCCTGACTGTCTCCAACACAGCTATGCCCTGCATGATTGCACCTACCATGGGGTTCTGAAACCCTGCTGGACGAGAAGAATTGCTGGTGCTCTCCTTCGCAATCTGAAAGCTGCTGTGCTTCAAGAACTGACCCAGAGAGGACCTGGTAAGGCGCCCTCTTCCCGAGCTACGAGGGACCATCTTGCACAGCTGATCTTTGCCTAAGCTCCATGGTAGACAGACCTTCGACAGGCTGCCGACTCGATACGGGATTGCTGCGGAACTCCACGGTCAAGTGCCCAGACTGTTGTCCGCCACTGTCGACGACCGCCATCGCCGACTGGAGCCGCCGTGCTCCCGTTGCCTAAGAACTTCATTGATCCAAGGACGCTCTCGTCTGCATTGTCACTGCCGTATCCTGCTGGAGAAGGCCTGACCGTTGACGCGCCGAGGAGCATCCACCGGTGGGTTTCCCGCCACCCAAAGACCACAGAGACACTGACGACTCGACGCCCTTGCTGGGCCTCAGTTCGTCAACTCTTTGCGGTCCAGAACTATCGACACCGAGGTGCCCTGCACGCCTCTTCTTGGCAGGATGTTTACGCTTCCCCGTCAACGAGCACCGCTAGGAACGACGCGGCCACTTCACTGTCGTAGCTTGACCTGTTCTCCGTCGGACGTTCGACCTGTGACTCCTGCCTGAAAGGGAGGACACTCAAGAAGGGCCATCGATTCCCCGACGTGGAACGCTACAAGGCCAAGGTACTTTGGAACGTCTAGTGGGACCAATATATGGACTGGACTTGTATCTTTCTTCTACAGGTTGCCCAGGTGGGGGGGGGGATCTTCACACAGAACTGTTTAATGGTAGTGACCAGTATTCTGCCAATTGTTCAACCATCTTGCTTTCCTTCCTCTCTCTACTGTTGGTTTCCTCTTTATTCTGATCTGTGTGTCGTTCTGACCTAATGCACTTTAATGAGATCTAATAACGTTAGTGTTACCACTTTAGAAACTGTATACATTTACCATTGCTGATTTTCGGAGCACAAAGTGAGTTATCGTGATATTGTATATACCTTTTTGAACGTGAATTATATAAAGACTGTGTTGTAACCGATACAGTGTGTGGACATTCCTTTGTGGGTGCTTGGGGACTACAAGAACCAGCTCGCATCACCTCCTGAGAAGCTAGACCTTCATTGCTCGACCACGTGCCAATAATAGAGAATCTTGGCAGGGGGTCTCTGGGCCTCCCCTCTACCATATAGAAAGCGGAAGTGCAGACCCACCCCCCTGGTCTTTACACTCACCACAGCATAAGTAGTATTCAATTTTTAGATGTGGAGCTCTATGTGAAAGCAAACAAACTGGAAACTACAATCTATAACAAACCAACTGACAAACAGTTTTTTGCTCGCTTCAAGTTTTCACCCTAAACAAACAATAGAAAGTATACCCAACAGTCAATTCCTACGGCACAAGCCGATTATATCGTAGGACCAGGAGTTTGTTGCGAAATCGGAAAATCTACAAATGAAATTTGCAGTAAGGGGTTACCCCATGGAAACAATATTGGCAACTAAAGTGAAAGCAATGACCGTGATGAGATGTAGCTCTGAAACCTGTGCAGAAATTCCAAGCAGATAAATTGATATATGTAATGATCTATTCACAACAGAGTCAGAAATTAAGAGAATTATTAAAAGGAGTTGGGACGTTTTGAAAATGGGTTCTACACTTGCACAGTTATTTGAACAACCACCTACCTTTGCTTGCAGGAAGAACAAGCAAGTAAGACTATTTGATTTGAGCAGAATATACTGCACATAAACCACATGAAACCTCTTTTAAAGGGACATTGACATGTAATAATTGCCAGCATTGTCACAATGTGATAAGTCAATTTAATTAATCACCCTTACACTGGGAAAAAGATTGAACGACGACTCACAACCACATGGGATTCTTCGAATGTCCTCTATGGCATCAGATGCCCCTGTGGCATGTTTTATGTGGGACTTGCTACAAGAAAGGCTAACTTGAGGTAGACGGAACACAAATCTAATGTTCACACACAACTATCTCATTCACTAGTGGCAAAACATTTTGAGACAGCACACCACACTATAGTGCAGATTTATTTTAGAATATGTATAAACACTTTACTTCATCACAAATACCTATTTTAGATAGAGCGTCTTGATGCCTTAAATCCAAATTTTTTTGTGAAGAATATCTATTTAACATATTAATAACAGTAGAGGATAAATCACAATATATGGTGTTATTTGTCCCAACAATGATGAGTATAGTTGTAAAGTGTGAACCATTCAGAACTATCTGCATATACTACTATTGCTGTGTTTGTAACACTCTATGTGATTGTGAGTAAATGAACATCAACCAGAAGAGAGATGAAAAACTCTCATACAGAGCATTTTTCTCTGACATTAAAACTACACTTCCCAGCAGACTTTGCTGCTTTATCCTGAAAAGTCAGTGACTGCACTTCAGGGACAAGGTGGTCTTTGCCAGCCCGCGCCGGAAGTACTGTGGGCCGTGCTGTGTGTTTTGCCTTGGGGCTCCATCCGGGTACTTCTTGGTTTTTGTTTACTACTTATTGTGAGAAATCTGAAGGTGTCTTACCCACCAGTCCAGGGATCTGTCATCCAGGTGGCCTGGACGCGGCCATCACTATTGGATCCAGTTCCTGGGGGTGGACCGGTGCGGGAGGATCACCTGGGTCTTTGGGGAGTGGAAGTGGGCCACCGAAGGGTGAGACGCGGTATCCACTTCCCTGAAACACCTTTTTCTCCCATCCTACCAGGTAGGATATCTAGAAGCTCAACCCCCCACTTTCCTGACACAACCGCTTTCTCACGGACCGTTCATTGTGAGCAACAACGGACTAACGACAGAGCCGTATAGCCGACATGTCCCAACACCATGATCGGGCAAGGTCAGGCAATTACTGATCATTACACACACCAGACTCCCATCAGGTTGCCCTATACGGATAA
The DNA here is from genome assembly GCF_040938575.1 of Ambystoma mexicanum. Classification (NCBI taxonomy): domain Eukaryota; kingdom Metazoa; phylum Chordata; class Amphibia; order Caudata; family Ambystomatidae; genus Ambystoma; species Ambystoma mexicanum. The sequence goes on from NC_090926.1 coordinate 352,644,360, forward strand.
AAGGCGGAGCGTGAAAGCACACCCTGAGCGAGGAAATGCACAAGAGGAAGCAGCAGTTCCAAGATTGCAGTTTAACACAAGAAGAAATGCAGCGAGAACGGAGAGTGTTGCAAGGGGATGGGGGGAGTGCCCTTGACCTCTAGAAACTGTTGTTTTCACGAGCCTTGGAAAGTGAGAAGCCTAACACCAGGAACTGAAGCTGAACAATCCTACACTGTGCATCAAAGGTATCCGGGACGCTGCCGTTTCGATAACCCAGGCCGGGAGGAGCAATTGCCGACATTGTACTGTCCTTGGCTCCTGCAAGAAAGCTGTGCCAGTAAAAGCAGCACAGCCGGTGAGTCGTAGAAACTGATACGAAATCAGCTTGTGTTTAAACCAAGGTTGCAAACATTCTGTGAAGAAATCCACCAAGTACTGTGTTTGAAGCGCATGTAATGAGAGGTGCAAACAAGTTGAATTTAAAGGAGTGAATGTACTTTGAAAAAGCCAAATAAGATACTGTGCACAGAGTGGTCCGGCGCCACGTGGGTGCTCATTCGAAGGTCTATGTTATGTATCCAACTGCAGTGTAAAAAAGCAACTTTGTATCAAAGTGGTCCTGGTATGGGTCAAGCTAAACCCTGTGCACATTCGAAAGTCTTTGATAAGTATAAAGTGAACTGCAATTGTTCCGAGCCCGGCTTAGGGGGACTAATTGAAAGTGGAAAAGGGATCTGAGCTCGGCTGAGGGGGATCCAGGGAAAGACACCCGAATCCCATAATTTATAACAAGACAATAACTTTCTATTTTTGTTTTGTACATCAGGCCCTGATTTTGGAGTTGGAACTGTATCCTCATGTCGAGGAAGCCAGAGTGTGTGTTTGGCTCAGGTGAACCGCCTTGCCCCATGGTGAAAACGTTGGGAAGGGAGGCCAATGGACTGAACATCCTGACTTATCATTTTGTGAACACTTCTTTCTTTTGCATGAACATTCCCCCGCACTATTTAGTAAATTAGCAGTAAGGATTGGCAATCGTTTTTTAAAAATATTTTTTTTTTTAGGCTCTTTTATTTTGGATACGATTCCACTATGACTACATTATTATTTGATGGCCGTAGCTTGCTCCCATCTGTAGATTTAGGTTTAGATAGGCGTTTTTCACCCCTTTGTGAAAGTTTTTAATAAACACCCTTTAACTGTGGTCACTTGTGTCTGTTTTACTTCAATACCATGCCTTCCTTACATTTAATGGCCGAACATTTGTTACACTTATGGTACGTTCCTTGTGCTGTTCCATTATGGGGCTGCACCTAGAACTTACTTTCTTGCTCTACAAAAAACAAGACAACAAAAAACAGAGAATGGGGGGGTGGCAGGGGGTCTTTGGTGAGAGGGGGGGTTGGGGGGGACCCCCCAATAGTAAATGATACTCTTTTTGGTTATTTATTTATTGAAAAAATAAATAAATATATAATTAGAATGTGTTGAGTATGAGGGGTGGGAGGGTGGTGGTGGGGGGTGTGGGGGGGCTGGCAGGGGGGTGTTGGGTGAGTGGGGGTTGGGGGGGACCCCCCCAATAGTAAATGATACTCTTTTTGGTTATTTATTTATTGAAAAAATAAATAAATATATAATTAGAATGTGTTTAGTATGAGGGGTGGGAGGGTGGTGGTGGGGGGTGTGGGGTAGTGGCAGGGGGGTGTTGGGTGAGGTGTTGATAGTTCTAAGTGACATTTTTTTGTCGACATTTTTTTTTCTAAAAAATGACTTTTTCCATTATAAGTATAGGATGTCGACATTATTGTTTTCGAATTTTTTTTTTCGACATTTTTGTTTCGACATTATGACTATAAACCACTCAGTTGTACATGCAAGTAAATGGCGTGCAGGACATCCTTCATCTCCACGATTATCTGTCCATCACCCATTCCTGGATGTTGACGGTCTACCTCAAACTAAACCAATCCAAGACTGAATTTGTCCTCATCAGTCCGCCTGCTAAAAAAAACAACTTGCCCAACAATGACTCAATGATCCGCGCCTAGAACGATTTGATCCACAACCCTCAGACTCGGCAAAATCCCATGGCTTCTCCACTAACAGCAGTCTGTCCTTCATGAAACCTAGCCAAGAAGGCCCAAATAGCTTGGCTCAGAATCTCTGCCATTCAAAAAATCCAACCCTTCATCCCATCGCAGGATTTACGAACCGCAGTGCAGGCCCTTGTGGTCTTGCGCATCAATGGGGGGAATGGCTCTCAGGACAGGGCTCAGCCAGATTGTGGATTGATGCACAAAATCCATCATCTGCGGGTGTGAGTTTGTAGGCATCTACGCACTATACGTTTCATTTCATTCTATGTGAAAAAACTAGTTGCAATGCATTTTTCTGCCGAGCAAAAACATTGTATGTGGAGAAATGCACATAAAATTGTCAGAAAATAAATCTGGATGAATACAGGTGGAAATGTTGAAAAAAGAAATACCATAAACTGGGAGCTTTACACACAATCCAGACCTAATCCTCTTGCGGATTAATGCTCACATACCCAGGTGTTCGCACCTTCGTATGGCTTGTGCCATCGAATATGCTCAAGTAATGCAATCCTTTACGGGGTGATGCCCCATAAACCATGTATAAATAATCCCATGCAAGGTATGACTTATGTGCTGCCAACGTATGCCATTTAAGGCTGCATATGCCAGTATGACCATCATCAGCACTATACAGTTTCATACGCTCTGGTGCAGCCAAGCATGCACCGGAGGCACTCATGTTTGCCCATGTAGACCCCTCTGCCACCACAGCAACCACCTGGTAGGTGGTGGCAGCATTTACAAGGGTATCGTCTCCCCACGTAATTGGAAGCTGCACCCTTGTGCTTTAAGCATCATGTAAACTGAAAATCCAAGCACATATGCACACTCGCACAACCAAAGAAGCTGTTTACTGTGAAGTAAAGCTGGGTAAAGTCTCTATTTGTCGTTTAAACGCTCAAACCACACAATCTATGTTTTTGTGTTTCGTCAGTCGGCAAAACAATTCTTTGGATATTAATTATAGATGTTAATGTTGTAATTGGCACATACAACACATGTATACACTCCTGCAGTTCATCCAAAAAACGAAAGTGAAGGGGTTCTGAGCTAATGAAAAAATAAAGCTGTTTTATAGTGATGATCTGGTGGTTCACACACACAATTCATTTAACACCAAACCCTCGCTGCTGCCTCTAAGGCCAGGGCTAGCCTAGGCAGTGCTTTGGGTCGCAAGGGGAAGGCCAGAGGTAACCACTCTGGCAACCCTTACATGACCGTGGCCATGCTAGAAGCAAGATCGAGACGTTTCCTTGTCCTACACTGGTTGCTTTTGGATTGCAGGGTACTTCCCTGAACTACGTGACAGTCTCACAAAACATGTGACGTTTGGCATTCCTACTCCAGAGTAACCGTAAATCAAACCGTGCACGTTGGGGAGTCTCCTGAGCAATGGAGCCTATATGGGACCGTTAACATTGGCAAATTATGTAAAAGCAACTAGCAGTTTAGCATGAGTCAAGCCCTCAGCTGGGAGATACAATAGTAATACAGGGATAACCAGTTTCCTCCTGGTTGTGTGGGTTGCTTTGCTCCGTGGCTGCCTATGGAGTTGCCATTATAAGGGGTTATTATCCCTCCAACCATTCACCAGACTCAAGTCTCCTGCCGGTGATGATTTGCTCTCTGTATTCTCAAAAGGGCTGTTTCTAGTGCGCGTCCTACCCTTCTAAGAGTGCTGTGGCGCACGTCTCTGGTACAGTTGTATAGGGACTTGCTTCTTCTTGTTCCGCGAAGCTGACCGCCTGTGTTTTCATGGTTGCTTTTCCTGGTGTAAGTAGTTGGCTCTCAGGCTCTCTTTTTTTCTTGTTCGAGGAGGTTCATTTATTTATTTTATTTATTTATTTATTATTATAATTTTTTTGCAGGTGCCTTTTTCTCTCCATTTTACTTTTTTTTTTGTAATGCTTTGTTTTCTGGTGCAAAGTTGTGTGTCTCGCCTGACTGTCTCCAACACAGCTATGCCCGGCATGATTGCACCTACCATGGGGTTCTGAAACCCTGCTGGACGAGAAGAATTGCTGGTGCTCTCCTTCGCAATCTGAAAGCTGCTGTGCTTCAAGAACTGACCCAGAGAGGACCTGGTAAGGCGCCCTCTTCCCGAGCTACGAGGGACCATCTTGCACAGCTGATCTTTGCCTAAGCTCCATGGTAGACAGACCTTCGACAGGCTGCCGACTCGATACGGGGATTGCTGCGGAACTCCACGGTCAAGTGCCCAGACTGTTGTCCGCCACTGTCGACGACCGCCATCGCCGACTGGAGCCGCCGTGCTCCCGTTGCCTAAGAACTTCATTGATCCAAGGACGCTCTCGTCTGCATTGTCACTGCCGTATCCTGCTGGAGAAGGCCTGACCGTTGACGCGCCGAGGAGCATCCACCGGTGGGTTTCCCGCCACCCAAAGACCACAGAGACACTGACGACTCGACGCCCTTGCTGGGCCTCAGTTCGTCAACTCTTTGCGGTCCAGAACTATCGACACCGAGGTGCCCTGCACGCCTCTTCTTGGCAGGATGTTTACGCTTCCCCGTCAACGAGCACCGCTAGGAACGACGCGGCCACTTCACTGTCGTAGCTTGACCTGTTCTCCGTCGGACGTTCGACCTGTGACTCCTGCCTGAAAGGGAGGACACTCAAGAAGGGCCATCGATTCCCCGACGTGGAACGCTACAAGGCCAAGGTACTTTGGAACGTCTAGTGGGACCAATATATGGACTGGACTTGTATCTTTCTTCTACAGGTTGCCCAGGTGGGGGGGGGATCTTCACACAGAACTGTTTAATGGTAGTGACCAGTATTCTGCCAATTGTTCAACCATCTTGCTTTCCTTCCTCTCTCTACTGTTGGTTTCCTCTTTATTCTGATCTGTGTGTCGTTCTGACCTAATGCACTTTAATGAGATCTAATAACGTTAGTGTTACCACTTTAGAAACTGTATACATTTACCATTGCTGATTTTCGGAGCACAAAGTGAGTTATCGTGATATTGTATATACCTTTTTGAACGTGAATTATATAAAGACTGTGTTGTAACCGATACAGTGTGTGGACATTCCTTTGTGGGTGCTTGGGGACTACAAGAACCAGCTCGCATCACCTCCTGAGAAGCTAGACCTTCATTGCTCGACCACGTGCCAATAATAGAGAATCTTGGCAGGGGGTCTCTGGGCCTCCCCTCTACCATATAGAAAGCGGAAGTGCAGACCCACCCCCCTGGTCTTTACACTCACCACAGCATAAGTAGTATTCAATTTTTAGATGTGGAGCTCTATGTGAAAGCAAACAAACTGGAAACTACAATCTATAACAAACCAACTGACAAACAGTTTTTTGCTCGCTTCAAGTTTTCACCCTAAACAAACAATAGAAAGTATACCCAACAGTCAATTCCTACGGCACAAGCCGATTATATCGTAGGACCAGGAGTTTGTTGCGAAATCGGAAAATCTACAAATGAAATTTGCAGTAAGGGGTTACCCCGTGGAAACAATATTGGCAACTAAAGTGAAAGCAATGACCGTGATGAGATGTAGCTCTGAAACCTGTGCAGAAATTCCAAGCAGATAAATTGATATATGTAATGATCTATTCACAACAGAGTCAGAAATTAAGAGAATTATTAAAAGGAGTTGGGACGTTTTGAAAATGGGTTCTACACTTGCACAGTTATTTGAACAACCACCTACCTTTGCTTGCAGGAAGAACAAGCAAGTAAGACTATTTGATTTGAGCAGAATATACTGCACATAAACCACATGAAACCTCTTTTAAAGGGACATTGACATGTAATAATTGCCAGCATTGTCACAATGTGATAAGTCAATTTAATTAATCACCCTTACACTGGGAAAAAGATTGAACGACGACTCACAACCACATGGGATTCTTCGAATGTCCTCTATGGCATCAGATGCCCCTGTGGCATGTTTTATGTGGGACTTGCTACAAGAAAGGCTAACTTGAGGTAGACGGAACACAAATCTAATGTTCACACACAACTATCTCATTCACTAGTGGCAAAACATTTTGAGACAGCACACCACACTATAGTGCAGATTTATTTTAGAATATGTATAAACACTTTACTTCATCACAAATACCTATTTTAGATAGAGCGTCTTGATGCCTTAAATCCAAATTTTTTTGTGAAGAATATCTATTTAACATATTAATAACAGTAGAGGATAAATCACAATATATGGTGTTATTTGTCCCAACAATGATGAGTATAGTTGTAAAGTGTGAACCATTCAGAACTATCTGCATATACTACTATTGCTGTGTTTGTAACACTCTATGTGATTGTGAGTAAATGAACATCAACCAGAAGAGAGATGAAAAACTCTCATACAGAGCATTTTTCTCTGACATTAAAACTACACTTCCCAGCAGACTTTGCTGCTTTATCCTGAAAAGTCAGTGACTGCACTTCAGGGACAAGGTGGTCTTTGCCAGCCCGCGCCGGAAGTACTGTGGGCCGTGCTGTGTGTTTTGCCTTGGGGCTCCATCCGGGTACTTCTTGGTTTTTGTTTACTACTTATTGTGAGAAATCTGAAGGTGTCTTACCCACCAGTCCAGGGATCTGTCATCCAGGTGGCCTGGACGCGGCCATCACTATTGGATCCAGTTCCTGGGGGTGGACCGGTGCGGGAGGATCACCTGGGTCTTTGGGGAGTGGAAGTGGGCCACCGAAGGGTGAGACGCGGTATCCACTTCCCTGAAACACCTTTTTCTCCCATCCTACCAGGTAGGATATCTAGAAGCTCAACCCCCCACTTTCCTGACACAACCGCTTTCTCACGGACCGTTCATTGTGAGCAACAACGGACTAACGACAGAGCCGTATAGCCGACATGTCCCAACACCATGATCGGGCAAGGTCAGGCAATTACTGATCATTACACACACCAGACTCCCATCAGGTTGCCCTTTACGGATAAAAGGCGGAGCGTGAAAGCACACCCTGAGCGAGGAAATGCACAAGAGGAAGCAGCAGTTCCAAGATTGCAGTTTAACACAAGAAGAAATGCAGCGAGAACGGAGAGTGTTGCAAGGGGATGGGGGGAGTGCCCTTGACCTCTAGAAACTGTTGTTTTCACGAGCCTTGGAAAGTGAGAAGCCTAACACCAGGAACTGAAGCTGAACAATCCTACACTGTGCATCAAAGGTATCCGGGACGCTGCCGTTTCGATAACCCAGGCCGGGAGGAGCAATTGCCGACATTGTACTGTCCTTGGCTCCTGCAAGAAAGCTGTGCCAGTAAAAGCAGCACAGCCGGTGAGTCGTAGAAACTGATACGAAATCAGCTTGTGTTTAAATCAAGGTTGCAAACATTCTGTGAAGAAATCCACCAAGTACTGTGTTTGAAGCGCATGTAATGAGAGGTGCAAACAAGTTGAATTTAAAGGAGTGAATGTACTTTGAAAAAGCCAAATAAGATACTGTGCACAGAGTGGTCCGGCGCCACGTGGGTGCTCATTCGAAGGTCTATGTTATGTATCCAACTGCAGTGTAAAAAAGCAACTTTGTATCAAAGTGGTCCTGGTATGGGTCAAGCTAAACCCTGTGCACATTCGAAAGTCTTTGATAAGTATAAAGTGAACTGCAATTGTTCCGAGCCCGGCTTAGGGGGACTAATTGAAAGTGGAAAAGGGATCTGAGCTCGGCTGAGGGGGATCCAGGGAAAGACACCCGAATCCCATAATTTATAACAAGACAATAACTTTCTATTTTTGTTTTGTACATCAGGCCCTGATTTTGGAGTTGGAACTGTATCCTCATGTCGAGGAAGCCAGAGTGTGTGTTTGGCTCAGGTGAACCGCCTTGCCCCATGGTGAAAACGTTGGGAAGGGAGGCCAATGGACTGAACATCCTGACTTATCATTTTGTGAACACTTCTTTCTTTTGCATGAACATTCCCCCGCACTATTTAGTAAATTAGCAGTAAGGATTGGCAATCGTTTTTTAAAAATATTTTTTTTTTTAGGCTCTTTTATTTTGGATACGATTCCACTATGACTACATTATTATTTGATGGCCGTAGCTTGCTCCCATCTGTAGATTTAGGTTTAGATAGGCGTTTTTCACCCCTTTGTGTTTAATAAACACCCTTTAACTGTGGTCACTTGTGTCTGTTTTACTTCAATACCATGCCTTCCTTACATTTAATGGCCGAACATTTGTTACACTTATGGTACGTTCCTTGTGCTGTTCCATTATGGGGCTGCACCTAGAACTTACTTTCTTGCTCTACAAAAAACAAGACAACAAAAAACAGAGAATGGGGGGGTGGCAGGGGGTCTTTGGTGAGAGGGGGGGTTGAGGGGGACCCCCCCAATAGTAAATGATACTCTTTTTGGTTATTTATTTATTGAAAAAAATAAATAAATAAATATATAATTAGAATGTGTTTAGTATGAGGGGTGGGAGGGTGGTGGTGGGGGGTGTGGGGTAGTGGCAGGGGGGTGTTGGGTGAGGTGTTGATAGTTCTAAGTGACATTTTTTTGTCGACATTTTTTTTTCTAAAAAATGACTTTTTCCATTATAAGTATAGGATGTCGACATTATTGTTTTCGAATTTTTTTTTTCGACATTTTTGTTTCGACATTATGACTATAAACCACTCAGTTGTACATGCAAGTAAATGGCGTGCAGGACATCCTTCATCTCCACGATTATCTGTCCATCACCCATTCCTGGATGTTGACGGTCTACCTCAAACTAAACCAATCCAAGACTGAATTTGTCCTCATCAGTCCGCCTGCTAAAAAAAACAACTTGCCCAACAATGACTCAATGATCCGCGCCTAGAACGATTTGATCCACAACCCTCAGACTCGGCAAAATCCCATGGCTTCTCCACTAACAGCAGTCTGTCCTTCATGAAACCTAGCCAAGAAGGCCCAAATAGCTTGGCTCAGAATCTCTGCCATTCAAAAAATCCAACCCTTCATCCCATCGCAGGATTTACGAACCGCAGTGCAGGCCCTTGTGGTCTTGCGCATCAATGGGGGGAATGGCTCTCAGGACAGGGCTCAGCCAGATTGTGGATTGATGCACAAAATCCATCATCTGCGGGTGTGAGTTTGTAGGCATCTACGCACTATACGTTTCATTTCATTCTATGTGAAAAAACTAGTTGCAATGCATTTTTCTGCCGAGCAAAAACATTGTATGTGGAGAAATGCACATAAAATTGTCAGAAAATAAATCTGGATGAATACAGGTGGAAATGTTGAAAAAAGAAATACCATAAACTGGGAGCTTTACACACAATCCAGACCTAATCCTCTTGCGGATTAATGCTCACATACCCAGGTGTTCGCACCTTCGTATGGCTTGTGCCATCGAATATGCTCAAGTAATGCAATCCTTTACGGGGTGATGCCCCATAAACCATGTATAAATAATCCCATGCAAGGTATGACTTATGTGCTGCCAACGTATGCCATTTAAGGCTGCATATGCCAGTATGACCATCATCAGCACTATACAGTTTCATACGCTCTGGTGCAGCCAAGCATGCACCGGAGGCACTCATGTTTGCCCATGTAGACCCCTCTGCCACCACAGCAACCACCTGGTAGGTGGTGGCAGCATTTACAAGGGTATCGTCTCCCCACGTAATTGGAAGCTGCACCCTTGTGCTTTAAGCATCATGTAAACTGAAAATCCAAGCACATATGCACACTCGCACAACCAAAGAAGCTGTTTACTGTGAAGTAAAGCTGGGTAAAGTCTCTATTTGTCGTTTAAACGCTCAAACCACACAATCTATGTTTTTGTGTTTCGTCAGTCGGCAAAACAATTCTTTGGATATTAATTATAGATGTTAATGTTGTAATTGGCACATACAACACATGTATACACTCCTGCAGTTCATCCAAAAAACGAAAGTGAAGGGGTTCTGAGCTAATGAAAAAATAAAGCTGTTTTATAGTGATGATCTGGTGGTTCACACACACAATTCATTTAACACCAAACCCTCGCTGCTGCCTCTAAGGCCAGGGCTAGCCTAGGCAGTGCTTTGGGTCGCAAGGGGAAGGCCAGAGGTAACCACTCTGGCAACCCTTACATGACCGTGGCCATGCTAGAAGCAAGATCGAGACGTTTCCTTGTCCTACACTGGTTGCTTTTGGATTGCAGGGTACTTCCCTGAACTACGTGACAGTCTCACAAAACATGTGACGTTTGGCATTCCTACTCCAGAGTAACCGTAAATCAAACCGTGCACGTTGGGGAGTCTCCTGAGCAATGGAGCCTATATGGGACCGTTAACATTGGCAAATTATGTAAAAGCAACTAGCAGTTTAGCATGAGTCAAGCCCTCAGCTGGGAGATACAATAGTAATACAGGGATAACCAGTTTCCTCCTGGTTGTGTGGGTTGCTTTGCTCCGTGGCTGCCTATGGAGTTGCCATTATAAGGGGTTATTATCCCTCCAACCATTCACCAGACTCAAGTCTCCTGCCGGTGATGATTTGCTCTCTGTATTCTCAAAAGGGCTGTTTCTAGTGCGCGTCCTACCCTTCTAAGAGTGCTGTGGCGCACGTCTCTGGTACAGTTGTATAGGGACTTGCTTCTTCTTGTTCCGCGAAGCTGACCGCCTGTGTTTTCATGGTTGCTTTTCCTGGTGTAAGTAGTTGGCTCTCAGGCTCTCTTTTTTTCTTGTTCGAGGAGGTTCATTTATTTTATTTATTTATTTATTTATTATTATAATTTTTTTGCAGGTGCCTTTTTCTCTCCATTTTACTTTTTTTTTGTAATGCTTTGTTTTCTGGTGCAAAGTTGTGTGTCTCGCCTGACTGTCTCCAACACAGCTATGCCCGGCATGATTGCACCTACCATGGGGTTCTGAAACCCTGCTGGACGAGAAGAATTGCTGGTGCTCTCCTTCGCAATCTGAAAGCTGCTGTGCTTCAAGAACTGACCCAGAGAGGACCTGGTAAGGCGCCCTCTTCCCGAGCTACGAGGGACCATCTTGCACAGCTGATCTTTGCCTAAGCTCCATGGTAGACAGACCTTCGACAGGCTGCCGACTCGATACGGGGATTGCTGCGGAACTCCACGGTCAAGTGCCCAGACTGTTGTCCGCCACTGTCGACGACCGCCATCGCCGACTGGAGCCGCCGTGCTCCCGTTGCCTAAGAACTTCATTGATCCAAGGACGCTCTCGTCTGCATTGTCACTGCCGTATCCTGCTGGAGAAGGCCTGACCGTTGACGCGCCGAGGAGCATCCACCGGTGGGTTTCCCGCCACCCAAAGACCACAGAGACACTGACGACTCGACGCCCTTGCTGGGCCTCAGTTCGTCAACTCTTTGCGGCCCAGAACTATCGACACCGAGGTGCCCTGCACGCCTCTTCTTGGCAGGATGTTTACGCTTCCCCGTCAACGAGCACCGCTAGGAACGACGCGGCCACTTCACTGTCGTAGCTTGACCTGTTCTCCGTCGGACGTTCGATCTGTGACTCCTGCCTGAAAGGGAGGACACTCAAGAAGGGCCATCGATTCCCCGACGTGGAACGCTACAAGGCCAAGGTACTTTGGAACGTCTAGTGGGACCAATATATGGACTGGACTTGTATCTTTCTTCTACAGGTTGCCCAGGTGGGGGGGGGATCTTCACACAGAACTGTTTAATGGTAGTGACCAGTATTCTGCCAATTGTTCAACCATCTTGCTTTCCTTCCTCTCTCTACTGTTGGTTTCCTCTTTATTCTGATCTGTGTGTCGTTCTGACCTAATGCACTTTAATGAGATCTAATAACGTTAGTGTTACCACTTTAGAAACTGTATACATTTACCATTGCTGATTTTCGGAGCACAAAGTGAGTTATCGTGATATTGTATATACCTTTTTGAACGTGAATTATATAAAGACTGTGTTGTAACCGATACAGTGTGTGGACATTCCTTTGTGGGTGCTTGGGGACTACAAGAACCAGCTCGCATCACCTCCTGAGAAGCTAGACCTTCATTGCTCGACCACGTGCCAATAATAGAGAATCTTGGCAGGGGGTCTCTGGGCCTCCCCTCTACCATATAGAAAGCGGAAGTGCAGACCCACCCCCCTGGTCTTTACACTCACCACAGCATAAGTAGTATTCAATTTTTAGATGTGGAGCTCTATGTGAAAGCAAACAAACTGGAAACTACAATCTATAACAAACCAACTGACAAACAGTTTTTTGCTCGCTTCAAGTTTTCACCCTAAACAAACAATAGAAAGTATACCCAACAGTCAATTCCTACGGCACAAGCCGATTATATCGTAGGACCAGGAGTTTGTTGCGAAATCGGAAAATCTACAAATGAAATTTGCAGTAAGGGGTTACCCCGTGGAAACAATATTGGCAACTAAAGTGAAAGCAATGACCGTGATGAGATGTAGCTCTGAAACCTGTGCAGAAATTCCAAGCAGATAAATTGATATATGTAATGATCTATTCACAACAGAGTCAGAAATTAAGAGAATTATTTAAAGGAGTTGGGACGTTTTGAAAATGGGTTCTACACTTGCACAGTTATTTGAACAACCACCTACCTTTGCTTGCAGGAAGAACAAGCAAGTAAGACTATTTGATTTGAGCAGAATATACTGCACATAAACCACATGAAACCTCTTTTAAAGGGACATTGACATGTAATAATTGCCAGCATTGTCACAATGTGATAAGTCAATTTAATTAATCACCCTTACACTGGGAAAAAGATTGAACGACGACTCACAACCACATGGGATTCTTCGAATGTCCTCTATGGCATCAGATGCCCCTGTGGCATGTTTTATGTGGGACTTGCTACAAGAAAGGCTAACTTGAGGTAGACGGAACACAAATCTAATGTTCACACACAACTATCTCATTCACTAGTGGCAAAACATTTTGAGACAGCACACCACACTATAGTGCAGATTTATTTTAGAATATGTATAAACACTTTACTTCATCACAAATACCTATTTTAGATAGAGCGTCTTGATGCCTTAAATCCAAATTTTTTTGTGAAGAATATCTATTTAACATATTAATAACAGTAGAGGATAAATCACAATATATGGTGTTATTTGTCCCAACAATGATGAGTATAGTTGTAAAGTGTGAACCATTCAGAACTATCTGCATATACTACTATTGCTGTGTTTGTAACACTCTATGTGATTGTGAGTAAATGAACATCAACCAGAAGAGAGATGAAAAACTCTCATACAGAGCATTTTTCTCTGACATTAAAACTACACTTCCCAGCAGACTTTGCTGCTTTATCCTGAAAAGTCAGTGACTGCACTTCAGGGACAAGGTGGTCTTTGCCAGCCCGCGCCGGAAGTACTGTGGGCCGTGCTGTGTGTTTTGCCTTGGGGCTCCATCCGGGTACTTCTTGGTTTTTGTTTACTACTTATTGTGAGAAATCTGAAGGTGTCTTACCCACCAGTCCAGGGATCTGTCATCCAGGTGGCCTGGACGCGGCCATCACTATTGGATCCAGTTCCTGGGGGTGGACCGGTGCGGGAGGATCACCTGGGTCTTTGGGGAGTGGAAGTGGGCCACCGAAGGGTGAGACGCGGTATCCACTTCCCTGAAACACCTTTTTCTCCCATCCTACCAGGTAGGATATCTAGAAGCTCAACCCCCCACTTTCCTGACACAACCGCTTTCTCACGGACCGTTCATTGTGAGCAACAACGGACTAACGACAGAGCCGTATAGCCGACATGTCCCAACACCATGATCGGGCAAGGTCAGGCAATTACTGATCATTACACACACCAGACTCCCATCAGGTTGCCCTATACGGATAAAAGGCGGAGCGTGAAAGCACACCCTGAGCGAGGAAATGCACAAGAGGAAGCAGCAGTTCCAAGATTGCAGTTTAACACAAGAAGAAATGCAGCGAGAACGGAGAGTGTTGCAAGGGGATGGGGGGAGTGCCCTTGACCTCTAGAAACTGTTGTTTTCACGAGCCTTGGAAAGTGAGAAGCCTAACACCAGGAACTGAAGCTGAACAATCCTACACTGTGCATCAAAGGTATCCGGGACGCTGCCGTTTCGATAACCCAGGCCGGGAGGAGCAATTGCCGACATTGTACTGTCCTTGGCTCCTGCAAGAAAGCTGTGCCAGTAAAAGCAGCACAGCCGGTGAGTCGTAGAAACTGATACGAAATCAGCTTGTGTTTAAACCAAGGTTGCAAACATTCTGTGAAGAAATCCACCAAGTACTGTGTTTGAAGCGCATGTAATGAGAGGTGCAAACAAGTTGAATTTAAAGGAGTGAATGTACTTTGAAAAAGCCAAATAAGATACTGTGCACAGAGTGGTCCGGCGCCACGTGGGTGCTCATTCGAAGGTCTATGTTATGTATCCAACTGCAGTGTAAAAAAGCAACTTTGTATCAAAGTGGTCCTGGTATGGGTCAAGCTAAACCCTGTGCACATTCGAAAGTCTTTGATAAGTATAAAGTGAACTGCAATTGTTCCGAGCCCGGCTTAGGGGGACTAATTGAAAGTGGAAAAGGGATCTGAGCTCGGCTGAGGGGGATCCAGGGAAAGACACCCGAATCCCATAATTTATAACAAGACAATAACTTTCTATTTTTGTTTTGTACATCAGGCCCTGATTTTGGAGTTGGAACTGTATCCTCATGTCGAGGAAGCCAGAGTGTGTGTTTGGCTCAGGTGAACCGCCTTGCCCCATGGTGAAAACGTTGGGAAGGGAGGCCAATGGACTGAACATCCTGACTTATCATTTTGTGAACACTTCTTTCTTTTGCATGAACATTCCCCCGCACTATTTAGTAAATTAGCAGTAAGGATTGGCAATCGTTTTTTAAAAATATTTTTTTTTTTAGGCTCTTTTATTTTGGATACGATTCCACTATGACTACATTATTATTTGATGGCCGTAGCTTGCTCCCATCTGTAGATTTAGGTTTAGATAGGCGTTTTTCACCCCTTTGTGAAAGTTTTTAATAAACACCCTTTAACTGTGGTCACTTGTGTCTGTTTTACTTCAATACCATGCCTTCCTTACATTTAATGGCCGAACATTTGTTACACTTATGGTACGTTCCTTGTGCTGTTCCATTATGGGGCTGCACCTAGAACTTACTTTCTTGCTCTACAAAAAACAAGACAACAAAAAACAGAGAATTACATATCTGAATTTTATGATAATATCCATTGTCAGCCAAACACTACTCATAGCTCGGTCCAATCAAATGAAGCTTCTCAGAGGCTGTCATCTTCCCCAGTGAACGTAGACTCAGATGTTCTCGGTTTTCTCCCTGCTAGTACAGGGCACAATTTCAGAGAACTACTGACTTCGCAAATTTCCCAAGTGCTGCAAGAAGAAGCTATAGATTCTAATGATGCACATGTTGCAAATTACACACCAGCTAATTTCCTACAACTTGCTGACGCCATAGCTCCACTAGCTACGACTGTCCAAAGGGAAACTAAAATTACTATGAATTCACAGCACCCCTTGGATGCACCCACTATGAAACTAAACTTACGTTCTCCATACGCATATATGATTACATCTTAGAAGAGAACTTGGATATTATGTGTATAAGCGTAACGTGGTTTAAAGATTTGAGTAGACCTAATATCACCTTGGCCACACTTGCAGGATTTAGTTTCTTTGGTAAAAATCGTGACCTAGGAATGGGGGGAGGAGTAGCATTCTTGGGCAGGGCTGATCTCTAGCTCTTTGAAAGTCCAATTGCCTGCCAGGGCTACGAAATTATGAATGTTGCTTCAACAACAACTGCTGTGTAAACCTTGTTTTGCTATACCGTCTCCCGGATCAGATGCCTGGCTTCATAGAGCATCTTCTTTCACGTAATGGCACCTCTTAATAAACCTAACAGTTCTACCTTTCTTCTAGGTGATTTCAACAAATGCTTTCTGAATTCGGTAGAGAAAGATGCGATTAAATTAGAGAAGCTTTTTAAAAACTTGCATTTTAACATCCCGCACACAGCTCCTACACACACACTGGTGGTAATATTTTGCATTGGTTACAGCCAGAAACATTCAAGTAGACCTCACCAGTACCGGGCCTTGTCTGGTCAGATGATCACTTTGTAGAGTGTTTGATACATCTTGCGAGCACCCCGATGAAACTCCCTACTTTACCAAAGAAAAACTTGATCTATGTATCCAGAATATAATGGAACACACGTCGAACATAGATTCACCTGAAATTCTGGCCTCAGTATATAACTGCCAGTTAAAATGCCTTCTGGATAAAGTAGCTTGTCAGAAAAAAACCATGTCAGCAACCATGGTTTTCAAATAACTTATCAATTTTGAAAAAAAGAGAAAATACAAGCTGAATGCTGTTGGGAGGGTGAGGGGTGCAACAACCGAGGATAACGAGGCTCATTGGAAAACCATTCAGAGAACATACAGAATTCCAATTCTTTAGACAAAACAGACTATAACGTAGATTGAACAAGCAGGGAACAACTCTAGGAAACTATTTGAAATCTATAGAAACCTTTAAAAACCTTTGCTACATACCACTCCATCTTGTGAGGACTGTACTAAGATAGAGGACGCTTTCTCCAAGAAAATGTCTCTGGCTCGAGCAAAACTCCCCTCTGCGACAGATGGTCACACTGAACGCTTGGCCTTACATCCTGGCAGGAACGATCTAGTCTCCCCCTTTTCATTCAATAACAATCACAGAAATTTGTATTTTTCTTAAATCCATGCGTCTAGCACATTGCTACAGTGACATTTCTCCTTCCAAACATATTCAACACAACCCAGAAGTCTTTGCTCCTTTTATTTATTTATTTAGTACATTTTAGTACATTTTGCAAACTCATTGTTTTGATCACAAAATAATCTCGGATATGATTAAAGTGGTGGCTATCACCCCTTTACTAAAAACCAGTCTCAGTCCTTCAGATCCAAATAACTTTTGTCCTATAACCAATTCCTTATTTCTTCTGAAAATCTTGGACAAAGTCGCAACAACGCAATTTCAACAGTATCTTAAAAAATATGTTACATTGCATCCTATACAATCAGGTTTTTGCTACCACCATACTATTGGATCTACATTCACACATTCTTGACTTATTGGAGAGGGGGCTGATTGGTCCTGTTATCCTCTAGGATCTATCCCCTGCATTTGACTTGTTAGACCATAATTGCTTAGTGGATGCCTTGTGTACCACTGGAAATTGTTCAGAGGAAGCTTTGCAATGGTTTCTTTCTTTCCTCAGTAACAGGAAATCTCGGGTCTGCTGGGGCAATGCTGCCTTTACCCGAATGACATCATTTACGGAGTCCCGCAAGGGGCTTGTCTATCACCTACTCTTTTCAATGTTTATATGAAACTTTTCTGCGACTTGCTCACATCTCGGGACGACACACAGCTCGTGTGCCTGAATCCATCCAAAACAGCTTATGATTTTTGGATCGCCTCAAGTAAGAGCTAAACATAGTTCAGATTACAAATGCATGAATCTAGAGGGCACCAACATTGCCATCTGTGACAAAGTTAAAACACTAAGGGTATGTTTCGAAGTCTCACTTGACTCAAAATCACAGGTTGATGCAGTGATCAACAACTCCTAATACCACCTTTAGAGTTTTAAAACAACTCAAGCCACTCTTGTCCCAGAAAAATAGAGAAACCTTGGTTCGAGGAATTATCTCCCCTCGGCTCGACTACTGGAATGCCCTCTTGTTAGAAACAAACAATATATATAAACTGCAGATCCTCCATCCTGATGCGTTTAGGATTATATGTGACATTCCAAGTAAATGGCACATATCCCAAGCAAGAAGAGACCTTCACTAGCTGCACGTGTCTGCTAGAGGGAAGTTTCGGTCCCTTTCCATATCGCATAAATGCATTTTGGGAAATGCGCCTCTCTATCTGAAGAAACCACTAACTCCTTACACGCCTTCTAGCTCCCTTAGTTCAGCTCTCGGGTTCATTTTACAGTGCCAAGATTTAAAAAAATCTAAGGGACTCATGCGTTCCTTCCCTGTTTGCTCGGCTTCTGCTTTGAATGCGCTGCCGACAAGTCTCAGATTGCAACCTTGCTTTATTAAATTCAAGAAACAACTGACAACTTGGTTGTTGCAATAATAGGCTTACTTTCTTCTCCAGTAAACTGTCTTGCTTCTTCTGGTTGTCTTATTTTCATATCTCCAGTGTGTTTATGTACTGCGCATGGATGCCTGCGGGCTTTGGCGCATTATAAATAAATAAAATTAAAACATATGGGGATCTCAATTAACATTAGGTACAATGGTATGAGGGTTTTGGTGCTATTGCTATGGAAAGCTCAGGAACAACAATGGAAACATTCTTGTTTGACATCTAGATGAGTAATCCACACCTTTCCAATATGGACGGCGCCAAGGTCATTTTGGATTATCCTGGACACGTTGGGACATTAGGCTTTACTAGTCATGGCCTGTGATGCAACTAGTTTGATTACAAATGGCTACATAATTTGAACGAGGAAGATTCATTAATATGGCTATGAAGTTGGTTGGTTTGCGAGTGTAGTTTGTTATGTTGATTGGTTCCTGTGTTGGGTCAATAATGAGAAATTCATGTTGGAGAAATGGAGTAAACTGTGACATCAGTCGTCTGGGATTGTACCCAGAGTGAGTTGCATGTGGAAGTAAGGGGTGATATTATTGAGACGGTCTCATTGTAAGATGGCCGCTGCAATAGCATGAAGCCCTGTGAGTGGTTGAAGGAGGTACACAGGACGTCAAACGTGACGTGATAGTCTTATGAGGAGTCCCTTTGAGTACAGTATGCCGACACAGGACAGGAGGCTGTTTCTGCAGCTGACTCCCATTTCCTGTATTGTGCATATTAGAGTTTGTAGGTAAGACGTGTATTCATAGAACATTGGGGTCAAAATCCAGAATATGGCCATATTGAGACGCTTGTTTGCTAAAAAGTAAACTAACAAGGCGTTATAATTCTTTAACCCATAGAACGAATACTTGGACTGAGAGTGACTGATTCATTGTTAGAGAGATCAACTACAAGTAAGTCATCATTACAACAGAGGTTTGTGCAGTGGTTTAATTGTATGGCGCATGAAGTAAGTTGGCACATCTGAATGTTTGGGTGTTTTTGTTTTCAGCACTCGCTATTTGGAAGGGACCAGAGAGGAGAAAGGTCAGTTGGCGGAATAGTTGTTTGTTTGTGGAACTGGTATTTTGATTCTGGTGTACATGGTGGTAGAAATTGTGATCATACAAGATTGCATATATGCTTTTTTGCAGCTCTCCATTTGGTCATTATTCCGGTAGTGGAAGAGCAGACAGGTTAGTGCTAAAATCACAAGAAATATTCTGGTTGGAATGGAGTATGGATCTTTAATTTGAATACAACCTCTTTCTAATTTATTAGATTTTTTGCAAAGGATAACATTCCCACCTGACGAAGGGGTTTGGGGTCCCAAAACGCCTAGTGGATATGGGAGCATTAATGAAAAAACAATCTTTGTTGATGTAAAATTGCTCTGATATAATACAGAATTGTTATCTTAGGAGACCTATGTATATGTTTTGACATGTTATTCAATCAACAACTGGCGAACATTTTGAAATGAAGACTATGCTTTCTTCTTCTTTTTTTTTAATTTTTTTAAATCAAATATTTTTTATTGATTTTGCACATTTAAAAATAAACATTACAACTTCTTAGGGGGATTGCCCGGCTGGGTCTCTGCTCCCATCCTTTAACATCCACCAATCGATGAAAAAAACGCATTAGACAAAGGGGTCACAACAGCAAAGATAGGCAACATTATTGTACATTGTCACAGTGTTCTTTTATACAGTCATTGTGCTTCCACAGCACGGGCTGAATGGGCAGGTGCAGGGCGGGCTAGCGGCAGTCTTCCCATTTTTGCCAGATTTTGTTTGCCTTTTCTGGGCAACCTCTTGTGGTGTATACTCTGCGCTCCATTGCAGCAATTATATCGATATCAGTGGCCCATTGTTCGGGGCTGGGTGGTGTTTCTGATCCACATAGTTGCGCTTACTCACTGCTGTGGCGGTTGACAGAAATAGCTTTTATATTGTGATAGTTCAATCTCGCTCCCACCCCCAGCAGTAATAACTTTGGTTCCCTGGGAACTGTTTTACCCAAGGTTCTAGACAATTTGTCACAGCATGCTCCCCAGCATTGTTGAATCTGTGTCGCATTCCCAGAGTATATGAATGAAGGTGCCCTCTTCGTGTTTGCAGCGCAGGCAGTGTGGGTCTGGTGCCCTAACCCAGCGGAAGAGAGCCACTATTGGGTAATATATTCTATGGAGGATTTTAAGTTGAATAAGTCTAAGTCTGGATGAGATGGCTATCTCGCGCGGGTACATCAGAGCAACTGTCCACTCTTCAGGCTGTATTATTCCCACGTCCCGCTCCCATTTTGCTTTCAGGCTCGCCAGTTCGGGTGTGGCGAAAGAGGTGATGGCGCTATACATCACTGAGGTGACTTTATGTTCGATTTTTTTTTTTTTTTTTTTTTTTTTTTTTTTTTTTTGGCGGAATTAGGTTGCGTTCCATAGGGGTATATTCAGGCATATTATTCACCGCATGGAGGTGAATCTGCATAGCATGACTTAGTTGAGTGTAGTGATATCGCTCCGTGGTGGGGAAGAGTGAAGCGGGTTGCTAACACCTCAAATTGGACCACGTTGCCCTCTTGTATCACATGCTCAATTTGTGTTATCCCCTCCATCGTCCAATTAGGCCATCTGGGCAGTTTCGTTTACTTCTGATAGATTCCTGTTATTCCATAACGGCTGTATAGGTGTTAGTTTATCCTCCCATCCCATGTGTTTCTGCCCGTATTCTCGTCATGTGCGATACCATGGATTGGGGAGCCACATGGGTCAGCTTCCGATATAGGTGGTCCATAGGGGTTTTTGCAGGGTCGCCCATGTCAATTGCTCTGATATGTGGTAGTGATGTGTCTCCGTGTAACCAGTCATTCACGACTGCCATTTGGCTGGCCCAATAATGTGTTTGTAGCCTGGGAAGGCCAATGCCTCCTTCCCAAATCGACCTTTGGAGTATTGCGAGTGCAATTCGTGGGTGGCCCTCGCCCATAATAGCTTCCGGAGGATGCAATCAATTTTGTGGAATTCGCGGCTTGTAATATGTAGTGGAGCGTTCTGCAGTATATATAAAAAGCGCGGTAGAGCCATCATCTTGAAGAGGCCTGCTTTGCCAAGAAGGGTGAGTGGTAGGGAGGTCCAGTGTTGCACGTCCTCAGTGAACCGTGCCGTGATCAGGTGCAGGTTTATAGCTGTGTAGTTTTTAAGGTCTTTCGTAATTTGTATGCCAAGGTACCGGAATTGTTTTAGTTCTATATGGTATGGACAGTTTGTTGGTATTGTTTTGTTTGGTTCTCCCATTGGGAAGAGTATGGACTTGGTCCAATTGACTCGTAGACCACTGAATGCCCCATACCTCTCTAGCAGTTGTGTTACAACGGGGCAGGAGTTGATCGGGTCTTTGAGGTATATTAAGAGGTCATCCGCATAGAGTGAGACCTTGTCCTCCCAGTTGTCCGCCCAGCGGAAACCACTCCAGGCTTCGGTGTCCCGCAGCAGTATCATAAAGGGTTCAATAGCTATGGAAAAATCATGGCCGATGGGAGGCAGCCCTGCCTTGTTCCCTTTCCTAATGCAAAGGAGTCACAATGCCATCCGTTCACCCTCGTCACTGCTGTTGGGAGACTGTAGAGGAGTCTGACCCATCTCATGAATTGGGGACCAAAGCCCATGCGCTGCATTATCTCCCAGATTGCTTCCCAGTGGACTGAGTCGAATGCCTTCTCAAAATCGACGGCCAATAGTGTTTTAGGGCCCCAGAGGTCATCGGCTCTTTCCAGGACTGAATGGAGTCTGTATATATTCATGCGGGTTGACCTCTGTGGCATAAAGCCACACTGATCCTGATGGATGAGGGACAGAATGACCTGTTGTAAGCGGCCAGCTAGCACTTTCGCCAGAACCTTAGCTTCACTGTTTATGAGGGAGATGGGCCTGTAGGAGGTGCATTGGTCACGGGTTTTGCCGGATTTGGGTATTATCACTATGGTGGCTTCTCTTAGGTCGGGTGGTAGGAGGCCATGGTCTCGGGCATTTTGGAACATGCGCAGCATATACGGGACTAACTCTCCTACGCCTATCTTCTTCCACAGTTCCACGGGGAGGCCATTTGGTCCCAGTGTTTTCCCTGATTGAAGACCTGATATGGCTGCTACTACCTCTTCCTCTGTGACCTCTTTTTCAAGAAGGTCTTGATCATTAACGTTTAGGGTGGGGAGAGTAATCCCTTCTAGGATAGAGATATCAGTGGGGGAGTCAGGTACCCTGTATAAGTCTGCATAGTACGCAGCAAAGCCCTCTGCTATTTCTCGATCCATCACCAGGGGGTCAGAGTCCCTTGGGTGGAGTTGTCTGACTTGTCTGTGCCCCTCGTCTCTTCATTCTAACCAGGCTAGCATTTTGCTGGCCTTGTCTCCGGTGTCGTACACCATGGCTCGCATCGCCCTGTGCGCTTGTTTAGCGTTTTCTAAGGCTACGTTTTGGAGGCGCTTTTGTGGGAGCATCAGGGCACGTTGTGTTTCTGGTTGGTCTCGTGTAAGGTGGGCTTCCTCTGCATTCTGCACCTCCCTTTCGGCTTCATGCATCATGGAGAGGTGTTCCTTTTTATGAGCAGAGGTCTAGGAAAGGATTTCGCCCCTCAACACTCTCATATGCTTCCCATAGTGTTCCCGGATTGTCGACTGTCCCTGTGTTTATTTCAAAGTATGTCTTCGTGGCAGTTTGGATACGTTCCTCTAGCTCTGGGAAACCCAGGTAGTAGTTAAGCCGCCATCTGGGGGGGGGGCCTGGGCCTGGAGGTACAAAGCTCTAACACCATGGGGGAGTGATCCGAGATCCCTCTGGGGAGCAGGGATACTTTCTGTATCTTGTGTGCCTCTACCACTGGAATAAAAAAGTAATCTATTCTTGAGAGCGAGGCATGTGCTCCTGAATAAAAGGAGTATTCTGTGTCATTGGGTGTAGGTCTCGCCAGGCGTCCCGCAGTCCCAGGGCATCGGTGAAGGTGGCCAGTTTGGGGCGGGTGTTGGGATTCCTGCCGCGCAGGTGTGTGCGATCCATCTCTACGTCCATGACTTCGTTGAAGTCGCCTCCTATGATAGTGATGTCTGCTGTGTCGTTAGTAATCGGGGGTGAAATGTCTGTGAGAAGTGGGGCTAACAGGGCCGGGCGGGCATAGGTTGCTAGCATCGTGATTGTTTGTTCCCATAGTGTTCCCGTTATACATACATATCTGCCATTCGTGTCTTGGGTGATGGTAGACAAATGAAGAGGGAGTGCCTTGTGGATTAGTATGAGTACCCCACGTGAGCCCATGGTAAATCCAGCGTGTATTGCTGTTCGATAGTTTGTGCGTCTGAAAAGGTTACATACTGTGCCCGCAAGGTGTGTTTCAGTCAGGAAGGCTACATCTGGTTTGTGTCTATTTAGAAATTGCGTTACCAGCCGTCTTTTAATACAGCTACCCAGTCCATTGAAATTCCATGTCATGAATCTAAGGGTTCTAATGATATTATTTTGTGGGACCAATGTGATCTAGAGCTGGTGTATCACATGTGTGGGTATATTTTGTAGAGTAGCTCATGTTTTCCAATTTCCGTGCCCATCTGTTGTGTGGCTGTAAGGAGGTAGGGGAATTCATTATCTGGGATGTTGCCACTGCCCATGCTGTGTTCTGTAGTATCACTGTGTCCTGATCTCCTCCGTTCTTGTGGAGCTCCATGCCTATCTGACCCTTTATTAACAAAATTAACAAAACCCTGTTGCACCCCCCAACCTACAATCCACCCAACCCGGAGCATCTGTCGCCCGAACAAAAAGTAGAGGCTGTTAACTATATGGCTTACATATATTATAACTTTTAACTTATGCTGATGCGTTTCGAACACCAGCTGTGGTGAACGAAACAGTTAAGAGTGCCACACTCAGTGGTTCCTTCGTTCTAACAAAACAAAGCGGGGGGAAGAAGTAAGATAGGGTTCTCTGACTTTGTAGCACTTACCGCTTTTCTAGTAATTCCGTGGCCCTTTCACTTTACCTGCGGTGTTGGTTGGTTCTGACCTTTCGCTCCTCATTTGCGTTGTCCGCCGGCTGGGTTGCTCACATTCACTCGGTAGGGTCTGCTGCTCGCTCCAGGATTTCTGATTCCGGGGCTACTGGTCGCCTTCCATTGGGTGCGCGGGCCGGTTTAGGCTGGGGTCTCCCGCCTCGGTCCGTTGGTCTTGCTGTCCAGTCCCCGTCAATGTGTATTTTCACCCATGTCAAGGCTTCTTTTGAATCGGTGAAGTGAACTGTTGTTCCTCTGTGGTAGATTTTAAGCATGGCTGGGAATAACAGCCCGTATTTCACGTTCATGTGTGACAATTGCCTCTTTAGCAGTTCAAAGGACTGTCTCGACCACTGCACTTCCCGTGTGTAGTCCGGAAAGAAAACGATCCGGGAGCCATTATGGGTAATTGACCCTTTGGAACGTGCCATTTGGAGCAGGGCATCCCTGTCTCGATAGTTAAGTAATTTAGATATTACTGTTCTTGGTGGTGCTCCTGGTGTGGGCCTGCTTGGAGAAGGAGTGGGGCGCAAAGATGTCAACCAGACATTGTTCCAAGAACAGCTCCATGCTGGGTCCCTCTTCTCCCTCCGGGAGTCCAAGAATGCGCACATTGTTACGGCGCGATCTACCTTCTCCCTCATCCACTCGGGTTTCCAGTGTCTTCAGGCGTTGCAGTGCTTGTGAGAGCTGTTGGTTGTTGCCTCTGATTTATCCTCGGTTCCGGAGATGCGCTGCTCTGCCTCCCCAGTGCGGGCCGTAAGTTTTTGTAAGTCGTGGCGGAGGAAGGAGACGTCCGCCGCTATGCTGTCCATTTTCATCTCCATTGAGGAGCGGGAATTGGCGATGGCTGACATCACATCTCTCAGACAGAGGGCGTCCGCATCGCCGGGGGAGGCCCCTTGTGGTGTGGGGTCCGTCGATGCCTGGGTGCTCGCAACTGCAAATTGGTCCATCTTGCTTTGTGTTGTTGCCTTTTTCGATTTATCTTTGCCCATCTTCCAGTAGGGGAGAGGGGTCTGCCACTGTGTCGACGTTATGGCGTTATTATCTAATAATGCTGCTACGACATATACAGCCGGACGCCAGTGCTCCACGTCCAGTTTTGTCTTCTGTCTGGTGCAGTGTCGGTTCAGGTTGAGGTGTGCAGGGTTTTGCCCTTTCTGCTTTTCACCCAGACTCCTACGTGTGCGCGTTGCCCCCAAGTTACTGCTGTCCAAGTGCAATCTTGAGTCTAGCAGGGGCAGCAAGTGCTCATTTTCGGTGTTGCTATTGCGTGGGGTTGTCCGCTGCTGTCTGTAGGGGGGGGTTGGGCCGTGGCCGGAGTGTCGCGGTTCTTGCCAGGCAGTTGGAGGGTTCCCAATTCTCCCCCTTTGCCTTGCTGCAGGCTTCAGTGTCTAGGAGCAGGCGGGCACCCAGACGTGGATACTGTGCGAGTGTGTAGGCATATGTCAGAGGCCCAGAAGTGCCCCCTCTCACCCGCCAGGCTTTAACAGTTTGTTAGTAATGCAGACGCCCCTCTTGGGAAGCTTGGCTCCTTAGTGTCTGTTGCGGGTGCCGATCGAGAGCCCAAGGCCACCGTGGCCGGCTGCTGCTGTTTCTCTGTATTATTCCGCTCCGTAGCGGGTCCGCCACTACACCAACACACACAATGTGGCGTCTAGGAGTGCCCCTTCCTCGTTATCCTGCACGCACCTCCAATCATGCCCGCATTTCCAGTTGGCTCGTGTAGTAGCACAGGAGGTGGGGGGATCTCCACATGGTCCCCGTGATATGGCTCCTCACTATCGGCACGCCGCCCTCCTGGCACCAGTGTTGTGTGCCATCGTCGGAGCGGGGGCCATTGACTCGTACAGTCTCGGTACAGTCTCCTTAGTTGCGGTGTACAGGGCCTCCGCAGGCCTTCCTTTAGGCTCTTCCGGCACCAGTGATCTGTGCCACTGTCGGAGCGGGGGGGTGCCAGTCTGCACAGCCCCCCCCGGTTTCAGTATGTTGCGTCTCCCGGGGCCACCGCAGGCACTCCCTCGGGTCTCGCACTGCGCCGATGTGTGCAGGCGGGGTGCGCTCTCCCCTCCCAGCTCTGCAGCCCAACAGGACCGGTATACACCCCGCTCAGGATATTCGGCTACTTCTTCCTTTGGACTGTTTCGTTGGGCGGGTGGTTGAATACGCGGGTCCTAGGCGGCGGCCATCTTGTGGGGAATGTTCGCACCAGGGAGCGCACTTTTGCCTCGGATTGTGGCCGTTCTGGGTCCCGGTTCTTTTCGCAGGCGCTTTGCCGCAGTGGAGGATGCCTTTAGCAGTTGCTGGCTGTGTTTCGTGTCGATGCACGTCCACGGAATCAGGATATTTGTGGCGGCTGCAGGAGCTCCGGTGGACTTGCGTCCTCTCCGTTCGCATGCTGGCCACGCCCCCCGCTTTCTTCTTGATTATGAGTTTTGTTTGTAGAAAATGTTTGTCAGAAATCTTTATTCATATTTTTATACAAAAGAAGTCATGATTAAATGTATTTTTCATTATTGGTTTTTTATTATGCACTAGGGAAACGTTTCCGTGTGTGCAAGACTGGCCTTGCTTGATCAGGCCAGGCATTTGGCCGTTTGGTTGTTTTTACTACCCATTGTCACACCGCCCAACAACTTGTGTTTTCCAGGGTTTCTACAGGAAAGGAGAGGTCCTGGCTCTGATGGGGGAAAAGATGGAAGCTCTGCGCCACCTCCATCGCTGTCTGACGCTCAACCCCAACTTCTGTGGAGCCCAGAAAGCTATTGAGAAGGTAACCTTCACTCGGAAGCACCAGAGCAGAGAATGAACGGGTCTGTTGAGAACCAATCCATCCAGTGGGGCTCTTGTTCTAGATGAGGGCATACAGAAACGCCCTGTGCTGGGCCACCATCGACTGGTCTGAGTTGTAGAGCCTCATCATGGACTTGTATGAGCAACATCCCTGTGGTGTACTGATATTCTGCCGCCCCCATTTTTTTCTCCCTACCTTACTTGCATGTCTTGTTGTGCCTCATCTCAATAACTTTCTCCTATCCTTTATATTTAACTTCGCCTGCCCTATTCCAATTTAAAGTATTCCACCTGAATCCCCCATGTCTTGGTTCCCCGGCCACGTTACCCCATGTGTATGTGCTCGCTCTCCCTCCCCCAGTCTCATGGGTTCCAGGTCCCCTGGCTGTGCTCTCTGGTGTCACCCAGGAGCTAGTCATTGCATGATCACGCCACTGCCCCTCATGGGAATTTGGTTCCACTGGCACTTTTCGGATTTTCCCCAGTCACGTCGCACTTGAGGAATGGGCACCGGAAAGACTTATGCAATGGGGCAGTGAAATCATTCAAACGTGTCTGTAATTGTCCTTCCTCCACCTCACGTGTCCTACTCCTATACTCTCCAGGGGGTTTCATTTCCTTTCTGCTTTGTCCTAGATGCACATTGTTGTTCTGTGCCCCACCCCTTGGGTCCCGTTGCAACTGCTCTGTCCCATATTTACATTTTCTCCGGTAGCCCACTACATGGAAATGTTGCACCCAATTCGCAAATGGCCTCTTGGTGTGCACCACTTGCATGCATGCGTACAGGCCCTCGTCCCTCTCCATCCCGCATGCACACTTGCACAGTTGTGCAATCTAGGCAATGGAGTGGGGATTTTCAAACCTTTGAGAAGTCCATCCTGATTCATGAATTTGCTATGCTGTAAAATGCGCGCAATAGGTAAGCTGCCCCTTAGCATCTGTTTGCATCAGGTGCCAGTAGATGCATTAACCATAAAGGGGTCACATTGAGACCTGGCTGTGCAGTGTCTTCGTTCTGAACTGAGGCAGGCGTGTTTGAACCCCTGTCCTTCTTGCATTTCTATCCCTCAAACCAGGAAATAAATGCTTCCCTGCCCTCTCGTAATCACCATCTCCTATTTTATGTTTTCCTTTTAACATTTATTGATGACCAACCCTTTGAAGGCCCATCCCAGTGAAGCGGGTGCTGGGAGCCTATCGTACACTAGTGTTGATCATTTCTACTTGGCAATAAGCTACTAAGAGCGGGGCAGGGCGTGGGGGTGAAGCAGCTCATCAGCATCATTTAGATTTGTGCACCACCCTTGAACAATGGGCAGGGCACCTTTACGGTAGAGGCCAAGTGCGTTTTTTTTATCTGGCCCATGCATTTCCGACATCGCCTGCCACATTGTAGGTGTCCCTCTGTCCCTCAGCCAATCTCGCATTCTTGTTCTTTCCCTTGTCGGGGCCCTATTCTCAATTTGGCGCAGTGAAGGTGCTAAACGGCATGATTCGCTGCACCAAAAGAGGACGCCCAGGCTCCACTGCTATTCTCAAGTGGGCCTGGGCCTCCTCGTAGAGCACGACCGTGATCTGTGAGGATTGCGCCTTTTTTTTTTTTTTTGTTCTAACGGGTGCAATCCAATCTCTGCAGCATTTTTTGTAAAATAACGACATATTCCTTATTTTACGAAAATGCTGCGGAGAACACAGATGAACACGTTCCTATACACCAAAGGGAGCAGCTTCAACATTGCAGGATGTTGAAGCGGCTTACTTTGGTCTATAGGAAAGTGTTCATATACACATGGTGTATGTGAACACTTTCATTTAAAGCGAGCAGCTTCAATGTTGTAGGATGTAATGTTGAAGCTGCTCGCTTTGGTTTAAATAAAAGTGTTCATATACACACGTCTGTTGTATACGTTGAACCTGCTTACTTTGGTGTACATGAAAGTGGCCATATACAACACTTGGGTGTATATGAACACTTTCATTTACACCAAACAAGGCTTCTTGTTTCACTCCTACAGTTTACCTTATATGTGCGCTAGTTTACCGCACATATTAAAGTGGCGGTAAAGTGGCGGAGTGCCACAAGAATAGGCTTCCAAAAAGCCAGTTTACGAATGTGGCGGTTGCTAGGTTGGTTTCCAACCCATCCCAGCAACCGCCACATGTATTCTGAAAGTGGCGCATTCCTTTTGACTTCAGAGGAATGCGCCACATTCAGAATAGGTCTTAAGTACCAAAAAGGTCGTTAAGCCTTTTAATGTCCTTTTCGGTACTTAACACCTGAATGAGAATAGGGCCCTCAGTCGCTGTTCTCCTGTCCTGCTTGTACTCAATTCTCTTTCCTATACTTCCCCACCCCTTGTCCTGTGTGCAAAGTTTCCCAGTTCTCGTCATCTGGCATTTCCTGCCCGTGATAGGCAGCCATTGCCGATGCGCGGATGTCCATCTCGCTTGTCTGCTGCCTGCTACTCTCCAGGGTGATTTCACTTTCCTTTTTCTGTTTGTTCGATGTCTGCTGCACACTCAGCACTGCCAGATCCTGGGCTTCGTTGGCCATAGTACTCTAGGTGTGTCTGCCAAAAAGCATGTGTACTTTCTTTGCCTCATAGGCAAGTTGACCGGGTGCCAGGGCTGTGGCGTCTGATAACCTGTTCTGCTGGCAGATAGATGCTGAGCTATGCTTGCATTAGAGGAAAAGCAAGCTCTGTTCAGGTGTGTTCTAGATCCACTTTCTGTAAGGTTGCCTTCAGCAGTACAAGTACAACTAGACTAACCTTTCGGGGCAAGTGGGGGAGGGGGGCTAACCCTTGAAATGTTGGCCGAGGGGCTAACTTCAGAGACAGAGACAGGGGCAAACTGACTTTTGTGGGCGCATCTAACCTATATACACATTCTAATGAGACTGTTCTGGTGATGCGTCCGTGTTAAAAGCAGTCTCCTTCAAGTCTGAAACCAGACATTGAACGGCTGTTGCGACACCGTCTCTAGTTCCAGTCTACCTACCCTTGAATGTCAGGGGAGTGCTTGGAAGTGCGGTGCTAACATTCCAACACGATTTCTGTACAGTTGCTTTTTGTATCCGTAATTGCTGGGCCTTTAACGGTGCTGTCCCAAGCACAGTTTACTGTCTGTGTCTGGTCCTGGCTGCTGATGACCATGTACATGAACCAGGTCAAGTCAACATTACCAAAAATGTCGGGGGTGGGGAGGCTAAAGCCCTATTTTCCCAATGGTCCTTGCACCATTGTTTGCCTTGATGTCTGGCTGATCTTAGTCTGAGACATCGGAGAGCAATGAATTCTTTGGATATATGTATTATTTGGGTTTTATATAGTGCAGAGCTAGCTATGCAGCAACGGAATGCTATCTTTTTTGTTGAGTAACATCTGAGGTACGTTTGATGGACCACTTCGGATGAAAATGTTTGCACGTTTCTTTGGACTATGGGTTTATCGGGTGGCGCAGTGGGTTTGAGCAGTGGAGTGCTGTGAAGAGAGCTTCACTCTGTCTGTGGCTGCCGAGATAGTTGATGGGCAATATTCGGTTTCGGCTTTTAGGATGACTGGCACACATTGTGAGTGCTCAAGGGCGAGGAGGTCTTCATTCTGTGTTTTACAAAAGTATTTTTCAAGTGACCGGAGGGCTTGTTGATTAGTTGCTTGTACCAGGAGGTAGAGGGTTTAAAGCTGATGCAAAATAGTTTCAAGAGGCATTTGTCAACCAGTTCCGGTATGGTTGATGGTGTGTGTGGCATTTCCAAGGGGACGTCCTAAAAGGAGCGACCAGAGGACATGGTGCCTTTTACCTCGTTGGACGGGAAGCTATGTATTGGGAGGCTGGGGATGGCAGTATGGTCTGTTTAGACAAAAGGGAAAGGGTTAAGACATTGCATCTGCAGGATGCTGAGAAGATGAGGTTGCATATGTTTCTTCTAATGTGGGTGGGGTTCAGTATGTGTTTTTATTTTTTTGTTGTTTGTTTTTTATGACCAGTGAACCCATGAGGTAGAGGAGAGCATCCCTGGTGTATTTAGTGTCTTGGGTCCCTTGCAGATTGTAGTCGCTGAGGGAGTTGTTATGTTTGGAAATATCATTGAGGAATTACCCAAACCTGAGAGGTGGGCTGTAGATTAGATGAACATGGGGCGGTCTGTATATGCAGTATTGGAAGGTGACGGCTCACAAGCTCTAGTGCGTTCATGGCTGTTTGGCACACTATGGTACAGCTCCAATCTGATATGTACATTAACTGCTATGCCTCCTCGTAACTTGCCCATGCTGTAACATGTTAGATATTGTGCCCAAATGGGATGAGGAGGTCGGATGTGGGGGTGAGGGAGAGCGAACGGCAGGCTTCTGATAAAAATGGCTGCAGTTGGCGTTAAGCGATAAGGTTGGCAGTGGTGGATTTCAGAGTGTGTATTAATAAGAATTGGGTTTGCAAGAGAGGCAGGTTAGTTTGGATGTGGGTGAGATTGGGAGGATCTGCAAAGCTTTTGTGAGCTTGTCCCCTCATGTGCGATTGGACTGTGGCTGCAATCGGACATCGCAGAAGAAGCAGGGGTTCTGGCCCTGTGCCCAATCCATGTACAGATTTGCGATGCCCTTTCTCAACGGAGGACGCCGACAATGAGGACTTCTAGAGAAAGCTGGATATTGGGAAGAGCTGGGGCAATTGCGATTTTTGTCACATTAGCCAACCGTGCTGTCCATATTTCAGGTTGCACACAGTTTTTGTTCTGGCAGATCAAGGTGTTTACAGCAGAGCTATCCCGTGTTACACAAATGTTAAATTTGCCTGTGTCAGTTTCCAAATTGTTCAGATATATATATATTTTTTTTACCCTGATCTCCACTTCCCTGGCTTTCAGCTTCTTGGGCCAGATATGTCTCTGCTACCGGATGCTGTTGCTGACCTGCTCCCGGTGCTCACTCAGTATCTGAGCGAGGCCAGCCCAGGAACAGAATTGATCATCGAGCCACTGGTAGCCACTTCTCTGGAAGAGGCTAGGAATCCGGGCAGCCAGGTAAAGAAAGTTGGTTGCGTGCTGCTGGTTGTAACTTGTAATAGGTCTCTTCATGTATTGCTGTGCATGTGCGTGCAACCGAGTTGCCAAGGTTTCTTTGTTTGAATTGTTGGCTGTAATCGTGAGTGTAATATTTCCTGAATGTTTTGGTGCATTGAGTTTGCATCACAGTCACTGCGTGCAGTTGGAATACCGCCGTTCTTTGTGTTCACTGCCAATGAAAATGTTACTTCCATTATGATAGTGGGCCATAGGTGTGGTATTTGACAGCAAAGGACTAACCAGTGTGGGTACGTTTGCAGTGCCTTTTTTATTCAACTGGTATGTCGGAGTGAGTGTGTGGGTAAATTGAGTGTGCAATATAATTTGTTAATTTTATCTGTTGCTCAAGTAAACCTAGCTAACTGATATCTGTATGTATCGAAATCTTTTAACGTTCTGCAGTGTGAGTCCAGAGAGTTGGCCGGAGGTGATGTTGGTTCTCTTCACGTAGCCTGCCAGTTGGATCCGCCTCTACAGGGCACTATGACCCGGGATACCACAAAACGCAAAGCGCCACAGCTTGTGGAAGATTCTGCAGAGGAGAGATTAAGTAAGCATTTTAAGACTGAAGGTTAGTAGTGATGATCATGACACCAAAACAAATTAAAATTTTGTACACCTGCATCCATGCACCCCACTTAGACTAGCGTTTTTAGTTAAGGGTTGTTTAGGACTAAGGTGTTCACATACTGAATTTGTTTATCAGCCCATAATTGTGCAAGGGTGCACACATGATATGATATGGCATTTATAACGCGCCTGCCCTATACACAAGTGTTTCAAGGAGCGATGAGGCAAGGGAGGGGGAACAGAGGGAATGCAGACAGCGATCCTACTAGGCCAGGTGTCTTTCAGTTTGCGCAAGTGCATGGGAAGGGGAAAGTGCAGTACAAGGGATAATAGAATAAATAACAATAAGTAAAAGTACGGCCAGCTGGTGGCAAGTGCAAGGGTAAGTGCAGACATCCGGGGTCAAGTGCTGGTGGTGGGACTGTAGGGATACAGACAGTCCCTAAATGCGGGGGTTGCCAGGAAGGCATTGCAGGTGTGCGACTGGCGGGGGAGGGGACCTGGGCCCGAGACCAGAGGGTGGCCAGGTAACCAGTGCAGTTTCAGCCAGGATTTCAGCAGGGAAGAGGAGGAGAAAAAGCAGAAGCAAAGAGAAAGGTTTTGAGGTACTTCCGGAACCGGAGATGATTCTCCTAAAGTAACAGTGAGGCTGTTCTAGAGGGAGACCCCAGACGAAGAGAGGGATCTACCACCAACTCGTTGCTTGGAGAAGCAACTGACCCTGAGGGAGTTGGAGGTGGATGAGCGAAGAGCTTGAGAAGGAAGATATTTAGGAAGGTATTGAGGCCCCAGGCCCCAGAAGGCCTTGTGGATGGTGCAGAGGGTTTTGAACTTAATCATCCCAGCCACTGGGAACCAGTGCAGAGATTTCAGTCCTGGAGGGATACGATCCCTGGGCTTGAGGCCAAGGACAAGTCTCGCAGTCCTGTTCTGAATAAGTTGCAGAGGGCAGAGAGTAGAAGCAGGCAGATTTAGAAAGAGGCTGTTGCAATAGTCCAGCCTAGAGAGAACCAGAGCTCTGGAGACAGTGAGCTTCTGGGGGAAGGAGAGGAAAGGAAGAATACTTCTGAGGAGGTGCAGCTGGTAGTGTGACTTCTTAGAGACGTCAGAGATGTGAGGAGAGAAGGAGAGTGTGGAGTCGAAGATGACCCTGAGGTTTTTACCCTCACAGGTGGACGCAGGAAGAGGGCCAAGAGAGGCCGGCCAGAGAGTGACAGAAAAGGAGGGAGCGGGTGTGCCGATGAGGAGAATCTCAGTCTTACTGGCATTAAGGCAGAGATCATTGGCAACACACCACTCCTGGATGTTGGACAGACAGTCAGAGATGGGAGAGGGAAAAGAGGTGGCTAAGGGAAGCCTAAAAATGAGCAGTGTCATCCGCATAGCACTGGAAGTTGGGGCAGAGTGCGGCAATGCAGTGGGCAAGAAGTGCCAGGTATTGGTTAAACAGCCAGGGAGAGAGGTTAGACCCCTGGGGAACACCAGAGGTACAGGTAGAGATAGAGGAGAGGGAGGACCCAAGTTGAACCTGGGAGGGTTGATCAGAGAGGAAAGAAGTCGGCCATTGAAGGGTCTGACCGGTGATGCCCAGGTTATCACAGAGACGATTGAACAAGATGACATGGTTGACCATGTCAAAGGCAGAAGAGAGATCAAGTAAGATGAGGACACAGGAGGTGTTGGAGTCAAGGTTGGAGAGCAGGTCTTCACAGATGTTCAGGAGACCAGTTTCCGTGCTTCTGGCAGCTCTGAAGCCAGATTGATGATCATGGAGACAACCAACAGATTCAGTGTGAAGATTGAGCTGGGAGATGGCTAGCTTTCCCAGGAGTTTGCCCAGGAATGGAGTGATGGAGATTGGGCCATAGTTAACCTGGCAAGACGGGTCGGCAGAGGGTTTAAGAAGAGGATGCACAAGGGAGTGCTTCAGGGGGGAAGGGAAGACTCCAGTGGCGAAGGAGTGGACGTAATACAGCTCAGTTGAAAGAAAGCAACTTGAGGTATATAGTAATGAGAACAATCAGGCCTGCAGATTTGGGCTGTTTCTGTGAGTGTTTGTTGTTCTTATATAACTCTTCCTAAAGTTGTTTTTGGTTTCTTGTTGTGCACTAAATAACAGGTTTTATTACCCATTTGTTTGTTACTGTGTTTAGTAACCTGAGCAATGAAAATGTGTGACGTGAATTTGTGCACACCTATCAACAGAGTGCTTAGTTCCCTGAGCAATCTTGCGTGGATAGCTCATGCATGAAGTGCACGCCTCCGTTAAGGGGCCTGGCGGCACTTCACAATTTCAGATCCTGTGCAGGGGTAACTCAGCCCTTCATCCTTCCAACGTGGATAAATTGAGTACTATGTAATCGACTGATAACCCTGGTTTTTACAGCATTTAGAAGCAGGAGGGGTCTGGCATGAAGCGCTATATAGGAACACAAATAATGTGTTATCCCATATGAAGGTTTATCTGCTGCCTAAATTCGTTAAGTAGGGCAGGACCGCAAGACAAAGTTCATGCATTCCAGCACATGTGTGGATTAGAAAAAATGAAATCTCTCTTCAGCCAGAGCACTATGCTGGCTTTTCTCGCAGACTTCATTAGGGTGGCCCTGGGTGGAGTGGTCGATTCAAGAGTGAGTTTAGTATATTAGGTTTGGCCTCTGTGCTAAAACCGAGAAATTGGGGATCCTATCAAAAATCCCAAATTATGTGCTGCTGGGCCAGTGACCACTACTAGGTGATGGATGGTTTCAGTTTAAGTTTTAACAGCGGAGACAGACACTAGGGGAATAGAAGATAAAGTCACCCCTAATAAATTGAACACATAACAAAAGAGACCTTTTCATGCAATTCTGTAAGGATATGTAACGCGTGCAACACCCAAAGTGACAATAATTTGCATCACCACATGAGCCGTAACAATAGTACACAATTGATTAGAACACCTCTTGCCACTCCGCTAAATATACTGGACACTAAATGGGTAGATATTATCAGATATCCCGTAATATTCATTGCCACAAAATGTTGGGACTTCCTCAGGGGAACGATGGTATATGCAAACACTTGAACCAACAGTTTTATTTGCTAATGTGGATTACGATAAAAACTCTCAAATGGTAAAAACATCCTACAGAAGAAACGGATGCATATTTTAAATTAGTCAGGTTAAGTTGCTTCTGACAGAGTTGCAAAGTCACAGATTTTTTATTTACCCTCTATTGTGACACTCGGAAGGCATTCACTTCCCTTCACAAATGGTGTGTAAATACTGTACACCAGACTGCAACTCTAATTTAAACACTGATGGGAATATGTCAACCCACACTAACACCGGCACAATTAGAGCTCAAAGAAGTACCTCTTGATATCGGGTATATAGTTCAGCAGTCAAGCTGCACTTTCATCCCTTAAAAGCCCTCCCCAGCACAATGTGCTCAATATTCATGACCTAGTTAAAAAATCAATATTGTCTCCTCCAGGTTGCCTCTTGGTGTATAGTCCAGCAAAGCATCTCTGTTATTATTGTTTGCCCTTTTGGAAGCCCTGTGTATTGGTTTTCTCGGGTAGCCCCTTAGTGCTAGCTTTTTGCTCAAGATGTCGGCCTCTTTCAGAAAGCCATCTTTTGTTGTGCTATTCCTATTCAGGTGTGTAATCTGTCCTACTGGAAGATTTTATTTTAAATGTTTAGGGTGACAGCTAGAAAAAAGTAGGTGGTGGTCCCATCTGTGGTTTTGTTATATGGTTTCACTTTTAAACCCTGGTTCTCTATATCAACCCAGATTGTTACATCCAGAAAATGCATTTTATTACTGGATTTCATAGTGCATTTCAAAAAAGGGTTTTGATAATTTATCCCCGTTACAAATTCATTCGGCTGCCTGAGCTTCAGTAAATTTCATAATCAGTGGATGATTTGGAAGTGCTTGTGAAGTCCCTAAATGAGCTTTAGCATATTTCCTTGAAAAAAGAATTGTGTGATTGTCACCACCTGAACTTGTCTGATTCCAGCGATTAAGCTTTGACCCCTGCATCCATCTGTGGTATCTAAAGAGGTTCTTTCAGATCTGTGTTGCTCCCTCCCTAGCTCTCAATTGCAAGGCGTTCCTTGTACTCTAGGTTTTAGCACACTGTAATAAATCTAGTATATTCATTGGCTCATTGAGCTATAGTCACTTCAGTCTTATACATGACCCAGCAGAATATATATATATATATATATATATATATATATATATATATACATACACACACACACACACACACACACACACACACACACACACACACACACACACACACACACACACACACACACACACACACACACACACACACACACACACACACACACACACACCCCCCCCCCCCCCCCCCCCCCCCCGAGAGTATGTGAAAATGCTAATGGTGGGAAAACAAGCAACGGTAAAGCATTATAAGGATGTGTAATGAGAAAAAGCCTGGTATAACTGTATAGATAAAACAGTGGCAATGTGCATATGAAGAAGGAGCAGGTAAGGTGTCGTTTGCGTGACCTGTAATTGGTGGACTGTTTGGCCCGACAACTGCACTTAGTAGTCCGAGTACACCCCTTTATGAAAAGCCACTTAAACCACCACAAAGAACCTTGTTATTGATTCTAAAGGGAAACCTTGTGTGATTTGAAAGTAAGGCATTTGAACTCTATGAAATTGGTGAAGGATAACCAAGACGGATAACAAAGACCGAAGAGCTGGGAAGGATCCCAAGGAATTGTTGTGTTGGAACTGTTGAAAGATATGAAAACTTGGGCAAGGGAATCCCTTGTTGTTCTGTGAACTATTTTAACATCTTGATTTGTCATTTTCAAACAAGCATATGCAAGATATTACAGTACAAAGCAAACATACAATTAAAAAACTGTTTCTTAGCTTATACAACTATTAAATGTCAATCGTGCCCCAAAATGTATTAATAAAACAATTAAAAACATACTTATTTGGACAACAATAACTCTTCTTAATAACATGATTTCAACTACAAAAGCATTGTCCATATTTCCAAACTTTTAGACAAAAACCGACAACATCAAATACTATGCCCCACCTTTGTGATTATCTGACCACTTAGATTAATGAGTTATTCATTCTAATGTTCCATTACCCTACAAATCATTAAAAGGCTTCCACAAGAGCCAATAAGCTTCCTCCTTACCCTTTCTCTGAAACATGACCAGTTCAAAATCAGATAATATCAGTATATCATTAATCCAATCCTTAACTTACGGTTTCTTCCTGGTTTTCCACACTTTCAATATCTGTTTCACTGCTATTACAAGGATTCTATATATCCAAGACCCATACAGACGAGCCGTTAAACAACGCCCATTATTTGCTAACATTAAAACATGTAACGGTCTTCTTGGGAATTTGATAGTACTGTGAACTCTTTGAACCTTGGGGAAGGGAAACCTTTTGACCAAGAGCTGGACGAAGCTCAGAACTTTTATTTGAACACTTCCGACTCTGACTATCCTTAACTTTATCTAGGTAGAGAACTCCCACCTTGGCATAGGGCAAGTTAGGACTTTTCTCAACCTTCTTTATTGTAATAAACGTGTGTAGCCCAATCTTCCAGTGGGTTATCTGTGTCTCATTCATGATGCCTTCACAACACTTGCCAAGGGCTTCCACATTTGGATAGCAAACCCTGCATTCTGGCTGCCACGCTCAGACTGGCCAATGGGACAATGCCCGAAGTTCCCGCCCGTGATTCTAGTATGGGCCAGTTTCTTTGGCCTGAAAGGGCCACTTTTTAAAGTTAGTACATTCGTTTTAACCAATGTTACTCTGCAAATATGCTTTTAAAAGCTTTATTTGCAACATATTTGACCAAAATCCCCCCTGTGGTAATAAAAGTCTGTTCTGAATAGGAACAAATTGTAATATGCGATTTTCGGCCACTTTTTCATTGGTGCCTTGGCCGATTTTATGTCCCAATCAGACCCTGCACGCTATCCTAATCTGATAATCATTAGAGTTTGAACCCACACAATCCTCTGGCAATTATTAGTGCCAAGCAGTATGACATCTATTAATAATGCAATGCACCTAGATGCAGAGTTGCTTGAGTGCAGTCGTTCTCGAAGACGGACTGTGCAAGGTCAAAGGTTCCATCTTATCCCTCTGACACGAGGCAGACATGAGACACTAAGAATTATTTTATTTTTCTCTCCATCCTGGTTTACCCAACTTTGAGTCTTCAAATGAGTACTCATCAGGTATTCAAATACTGATGGGCATCTAGAAAGACAGTTAAGTCCCTGGAGGCTAGTGTCCCTCAAGGCAAACTGTATTCTGCTGCCAGGTTTCTCACACAGCTGAATGCGTGATCCGCTGGTTGGTGTCAGCCGTTTGTAGTGGGGTAATGCCTGCTGCAACCCCGGGGAGTCTTATCCAGTACAAAGTCAAATGACCTTGTATTGCTCATATGTGAGATTGAGGGGGATTTGAATATTTACATAAAGGACCAAAGCTGCTGCCTGCCTTTGAAAGAGAGAGACAGGGCTTGCGCTAACAAAATCAGATAAAACCTGTGACTGTTGTCTGAGGTTTGAGCTGGGAACCCCACTTGAGAGGCAAAGTATGGGAGAATATTTGTGATGTAGAATGAGGCAGCCCCAAGTAATTGAATGGCACACACAAATGTGTAGAAGCACAACCAGAGGATTGGGAGCGGAGTTACTGTCACCTATCGCCCATATAGCTGGAGAGTCTGCATCCTTATTGCGTCAAATTTGTGAAGCACAAAAGTATACTCCTCCCTGACGCGGAATGTTGAGGAGGAACTGCTGGTCCCTACCAATGCTCCATCTAATTATTTTTCTGTAAGTGCGGAGATGGTTGACTTTCCTGCGCACATTATTTTTCCTGTGCCCAACTGACTAACTAGATAAACCACTTTGAGAGCATGAGTAGTTAGTGAGCTATCGTCTTAGAGTGTTTGGAATACAGCTGGGGGAGCATGGGATTTCATGGGAAGGACTGAGCCAGGGCCAAGCATGAGGGTCAGGCCTAGCTCTATGAGCCCACCACAGGCCGAGCCCATGAAATCCCTGGCTTCCCCAGAATAAGGAAAAACATTAAACACAGCCCTAGCGAGCCACCATCAGGGCTGCATTTATTTGTTTTCATATATGGGCCTTTCTTTCCATTTTGCCCACGCGGCGCAGGCAAAATGGAAAGAAATGGTCAAAGTAAAAATAAAAAATTGGCATTTCTTTAAATGGAAGGAAATGCCCATTTATAGGCTTTCATATTTTGCTATTTCTTGCCATTGGCAAAATGGAAAGAAATGAGGGCAGCCATGGTGGGGCCCGTGGCATCCGGGGGGTACCAACCCAAAAGGAGCGTCGGGCTGGAGACCCCATTGCAGCCCAGGCAGGCCCGGACCTCACCAGGCTTGCCCACCTCTAGTTTAGAAGGGAATTTTCCCTTCCCAACCACTGCAATTCTTTGCAAATCAGTGTAAAAGGTGCATCTCGCAGCACTTTTTCCAAAGATGTAGGTTAAAGTATTTTTTTATGTGATTATAAAGAGAGCACATCAACCAGTCCAAGACTTCAAGATCTACCACAGTACCTAGCACAAGTATTCATGTGCAGAGATAATTGTATACACCAATAAAGAATTGTATTCTCAGTATAAACAAAAGGTTTATTTGTGGCTATACATTTGTTGAACTTGCTCGGAGGCAATGCAGAAAGTGTTTTCTCTTTTTTCCCCAATGGTATAAATGTTGCTCATAACTGATGTGGCTTGCAGATGGAATAATACAAACGAAAAGGAATGTGTCAGTGAACATGTCAATAGTAGTTCATGTGCCATTTTAAGTGATTCAAGGCCAGGAAAACATGTACCTCATAATTGGCATAATGATGAGCAGTGCATCAGAATGACTGCACCACAGTATGATGAGCAGAATTCCAGTGCCGCGTTTTACTCTGCGACATTACATTGTCAGCTGAACAATGCTGTGACAACAAATCCACAAAACCAACCTTGCAGCCAAGAGGCATACATACAAACCACCCACTAAAAACAGGAAAATGTGCCCAACAAAAAAGGGAAAAACTAAAATATAGGAGCCTGCCCTCTGCTTCTACCCATAAAGCTCCTCTGATATTTTCGAATCAGTGACCAGCATAGTCGTGGCATAGGAAGGAACGTTGATAATATTACTGCTCTATCTCAAGTGGAAATTTAAGGGGAAAGAACATCTTTTGAATAAGCATAAAATATCCCTATTGCAAAGCTAATTACATTTTTACTCCCTGAAAAGTCACTTGATCCTAGGTACGGAATAACATCTTTTCTGAGCCCTGCTTGCAATCCTGACATAGGAAGGGAAATGAGAGGGCACATAATACAGCTTTTGGTTTTTTCCCTCCAGTCCTTGCCACACCTTGGACACAATTTAACAAGTGCCTTACTGAGGTTTCTTATGGAGCCTCAAAGTTAATCATATATATTTGCCGTTTAAGTTAATAGCTGCAAAGCTCGGAGGTACACAGGTTTGAGTGCTTTCTTCTGTAACTAGGATGCCCTCCTCTGCAATTCCCTGTTATCAGTTAAACACGATTTATGGGGATGCTAGTGGCAATAAACCCAGACACATGATTATATTGTAAAGCCCTCAGCAACTGAGCATTGAAAGAAACAGAAGGTGCAGTTTCATAGACTGTTACTAGAGTTTACTATCTTTAGCAAACCAACACATTTCCTTCACTGTACTACTGAAACGATGAGTTGGCTTCTGAAAGTTGATGATTTGTTCTTCACCTCTTCCACCCCACCCCCAAGGAGTGTTCTCCCGTGTTGTTCCCCAGTACCCATCCCCGGTTCCTGTGCACGCCTCCAAAACCAGTTGACAAGGCTCTGTAATAAGTTGGCAATTGTATCAGTAAATCACTTGCTGGGATATTTGCATACCCACAACACTTTTCAGGGAAATCATATTTAAAGCATCACTATGATATGGGAAATTTAAGAAAATGTCATGAATCTGCAGGTACACAATTCTTTTTTTTTAGTCCGTAGGAGATTTTGAAGCATACCTCATCTTAATGTTTTTAGGTAGGATTATGCAAATGCTCAGTGAAACCATGTTTGTATAGCAGGTGGTTATTATGTCATTTGTTAAGTCTATGCCCAATGAAACTCTGAAAACTTGGAAAGGATGCAGATTGTGTAAAAAGCATTCTCGCTGTTGGAATATCTGTTTTCCTGAAGCTATGTATGAGTTATACCAGGCATAGCCCATACCCAATATTCCTTGCAGGCCAAGTAAATGATATTGCAATGTTGCTCTCCACTTATAGACTAATATAAGCATGCTAAAGTAGGAGACGCTGAGCATGACCATTGCCTACTCAAGATCCTTAGAAGGCAAATTCATATTTGTAATGTGTTAA
Source organism: Ambystoma mexicanum (assembly GCF_040938575.1). NCBI lineage: Eukaryota > Metazoa > Chordata > Amphibia > Caudata > Ambystomatidae > Ambystoma > Ambystoma mexicanum. The sequence goes on from NC_090926.1 coordinate 352,686,484, forward strand.
CTTGCAAGGGTACTGCTTCAAAGTGCTTGTGTGACATATGTACAAAGAATGGGATGAGATTATACATCCTCTTAGCCTGCTTACCTACAGTCCGTAGTCAATATTTCAGCTGACAGTTTTATTACATAGTGTGAGTGACGCTTTTGCCAACGTACCATGAGTCGCAGAAATTGTGATGCTTGAGCGATTCATATACAATGAATGTAAAGTAGGTGGCTGTAGGTACAGTCTGGTAGCCTTTCGCAGAGTCAAGGCAGGCAGAGTCAAGGTTGTCTGGTAATATCTAGATGTGGCTTGGGGTCGGAAGTTGGTCATAAGGAATAAGTGTGATAGGTTCAAGTGTAAGAGTCATGGGTGGGAGGTAAGGTTGTTTGGTTGGCACAGGTATATTTTAGATCTTCTTTTCAGGGAAACACGTTTTCATATTTGTTTTTAACTTCTTGAGGCTGTATTCTGTTTTTTAGGATCTTAGGTTTTAAGGTCATGCTAGGCACATTAGGGTAATGTAAATGGGCTTCACCAGAATATAAGGACTAGGTAGTATAATTCAGCTTTATTAAGAGAGAAAGCAAAGGTCAGGTAACTGTGGTGGCTTGTGCCTTATTAATTCTTGAGAAGCTTGAAATTGTCTGTGAGTGCTGCTAAATCTCTTCTGAGTGGCACCCAGATGAAAGCTGGGCAAGGGCACAGCTTAGAGGGATCATTGGTCCCTATATTCTTCTAAGAACTGTTCTGGCAGTGAAGCTTTGTTCGATTAGGCTTGCAATGGGAGCTCCACACCCTAAACATGGGGATGGGATATGCATACTTAAGCTTTGTTAATTACTCCATTAAATCCTCCATTAAAGCAGTCCGACACTTTTGCAGACTTTCTTTTTCTCTCTGGCACATTCTATACTGCCAAAGTTAGGGGCCTGCCAAGCAAATCTCCTATGGTGCAAAATGCATTTAGAGAGTTGTTATAGCCATGTACTCACTGACACAAGTTATGGAAAGTGGCACTTCAGTAGATTTCAGCCATGCCCCCAATCACCCACTCTGCTTGATGCCCCCCACCTGCACTAGCAGAGTAGCTGAAGTGTGAGGAGTCAGAAATAAAAGACGGACACAAAGTTGTAGTTTTCTCAATGTTTGCCATATTTATTAAAATTAAATGAGTGAGATAAACGCCCATCTGTCCCTATCCCACCGAGAATGGTCCTACCTAGCAAACTAACGCAAGATGACCTTGTGTCCAAATGGATCTGACCCTCTCACTCACATATACAACGAAATTGCATAAGGTAAATGTATCTGGTTTCAGTTCAACAAAACTGTGCAAAAGTTCAAACTTGTAAATCTCACAAGGTTTGGTTCCCTTCCCCTGGATCAATTCAGGAAGTCCTTTGAAAAAGTTTTGATTCAACAAAGTTCTATTCAGTTCAATGCAGAATGTCTTTTCCATCCAATATGTTATTCAACTGGGTAAAGTAAATGTCTTTCAGAAAAACCTTGTTTAAAACCGAAGCAACTGTTTCTTCCACAAAGTATTCTTCCTAAGATGTAAAGCGGTTATACGAATATATCTTCTGATGGAATACTTATTTCAGGACAGCGCAGCAAATGTCATTTGTTTATATAACAGTTTGTCAGGATGATAAAGTTAATAGTTTCTTTCTACAACACTCTTTTACCATAACCACATTTCTTCAAACCACTATTTCTCTCCTGGTTTACTCGCCTGCTAGGAATAAAAGCTCCTACAACTGTAAATGATCTCTTCTGTTAGTGGCAATATTTGTTCCAAGTTTCTCCACACCAATAGCCCATGTGAGGAGGGTTGTACAATTTTTGCCTGTTGTATCCTCTTGGATGTTGGCGATGTGTGCTACAGGTTTCCCCAAGCTGATATCTCATGAAAGGAGAATTGCGCCCTTTTGTCTGTCTTGTTCGGTATTCAAAACTGATAAATGTTTTGATCAGAGTGCCCCAGGGTTACCTCTCTTAAAGCCAACTCACTGGCTTCTTTCGGCATCTCTGCATCACTCCATGATGCTGTGTGGTAGTATCGAGGAAGGCGGGACCTTGGTGAACTTTCAGACCCTCTGTGGTCCAGCCATACCATTGACGGCTCTCCTGCTACTGCTATTGCCTGCACGGCCCATCTTTAGAGTTCCACAGGCTCTGTCGGGTCCTCACTTCCTCAAGCACACCTGAACAACTCTCACCGAGTCAGGAGCATGTCTCTGCTACAGCTGGCATCTTCCACGATTCTACCTCCGGCTGCGCATACTCTGTAAAAGCGTACGCCTTCTCGTCCGGCGTCTGCTTCTGCTGGCACTTTTCACTTCTGCTTCAACTTCACCTGCTTTTCGGCCTTCAGTGGCTTTCCTGACTTCATCAGTTTCTCTCCCGATTGCTTCGGTCTCTGCTACTCCCTCTTCCACCTGTGGATTCCCACATTTAAATGTCCCGCTTTGGTGATTTGAATTGAACCAACTAGACAGCACAGTCTTCTTAGTAGCACCATTAATCATCATTAACTCTGTTATTCTTACTCATCCCAGTAACACAAGCATTATGGGTCTTATAGTCCATAATGGTTAAGTTTTCCATGTCTATTTAGTTTTGATTGATTTGTGAACTGAAGGTTATGAAGAGCTAGGATAGGTTATGTGAATGATGTGTTTTGACATTGGGGTTAAGACATCTACTTAAGACCAAGTCATGATAATTGGAAGAGGTCACATTTGATCTATGAATTCCCAAGGTGCAAAATGTATTCTGTTTAGGACTTTTCATAGAGCGTTCTTTGGGTTTTCTCATGGGAGGGACTGGTGCAGTGACCGCATTCCATTAGATATTTGGGAACTATACGATCCTCGTCCTCATCGGAAGAGTAATACTGTGTCGCTCCTAAGGGAGTCATCACTTTACCTTGATAGCCATATCCTCCTATGTGGTCCTCCCTCATGCCACCCCCAGTATCAGGTAGCGGCTGCCTCCCGCTAGTCACATGGGAGGAGATTTTAGGCTGGGGCTCAGTGATGACTCTGCAGGGTTCATCACATAAGACAGTAGGTACAGTCATAAGCATCATGTTTTTTTACTACTTTTTTTTGTTTAGTTGACAAAATAATTATGAAAACTAATTGTCCCCAAATTATTTATTTTTTTCCTATGCATAGGGGTGCTTGAATCCCACACTCCTGCCAGGGTATCGGGGACCATACAGGGCAGCACTCCAGGTTCTAGGTGACCTTTGCCACTATACAGGTCCTCTTGAACAAGTAGATTGGCAGTCTCCAGTGGGTATGCAGTCTTTATATCAAAAATATTATAGTGAAAGAAACTTATATCGAGCATTTTTATCCCGAAACCCTTTATACCAAATGCATTTTGGGGTGGGGTAAAGGGTTACATTTTTTGGGAAATGTTTAGGGGAGGGTATTTAAGGGTGGTAAACGGGGGTTTGGAGATGGAACCCCTCCAAAAAATAAGAACATGTATTTGGTATAAATGTTTTCATTATAAAATACTCAATATATGTTTCTTTGACTATAACATTTTCGATATAAAAACCTGTAACCTCTCCAGCGCAGTAGTGCTCCTGATCTAAAACATACAATGTTAAAGCAGAATTCTTAAAGCATTACCATTTGTAGTACTACTTTTGAGGTAAAACCATGCCTTTGTTTTTCTGAACCAGCACTGGTGTGCGGTTATGGTAGGCAAACGTAGTGGACCTGCAAATGCTTTTCACTCTTGGGCTAATCAAACTATCAATTGGTAACGCGATTGAGCATTAAGGCTCAGACTTGAATCAGTTAACGGCAAGGGAATGTGACTCATATGAAAGTGTCCACACACCAGCATTTAGAATTATAAAAAAAAACTAAGAACACAATTGTATTAAAGTAAACAATACAAATAAGGCAAGTTCAAATGTACATGTATACCAGCAGTGTGCGCCCCTCCCAAATGGTTTACACAGAACTTTAGGTACTGCATGAGTGTATAGTATTTGCTTAGTTAGCTATAGAAACAAATGTGAGGGGGAGAGATGTGATCACAGTGCCTTATAAATGTATATGTCCTGTAATTTGTGTGAAGGCGGCATGAATGAGACAGACAACACACTGAAATGTGGGCTACGACCCTTTATTAAAATAAAGGTTGGAAAAAGACCCATCTTGCCCTAAGCTAACGTGGGAGTTATATACCTATAAAACTAAGGATAATCTGTGTCAGGATGTCCAAAGCAAATGTCTGTCTGTGTCCAAAACCTATACTTGCCCTCAAACCTATTCGTATACAATGTGTAGGGATGCCCGCCTCAAAATGCTAAGCGTTAACATAAAAGTTTTGAGATTCGTCCAGCTCTTGGTCAAAAAGGTTTCCCTACCCCAAGGTTCAAATAGTTCACAGTTCAACCAAGGTGTTCCCTTCCACAAGCTTTTCTATCTTGGTTATTTTTCATCAGTGTCATAAAGTTCAACTTCTCACTTTCAAATCACACAGGTTTCCTTTTAGAATCAATGACCAGCTTTTTTGTTGTGCTTTAAGTGGTTTTTCCATAAAGCAGGTGAATTTATTCTAGGCGCAGTTGTTGGACCACACGGTCCACCAATTACCGATCACGCAACCAACACACCTCACTTGCTTCTGTACAGTGGTGTTTTGACTTATGCTCATAATGCTCTTTACTATTGCTTGTTTTGCCAACATTCGCTTATTGCACTTTCTCACACTCTCCTGGCCCTTGCCAATGCGTGTTCTCTAAAGTTATACCGTTCCTTTTTATTGCTCTTGCCAATGCATGTTCTCTTAAGCTGCACAGTTCTCAATTATAGCCTTGTGGCTCTTGCCAATGTTTGCACAGTTCCTTTAACTTGTGTGATTCCTCAAAATAACTTCCATTCTTAACAGTATTCAACCGTGCTTGCTTTCATGCAAATCGGCATTCAAAGTATTTGCTTTCCTGTATCTCTGTATTCAATATACTCGTTTTAATTAAATTGCTTGCTTTCATTTAAATCTGTATTCAATAACTTTCTTAGGAGTCTTACATGCTCGCCTGCCATCCCTGTGTCCCTTTTCTAGGCAGATTAACCGGTCGGCGCTTATGGCGTCCCAGTAAGGCTTCGGCCTGTCAAACTCTCTCTCTCCTTCTCTTTCATTCAGCTCCTCGCTTAATCTCTGCAGCGGCTCTGTGGCTCTGCTCCCACCAACGATGCGTCTCTCGCAGCTTGGTGCTCACTCGGCAGCTTTTCCTGCTCACGCTGGTTCCTCTTCGGTACTCTACCACCGGCCTCCAGCGTCCTTAGCTGCGCTTCCCATTGCATACACTCTGCATCTTCTCTGGTACCTGGTACAGCAGTCTCGATCCCTGCTTCCACAGCTGCCTCCATGTCATTCAATCTTCCTGCTTTTAAACCTCCCGCCAAGTTGATTGGTCACAAAACGACTAGACTGCTCATGGCTGCTGTGGGAGTTCTGTATTACTCTTGGTTGCCTCCTCCTAGTCTGAGTACCTAACTGAGGTTTGTGTGTATGTATCAATAAAGAGAGGCTGTGTGCCTAGTTGGTCTCTTCCTCATCCCAGTATATAACTGGAGGGTTTTAGGGAATGATTTGCAGGAAAAGGAAAGGGATTGACAATGGCCTATAAAGGCTTGGGGACGTTGGACTCTTGATGAAAGAGAAATGGGGGTGAGGGGATTGGATACCATGTCTCACCTAAGAGTGCCTCAACCCCACTTCCCAGGTGGTCTCCACCTAGATGATCCTCCCTTGCATATCCTCCCCCAGGGTCAGGATCCAATAGCAACAGCTTTTCCCTGGCCACCTCGGAGGAGGATATATTGGAGAAAGAAGTGAGGACGTCCTCTGATTCCACACAGCACTCGCAACACTTCGACAATTTTTTGTCAAGCCCTGTCAAATCCAGTGTCCAGGTGTTTTACGAGTAAGTAACTATAGTTGTTAGGGTATAGCTATGGAAGTTCAAGCACACACCTATGGTCCAACTGGTTCACCCATGGAACACCATTGGCTTGAAGTGTCTTAAAAGGCAGCCTTTTTGGACTCTGTTAGAACACGATTCAGATTATAAGGCAAGGATTCAAAAGCCAAGGTTCCTGTAAAGAAAGGGGAACATTAAGTCCTTTGTGTCTAAGGGGATCCCAGACAGGGATCTTGTGCTTAGGCCCCACCACCTAGGGCAAGGCAAAGGTAGCTGCAGGTGGATTTCACATTCAGCCTCTTCAGCTCAAACGTGGGCTCCCCATGAGACTTTGCAGAAGTGGGCTTCAGGTTGCAGGTTTGAGGCTCTTTCCGACAGTCTGGACTGGCACCTTCAGGTACCCCTGAATAGGGTGAAGACAGCTCAAAGTTGAATCCCATGAGGCAAGAGGACCCCTCTGGAGTATGAAATGTGAGCAAAATTAGATTCAACCACAGAAAGAGTCAGCAGGCAGCACAGCAGGCCCTTCTCTTTCAGTGAAGTTCACTTTGGGAATTTAGGACCCTTATGGGCGTCCTATTGCCTGGGTATCCTAAGCTAAGGGTAGGAGTTGTTATCTTTCTCAATCATTCTTTGCCCTTGTTATCCGCTGTTTGTCACTGGGTGCCGCAAATGACTCAACAAAGTACCCAACAATAAACCTAGCAATCAACTCGGTCACACAGTTCCACTAATGTAACAATTCACATGTGTTCTCCTCAACTGCCACTCTTGATTTGCACACACTCATGAAATAAATGTCTTTCTCATCTCATACACACCCCAGACATGCTCTTTTTCAGAGTGTCATTGCTGAAACTTCACCGCACTCTTATCCTCGCAGGCATGCTCCGCTCCCCTCCTCCCCCACACCATCTCATGAACCACAGGAACCGCCCACAAAGCAGGTGGTAGCATTGCCATTATTTACTAAGGCTCACTCACACTTGGCAGTCCCACTCACCCATCATACACATATTTTAAAGCCCTCTGTTAATCCCCTCCATCACACTCCCAACATTCATACACCTACTTTACCGTGCCCTCTGCCCCCACCTCCCAGCAGCCATGCTAACTTCCACATTGAATGGTCTGACTTTACCACTAATTACCACAGCTCTACCTGCATCCACATTTACCATTTTAACCTAGTTAGTTCCCAGCCAGACAGTAGCCCCTTACTGCTACACTTACCCCCGGTGACATCAAGCAACACATCACCTACACCAAATACATAGCAGGCAACACCCTTGACCTTCAATTTTCATGTCAAAACCCCATCTCTGTGCAAACTCTAATCTGGGTACCGTGGTCTGACCACTTTGCGTTCCCCCTTTGCTCACACTCTGCCACACAACACCCCCTGCCACACATCGCACCACACCCCAACCAGAGGTATTAAACACATTATCGACACAGCTCTCACACCACTCGTGTAACACCTACTCTTCCCCTCACTCCTCAATATTGCTCAACAATTACAACACCACTGTCACCCAGGCTATCAACAGTATCACCCTCATCAAAACACAAACTCACAACCACCACCACAAATCATAGTTCACACATGCTCTCCAACAAACAGGGAGCCAGATACCTTGAAAGAGCCTGGCCGAAGAAACCATGCCCCTCCACCAATAGAGCCCTCAACCACTGCAGCGAAAAGAATGAGATGGCCATACACAACGCAAAAGCTGCCAACTGCTTCCAAGGACTTGAATTTGCCACTATTTGCTGAAACATACTTTTCAACCGCCAAGTCACTCTCCAAACCACAATCCCACCCCTATCAGGACCCATTCTCCTATGTATGCAACTCACACATGGACAGCTTGAACTCAAAAGTACACATCAGACAAGCCCTCCCGCCTGCTGTCCTACTTCTAACCCGACTTCCAGATCTTACAACACATGGGACACAAAATCAAAGCAGTTCCTATATGACGAATGGCCACCACGGTTCAACTGCTTGACCAACATCACTCCACACTGGGTTAACATCAACTTTTGTCGCTCACATGGCACAATTCCCCTCCTCCCGCCTTCAAGACACCATTCCTTGCTCGACACTCTAATGCAAGACCATCACTATCCTGCATACCTCAGCAGAATCGTGGAATGCTTAATGAGGCAACACCAACAGCACATCACCACAACCAACCTCCTCCACCACTTCCAATCAGGCTTTTGTCCTAGCCACAGAACTGTGACCATTATAGTTCACATCCTGCATAACCTTTATAAGCTCATTGACAAAGGAGACTCTGCCATCCTTGTACTCCTGGACTTCAAGACCATCAACCAAATCATTCTCCTAAACATCCTATCCCACAGGATGAAACTCTCAGGCACTATTCTCAACTGGTCCAGTGAGTTAAGAACCTGCCTCTCCCCCTTCAAAGTTGTCTGTGTCAGACCTGAAATCAAAGGTTTAAACCCCAATGGGTCGACTCACTGATGGGACACATCTATGCCCCCTAACCATCCACTCAAAATACTGGGTTCTGCAAAGATGCCTCCTCCAATTCCCCTCTTTTTCAACCTCTGTTGAAACCTTCAGACAGAGCCTTAGCAACCAAAACGTCCAGTTGCACCACTGCACAGACAACGCGCAAATGTACTTGCAAATCTCCCCTCTACCCCCACAACTGCACACCCTGAAAATCTGTGTTTTCACTATCACCCCCTGGATGGCCACCCACTTCCTCAAATTGAACCAATCGAAAAAGGAATACCTCATCTGTCCCCAAGGCCAAAACCCTATGCCCCCCCCAATCACAGAACTCTCCACAGACCACCCACACATCCCTCACCACAACCGTCAAATCCCTAGGCTTCACCATCGACTATCCCCCCTCCCAAACAATCCTACACATGCCACATAGCTACCATCCCCAAAACCTGCAGGATACAACTACACCTCTGAAAGATGAGATGCCCTTTACAACTTCTGCACCATAGTCCAAGCACAAGTTCTATCCAAACTGGACTCCCTACCTTCCCCCACAAATCCCACCCCCCACCAGAAAAGCCATACAGACCACAATATCAACACTCTCCCGACACCTCCCTAAACACTCACCATACCGCAGAGAATTGCTTTCAAAAGACTGCATCCTTCACAACAAACAGAAAAACCTCATCACCCACACAAACGCCAGGCGTGCCAGGCATGCCAACAAAAGTCTCCTACACATTCTACTCTGCAGACTACCCTGCACACAATAATTCATGCAGTGGTCACCCAGTGTCTGGAACGCCCTACCACTGCAACCTGTCCCTTTCCGAGAAGCCCCAAAACCTACCTCTTTCCCCACATCTAATGGAGCCATACCACCTCCCCTGTCATCCTGGGTCTATCACGATCTTCCTTTCCTGAACATTCTCTACCCTGTTTTTCACCTTCTACCTTTTATTTGAACTTTGTATTGTGCTCTGAGACCCTCTGGGTAGGGCCAGCACTGGACAAAAATGCTGAAATGAAATACATAAGGACACCAGCAAAGCGAAGGGGTCTTTGCAGTGCAAGGAAGGTGCTCATTTTCCAGTGTAAGCCATTGCAGTGATGCAGTCCAGTTCCTAGGCAAAGCAGGCAGAATGCAGCCACTGACTTTTCCATGCTCCTGGGCAGGGCGGACAGCAAGCAGGACTTCAGAATGGTTTGTCCCACCAGTCGGAGCGTTTGGGTCATCTCTTTACGATTCTCGCCCTTTGTGTAGATGGAGATTTACAGTGGTTGTCTGAGCCTATGCTGATTGTAGAAGCAGTCCTCCAGCATCACTCTGATAGTGGTCCTGCAGAGGACACTGGGCTCCAGTAGTCCACATCCAGAAATGGCTTCAGTCCCTTCCCTTTTATCCTAAATTCAGGCTGGAAGGACCATAGCCTTTCAAGGAGTACCTGCACTATTCAAACTAGTTGTGGCTGTGTAATGGTGGACAGACAGCTACCTCACATCTGCCCATCAACATGACATCACTCTCCCTGGAATGTGGCTTGGGACCAGGCAGTAACAATCTGCACTTTAGGCAACCAAGCATCGACAGGAGCCTCCTTTCAAGAACCCAGCAACAGTGCACAACAATACTTGATTGTTTCTGACCTGAGATGGCAGGGTGATGATTAACAAAGTTGGGACAAAGAACAGGACTTAAAACTACGAGGAGCACTCATTTTGAATACATATTCAAAAGGCATTCTCTCAGTAAAACTAATGATGCCGTCTTAAAGCGTAAAAATCACTGCACTGCTTTGAGCCTGTTGAGTGCCCATCACAAAAGGAGCTTAGAGATGAAGAAATGGGGCTCCAACGGGTCCCTGCAGTACTCCACTTGAGCTGGTCTGTGCTGCCATGTAAAAACAAAGGAGAAGAGAACATGGGAGAAGCTCTCCCTGCGTCAGCATCTTGAAGGATTATCTAGCACACCTCAAACTGAGTTGACCAGGTGAATATTTATTACATATTTAATATCTTTACTGCATTTATACAGCGCTTTTTTCCAAAGCACTTCACAAATTAATAACGGCACATTATTAGAAAAATGACACAAAAAATGAATCACAAAAGGATGAAGGAAAGATGAAAGAGAGGTTTTTTTTTTTTTTAAGCATTTTTTTAATTGGATGTCCAGAGGTAAGCGCGCCAGAGTTTGGTAGCAAGCAATTGAAAATTACAAACGCATGAAGCAGCGCAAGGAGGAGAGGGATGAGAAAGAAGACACTGGGAGGCAGAACGAAGATTACGTGATGCATGATAAAGTGAAACCCAAGCACATGCATAAGGAGGAGCCAGCGCGTGAATAGAGATAAAGACCGAACAAGGCCATGAAATTCACAGCGCTTCCTAACTGGTAGCTGCTGAAGGTGTTCCAAAAACAGAGAAATGTGAGAAGACTGAGGGAGAAGGAAAAGAATGAGGACTGCAGAATGAAGAAGCGACCGTAATGGAAGAAGAAAGTGAGCCACAATAGTACAGACGAGGTGAAACCAAGAACCAAGGTTTGAAGTCACGTTTTGCCGGAGGAATAAGTCATCAGGGGACACATCTTCTTAATGTTGAATAAATTAAAGTGGCAAGAACGAACAGAAGAAATTTGAATCTGAAAAGAAGGAAGATTAAAAATGCGTCCTTAACCACAGCAGATTGTTGGAGGTCCTATTGAAGTCAAAGTTGCAAAAAGAAAAATCTTTCCTAACAACCATACTGTACTAACATGCGATATAAACTTTGAGATTTCCTAATCTGGAAGGGATTACAAATGGAGCAGCCTTCCAAATTACAGGTTTGTCAAAGACATCTAGACTGAACAGTCATGCTGTGTAGACGAGCACTGTGCTAGCAGAGCAGGCATGCAATCCGTCAACCGCGCCATTCTTGGGTACTTGAATCCTAAACCCTCCCTTCCACTGCTGTAGTTTGAGATGCGGCAATGAACACCACTATTGTACCCTCTGCACAGCATTTTACTCCTGATATATCGTGTTGTCAGGAATCGGAAGACTTTTTTCTTTTGCCAAACGCGCAATCGACTTTAGCAATGCCACTGTACCTCAGGCACCACTTCCAACTTTATTTATGAAGAAACACTGAAAACGGCCTGGAGGCTCTATTCAGCGCAATTCAAGAAACCTGCGCTGTTTGTGTTTAAATAATAGTAATTTGTAACTGCAGGTCCCACCAATGACCGGGGATTGAGGTTTAGGGCGAGTCTAGGAAGGGTTGAGATGATCGCTTTCACTCCCCCAACTACCATTCTATTGACATTGAAAATAATAGTAAGGTGCCTTACCCCGGAGACTGCCCCATCTTGCCCTGCTCCCACTCCCCCGTGCACCTACTCACACACCTGCAAACACCCCACTGCTTGCTTTCGTGCTCACAAAAATGAACATTACCGAATGCAGTTTTTAACTTGTCCATATTTCTTCAGAATCCCTCTGTTACATCCAGGGTCCTGTGCACAAGACCCACCATAGCATGTAGGCAGTTTGCATCAACAAGGCTTCTGGGAGGACATTGATGTTGGGATTTGAAGGAGATCACAATCTCCCGAATGAGCATGGACTGAGCATCTTGTTTGTGGCTGCTGTGAGGAATCTGAGGGCATCCTCACTTCTTTCCCCAATATATCCTCCTCCCAGGGGGGCAGGGAAAGGTCGTTGCTATCGAATCCTAACCCTGGGAGTGGATATGCAAGGGAGGATCACCTGGGTGGAGGAGACTTGGGCATTGAGAATGAGGCACCCTGTGAGCTGAAGGTGTCTTGCCCTCTTGTCCCCGTGGGCGGAGGGGTCTATCTCTCTGGTGGCCAGGGCACAACAATTTAGGGTGACCAGACGTCCTGGTTTTCCCGGGACAGTCTGGGGAAATCAGCCTCCGTCCTGGGGTCCCGGGAGTTTTTTTCATTTTAGAAACCCCGTCCGGGTTTGCATGGCTGGGTGGCTACGGTAATTAAAATTGAAAATATTTTACACAACACTTTCAGAATCTTGAAGTTGGAGGTTTGGCTCGAACCCCCAACCTTTAAGGTACAAGTCACAACACTTACTGACTGTGCTACAGAGACTGGCTTGGAAATGATTGTACTGTAAGCCCTGTTTTATCAATTAGAGAAAACACCTGTTTTGGATTAACATGCCAAGATTCACAGACAAAACTGCACAAATGAGATCATATTCAGTTTATAGAAAGGAGAAGTGCTGGAAATATGATTGGGTGGTGGTTGTGGGGGCATTTTGGTGGAGGGGCAGTAATTGGTGGGCTGCAATGGAGTAGTCCCTCTTTTATGTTGTTGGTCGTCCCGGTTTTTCCTTTTGGACATCTGGTCACCCTACAATTGCCTCTGGACACAGACTCTGGGGGTGGACCAGTGCCGGAGGATCACGTGGGTGAGGGGTCTTTGAGGAGTGGGAGACCTGATTGCGAGACGCAGGATCCCCTTCCCTGTAGCATATGTAGGAACTCCTGCCCCCTTTCCCTTCACGAACACTTTCACACGGACAGACCGTTCTGGGAAAAAACAGGCTCACACCCGAGCATTGTACCTGACATGTCCCACTACTATGGTCAGGCACTTACTAGTAACCACTCACACCTGACTTCCATTAAGCTTCCCATACGCATAAAAGGCGGTGCATGAGAGCACACTCTAAGCGAGGCAAAGCACAGAAAGTAACAGTGTTTTCCAGACGCCAGCTGAACGAGGGGAGAAAGACGGCAAACCAAGAAGGGTGCGCAAGGAGGGAGATACCCTTGATATTTCCGGCAAGAAACGGTTACTTTCCTGAATCCTTCAGATTAACACACATAAGGCCAGGAAATCAGACTGGAGAATCCTGCACTGTGTGTCGGAGATACCCGGGGCCCTCCTGCATGGATGACCGAGTTGGGGAGGAGCAGCAGCCATCGTGGTACCATCCTTGGCGCCAAGATCAAAGCAGCGCAAGAAAGAGGTCAACGCAGCCGGTGAGTTGGAGAGACGATGCAAGACCGGTCTGTGTTGTAGTCGAGGATGCAAGCAGCAACATTGTGTAAAAAGCTCAAGAACGAAGATTGGTAACGTGTGTGGTGAAAGACGCAAGTAAAGCTTAATTGCTGATGGTTGTTTGAACTGTCACAAAAAAGATACAATACCAGTGGCAACGTGGTCCGCCACCACGAAGGTGCTCAATTGAAAGTCTCTGTAAGGTATCCAGCCAAGAAGTGGCAGAAGTGAAAGTAAAGAATGAGAAGTGAAACGAATCAAAGTGGTCCTGCAACAGTTTAAGCAAAAGCCATCGCGCAATCGAGTCTTTGATTTTTGATACAAAGAGGAAAGCTTGGAAAGGGAGATTACATGGTCCGAGCCTGAATGAGGGAGACCAATTGTGAACGAAGTGTTAAAAGGGAGTCCGAACAAGAGGGATGGAGACCCATGGTGAACAGTGGACCAGAGAACTTTTGGATGTGAGAATCCTTATAAGAAGGGAACCTTGGTGCTTCTTCGTTACGTCAGGCCCTCTGCAATAAGAGACTTTTCTTTGGAAAGAGACTTTGGCACAGAAGGCCTATGCTTTGAACTGTATCCTTGTGGCAGAGAAACCATAGTGTGTGTGAAGCTAGAGTGTGCCGCCTTGTCCCATGCTGAAAACATGGGGGAGCGAAGCCAATTGCTCAACTATCCTGAAATATCATTTCTTGAACACTTTTCTTTTTGCATACATTGTTGTCCCACACTATTTGTATTTAGAAGTAAGGATTGGCAATAGGTTTACTGGTATAGCCCCTTTTATTTTGACCGAGACTCCACTGGGACTGCGTTATTATTTGATGGTCGTAGCTTGCTTCCCTCTTTATATTTAGGGTTAAATAGGCTTTCAACTAACCCAATGAAGTTCAATAAACACCCTTGAACTGTGATCACTTGGTCTGTCTTCACTGTTTGATACCATGCCTTCCTTCCACACCCTTGGGTGAGACGCGGTATTCCCCATTGATAAGGAGCCAGACATCCCCCAGGCCTTTGTAGGGTATTATCAGTCCCTTGCCTATTTTTGCAGTACACAATCGCCCAGTACTCACCAGTTAGGTATTGGGACGAAGAAGAGACAAACCACAACCATACATCCTCTCTTTATTGACTCATACACACACACACACCCAGCACTCTGGTACTGGGACGCGGAGGAGGGATGTTGAGTACCAAGACCGTTATGTAGCCGATGAACATTACCTGCACTTGAGGCCAAGGGTGAGGTAAAAATGGCCTGCTCAGGTGAGGCCAATGAGATCATCTGTGGAACGCTTGAAGGAGAGGATAGAGGTGGAACCCGAGAGACGCGTGCCTGAAATGCCTACGAACTGCAGAGTCATTGCAGCGGAAGTTAATTGTGGCGGGAGCACTTGGAAGGTCAGAGAAGAGTTTGAAAGTGCCACAAGTGAATGATGGCAATGCAAGAAGTACTTATGCTGTGAAATAAGAATAAGTCCAATACCACAGTGAGCTGAAATGCCGGCTGTGTGCCTGTGAATAGGAAGCAAGTAAGGTGTGTCGGTTGCATGACCTGTAATGGGTGGACCTTGTGGTCCGACAACTGCACCCTAACCGAGTACACCTACATAAGGAAAAGCCACTTAACTTGTGATTGAACATAAAGGAAAACTTGTATGGTTTGAAATCAAGGCACTGAACTTTATGATATTGATGAAATTGATGAAAGACGAGCAAGCCAGAGGAGCTGGGAAGTATCCCAAGGAATTGTGTTTTGAAACCTTTAGAGACTTGAAAGCTTGAATCCCGGGGAAGGGAAACCCCTTTTCCAACCATGAGCTGGAAGAAGCTCTGACCTTTTATTTGAACACTTCATTTTGATGTAGACTTCCCTGCACAGTGTATACAATTTAGATGTGAGGTCAAGTATAGGTTTTGGACACAGTCTGTGTCAGGAAGTCCAAAGCAAATGTCTATCATTAGTTTCAGTTGGGTAGGGAAATCCCACCTTAGCATAAGGCAAGTTAGGCCTTTTTTCCAACCCTTATTTTTCTTTAATAAAAGTTTATAGCCCAAACTTTATTCACTTGTCTGCTTCATGATGCCATCACACAGCACATTGGCATTTCTCCTACTCTGTTCTTGTGAGGACATTTCTCTTACTCAGTTCTTGTGAGGTATTCTGACACATCCACGGTATTCATCCCTTCTCCCCAAAGGGGAGCCACACCCTTGGAGTCTGGGGAGGTGAGCCGCTCAGCAAAACCTCCCTAGAGGTTTGGGTAAGTGGGACCTCACTGGGGGTGATGTCCCTCCAGGGGACAATGGTATTTTTGGAGTTCCCCTTTGTTACCACAAGAATCAATGAAAGCACTGAAGTGGGCAGAATAAGGAAGCAGAGCGCTTACCTGCCAGAGACACTGAAGAAAGAAAGGAACGGCAATGTCCCCTCAAACCCCACCCTACTGTAGCACCACGGAAGACCCTGAAGGTACCCGGGTTGCCCAGGGAGGAGGGAGGGGAGCCGACCAAAACCTGAAGGGGATGCTAAGAAAAGCCAGTGGAGTAAAACCATGTCTGGGCCACTCCGACCCACAGAGACTGAATACCCTGGAAGGTTACGGGATCCCTACAAATCAGAGTAATGGACGTTAGCAGAGGCTCAAGAGACAGCCCCAAGAGTCAAGAAAGTGAGGGGCCAGAGGGGTCTAGAGAGAATTGGAACGTTGCAAACTATATGTGAAAGGGAACCTGCAGGGTTCATACAACCAAAACAAGAGGTGAAACAAGGGGAACTCTGAGACTCCCTTTGTATAGAATCAGACCTAGAAAACGATCGACCCAACTGGTGGAGGCAGATTAAAGAGATCATCCCTCCTTTATAGAACTTGAAACTTTTTGTTTATTTTAAGACGTTTCTTTGACGAACTGTGAAAACAAACATTGGCATTATGACACAGACTCGGAGGAAAAGAATCCGAAGACATCTCTGGCATATATATTTTTGTTCCCCCCTGCCCCACTTAAGGTGGTAGGGCCAGGTAGTTAATAGCTTTTGTACTGAGCACTATTTTCGTTTGTACTGGAGACAAGCAACTTTAGTTTATTTGATAGGAAGGGAAATGGGACATGTAGGCGTTTTTCTTTTTAAGTTCAATAAACACCCTTGAAGTGATGCCCTTGAGTCTAAATCCTTCTGGATTGAACAGTGTGCTTTAAGCCATTGACATTTCTGACCATCCTTCCTCATGAATAAGATTGCGGTAGGGTGACAATTTGTATTTAACTTCACTTGCTCTCTATTTAATATGAATATATAATAGGATTAAATGAGTCGTACATAAAGTGGGTCAAACAAAATATGTGCAATTTTAAAAAACAGAATATTTTCTTAGCAGATTATTCTGCTGAAGGATGAGTCGACCTTGCTGAGGTTTACACCTTTGATTTCAGGTCTGATCCAGTCAGATCTCTGAAGAGGGAGAGGCAGGTTCCTAACTCATTGAACTGCCTAGATGCCTAATTTAGCCCTCTGTACACAACATGGCAGAGGCTGAAGCAAGAACTGGGTAGGTGTATCTATAACTTTCTTGTATCATCCTGTGAAGCAGGAATCTGGTGTGATCGGATAAGAAAAAGGATGTACCCACTTGTAAACTTGGGTTCTTTTATTGAGAATACTGCCTGGCTGAAAACGTGGACTGAGCCATTAAGAGTGGTGCATAGCTGCAGTTTATAGAACCTTATACCCGGTCCTGGAATTATGCCAAAGTTAAAATCCAGGTAGGCCTACCCCCAAGCCCTTCCAACGAAGGTGTAAATACTACGTATGGCCATGAGCAACTATCAGGTGGAAGGAGTATCTTTAGAAGTGGATTTAAATGTGCCAGAAAGGGTGGGCCTTCTTTTCAACAATGCATGCACATCAATTCATACTATGCCTTTGCAGACATCTATTCTGGCTTCAGCTATTTCAGAGAGCAAAGATATTTTAATCCTGTCTCTTTCCTGCCTGGTTGGGTTTTTCAAGGCAGGAGGTAAGACATTTGGACCCTTTGCGAAGAGTGAGTAGGTGTGAACTGTGGAACCCTTCATTTCCTTTCCAACGTACTGTACCGTACAATTCCACTCATGCGATCCACAACTGATGGCCCTCCTAGCTCAGAAGTCTGGCAACCATTTTGTTTAGACTCCTGCTGCCACATTGAACCAGAGATTGTCAAATGAGCGAATCCAGGATCCACACGGTCCATTGGGATGAAAGGGCAAGAATCGCTGCAGGTCAGGACGGGGGTGCAGAGTGACTACCCACACCCAAAACACCCCCCCCCCCCGATACACCCTCATCTAGGTCACAGTGATTGGGGGTTCTACATGGTGACATACCTGGCATTGTAGATAAATGCAGCCCAACCAATAAGCGGCATACCAGCTACTATTTTACCTCTAAAAGGCAACTACTGTCAACCAAGAATATTAAAAGGTAAATGCAGCGCCATGGATATGCTCGTATCAGTAATACCAGCAGAGCAGAAGGGCCTGAAAAGGAACTTTAAGGCAAAAATCACTCCCCTGACATGCAAATGCTAACCCCAATCACAATTACAATTGCCTAAAAATGTATGCATAGGGATGCAGGTGCCAACAACAGAATGCTTTACATTAGTAATGACCTGGTATTGGCCAACTGTGAAGAAAGGAGTACAGCTTATTGTTTGTGCCTGGCTCTGTAGATCAGCTAGGTCAAGTCCATATAGTTCAACATTTCAGGGGGTGGTGATCTGGCCAATGGTCGTTGCGCCACTGGTGGTGGGGGGGATATTTGCTGCCCCCCACATACAAGAGGGACCCAATCCACTTAAACCACTGATGCAGAGCATTCAGGTAGGAAGGCAGGGAAGCTAGCTCCCAGAAGGTTTGTTTTGGGGACCTTACCATTTTACAGTTTCAATTCTTATGCTGGATCACATGACCTCCGCAATGGATAGAAAATGTTCATATCCGACCCCCCCCCCCACAACTACCATGAAGACACAGCTCACCTAGCGCATGACTCGGACCATGATGAGCCTTTCATGGACCTTGGCATCAGCAAATCCCACACATCAATCCATGATCAGAAGTCGCTCGGACAGATCTACAGGAAGGCGTGCAGAGAGAGCTGATCTGCTTCTGTCCATAAGTCACGACTGTACAGTACATCGGATATCCCTCAAGCTTAGAGCATGGCCTGTCCAGCTGAGGCAAATACCATTGCAATCTACCCAGACCACCCCTTTCGGGAATCGGAAATCTTCTCCTACATCTCAGCACAGGCAGACGGGAGAGGTCTGATACCCGACTACAGCTTTGCACATTGCCAATCACTTGAGCCCGTCAGCCGTGCTACTGGCTCATTCAAAGTACATATGGCGCTTAATAAATCCCCTCCGCCCCCACCGTAGTATAATATGCAAACGTGGGTGCGGTCTTAGTCCCCAGTATCCTGTTTAAGTCTTGTTCACCATGACCATGTGCGATCTTGTGGGATGGGAATCCAGGAGGCAGGATTTCTAGTCTTGGCTTCCCCCTTGTGCAAACTGTGATCCTGCCTATTTACCAGATCACTCCCACTGTACCTCAGTTCCTGATGGGCAAATGTGTTTAAGCATGAAACCAAACCCACTTCTAAGAGCGATCTAACAACCCGGGATACTCGTTTACATAATTTGCCCATGGAGAGCAGTTTTGGCATTTATATTTATTTGGGAGTTGGAGGAGGTGGCTGGGTGAGTGTTTCTACCTGGAACACTTGAGAAAAGCAGCCACACTAAATGGTGCAATGCCATAAAGGTGGGCTTTTTAAAGTGTTGGGGTACACTGTTGTTTATGGTAAGGATAGCCATTGACGGAGGCACACGGATGAACAGAAATGTGACCATACAGATTAGCACGCTGCGCAGTGCTATTACAATAATATACCCTATCTACATATCTACAGCTTGAATCTGGGGAGGTATAGCTTTTGCTGGGTAATGGCAGGGGGGCACTTTCCAGGCCAATGGGAGGTCTCTTTAGAGCTAGTTTGAAGCCATGGGTAGTGTTGATTATATTTTTGAACCCTGGGTAGGGGGTTTCAGTGGAACCGGTGGGGGTGTCTCCCAGCTTTGTTGTCGGCGGGTAGCTGCCTCGTGAGGCGCAAAGCCTTTCTGTGGTATGCAAAAGACTTGGAAGCCAATTGATCTCTAAAGGTCTGCTTCTACGTCACCAAAGTCTTGAGACCGACTCCTCACAGGAAATTCTTAATGTTGCTCTGTATGGTGTGGTTTGCTTTGTTTGCCTGTGTCTAAATGATAGAGTACCTGGAACACTTTGCAGATACTAGGGCAGAGAAAACCCTGGATTTGGACTACACTGTCTAGGATCATTTCACCCAGGACATTAGCCTTAATGTCTTTGTCACCTTTTTTATATGATGAAAGGTGACCAAGCATTGCCCTCGTTCTCACCCTTATGGGCCAGTGAATTCTTTGATTTTCCCCAGATTTCTTTTAAGGACATTTGCTGTCCATCACACTTGACATCCCTGCCCCACGTATGGGGAATCTCTCTGGGTACATCTTTGTGAAGGGCTACTTGGTAATGCGTGCATTTTCTGGGGGTAGAGGGAGGGTCCCTGCTCCTAGCAGAACTCAGTGACATTGGTTTTGAATCCAAGCCTGTACTCTTAGATCACAGCAGAAGCACTGTGAATTCTGACTTTGTGAAAGAGTTTCTACACTGCTAAGTCACTATGTGCTAATCATGATTGACCGTCTTAGATTAGCACAATTTGTCATCCGTCCTTGCCCAAAAGCTATTGAACAGAAATTCAGCCAGTCTCTGCCCTCCCGCCCTCCCCCATTTTCACCTTGTGCTAGCTAACAGCAGTAGTTTGTGAATTTGGAATCCAAGAGGGGCCATGTGGGTGTTCTTTCCCTAGTCATCTCTGCAACTTTTTTTAATACAGCCAATCCTTGGCTTTGACACTCCTGACAAATTGGCATGCCAGTCCCAAATTTACTTCTGGAAAGACTTAATTTAAAAGCTGCTCAATTGACTGCGCAAATGTGGAGAGTAAAAGATTAAGTAATGTAGATTTACATTGTGCCCTTTAATCAATTTTCATACAACAAAAGCCATTCCATCTCTATTATATGGACAGGAGGTCTTTACAATATCTGATTGCATATATTGGAATGTAGTTGAGGCTATGATTTGGAAAAAAAGCTATGAGTCTACCAACTTCCGTACCTATGTCAGCGCTGAAATATGAGCTGGATACTACGTCCATGAGGGGCTGCTTAGATTGGAAAGGCTTGGAAAGGCTTGGCCTTTTACAAACGCATTCTAACCTCATGTCGCAACTCTGTCCAATCGTAACATTTAGCAATCAAGCTGAAATTGGTCTGTTCTGAGGAACTCTGTGATAATCCTTCTAAAACAAAAAAGGTCTGTGTTGCAAAATGATTGGATTAAGACCATTGACCTAATGCGAAAATTAAAGATTCATTTCAGTATGCCCCCTTTGGACAAACCTTTGGGTGTTAAGCTGAGATACCTAAAGACATTCCCACATTTGTATTTTAGAAATCGGTCCCTCACGTTTTCAGATGAATATCGTACTTAAGTTCAATATGTGGTGATGGGACCCGTGTCCAGACCTTGAAACACTTGCTCACAAAGTGCAAAGAAAGTTCTTTGGTAGCTTCGTAGTGAATGCAAATTATTCAGGCACTAATCTTTTATCAGGCAAGATTTGATGAAGATTAGGGCTAATCATAACTCTTGAGTCTTCTGTTCTCTTTTTTCCCCTTTCAGGGTGGATTTCTCCAGGGTACTGTCCCTTGGCATTATGTTATTTAATGTCTTAATTGTTGTTGTAATTGTGTGTGTGTGTGTGTGTGTGTGCTTATTTTAGGGTTGTCCTACGAGACGTGTAGAACAGGATATCTGGTTAAGATACCCGACCATGCATAATTAAAGTTACTAAATAGGAAATTCAGAAAAGCTCAATGGTGGATTATTTTGTGTTATATACTTGATGGAACAGAAGAAAGTCTATGGCAACTTTGAATCGGGCAGCAAATGAGGTAATCGGTCTGACTTAATCATTTAGTGACTTAACTGTTAAGGAAGGGTTCCAGGTCTCCAACCTCTCACCCTGGCTTTTCACCCTCTACGTGGCCCCTTTGGCTCACCTCATCTCTACCTTCTCCTCCAACTTCCATTGTTATGCAGATGACACTCTGCTCTCCTTCAGGCTCCCCTCTGCCTTCTCCCCTCCCTCGCTCATTCCTGACGGTCTATCCGCGATTCAGGAATGGTGAGCCTTCAATGACCTCAGCCAGCAAGACTGAGATCCTAGTCAATGGGACCTCTGCTCCCGCGTTCCCCCTTTCACTCTGGCTGCCCTCCTTGAGCCCTCTCCCTACGCCTTTCTGTGAAGCAAAAAACTTTGGGGAAATCTTCGACTCCACTCTTTCCTTCTCCCCACACGTCACAGACCTCTCCAAGAAGTCCCACTACCAGCTGCACCTCCTCAGAGGTATTCTTCCTTTTCTCACCTTCCCCCAGAAGTGCAACATCTCCAGAGCCCTGGTTCTCTCTAGGCTGGACTACTGCAACAGCCTCTTTTTCAACCTGCCTTCCTCTACTCTCCGCCCTCTGCAACTAATCTAGAACAGGACTGCGAGACTTGTCCTTGGCTTCAAGCCCCGGGATTGTATCTCTCCAGCCCTGAAGTCCCTCCACTGGCTTCCGGAGGCTGTAAGGATCAAGTTCAAGACCCTCTGCATTGTCCACAAGACTTTCTTGGGCTGGGGCCCGCACTGCATCCAACTCCCTCTTCCTAAATCTGTTCCTTCTTGAGCCCTTCGCTCAGCAACCTCCAACACTCTGATGCTCAAATACTTCTCCAGGCACAGAGTGGGAGGGAGATCTCTTTCCTCTGCCGGGGCCTCCCTCTGGAACGGCCTCCTTAGCCCTCTCAAACTTGAGCAAGACCACCTCCGTTTCCGGAAGCAGCTCAAGACCTTCCTTTTTCACTTCTGCTTTCTTTGTTCCTCTCCCTTGCTGCCCCCCCCTTTCTGCTGGCTACCTTCAGAACCCAATGGCACCAGCCTCCTCCACGACCTGTAAGCACTTGCACTGTCTCCGGGCCTCTGCGCACTTAGGGGTTGTATCTGTAACCCTACAATCCCCTGCCTCCTTGCACTACCCAGAGCCGGCTCCCCCGGCTGAACTTACTCAGAGCAATGCTGCC
This sequence comes from Ambystoma mexicanum, assembly GCF_040938575.1. Taxonomy (NCBI): domain Eukaryota; kingdom Metazoa; phylum Chordata; class Amphibia; order Caudata; family Ambystomatidae; genus Ambystoma; species Ambystoma mexicanum. The sequence continues at coordinate 352,709,219 of NC_090926.1, forward strand.
CTGATCGCACTTCCCCCCTAGCCCCCCTGCACTTGCACGATCTGAAGGACACAAGGCCTAGTAAGATTGTTTGTGTCGTCCTGCCTTTATCTCCCTACCTAGTCTTGTGTACCTTGTCCACCTAGAAACACTTGTGTAAAGGCGCATTATAAATGCCTCTTATCATATGCTACCAAGGCGTTGACCAGTGCAGTGTGTTAGGCAGAGATATGTGTGAATATTCTCCTGTATCCAGGATGGACAAGGCGCTTATTGTGAGCAAATGCTTTCTGCCCCTGAAAGCCCTCCGGCTTTTGCCGTTGAGGTTTATCCTGGAAGAGCAGCAATTGAGAAAAAAAGGCAGGTTTATGTTCCTCCTCCTTAGCCAACTAAGTATATGCTCTAAACCTGATGCAGATATATACAGAACTTCCATTGCATGCATGTTCTTGCTCAGAATGTCCTCGACTATTTTATCGTTCAAAGCTGCAAAGATGGCCCTGGTGAATTTGGGCTTGCAGGAGCTCTGCATAGATAAGAATGTCATCACTGCAAAGGATGGGCAAAAAATGAAGTCCTCGCTCTTGGGAAGCTGCCGCTCGCCATGTGCTGAACTGGGCAGTCTCAAGTAGGTTGTGTACAGGTTTCTTTGACGGCAGAGAAGAGCAAGGCTTTGAATCTTATCGGTCTGCTGTGAACAGCTAAAGAACAAAGTCACTTTTTCCCCCATGCTTCGATGTGGGCTATTGCCTGTAACATCCCTGCTTGTGTTTGGGTGGGGAATAGGCAGACAAATGTCTTTGCCAATGCGGAAACAAGGACGTGCATAGGAACATAATTTCACTAAAGCTCCATGGGTAGCAGAAGTGACATCACTTGTCTGTTGATCTCACTGGAAGACCTCAATTACATCATAAAGTTGTACCACATCACCTTTGACTTAAATGACATCCTAGGAAGTGACAGAACTGTTGTAAAAAGCCTCCAATAAGAGTATAGTAATATGCGTCTGCCTTTTAGAAAATATTTGTTATGTTATTTCGTTTACCAACCATAGCTTAACTAGGGTACTGCATTTATATGCCATTGTGGCATACCTAGCAGAACCATTGGTTGGGGCACTTCCTCCATGTCAGTACAGCCTCCTGGATAGGTACTCCATCTTTTACTCTGTGCTAGCTACACTCTCGCTGATCAGTCTATTGTGATCTATGTCAAAATGTGGTTTATAAAGACAGCCCCCTGCAAGGTCACTCTACTCCGCCTCCCCACGCCCTGCTGCTAATATTTCATGGTAGGGAGCAGTGGGAGTAACTTTGTTGAAAACGTTAGGGGGGGAGCATGACATCTAAAGGAAAGTGGCCCCTGCCAAATGAGGGGGACAAGATGGTGTGCCACGTAAGTTGGGTGGAGAAAAACATCCCTGCCCTCCCCTCCCCTAAACCCATGGTAGGGCGAGTTGCTACACTCCCGTTACAGATGCACAGACCCACCACAACACTTCCACAGCCATCTCTTCCCTGTGTTCCCATGCAACCCACTTCTTACTTTTAGACCCTGGCTCCATTCCCAATTGAAGTGTAGAGGAGCAGGTATATGCCTTCTCATTAGTTCCCACACCCTCGCCACCGTCGTACTGGAATAGTCTGTGAAGAGCAGAAAAAGGGATCCCCTGTATTGTTTCCATACCGCATCAAGTGTTTGAGAGACATTATGCACTCAGACAGCCAGTGTGGAAGGATGCCATATGGGGGGTGGTCAGAATGCACCTATGAATTTCATGGACGTACATTATGACGAGGACAGAGTTATATCATAAAGAAGATATGTCAATCTATGCTGCAATGATATGAATATACGTTAAGAAGTAACAATGTAACAAGCACCAAGAGAAACATGTACTTAAAGCTAACGTAATTATGAAACCAAGAAGATTAAGTAACTTACTGATCAAGAACTGTAAATGCGCAGTGAAGCAAGGTAGAAAGAAAACCTATAGAGGCTTGCTATAGTGAGTATATGAAGTGGCAAGGACGGCCATAATGGAAAAATGGATGCTGGCTCGTGTTTAACTTAACCAAGCTACCTCGGAGACAGGCCAAGGCTGTAGAATCAGGAGACGCGAAAAAACATCTCCGTGTGCATAGCCCACAATGAGTCAAGGTTGGCCCAGAATTAAGGCTGCTATTTTAAGGGATAAGCACAGAGCACACATGGAGTACATGGATAAGCTCTGAATGTAGGACATTCCTCCTAGATGGATGAAGAAAACATCTATGAGAGCCAAACTGCTGGTCGAAAAGTGTACAAAGTTCATGTGAAATAGTGAGCAAGTCTCTAGAGGCCAAGAGGAGCAACAGCAACCTGCATTATTAAATCAAATGGAAGGCTGAAATCAATGAATTTGTGGTCTCTTAACACGTGACTCAGACGTTGAAAACAAAGGCTGTTAATTAAAGCCTCAATCTAATAGTGGTGTGCTCGCACTCCCTTAAATGTTCCAGGAATGTGAACAGGCAACAAGGTGAACTACAAATGAAAGATTTTGGTTTATGGCCTACTGATGAGAGATGTACTAATTGGAAAAACATGGAGTAGTCTGACAGGATTCAAACCCCGCCATTTCGTTTCATGTACGTGCTCCTAAGGAGCCAAAAGTCCAAGGTTGGGATAGTATGCCAACCAATCGGTGGGATTGGGGGACAACCTAATGTTCAATGTAGCATAGACCAACTGTTGTTTTGTCTGCTATAATCTGTATTTAGAGGTAGTTCAAGGCATGCCCTACAGATAAGGGTTAGCCAATGATGTACTAATCCTTGTATGTTCTTTAAGTGGATATTTTCCCTTAACCAATCCCTTCCCTTGATAGGTTTTGTAATTTATTTATTCATTTGTAAAGTGCGCAAAACCCAGAGGCATCGAGGCGCTGTTGCAGGAACCAGTTACAAGTGGCCAAACGTCAATTTGTATTTACAGTCATGTGAGGCAAGCAAAAGAGAGTAAGACAGTGGATTGGTTACTCAATATGTAAACAGCCAGGTTTTGAGAGCTTTGCGGATGGTCGAGTAGGAATCTTCAGCTCTCAGGTTTTGTGGTAAGGAGTTCCATTGTTTGGCTGCAATGGAAGGGAAGCTGGAACCGCCCACTTTGGAGCGTCTAAATCTAGGTTGGACCAACCAATAGGAGTAGGGAGTTCTGGTAAGCTTGGATGTAACAGACTTAGTGATTTTCTGGGATAGGTAGGGTGTGGCAGATCTGGAGATACACCTGTGGGTGATGGAGAGAGTCTTGAACAAGATCAGTTTTTTGATTGGGAGTCAGTGAGCAGCTCCGGGCAGCCGAGATATGTTCCCTTTGGGAATGTTTAAGCCCGGTCTAAGGGCATTGTTTTGGATCATCTAGAGTTTCTTGATGTTCTGTGTAAATGTGCCTGCAACAAGCCCGTTGCAGTAATCTAGCCTATCCCCTACCACTGCCCGTGCAATTGTTAGGCAGCTCTCCCTTGATAGGAAAGGTCTGGAAGCATTTAAAAATGTGGTTGTGTATGTGCTGCTGATAAGGAGATTGCACTCACCTGGCAGGTGAGTGATAAGGTAGCATTAAGGTATACACCCAAGATTTTGACTGCTGGGGAGACCGTAATTTAGGTGCCATCGATGTTGAGTGAGGAGTACTGTGTGTCGAGCTTTTTTTTACACTGTTGAGGGACAGACGAGTAGGAGCTCTGTCTTCTCATCATTTAGACATAGGCCATGCATTGCCATCCAGGTCTTGATGGTTACATAGGCGGAGTTCAAGGTGTCCATGTCTTTGGAGTAATTCCCAGATAGTGGGAGGATAATTTGCGCATCATCGGCATAGTTGGTGTAGGCTATGCCGAGGGAGTCCAAGAGGTCGATGAGTGGTTTAGTGAAAATAGAGTAGAGCCTGGTAGAGACACACGATCCTTGCAGTAATCCACATTCAATTGGGACTGGCAGGGCACAAGCACTTTCGGAGAAAACCCTCCTAGCTCTTTGTTCTAGAAAGGAGGCTATCAAGGTCATAGCTTCAAGTGAGAATGATACAGAGGTGGCAAGGTGGTGGCATAATAGCTTATGGTCATCTAGGTCGAATGCTGCGTACAGAAGGAGAGCAGGGCAGGTTTCCCTTCATCCCAGATTGCATCAATCTGTTTTTTTAGGTCTAAGAGTTCTGATTCCGTGCCGTGACCTGGATGAAAGCCTGACTGTCGGACTCCTAGGATGTGACTAGATCCAAGGTGGTGCTGAATTTGAACATAGGCTGCTCTATCCAAAGAAATTTGAAGAAATGGGACTGTGGTGATAGGCCTATAGTTGTTGGGGAGAACAGGGTCCAAGGAAGGTTTTTTTTGCTTTGCAGGGGGAGTACCCAGGCTTCCTTGAGGCTAGCTGGGATTGAACCTTCTTTGAAGGAGCAATTGGTGAAGGCTGTGATGAAAGGGGATAAAGCTTCCATGCAGTCTTTGATGAGGCTGGTTTGAGATCCTTTTAGTATGTGTAAGGTTTCCAGTTCTGTTACTTTATGGAAGCAGAACGGTGGGATGTTGAGGCTAGTGGGATGGAGAGTGTCAGAGGTGACCTGAAGCGGCGGTTTCAGAGAGGCTTGTTTCAAGTGAATGTCAATTTATTTTAGCATGGCGGTTTGGATAATGGTACACCTTCTTTTGTGAGTGTAGAGGGAGGAGTGATAGGAGTCTCTAGTTCCTTCAGGAGGCTGAAGAGTTCTCATATGTCAGATTTTGCATTGGCAATTCTGGCGTTGAAAGTAGAGGCTTTAGCGTGAATGATGGCTAGTTTATTCAATTTGGCCGCCTTCGTGAATTCTGACCTTGTTGCATCAGAGGGCATTTATTTGCAGGTGTTTTCATTTTTTATTATTTTTTTTTATTATTATTTTTTTTTGCTTGGATATCAAGGAGGTCGGTGGTGAACCAGGAGTTGAGGTGTCCTGATGGTTTAGCTTTTTTATGTGCTGGGGGGCGATGGTGTCAACTGAGCTAATTAATGTTGAGGTATGCAGATTAGCTAGGATTTTGGGATCTGGAGAGTAGTTGTGTGCTTGTTATTAAGTAAGTCAAGGTAGGGTAGGAGGCACTCCTTGGCCAATTTGAGAGAGCTACGGGCCATAGTTGGCGGTAGTGGTATGGTCGTAGGCTTGGACTGGTGGAGAAGAGGAATGGTGAAAGTGATAACGTGGTGGTCAGACCAGAGGCAGTGAGCATTAGACCTGATGGGAATAGGGAAGTTGAGGTCTGCGGGATGGGGGTGTTGAGACGGTGGTTGAACCCAAGGGTGGTCAGTGAGTCAGCCAGTGAGGTGGCTTGGAGGTCGGCGGGGTCGTTGAGCCTCAGATTTAGATCACCAAGGAGGGTGATTCTAGATATGGGGTTGACGTTGCCAATTACTAGGTGCAGGAGGTCTCCTTCGAAGTTCAGAGTAGGGCCTGGTGGGCGGTAGCTAATGTGGAGTGTGATAGTGGTGGTGGGCGTGGTCTGTAGCTTTATGGATAGAAGGTCACAGTTCTTAATGGAGGTGTTGAGCGGCCTTATACAGAGGTGGTTTTGGGTAATAATGGCACCTCCTCCGCCTGTAGCGGTCTGTCGTTCCTAAATATGCTGTAGTATACGGGGTTAGCCAAATTGAGGGCCGGACCCGAGGCTGCATGGAGCCAGGTTTTCATGATGGCAAGAGCGTCAAGGTCATCTGAGATGAGGTCGTGGATGTCCAACACATGGGCCAGTAAGGAGCGGGCATTAATCGGGGCGAGACTGAGCGTGGGCATTGCTGGCCCAGGGCGCTTCCTAGTATTAGTGTTGGATGGTTGATTTTACTGTGAGTTGATCGGTGTCCTGGTTATCAACTGTGTGGGCAGTGGAGCTATGGTTGGTAACATGGGGCACAAGGCATACTTTAACTCTTTCGAGGCTGGGATGGTCGGTCACTGGGCTAGTGGTCAGGGTGGGAGGGCAAGCAGCAGCCTTTTGCGTGATGGTTGGAATTGCAGTTGTAAGCATAGGCATTTACTGCATTATTGAGAGGTGCGTGGCAGTCGACTGTATACAAAGTTCAGTTGTCCGTTAAAGGGCACACAAAACCGAAGGTAACATTACTCAAGTGGGTAGGGTCTATAGTCACCTTAGCGGCATTGTGGCTGGTAGCAAGGCAGGCAGAGGCTTTGGTGTCAACACAATTGGTACTAGGGGATTAGGTTGCATTAGCAGTCATTTTGTTAGGTCGTTGATCGGCAGTTACTTTGACATTGCAGTTGTAAGTTAACAGACAAGCAATGGCATCATTACAGTTACTTAAAGAGCAGATGTGCACATTTTCCGTAGTACTTCCTGGTGCAGGGCATGCAGACCACGTAGAATGATGTCATAGAGGATGCATATAGGGGTATATGACATCTATTTAATCAAGCTACTGTGTGAGTGTGCAAGCATCAGACCAATGTCTGAGTTCTTTCTAATTTATTAAATGACAATAAAGTAGTACTTTGCCATATTCCTTGTGTCTGTCCAAATATTTGGTCTGAGATCATTATTTGTAATTCCATCACAATAAGATGCCTCCAAGTGCCAGAGCACAGAAGCACAACCATTTTGTTTGTTGACCTGCGTGTGGCACTCTTTGGTGCGTCACGCTTCAGCACAGTGGCGTGGGGAGCACTATCGTATTGCCATCATATGCAGGGTACAGCCTCCTATTCTCGGGTACCGCTTCCCTTGCATGGACACTGCCGGACCTCCATCTTGAGTCCCTATTATTTGAGGAGGCTGTCCTTCAACGCCAAGTGGCCGTGGAGGGGTTTCTTAGCCAAGAATGGTCTCAAGTGCTATAATTATGGGTGTCGGTGACCAGTTTATTGATATTCGTCCTTGGGAAGATGAAGGGAAACTGCGCATTTCTCTGGACCCATGCGCATAACTTACTAAACGATTCCTCTCACTGCTATGGGAAGCTGAACGATTACCTCGAATCCCTATTTTACATGTAGCTTTGTTTTATAAGTTTAATAATTATATTGAATATGCAATTGTACCTGCTTCAAAATACCTCTTTCCTGAAACATACACTATCAAAAATATCAATATTCAGTAGGACTAAAGGCAAGACACCTTTCCTATGTTGGATGTGACTGGTTTATCCTATCACCAAACATTACAACCGTTTAGGACTTTCATGGTCAATATCAAGGCATCACATTATACAGTGTTATCTTCCGTCCTCCCCTCCCCCGCCCCACCCCCCACACCCACAAACTCGAGCCATCTTATCCGTGCCATCTGCATGAGCATTTTCAGGTTTCTTGTCAACTCATCTGAGTCTTCCGTTTTCTGATTGACCTGCTGGGGGTTAGCCTGGAGGCAACTGGTGACCTCAATGGCAATCAAGGGGCCCACTTCCTCCTCTCCCCTTCTAGTTACCACTTCATACCATACCGCAGTTTCTGCTTCTGCCCATTTCAAGAGGTCTGCCCACCACATCTCCACTCTAGGCCGATGGGCCGCTTTCCAGCACATTGCAATTCTGCGCTTGGCCAAGATATAGGCCAGGTCCTTCATCTTGCTGATATGTTTTGAATTACGTGGCCTGGGAAAACTCCCAAACATGCATGCCCAGGCAGACCTCACGTCAAGCACCATTCCCCCACTGGCCATTCTCGTCTTTATTTCTTCCCAGAGTCTCTGCACCTCTAGGCAAGCCAAGAACATGTGCAGCAGCCCTGCCTCCTCCTCCCCCCACCTGGGGCATTTCTGTATAGCAGAGCCACCAAACCTGTCTATTCTTCCGGGGGTCAGATAAGCTCTGTGGGTGACATACAGCTGGATCTGCTGGTGTCTCGCATTCCGGAACACCTTCTTATGATACCTTTGAGCTGTATCCCACTGTCCCTCTGTCATGGGTTCTTCCACCTCCTCCTCCCAGTCGAGCCTCAGTTGGAGCAGCTCCTTCCCTGCCTTCGCACTCAGGAGCTGATATATCCGAGATATTTTGTGCCCAACCTCCGAGACATCATACATCATTTCCAGGGTGGCATCAGGTTCTTCCGCTAGTACCGTTTCAGGCCACCTCTCCCTCACCCGTTTCATGAGCCTGGTATAAGTAATATATTGGCCCCTATGCACCTCTGTCTCCTCCTACAGCCTCTGAAATTCCAATGCCTCCCCCTCCTGCCATATATCTCCGAGGGTAGCTAAGCCCACCAGTTCCCAGTATCTGCGGAGCCTTTGAACAGTTGGGAGTTTTCCCCGCATAGCACCACCAGCGGGACCTGCTGAGAAAGCGTGTCTGGGTTGCCCACAGTTCTCCATGCTCTGCTCCAGACTTCCCAGCCCAACACCAATAGCCTCCCCATCCCCGCCATTTTAGTTTTATGCAGCCACACTGTCTCTCTTAGGAAGTATGGAGCTGAATCACCTTGCAAAAGCCTAGCTTCTGCCGAGTCCTCTGCAGACAACCACCTAGCCACATACAACAGCTGTCCCGCCAAGTAATACAATTCAAAGTTCGGCAGGTTTATGCCCCGCTTATCACATGTGTTCTGTAGTTTCCGCAGGGCCACCCTATTCCTGGAGTTGTGCCATATGAAGCCCCTGCACATGCCATGAACTCTCACAAAAAAGCATCTGGGGATCAAGTACGGAACATTCACAATAAAATGCAAGAGCCTGAGCAAAACCACCATTTTGAGCAGCGCTGCTCTTCCCATCATAGCAAGGGGTAATCTAGACCAGAACACCATGCTATTTTTAATTCCTTCAGTTGCTTTCTCCGTATTGTGTTTGTGCTCTGTCTCGATCCTATGGTAAATGTTTACGCCCAGATATCTGAACGTCTCGGTCTGCCAGGGTATCTGCAGGATGGGTTGCCTTTCCAATGGGATACTCTTATACCTTCACAAGGCGAACACACTAGACTTCCCGGGGTTCACTGATATGCCCGAGAGGGTGGCATAGCAATCCATCACCTCTAGCACATATTGCAGGTTCTCCTCCGGGTAGCGCAAGTAGAGGAGCATATCATCTGCATACAGTGATATCGGGTGTGTGCCTCCCGTCGTACGAATCCCTAACTCCCCTTATTGTTGCCTCAGACAAATTGCCAGCGGCTCTAATGCCAGAATATATAACATGGGCGACCAGGGGCATCCCTGTCTGGTCCCCCTACTGAGTTGCCATTTATCTGAAATTATAGTTCCTGTTTTGACTCTCGCAATTGGGGAGCTATATAACATCAGGACCCATCTGATGTATCCTGGCCCCTTCCCGTATCCTTTCAGGGTCGCCATCAACAATGGCCACCTCACTGAATCAAAGGCTTTGACCGCGTCCAACGACACGATGGCCAACTCGCCCAGGTCTTTCTCGGCTTGATCAATGATATGATGCAGCCTCCTATGGTTGTCTGTGATATTTCTACCGGGGACATAGCCTGTTTGGTCCGGGTGTATCAACTTGCCAATTACCCTCTTAAATCTGTTGGCCAGCACTGCAGTGAGTATTTTGCTATCCTGATTAAGCATAGACAAGGGCCTATAAGACCCACACTCCACGTTCGGCTTGCCCGGTTTCAGGAGCGGGATGATCACTGCCTCACGGAGGGACTCCGGCAGTTCCCCGCTGCTCGTAGGCTTCATTGAACATGGCCAGCAGTGGCTGGAGTAGCTCCTGCTTATGTTTTTATAAAACTCACTGGGTAACCCATCCAACCCTGGTGCTTTACATGCGGGCAGGTGTTGGATCACCACCTCCAGTTCCTCTGAGGTGATGGGGGGCTTCTAGATCTGCACGTTCTAAATCATCCAAGGTGGGCAGCCCTATATCATCTATTGTTTCCAGTATTTCTTGACCCATATCTTCTCCTGCGTCCTCATATATTCGTTTGTAATATTTGAGGAACTCCTCGTTTACTCCCTCCTGGGTATTACAGATTTGACCTTCCACGTCCTTGACCTCCTGATCACCAAGCGGGGGGGTCTCATTTTTGTATAACCAGGCCAGTAATCTACCCGGTTTATCCCCCCCGCATGTTGCCTCTCTGTGTATTTCTTATAATTTAGCTTGCATGATCTGTCCCAGAGTTCACTACAAGTCATCTGTAAGTCTCTTATCTTAGCGCTGTCCTCTCGGGTGGTCCCCTCACTCTGTATCAGACCCTCTAGCTCTCTTTCTATTTCCTGCAGTTCACGTTCAATACCCCCTTGGAGCCCTTTGGATTTTGATATAGCTACCCCACGCACCACCACCTTAAATGCCTCCCATACTGTTCCCATGGAGCCTACACTGCCTGTGTTGATATCAAAATATTCCTCAATGGCCTCTCTCAAATCCTCTCGAAATCCCGCATCCTGTAGAGCCTCGGCTCTAAGCCTCCACATCGGGATTCGCACTCTGGGGGGTTGATGTTGCCACTCTACGACCAAAGGCGAATGGTCTGAAAGTACCCTAGCCTTGTATTCCGCGCCCACCATTTCTCCCACTATCTCGGCGGCGGCGGCAAACACATAATCCAGCCTCGTATGCAGGTCATGTGGCGCTGCGTAATGCGAGTATTGCCTGTCCATTGGGTGCAGCCGTCTCCACACATCCTCTAGGCCGGGGTTCAGGGTTTAGCTGCCGGTGCCGGCTTTTCTGACTGGTCATCAGACCTGGCTATCCCGGGGTTCAGGGTGCAATTAAAGTCCCCTCCCCACACTATTGCGCCAGCCAACAGGGGGCTAATTGTACTATATAGGGACCTAAAATATGCCGCTGTATCATGGTTAGGGGCAAACAAATTTATAATGTTCACCTCTCTGTTCTCCAGAAGTCACACCACCACCGCCATTCTACCTTCCGGGTCTGTCGTTGATCTGAGCAGCTGAAACGGCACATGCAGTGCCACCCATGTAATCACCCCTCTTGCATATGCCGAGTATGTGGCCCCCATGACATTACCCTTCCATTTTCTCCTGACCACCTCCAACTTCTCCTTGGTGAGGTGGGTCTCCTGTAGTAGAGCTATGTCAATCATCATCCTCTTTAGGTACATCATCACTTTATTACATTTTAGATAACTATTGAGGCCCTGCACATTCCAGGTCACAACTCTGAGATTACCCGATGCCATTGTCTTGATGTTCTCCCCCCTCCCCACTCCCTCTGATGACTTCCTCGATGGCCCGTTTTTCGAATCTTAACCCCCCCAACGTCAACAACTTCTCCCCCACCCCCTTTCCCCAACCCTGCCCCAGTGCACACAACCCCTCCTCCCCCCTCCCTACCCAACAAATGCCCAGCTCCATCCCTGGATCTCGGGCACACCCGCGTCTGGTCCTGTCTCGTGAACCGAGGGCTAGGACCCCGTGGGGCATCACCGAACTAACAGTGACCTAACTAAGCGTAATGCTATGGGGTTCAAGGGTTGTCTCCCAGGAGCTCCCACTTATCTGATTAGGATTGTTTGCTTCTAGCGGAACTTGCAAGCATGTATTTTCTCCAACACATTCCCCACAGGCTTTATTTAGTACTATACTCTAGTCCCAGTGTCTTGTGGTATGTCACCAGAGATGACCCAGCTGCGTGCTACTTATCTTCTGCGGCTCCTTTCAGGATACTCAGTTCCTGGGGGCGACCCTGCATATCCAGTCATTCCATAGCATCCTCCGGCGTCTTGAAAAACAGGGTTTTGTTCTTGTGGAACACTTTCAGTTTGGCCGGATAAAGCAACATATATCTGTGGCCAGCCTCTCTCAATCGCCTTTTCACCGCCCCGAAGTTCATCCTGCTGCATTGTACGTGCAAAGTGTAGTCCGGGTATGCTGTGACTTTCGACGGCTTCCTTTCGATCGTACCTCCCTTCCAAAAGAATTTGAATATCTTCTCCCGATCCCGGTAGTTTAGAATCTTTGCAATCAGCGGCCGCGGGGTGGGAGGGGGTTCCCGGGGGCAGTCTCCTTGTCAAAGCCCTGTGCGCCCTTTCAACTGCAAACCCCTGGGTCAGTGCTCTTCCAGTTATTTCCTGCAGAAGCATGGATTCCACATATTCTGTTGGGTTAGGCCCTTCCATTCCTTCTGGCAATCCGGCAATACGAATGTTATTGCGTCTGGCGCGCCCTTCTGCCTCCTCTGCCCTGTTCTCCAGGTTGCCCACACGCTGCACAAGGGCATGGAGTTCCGATCCATGTGCGGCGCATGCCTCCGTGTTTGGGGCCATCTCCTTTTCCAAGTTTCCAGTGCGCTCTGCGAGCGTCCTCACGTCCTGTCTCAGCAAATTAACTTCTTCCTGGACCGCTCCGATCTTAAGGTCCAGTCCCACTTTTAGATCGTTCATTGCCAGGCCCAGTTTGGTCTCCCAGGCAACTTTCAGGTGTGCAATCGCTGCCAGCACCTCCTGGATCGTGCCCAGTGTCTCCGCTACTACTGTGGTAGTGTTGTCTTTGCTTTTGCCCCCTTCGGCACCTGGAGGTTTCTTGGCATAAGGGTCTGTGGTGATGATGTGTTTTATCACATTTTTTCTGAAGTGTAGGAAGGGTTGGTTAGCTCTCAAATCTTGAGGGAGAGTGTTAGCTGCCTTTACAGGGAAGCTATTGCCACCAATAGTGGTAAGCTTATGTTTAGGTATGGTCAGACAATTAGCATTACCGGCTCTGGTTAATCGTTGGACGTTTTCTCTGAAACTTAGCTGTAAGGTAGTTAGGGGCAGAGTTATTAAGGGCTTTGTGGGTCAATGAAAGTGTCTTCAATTGTATTTTTACCTGTGGATAACCATTTATGATGGCATCTGATAGGGGAAATGTGTGCTTTTGTTTATGCCTAAGGCTGCTCTTAAAGTGTTAATTTGTAAGGTTTGGCGTTTGTGGATGGTGGTTTTATTAGCACCACTGTAAAGAGCATTACAGTAGTCGATTCTGGAGAGTATTAGAGCTCTAGCCGGGATCAGGCAACTGTCGTCAGAGAGGAAGTGCTTGCCAGCTCTGAGTAGCTTGCACGTATAGGCTGTGGTGGAAGTCAGGGATTTGATCTGTTTATCAAATGACAATGTGGAGTCCAAGTAGAATCCAAGGGTTTTTAACCTCCTTGGATACTTTGATAGAGTTTCCATCAATGTTGAATGAGGCAAATTTCTGGCCTAGTTTTTTAATGTTAGCCTGAGAGCCCAAAATTATCAACTCTGTCTTATCGTTTAAGCATAGGCCATGTGTGGCCATCCATGCTTGGATGATAAGATATACTTTGTTCACTAGCCCCATGTCCCTGTTGTGATCCCCAGAAAGCGGGAAGAGAATCTGGGTATCATCTCTGTAATTAGTGTAGGTAATACCCAGACGGTCCAGATCGTCAAACAAGGGTTTGGTGAAGATATTGTATAGAGTTGAAGAGACGCAGGAGCCTTGCGGGACACCGCACAGGATGGGGGTGGGACCTGCTGCTGCCGATGGAGAGAAGACTCATCGTTCTCTCGCTCAAGAAGGACTTAATCCAGTTAATAGCTTCCGGGGAGAAGTGAGCAGCAGAATCAAGGTGTCTACAGAGGACTTTATGGTCAACCAGATCAGATTAAAAGCATTTTCCCAATTTCTATAGTGTGTATTGTCTTTAAATTGAACTGTTGCGTTGACTTAATCTGAGAAAATAAACATGCCCTGACAATTTGTTTAAAAACCAAAACCATGCTATAGTTAAAATTCACAGACATAGTCGGTCTGTCCCCATATTTAAGAAATATGTGGATGCGAGTTTCATTGAAGGGCACATATTTTTACCAAACCAGAATGTTTTCGCATTTAGCATTTCATGGAAAGGACGTGCTGGTTCTATAAAAACTGTTTTTGGAGCATGCTGTTTACTACAAACTCCTTGCCTCTGAAAAGCCACAGGTCTGTCACTGATGCAGACTTTAGTAACACCTCTGGGGGTGGTGACTAGCTGTGCTTCCTTTTGCTCCCCCCTACAACTTTTTTTAAGGACTTAGCCGGAAGTGGTCGTGCCCAATTTTCAAGGCCAACTGGAATGGGTTTTGTGTGTACTTGAACTGATCCGTTCCAATTCGGCTAAATGCTTGTGTGCAGTACCTGCCAAGTACCTGGAGTAGGAGAGCACGACTTGCTCAGGATAACAATGTATATTTATATGCAGAGCTGTTTCTAGTCCATTTGGTGCCCAGGGCGAAACAATAAATTGCACTCGTCCCCCCACCGCCTCTCCCCATGCTCGGCATGCGTGCCACTCCCAAACTCCACTCCACGGTTAAGTAACTCCTACCCAACGTCAATAAATCACTTCTATACAAATGAAACCGGTTTTATTACATTGCGATTCAAGAACTTTGCAGTAATTCCTCTGGCAAAGCAGAGCACACAAACATTAAATACTAGTCTTGGTTTTTAAAGTTTTGTGTCAACTGTTTAGTGTATGTTAAAGGCACTCCCCTCTACTTTGCTGCTGCATAATTATCAGTTGATGCAACAGTGAATTAGTTTGGTGGTATTACATTGCTGCCAAACTCATAATGAGGCTGTAAGACTTTCAGTGGGAGAGGTCCACTCCTTTTGAATGGGGGGGGGGGGTTCCACTGCATACCCATCGAATGATCATAGGTACAAAAATGGAAACCGAGAAGCTGGACCACCCGCATCCCCAGGGTCTGCTCTGCTGTTAGACCTACCTGCACCATACTCAACAAGGACACTGAGAGCCCCCAATACTTTGGTTGCCTTTATTCCTCGCCACTGCATAGTGCCAGGGCACCATGCAGCCTATTAAACAAAGTCAATTTCTGTCCAGATGACTTGTTAAAAAATACCACCTGATTTAGCTCTTTAAAAATGTGCAAACATAAGTCGGTGTATGTTTCGTTAGGTGGCATTTGTAAAGCGCTGTTAGCCATTTCCATGCCGTTTGTTCCTGGCCAAACCGATTTACCCTCACCCAAGTATTTTATTGCAGTGTTAACCAGCAGACCTAAATAAAGGGGCTTTTAAATGTGATTTAATTGTCAGTGAAACCGAATGTTCTAAGGGGTGATATTCCTTTCAATAAGCAACCCTCTGTGGTCCATCTGGACTTTGTTCAGATGTTACTCCTGTACTGTACTCAAATGCTACACCGCACCATGCTCAGATGGTACTCCCCACTATACTTGCATGCTCCACCATGATCAGATGATATTCCCTGCCATACTCATCTGCTATACTCCACCATGATGGTGCACCTCCTCAGAGGTATTATTCCTTTTCTCACTTTCCCCCAGAAGCTCACTGTCTCCAGAGCTCTGGTCCTCTCTAGGCTGCAGTACTGCAACAGCGTCTTTCTAAATCTTCCTGCCTCTACTCTTCGACTTTTACAACTTATCCAGAACAGGACTGCAGACTTGTCCTTGGCCTTAAGTCCAGAGATCATATCTCTCCATCTCTGAAATCTCTTCACTGGCTCCCTGTGGCTGCAAGGATCAACTTCAAGACCCTCTGCATTGCCCACAAGGCTTTCTTGGGCCTGGGCCTGCTCTACCTCCAACTTTCTCTTCCAAAACATCTTCCTTCTCGAGCTCTCCACTCATCCACCTCCAACTAGCTGAGGGTCAGACTCTTCTCCAAGCAGAGAGTTGGGGGCAGATCCATCTCCTTGGCTGGGGCATCCCTCTGGAACCGCCTCCCTGCTTCTCTCAAACCTGAGCAAAACCACCTCAGGTTCCGGAAGCAACTCAAGACCTTCCCTTTCGCTTCCGCTTTCTCTCTTCCTCTCCCCTGCTGATGCACCTGACTGCTCCGCGCACTGGTCACCTGGTCACCCTCTGAACTCGGGCCCAGGCTCCTGCACGGCCAGTTGTCTTTGCATGTCCTCTGGGCTCCCCAGCGCCTAAGGGTCTGTATCTGCAACCCTACAGTCCCTTCTCCGTGCACATATGAGCCACCCGCTGGCTGCATTTGTGAGTTAACTGCACTTCCCCCTTCCCCGACCCCATGGCACTTCTCCATTTCCCTCTTCAAAGCACTTGCGTGATCTGAATGACACAAGGCCAAGAAAGATCGTTATTTTGTCCTCCCTTGTTCCCCCCTCCTTGTCTTGTCGCGCCTAGAAACACTTATGTACAGGCGCGGTATAAATGCCACTTCATATCCTATCATATGATCAGATGATACTCCCTACTGTATTCCACTGCTACAACGTACCATGCTCAAATGATACTCACACTATACTCGCCTGCTACACCTTATCGTGCCCAGTTGCTATTCCCTGTTATACTCACATGCTTCAATATGCTATGCACTGATGCTAGACACTATTATGCTTGCATCCTACTTATCTACTATGATCACATGCTCTGTTCTATCATCCTCACAAGCTTCACTCCACCTTACTCACATGCAGCACCCTTCCATACTCACGTGCTACTCTCCCCACTATGTTCACATTTTTAACCTTTCCCTGCTTTACTCGCATCATACGTCCTAGAATGCTCACATGCTAAGTTGTACTGTACTCGCGTGACAATCCATACTACCATGAAATGCTAGATCCCATTGTGCACACACGCTGGATGCTATTGTACACCAAGAAGAGAGGTTATCTACTTCCATGCACCCATAGGTGAGTCCTTCGCATTTGCTATGGAACTCTGCTGCACATCAGTCTGATCTTTCACAGTAGAGAACTTTGCCTTTAGGTTCTTATCCCCATAAACTGACTCATGTAGCAGTGATCCAAACACAATCTTTATATCCTCCTTTTAATTTGCTGGTAGGCGCTCGCCATGTCTGATTTCCTCTGCCCAACTCAACAAATGCCCACAGTGCCATTGCCACATGGTTTCAAGAAGCAAGCACTGATCCTCAGATCTATCGCACTGACTTAAAAGCAGATAGAACTCTCATCCTATTTCCCTTGTGTTGCACCCCTCCCTCAGATCTGATGGGGTTCCCAACAAATGGCCCAGCATTAGTGCATTGGAGTAGGTTGGTAGAAGAGTAGCAACCCTTTCATATGTGCTTATGCTGTTGGGTTACTGATGCTCAGTACAATGGTAAACTGTACCTGGTGTTGAATTAAGGAGGGCAGGATGTGGGTAGGGGATTGCAGGGAGTAGGGAAAACGGAGATTGCCATGAGGCAGGGTATGGGAGAAATCACTAAGGAGCAGAGGCTTGGTGGGGGGAGGGGGAGCGCTCAGGGGGTCAAGAATGGGCGAGGCTGCAATATTGGTGACCGTAAAACGCAATACATCCCAGCACAAATGCACACACTATCACCAGAAATTGGAGTCTGGAGCACTAACTGTCTGCAAGCTGCCTTTCTTTCTTCCGTAGTATTTTGTGTGATAAATCCAATGGAGTCATCACAGATTCCCTGGCAGTAACCACCTCCCACGTGGCCAGGGGGCAGCAGCCGCAACCTCATCCTGACCCTGGGGGCGGCTATATGCGGGAGGATCACATGGGAGGAGACAACTACCAGGGGGATGTCATGACTTTATTGGATGAGACGTGGTATCCCCCATTTGCCCATGGAAAATAACCCCTGATACCCAATACCCAAAAGGCCTGTTACCATACATCTCTTCTGCCCCCACACCCCCTTTTCGGGAAAGTAAAGAAACCTTTTCCCAACACCCTTCAGACCAACCTCTCATTCTTGGTCGAAAAAGTAAAAGCTCCAAGAATACCTTGTTCAAATTCCCCTTCATATAGGAGTGTTACAGAGGAGCCCTCTGAAGCGCTTCATGAGATAATTAGCAAGGGGATTTAGTCGAAGAGCTTGGTTTTTAGTGCTTTGCGGAACCGTGCGTGTGAGATTTTGTTTGAGTGTTGTGGGCAGGGCATTCCATATTTTTGCCGGTAGGAAGAGGAAGCTGGAAGCCCCAGCTCTGGCTCTTTTGAAGGTAGGGATATTGAGCTGATTGGAATGATAAGACCGCCTTGGTCTTCAAGCGGCGGATCGGCCTATTCTTTCAGAAAGTTATGTAGCGGCTGTGTGAGATAGGCACTTGTGTGTAATTGCTAGGGTTTTGAAAAGTATGCACTCTTTGACTGGAAGCCAGTGGGCATCCTGTCTTTCCTGGGAGATGGGGGGAAGATGTATTCGCTTTTGGGAATACTTAAGGCAGCTCTGAGGGCATTGTTTTGAGTAATTTGTAATCTGTTGAGGTTTTTGGACGAGGGGCCCACAAACAGGATGTTACAGTAATCCAATTTGGCCCCAGTAGAAGCCCTGGCTATGGTGAGGCAGTTTTTGGATGAAAGGTTACGTTTAAGAGCATTGATGATTTTCGTAGTAAATGATGCTTCTGAGGCAATGGTGCTAACTTGGCATGTCATAGAGAGAGAGGAGTCAATGTAGACTCCCAAGGTTTTGACTGCAGGTGAAACAGCGATAAGGAGCTATATTGAGGGTCAAGTTTAATGAGAATTTCCTTTGGTCCTACCAGGAGGATTTCCTGGTAGGACCAGGACCTTCAAGGAAGGAGGTGATCCAAGATGTGGCTTCCGAGGAGAATTGGGCTGCATTCCTGAGTTGTCTTCAGAGGGTCTTGTGGTCGACAAGATCAAACGCTGCAGACAGATTGAGGAGCAGGAGCAGGAGCAGTGCAGGATTGCTTTTATCCATTATTTCACCTAGTTGGTTTTTCACATCCAATAGGGCAGACTCTGTTCCGTGGCCTATTTCCAAGGATACTGTTTACTTCAAGGATGTGTTGGATTTGTAAATACGCAGGTTTACCTAGAAGTTTTTACAGAAAAGGAACAGTGTTGATAGGTCTATAGTTATTGGGTGATTCATGGTCCATGGAAGGTTTTTTCAGCAGGGGGCAAACCCAAGCCCGTTTTAGACACAAAGGGACAAGGCCCGATGCAAACGAGGCATTAATAAAGGCTGTGAGAAATGGGGCTAGTGGGTCTGCACAATCTTTAATAAGACTGGCCAGGCAGACATCAACCTTGCAGTTTGACGGTTTAGTTTGTTTAATGATGGCTAGTACTTCCGTCTGTTACTTCTTGGAACGAGTAGAGTTTTATCTTTGGTGTTCGGATTAGTCATAGGTGAAATGGGCAAGTTGGCTTGAGGCATGGCATTATAGGAGGATTTAATTTTTTCCTGCAGGAGATATATTTTTTTTTTAGCATGGCTTTTTGGACACTGGTGCACCAAACTTGATCTTTCACGGGTTCTTGAGTGCTAGTGGCTGGTGTGATATTACAAAAAGTTCTTTCGATTCCGATTTAGCATTTGAAATTCTGGTATTGTAGGCTGTGGATTTAGCTAGAGTGATGGCTTTTTTGTATTGCGAGGCAAGTATTTTGTAGGCCTCTAGCGTGGAGTTCTGTGGATCGGCTTGCCATTTGTTGTGCGCGGTGCACTTGAGGGAGCGTATTTCTTGGAGTTCAGCCGTGAACCAAGAATTTGAATGTTTTTGCCTTTTAGCTTTCTTATTCTCTAGCGGGGCAATGGCGTCTGGCGCTGTTTTGATTGTAGAGTTAGAGTTCTATCAACGCCCGAGGGTCGTTGGAGAACAGAGTCTTGAGTGGTGGATCCTCTAGAAACTGAGTGATCCTGTCTTTGGTAAGGTGGGCGTGTTAGGTTCGGAGGTTTTAGTATTGGTCAGGATGGAGAAATTAATTGGGTGGTGGTCTGTCCATGAGCAGGGAGTGTTGGAGCTGATGTTGGCCGTGCAGTTGTGGTCCGCTACCCAGTCCAAGATACGTCCTTTGGAGTGGGTAGGGACCAAGATTCTTTGAAGAAATCCCATGTCCTGGAGTGCTTTGGCACGGGACTTGGCTTGTTTGTCTTTCGGATAATTGAAGCCAAGATTAAAGTCCCCCAATAGAATGGGTTTAGTAGTTTTATAGCTTCTCTCCTAGTAGACTGAGTACATTTCCATGAAAGTCAAGTAGTGGGCCTGGAGGGAGGTAAATGACATGGATACCAAAAGTGGAGTTTGGTGAGAGGGAGAGTTTTACAGACAGAGCGTCTGCATTGCCACCTAACTGTGAGTTTATTTGTCTGACCGAGAGGGATTCCTTGTCTGAGGGCTACTCCCCCCTCCTTTCGCAATTGGTCTGTCCTGTCGGAACAGGGTGTAACCTGGGGGGAGAGCTAGGGAGAGGGCAGGACCAGACGCTTCATGGACGCTTCATGGAGCCATGTTTCAGTAACGGCGAGAGCATCCAGTCGGTGAGCATGTCGTGTATCTGGGTGGTGTGGGCTGGGAGAGAACAAGCATTAATAAGGGCACATTGTAGTTGTGGGAGAGGACAATATTTTGTTTTTGCTTGCAGTAGGCCTAGAGGTACTGTTATACCCGTTGGAATTGGTTAGTGCAGGGGGCTTGGATGGGTGCGGGAGTGGTTCTACCAGCTTGTGTTTGGTGGAAACTTGGAGCTTGATAGGAGTGCATGCCTAGAAGTTGGGATCTAATGGTGGTAGGCCTAGGGCAGTCTGCGTGCTGGGAGGGCCTGTGCGACACCTCACCTTTTCTGGTGTATTTTCTAAAAGGTTATAATTGGAAAGGCAGGGCTTCTGGGCTGAGGGGGTTGCTGAAGAGGGAGGGCAGGAATAAGGTGGGGGGATGTCCTCTGATTTTGGCAGCATATTCTCCATGCTGGGTTGCAATGGGAGCTAGGATGGCACATGTTTTGACGCTGCTAAGGCCGTACCTTAATGGGGACGCTCAGAGGCGCAGTCTACAGTGCGGGTGCAAAGTCAGAGCTGAGAGTAGGCAGTGGAGATGCGCGTGTGCCTGGGCACGGTAATGATACCAGGAGCTATACTTGGCGTATCTCTTGTGATAACCAACCTCTAATCCAGTCCTGCAGAGGTGTTGCTAGGGGGGTGCTAAGGGGGCTATAGCCCTTGATCTTTTGGTTGTAGCCCCGGATAGAATCTCAGGAGCTGCAACCAAAAGGCTAGCTAGCCCCCGGTCCCGACAGTCCCAACATCAGCGTAGCCCCAGGTCTTTTCCAGACCTAGCAACACCCCTGCAGTCCTGGATTTAGAAGCAAAGAAGCAAAGCTGTGAATAATCTAAAGTAATGCTCCATTAGTGGTACAGTGAAGTATACTGAGTTTGCAATTCACACCGTTTAAAAACAATAAGGTCAATATGTATATGGCACCGTTGTGGAAGATCATAGGAGTATGCATAAGCATGTACTGTGCATAGACGGTGCCGTGAGGTATACTAGGTTTGCATTTTGGCTACACCCAGCAAAAAATGTGTTGTACACCAAGGTCAGTAGAAATACAGCTTAGACGTGTAAAATCATAACAGTAAGCATAATCATACAATACATGATCGGTAAAACGACACCGAGTCGGTGAGCTTTACAAGGCACAATTGCACGCCCTCAATACAGTGAGCCCAAGGGCAGCAGAGCGGCTGTATGAGAGGGAAGGTACAGGGATTTATGAACAGTAACTTTGATTCAAAAGACGAGGGGCTAGCAGCATGCGGCTAGTGTTCAAGAGGGCTATAGCCTTAGTATGAGGCTGAGCCACTAGATAAGGAGGAGCAGCTTTAGTCCAATGGAGGGTGCCGTGCTCCTGAGGGTGTCTGGTTATGTTATAACCAAATGTTACTGCAGGTTTTGCGGCAGCCTTTTAAACACGGAGAGTTGGGATGTAATAGGGTAGCGGTGTTCAAACCATCTACAGATACGGAGTACGAAATGCACTGAACTCTGTATTGTAATGTAGTGTATTGTACTTGTCACTTTTATATAGCGCCTTTTACCATTATTATAGTCTCAATGGTGCTGTGGGAACGCTCTCGTAGGACCGAATTCGCAACGGGACCAGTGCAATAAAGATGGCCAGGACTTGCAGTGCAAACACTGTCACAAACACTGTCGAGCGTGATTCAGTCGATTTAAATCAATATTTACAGCAATTTAATTTCATCCTTCTTTCCTCGGTTCCTGGTCCTTGAGCCCGGGGGCTCCTCCGGTGGTGATTTTATTCCAGAATTGGACTCTCTCTCTCACCCAGTCCAGGCTTGGCTCCTCAGTTCGGCCTCTGTAGTACCAGCTGCGGGGACAACCCATCAGCCATCTTAATGCCCACACCTCCAGTGGTCTAGGTGCTGCATCCTGCCCAGGGCCCCCTCTGCTGCTCCGCAGTCCGCCTCCAGTCATAGGCTGTGTAGTGTGGGCTCCCCTTCGCTCTTGTTCCTAGTCCCTAGTACCCAGGATAAAGAAATAATAGTACAGACAGGTTTTTTGTTCGTGGAAAAATTATAGGCCGTAGGCTTGTTTATTTTCTACAGAAAATAACACCAAACAATAATTATAACAACCAAAAATAACACCAACTCGCTTTTGGGCACTTCGTGTCCAGGGGGTGTAGATGCACAGCCTTCTCCTCGGCTAGTCTTAGTTACCCTGGGACATCCGTTCCTGGACACGTGCCGCTGCCTACGACTTTCTTCAACCGTGTACCGAAGAAAGTACTCGGCGTTCCTGTTCCTTGTTCTTTCTCCTCTCCTTGCCTTTTTTTGCTGGGTGGGTTGGGTGGCAAAACGTTTCCTTCTCCCCCTTTTCCAGGCCTTGGGAGCTTACCCGAATGAGGAGAGCTCCTTACCTGGTTGTGCCTAACCTGCTTTTCGTTGGGGTACTTATACCCCCCCTGGCCCTTTGTTGTACATCTGGGGGGCCGGACTTCCTCCTGCCCCCCTGTTGCTTTTTCCTCACACCTTTCCAACATTTGTGTTGTGCTTCCTTTGGCTGCCCCTCCCCTTGTATTTCGTGCCGTTTGTTTCCCCAACCCCGCGCCTAACCCCCCAGGCCCTCTATCGTGCCGTACTTTGTACCGCACAGGGCCTGGGGCATATGCTGAGTAGTGTGGGCTCCCCTTCACTCTTGTTCCTAGTCCCAAGTACCCAGGATAAAGAAATAATAGTAGAGAGAGGTTTTCTGTTCGTGGAAAAATTATAGGCCATAGGCTTGTTTATTTTCTACAGAAAATAACACCAAAGAATAATCATAACAACCAAAAATAACACCAACTCGCTTTTGGGCACTTCGTGTCCAGGGGGTGTAGATGCCCAGCCTTCTCCTTGCCTAGTCTTAGTTACCCTGGGGCATCCGTTCCTGGACACGTGCTGCTACACCTGAGTGGGTGTCGCCTCGGCCACTCGGGTCCCCCCAAAAAGCACCCCTATCTGCATCCTCGCTCTGCTAAGGCTCTAAAAATGTTATCTGAAAAAATTCCCATCCCTTTGCTGGATAGGTGTACACCGTCCTGGTGGAACATCTCTGGGTTGTTCTGCGACAAGCCATGCTTTATAAACTGGAGCCCCATACTCCTACAGTACCTTTCTACTGCCTTGTTGAGCTTTTTTCTTGCAGTTTCAATGGCATGCCTCCTGTGCGCCCCGTACCAGACCTTGCGGGTAATTATCTCGGACATAAAAATTTCGGTTTTCCACCAGCAGTGTGCTATAGCCCTTAGGGACTCGCACATGTTGCGCATCAGTTCGCCCCTATTTGTTTTGACCAGGTCATTACCACCAAGGTGGATTACCAGGTACTCCGGTGGGTCCCTGAACCCGATCAGGTCCGATAGCCGATCGTGAATGTCCTCCCAATGCATTCCTGGGAGGCCCCACCAGGATGTTATTGTCTTTTTAAAATGCAGACCCTCTTTGAAGTCTTCGATCCACCTGCCTGCCCGGGTCACAAAGGAATGGCTGACTAGCCATGCCGACTTGTAGGGGCTCGTATCTGCATGGATGGATGGGAGAGGAATCGTATTAAATTTTCTCTTACATATCTTTTGAAGCATTGTGACTTCCACCCCCCAATTTTCTTTACGCCTTTCGCTCCCAGGCCTCCCGCCCATGCTGACGTGGCTGCCCCTATTCTGAAAGAGTGGGTCCCAAACTCCGCTGCATCCCACCCTGCTTTTGCTATAGTTTTCTTTAGCACTGCTTGGAACTGGTATCTGCTGAGCGCTCTGCCGTCCCTGTGTATCAGTAGCTGTCCCCCGACTTGCGGCCGTATCTCGAGAAATTTTTGGGTGATGCACATGGGACAGTGCTCCCTTTCTTTAATGCAATTCAGCTCTATTGTTCTTCCCTTCCCCATTTGGTCTGTTTTTGATTTCCTCAGCAGTATCGACATGCCTTTGGACCCTATGCTGACGCCACTTCTCGCTAGACCATCCCCTGCAACTGTCTTGCGCGCTACCAGTTCCCCAATCCTAAAAGCCCCATAGTACGCTAGCGCAAAAGCCGCCCTGAACAGCATTGTCTCATAACTGTCGCTACATGTGCTATGCAATAATTGAAACAGTTTAACCACTTTCCCAAAATTCAAGGGTCTCCTGCTGTCTGTTTTCCTTCCCTCCAACTTCGCCCAACCCTTCATTGCATATTTTATCCGTGGGCTAAATGTTGGGTCTGTCACCCCGGCCACCTTAGAGGTATATGCGACCGTGGCCAAATGCGCTGCTGCCCAGCTTTTCCTTTTCCCCTGTGTAAATGCTTTCTCCAGTAAGTTACACATTTTGGAAATTGTAATCTCACCCACTTCTTGCAATTCTGTTTCTTTTAACACATTATTCACATGTTTCTTGTACTGCTTACCAGTTTAGTATGTTATAGCGTTCCTGGCCAATATTTCTATCACTTGACCTTGCTCCTGTGGTTCTTCCTCCTCTTCTGAGTCAACCTTGTAGTTAACCGTTTTTCCTCCAGTGCTTTTAGTGGGACCCATGCCTTTTTTGACGTGGGCGTCTTTATCCTTTTTGCATCCGGCCGCAGCTCTCTGAACTTGCCCCACTGGAAACAAGACAAGGCGTCAGTGACCACATTTGCTTCTCCGGCGATATGCCTCGCCATTATGCCAACATTGTTATTCAGACAACCCAATGTTATTGCCCTCATTAATTCCAAGACCAACGGGCATGATGTGCTTCCATTATTTATTACATGCACTACTGCCATGTTGTCTGACCAAACATTTAGCTCTTTGTTATTTAGCTCTGCCTCCATTCGCACAGCGCTACCCAGATAGGAAACGTCTCCAGTAATGTAATATTACTCGTCCATGCTGCCTCCTGCCATGCCTTTGGCCACTTTTCTGCGCACCATTCTGTACCCAATATCGCGCCAAAACTAAATCCCCCGGCTGCATCTGTAAACAACACCCTCTTGTTCTCCTCGTTTATGGGTGAGCGCCAGATCACGGATCCATTGAATGATTTAAGGAATTCACCCCATACCTCCAAATCTTTCTCGATTCCCCCACCAATTCTGACTCTGTGGTGCCCCTCCTTGGCCCCTCTTGTTCTCTGTTCAATCCTTCTTTGGAATATTCTGTCTTGCGGTATGACCCTACCAGCAAAGTTTAGTTTACCTGCTAGTGATTGCAATTCCTTTACAGTGGCCTTGTTGCTCCCTTTTAGGCTTTTGATTGTTCCGAGTAGGTCCGCCACTTTTTCCTCCGGGATCCTGCACACTCCCCTTTGTGAGTCAATTTCTATTCCTAAAAATTGGATTATTTGTGTTGGGCCCATTGTTTTTTCTTCCGCCAGCGGGAAGCCCCAGTCTTCTATTAATGCCATGAATTTATTCAAGGTAGCCCTACACAGCTTGGAACCCTGTGGCCCCACAAATAAGAAATCGTCCAGGTAGTGGACTACTTGTGCCTCCTCCATCTCCTTTGTGAGTGCCCATTGTAAGAATGAGCTCACTTTTTCGAAATATGCGCATGAGATAGCGCAACCCATTGGGAGGCATTTATCAACAAAATACTCGCCCTCCCAATGCATGCATAGCCACCTCTGTGATTCCCTTTTGACTGGTAGCAGGCAAAATGCTGACTTTATATCGGCCTTTGCCATCCATGCCCCCTTTTCTGCCTTCCTGACCACCTGTATTGCTTCCTGAAAATCTGAATAAGTCACTGACACTGCATCTTGTGGTATGCCATTGTTCACTGACGCCCCTGGTGGGTATGATAGGTGGTGAATCAACCTGAATTCGCCTAGCTCCTTCTTTGGGACCAGACCCAATGGTGAGCATATGTACTCCAAAAATGGAGGGGATCTGTAGGGGCCCCCTATCCTCCCCAGTTCTACTTCTTTCTTGATTTTCTTGCCCACTAACTCTCTGTTCTCTAAGGCGGATTTCAGATTTTTTTGGGGTATTCTGGGACCCTTGTCCTTCAAATGGAATATTGAAACCCTCCTGGAAACCTCTCCTGATTGTCTCTGCAACTTCCTGGCCTGGAAAAACCTGTAGCCACCTCTCCATGTTCTTAATCTTAACTGGTGTGGCCCCTTTCTCATCTCTTGTCTTAACTCCGTTTTTCCGGCACCCTGTGCGTGCTGGTTGTTGCCCTGGTGCATTTAGTGGTACTATGTTCCCCCCTACAATATTTGCATCTGTGGCTGAATTTGCATTTCTTGCCCCAGCTACATGGTATCCCATTCTCGAAGTTTCGACATTGGGCTGCCTCTGTCCTTGTTGATCCATTGCTCCCCCTACAGCCCCCTTGTGCTGTTGGTAGTATGCTGTTCTGCCAACTTCTCTGTGAGCTGTATTGCCTGCTCCGAAAGCTCTGATCCCTTGCTCTGTCAGCATTGCTCTCGTATCTTCTGTTATTATATTTGTAATCGTTTCTGTAATCGTTTTGCCAATATTGCCTCCTTTGATAACCTCCCGCACTACTCTGTTCCCTGGTGTCCCATTTTTCTTTTAGCACATTGAATATGGACAGGTTGAAATTCTCCTCATCCCAACCTATGGCTGGGAAGCAATCCATTTCTTTCCTAGATTCGTGGTCATATTCCTTCCATGCATCCCCCCCAAATGCTTTGTAAACCTTTAAGACTCTCTGCTGGTATGTTACCAGTGATACACCATCTTCTGGGTATTTTTGTAGTATGATAGTGGACATTATTTAGAAAGCCGCCGTTCAATTATCAAAATTCCTTGGTACTGGTGCCCTTTTTAGTAAGCCCTTCTCATCCTCTATGTCCTCTAATGATACATTCTGCCCTCTCTTTTGGACATCTAGTAACGAAAAGATATCTATAAATTCTTTTCTCCATATCTTCTTCACTTTTTCATTAATGTACCATGCCTGTGCCTTCATAGAACATCCTTGGGCGTCTTTTCCGACCGTGGGCCTGCCATATTTTGTCATAACTGTGGCTGGTTCTTGTACTGTTACAGTGGTAGGCCCAGCCGGTGTTACTGGACCCCGTTGCCTGCTGGACTTGGCCCTCCTGCCCCCTGACCGTCACCTGCCCCTTCTACCCTTGCATTTCTCTGTTTATCTTTACTCATTACCTCCTTCCATTTCACCCATGCCTTCAAGTGGTCCCTCTCTTTATCTTCACTACTTTCTGTTTCAGATGTTACCACCCTTTGCCTCTTCTCCTTCCCTCCACGGGTTCTGGGTGACTTACCCTGAGCCGTGATGCATGTTTTTAAC
This sequence comes from Ambystoma mexicanum, assembly GCF_040938575.1. NCBI lineage: Eukaryota > Metazoa > Chordata > Amphibia > Caudata > Ambystomatidae > Ambystoma > Ambystoma mexicanum. The sequence continues at coordinate 352,736,637 of NC_090926.1, forward strand.
ATTTTTACAATCTTGTCCCCAATATTATTATCAATTTTTACAGTACCTTTTTTATTTCCTTTCTTTTGCCTCTTCCTAGGCTCCTCCGGCTGCTCCTTTGATCCTCTCTCGCCCTTTTCTGGCCTTGTGGTATTCCAGCCTCTTCTTCGCTGCCGCTGGAATCCTCTAGCAGCAAAGGCGACATTGCCCTTGCCCTTTGCTCCGTCTGCATTACATCCAGCACCCATTGTGCTCCATACTCTTTTTCCGCTTTTTTGGCCCATGCGCTGAATTCCTGCGATCTTCTTGCCCTGTCTTCTGCCATTCTGCGCACTCCGCCTTCCACTGCGTTTTAGTTTGTCGTTACAAAAAAAAAAATTGTCTCTGCTTTTTGTCGCCGCTACTGGGATTTTCAGTTGGCTCGAACCCCCACCCTTTCCGGCACTCCTCGCGACTTTTCCTGGCTGTGCCACCTATGCTGGCTTGCTGTGTCTTTTCAATTCGTGCCTTCTTTCTACTTGGCGCTGTGTGCCTGTCCCTTTAAGGCTCTCTGCCGCTTCACCCTTGCCTGCCGTGCCCCTCCCTGCTGGGCTCCGACAACTCCCAGGCAACTGTATCTGTTTTTGTAATCCCCGCGCTCGAGGCGGGTGACCCCGCCTTCCTGCAATTGCGCTTTGCGCTTATTGTCCTGAGCGGGCAGCGGTTGCCTCTTCGCGGCTCTTCCTGTACGCATGTACCTGCTTCCCCTTCCCCTTCTCCTGCTCGCCGGGCTTCGTCACGGCGTCTCTCCTTGCTGCCGACAGAGGCCTTGAAAAATGCACGCCCGCTGCTTCCGCGCTCGTCGCTGCTCTTCGGCTGCCACCGCCGGCTTCCTCCAGACCTACGGCTCCCGACACGGCCCCCGCGGCTCCTGGTAATCTTCTGCTCCTTGCTGCTCTTCAGCTGCTACTGGCGGCTTCCTCCGGCTCCCGACACGGCCCCCGCGGCTCCTGGTAATCTTCTCCACCCGAGCGGTCGTTGTCTGCTCATGGCCCCGTGAAGATGGTAAAATAGTTGTCCTGCTTGCTTACGCCGCTCTGTCTGCAGTGGGGGAGACAAAAAAGACACGAAAAGCCTGCAGAGGCAAAACGTTTCCTTCTCCCCCTTTTCCAGGCACTAGGTTGTGCCTAACCTGCTTTTCGTTGGGGTACTTATACCCCCCCTGGCCCTTTGTTGTACCTCTGGGGGGCCGGACTGCCTTCTGCCCCCCTGTTGCTTTTTCCTCACACCTTTTCGCCCATTTGTGTTGTGCTTCCTTTGGCAACGCCAAGGGTGGGGGCGCCGCTTGGCTGCCCCTCCCATTGTATTTCACGCCGTTTGTTTCCCCCACCCCGCGCCTAACCCCCCAGGCCCTCTATCGTGCCGTACTTTGTACCGCACGGGGCCTGGGGCAATTGCGGGCTCCTCATCAGTTCACCCGCAATCCTCCTGCGTGGGCTAGGTGCTGCATCCTGCACTGGGCCCCCTCTGCTGCACCGCTGCCCGCCTCCAGTCAATTGCGGGCTCCTCATCAGTTCACCCGCAATCTTCCTGCCCTGGGCCCCCTCTGCTGCACCGCAGCCCGCCTCCAGTCAATCGCAGGCTCCTCTTCAGTTCCTGGCTTGGCCGAGTGGTCTGGCCTCTTCACTTGCAATCCTCCTCTCTGCTGCGGAGCCGGCGCACCCTTCGCCTTGGACAAGGACTCCATCCGTTCTGTGGCGGGCACTGTTGTCTGCCTTGGGCAGGAATCCCAGCGTTCTGCAGCTGTCCTGTGCCGGATCCTATGGAGTGAGGCTGCTTCTTGCCACGGGCCCCCTCTGCTGCACCGCTGCCCGCCTCCACTCAATTGTGGGCTCCTCATCAGCAGTTCCTGGCTTGGCCACGTGGTCTGGCCTCTTCACCTGCAATCCTGCAGTCTGCCACGGAGCCGGTGCGCCCTTCGCCTTGACAGGGACTCCATCTGCACTGTGGCGGGCACTGTTGTCTTCCAGGGGTAAGAAGCCCATTGTTCTGCAGCTGTTCTGATTAGTTTCTGCCTCAGTCCCCTGTGACCTACGCATGCTAGCCCGCCCTCCACCTCGGACTGGAGCTTGTGCTCCCGGTGTATTGCGGTGAGTGCAGTACATCTTGCCCAGACTGTGGCTCCTGCTTGCCACGGCGGGTCTTGCCGCCTCTTCCTCGCAGCCCAGTCAGATTTCAGCGGTGAGCCACCACCAATCCTCTCCTCAAAGGTCCCATCTCGTATAATCTCAGCTGGACCCCTGCGCGACCTGCCCAGCTCCGACGCAGGCACCCCGGCCCTCAGATCCTCCACTGACTCACCAGACTTTGGCTTCACTGCCCCCCCTTCTTCATGACTGCGCGTTCTTCACTACTGTGGGCCCCTCTTTGGCAGAATCCCAGCTCAGTCCCTATTACAGCCTCTTCCTACGCAATTCCTGCATAGCACCACAGACTTCAGTGCCCTTTGGAGCCTCTCCCATCACTACCTGCCTTCTTCACGATTGTGCAATCCTTGCTACTGTGGGCCCCTCTTCGGCATAATCCCTGCTCAGCCCCTATCACAGCCTCTCCCTGCGCAGTTTCTGCGCTGGCACCCCGGACGTTAGTGCCCATCGGTCTCTTTCTGAGCTGTTCCTGCGCTGGCTTCCTGGTCCTCAGTACCCCACGGAGCCTCTTACTGCGCTGTTCCTGCCCTGGCACTCTGACTTTCGAGCCCATCAGAGCCTCTTCTTGCGCTGTACCTGTGCTGGCACTCTGACTTTAGATTCCATCAGAGCCGCTTCCTGAGCTGCTCCCGCGCCGTCTCTCTGACTTCAGCGCCCTACGGTCTCCAGTGCCTGGCCCTCCTGAGCCCAACGGAGCCTCTTCAGTGCCTCCAACTCTCCTCATCTACTGTCCCCTGACCCTCAGACTCGCAGCCCGCCCCCCTTCCTTGGGCCGCGGCGTCCTTTCCACTACGAGCCCTAAGCAGCCCCTCACCTGCTGACCCCTCCAGTCTCTCCCCGCCTCCACTACCGACAGGTCCACTCCGCAGGTGCCCCACCTCAGCTGGTCCCAACACAGCCCGTGTGACCCCCCAGACCTTTTATACCTTCCAGCCCCTCATCTACCTGCTCGGTGCCCCTCCTCAGCTGCCCATCTCATCTGCCAGCTCTGAGTGCTCCTCCTCAGCTCAACCCAACTCGAGCCCCCCCCACCCCCTGTGCGGACTCCAGACCTCTTACCCACATACCCCTCTTCTGCCAGCTCTTGACCCTCATGGTTCTGCCCACACGCAAGTCCATTCCGCAGAGTGACCCACCTCTCCCGCCACCTCTGAGTGCCCCACTTCAGCTAACCCAACTCGACCTCTCAGTGCGGCCTCCAGACTTCTTACCTACTAGCCCTCATCTGCCAGCTCTCTGGTCCTCGCTGTTCTCCCCGCCTCCCTATCCCCTGCCTCCTCTATCTCCAATCCCTCCTCTACTATCTACTTTCCTCACCACCTCTTTATCCCTCTCCATCCTCTCCCCCCCCTCGGTTATGCGTTTGGCCACATCTCCTCCCCACCGTCCTCTTCACCCTTCCCCCCACCTCGCTCTCCCTCTCCGCCTCCCCTGTCCTCTCCTACTCTACTTCTCCCTCCTCCTCATGTCCATCCCCCTGTTCAATCCTCCCCACTCTTCCTTTATTACACCTACCCTCTCTCAGCACCCTAACCTTCTCTAACCCCCCCACTGTCAACCCTCCTCTCTCATCAACATTGCTCTCTGGAACGCTAGATCCCTCTGCAATAAGACCGCAGCAGTTCTTGACATGTTCCTCAGTCTCAACCTTCATTTCCTCTGCCTTACTGAAACCTGGATCCCTCCTCACAACACTACAGTCCCTGCTTCCCTCACCACCTCTTCCTCCTCCTTCTCTCATATCTCTCGTCCTTCCCTTCCCTTCCCTTCTTTCCCCTCTTTCCAGTTTCTTTACAAATCCTTCTCCTCTCCTCACCCCATCTCCTTTCTAATCATATATCGCCCACCTGGCCCTCTCTCTACCTTCTATGATGACCTCAATTACCTCCTTTCTCTCATCTCTCCCTCTCCCTCTCCTCTTACTGTTCTCGGTGACTTTAATCTTCACTTCCCTCCTCCCCCTCACTCTTCTCCCCTTTCATCCATCTTCGGCTCCTACCTTCTTTCCCCTCTTCCTTCCTCCTCTGGCTCCACTTTTGACCTCATCTTCAACTCTTCCTACCACTCCTCTACTGTCTCTACAATTCCTCTGTACCTCTCCGATTATGCTTTACTCTCCTTCTCCCTTACCCCCCTTCCCCTTTCTTCTTCTCCTAAAACTTCCCCTTCTATATTCTCATGTCATGACCTTCGTAACTTTGATCTCTCTCTTTCTTGAAACTTGCTCTTCTCATCTCCCCTCTCTCCATGACTTCTCTTCTCTATCGGCCAATGATGCACTTTCTACTCTCTCCTCTTCTATCCTCTCCTCTCTTGACCTACTCCACCCCCTTTCCTTCTTCCGTCCAACCCGGAAACCCTCTGAACCTTGGCTCTCCCCTCAACTCCTCTCCATGCGACGCCTCCTCTGACGTCTTGAGAGACTCTGGCTCAAATCTCCTTCTCTATCCAACCAAACCTCCCACTTCTCTTATCACTCCCTCTATGACTCCTGCCTCTCCTCGGCAAAACGCTCCTTCTACTCTAACCTTCTTCACTACCAAGCCTCCCACCCCCGCCGCGTCTTCCAAACTCTCTCTCGTCTTCTCTCTCCCCAACCCCTGATCCCTCAACCTCCTCCACCCTTTCTCCCTCTGACTTTGCAATCTTCTTCTCCTCCAAGATTCTTGCCCTTCGGCAAAAAATCAATTCCTCTTCATTCCCCCCCCCTTTCTCCCGCCTCACCCTCTACCTGCATGACTGTATTCTCCCCTGTCTCCCCTTCTGACGTCTCTTCCCTCCTCCCCAAAGCCCACCCCTCGTCAGCCCTTCTGACCCTGTCCCATCCCTTCTTATTCCTAAGATCTACCCTCTTCTTATTCCCTACCTAACCTCCTTCTTAAACACTTGCATTTCCTCTGCCTCCTTCCCCTCTGCTTTCAAGCATGCTACTATCATTCCGATTCTGAAGAAACCTTCTGCTGATCCCCTGCTCACCTCTAACTTCCATCCAATCCCACTTCTCCCATTCTTCTCTAAACTTCTTGAGAGCCTCGCCTACTCGCAGTTCTCTACCTTTGTCACTAATCTCTCTCTCCTTCCCCGTCTCAATCTGGTTTTCGCCCCAAACACTCTCCTGAAACAGACCTCACTTACATCCTTAACTCCCTCCTCTCTGCCCGACACGTTAAGCAATCCTCTGTCCTTATTCTTCTTGATATCTCTGCTGTCTTCAACACTGTTGATCACCCCCTTCTTCTCAACACTCTCTCTTCCTCTCTTCCTTTGGTTTCAAAGGTTCTGTACTCAACTGGCTATCCTCTTACCTCTCCTCCAGCTCTTTTACTGTTACCTGGGGAGGCTGCTCCTCTCCCACCCACCCTCTTTAATACAGAGTACACCAAGGCTCGGTGCTTGGTCCTTTCCTATTCTCACTCTACACCTCCCTCCTTGCCCCTGTTATCTCCTCATTTGGCATCTCTCACCATTTCTATGCTGATGACACGCAGCTCTTTCTTTCCTTCTCTTCCTTCTCTCCTGCTCTCCACCTTAAACTTTCCTCCTGTCGTACCTCTATTAAGAACTAGATGTCTTCTCGCTTTTTCTCTTAACTCTGACAAAACTTAAGTAGTTTTCTTCCCTTCCAACTCCCTTCCCCCTCCCTCTCCTCCTCCTTTCATACATTTTCCTCCCTCTAATCTTTCTTTCTCCCCCCACGCTCGTAACTTAAGCTTTCACTTCGACTCTTCTCTCACTTTTTTCCACCATATCTCTCACCTCTCGTGCCTGTCGCTACCACCTCTTTAATATTATCAAAGTCCACCCCTCCCTTACTTTCCATGCTACTAAACTTTTAATCTCCTCCCTTATCTTCTCTCGCCTGTTCTACTGCTCCTCCTTACTCTTTGGTCTACCTACTTCACATCTCGCCCCCCTCAAATCCATCTACCACTCTGCCATCCGTACCCTCTGTCTCCTCTCCCCCCGAGACTCCATCTCTGCTTCTCTATCCTCCATTGGCTGGCTTCCCTTTCACTCCCAACTTAAATTTAATTTTCTCTTCCTAGTCTTCAAATCTCTCTACGATCTTGCTCCACCTTATCTCTCTTCCCTTATCTCTTTCTACACTCCCTCTCGCTCCCTTCGTTCCGCTGACCACTTCCTCCTCACTGTTCCTCCCTCCCCTTGCGCCTTCTCCCGTCTCCGCTCCTTCCAACTCCTGGCCCCACTCCACTGGAACTCCTTACCTCTATCAATCCTCTCTATCCCTACCTTTTCCTCATTCCGCACGTCCCTTAAATCTCTCCTTCTCCATTCCCCACCATGATTCCCCTCCCTCTTCTAGATCCCCCTCCCCCACCCTTCCCCCACCTCCCCTAAGCCTCTCCCTCCTATTTCCCCACCCCTTCCTCACCCCTTCCTTTCCCTCCTCCTTCCCTTCCTCCCAGCTCTCCTCCACTTCTCTCCCCTTCCCTCTGTCTAATTGCTCTAAATACTGTTTTGTTGGCTGATTAAAAATTGTAATTTTGCCTCTTATTTTGTTATGTTAAAGTATCATGTTGTTATTAATGTGCAGCGTTTTGTTGTAAAGCGCTATAGAAACCAAATAAATACAAATACAAACACGGCTTGCCTTACCCTGGCAAGAAACCCAAGCCACTACGGGCATGCTTTAACCAAACAATTGCAAGTATAGGCTCTAAACGCCCAGTTGGAAAGACCTAATCCAAGTGGCAATTTGGCTATCTGTATAATGTTTGAGATGTTATGTAGACTTCAAAGCCTTTCGACCTTTGGGTAGAGAGCCCATGCCTCCACAAGCGTGGTGTAATTTGTAAATTGTACTACAAGTCCCAGCGTTCATTTGGAAAAAACATGACTGGCCTATTGTTGCGCATGACAAATGGCAACATGGCATCTCTGTGTATGTGCCTCCACTCTACACCTCCTGCAATGTTGGTGCATAAGGAACTGTCCTATGAAAAAAGGAAGCCCCTGGCATTGTCTTGACTCCCCGGCACCAAAGCATTCGCATATAATAAACGTGTCGCTGACCAGAAAACGTATGTTTATTGGTCATATTTAGGCAATTCCCTTTAATTCATATACCGCTTTCGCTCTTCTTCCAGTCAATTATATTTACATTTAGAACATCATAATTAACTGATAGTTTGAGAATCGCAGCTATTTTAGAACATTTTCAGAAGAAGCAGGTTCTTACACAGGTTATTAAATCACTTTCTATACAAAACATTAATTAATAGGCAGAGTACCAAAACACTTGCCTGGGGTTGGTAGTGTAATGTGCAAAAGGTTCTCTATCTTTCTTTCTTGCGTATATTATGGGTACATATAATGGAATCCATTTTTTGGAGATACACTCTATCAATATTCCTATATATCAGATCACATGGACATTTTCTACATAATTAGTGCATCTCTTCATGGTCCTTTGTACACCGTTATGGTCAAAATGTTTCATCGTCTGCGACGCACATGATATTTCATAATCGGGTATGATTCATGAACATCGGAGAGTGCGTAGGAGATGCAGGTCACACAAACTCGGGTAGTGATAGTTGTTCACTTTGTGTTAAAGATACACCCAAGATGAACAATTTCTGGGAAGAGATTAATTTGCCATTAAGTTACCTCTCCTGATCATGGCTGCGTTTGGATAATTTGGGAGCAGTCTGCGGTCTAGCTCCATGTCTGGTTAAATCATTGTCTCTACCTTGATGTTTTCAATGGTATGGCCATTTCTAACCTCTGTTTAAGGATCATTATCTTGAAGGGGTTTACTATACCTGAGGTACAGGTAGGAAGTTGAGAACTGAGTAGTAATCCAGCTAATCTGATCCTCCTGTATACAAAAATATGCTTATGCTGCTGTATGTACTCGTACTATCGGTATCTTAGATGGGTCATGTTATTTATTTTGCACAATGCTTACGTTTGCATAGTATCCAGGCGCTTTGCTATTGTGGTCATGCGTGCAGACTACCCTGAGCTCGGGAGTTGGGCAAGGTGGGGAGGAGTTAGTAGGTGCTCTGTGTCAAGAGCATAGACTCTATGCTCTTGACACATAGCACCTAGTAACTAGACATTTGTGTCCGAAGGAGAGTCTTGTGTTCCAGTGTTGCTCGGATACATTAGTTCGATGCAAGGGTGTTGCTAGGTCTGGAAAACATCCAGTTACACTAATGTCGGGACTTTTGGGACTCTGGGCTAGCTAGCCTTTTGGTTATAGCCCCTGAGCTTCTTTTGGCTACAACCAAAAGACCTCTGGCTATTCTCCCCCTTCCTCCCCCCCCACCCAGAACCCTCACTAGAAACGCCTCTGGCCCGAGGTGTGGCATGCAAGTTGGTTGTAGAGTAGTAGTTCTCTAATGTTTGTATGTTGCGAAGGGGTGTTCCATTAGCATGTGTGAGGTGGCTAATTTGGTATGCATATTTTGTAGTGGAATGTTGAATTTGAGTGGATTAGTGTTCTCGCGCTCGTGTTTGTTCTCTGTTGGTTTGTGGGAGAAAATAACTTCAGAGAAGAGAAACGGCTACTTGAGATATGAAGATCCCAGGCACCTTTCAACTTCCTTAGTACGAGGTTGGGAGCCAGAGTGCTGTGTCAAACTTCCTGTAACTTGTTCAGGTGCTATGCTGTGTGGCCGACGGAACATTTTGGCTGCCGGGGGCATAGGACAGAGTTTGAATCCCTGGTTGTTTCTCATGGAAGTGTACCCCAGTGTCTCCCAGAACCTCAAACTCCCCACACAGTGAACATGGCCACAGGACGAAATGGAATCCCTGCCACTTGCCACTCCTAACCTAGTTTTGCAGCCGTTACATAACTGATTTTCAGAATGATGCTGAAACCCTGCCCGCATTTCTTCAGTGAAATCATGAGCAAGAAAGTTAAAAGGAGGAGTTTGGATACCTTAAAGTGTCACACGAAAGCTGACTGGTGCAGCTGCTGGAAGGTCGAAGAGAAGCTGACATTTTTCAGTGATGCCTCTGATTTTCATGTACTCTCAGTTAAGGATGACCTTCTAAATGTAAATATATTTGACTGGAAGAAGAGCGAAATAAATGTATGAACTGAAGGAAGGATCTATACAAGAATGTAAATATGACCAATACACCAGGGGGCAATATTTTAAGTTGCAAGATATTAACTAGGCTTAAAGTCTTTCACCACCTCAACTCTAAACATGCACACCATTTCTTACATGCCAAGATTTTGAGCCTTGCAATACACAAGAAATTCTTCGGTCCATGAAATGTGTTAAATGTACATTTCCATCAAAGAGAGTCCAAGGGATGGAAAAGGGATACTTTACTGGGTGTGTATGCAACATAAAATAATTTCTGAGGCTTGTGGAATCTGCTTAGATCACATGCTGTGCATAGGCCGACATCTAGTGGAAGCTGCAGAGTATTACAGTTTGTTTTTCGAAACTCGAAAATGGGCATCGACACAGGGCGTGGCAGTAATATTATCCCTAGTGTGACGTCCGCTGTACCCATGATCCCTCACGCGTCTAGAACCCTCAGATTGTTTCAGCCATACTTGTCGGAAGCATCCCGCGGAGTTCCCTGGCTTTTAGCCATAATTTTGCAAATAGTATAATATTTCCCCGTTTCTTCTATCCCCACGTCGAGTCACCGAATTTCGAAGTTCGACGCCGGCCCGGAGAAGAAAACAACTGTAGAGAGCTGCACGACGGACTTTGGGCCTCGGAAGGCCTCTGGCCTCGGCCCGGGCCTTGGAAGGCCTCTGGCCTCGGCCCGGGCCTTGGAAGGCCTCTGGCCTCGGCCCTACAAGTAGGGAGAGTGGGGGTTGTACATACTCTACACTCGCATATATGTATATATATTCCTACACACACTAGCCCGCTGCCACAGGATACCCCTTTCCCTTTCCAATTTTTCCCCAAGTGCAACCGCAAGTACCCTTGGGTTGACGCCACCTGTAACCTCTGCTTGCCGAGGGACCACCCCGAGGCGAACTGCAGAGGATGTAGCCGGTTCAAGGCTAAGTCTCTAAAGGACCGTTCGACCAAACGTTGGGCCCACCACGCCAGGCAATGAGAGGCCATGGAAGCGGAGGGCACCTTCAGTGTTGGCAGCAACGCCGTACTATCTGACGGCGAGGGCAACGTGGCGTCGAAAGACAGCCAAGCGCAAGTCCCCGACCTTGGAAGGTTGTCCGGCAGGGCAGCTATGGGGAACACACCCGGCGACACGAGCGCTACTCACAACACTTCCACTAAACACTCGAAGTCCAACCGAGACTTGACGAACGTGTCGAGCTCTCGGAAAGAGGCACACAAAGAACGGTCCACCGAATCAGTGTCCTCTGGGCGTTCTCGGTCAAGATCGCCGCATGACACCAGGCAACCATCCACTGTTGCCAAGAGTGCCTCACTCACCAAAGTTATGGAGGTATGATCGTCGGAAGACTAGGCCGACCTCCATCCCCAGGCCACGCTCCAGGAGTCGGCGTCAGCAGACCACTCGACGGCTGCTCCCGTATCCCAACGTCCTCTCTCTAAGGATAGGGAAACAGCAGAAGAAAAGATCTCAGCCTTCTTTTGCACCTCTGCTACATAAAGACAGTGCTAAGTCTTCTGATAAACAGCTAACCAAGACCCCTGCACAAACCTATAAATCCAGTCAGGTCATAGCAGGGAAACACTCCCAGGAAAGGGTTATCCCCAGCTCCAAAGGATGGTCCAGTGAGGATATAGACAGAGTTATGTCTAGAATGTCATCACTAGCAGACTTCTATGCCAAGAACCCAGATCACTTCCTCTCCTTTACCCCTGACAGGGCTACTCCCTCAGGGTCTAGGGACCAGCAACCCCCTGGTAAGAAACCTCAAGTTGAGACACCAATGCAAAGTCTGTCTTTTGACCCTTTCTATGTACAGCCATACTCTCAATATAGTGAGGATCCACTACAAGGTGAGGATCCAGAATTAACGCTGGACGACCAAACTGGGATGGACTACTATGGGGGTGATGAGGACCAAGAGGAGGAGGAAGATGACCCAGAAGTCTACAGAGTAGACTCCCTGGTAGGCAAAGAACGTCAAGTTATCGACTCTCCAATCGACAACCAACCTCTCCTAAATGAGGTTTTGTCTAGAGCGGCAGAACACTTCCGCATTGACACTCAGGGAGCACAGGAGGAGAGGGACTTTGCCGAAAAACTAGTAGGAGAAAAGAAACCCATTGCCCAGACCATCCTTATTCTCAAGTCTATACAAAGGAGAATTGATCCTTCCCTTCTCAATCTTACCCTCACCAGGGCAGTAAACCCCCGAATCGAAAAATTATTCAGGGCAGCCCTATCAGACCCGCTTTACATAAGGGGGCAACTGAAACTGGACTCCCTGGTAGTGACTAATACCCGGAAGAGGGCGCGAATGCCCCTATCTTCGTCTGAGGCTCCCCCCGACAAGGAGAGCAAGAAGATCTACAGGTTGGGAAGGAAGGTTGCCTCCATTTCCGCCTACCAGGCAAGGATTGCCAACTCCACCACTCTGCTGGCTAGTTACAACTGTCACCAGTGGGAGCAAGTTGCTGCACTCATCGACTCCGCACCGGAACCTTTAAAGGGCCAGTTGGCACAGGTTGCGTCGGAGGGGAGAGCCGTGTCCGGTTGCATCCTTAAGGCAACCTTTGATGCCGCGGATAACGCCGGCAGGCTGATAGCAGAGAGCACTGTCATTAAGCGGCATGCTTGGTTAAGACAGTCAGGGTTTAAACCAGAGACACAAGCATCCTTAATCGACATGCCGGTGGAGCCTAATCTAGTGTTTGGCAAGGCGGTAGAGGATGCATTAAAAAATGCCAAAGATGAGTACGAGACTCTGAAATCCTTGGGACAGGTGACCAACAAACCCCCTAATCAAAGAGGGACTGGTAATTTTCGTTGCCCATGCGGCCAAAATTCACAAAGAGGCTCCAACTATTCTCAGGGGGAGGGTACATCATGGGGCAACAACCAGCAGTCTACCCAGAGTTACAACAGGGGAAACAAAACAGTGACTCCGCAATCAGGGTCCCTTCCCACGCATCTCCAGTAGGGGGACGCATTACCAACTTCACCCAAGCTTGGGAAGGGATCACATCAGACAGATGGGTGCTGTCCACAGTGTCCGCAGGATACTGCATAGAACTGTTAGAGCATCCCCGAAACCACCCTCTACGTCAAAAAGTACATTCCTTGGACCACCAGAAGATCCTCCTCGAGGAGATTGTCAATCTTCTAGCAAAGGACGCGATAGAACTCGTCCGGGACACCAGGTAAACAAGGGTATTTATTCAACTTACTTCCTTGTGCCAAAAAAAGATTTGACAATGCGCCCAGTATTGGACTTACGCCCTGCAAACAAGTATGTCAAGCCCCAATAATTTTGCATGACTACTCTCCAAGAGGTAATCCCCCTCCTAAAAAAGGGGGATTACATGGCAACATTGGACATGAAAGATGCCTATTTGCATATTTCCATGTTCCCAGCGCACAGAAGGTTCTTGCGCTTCAAGGTGGACAGTCGGCACTACCAGTTCAAGGTGCAGCCCTTCGGTATAGCCTTGGCTCCAAGGGTATTCACCAAGGTACTGGCGGTGGCAGCGGAACACCTATGCAGGGAGGCAATCCCAGTGTACCCTTACCTGGACGACTGGCTCATCACGGGGGAGACCCCAGTAATTTGCAGATCAAACATTCAGAGAACTATCAACCTCTTCTTCGAATTGGGTTTCTCCATAAATGAGAAAAATCAAGCCTGGTGCCAAGCACCTCCAAACAGATCCTAGGAGCTGTCCTAAACACTCAGGAGGGGTTGGCCTTTCCATCAGAGGAAAGAATTCGGAATCTACTACTGCAAATCCTCTATATCAGCCCGGTCGCCAGATAACGGTGCGCAAAGCTATGCGTTTGCTATGCATGATGGCGTCATATATTTACCTGGTCCCCCAAGCGAGTCTGCGCATGCGTCCCATGCAAGAATGGTTGGCGAAACAGTGGTCTCAGGCAAGTGTTCAGTGGGACGATCTAGTGGGCGTTTCGCCAACACTTGTACAGTCTTCACTGGTGGACAAGAGAGAACCTGTCAAAGGGGAAACCCTTTTATGATCCCGAGGTACATGCTGTAGTCACACAGACTCATCCCTGTCAGGGTGGGGAGCACACCTTCTTCACCACACAGCTCAGGGTCTCTGGTCTCACACAGTGACCAAGAATCATATCAACCTGCTGGAGCTTCTGGCAGTATTCAGAGCGCTTCAAGCGTTCGAGCCCACCTGTTGAACCTGTCGGTGCAGATCTTGACAGACAGCACAACAGCATTGTTTTACCTTAACAAGCAGGGAGGGACTCGTTCGCCAAATCTGTCCAAGCTTGCCCAGAAAACTTGGATATGGGCACTCGGACAGAACATCTGCCTGTCATCTCAACATGTTCCAGGGGATCTCAATTCACTAGCGGACGCTTTGAGCAGAGATCCCCTCCCAACAGAACATGAATGGTGTCTACACATAGAAGTCGTAGAAGACATCTTCTCACAGTGGGGTTTCCCCACTACAGACCTATTTGCCACAAGCGAAAACAGGCAATGCCCAGGATTCGCCTCCAGGTTCCCTCAGCCAGACTCCAAGGGGAACGCCCTGTGGATGAACTAGTCAGGGATGTTTGCGTACATCCTCTCATGAGGAAGGTGGTCAACAAGATGCACAGGGAATCGATGACGCTCATCCTAATTGCTCCCATGTGGGCGAGGCAACCGTGGTTCCCACACTTGCGCAGACTAGCGGTGTGCGAACCCATCAGACTCCCATGCTGGTACAACCTACTGTCCCAACACCAAGGTCAAACAGTGCATCCTCAACCCAGCTCAATGAACTTGGCAGCATGGCTCCTGAGGTCATAGAGTTTGGACATCTCGATTTACCTCAGAGATGTATGGACATCCTAAAAGAATCTAGGAAGCCAAACACGAGGCACTGCTATTTTGACAAATGGAAAAGATTTGTTATCTGGTGCCAGAATAAACAAATCAACCCTGTTGATTGCACTCCTTCCACTATTGTCACCTACATGCTCCACCTGCTGGACGCAGCGTTGGTATTTAACTCACTGAAAGTACACCTGGCGGCACTGTCAGCATACACCACCTCCCATAACAAGGTGTCGTGGTGGAAAATACCAGTGGTTAAAGCCTTCATGGAAGGGGTAAAGAGACTCCACCCTCCAATTTCTAACCGACCACCAGGATGGGACCTTAATGTGGTGCTTGCTAAACTCATGGCCCCCCCCCCCCTTTGAGCCCATGCATAAAAGCAGTCTCAAACACCTGACATATAAAACTGCCTTCTTAGTAGCCATTACATCCATAAGAAGGGTCAGTGAAATGTAGGCTCTGTCAGTGCAGGATCCTTTCTTTACTGTTCATAAAGATAAACTGGTTTTACGAACACACCGTAGGTTTTCACCAAAGTTTATTTCTAAATTCCACGTTAACCAGTCCATTGAGCTTCCGGCTTTCTTCCAAGAACCCCAAAGCTCTGCTGAGGTGAAACTACACACCCTAGATGTGCGTAGGGCGGTCCTATACTATGTAGACAAGACTAGGACGCTAAGGAAAACAGACCAACTGTTTGTCTCCATAGCTACAGGCAGAGAGGAAGATCGTGTCTCTAAAGGTGCCATCTCTAAGTGGATTATAAATTGTATCCAGCTGTGTTACTCCCTTTCTGAAAAGACTCTGCCTTTCACGCCAAGAGCCCACTCTACAAGAGGCATTGGGGCCACTCTGGCTTTCATTGCAAATGTACCCCTTGACACCATTTGCAAAGCAGCTACATGGAGCTCTATTCACACTTTTACTCAGCACTACTGCATTGACACTCATTCCAAGACAGATACTCAAGTGGGACAAGCGGTTCTAAGACATTTATTTGCTCATGACCCTTCTCACCTCCCACCTCCTCCTCCTTCTAACACTGCTCGCTAATCTATGCACAGCATGTGATCTAAGCAGATTCCACAAGCTTCAGAAGGGATACATTACTCACCGTAATCATATTTCTGATGCTTGTATCTGCATAGATTCACATGCGACCCACCCTTCCTCCCCTCTGAGAGAAGGCGCATGGATGCTTGTAGTCTTATCTTTCTATCTATCTGCTTGGATAATCTGTACTCGCGCTACTCCTCATGCTACCTCATGTCAGAAAAGATACAATCTGAGGGTCCTAGACGCGTGAGGGATCATGGGTACAGTGGACGTCACACTAGGGATAGTATTACTGGGACGCCCTGTGTCGACGCCCATTTTCGAGTTTCGAAAAACAAACTGTAATACTCCACAGCTTCCACTAGATGTCGGCCTATGCACAGCATGTGAATCTAAGCAGATGCAAGCATCAGAAATACGATTACGGTGAGTAATGTATCCCATATGAGTAGCTTTCAACCCCGGGGTATAGTCCACCTTGGAGTTCGAGTAACATCCGATGCACAATGCTAGCTTTGCTCCTGTTTATCGGGTGTAACTTTACACCCCTTGATGGAATATATCCCCTTAGTTGATGGCTACTGATCTAATATTCTATATATTGTACCACAGGACTATTGGCATGTAGAGGGACCAAACAGTGTGCCAGTGTGGACACCTAATGTATTGCTGACAAATGTCTCGTGTGACTGATTATGTACCCCAGCCCAACTAGCCCTGCAGTGGCACTGGTCTGAAGGCTAGGCCTTTGATCCACTCACCCAGCCCAAGCTTTGCAGGCCTTAAGTGCCTGTTGGAGCAATGCATGTTTCACCCCGAATAGACTGTACCACAGATGGATGATTCTTTGAGTTGTGGTGGGTGGGAGACTATATCCAAGGTGGGCCGTACCTCATGCTTTTTTGTTAACTCTGCTTTTAGATGCCAATGAAGGAGACAACGTGGGATCAACTGCCTTGAACTCTGTAGCACTGAGTGACCTGCTGTCCCCTGCGGATTTCGAATGCTCGCTGTGTGTGAGGTGAGGTGGGAAGGGATCAAGTACTGGTGGTTAAGGTCCAGACCAAGAAGAATGACTCCTGCCTTTCAGGGAAGAAAAGAAAGGCAATAAGCACGGGAGAGGGGCTGGTGAGGGCCCATATGGTGTGTCTGGGGCATCACTGCTTGCTAGAAGATTTCATGAAGCCATAAGTAGTATCTTGGGAGATGTCTTGATCAAATCTTAGATTCAGGAAGTGTCTTTGGAAACAATGGGGTTCTCTGTAGCATGAAAATATTAGACTATTGTGCATAATCCTGCCATCGAGTGGTTGGTCTGGACTACTACTATGAAGTTTGGAAAAGCAAACATCTTGTAGTCATTGATTCAAAGGACCTTTCTTTACCCACACCCTCTCTGATTGGTGCAGCTGCATAATGTCCTCAGAATCGTTGCAATCTTCCTATTTTCCTTTTTCTTATTTTTTCTTCTTAGTTTGATTTTCCCTGATTCTTATGTTTCATGACAATTCTTTCTTCATCTGGTCTAGACCACATTGGGAACAAAGAGGCAGGCAGCATGGTAGAGTAGCATAGCCCAGATGAACCGTTTCTCTTCAGTGTCTGATATTTCTTTGTTGGAGTTCCAAACGTGTGATGATCAAATATGAAAATTGAGAACTACCCTGTGGTCCGTAATCTGGGACCTTCTTGACAGGAAGATGACCAACCCTACGAGATTTCCAGTTCATGAGCATAGCATTGTGGATGCAGGATGCATCGTGGAAACAGGCTGGTCTCGGGGCAGCGGGGAAGAGTAGCAACAGAGTGCCGTTGCTTAAATGGGGCCGTTGCCTCATGTTGGGATGCTGCTGGACCTCTTATCAACCCGGCAAGATGCAGACCTACAGGGGACGGGGCAAAGAATGTAATTAGACCAAATGACTAATATTAAGGTGCTGCTCAAGCATAGAAAGACTACATTGGGAAGACAATGAAAAGGAAGCAAGGAAATGGGTCTTCTAAAAGACCACAATAGAGAAGGATAGAAGAAGGCAAGGGAGCAGGCCCACCCCTTTATGGAACTAGCGGCACAAAGTGGGAGAGAGCCATGGTAATTGAAGGACTGTCTCTGAGACACAGGAAAGTGGAGGATAAGGCTTGGACGTCCTGGGCTAAATGGGCAGGCTGATCCACATTTCTGTGACTGGGTGAGTGTTACGGGAGCCGGTCAGGAATAAGTGGGCCAGGCACTAACCTGGTTGGATTGATTACAAATGGTGAACATGGCACAACATCCATCCCTGTGATTGTGATTTGAGCCAGGAAGCGGCTGGACGATATATGCATGCGACTGAATTTGCGTTGAGAACCAAATTTACATGGAGAATTCCAATCCCTTGGTCGTATAGGTGTTTCCCCAGCTCCGCTTCCCGCCTCAGGGAGAAAAACTGGAATCCTGGGGAAGGCACTTCAGACTGGAATGCGGTCTCTTTCCATGAGGAGTATAGATTTGCCTTACTAGGGACCCGGTCACTTCATTGTTTATCCCATTTTGACACTGTTAGCTCCAGATAAAATCATCTAAAGCCCTAGACCATGTAGGCAATTACCTCAAACTAACTGTGAATAAACTATTGCACTTTTTGTGTCCTGCTTTGTTGGTCTACATACAAAATATGGGCCTGGGAGAGGGTGGGCTCAAGCAGGCCTTGACCACATCCGAGAACCCTACAGTGCTTGTAGCCCACTATAGAGGATGGAAATGGGGCCTAGAATTCCTATAGTAAAAGGTATTTCGGGAGGGGAAATGGGAGAAAGTGCACCCGATAAATATTTGTGCTGCATTGCAGTGCGAGTAGGCCAAGGGTCAAATCTTTACAGGCCCAACCTTAAAACCACATGAGTGTTGGGGCTCAGAGTCCATGTGCCCATCTTCTGCATGCCCTTCACTGGTAACCTATTGCTGAATATCAAAGAGGAGGAGGCCTACAGTTCACTGGTAACCCGTTACTCCTCCTGACCGAGGTTGTACTGCTCCTAAGGATCAGTACCACAGACGTTATCTTGGACCTACCCAGTAGACCATGATCCACTGCAGGGCACTGGGAAGGCAGGGCTTCTTTGCTTTGGTTAGGAAGCAGAGTAGGCGTTGAACGGTTCAAGAGCATGCCTAGTGATGCCCCTCCCTCTGACCAGAGCAACTGGAGTGGGGGACCATTGCACATTTTTTCAACACAAGTGTGGTAATCTGTACAGATAGATGAGTGCAAGAAACAGTGAGTGTGAAGGAGGAGGCTGGGTAGGCCCGATTTTATAAAAAATAATAATAATAACGCTGAACTCATCATTTCAGAAAAAACACCCCAGTTTTTTTTCACCTACAAGAGCAGAGTTCGTGTGTGCTTTCAACTTGTTTTGTGCTTTAGAAAAAGTCAAGTTAGACCAATGCAAGCATCTTCCTTCATAGTGGGCCTCGACAGGCACAGGGAAAGTGACTGATCTCAGTACAGGTTTTCTTCAGAACTCTTTTTCAGAACAAGGTTCTGCAGCTTTAGGCTGTTATTTAGGCAAAAAGCCCCGAGCATGCAGCCATTACCGCATAAGGTGATGACCCTGGGGCCCATAGTTACAGGCCTGAGCATAGCTGGGTGGGTTGGGCAGCTTTGCTGTGTTGTCTCCGTGGAACACTTGTGACATGCTGCCAGCGATGTATTGCAGCCTAACCGAGAGAGGACTTCTCTCCAGACAACTGTATAATCGGGCCTCACCGCTGGGCCAGAAAGTGCACCATTTTCATCCAAGCAATGAACGTAGAAGAAAATAACCGAGCAGATCCAGTAAACTTACCATTCACCTTTGCGATACAAGAGCACTTCAACATGCTAAGAGTTTTTCTTCCAGTTAACCACATCATTTTGAGGGAATGTTGTTCTCTTACGCTTCGACTTAGCTTTGATCATGCTTTCCACTAATTCTGGTGATGGCTCTGGTAATATTTTAGATGCAAGATTCCACTGTGGCAATCAAGCTCCTGCATGAATCAACGATCACCAACTACCAGTCTCAACATTCATGAAAGTTCAAACTCAATTTGGGCATTGTCTAGACTCAAGGTACAACATGCCAACATTTCGATGCTGCCACAGGGCTCCCCTCCTACATGGTAGTATTATGTACAGCTGTGAATTTGACAGTCTCTCTGCAAAACCTGTAACTGGTCGCTAGTGGTTGCATACCCCATCCAGTGATGGTCATTGGAAGGAGACGGACCTCCTCTCCCCAGACTCTTCTTCACCTTTGCTCGGTTTGTCTGGTAGGCACTTTGTGAATGGGATTTGGTGGTGACCAATAAGAGCTAAGGATGCTTCTACCAAAGCAGGCCTTTGAATTGACTAGGATATTGTGTGGCTGGCTTTAATCCAAGTCTTTAGAGGGGGCTCCAGGGGGTGTTCATTGGACCAGTACCCTCTGACAGCCAACCTGGGTGTTTACCACCAACAGCTCTTAGTGTGTGCATTGCAGCGTACCGGGTAAAGGTTAGTTGTTAATATTGCTGTGCTTCCCCCGCATACTGGCGTGCATATCCCATAGTTCTGTGTTGTTTAATATTGTGGGCTGCTAGTGCCTCCTCGTGTGCAATTGTCCGATTGTCGTTTTTTTGCTTTCTTAGGTGTCCTAGGATCGCTGCTCTTTTGGGGGAATTTTTAGCCAGTTTCTTTGTCGTCCATTTATTTCTTTTTATCTTCTTTGCTAGGATGTTTTTTGAGCCGGTTACCACACCATGCGGTCACAGTTTCTGCAAAGAGTGCCTGGAACGATGCCTGGACCACAGGCCCTGCTGCCCTCTATGCAAGCAAAGCCTGAGAGAGGTGAGAAGCTGCCTTGGCCTCAGAGTGGCCTGAAGGAGCGGCACATTTGTGTGGGATGGGGTGGCGTGGACACCTATTCGCTTGACCATTGATTCAGATTTGGGGACTGATAATCAGGGGAATTGTACTATGTATGGAATTGAGGCGTCTCACTGGTTTGCAAATTGAGACTTTTCCCGACTTACTGCTTGAGTGATGCGTGTGGGATACGTTTTTGAGAAGAGTTGTGAGAAATGGTTTATTTCAAAGTACACAGGGCCACTAGATAAGTTTAAATCTATCAGCTGTACTGTGCACTAAGTCACTAAAGGGGCCCACATAGGCCCCTTTGGGCATTGCCCTTCTGCCTTATGCGTGAGTCCGAGACTGGCTCCTGAAGATTCAGCGCTAGGCATCTGAAATATTATGCGGCAATTAGAAATGTACACCGTTTAAGGGTTCGGAATTGTCCAGACCTGGGAACTATTTAGTTCCTGCCTCTTACCCTAGAAAATAATTGTTTGACAAAGTTGGCTAGAACAAGTTTTGCTCCCCAGGCCAAGTAGTGCAATACACACATACTTACGTGACGTTAACTCTGTGTGTTTGGGCATATGCATGAAGGTCTATTAGGACACCTGGACAAGTTGTATAACCAAACTTGATATGTTCTTCTACTTTCTCTGCCAACATATGTAAGATTATACTTTGAAATTGCACTTCTCAAGGTGTTTAGACAATCCGGATTGTTCCCAAGTATGTTTTAGCGGCTGTGCAAAGTTTGGAAGAATGTGCCTTCTGGGTGTACCCTTTGTGAAATGATGTCCTAATCCTTGCAGACACACATTGTTTGACAAATAAAAATGGCAAATCAAATGCACATGGCACTGTTTCCGTAGGCTATCTCGCTGTGACACTTTGAACCATGGGATGCCCTCCATAAACTGCCCTTTAATGTCACTGCATGGTGTACGGGGGAGCTACGGTCAGTAAATGTGCACTCCCACTTACAGATGGGGGTAAGCGCCATGACTAAGGCCAGCTGGGACAAACCTGGGCTGTAACCTGACCCTGCTTTCGGGTTGGAACTTGCCCAAAGCAGGGGTCGGCCATGAGCTCCACTGGCTATCCGCCTGTTGCAGAATTATTTAAAAGAAGAAAAACACATTCTGATGTGACGACTGCAGTCACTGCACGTAAGAAGCACAGCTGCCTGACTTCCTGTCCTACCCTACGTCACTCACTGATTGGCTGTGGCAGGACTGGAGCACTTTGGTTGGTTCCTGGTATGGTGCTGAACATACTGGGAAGTGAATTTGAAACCTTTTTGCTGCTTCACAACACTACTGTGGCTCTGCTCCCTTCCTCTCCCTGTGAGCCGCCTTTTCTCATAGGCCCCTCGCACGCCAGCACCACCCCCACTTTGTCTTCTCCAGTTGCCCTCCCTGCGGTATCCAAAAACACTGCTGCTGTGTTCTCTCCTGCAACCTTCTCTCTCTCTCCATTATCCCACACTGCTTTCTCTTCTAAGCCCCCCTTCCCTGTAACAAAAGAAAATCACCAGAGCTACCCTATTAATTCCCTTCCGCTGTTGTCACTTTCTCTTAATTCAACCCTATCCAAAAACAAAGGCAAATTGCTCTACGCCTGCCACTTCCAACACCACCATCCCCTTTTCTCCCCCAGCCCTAACATCCAGCACAATACCAGTAGGCATGCAAACTCTGGGAATGGCCACCGTTTCTCATGGCAGTTTTCCGGGCTGGACCAGTGTTTGACCGACTTGGATCCCGACCCTGGGGGTGGACAAGCGCGAGAGGATCACCTGAGTGGAAGGTCACAAGGGATTGGGAGTAGCATGCCCAAGGGTGAGAGATGGTACTCCTCCAGTCCCAGTTATACCCCAACCCACTCTCCCTCAGCCTTAATGGAGTACTTTCAATCTCACTCCATCTCCTCCTCCCCATTGCCAACAAATACTGAGCCGAAGAGGAGGCAACTAAGAGCAGTAAAGATTACCCATAGAAACAACATGGCGAAAGTAAGGGAAACGGGCTATAGCAGGAGCTTAAACTTTCCCACTGATAGTCTGGCAGGGTCGGGCATTTACTAATTATCACTCACACCTGACTCCACTTGACTGTTTTCACAACCTTGAGGAGTTTCAAAAGGAACTGTTATATCTCTTTTGTGGTGTTTGGAACTTGAACACGTTGAAACGTGGGGAGGGGAACTTCAAGTAACACAAAGACATTGAAGGTATTTGGGAGTATTATAAGGGCTTTGTGGAGAATATTGTATGTACAGCCCTGTTTTGGTTGAACTCATTTTTGTGAAACTTAACCATCCTACACCTGGTGAGAAGACCACCTGAAACCAAACTTGGTTTCCTATTTACTGTTGAACTACTAACTTTTTCTTTTAAGAGAATTCCTAGCACATTTTGTCAGAGTGAGGCCAAGCATAGGTTTAGACATTGATAGATTTTTACTTTGGACTTTAAGACTTCGACGGCCCTTAGAAACATCAATTATGGGAACCATCCCTTTAAAGCTAGGGGAGAGTTAGGCATTACACCAACCCAGGAGTAGGGGGTAGAACTAAAGAGGCTACGCTCCATGCTTTTTCACTCGCCAAAAAAGCAAGTGTAGCAATGGTTGTGTTGACTAGAGTGGGCCTGAGGGTCAATATATTTTCTTAAAAGGAAAGTTCAAAAACCCAAAATAACAGTTGGTTTGATGTACTGTTCTAACCCCGGACAGATACCCTTTTGGAATTCCCTTATGGCCAAACGGAAACTATTCCCAGAAGGCCCTTTACTGATAGGAGGTGAATTTAATATGGTACTCGACCCTGTGCGAGATAGGAAAACACTTAAGGACCCCGCTATCAGGGTAAGGGGAATCGTGGAGATTTGGAGGGATTATTGATGGCCTTGGATTAACTGACTCCTTGTTGACAGTTGAAACAGGGGACCCACCTGTTACATATTACTCGCATGTGCATTTTGGCGGATGGAGGGATTAAGAACCATGTCGAGGACACACCTAAAGACTCAATACCTTGTTCAGACCACAACATTGTCCTGGTCAGGATGGGAAATTGGGCTGGAGGCACCAGAAGGTGTAGATGGTTGTGCAATGATTCTCTGCACCCGAGAAAGGATCTGCCCCAGAGATTGTTGACTAATATAAAATAATGTCACCTGGAACGATAATGGAGAAGTGAGCCTCCCCATGGAATGGGAGGCGTTTAAAGCAGTTGTAAGGGCAGAACTCATTAGGTACACACAAAAAATGAGAATGTCAAAGGGAAGAAAAGAACCTTAGAAGTAAAATAGAAGCCATACAACCTAGAGGGGCTACAAACAAATACTAACTCCCCGAATAGCCAAACTGCTCCGTAGATACAAATCCCAACTCGGTACAAGACACAGAGCGGAAAAATTACTGTTCCTGAAACAGAACTATAACGAGAAGGGTGATAAAGCGGACACATTTTTGGGCCGGAAGAGAAGAATCTAAATCTAAAATGGTGGAAGCGGTCTACTCAGATCAGGGTACCTTAATGTATGATGCTGACGATATTGAGGGAAGCTTTTCGCCTGTATTTTAAACATATAAACACCTTGGAATATGCAGGGGACATTACACACATTTCCCATTACCTTGAGCAGTTAAAAACCCTGGTATTTACCAGAGAGACAGTGGATTCCTTGGATTCTCTCATCACCAATGATGAGGTAATCTGTTATGTAAAGGGAATGAAATCGGGGACCACCCATGGGATGACAGATTTTCAGACCGTTTTTATAAAATGTATGGATCCACCCTAGCCCTCCAATTTGTCAAAATGTTTAATGCAGTTCTATCAGGAGGGGACGAACCAGACCCGATGCTAGGTGCCATAATCGTTGTGATTCATAAGAACGGGAAAGACCAAAAGTCCTGCTCATCTTTCAGACCTATTTCTCTACTTAACGCAGATGTTAAAATTTTAGGGCAACACTCCCTCAAGCCTATTACCCAATATGTTTGGTCTCTAGTCCATGGTGACCAAGTAGGTTTATTGGAGGCAGACAAGTTCCGGATAACATTAGGAAAATATTTGATTGGATTCATTACACAAGGGAACAAAATGTAGAGGCGGGATTGGTCACAATGGACTCGGAAAAAGCCTTTGATAGGGTAGAATGGCAATATATGGCGAGAGTGATGGAAAGGTTTGACCCAGATCAAAAAACTTCTGTAAATGGGTTGCAGCATTATACAGAGCCCCAACGTCTAGAGTCCAGGTTAATGGAGAACTAACCTCGTAATTTCCTCTATCCAGGGGGATTAGGCAGGGATGTCCCCTCTCATAATTGCATAATGCTGGAACCCCTCCGCATTGCTATTAGAGAAAATCTGGGAATTAGAGGCCCACAATGTGGGGAGGTAGAATCTAAATTCTCGCTATTTGCAGATCACTTACTGGGTTTCCTGGGTCACATTTAGACCTCTCTACCAGAACTGCTGGCGGAGTTGGATCAGTTTGGCAATTGTTGCGGGGTTGGAAACACTAAACTATGCAAAGATATATTTAAGTGATCCTCACGTCAGTAGTAGCGCCTGGTGGATTTAATGATGGGGGGGTGGTTGTAAATATTTACCATGTAGAGCATAGAGAGGGAGCCTGAAATATCCAAGGGGATTACAGTTAGAGTATGGATGGGGCATGAGAGTAGTTAAGGGTTCAGGTAAGCACACATTGAAAACTTTTAATAATGCAAGGAAGGCAGAATGTATACCAATACTGCACCACCTCAAACACCACTCAGAGAACATGTTTTGAATAATGGGATAAAATTGTGCATAATCCAGCACACTTTTGGAGAAAAATTGGGTAAAAATCCAGACAGTTTGCAATCAGGTTTGTAGAGTAACTCATGAAAAAGTCCAAAAGATGCAAAACAGCAGACAGGAGCATTTACCAACACATGATGCTTTTTTGCACAATGTTTGGCAGCATAAATGCATTATCGTGCTGGCTGTACCCATACATGTCAATGCTGGCTGCACCAATATGTCAGTATTCCCATATACCAACATACTCCTAGTATCATTACTGCCATTATGCACAAAGCAAACGTAAGAAAGCATGTCCAGGCTGGCTCTGCCAATATAGGCCAGTTTCCTCACGTAAGAGCAGTCCTTTTGGCTTTGCAATGATACAATAAGAAAGCATGTCCAAACTGGCATCAGCAATGGTGCAGCACTTATGTTTGCTTTAGATTGCCGGTAGGATAGCTCAGGCGCAACGCGCTTGGGAGCTGGACAATGCATAGCAACAGGTTTGAATGCTGGTCTTACGCTTAGAAACGGTCCCTGGTATTAAGCACGTTATTAAAAAAAATATATTATTATAATTGACCATAGATGCCCAGTAAAAAAGTCATGCCACAGTAAGAAATGACTAGACTGGCTTCATCAAAATGCCAGTGTAGCCACATAAACCTGCTTGCTTAATTGTAGATGGGCAGTAAAAAAATCCCACGCGCTCTCCCTCTCGTGCCAAAATCAGTGCACCGGCCCAGCAAACGCAAGCGTACACACAGTAACAAATTTAATAGTTTATTCACATGGTCACACATACACTTTCTCATTTACATGCATACCCATACATCATACACTCACTCATTACACACGCATACATACACACATTAAAAGTTTAAAAATACATAATCTTTCCTTCTGTCTCGGATGCTGCTGCTCTTTACTGCCAGCACCTCACTGAAAGCCCTCCAGCACGACTAGGAACAAGGAAGCAAAGAGCTCTTCCTGGTTACTGCACATGCCCACAGCAGCTGCAGTGCCCCTAACTCTACACCCCAGGCCATCTGAATTTACGGGGAGGTGCAAAGAGTGCCCTCTATGCACACTCAGAGGTGCCGTTCCCCAGTGGGCCATGCAAGTCTGGGGAGCAAATCAACCCCAGCCATGCATGGTCCATTGGACATGCATGCTGGGGAACACAGATACTGTCAAAGGAAAACTGACAGTTTAAGTCGTGGCTTTTCGATAATGGGCAAGGGGTTTGGCGGCTCTGCTCCCCCTCACCTATTATGAACGAGCCATCTCCGCACTTCAGTAGTCCTTACTAACAGAAGTGTAGAAACCCACTACATTGTAAGGCACCAAAAACATACCTAAATAAATCAGCGGGGTAACTTATTTGAAATTAAAAGAGTAATTCAAGAAAGCCCAGGTCCAGTATTGCTTCAGGATCAATGAGGGTCATTCCGAGTTCAGAGGTAACCACGCCGCTATTTGCGGCATGGCGGCCTCCGAACTCGTCCAAACTCCGGCCTGGTGAATGGAGTAATTACCGGTCCATTCCGAGGTCGGAGGGACCGGTAATTCCCCATTCACCAGGGCCATTCCCCATTCCCAGTTGAGCCCCCATAGGGCTCAATGGGAAGGGGGAAGGCGGCAATAACGGTACCGTAAATTACGGTACCGTTATTGACCCCGGAATCCCTTTGCGGGTCCCGTCCTTAACGCCTGCTAAAAGCAGGCGATAAGGAAGGACCCGCAAAGAGAACTCATAGTCGGGCGGTAATGGTTTATCGGCACCGGTCTCGTTACCAGTGACCGTTAACCCTTAACGCCCTACTCGGAATGAGGCCCAACGTGTCCAAGTACAATGCAAGGCAATTGTTTCATAGCTTTCATTAAATCCTTTGCCTAACGGCACCAGGTTAACCAAAGCTGAACATGGCAGCTTTGTATCATTCTCTTTTCAGAGCTAGTTTGCTATACATTTTTATCAAGAATTCCAGTGACTCATTGTTCTAATTTCGAGTATGTTGGAGACCTAGTTCTGACTTGTTATGCTTTTTCTTAGCCTAACTGTTTTTCTTAGCCCAACTGTGAACCATGTATCTTTAGAGGGAACTCTGAGACTGATTCTTTTGGTCTTTTGTTCCATTTTTCTCTTCCCCCTTAGCCTTCCCTGGAATATAACTCTTCCTCCAAAGTTACTTGGTTTTACTCTCTATTTCCATATTTTTTTAAATTGCAATAATCTATTTGTATTCATTTGTATGCATTTTATTTTCTTCTAAATCTTTTTATTGCTTTTTACATCAAATTATACAGCATATTCTCCCCCCTCCCCTGGCTGTCGGAGGGAGTCCACAACATTTGACTACTGAATGGTCACCAAGGATTCACAAAATTTCCAACATTCTGATTTTGTGGGGACACCATTGCAGCATATAGTCGCTTTGTAAGTATTACAAAACCAAGCCCCAGTCCTGTCGAAAGGCTTCATGATCCCCTTGTAGCGTTTATCTGACCCATTCCATTGGCACCACATCCCATACCTTTCAAAGCCACTCCTGACACGTGGGGGTCCTGTTTCCATCTTTGAGCTATTGCCAACCATGCTGCTCTTATCAGGGTCATAATGCACTGCTTCTGGGAATTAGCATATACCCCGTGACTTCGGGTCACACATGCTGCACGTCAACACCCTCTTTTCTATTTGCTCTACCCCTTGAAACAAACCCTGCATCTGCTTTTTCACCTCTTCCCAAAAGGGTTACAACACCGGGCAATCCCACCAAATGTGCCCCAGTCCAGCACTGCACTACGGGCAATCCCACCAAATGTGCCCCAGTCCAGCACTGCACTACATCCCCTCCAGAAATTCTCTGATACTGATGGATACATAGCATGTAACTTAGCCGGTGTGCAGTGCCGTTGATGTAGGACTTTTATCCACATTTGCCTCATCTGAATGGAGCGTGTTAGTTTCCCCCCATTTTTTTAATGTAGTTCCAGTGTACTTTCTTTTACTGTTCATTAAGAAATCTGTACAGAGTGGACACCAAACTCCTTGATCCTAAATGGGTCATAACCTATTCCTCGAAAGGAGTCAGCTGTCTTTTGGCAGCCGTTCTAATCGGTCAACCAATGCTTCAGTTGCTTATATTGAAACCTATCTTTTTCTCCTATCCCCAGATTCTGAGTGCACTCCTCAAATGTGCGAAGTGTCTGGCCTTGGTACATATCCTGTATTTTTTGACATCCAGAGTATTTCCACTTCTTAAATGCCCCTCTTACCATTCCCGGTGGGAAATCTGGGTTCTCAAACAATGGGGAAAAAAGCAGGGTTAACTGTGAGTGCCCCCCGCTTAACTGCTGAGTCACACACCTCCACACCCATTTCAATTATTTCACGATTCGAACATTAGGATGTCTGTTTTTTATTTAGCTATAAGAGCCCAGATCAAGATGAACCTGCCACTGCCCTTTCCTGCCTGGCCTAGATTTTCTGTGCACTGTCTGCAAACCACTCTCGCACCACCCTTGGCTGGGCTGCCTCAAATTATCTATAAAAATGGGGAATCCCAAACCTCCTTGCTGCAGTCAAGGTAGACATTGCCACCCTCTGTGGTTTATTCCGCCCTATAAAGGTTGTCAATGTTTTAGTAAGTGAGCGAAAAAAGACATTCGAAATTCTAACGGGCAGCGCCTGAAAATAGTACAGTAATCTCAGGAGCACTAACATTTTTATTGTAGTCATTCTTCCCAGCCAGGATATATTTAATGGGTTCCATTTTATGAGGTCATTTTTAATCTTGTCCAGCAGCTAAGGGTAGCTTGCACCATATACCCTCCCCAAAGTTTTGGTGCGGGTCATTCCCAAATATAAAATTCCCTTGTCCGCAATCCTCATTTGCGTTCGGGTGCTCAACTTTGTTATTGTAACAGGGTTAACAGACAGGTTCAACATTTCTGACTTCTGTCTATTTATTTTTAGCCCAGAAACTGATGCAAACCTTTCCAGTTCTTTCAACAACGCCGACAGTGACATTTCCGGGTGCGATAGTGCTACCAGTATGTCATCAGCGAATGCTATCACCTTGCAGTGTTCTCCCTCCATGGCTATCCCTTTTACCTGGTCAGTTCCCCGGATCTTGGCTAGCACGGGGTCTAAATATATGGCATATAACATGGGAGATAAAGAACAACCTTGTTTTGTGCCCCGCCCTATATTCACCTTGTTTGTGAGAATCCCATTAACTGCTATCCAAATTGTAGGGGAGTTAGTTTGCCCTAACCATATGAATATATTTCTCCCTGAACCCCATAGCCTCCATTGTGCTGAATAAAAAGGACTATTCGACTCTATCAAATGCCTTTTCAGCATCTAATGACGCCAGTATTGCTGAATTTTGGGCCTTGGAGGATCGGTCACTCGATAGAAAAAATTCTATCGAGTGACCGATCCTCCAAGTGTTGTTGTTCGTTTGCCTCTGAGATATAAAATCCGCCTATCCTATAAGCTTCTGCAACAGATCTGTCATTCTGTTCTCTAGGATCTTTGTGTAAGATTTGGCATCTAAATTAATCTGGGCTATTGGCCTATATGCGCCCGGACATGTGGGTTCTTTGCACGGCTTAATTAGCACTATAATCTTGGCTTTGTTCATTGTCTGTGTTATATGTCCCTTTTTCTTAAATTTCTTAAACTTGTAAGCCTAGGGGCTAGTAACTCTCGATACTTTTTATAGAAGCCTTCTGTATACCCACTTGGCCCGGGAGTCTTGTTTTTTTGGAAGGGATCTGATCGCTTCTGTCCCCTCCTCTTTTGTTCTTTCTACCCGCTCTCACCCCCACGTTTCATAATTGTCCTAGAATGGGCTTTACCCCACAACTGTTTCACCAAAAGCTTATCCGCCCTAATATGGTACCATTGCTTGGTATACAATAATGCTTTCTTTATCCGTTTTGTGCGGAGAACCTCTAGTTGACCCTGGATATGCCCAGTTGTTCTCCCCAATTTTGCATTCGGCCCTTGGTTATTTCTTCTTGAGCCTCCTTTAGTT
Organism: Ambystoma mexicanum; assembly: GCF_040938575.1. NCBI lineage: Eukaryota > Metazoa > Chordata > Amphibia > Caudata > Ambystomatidae > Ambystoma > Ambystoma mexicanum. Next base: position 352,766,508 of record NC_090926.1, read on the forward strand.
TCTCCTCTAACTCCTCCCATTTTAGTCTTGTTGTGTCCTAGCTACCTTAATTGCTATAAACTGGCCCCTCTGTACTGCCTTAAATGTGTTCCATATCTCAGGTGTAGAATCTGGGGTTTTGTTTTCTGCAAAATACTGTTCTATCTTTTCCGTGATTACCTCAACTTGTACCTGGTTACGCAACAATTCTGTTGGGAATTTCCATTTCCACAAACCCGAAGCCTCCTCTCGCCTCCCGGGAATGCCCCAATGTGATTTTCATTGACAACAGAGCGTGATCCGACAGTGATAACGATCCCACACCAACTTTTTTTAACTTTTCGCACCAGGCCTGCAATGGCCCACATATAATCTATCCTAGAGAGAGATGAGTAAACATGTGAAAAGGAAAAGTAATGAAGCCCTGTGGCTGACCTTCTACAGCATGCCATACACCTTGAAGGGCCATTGTCGTAATTTATTTCTTAAGGGCTTTGGACGGGGCCATGGTATGTTGTGTGGATTTGGTGCTCCTATCTATTTTCGGTTCCCATGCCATATTAACATTCCCTGCCAAGATGATGTCCTCTTTAGCAAATTCTTCCAGTCCAGAGCACCCCCCCTAACAAACCATCTTGCCCTGAGTTTGGGGCATATATGGAGGCCAGCGTAATGATATGAGATTCCAACATGATATTCATAAATGGAGATCTCCCCTCCTAATCCACCCGGGTCTTAAGTAAGACCCTGCCGCTCCAACCTATCGTGTAATGCTTTCAGGACTCCGGACTTCTCTCCCCAGAGTTCACCTGGTTCAACTGAGAAACCCCCCTAATCTTCAATTTGCCTTAATCGGTTTTGCATATATGCGTTTCTTGATACATTATAATATCCGGTTTCTCGTCTCACAACCACCCTTCTAGTTTTTCTCTTGACTAGGGTATTGAGTCCTCTTACATTAAACGATATTATTTTAAAGGATTTCCCCTTTGTTGTGATCACTGGGTTTCCCCTCTGCCCCTTAATCATACAGCTCTTTCTCTCTGACCCCTAATCACTCCACCCCCAACTCCCTCAACCAACTTATAAAACCCACAACTTTAACCCCATCCCCCCTCAACCTCCTCTCTGGAGGAATGCATAGGTTCCTAGGATCGCCCGGATGCATCGTCCACCGTGCCTGGCCCTCAATATTACCCAGAGAAACATTGTGGGGGATATTAAACCCCACGTCGGATTTCAAACTCCATCTCCCCTTCCTGGCCCACCGGCCCGTGTGCTTCATGTTAACGTGTTTAAGTTTTACCCCAACTCTTGGGGTTCACATGATGCCGGCTTTCCTCTTTCAAGAGTCCCCTCTGCCATGTAGTCCAGCTGCACAGGTCCGCCTCTGCTTTAAAGGCTTGCTTCCCACTTTACCTTTTTGTCAAAACTGTTTTCCACTCCCATGGTTTCTTATTCCCTCTTTCTCTTCTTGCTGTACTCCCGATGGTCTGCACCTTCTTCCTGTATGTTCAAAATCTGTTCCCCTTCCTCACAAGTCATATTCCTGTGTTGAAGACCCTCCCACGAAAAGAGCAGGCCAAAGGGGAATGTCCATTTTATATCGGATATGTTTGTGTCAAGAATTTCACTACCGTGCCCATCAGCCTCCGTTTTTGAAGTGTAGTTTGTGCAAGGTCTTGGTATAGCTGGACTTCCTCTCAGTTGATTCGCACCTTACCTGCTGTCCTAGCCTTCTTCATGATCTGTTCCTTCTGGCCATACGATTTTACTGCCACCAAGGCATCCCTCGGTCGTGAGCTCGGTTCTAATACCATCCGTGGGCCTACACGATGTATGCGGCCCAACGGAACCAGATCTTCAGAACAAATATCTGCAAAGAGCTGCTGGGCCATTCCCTTCAAGTCTTTGTCCTCCTTCGTCTCTGCAAGATTCTTTATCCCTATGTTTGATCGTTGTGAACGGTTCTCCAGGTCCTCACACTGGATCTCTAAGTTATGTGATAGAAAAATAATGAACCCCTGGAACACCTATTTCGTTTGTCTATAGTCATCTATATTTTGGACAACCTTTACCGGTATGTGTCCTGTATTCAAGCTTGGCCACATCAATTTTCAGCTCCTTCAAAGATTGTTTAATTTCCTCTTTCAAGGTTTTAAACTGTGTTTTTGAAAGGAGCCCATTCACTGGTCCTGAAATTCCTTGAACCAGCTCTGCATGTCTTCTTTACGTAGTGCCATCGGTACCATGTCATTTCATCATGGGATGTTTTTTGCATATTTTTTTACCGTGGATTATTTTATGAAAACAGATTTTTTTTTTTTGGAGGGGTTCCCCCAATCTCCCCATCCCTTTTTAATTTTTGATATATTCCCGAACACCCACACCCAATTTATATATTTTTCTAACCCCCCCAAAAAAATAGGATCCGTTTTTTTTCGACCAAGAATTTGCAGTAAAAAACCCCACGATGAAAGGACATCGTACCGTGCCATCACCCCTTCTTCTGATTCCCGGCGTCGCTGGACTTTGCATAATCCCCCTGCTTCTCGACTGCAAAGATGACTCGGAGCTCCACAGCTGTTTTTATGCTCCCCTCTTGTCTCGTCTGGGGGGTCTTCTGAGCGGTCACCGCTACCTTCTCCCTCGTTTTGGATATAAGAATGCTTCAAGGTGCTCCCTTGCTTGCAGCAAAATCCAAATGTCAGTTATTCTTTGTTGGTACTGGTAGCCGTCTCAGTGGTTTATCCCGACTTTTCTTCTCTAGCCGCCCTAGTACAATGTTCTGGGGGCTACCTCAATGTTGTCTCCCCTCTGCCCTCCTTGGTCCTCAATCTCCTGGAGGACCTGTTTATTTTGGTGGTATAGTTGAGCGTTTCGGGGGGGCGGACCTGCCCCTCTGACTATTCCAAGCTTTGAGCCCCTCTGACACCTCCTGCACCCTTGGTGTCCTCTTAGGGATTGCAGGCCTCTCCTAGCTTCCCTCTGGACCATACCTCCACTGGCTCCCAAGTGTTTCCTGGGGAGATATGTTCTGCAGCTCCTCCTCCGCCTCTCCTCCAAGCTTCCAGACTCACTGGGCTGCTTCACAGGACTGGCTCATCTCCAGTTACTTCTCCGCTTCACAACTCCAACAAACTTCATAAGAAACACATCATTTATACTAAAAACTCGTCATCACTGACGTGTAACGCTTAAAAGTTGGCATGCAATTCTTTTGGTTCTAGGAAGGTAACTTTAATATAGGTTCTATAGCTGTATATGGTAACAGAGTAAGGGGATTGGGTAAACACTGTCAGGTGGGACATCTAAGCCCTACCTTAAAAATGGCTACTGTAGACATCACTAAAAGTATGACGTACCATTGGTTCTACTAACTATAGGACCCTAGATTACTTGGCCCACTATGAATGGGTTGGCATCGGCTGGTCATGTGATTCAGACACTGTGAAATCGCCTCAGTCTTCATGTAATTTGTGTATTTGATTTTAGTTTTGCTCACCACCTGCCTTCGGTTTCTTATCTTGACCTTTCTGAGCATGATATTCTGTTCCTTGCTTCATTAATTGTAGCTACTGTTCATTTATTTTAGCTGATTTTTTTGGCACGAATCGTCTGTCCGAGTTTCGCTTCTGCCTTTTATTCTTGATTTGTTAGCTATGAAGCTCTCCTCATGTGGTCTTTAGTAACCTTTGGTTGATTCTGCCCTTATGCTTAGTGGAAGTACACTAATATACAGTGCTTATATTTAGGTAGATATGTATAGGTGGTGCTTACCGCAATCTATCTTACTACTAAGCATAGCAAGCTGTACGATTTTCTTAGCTTTCTTGCGGTTCCAAGAATATCTACATGTGTAAACTGGTTGAATATCTTCGTCATACTCATGGCATAAGCTTCTTGTATTTGACATCGTCCTTTCACTTTAGGTTCACGATGCTCCTTATCCATGGCATTCGTCTCTTTTCGTCATTCGCAGGTCGTCATCTCGTCCATAACTGAGTCAGTCCAGTTTCATGTGACGTCACCATTTGTCTTCCATTAAGACCTTTTTGGCTTCTTCAGGGACTGTACTCAGACTATCCTCATTTCGTTTCATTTGTTGATATGGCTTTCTCAATGGATACCTTACTGTCCAGGTTTTCTTAGGCATCGGTACTTCAATAGGTGCAGTTCTTCTGATAGGTACTGGACAAAGCCGCACTGCGGTGCTCTGCTTGTTTATTTGCTCATCATACGTCACATACTTCGGCGTGAACGTTCCTGGTGCTTCAAAATGGTCGGTTGAAGTGCGGGCCGTACTTGGGACCTCCTCTACAATGTACACAAGTGTATCAAGCAGACACACACAGACAGACACTCACCACCCCCACCTCCACCTCCCCCCTGCTGCCCCATGTGACCAACTAAGATGGTGGACAACCTATATGAGCAGTCCATGTCTGTTTCATAAACTGTATACACCATATGTCTAGTGCATTATCCTTGGGAGGGTAATGCAGACATTTTATCAGCCAAATTGTCTTTCACCTAAAAACACTATCGACATACATGTTGTTTACTGGCAACCAGGACTCCAGGCTGACTTCCATGGACACATCACCCATATACTCAGTAAAAACATTTTTAAAAAACTACAAAAACCCTACTTCTAGGTGACCTCAACTTAGGATTCAATGACTCCAATGATAAAGCCGCTATCTCATTCCACAAGGACCTCACAGACTTGGGGTTTCTCCCAGAAAGTTACGACCCCTACCCACTCCAAAGGCAGAATCTTGGACTGGCTGGTCAATCTCAATTGTTACTCCACCATCACCTCTAACATTGTCTACCCTTGGACAGACCATAGCTGTATACAATTCACTGTGCCTACAGCTCCTGGTACCAAAACTATTACACATAAACCTGCTACTCTAGGAAGAAGTTCTAAAAAGCTAATGGCAGATAACCTAAGACCCTATCTTGACATCCCCTGCTTAGCACCGCCTTTCTCGCTAGACCCAAACATCCTAGCAGATACATTTAAGAACACCCTTAGTCATGCAGTCCACACCATTGCCCCACTAGAAGAAAAAAAAGAAAAGAAGTCATTTATTTATTTTCAAATTTGTTTATTGGCATTTATCATAACATAACATAGTGACATATGTTAAGTCAGGCTTGTCATCCAATGTGAAATATTTGGTGTTATATAATAGGTGACAAGGACAGAAGAAAGAAAAAGAAGAAAAAAGAAGAACATTTTCAAACGTTAACATAAGAACTTTAACTGTCTCCTTATCTAGTCTTCATCATTCAATTTTTGGGTCCTCAGCAGGGCGTGATGCAGGGAAGGGGGGGATTCCTGAGTTCAGCAGTTTCATTAAGTGTTTGGGGGTCTCCCTTATGGGTTTCTATGTTCCTGTGGTTCTGCTTAGTCCAGGCCATGTTTGCTCATGGGGGTTTATCATCTGAGGGGTAGATTATAGTTCTGATTATCTCCCTCCATGCTTCCAGGGTTGTGCTTGACTCGTCGGTTGACCTGGCGACGCTATCTTCCCATGCCCTGTTTCTGCGTTAACCCATCTTATAAGTTCATTGTGCCAAGCATTATGACTGGGCCCGCTGGCTTTTTCCAGGACATGGCAATATGTCTTTTAGCCACTATGCACAGTACGCCCATTACTTTCACCCAGTGTTTAAGTGTGGCCAGTCTGGGATATGATCCCAAGAGGCATTCCTCGGGGGACCATCTGTAAGTGGATGTGCCCGCTTTCTCATATGTCTGCTTGACTTTTTCCCATAGGGATTGTACTGTGTTGCATTCCCAGAACATGTGTATGAGACCTGCCTTGTCCGCTTTGCACCATGGGCAGTTGGGGCTTGCCTGCTTGTTGAATGTCATTAGCCTGTGTGGAGTGAGGTATGTCCGGTGCACGACATTTAGTTGTATAAAGCGGAATCTGTGGTTTCTGGACACGGCCTTGGAAAATGCTAGCGCCCTGTTCCATTCTCCTTCCGACATTTCTCGCCAGGTGTCTGTCTCCCACTTGCTTTTCAGTGTGTCTCCTTTTGGGTTGGGGTTATCATTGAGGTGGCTGTATATTTGGGAGACCAATTTCTGACCCTCGCCTAAATTGTATAGTAGAGTTGTGAGAGGATCCGCCTCGGGTTCTTCTGGCCAGGTGTCCCATTTATGTTATGCTATTTCGCGTATCCGTCGATACCACAAATATTGACCAGTGGGTATCCCATCTGTGCTCTGCAATGAACTGAACTCCCTAAAGGAGCCCTCTTCGTATAGGTCTCCCCATGTGTAAACCCCTTTCTTCTCCCAGACCCTGAGGTGCAGCAAGTCCGAGTCTGTTTTACACAGGCCCCAGACCAATGGTATTTCTGGGGAGTACAAGTGTGTTGGGTGTCTTAGTGACTTCACTCTTTGCCAAATTTGTTTTCCCAGGGTGGCTATGCAGGGTATGTTTCCCAGTAAGTGATGTGGCGCCCAAATAAGCTCCTTTAGTTGCAGTGGGAAGATCAGGGACTGTAGCAGGGGCGTCTCGGATGTGGTCTCGTCGGCTAACCATTTAGATACAAAGCTGAGTTGGGCTGCTAGATAATATTTCTCAAAATTCGGGAGTTGGATTCCGCCTTGGGCATATTGTAAGACTAATGTGGAGTGCGCTATTTTGTGCCTGCCCCGTCCCCAGTTGAATTCTCAGACTATCGACTCTAGTAGGCGGAAGAACGGGTTCTTGATGTAATATTGTACGTTTTGGAATCTATACAGGAGCCTAGGGAGGACGATCATTTTAGTTATCGAAATTCTGCACATTGCTGACAGTGGGAGTTTTACCCAGAAGGTAATTGATCTGCGCAATGTGGGTGTTACTGCTTCTGTGTTTGTTGTGTTCATGCATCAGTTGCGGGGTGTGCATGATCTGGATACCTAAGTAGCGAAACTTGGTAGTCTGCCACTGTATCCCTAGCATTTGGAGCTTCTTTGCGCCCCTGTTTTTAAGGCCTGCTAGCGGGAATAGGCAGGATTTTGCCCTACTAAATTGTATGCCTGAGACTTTAGAAAAATTGTCGAACTTCCAGCATGGTTGGGACATTAAGGTGTGGGTCTCTGACATACAGCAGGACATTGTCCGCATAGAGTGAAATGATGTTATCTATCCCTCCCAGCCTTATTCTGGCATCAAAAAATTGCTTTAGAAAATAAATAGCGATGGGTTCTAGGCCTAGTATGTAAAGCATGGGAGATAGCGGGCAGCCTTGCCGGGTGCCTCTGCATATGTCCCAAACTTCTGATACGTGTCTCCCAGTTTTCACTCGTGTCCTTGGCTTGGTGTAGTGTATTCAAATCCACCTGATAAATCTTGGGCCAAATCCAAATTCCTTCAAGACTGCTAGCAGCCACTCCCAAAATATAGAATCGAACGCCTTAGTGGCATCAAGTGATAGTAGGGCATAGGGTTCGGTGCTTGTGTCTGTTTGTTTAATGACGTGTTGAAGTCTGCGTAAGTTCATGGTCGTATTCCGGCCTGGGACAAACCCGCATTGATCCACGTGCACAATATCACCCATCAGCCTGGACAGCCTCTGAGCTAGGATTGTAGTTAGCATTTTCACATCGTAATTAAGCATAGCTAGCGGACGATATGAATCAGTGTTCAGCCGGCTTATTTGGTTTAAGAACTGGGATCACTAGGGTTTCCCCTCATGCTATCAGGTAGGATACCTCGTTCATATGTTTCTTGGAAGACCTCATTTAAGAGTGGTATCAGGGAGGAGTCATAGGTTTTGTAAAATTGCGTCTTAATCGCTTCAGCAATGTCTTCTGTTGTAATGTCTGCCTCTAGGGCTTCGGTCTGTGCTGAAGAAAGCCTGGGCAACCCTATCTCTTCTAGGGTATCCGCTATCTGGTCTGCAGGTACACCAGTTTCATGAGAGTATAAGTGTGTGTAGTATTGCTTAAAGGTATCATTTATGTCTTGCTGGGTCTGGTGTGTATTACCCTGCGTGTCTTGTATCATGGTGATGGTGTGCCTGGGATGTTCCTTTCTGCAGAGCCAGGCTAAGAGCCTACTGGGTCTGTCCGCCTCTGTGTGCCCTGTTCGTTCTGGTAACGTAATCAAACTTAGCAAGCCTACTCCAGGTGTTCGAGCATTCATCTCAGAGTGTCCTAAGCCTGTCTTGGTGCCGCTGTGGATCTGTGGGATCAGTACCGAGCCTCTCAATCTCCGCTTCCCCTTGAGCTAGTTCATCACAGAGCAGTCTTCTGATGCCACCTGCTTTTGCCATAATCACACTCCTGGTCACTATCTTTAGGGCCTCCCATAATGTGCTCACATGGTCTACGCTTCCCTTATTCCGTTCTATGTAGTCATCTATCGAGTCCTGCAATTCATCCCTGAATGCTTGGTCCTTCAGGGCCTCTATCGGCATGCGCCACATGGGGATGGGGGGTCTGGGGCCGGTGTGGTTCTATTCTATCAGCAAGGGGGAGTGATCGGAGATCGTTCTCCCCAGGTATTCTGCACCTTCCATCTGGGGTAGATGTTCTCTGCCTACAAAGACGTAATCCAGCCTCATATGGAGGCCATGTGGGGATGAGAAGTACAAGTAATTTCGGGTCTGGGGGTGGAGCTCCTTCCATATATCAGCCAAGTCTAACCTGTCTATCAGCGTGTTTAGCGCGGTTGTGACAGCTGTTGTGATGGTGGGTGGTGGTAATGATCTATCTAGTGTTGGATCACGTACGCAGTTGAAATCCCCGCCCCAGAAGAACAGACTATTTCTATGTTGTGTGGTTTTAGCGTACATCGAGGCCATGTGGGCCGAGATGTTGTTGTTGGGTAAGTAAGAGTTCACTATGCATAGCTCTTGTTGCTCGATATGTCCCCACAGTATCACATGTCTGCCCTCCGGATCACTTACAAATTTAGATGGTCGGAAAGGGAGTTGGGGGGGGGAATTCAGGTATATACCCCTCTATCATACTTTGAATTGGCAGTTCCAAATCCCTGCCCGCCCCAGTGTTCCTGAAGTTTGGCCATGGATTATGCAGTACATCGTGTTTCTTGTAAAAGCACTATTCCCACCTTTTTCCTGTGCAAATATGACTTGATTCTGTTCCTTCGGAGATAAGTACCAAGGCCCCTCACGTTCCATGTCATTATTTTTATTTCCCCCGCCATGTTACTATAGGGTGGGTTTTGCTGGTTTTCGCTATCCCGGAGGGATTGTAGCCATAGTGTATCCCCCCTCCCGCCCTCGCCCCTGCTTTCATCTCGATGTATTCTGGAGACTTACCAACTTTTGTAACTTTCATTCGGGTGAATGAATAAACCGAATTGTTTAACTGCAAACTGCCCCCAGCAGTTGCTTCCAACTTGCAGCGCTCGGGGGCTCACGAGCCTTCTGGGCCGCTCCAGGCCTTTTGGTGCGGGTAGTGTGTAGGCATTTGACCTGCACTTTCCTCGCGGGGGTGGGTCAGCAATGTATTTGCTCGTGGTTCTTTGTGCTCCTGCCCGATGTTGCTGTTATCTTGATACGGTCCCTTGCGTTATTTTATTTACCATTTTATCTCCAGCGTGGGACCTTCAATTGGTGTTCGTGTTCACAGCGCCTGTTTCTCTTTTATCTGCTTTTATGTGGTTCCTCTCCGTTCTCTAAGTTATTGTGCTCAAGCCACATGTTTGCTGCAGCAGGGGTCTCTAGAAGATTGCCTTTCCTTTATACAAAACTTTGAGGCGAGATGGGTAGAGCAGCATATATTTGAGGTTGTGTTCGCAGCCTGGCTTTCACCGGTATGAAGGAATTCCTGGCTCGCTGGACCACAGGGGTGTAGTCAGGGTATTTGACTATTCTGGAGTCTTGTCTTCTAATCTCCTTGCCTTCTCTGGAATGTCGCAGTATCGCTTCTCTGTCGCGGAAATTTAGAATTTTCACTGTTATCGGACGTGGGTGTGAGCCTGGCGGGGGGCGCTTTTGGAGAGACCTGTGGATGCGTTCCAATGAAAACCCTTGCAAGAGTTTTCCCGCCCTATTTCTTGTAGGAGCAGTGTCTCTACAAAGTCCGTTGGGTCTGGGCCTTCCATGTCTTCAGGGACCCCCAAAATCCGCGCCCTCTAATCTCGCCTCACGTCTCGCTACTTTCTGCTCCAAGTTCAGTACCTTTGCTTTCAGGTCTGAGGTCTTTGCGACATTGTCCTGGAGGGTAGCTTCGTTTGTATTTACTCTGTTAGATTGCGAGCATCTTGGCGCATGAGCTACATGTCCGCCCTCATTTCTTCTATCTTGGTTTCAACAGTGCTGCAATAGCTTGGAGGACTGGTGTGTCTTTGGGGTCAGTTTCCAATTGCGGTGGCACTGCATTGGCTGTGGGGTTTTGCTGTGGTAACTGCTTAGGCCTAACCGTCGTGTAGGAGTCCATTGTCGTTAATATTTTCGCCTTGGATTTGGGTGGGGGACATCTCTGCCTTTGGGTCCAGTGTGCTGGCCCTTCCGCGTAGTAGGAGGTTTTGTGGTGCTATGCAGTGAATGCCACGTGCTGGGCAGGTCTCCCTAGTCCTCAGATGATCTGTATGCTCAGTTAGATCTTAGTCCTGGAGCCTCCTCCAGCGTCGAGCCAGGCGCGTATTGGGGTTTTTGGTGTGTTGTGCCCCGAGTTGGTGTGCCTGTGTAGGCAGGCACAGCGTTATGCAGGATCAGGGGGAACCCCAGTGAAGCTCGCGGATCTCCAGGCCTCACTCGATCTTGATAGCTCCCGGGGTCTCACACGGGGTGCACGGTCATCTCTGTATTTGGCGTCGCTGTGTGATATCCCCAGCTTGGGTAGATTCAGTAGGGCCCCCTGTGCGCGTACTTAATCTCCTGGTTGCGCCGGGGTCGGGTCTCACTTCAGGTGTATCAAATCGCCCCTGACCTGCGTTAGTCGGGGGGTCCCTATGTGCTCCTCAGGACCACGTTCTCATGCGGCGCTATGCCAGTTTATTTGGTGCGTGGGCTGTTGCTCTCAGGGCTATGCTGGACCTTAGTGCAGTGGGCCGATCTGGCGTTCCAACCCGTCTCGCACACTGGTTGATTAATCCAGCCTGCCCCCGGGTATGTTGGCGGGATGTCTGCCCGCAGGGGAAGGGCTTGTCCCGGGGACTCACCGTGGCGGGCCCCCGTGGAAATCCCAGGGCACGCCTCTCACTCTTTGCGGCTGGGCGTCTTTCCGTTCGGTTCTGACTCTTCGGGATCCTCGGGGTGTCGCTGTTAGGTTGCGTGGGGCCAGGGATGAGTCGGCACCCCACCACAGGTTGTATGAGGAAGGGACAAGCGTGTATGGTACCCCTCTGGCTCGTCCGGACCTCGCTGTTCAGGAGCGCCAGGTCCCATCGCCAGAGTGCGTAGTGGGCGCCGCCATCTTGGGAGGTCGAGGGGCGTCTCTTCCTCGATCCCGTTCAGGGCTTGCCGGCTCCGATTTCTTTCGGGAGTGGCGTCCAGTTGTAGGGGAGAGGTTCCTCTGTCTGTAGCTGTTATTTCTGTTACGAATTAGCTATTTCTAGCAGCGCGATACCACCCATTGCAGGATCTTGGGCAGGAGCTCCTCGGGTACGTGTCTTTACGGCATGCACGCTGGCCACGCCCCCCAACAAGAAAGTCATTCCACTCAAACTCCTGGTTCACAGAAGACCTCCAAGCCCTACGTAAGGACAAAAGCCAAGGGCAAAAAATTGGCAGGCCAACCCCTGTGATACTACTAAACAGCTTTTCAAAAATACTACCAAAAAGCCAAATCTCAAGCGTTTAATCACTGAATATCCAACGCTAACTCCCAATCCAAAGAACTCTTCACCATCTTTAAGGAATTCACAGAGCCTCCTATCTCCACTGACAAGATCATTAAAGATGAAACATGGTGTACTAGCATTCAAACCGCCATGCTCCAAGAAAATAGATCTTCTACAAAATAAAATTCTTGACCATTACCATGCCTTATTGAAACAGAACCAGCCTGTACAAACACTGCCCGTCAGCATTACTACCAACTTCCCTAAATTCGCCTTTAATGACATCTCAGAAATAGAAGTCAAAGACATCCTGAAACGCCTGAAGCCATCGCAATGCAAAGGCGATGTATGCCCCCCTTAAGATCATTAAGGAATGTGCTGAGCCACTTGCTCCACTCCTTACCTCATTCATCAATGCCTCCTTTAAGACGGCATTGTCCCTGACAGCCTTAAAGAGGGATGGGTGCGCCCCCTTCTAAAAAAGCCAATACTTGACCCTTCACAGCCCAACAACTACCGGCCCTATAACAACCGTCCCATTCAATTTCCAACACAAAAGATTCCACAACGCACCACTCAAACACCAAACCAATAACAAAACCACTGACTCTTCCCCCATCGAAGGTAACACACCACCCCCGGCCCCCACCTCCACCCTCAAAACTACACTCATCAATGCCCGCTCACTAGGTGCCCATGCTATAGATATCCATGACCTCATAGAAGACCAACACCTTGATATGCTGGTGGTCACTGAAACCTGGCTTCACCCAGCAGCAGGACCACTTCTAGCCCTTGCTATTCCCCCAGGATTCAGCATCCTGAGAACTGACAGGACAAATACCCAAGGAGGCGGAGTTGCCATAATAGCCAAAACCTCCCTGGAAATCAGAGAATGCCCAATAGAACAGATACAAGGTTATGAACTCCTATTAGTCAAGTATACCTCCAACCCCAAAAGCACCACCAACCTACTAGTGGTGTACAGATCACCTAACAAAAACACACACCCTGACTTGGACATCCCACTACTCCTAACGCCCCTCATCAAGCCTAAAACCAAATGCATAGTCCTCGGTGACTTTAACCTAGGATACAATGACCCCCTCGACTCAGAAGCATCTACATTTTATACAGCCATGTCAGAGATGAACTTCATACAACTGGTAGATAAACCCACCCACTCAAAAGGAAGAACCTTAGACTGGCTTCTCACTCTTAACTCTCGAGTCACCATTGACTCCATCCTCCCAATCAACTGGTCAGACCACTATGCAATCAACTTCACCATAGACAACACCAGTACCGAACACATCACCCCTAAAAAACCAGAAACTTTTGAGACTAGAAATATCAAAAAGCTCTCTTCCGACAAACTCATTCCAGCCCTGAGTGCCTCCTTTGCCCATATGGTTCTAGGCACCAACAACCCCTCCTATCTAGCAGAACAATACCAACAATGCCTCACCCAAACCATCGACCTACTTGCACCCATCACCACTAAAACCCGTAGACCTGATAAACGCTCCTGTTTTTGGTTTAATGAAGAACTTATAGCCTTAAGACGCACAAAAAGATCACTTGAACACCTCCATAAGAAAAACAACACCCCAGAATCGGCATCAGCTTTCGCCGAAGCCAACAAAATTTACAAATCAGCAATAATCACTCAAAAAGCCAATGCCTTCAACCTCCGCATTGCTAACGCGTCCTCAGACAGCAAAGAACTCTTTACCATTCTTAGAGAGCTCGAAAACCCCTGTCAAATCTCAGCACCTTCAAACGCTAGCAAAGACTGGTGCACCACCATTCAAAACGCACTCTCATCCAAAATCCTCCTACTACAAAATAAAATCGATAGTAAAAAAATACTCCTAGCTGACAAAACTCCTCCCACCATATCAACGACCACCTCAAACGCCACTACTGGTCCCCCATTCCAATTCTCACCAGTGACTAACAAAGAAGTCTTTGACACTATAACGAAACTCAAAGCCTCCAACTGCAAGGAAGACCAATTCCCATCCCATCTAGTAAAACTATGCGCCCCCACTCTCACACCTATCATCACTGAATTCATCAACGCCTCCTTCCTCACAAACACAGTCCCCACCAGTATCAAAAAAGCTTGGGTGACACCACTTCTAAAAAAACCTTCCCTGGACCCAACAATACCCACTAACTACCGACCCATCACAACGGTCCCATTTCTCCTAAAAATAATCGACAAAATAGCCTACTGCCAAATTCAGAACCACTTGGAACAACATCACCTACTAGGAGATCGCCAGTCAGGTTTCCGCCCCAACCATAGCACAGAGACAGCCCTCCTTGATCTGAAGATCCAAATGGATGCCACCAGAGAAGCAGGTAAACTCTGCCTTCTGATGCTCTTGGACCTCTCAGCGGCCTTCGATCTGGTTGACCACGACAAACTCTGTAACACTCTAGCAAACAACTTCAACCTAGCTCAGAACGCTACCAACTGGATCAAATCCTTCTTGGCTGACAGGACCTCCAGAGTATCCATCGGCAAAGAATCAGCAGACCCAGTGTCTGTCCCTGCAGGTGTGCCGCAAGGCTCCTGCCTATCCCCCACTTTGTACAATGCATACACCAAGCTATTATTTGCAGCCTTGGATACCCTGGGTGTCATCTATACTAATTTCGCCGATGACACCCAAATCCTCATTCCTCTCTCAGGCAACCATGAACAAGACTCCCTCCTGGTTAACCAAATCTACTCACTCATCCAAAACTGGATGGCTAACAACAGCCTCTGTCTCAACGACGACAAAACCGAGCTCCTCATACTAGGCTCCTCCAGCAAAATCAACACCCTTGAGCCCGCCTTTAAATCATTCACCATCGATGGAACCATTATCCCTGTTCTTAAACAAGTCAAGACCCTCGGCGTGTACTTAGATGCCACACTATCCATGTCTAAACAAGTAAACACATTAGCCTCATCCACTTCCTACACCTCTAAACTCATCTCCCTCAGCCGTAAATTCCTCTCTACCAGCAACTGTGTTACTCTAGCCAGAGCACTCATACTGTCTAAGCTAGACTATTGTAATATCCTATTCCTTGGCACCTCCAAAGCCAACATAGCTAAACTTCAACTCATGCAAAACAAAGCCCTCAGAGCAGCTCTAGGCATCAAAAAATCTGAACATATATCCAACACCAGAAGAGACCACCACTGGCTCCCCATACAAGCCAGAATACAATTTAAAACCCTGAGCATCACCCACAAATGCAGGGCTAACAAAGCGCCCAAATACCTCAACAACACAGTCATGTTGAAGCCCCAGACCAGACTCCTCAGGTCCAACAAAAACGCATTCCTTGAAACCCCCAGATACAAAAGAGAGAAAGCAGGGGGCAGCAGCTTCAAAATACTGGCCCCCAGATATTGGAATGCGCTACCTACCTACATTATGAATGAAACCTCATTCCCCAAATTCAAAAGCCTTCTGAAGACTTGGCTCTTCAACAAGTTCTAACTGAACCAGTGCACTAACCCCCTCCAATCAATTATTTCACCTGACCACTTTGTATATTAGTGTATATTGTTGATTCCTACTATTGTATATTTTTGATTGTTATACCTGTACTCCTCTATGCTCATTCTAAGATTGCATTATCCCATTGTCTGTAACTACGCCGTGATACCCCTGGGTCTGGGCGTATAACAAATGTAATAAAATAAAAATAAATAAAATAAATAAATAAATTCCTGCTCAAATTATTAGACAAGACTGCCCACAACCAGATCCAACTCTACCTAGAAACTAACACCATCCTAGAAAATAGACAATCGGGATTCCGCAAAGGCACGGAACCGAAACCGCCTTGCTGGATCTAAAAAATCAAATTACTCATATCTTAGACAAGGGCAAGCCCGCCCTCCTCCTCCTCCTAGACCTTTCAGCGGCGTTCGATCTTGTTGATCATAAAACCCTCACTGCACACCTCACACATTCAGCACACTTTTCCAGCCAAACAGCTTCCTTGATCACCTCGTTCCTGGAAGGAAGAGCAATGAAAGTCTTCTCGAACATAGCTAATGCAGCCCCCACCATCATTCACTGCAGTGTCCCACAGGGATCTTGTACTGCTCCTACGCTGTACAATCTCTTCACTAAGCCTCTTTTTGATAAACTATATGCACTTGAAATCGCATATACAAATTATGCTGACGATACCCAGGTGCTCCTTCCTTTAACAGTAGCATATCACCAAGACGCTACAGCCCTAAGGCAAATCTATGCCACCATCCAAGCGTGGATGGCCACTTACGGCTTATGCCTCAACGGGGATAAGACTGAGATTCTTATTCTTGGACAAAAGACCACTATAGCAAAGCTAGACTGTCCATACTACAACATCGACAGCTGCATCATCCCTGCTCTATCCTCTGTTAAATCCCTAGGGGTTCACGTTGATGCTACTTTGTCTATGAACAAGCAAGTCAGTGCTATTGTCTCTGCCTGCGCCTTTAGTACTAAACTCATCAACGCAATTAAACCCTTTTAACTAAGGAAAATTGTCTCTAAATAGCCAGTGCAACCATAGGTGCAAAGCTTGACTATTGCAATGCACTCTTAGCAGGCACCTCCTTAAAAAACTTAAACAGACTCCAAATCACCCAAAATAACTCACCAAGAGCAGCATTAAGCATTCCAAAAAGAGACCACATCTCACAAGCTAGACAGTCTGCTAATTGGCTCCCAGTCAAAGAATGCATCACATTCAAAATTCTCACAACCACATACAAATGCATCAACCACACAGCTCTGCCTTATCTCTCAGACACACTCTGTAGATCCACTTCAACCAGGCCTACTAGAACACGCTACTCCAACCAGCTTACTGTACCGCAAATCAACAGGGCTAAAGCAGGAGAGATAGGTTTCTCATACCTAGCCCCAAAGCTATGGAATGCGCTCCCCAATGCCCTCAGAGCTGAAACATCTCTCCTTGCCTTTAGAAAAAGCCTTAAAACTGTCTCTTTATCTAAAACGCTCGCTTTGTCATGCGTACAAACTTACCTATGCAAACTGTCAAAAATGATGATTCCTGTATGTGTTTCTTATGTGTAACTAAGTTCTGATCACTCTGTAACTTGGGCTGTTGCGCGCTATACAAATGTGAATAAATAAATATTTCCCTTTTGTGGCAGCAGATAACAGTAGGTGGATCATAGGGGGTGAAGGGGACCAACTTTAATAGGTTAATTCTTGCCTATATATTGATATAGAGGGTTGTTGGGGAGAATTCTCAGAAATTTGCTAATTCCTCTCTACCTTCGAGACCCCCAGCACTTTTGCTGGACTCTAAGACTTTTACATTTTTAACCTGGAGAGAGTGAGACATTTTTCCCACTCTTTTTTATTTTTCTGTGATTTAACACAGTTTCTTTTTTGGTTGTGGAGTCTGACAAACTCCATAGGCATCACCTTTGCATTGTGACACACAGCACCTTCAGTGCAGTGGCACAGGGAAGTCTCTTAGATTTCCCAAAGGTTTAAATACCTTCTCTTGGTGAAACTACTGTTTCCAAGAGCAGTAAAGTGAAATTGACTTCACTTATATTTTGTAACTTTCTAGACCCAGCACACACTCTTACCATAGGGTGCTGGAGGGGTTCCTTAGCATCCCCTTTGTCTAGTTTCTCCTGTAACATTTTTATGTTACCCTTCCTCCAGTTAATGGCTGGTGGCAGTGATTTAATTTTAGATACCATTGGGAGTTTTGAATGCGCCCTGCGGTCACAGCTGCAGTGAAGCACCCATGGGTGCCCATTTTGTCAACATGGCCCTGGTCTTCTTTTTTCGCCATTTCTTGCTGGAACGGTCCTTCTTGAGATTTACTCTGCGCACCATACTAGATTTCGTCCCTTTGTTTGTTTTGTCTTTGGCGGGATACGCAAGTGAAGCCTGCCTCTGGCTCCAGTATGTCTGGCAGGGGCAGGAAGTGAGGGAGGTGCCCGAAACTGCCTGTGCTTAATCCCCTTGGTTACAGGAAGGCACCCAAAGGTGATTGGCCAGCTGGCTGTCCGGCAAGGATGGCCACTCTGCTGTGTGATTGACAGGCTGGAATTAATGGGAGAAACCTGCATAAAAGGCAAGACTTTTTGGCTTGGAAGGCAGTCGACCACTGGACGGGGCAATCCGAAGAATAACATGAAGAAGACGCCTGCTGCAATGCCTGGACCGTTGGTTTGCCCGGTGAATCCCTGCTGCTGTGCTGAAGCTCAGAATTCGTTTCGGCTAGAGAAGCCCTGCAAGGACGACTTCTCCCCTTGAGTTGGTGGGACCAATCAACTCCAACGTGAACTTGTTTGGACATCCTCTCGGAGCTGGCTGTACTTCCACTGCTGCTGGAACCGAAGTGCCAGGGAGAGGAACACCAAACGGAGTGCAGCACATTTAAGATGGACCCGAGCTGCTGGAAGATCCCCCCCCTCTCCCCACTCCCCCCGACTCCCAGTAAGCAGGACTGACCAAGTCTGAGCCACCTCAGTGCCACTGAATAGAAGTTTGTCCTTTTCTGTCACCGTCCGTCCTGTTGTGTTGCAGGAGTCCCCAGAAGTCCTCCCTCTTGTCCCCAGGACTGAGGCACAGGAACAAAAGGATCTGCAGAGCCACACAGGAACAGAAGCCAGTTTGAACCATTCTTCTAACCAATGTTACTGTACAGTCTAAGAGAATGTATGGCTTGTTGTAGCCTTACTTGATCTCAGTTGAGACTTGACTTGGTTGCTTCTGTAGAGGTGCTTGCATCTTCTACCTCTCACAAGCCTCCGAGCTTGTGACCCTACTTTGATTCTACTTTTTCTACAGAGACTTCTAAAACATTGTGCAAGACTTTTACTTACCTGCAAGAAGTGCTTCAGCTCACCTATACTTTTTTGCCCAATTGACATTGGCTGGCCTGTCTCCCTGAATGACTTTTCTCTCCTCTGCTTGTGTCTTACCTTCCCTCCAGAAAAGGGTTAATTTACTTTGCATTGGGGGGGGTCTTTTTATTTTAACACTCATCTCAGTATTGCTCTAAATGTACCAGTGATATTTTTTTTTTTTAAACTTTGGTTTTATTAACATTTTCTTAGACAAACAGTGGGGCATCAAGTTTATTCTCATGGAATCAAATGACGGGCCCGAAGGCTTCTGCCCCCCCACCCCCACCACCCCAATGCAGTCCCACCCCCCTAACCCAAAAGAACAAAAACCCCACATCGGGGCTTTGAGCTGCAAGCTTTTCTAGTCTGGAGCTTAGAAGCGAGCGTGAGCGTTGACTTCTCGTATTGTTGTGGTTCGTCTGCCGATTCCCGGGCCATGGGCGCGCACACCTTTCCCAGTTCCACGTTACGGATCAATGGACATCCCATCCCCAGGTCTGTTGCACCCCGTACCAGTTCGCCTGGAAGGAGGCCGGGACATTGTTCACCATTGCCGTCAGTTTGTCCATCAAGAACATATTTTTGACCTTCTTTAGCCATTCCACCTTGGAGGGAGTTTCTGGGCTCTTCCATTTTTGGGCGAGGGCAACTCTACCCGCTCGTAGCATTGTTTCCCACATTCTTGGATACCTCAATGTGTCCGTGTCCTCTGGGGGGAGGCCCAGCAGCATGGTCAGAGGGTTCTGGGGGAGCATTTCCTCAGAGATTTCAGCGATCCAGCCGCTTACCTCCTCCCAATATGCCTGTACCTTCGGGCAGTGCCACCACATGTGTGCCCTCGAACCCTCCTGATCGCAGCCCCTTGGGCATGCTGGGGACACCCCGGGGAACATTTTTGACAACTTTGCTGGGTCTCTGTGCCATCCTTGGAGGATTTTAAAATTGTGTTCCATGTCCGCGGTAAATAAATTCCCGTGGAATGCTATTTTAAATATCCTGGACCATGCATCCTCCGAGATCTCTTCCCCTGCCAGCTCGTTCCAATAAGAGCGGAACCGCCTCCTCTCTCCCAAATTAACAGTGTTCAGAATTTTATATATCCCTGAAACCGCCCCCTTCCTGGAGGATGCTGTATCAAGGAACTTCTCAAAGGGGGACAGTTGTCTTTTCAAGTCTTGGCCCCAGGCCTGGTCACATAGGATGCCCTTCAAGCGGAGATATTCAAAAATGGATAGTGACCCCTGACCAAGGGCTTCCCTCAGTTCCTCGTATGGTAGGAATTCTCCTTCCCTGAACATCTGCCCTGCCCATTCCATTCCCAAATCGGACCAGGACTGTGCACAGCGGAACCCCCTACTGCCCAACTTGAGGGGTTGACTCCATAGAGAGGACATCGGGGACGGCCATGACGTTAAGTGTGCTGTCTGGGGGCCCTCCCGCCAGATCGCCCAGAGAACGCCTAATGTTGGGTGGGACTTTAATCTATTCGGGATAAATTTCCGCGGGGTCCATAGGAGGTCCCGGACCTTTAGTGGGTGGGCATCTATGTCCTCCAGATAGGACCAATATGTGCCCAGCCCCTCTTTCATATGTTCCAGGAGGACCCTCAACTGGGCGGCACGATAGTAGAGTTGGAAATCTGGCAGCCCGAACCCTCCCTCCTCCCTAGGTAGAGTCAGGACATTTTTTGCGGTTCTCGGTGTCCTACCCTGCCATATAAACTCACGGACCGCGTTTTGGAGGACCCTGAAGGTTTGGTCAGGGACGACCACAGGAAGCGAGGTAAAGAGATACAACAACCTTGGTAGAATGTTCATCTTGACTGCCGTCATGCGGCCATACCAGGACAAGATCATGGAGCCCCATCTCCTCAGGTCTGCCGTAATCCCCGCCATCACAGGATCGTAATTAATAGGGGCGAGTTTGGATAGGTCCCTGGGGATGAGGACACCCAGGTAACGGACAGCGGCCTTCCCCACTGCTATCCCCTCCAACCTGTCCAGGGGGTCCAGACCCGGGTCTAATGTTCTCATGGGAAGGAGGACCGATTTGGATGTGTTAATTTTGAGCCCCGAGAAGCGCCCAAATGCGGCCAACAGAGACAAGAGGGGGGGAAGCGAGCGCCGCGGGTCCACCAGGTAGGCCAGGATGTCATCTGCGAAGAGGGATAGCTTAAATTCCACCTCGCCTCTCTCGATCCCCTTGATATCTCTGTGAGCTCTGACTGCGATGGCCAGGGGTTCCATAGCTAGAACGTAGATCAGGGGGGAAAGCGGACATCCCTGCCTGGTTCCCCGCGAGAGGGAGAACGGGTCCGATAGCCTGCCATTCACCTGAACCCTCGCCTTCGGGGCCCTGTAAAGAGCGGCCACCCAGTCCCGTATCTGTGGTCCAAAGCCCATTCTCTGGAGGGTGAGTGCCATGAATCTCCATTCGACCCTGTCGAACGCCTTTTCAGAGTCCAAGGATAGGACGCTCGCGTTAAGATCAGCCCTCTGGGCATGGTGGATCAAGTCTATAGTTTTTCGGATGTTGTCTGCACCCTGACGACCTCCTATGAAACCCACTTGGTCTCCGTGGACCAGTTTCGGCAGGACCCCCTCTATTCGCCTCCCAATCACCTTAGCCAAAATCTTCACATCAGTATTCAACAGTGATATCGGGCGGTAGGAGGCACACTCCGAGGGGTCCCTACCTTCCTTGGGGAGCACCACTATGATCGCCTCCATCATGGAGTCCGGGAGAGACCCTCCCTCCAGCACTGCGTTGAACACCTTTACCAGGTACGGGGCCAGGGTGGAACGGAACCTTTTGTAGAAGGAGACTGAGTAACCATCTTCACCCGGGGAGGTACCCCCCTTCATGCCGCTAATCACTCGCTCCACCTCATCCTCGGTCACCGGGCCCTCCAACCCCTCTGCCATCTCCCTGGAAAGGGCCGGGATCTGTATAGAGTTTAGAAACCCCTCGATTTCATCCTCATCCCCATTATATTCGGATGAGTATAATTTCTCATAGTATCTGCGGAACGCCTCTCCTATGTGGGGTATATCCTGGCCTAGTTTCCCCTCCTCATTTTTAACCGCTCTCACCATTTTGCTTTTCTGGACCTCTCGCAGCTTCCAGGCCAGGATCCTGTCCGCCCTGTCCCCCTTCTCATAGTACCTCTGTCTGACCAGCTGGAGACTTCTCTCGGTTTTTTGGAGTAGGAGTTCCTTCAACTGGAGCCTATAATCGGCCAGGGCGGCCATCCTGTCACAGTCTAAGGGCTCCGCCGGGGAACCCCCTGGTTGGAATTGGGCAATTTTCTCCCTCAGGTCCCTTTCCTGGGTAGCCCTTACCCTCTTTTCCCGGGATCCTATTTTGATCAGGACTCCTCGTAAGGTGGCCTTGAAGGCGTCCCAAAGGGTGTGTAAGCCTACCTCCCCGTTGTCGTTAAACTCAAAAAATTTGGTGATGGCCTCAAGTATCTCCTGCGCTAGTACATCGTCTTTTAGAAGAAAGTCATTACACTTCCATCTCCCCCCCCCGTTCACTCAGCCCTTCCCTTGCTATAGTAATCCTGACTAGATCGTGGTCAGACCAGGGGACCGGCTCCACCCCATAGCCAGATATAAATGGGGACAAGGATTCGTCCACCAGGATGTAGTCTATCCTGGAAAACGATGTATGGATTGCTGAGTAGTACGTAAAGGAGGGGGTCTCGGCTCTGGGGGTTGGGACCGTGTCCACCAAGCCTAGTTCTGAGTTGACCCTCTGGAAGGTTCGGGCCATGATTTCATCCGCTGCCCTGAGGGTCTGGGGGCCTGTTCGCTTCCTGTCCCGGATTGGGTCCAGGACCATGTTAAAATCCCCACCCACCACCAGCGTGCCGTGAACAAAGAGTTGTATTTTTTCCCTCATCTCCTCCCAGAACTGTGCTTGGCCTTCGTTTGGACCGTAAATGACCGCTAGGGTGAGTGGGGCCCCCTGCAGGGTTCCCCGGACTAGCAGAAAGCGGCCCCCCGGGTCTTTCAATGTGGTATCTTTTTCAAAGTTGACTCCTCTAGCTAGTAGCATAGCCACTCCTCGTTTCTTTCCCCTGTGGGAGGCGCTGAAGACCTCCCCAATCCCACCACCCCGCAATTTGGGCTCCCTCCCCAGGGGCCAATGGGTCTCTTGCAAGAAGAGGATGTCGAGCTTGGCTCTTCGGAACTCCCTACTAACCAGGGATCGTTTCGTGGGGGAGTTTAAGCCCCGGACATTGAGGGAGCCCACACCCAGGGCCGGCAGACTCTCAGCCATGGTCAAAGTAATTTTCCCGCACTGTCAACGACTCTGTAATGCTCGTTCCCGAATGCTCCTTGAATTGTGCTCTGAACTCTCCTCTTCCCCCCACCCTTCCCCCCCGGATGGGCATGAAACAAAACCCCAACTGCCCCCCGACCCCAACTCCCAACTGAACCCCTTTAACTCTCGTGTACCCCCCCTCCCCCCTCCCCGGCGTCCAGCCAAATAGTTCCGCCAACACTGGCTTTTGGCCGAACCACCAGCCTGCCCCCTGTGGCCAGGCTAATCACCCTTGAAGCTGATCTTCTTGAGCCCCCCAAACCCTCCCACGGCTGCATTCCTTTTGTGAGACCCATATACTTGCTGTTCGTGGGGATGCAGATAGCGAATACACCTCCGACTCCTCCAAGTGCCATTTTGAGTCATAACGGATCGAGTCCGTTCTCAGTCCTCGGAACCGTTCCGAACACCCTCCTTCGCCGGAGATGGAGTTTTCATTTTCCTAAATTTTCGCGACCCGGTTCTCTTTCTCCTGTCTCTCGATGGGCCGGGGTCCACGGGCTCGCCCCCCCCTGGGCCCGAAGGGCCCCTCCGGGGGCTCGTGTCCACCACGTATTCCTGGATCGCACCGCGGATGTCTTCTTCTGTGATTAGGGTAGATCTTTGGCCCATGTATTCGAATGTCAGGGAGAAGGGATAGCCCCATCTATAGCGTATCCCTTTTTCCTTTAGCAGCTGCGTGAGGGGGCGGCACATTCTCCGCTTAGCCAACGTGTATGCAGAGAGGTCCTGGTATATGGAGACCTGGGCGTTATTATAAGTGATTTCTCGGGCCTTCCTGGCCTCCTCCAGCACCTTAGTTTTTTCCGAGTAGTAATGGAACCGTGCCAAGATCAAACGGGGGCCCCCCGCTCTGCCCCCCGCCCTGTGCACTCTGTCAAATGTAGGCTCTGTGGTCATCTCCTCCGCAAACAGTAGAGTGATAATGTCCCGCACCGCTCTGGTGACGTCCCTCTCCGTTTCCCCCTCCATTTCAGGCACCCCGAAAATCCTGAGGTTGTTCCTCCTCTCCCTGTTTTCGAAATCGTCCATCTGGCGGGCTCTCTCCTCGTCCCTCTTTTCCAGGGCTTCCAACCTCAGGTTGAGTTGAATCTCTTGGGGTGCCGAGGTTGTTTGCTGCATCTCGACCTGGAGCAATCTGTCCTCAATATTTTCCACCCTCTGGTCTATTTTTTCAAACTTCTGTGCGATATCCGAACGCATGTCCCTTATTTCTTGCAAAATTGAGGCGAAGCCCCTTTCCATGGCTGAGGAGGAGGGGGCTGCGTCTTCAGACTGGGCCATGGTTCTTTTCAGGCTTGTACCTTTGTCGCCTTTTTTGCCCTCCTGGAAGCGATATTCCTGCAGTGACTCCCGCCAGCTCATCAGGTGCCTTCCCGTGGTCCACTGTCTGGGCCTCAATGTTCCCAGCGGGGAGAACGCTCTCCTAGGGACGTCCGCAGGGGGGGCCCCCTAGACCGAGGGACCGACCCCTCGGGCAGACCCGTCCCGGGCCGGCACCAGCCGGGGCTGTAAAACGTTGCCGGGGGGGCGGGCACACGCCCCACCGTCACCTGGTGGGGGCCTCACACCCTGTCCAGACTCCTCGTGGTGGATCGGGGCCTCTGCTGGGTGCCCTTTGGAGGGGCGCCGGGGGCCCGATAGCCCGTGTGGTCAGTTTCGTGGGTTTCTTAGGTTCCGCTGGGGGGGAGGGGGCGATCCAGTGCCCGTCCAGCGGAGTCCCAGCCGTTCGTCCGTGGCTTGCTTTTACTGGGGGGGGGAGTGGTGGGCCACCCTGGTAACCCCCCTGTCTGATGATGCTCCTGCGTTGGGGGGGTGGGGGGGGCGGCTCTCACCTCCAGAGCGATCCGAAGGCCCGCACACCCGCGGGGAGCGGTCCCAGGGCCTCCTGAGGTTCTGCCGCCTTCTTCTTTCGTTGGGCTTATGGCAGCCCGCGTTTGAGAATTCGGGGTGGAGGGGGGGCTTCCCGCCTCGCCTCGCTCCGTCTGCCTCGTTCGGTCTTCGTGGGTGGAGGGGAAGGCACGGGTCCCCAGAGCCCGCCACGGGTCCCCGGACTCCGGGTGGGTCCCGCCGTCTCCTGTTCGAGGGAGAGTCCCCAGGCTTGTTCCGCCTGGCCGGGGCGAAGAGCGTGGGGGGGGAGGGCGTGTCTCCCAGGCCCCGGCGGTGTCCTCGGGGAAACAATGCCCGTCGTGCTCGGGGGGGGGTGGGCGCCCGGCGAATTCGTTGGGGCGGGCCCGCCAGGGGGGTTCGGGGGGGGCTCAATCCCTTGCCGAAGCCCAGTCACGGCGGGAGCTACGCACTTAGGCAGCCATTGCCTGTGCGCCCCCTGGTGGCCTCCCCTACCAGTGATATTTTAATGTCCTCAGTGTCCTAGCTATTTAAGTCACCTGAGGATGTAGGAAGTGTCTGTGTGCCATCCCAAATAGGTACTTGCTGATTTAGAGAAACTAAAAGTGTGTATTTTGGAGTGTATTTGTAAGTTACTATTATATTGCCACTTCTGAAGAAGGTTTATTCAAGCTGACTGTTAAATAAATTAATAACTGTTTAATTCAGAAACCTTGAGTGTGTTTATTTGGATACTTGTCACTGTTCATCTCTGTGTAACTCCCCTACAGCTCACATTGACCCCTCTTGAGATAAGCCTGGCTGCTGAGCCACACTACCAACCTGTGTAGTACAGACTTATACCAAAGGTTGGGCTCCTATTGCTAAGAGTCAAGGTTGTTTTAGTGCAACCAAAGGGTACTGCTCCAAATCTTGCCTAACAAGGGTAGTTTAGAATGGAAAGGGGACAAAAGGGTCCAAAATAAACTACTGATGAAAGCGAAAGTTGAGCAGTACTTAAATGGACATGGGGCAACTATTCAAAGAGGCAAGTGTTTTTTTTTGTTTTGCTTTGAAAGGTCTCTATGTTTTATGTCGTGTCCTGAACAGGGGCATGTTGCACAATGTACAATATATTGCACCTATAATATTTCCTTTATAACCGGTTCAGTAAGAGTAGCGTACGTGTGCATTCCATGTGTTATGTAATTGTCAAGAGGTTCTTTTATTGTAGGAGCACCAGATCAATCCATTTCAGGTGAGCTTCATCCCAGTGATGATGGCCTTGATCTAGTGAGGATGATGTTGAAGTGACACTCATTTTCAAGGGCTTGAAAAAGGGAGGTATATCAGGAAGTGCCACAAGATCTGTTTTGAGTGTAGGTTGGATGAAGTTGAGTGGGGAATTGTCAGCAGCGACCAATTCATACTACCTTTAATTTTGAGGTAAAGCTTGATTGACCTAGCGGATGAGGGCCACATGGGTTCAGCATGGCAAAAATAGTTCTATGGGAATAATTATCTTAGACAGATTTAACAAGGAGCTGTAGCTAATTAAGGAACTGTGTACTTTTTCTTATGAGCGGCAAGCCAGAAACTGTGTGCACAACCACTTATTTGGTAAAGATTACTGGTAAAGTGTGGTGCAAGTTAGTTTTAGAGATGATGGGTCAATTTAATGTTTTTGGTTTTGGCCTGTGTGCCTCTATGGAGTATGCGGATAGGGATAATGTGATGACTCCTAGAATTGTCCCTTTTTTGTTTTCATGTATTTGTGAGGACAGGCATACCTACACAAATAGTGATTGGTAATTGCGTGCACTTGTGGTAATCCGAAATAAAGTATTTCTTAGACGATGTTGCTAATGTGCATTGCCACACCAACCTGTATCATCCTGTATCATCCTGGTGACAATAGATAAATAGATTACACAATGAGAGCATATGGTTAGTAACGGAGAATGGGTTGGATTGGCAGAAGGTCTTAGGAAGTTGTAACTCCATAACATTTCCTGGTTTACGGTATTGTCGCCAGAAAAAGCTTTGGATGTGTGCATGCATAGTGCAATTTTAGAGACAGGAAAAAGTTGGAGTGTCAACAGGTTTGTTGAGGATGAGGTGACTAAGGGAATCACTGAAGAGGAAACTGGATTTGAGGGACTGGTTGATGGTGGACCATCTTACGCTGTTGCTTTAATTTAATAAACAATACAAGGGTGCAAGAGTGATGCATGTTTGAACCCAAAATAGCAGTTCCATGACAGATTGTTCTACCAGCACACATAACTTGCAAGTGAAATTTGTTGATCATCTCATTGGTAGAATTAGACTGGGTAGGGGGATTAAAGTTGCAACCTACTAGCCAGCCATAATAGTCACTCTTCGCCTCAATGCTAAAGATAGACCCAGCACACTGTTTCTTACTTGCCAAGAGTCAAATAT
Organism: Ambystoma mexicanum; assembly: GCF_040938575.1. Lineage (NCBI taxonomy): Eukaryota > Metazoa > Chordata > Amphibia > Caudata > Ambystomatidae > Ambystoma > Ambystoma mexicanum. The sequence goes on from NC_090926.1 coordinate 352,793,763, forward strand.
CACTAGCCACAGGCAAGTGGTAATTGTGCACCCTGTGTGTCCTAAAGGCCCAGGTATGGAAAGTATATGTATGCCAGAGTGCTAGAATAACACTGGACAACCTGCCCTATTGTTTTTAAGACCTTGAGCTGTGCCCCGACCATAGTTGGTAAAGGGATGTATTCCCTTTGCACAAAACATGCTCTTTGCTTATTCCTTCGCCTGGGCATCAGAAACTGCACAATGCCATAAGTGTCGTCTGGATCTTGCAAGGAAATCAAAGTAACCCCAATGCATGAAAGCTGTTTGAAAATGAAGCCATCTGCTGATCAGAAGCACTTCACATTTAAGGATGATCAACCACCCAACCCGTCCAATACAGAAGTTGTCCAAACAAAGAAATGGCAGTGATTTACTGCGGTGTATTGGTAAACTGGGAGAACGTGCAACTCCTTTTTCTGTTCTTGTAAATCGTATTAAACGCCTGCATAAAACATTTTATGGATCTCTCATCCATGATCCAGGAATCTAGAGTTAGAGGTTACTTTTAGGAAGCTCGTCAATCGGCACCCTTAATCCATGCATCTAAAAATCCACTGCCATGTAGGCCATGAAAACTTTTGTATAATGATGCAACATAGACCCTGTTTCTTAATTGTCCTAAAAAAAAAAACCTTCCCTAAATCAAGGTAGGGTGGTCTCAGCACCGGATGTACTCTACGCAGATGAGCTGTTTGCTTGAACTGACAATACCTACTTATTAATGAAGGTGCAAAAAGTGTTCCTTTATTGTATGTAGAAATCAATTTATGCTGTAACAGGATAAACGGATCCGGAACAGAGCGGTCCATTGTCTTAAATGCTATGGCCTTGGCATGGGCCTAGCATGGGCTTGCTTCCGTATCTTCTTGAATGACCATTTTCTTTGAGGCGCTTATCATGGGTTTTGCAAATGAAAGCACTGTGACAATTCTATTGTACCCAGTTCTGGATATGAAGTACCTGATGTGTGTATTCCTTTCACTAAACTGTGGACCTGCGTTGTTCCTAAACCCATGTTTTACCGGCTCAGTGCATCTATCCCAGGACGGTAGACCAGTCCAGTCCGGTAAAGAGTGCAAAGGAGCATAGTGAATATTGGAGGATTTTGTATGTAGACCTTAAACCAGGGACCTGCAACCTTCGATTGGCAGGATTTAACTTTGGACAAAAACTCTCAGTAGTAAGGTAGCATGATGGGGAAGGTGCAAAAAAATGGGGAGAGCTGCCGCTTCCAGACCCCCTGCCTTTGAACCTTTCTTCTTTCCTCAGACTTGATGATTAACTGTTTACAATTTCTCTTGGTGTTCTTTTGTTATTTATTTTTTTAGTATCTGAAAGATGGCCAGTACACCCCCACTGCCGTTCTGCAAGAAATCATGGCTGCCACCTTCCCCACAGAGCTGTCTGAGAGGAAACAAGTCCATGAACTGGAAATGGCAGAGCTCTCAAAGTAAGCTTCTGGCTATACGTCAGCCATTCCCTTCAAAATCAACTTGGATAGGGACCTATCTATATAGAGAACAGAACCAAATGACATGCATGTTTCACATAGATTGTGCGAAATGTATATATTTTTTTAATCTTTGCATAACCAAATGTATGGTCTAAATATTCTACTTTTTAACCCACTGTTAATGATTTTAAAAAGAGTTACTATTGCTAACGTATAGCACTCACCACAAACTCAACCAATAGTGGGAGTACTTTTCTGACTTTTATAGGGATCGATGCAGTTTTGAAAAATAATTAATGACCGCAATATTGTACCCCCAAAGTGGGCCACTGTGATGTGAAGTCACACAGCCATCAAATGTACATGTACGGTGATTCCCACCTCTTTTGCTCCCACTGGTGCGATTTGTTCATTACAGACCTGTTGCTACAAATCTGATAGTTGTGTTGTCACAGATCGCATTGGTCTCCTATGCTTTTTTTTGCCAAGTTGATGGTATGGATGTTGCTGGTGAGGCCCGATCGCTGGTTGTCTCCAAGATCTACTAACCTTTTGATTGTTAGTGCAGGTGTGTAGCAGAAGGGATATGTCAGATGGTTCTTGTCTCCATACTGTGGTGATACTTTTCTGTTAGTTTAGCAGCAGCAGCAGCAAGTTGGTTGATTCTGGTTTCCATACACTGATGGCATTGGGTTGCTGCTTCACTGTTTGCTGGTACATGTGTGCGGCTGGAGAGCCTTGGTCATCTATTCTTGATTTCCATAACCTAGTCTTTCCTTGATGACCTCGCTCCTCTGACCCCTTTCCCTTACCCTCGTGCACAGCCTCACCACCGATGTCCCCATCTTTGTCTGCACCCTGGCCTTCCCTGGCATTGCTTGCCCGCTGCACATCTTTGAGCCTCGCTATCGACTGATGATGCGTCGCTGTCAGGAGACTGGCACCAAAAGGTTCGGCATGTGTATCTACGAGCGTGGTAAAAGGTGAGCATGTTGCAGTGTGCCTCAGTAATCCTGGTCCCTCCCTTCTTTGCTGCTGCCTCCCCATGCTTTCCCCTTTTGGGCGTGAATGCTGGATTTCGTGACCCGATGCTGTGAGAATGGTGGAGCGGTGAGATTGAAAACCTTCACAGGCCCAATACTTCTAGGGCAACCTCACCTTTACGAAATAGTGGACTTACTGTTTTGAAGCAGCCGTGCCTCTTCTTGCTCAGTTTTTTTTTCATCCACCTTTGCTCCAAACCCTTTTGACGTGGCTTTCAACCAAGCTCAGGCTGTCTTATCTTACTTTTTAAATCTTTATATGTTTGTGTCAATATCCAACTCCTCTCGTTCTCTGTTCTATTCTTCAATGCGCTTTCTCGCTTTGCCTGTCCCTTCTCATTCTTTTTATTTCTCCTACTCCTGTTCATTTCTCAGTCCTTAGTGAATTTTACTTTCTCTCCCAATGTTTCCACCGTAGCACCTTAGTCCTCGTTCCTCCTCCCTTGAGCTACCCCTCCATTGACCCCACTCTGATCTACCCTATATTGTTCCCAGTGCTTTAAGTGAGGTAAGAAATTGAGGGGTGGGGGAGATCCTCATTTGGCGGCGTGGCTTGCATCATGGGTGTGGCCCAGGACTTTATGGCCGTCGCCTGAAGACGGACATGTAAAAATGGTCTGGCCTACATAAATGCGTATTGCAACACATTCTGCTTGCTACATTCCTTAAAGTATCACAAATCAAAGCTCAAGGCCATAAAGGCCAGCGAGTGACCAGAAGAAGCTGGCATCAGCAGAGGACCGCTGCGACCAACATAAGGAAGGGAAAGGTCATGGGTGGGCCAGCAGGGTTTTCGAGTCTAACATAAGGAAGGGAAAGGTCATGGGTGGGCCAGCAGGGTTTTCGAGTCTGAAGCGGATTGCAAGCTTGCAATGTTGGATCCAGTCTGTGAACTGAACATGCGGCCGCTCCCCCCACAGGGTGCCCCCCATCCCATAGAACAGGCAAAAAAAATAACGTTTCCACATTCACCATCAACAACTCCATCACGAACAGTGCCGGAAAAGGAAACTTTTTACTGTGAATCTGATCCCATCACTGAGCTGGGGTGTACGGGTGAATTAATCTCACTACACCCTCCTCCCCTCAAACATTTGCCTCTCAGGAGATTAATCATTACCAACTGGAAAATAACCCAAGGTAGAGGCATTTCCCCTAATGGTCCTGCGCACCTTTTTTAACCTTAGAAGCTATATTGCAATAGTTCCTGCAGAGTAAAACCCTAATGAGTGATTTCACAGGCATCGTGTTTAGACCTTAGCTTCATATTGTGGGTAAGTGCCTTGTCCCTGTACCTAACGACCTAGCTTGGAATCCCTATTTAAAGAAGTCCAAGCACTAAACCAATGGAAAGGGAGCACATGGATTTTTCCAGATACTAGATCAGGACAGACATTTTTTTGCCTGACCCCGAATGAGGGAAAATCATCCCAATTCCAGAACTGCTTATGGATCAAGGTGAGAAGCACGGGCTATGGAAACACTGCAAATAAAGTAGGAACAGAGCATTGAAAGAGAGAGCAAAGGTCAATGAGAGCCATGAGGAGAAGCAGCTATGCATTCTTCCACCCATACATGTGTCCATATATGCTATCTGTGTATCTGTCTATATGCTGCTAGTCTTTCTGGGTCTGCAGTTCTGCCTCTGTTTCTTTAGTTCTTTTGACCTCTGCTTTCCCTCCCTCTTCTTATTGTTGTTCTGTCTAAACTCCTCCTTTACTCCCCTTTTTCTTTATAGTTTGTCTGCTAGCCTAGTCTCCTCCCTTTTTGCTGTTTCGCCCTCTCACTCGCTCCATGTCCCCTCTCTCAATCTGTAGTTATGCTAGCTAGTCTCTCTCTCCTCTCTCTCTCCCTCTCCCTCTCCTTCTCCCCCTCTCTCCCTCTCTCTATTCCTCTCTCCCTCTTTCCCCCTCTTCCCCTCTCTCTTTCCCTCTCTCCCTCTCTTTCCCGCTCTCCTTTTCCCTCTCTCCCTCTCTCTCTCTCTCTCTCTGTAGTGCTAGTCCTACTGTCTCCCGCTTTCTATCTCGTCTTCTTTGGAGTTCTCTTGGAGATTTCTATCCCTCTCTGTCTCTTGCTCGCTCTTTCCTTCTGGTTGTACTTCTGTCTGCCGGCCTCTTCCTCTCTAGCTCTTTATTTGTATTTTGTCTCCTAGTCTCACTCTCTTTTCCTTCCATACATTTTTAGGATGACTCTCGTCTGCATGTCTCTCTCTCGCTCTCCGTCCCTCCGTCTTTTCTCCAAGTCTGGTTCTCTTCTTGCTGCCTCTTCTCTTTGTTCAAATTTCTCCCCTGTCTCACAGCCCCTCCCTTCTTGCCCTCCCTCTCACTAGGTCCTGTCTAGTAGCCCCAATGTCTCTCTCTCTCCGTCTCCCTCCCACCTTCCTTCTCTTCGTAGTTGTGTTTGCTTGTCTCAATGCTTGCCCTCTCTGTGAACTAATGTGTTCTCTCTCTCTTTAGGTCCGTCTGCTAGTCTCTATGGTTCTCTCCCTCTCTGTAGCTCTGATTGTCTGACATCATCATCCCTGTAGACCATGTTGCCCATGTCAGGAATGCATGCACAGTGGGGGCAGCCATGGTTGTGTCCCCTCTTCTCTCTGCCCTCTGATCTCAATTACAGACCCAGCTCACACTCTCTTCCTGCCATTGTTAGTCAAACTTTCAACACCGTGTCGTGGTCCATGATGATTTGCAAGTGGGCTCCATAATGATCCATGGTTTACCAAATAACATCAAAGTGTAGTGCAGGATGCTTGTCACCTCCCCCCCTCTCCTCCGCACTCAAGCAACAATCGCATGTCATTCCGGTACGCAGCCAGGCATTGTGTTTCTGGAGTTGTGTAGCTTTTCAAAGGCTGTACAGATCCGCTATAGATTAAGTGGGTGTCCTCCATAGTCAGGAGTCTCATTACTTGGTTTCTAGAAGCTAGTGCCTTAAACAGATGTATTATTATTATTCACTCCAGAAACATCCTTGTTCAGCCGGCCAACAAACTGGTTTATGTGCAGTAGCTGCGGAAGGGCTGTCTGCTGCAGAAAGCTCTTGAGAAAAAGCAAGCGCCGGACAGACTCACTGCAGGACTTGCTGAAGGAAAGAGCCAGACTCCCCTTCTGCAGACGTGTGAGGTGCTCGCGGGCCTTCCTTGGTCACAGAGCTACATTTATAGTGCGCTTCTGTTACTTGCTATTTGACTTTTATAACCAAACACCAGTAGTTACTTGACCCTTAAATTACTGAATTGACAATGTCAATATAGTTTCAATATGCTTACTTCGGAAACAAAACATTTCTATCGTGCAAATGCGAGTCAGATCCGGAGGAGGGGCAGTCCCACAGAGACTAACTTGATGCGGTCGGTGTGCAGCTCCAGGCGGGACGCCTTGTGGTCGGGGAACGGCATGGCTGCAGCGTCTGGGGGAGGGGCACCTAAAGGACACAGGATTCCACAAACCCCCACCCACTACAACACAAGGGTCGCCCGGCCTTTCACGAGGATCCAGGGACTCTGGTTACTAGTCCTGTGCACTCAGCCCGGGATGCCCCACAAAAGCGTCAACCCCAGGGGAAGGGGCACATAAAGGAGACAGGATTCCACAAACGGACATGTAGTGTCCTGTAGGTGGAACTCCTCACGCTCTCATGCGTTCCCTCTCTAGAATGAGGCGGACACGAGAGCTGGGGTGCAACACGTCTTGGCTTTATTTTACATCAACCCTAACTGCCGCTCTGCGCGGTAACCCCTCCTCTTCCTGTCACGTGGGGCGCAGCCCACTCAACAACTAAAACAAAGAGAGAGGACTGTTCCTCTCTTCGATACACTGGTGACGACACCACACCCTCCCGTCACTAAACAGTCAGTTGCGTTCTCAGCCCATTTCTTCGATGAGGCGAGTGGGCATTCTCCTGGTTCTCTGTGGACGGTGATCCACGCTTGCAGAGGGTGCCACCCATTCTTCTGGTGTCACGTCATCTCCAGAATCTTCCCTGTCTCCCTCATACGGGGCGTCCCAGTGGGAGAAAGTATCACACATACTTGACTTTCTTGACTGATGAAAACCAGGCATCCTTCTAAAGTGCGAAGAGTTTCGCGTTATGGACCGGTGGTCTCCTTCAGCCGTGATGAGCGATCCTTTCTTCCTAGTGATGATGAGGGGCTCCTCATTGAACGGAGTTGCATTCTTGCGCTGTTGCTGCTGTCGGACCACAACCATGTCCCCTGGCGCCAGGTCGCTCTCTCTGGCTCTGCGCTTGCGGTCAGCCGCTTCCTTCATGTGTTCTTTCATGAGGGAGTCTCTTGTTCTCATCTCCGCGTCCTCTTCGTACTGTCCTTCATGGTCGGGTGCGTGCGGTAGTCGCGTTCTGATCATTCGTCCGAACATCACCTCCGAAGGTGACTTCCCCGTGGTGCTGTGTGGGGTGTTCCTGTAGTCACGCATAAGTTGGTACAGCATTTTTTCAACAGGTTCACCTGTAAGGCGTGCGATCTGAGTTGTGCGCTTGATGTTGCTCATGAATCTTTCCACGGTGCCATTTGCTTGAGGCCACAAAGGTGTTACTTTGCGATGACGGAATCCCATGTATTCTGCGAATCTTCGAAAGTCTTGTCCCGTGAAGGGTGGTCCGTTGTCGGACTTTACGACCTTCGGTATGCCATAGATTGCGAACATCCGATCCAGTGCCGGGATGGTGTGATGTGCAGCGGTGGATGGGATGATCTGTAGGTCTGGATATCTAGAGTACTCGTCTACGGCTACCAAGATGTACTCACCCCTTTCCATGGGCCCAAAGTGGTCGATGGCTATCTCTTCCCATGTTCCTTCTGGTAGTGCGGTCATTCTTAGGGGTTCCGGGGCTGTGTGTGGCTTTACAATGGCACAGGTGGGACAGTTTTGTAATAATTCTTCCACAGAGGTGTCAAGTTGGGGAAACCATAGCTTTTGCCTCAGCATCCTTTTGGTGGATACAATTCCCCGGTGTCCTTCATGAGCTAGCTCTAGCACCTTCTGGCGTAGGTTTCGTGGTATTACTAATTTTGTCCCTTTTAGTAGTAGTCCTTCCTCTGATTTCGCGAGTTCTTCCTTTACGGCCAAAAGGCACGTGATGTCTTGTTTGATATCCTCATTCATTGTTTCTCGAATCTGTTTTGCATGTTTCCATCGTCCTGTTTCTTGGCACCTCAAAATGGTTTGTATTCCCTGATCCGTGTTGGACTCTCTCGTTATCTGTTCCATGTCAAGTCCTTGTGGTGTGCTGCTGTGAATAACATATCTGATGTATTGATCAGCAATGGATTGTTTTGGTCCGCTCTTTTCCTTGGGGTGCCGGGAGAGGAAATCCGCGGGATTTTGTTCTTTCCCTGGTCGGTGTATGATGGTGAATCGATAGTCCTGCAACCTGAGTGCCCATCTGGCTATCCTTGGTGGCATTTTGGCTTGTGGGTTGCCGTAGATGAAAGTGAGTGCTTGGTGGTCTGTCACAACCATAAAAGGTTTCCCATATAGGAAGAGGTGAAAATGCTCGCAGGCCCAGACAACCGCCAGTCCTTCCTTTTCTGCTTGAGAATAGGCTTGTTCGGTTTTTGATAGGCTTCGACTGGCGTACGATACTATGTGTTTCCCGCCTCCATCTTTGTCATCTAGTTGCGTGAGAATGGCGCCTAGCCCAACGGGACTGGCGTCCACGACGAGTTCTGTTGTCTTCTTGGGATCAAAGTACGCCAGGTATCGGGCGTCCGAGATGCGGTCCTTGATGATCTGGAATGCTTCTTGGCATTTGGTTGACCATGCAAACTCGGTGTTTAGTTTGGTTAGAGCTCTCAGGGGTTCACTGATGGACACGAAATCACATATGTACCTCGTGCAGTAGCTTGCGAGCCCCAAGAATGATCTGAGGTCCGATGTTGTTGTTGGTGGTTCAGCTTCACGGAGCGCACTGACCTTTTCAGGGTCTGGTGTCATGCCCTTCTCTGAAAATACGTGTCCGAAGAATCTGAGCGTCTTCTTGCGGAATTCACATTTTTCTTTGTTGAGTGTTAGCTGGGCTTCCTCTAGAGCCATGCAGACTCTCATCAGAGTGTCATTGTGTTGTTCCTGAGTTTGGCCGAAGACTAGAATGTCATCGCTGTAGTTCAAGCAGTTGGGCACATGCTTGATGACATTGTGGATTTCTGCTTGAAAAATTTCGGCCGCTGAGGATACTCCAAAACTGAGTCGCTTGTAGCGGAACAAACCTAGATGGGTGGCAAAAGTTGTTATGTATCGCGAGTTCTTGATGAGCTCCAGCTGATGATAGCCTTTGTTTAGGTCTAACTTCGAGAATATTGTCGCCCCATTTAAGAGATGCACCATGTCCGTTATCCGGGGGGCTTGATGTCGTTCTCTTAGGATGGCTTCATTCGGCCTTCTCATGTCTACACATATCCTAATGTCCTGAGATTCTCTTTTAGGTACTGGTACTATAGGAGAGACCCATGGTGTGGGGCCTTCCGCGGGTTCAATGATGTCGGCTTCTAGTAGCTTAGTTAGCTCGTTTTCAACTTGCTGTTGAATGTTGATGGGGATGCCCCTGTAATGCTGGGCTACTGGAGGGATGTGGGGGTCGATGTGAAGTTCAATCTGTTTTCCTTTTAGTTTTCCTAGGCCTTTGAACAGTGCCGGGAATATTTGATCGATGCTTGCCGTTGGATCTAGGTACTTGTGCACCATGAGGCGGTATAATATGTGAATGAGTCCCATCTCTATGGCTGACCGATAGCTCAAGATGCATCCGCTCTCGGTGGCGGCTTCTAGCACGTGCATGGGGATGCTTTTCTTATGTTCCTTGTACTGGCATGATGCCATGAAAAACCCTTTGCAGGCTAGGGATGTTTTTGAGCCATAGGGATAGATGAGGGCTCGTGCTGGCTGTAGGCGAGGAGTGTTCGGTATGCTTCGGTATACTTCTTCGCTTATTACATTCACAGTTGCTCCCGTATCTATCAGGAATTCTGCAGCTGTTTGGTTTATTCGTATTCTTAGCATCGGGCTGTGCTCTTTGGCCATGTCGTTTCCAAGGGCGTATAGATATCCCTTTTTCCGCGGTGCTTCTTGTTGCATTTCCGGTCTGCGGGATCTCTCTTCTGAGGATGCGCTTGACACACTCTCTGACTGTGATTGTTCTATGAGGCATCTCACGTATCTTCTGGGTCGCCGTCTTGCTTTTGGCTGGGTGGTTTTGCTCTCCCTCCATTCTCTCCTCTCTTGTCTTCTTTCCGGTTGGTCGTCGTGAGGACGGCGCCGTCCTTGTTCCTGGAAGTGGTGTGCTGCCCTGTTGTGGTGAGAGGGTTGGTACTGTTCAGGTTCCATCGAGGGCTTCCCATTTCTGCCAGCCCCTTTCATTTTGCTGCGAAATATCAGGCATACAGACTTGTAGTGGTTGTCGCCACCACATGCGGAGCATGTCTGTCCCATGGCCGGACACGTCCCTTCGTGTGGGTATTCATGGCCGCACCTGTAGCAGAAAGGATCTTGATTGGTTCTTGTCGTACCCTCCAGCTTGTTTATGCTTTCTTGTTTGCTGTGTGTGATCTTTATGTCGTCCAGGCCTTCCACTTGCGCTGCAAGGGCAGCGTCGGATCTCGCTAGGCGCAGGATTTCTTCTAGACTTCTCGGCTGTTGTAGTAGTCGCCTCCGGAAGTCCGCGCTTTCGCACCCCACTATGATTTGCGACCTGAGGGCCTCCTCGTTCGAGTAGTTGTTGAAGTCACAGTGCTTCATTTTTGATTTTAGCCTCATGACGAACGCGTCTATGGATTCTCCTTTGTTTTGCTTGGTAGTGTGGAATACATGCCGTTCGTAGTCTACGTTTGTGTGAGGCGTGAAATACTCTGTGAGCGATGTCTTTAGCTTGATGTATGTATCTATGGTGTCTTCCGGCATTTCCTCAAGGATATCTCGTACATTGGAACCAACCGCATGATTTAGAAGGTTTAGTTTTTGTTCGTCCTCCAGTGGTCCAGCTGCCTTCAGGCATACTTCAAAGTCTCTCAACCATCTTCTCCACCTTGACCCCAGGGTGCTTGTCTCTGTGAGGTCAAAATTTGCTGGTAATTGGGCCAGCAGGCTGTCCGTCATTTTTCTGTGCGGGGACGCTGGGGCGGAGGATCCCTCCTCTTGTGCTGGTGTCACTGGGACTGTGAGTGACACCCTACGGGCTGGAGTCGCTGTGGCGGTGGGTGACTCCTCTCCTGAGCCACTCATGAGCTTGACCTGGGCTTGCCTGTTGTTTGCGAGTGCGATGGCGTCTGGCCGCCACTAGGGGGCACTGCGTTGGGGGATTTGCTCTCCTTGTGCCAAAACCGGGTGTGGATGGCTGCGTGGGGCTCTATGAGGCCTTGTAGATGTGCCTCTTGACTCGCTGCTTGCGTTGGGGTTCTTGCTTACCCTTTCATGCAGGTGCTAGAAGTGGGCACACTGTGTCCGTTGCCGTCGGCGGGAGGCCAGCGCTCCTCGACCGCCCGGTGGTGCGATGCGGGGAGTCACTGCTCCACCCGCGGCGTTGGGATACACGCCTGCCGGCGTTGATGCCGTTGGCGGGAGAGAGGTCTTCCCTTTCTCCCGCTCGGAGGGTTGTTTCGCGGGGAGCTGCGGCTCCTGCTCCACCCGTGGAGTGAGCGCTTCGGCGCCTTTCCTTACACGGGGAGCTGCGGCTCCTGCTCCACCCGTGGAGTGAGCGCTTCGGGGCCTCTTCCGGCGGAGCTCTCACGCTCCGACCCTCTATCCTCGGGGCATCGGAGGGCGAAAACTCACGGGCGTCCGAGCGCTGTGACCTGAGGCGGCGGGCACGGCGGGGCGCGTGTCCGCCTCGTCGCCAGATGTAGTGTCCTGTAGGTGGACCTCCTCACGCTCTCATGCGTTCCCTCTCTTAAGAATGAGGCGGACACGAGAGCTGGGGTGCAACACGTCTTGGCTTTATTTTACATCAACCCTAACTGCCGCTCTGCGCGGTAACCCCTCCTCTCCCTGTCACGTGGGGCGCAGCCCACTCAACAACTAAAACAAAGAGAGAGGACTGTTCCTCTCTTCGATACACTGGTGACGACACCACAGGACAAACCCCCCTCCCAATCTACAGCACGAGGACAAAAAAATGAAGTTAGTTTGGTGATCAACACATTTCCGGCTGCAGCTTTGACTGACAGAACTGCCAGCCAGCCACAGCATCATGCAAACTGCTGTGGCCAGCTGGCACTTTTGTCAGTCACAGCTGCCTGACTTGATCAGGGCGAAGGCATCTCCCGTCGCGGCTGTGGTTGGGGTAATGTGGCCTGCTGTGTATTGGTGGGACCGAGGGGCCCTGGGAAGGCCCCGGCTGAGCTCCACTTTTTGGAGACTGCCAGGGGCCGGCCCTGGCTGGCCCCCACCCACTTAAAGCACTGATTGTCCCCACTCTGTGTATCATATACACATCTCGATTCCACAGCATCCCATCTCACTAAATATCAGTACCACCCTCATCACTTGTTCTCTATCCCCTTCTCCATTGCCTGGGCTACTGCTAATCCCTGCTGCTCTGCCGCCTCGCACTGTTCTCCTGCTGCTCTGCATCCTTGCTCTGTCCTTCCTTTTGCGCTGCCTCCTCACTCCTTTCTCCCTGCCGCCCGCCTCCTTGTTTCTCTGCCCCACCACTGCTACTGCTTTTCACTTTATTGGAGATTAAGGATGCATCTGTGGACAGTCATTTTGTAACGCCCTCCCCTGCTGGCTGCAGGTCCTACTGTGCTATATTCATCCACCCCTCCCTCTCACTCCTCTTTGTCTTTCTTTTCTGGTGCTTTTTACTCTTACTCATTTGTTTTCAGTCACTAAGCCTCTCTCCTTTTCCGAGTTGACCCCTTTCTCGTATGTCCTCCAGCTTTGCAGACTTCGGTTGTATGCTGGAAATCATCCGCCTCGAGTATTTGGCCGATGGTCGCTCCCTCGTTGATACAATGGGAAGAAGGCGTTTCCGGGTGCTGAAACGGGGACACCGAGATGGGTATCACACTGCGGATGTCGAGTACTTGGAAGACAAAAAGGTTAGAGCTGAGGGTTTGTGGTTGTCTTTCCTTTTTGTTTTTTTACAAAGAGGTGGGGGGCTGCAGAGGAGTAAACTGCACACAAGTTGACAAGCTAGTGCAAAAGGTCAACATACCTGAAAATGTCTTTCACCTACTGATTTCTAGTTCAATCTGAAAGGTGGACGCAGCAGGTGCAAGTAAAATTGGTGGAACAGCGTGGGCAGTCTGTTCCAAGCTCTCTTAAAGTGAGAATTATTACGTTGAGGAACAGTAACTTCTCGTTTTGATCCTGTGAATCTAAGGCAATAAAGTGGCATATTAAAAAGTACTTTTTTAGTGGTAGTGTTTGACAGGCTAGTGAGCCTTTCGTGGACCAAGAAGTTATAGTATGAAATTATTAAGGGGATTGCAGAAATAAACATTCAAGTATTTGGGAGGCTTTAACTTTGGATCACATTGACCAGTGTGAATGAAAATGTCTCAAATATGCAGCCTTCTGACTTTTTAGTAGCTCCTCAATGGGATGAATGAAGTTAACATCGTTCCACAAAATACCATACCGTCTTCAGATTCGTGTGGAAAATATTTCCTGAGAAAATGGACTTGTGGAGTTTTAGTGTGGCCCAGTAGATGGCGACTAGCCAAACTACAAATCCTTACGTGGTTTGGTGACCATCGGCTGAGTTTTTTTCTTCTTTTTGTACAGATAAAGAATAAAGTAGGACATGGGCAATTAAATGTATTTCTTTTGTTTGATCTGCACACCACAATGACATCGAAATCTAGGAATTTTGTTGGATGCCACACTCAAACTTTTGGATCTGGTATTCTTGATCCATGGACCCAGCAATCAAAAACGTTTTGAAGGGCCATGTATCAGCAGGCAAGTGTGTGCTTCGGAGGGACAGACTATTCCCCCCTTTTAAACTAATAAAATGGAGACCACTTACTTGGACTTCTCCTTTTAAAGTTAAGCTGGCATTGGGTGCTCTGCAGGCCAAGCAGTGGCTCAGTGGACCCCAGGGTTCAAAGAGTACCCTTGGGGAACCAATTGACAACCAGTTAGCCCTGGAGAGATTGCAGGCAGGGATACTGTTTTCTGGGGACACTTTGGGCTGTGTCTTTGTGCTTGGCTGAAAGCTATCCTGTGGGCACAGTGGCCGTACTCTGTGTGCCCTGCTGGTCAGGAGGCATTGTGCCTAAATGGTACTGGAGGACTTTGGTTCTTGCCCATGCTGCTGACTCGGCCTTCCTCCAATTGGGCTCCATATGTTTGTGTCAGTTCCTGGCTTTGGTCTTTATAGTGCAGCCATCAACTTTCTCTACTTCTGAACCTTTTAATACCCCACAGCGGGTGAGAATTGTATTGGGTCGATGAGAGCCAATTGAAATGAGTGGACATTGTAGGAGGCAAGGCTGGTGAATTAATGGCTTCCAAGGTGAGTGACACCCGCCTAAAGTGTGTGAGTTGAGAGGTATGCATCCCTGGCTCAGTTGATTTATGCCCTCCTGTATCTGAGAATATTCTCGTATAATTCCTTTTAAAACAACCTTAATGTGATCTACAGCACTTTGAATGTGCCTCCCCGTTTAGTTTTGTGTGACTGATGGTTGAGCTGTCCACTGATTTATTGCACCGAAATTCTTGCTTTATAGATGTGCTTTTTTACCCTTATTGTTAGTCTGCTTCCAAAGCCAGTGAAAATCATTGTGAAAGCTAAAGGTTCTTTTCTTTGATAATTAAACCGAGAAAACTCGTATCATAATAGAACCAGTTTCCTTTATTTAATCGGCTTTACTGTTTTGGGATGAAGTCCACCTTCCAAAAGCACAGCTGTGCTAATTGACACCTTACCAAGGATAAAATATTCCGGAAAACAGAAAAAAAAACATATTAGCAGGTATGCATGTAAAACATTAGATTGTGCCACTTTAAAATGGGCATGCTTCTTCAACTTTCTAGCATGCACCACAGTGACGGAACGTTCATTTTCTTTTGCTGTTTGGTCCAAGGATTTCAAACCATTTTAGTATAGCTTTCCCAAACTTCTTTTCTTATATTCTTTTTTTTTTTGGCTTACTGAAGTGTCTTTTATCTGCTCATTTTTTTACAAGGCAATTATCTAACCTTTTTTCCATTTAGTCCGGTTTTACATTCGGGACCCTCCACTTAAGGCAGAGTTTGCGTGTGCTTCCTTCGGTGAGGGGAAAAATAAAGAAAATAGTAATCCTGCCCTCTTGCAGAAGGTGGCTGTTGGGAGAGATTTTCTTTTTTCCCCTTTTACCTCCAAAGGTTACACTGGCTGCGTGGCTCGGCACTCTTTGGATGCAGCACGATTTTCAGGACTCATTTGAAGTGAACGTGGTATTTAGCTTAATGGCACAAAATGGAACCCTATCCAATGAAAAATTGTTGCCTTTTTAAGGTGTCGGAAGAGTATTTCGGATTTCAATACCTAATGTATTTTGCTGTTATGCTTTCTGTGATGTATTTGGCAACATACAACTCACAAGTGCTTTTGGGTTTTTGATATCTAACTCCGTAATAACCAAAAAACTATGTCATCATAATGTTAGAACTTCACACTAATAAAATGTGTGCAGCTTGTACGTTCGTCTGTGTTCAGAGTGTGATTGCTCTTGTACGCTGCCTTCTCAGGTCAGGAAATGGCTTATATGGTAATTCCTTTCCCAGGGAAAGCTGGGGTTTCCGTGGGTTGTGTGTGGGTGGGGGTGGCTAGGTTGAGGGTGAGGTTTTTATGCTCTCTATTTTCGATATGGTACCAGAAAGTCTCTTGCTGGGAAGATGTGTGGTAATCAGTGGCGATCCATGTTTGGTTAACCACTGGCTGTATGAATGGTACAGTTCCTTACCACTGGTGGGCTTGTGCTTGCTCCCAGCCTGAATCTTGGATAAAAGGAGGACTTGTGTGACTGTTCTGCAGATCATTGTTGGAACCAAGACTTCTAGGAAGAAGAGCAGCCCACTGACGGCCCCTGCAGCTGACCAGAATCAACTCAGTGTTGTCCCGGTGAAGCCCTGTTCCTCTGTCTCAAGAAGACCCTCATTGGTTGTTTGACCCCAGGACAAGTGGGAACAACCGTTCTCAACCCCTGTTCGAGGATTTGTGCCTTCTGAGCCTTCGGAAGTGCCCTTGCACCAACCTGAGCTCTCTACTGGACTACCTCGCTGTAGCCATCACCATTCAGAGTAAAACCGTGAAACTTTGCAGATGTTCAGCTTGTCATGAGTCACCTGCTCCTGCATTTTCAGCCTTCTCACATGAAGGGAAGCTGTGCTAGGCCTGCTCCTGTGTTTGCTGCTGCAAAATCGCCTATTGCTGTCTGGCCATGGGGACTCCCGTTGAAACACATCTTCAAAACTGTGAGGTGTCCTGAACTGGTCTGCCTGCAAAGGTCTTCATCTCTCCCTATTTTTGGCCTTCTGCTTGAAGTTGTCTGGAACCGATTCCTATGTACCGCAACCAACCGAAACTAAATCCTGACACAGAGTGACTTTTGCACCTGCAGCCCCCTGGGCCTTCCACGACCGAATCAAGTGCAGAAGATTGTGTCCGCAATGGAGTCTCGTTCACTTAAAGTGATCTCAGAAGAATGAGTCAGTTAACATTCCTGTTTTGGTCCCCTTACCTCCATAGGGTTATGTTGGGTGTAAAGTACTGGCCCTAAACTAAGCAAGTTAAAACGTCTGTGTTAATCTGGCCACTCTCTGATGTGCCCCCAGATAGGGGTTGGGGCAGGATCCCACAGGCTTGCCAGCCTGTGAGACCAGGTAACTATCTTATAAAAGCAACTCTGGGCAGTCTCAAACCTGGTAACTCTATTTCTGGGGGGCACGCGCCAACCATGCGCTTCAGCATCCATATTGTGGCACATGCAGTCTCCACCGGAAGAGGCAACAGAATGCCGAAGAAGCCCGAACCACCAAGAAGAACATTTCAAGATGGTGCCTAATACACAGATGCTTATGAAAACTTGCAATCCCAATCTAACCACAATAGAAAGACTTAACCAATCACTGGACTTAGTGACAGAACAAAAGTAGAGATGAATAACCAATCCCAACAAGGGATACTAGAACCTTTGGGAACAAATCAATCTGAGACAGTTTTTTATAAAATAATCCATAACCTTCTGGGTAAACACGAGAATTGTGCAGATTAGTCTGTGTCTTGGACCCAGAGGAAGCAGACACATGTGCTGAGGCTCCCGTAATAAAATGGGAGATTTCTGAAGAAAGGAGTACTGGAGGAAGACTATACAAGCCTGGAGACGCTTGAAGGGGAGAGGGAGATCTGCTAATACCTGGAAACCCTGGTCGAAAGGCTGGCCACAGGAATACAAAAGCACCTCCCAAATCATTGGGGGAACTTGAGAGCCAGAATCTGAGATGTTCAACCGGCTACCTCCCTCACGAAGGTAAGTAGAGGAACCAGGCCTGTGGAAGGAGGGCAAGAGAATTGGTTGCCTGAAAAGTACTCTGAATGAGTTGGGGAGAAATGCCCAGTCAACTTAAGAAAACCCAAGGTCTATGAGGGGAATCTGCAGTGAATCCGGAGATCCCAAAGTCTAGGAGCATGACTTTTTGTGAATTCTTAAAAAGCCAAGGTCCATGAAGGACTTGTTGTGAATCCCAAGAATGCTGGGGCTCAAGGGTGACCTGAGGCAAATCCTGAGAGCCAATGTCCAGAGTGCATGTCGAGCTTTACGTCTATAAGCAGTTCCAGTAGGCAGAAAAAACTTGAAGGTGGGGAGAACTACTAGGATAATCAAGCCCTGAAAGGTTTTAAGAGAAAATGTTGGCACGCCTGGCAGAAATACTAAGAAGCGAGTTGAAAGCAGAGAGTCTGAAAAAGTCCAGACTGCACGTACATCGTGAAAGCACCATCATAGGAACATTCATTTGGTTTTAACTAGCGTAGGGATGGACATTGTGTGAATAGGATTAAGATTCTCTGGTTGGCCATACTTTTAAAAATGTTTTTATTACACTAGGTACTAAGAATAAAGAGGAACTCCATATCCACCGGGAACTAAATGGAGTAATGAAACGACTATAACAACAAGGTGTTCCCGTGAAAAAAATACTTTTGGGTAATTGGTAAGCTTAAGGCAATTACTAAGTAAATATCGTGATTGAATCACATAGTTTGTAAAAAGATGGTACCTATGAGACTATTTTCATACAAAGTACGTCATTAAGCAAGAAAAAAAACAATTAAAGAATATATGAAGCAAAAATAGATTTATTATTAAATTAACAAAGGAAAAGGGGGAAAAAAAGAATACCTCACCAAAAACCTGGCCTCCAAAAAACAGACATTGTAATTTTATTCCAAGGAGGAGCAGTGAACTTTAGAATGTTAAAGGATGGATTCATAAGCAATCAGACTGACAAAGAAACGTAAACAGTTAATTCATAAACAGAGTAACAAAATACATTAATATGTACATACACCTGTGTGGACATAAATGTACCAATGAGGAGCTGATGATTGAAAGAACGCATTCAATAGAAAAAGCAAATTATAACCAAAATAGTTTCGCTTGTCGGAATATGCATTTAACAAATATGCACATACATTTTATAGTTCAAAACTGTAGAATAAACTGAAATTGTTGAAGAGGCACCAAACAGTATCCCATCAAAAAGTATAACTCACAGTCCCTGGCTAGTTCATAGCAAATTACTTCACACCATCATGTTTCGCAGCAGACAGAAGAAATGTCTTGTGACTTAGAGACAAAAATGTCATTGGCAGAAAAAATCGATACGCCAGCCGCTTTAATGAATTAATATATGCGTGGTGGGCCCCCCGACTCTTGTTCAGGTTGTGAAGAATCATCCCCAAACTAACACAGTGGCACAGTGGGCGATTCGGTGGTAAAGAAAACAGATGCACCACCTTCGTCAGGAAAAAGGTTTTCTCTATACAGCCTCTAAGAGTCCCCTATCATTTTCCCAGTTCTGGTGATATTCTGGTTTCTGGCCTTTCGTTGTCGAGTCCTGTTTTGTTCTGGTTTTCATGAAAATGCTGATCGGTCTGTGGTGGACAGTGGCAACATGGGAACTACTAAATTATAAACATTTTATTGGAATCTCCAAATAATTTAACATTTTAATTAATGCACTTAATGAGATTGACTCATTCTGATGTTATACCTCAGAATAAGGTGGGTCTAACTCGGGAAGGGGGTCCTATCCTAAAGCTGAACAGCATCAATCTGCTGATTAATCAGAGTGGCGTGGCAATGCTGCTCAGTTATGGCAGGGACTGCTAGCCTGCCATCTCATTCAGGCAACTCCTATCCAGGATCCTACACAGATCTGCAAAAGCCCCTGGAACCCTCCTGCTCCATAGTGTGCCGCCCTCTGAGGCCTGGTCCATTCTCGTCACTGGTCCCAGGCACGGACTTCACACAAAGGCTACCAAAGAGGGGCGTGTTTACATAGTGAGGTCCATGCTAGGGGCTTGTAAACATATATTTTACCTTTTAAAACACAAAATCTTTGTCATATCTCTTGATTAGAGGCCCCTGCTTTAGCCAGAAGGGCTTGTTTGTGCCTTTCCTGCAAGGACTGGTGTGTCCATCGCCAAATCTCAAGTTTGTATTTACCGAATGTAACTTTGGGTGCTTTCAAGTCCTGTGCTCTGTAGTAGATGGTGTTTAGGGAAGCTATAATGCTGCATCCTGGGTGGCCCAGGCATTGGTTTCTTCATTTGAGAAAGTGTTTCATTGAACCCCTGGCTATACTACTAAGAGATGCAACATCATGGAAAGGTTTTCTCTGGCGAGAGGGCATGGAAGACAGGGTCTCCCTATATGCTGATGACCTTTTAGTGTATATGAGGGATCCGATTCACTCTTGTCCAGTGGTTATGGAATTATTGGACCAATATGGGTCCTTTAGTGGACTGAGAGTGAACTGGTCCAAATCCATCCTTTTCCCAGTTAACGGTGCGGAACGTATTATCCCGGTAAACTGCTCATACCGAATTGAATTGGAACACTTCTGCTAGCTAGGAATCCAGATCATGGTTAATCTCGCAGAATATGTAGTGAGAAACTTACACCCCATTACAGAGAGATGTACAAGGGATGTCCGACACTGGATACTACTCCGGCTGACACTATTGGTTAGAGCGGCGCTATTTAAAATGTTGGCCCAGCCATGCTTTCTATATGTCCTGCAGAATGCCCCACTCCATGTACCGGCCTTAGAATTTAACAAAATTGATGGCGCCCTTAGAACACTTCTAGGGGGAGGGGGACATGCACGGATAGCGCTGCAAACACTCCAACGCTCCACCTCGTAAGGCGGTATTGGGCTACCACACCTGCAAACCTTCTACTGGGCTAGACAAATGGCGGTGATCAATGATGTGCCACATGGGAATGGAGACCTACCCCATATCCGAGCAGACATTGCTGCGATGCAGGGGTTTCCCCTGCTAGGATGCCTGTACCAAAAATTCAAATACGATGACAACCCACATCGCGCTGATATGGAAAGACTCCCACAAACATATTGGCTGGGACAAAAAGATTACCCCAGTGCAGACACTATGGCGAAACGGTCATCTACCCGAATTGAGAAAACTACCGAAATGGCCGAGGTGGACATCAATGGGAATAACTAAAATTGGGGATATAATTGTGAATGGAGAAATGGCATCCTTTGAGGACCCAACTACTCGTTTTGGCCGTCCCAACTCTGAGCGTTACCGCTACCTCCGATTAAAGCATGCACTACACATACATCTCCCCCTACTGTCTAATATGCCGGAGTGCACACCAATGGAAAGGAATATAGTACCCGATAAAATAGCTAATGAAGTTACTTCCGTCCTGTATAATGCTATCGCTTCCTTTGCTACATCTGACCTTTGCAACTTGAAATTCAAATGGGAAGGGGATATTGGTCCAATACTACCTGAGGACTGGGTGACAGTGCTAATGCATCCACGGGAAACTGCAATCTCTTCTAGACGTCGATTGATACAACTGAAAGTCCTACATAGAGTGTATTATCCACGAGTAGCCCTTTATCGCTGGAACCGGGCCACCGACCCTAAATGCCTACGCTGTTTACAAGGAGAGTGTACCTTTTTTCATATACTGTGGGAATGCCCCCAGATTCAAATGTACTGGCAACGTTGTTGTGATAAACTGTCTGCAGTCCTTGGTCGCACCATCCCTAGAGACCCTATTAGGTTGCTACTGGGTATTGAGGAAGAGGGGGATACAACATGCTTTGAGAAAATGTTTCTTTCCACAACCACTGGAATAATCAAATGCAATGTAGCAAAACTATGGGGGGTCCAATATTGCTCAGCACTTCGCACAATGGGTAACAGATGTGAACATTTGTATGTTGATGGAGCAGCGCATCTATACAGCCAGAGGCTGCCCTGGGAAAGCCAAAGAAATCTGGCAGAAATGGGAAGACGCACAATAACTAAACCGACTCTGAATAAACTCTGTAGAATACTTATATGGGATGAAAGTATGCGAGACTAAGACACAATGTACTGTTGGAAGGTTCTGGATCTGTGCTCGTTTCGTTTTGGTTTGTTTGCCATGTAATATTTAATGTGTTTACTCTTCTAAGTACGCTTAAAACAAATAACATGTTTTATTTAAAAAAGAAAAAGAAAGTGAGTATTGCAGCAGTCCTATGTATTTATTTTTTACTATCTCTGAAGCAGCCAACTTTAAAGGAATGGTTCGGTCAAAAAATTGTATTGCCCCTACGGGGGTCGGCCATGTATTTTTAAGCCTAAGTCGCTCGATTTTAGAAAAATTTCCTATGGGCCTTACCAGAGTTTTCGTCCATTAAACGCACGCGAAAACGGGCACCAGGGAGCTGCCTTTTGTGATAATCCTATCATTTCCCCCATCGCCCTGGCTGACCTGCTTTTGCGGCACTAAATCATATCCCCTGCCCCTGAGCCTGACATTATCAAAACATTCATATTCCCCGTCTCTCTCCGTGACGTTACTGTGCTGCGTAGGCAAACGCGCCCAGTCGTCTTCTACGCGACTTCACACAGAACCCGGAAACCAACACAGATCAGCTCACAACACAGCGCACCACAATTCGGAATATGAAACTGTACTTTAAAATCAAACAGCAACACGGTAAATTTGGTAAAGTACATTTATTTGACATTAAATGTTTATAGAATATTCTGCAATTGCCATATGAACTCCGAAAGTCATTTATTTTCTTTTATCTCTATCCGCAAATCCTTACGATTTTATCGTTAGTCACGCGCTGTTCATTTATGGTACACAGGGTGTTGGTTTTTGTTCAAAGAGGCACTTTTGTCGCACGTTGAACCGCAAGGCTGTTCCATCAAGTAGGCACTAGGCCAGCGTAAAGGTTGATATGTTGCTTCTAGCCTCTAGTACCGCGTAAGGGCATATGGGCCCCTGGCGATCGTCCCATAAAATCGGCGATCGTCCCATAAAATCATCAGAATGGTGCAGTTGTTTACATTAAGCTGCAGCTGGCGGCTGAAGAAACCGTCTGCCGGTGTCTGAAACTGGTGGCAGGGGCAAAATGGAAGGATGTACCTATTTTGAAAACATAAAATTAATAATTAGTCTCGCCAGCCGATCTTTATTAATATTATTCATTTTATTTATTACGGCCGAGCTGAAACTATTTGCTTTCAAGGATGGTGCAATGGAGTATGTTCGGCTCTAAAATCAATGCGAAAACTAACGAAATAAATCGAGGTTTGTACACAATGAGAAACGACTTTGTCTACATGCATGTGGAATGTGGACCTGCATGCCCATGTGCCCGCTACAAGGACGATCCCACAAACCTTTTCAAAGCTCTTCATTCATTCATTTATTTATTCATGCATCCATTCATTAATTTCTTCATTCCGGTATAAAAGCGTCTAAAGAGTTACTTATATTATATTTGCAATTTCCATTGTGTCTCTGCGTAATGCAGTCCGTAAATCCCACTGTGCTCTTGACAACGGTTTTTCGTATACTGAACTAACATGAAACTCGGTCTAGTTTAAGAATTTTCTGCCTTATCGTCTCAAACGTTATTGCACCCCCTAACCCCACCTTCAAATGAAGTTCTTTCTGCATGGTCCCTGTCTCTCAAGGTCAAAAAACAATAGAACCTTATTCTGCCAGTGCGAGTTGTGAGCCTCTTCAGGGCGCGAGCTAAAAATCAAAGCCGCTGACCTTCACTAGAAATTAGCATACATTCTTTCTTTGCAACATCCCGTAGTAAAGCCATCTGTGAGAACTTGAAGTTTCGAATCCATCTATGTAGTGCGCCTCAATGTGCAAATGCAAACTGGCTTCTCTCCCATCTGCAACGGCTCGCTTGGCGCGTTGTAAGGCCCCAATTTTGTCCTCGTTGTCTGCGAGCTTTGAAGCCCCAAAGGACCATAACTATTGAGACTTTTAATTTTTTGGGGAAGGTCAGGGAAAGTATAAAGTACCCGAGGAGTTGAGTTGAAAGTGAGATTTATTGTTTGTTTGTTTTATTAATTGCAATACGCAAGCCTCCCCTCGGTTAACAGTGCCCAGCATTTATAAGAGATTGAGAAAATTAGTTACATGAACAAAAATATATACACACACATATATATATACAAGGTCAGCAATATGAGGTGAATAGAAAGAGAATTCAAAGACGAAACCCAGGTAGTTCGGCACCCAGGATGGTGAAGGTAGGGCTTAGGGTTAGCGTACTTTGTATGCACACTGTACAATAAAATGTATTTACAAAAAGACAATCGTATTACAGTTATTTAAACCTGGATTTGTACTTCACAACCAGCTCTCCTTTGGGTGGACATGGCACAGTGGCAATGTTGGGTGGCAATGGATCAGTGCTCTGCACAGAAACGTTCAAAATTCCATATCTGTGCTTCTCTAATACAGCAACAATAAGGCTTTTGACAAAGTCGAACTCCATTTCCTCATAGACTGGTTTGATCACCCATTGCTTACTTCTTTTTGAAAAGGCCTTAGTGTAGCGAGGCATCCTTACATTACCCTTAGTCCTAGATTGTTCACGGCCGAGATTCTCGTTATGGGCCAAGACGGCAAGTAGAGTCCTATGTCTCATGCCCTGTATGCTGAAATGCAAGCGCTTTGGCCTGTACTTTAGGCACATATTGTGGAACACCTCCAAACCTCCAGTGTGACAGAATTCTGTCAGTCCCCTCAAATCTCTTGATAGAGTTTTATCGAAAACAATCTTCTCAATGGCTTTGTGTGTCAGTGAAGATGGATTCAACCACTTCTTCTTCCGTGCCTCCACTGGGGATAAAGGGCCATGTTCACGTTGGTGGAAATGTAGGTTTTCTGACCAGCGGTGCACGTTGTTACAGTGGTGCATCAGTGACCGCCATTTTTCAAGTAGTATTTCCACTGACCCTTCACAAGTTTTGGAGCTCCACCAAAGATGGTTGCTGATAGACTGGGACCACTCTGAAATACTTTCCAAACCTTTTTTTTTCCCCTGCAGCCGAGATTTTCTTATTGATTGATTTAGCAAGATGCCATACGTCAAATTGATGTTTAATATGTGGGAACTGCTCTCTCATTGTCTTGGCAATTGAAACGTGTCTGTCCGTGGCTATGAGGTCGATGTGCATTCCACTCGATTGCAGATATTCCACTGATTTTATAAATCCTAGTTTCTCCATGGCCACTGAGGATGTACATTGTGTTACCTGCACGACCACCGAACTCACAATTTTCTTACTATCCATGTCCTGAAAGTGGTAGGTGCAGTACTTGGCAGAAAATCCAGGGCTGTCGCACTGTCCATCGCCGGCTAGCCTGAATCGTTTGCCTTCGAATGTACTTGCTAGAGACAATTGTTCAATTTTCCAAGCATCACTAATGGCCGGAAACAGATAATCAAGTTGGTATTTGTAGTACTGCGTTTTTGAAATGAAATGGAGTCCCACAAACTGAAAGAAAGACTTTAACTTTCTAAAACTGGAGCCACTAAAAAGTGATGCAGCTGCAAACAGTAGATTGCCTGCTGGCAGTTTCCCCAGCATCGGTTGTGCAGACCATAAGAACGTATGATGTAATCTACAGGCGGCATGTATTGTGACGTTACTGCCTTGTTTTTGACGAGTCAAATGAATCAATGGCTTCTGTCTTGATATTGGGCAAAATCTTCCTCGGGGCCAGCCCTTTGAGAGCAAAAATACCCAATTCAGCCCAAAATACAGGTTCTATTGTGCTGAGCAGTGATCTCATGCTAGTGACAAATGACACCCTCAAAGTGTTATTAGCATATTTATTCTAAGCAGTGAATTTCATATACATTTGGGATTCAAGTTACAGAATATTACAAAGCATAACACTTAGAGCAATGCAAAATATAGTGAAACATGGAACTTAGATAAACATAGAGAAACATAGAGAAATATAGAGAAACATAGAGAAATATAGAGAAACATAGAGAAACACAGTCTTACGTCCCTTAATCTCAGCCCTGGGAGACCTGGGTTTCTCATAAGCTAGCTGTAAAACAAGCCCCGCTCATAGAAAAACAAGGCTGGAGGACACCGTGAGAGCCAATTCCGGGCACCTGACTGTACACGAATCAAGTCCACAGGCGATCTCCCCCTGATCCCATGTGTGCATGGATACTTTATACTCTCTTGCTGTCAGTCACCATGACGCATAGTTCCAGAACTTTCTCTGTGAGGCTGGTTCATGGAAAAAACCCAGCTCTCTCTGAGATGCTCCCTGCTCGCTCCTACCCCCTCCCTTGTTCCCATCTGCGCTGGCTGAGGAATGTCTTATCAGTACCTTCCCAGAGAAAAGGAAGATTAGCTTGGAGCCAGGGCTAACGTTAGTGAGGCTGAATATTCTAAGGGAAGCAGGGATGTATTAACCCCATCTGCAAGCTCTAAAAGGCATGCACTCATAGCTTAGTGTTTATAGCGCTTAAGACTGGCTATCTAAGCGCTATATAGGTGCCATGATGTTCCAAACACTCCAAAAACCTATTAGCTACATGGCTAGGGGCCCTCCCTGCCTGTCTATCAACAATGTTTAATTTGACCTATCTCATACTAGGCCTGCATATTCCTTGTAGCTCACTACTGCATAATGGAAGTGCTACAACAGACTACTGTCAGCATTTTTAGCACATACTTTGAATACACTATTGGCTTTCAGCGGCTAATGCTGTCATCTAAAGCCCTGATTGGCAAGGTTGCAATTTCGTGTATCACTACATTCCACCCCTATTCAACGTTTGTGCGACAAATGCTGACTAATACCTATCAACATAGTATTTAGTGCAGTGATAAAGACCTAGGGGCTTTGCAAGAGGTTTAAGCAAACTATCTTCTAGCGGTTAGTTAGCGTGGCATGCAAGGTAAAACACTACCTAAACAAAAATGTACACAAAGTGAACAGTGACATATACCCTTGCCAGAACCTGGCCTACACAAAAATACCTACGCCAAGTGAACATGGACATTTACTCTAGCCAAAACCTGGCCTACACAAAAATACCTAAATCAATTTTGTATAACTGATTGTCAGTTAAAAAGCAGCATGCAGTTAAAATGTCAAGGCAATCCAGTGTAGTCTAATCTACAATGCACTATTGCATTTATGTATGGTTACCAATTCTAAAACCTGGCAGCCTTTCACCCTAAGGGCCTACCCTCCCCCTGATCCCAGGGCATTCAAGCGTGACTATGGGCTGTTGTGACTAGACACTTCCCCCAGGTAGGTGGAACCCAACCAGAAACCATCTAATTTCTTGAACAAGGTGAACCCATGGGCACCAGGTTGTCTAAATAAAAACAATTCTACTAATTTACATCAAAGCATGGCATGTGTTATTCATGCAATCAAAAAAGCAAGCAATTCAATCCATATGTATGCTGGTAACTGTAGCTCTGCGTGCCAGTGTGTGGAGGATGGTTGCCCCCACCCAGTAAAAAGCCAACACCTGCTGATTTAACAATGTTTGCCATACAATGCATTGTGTGTATTTAGCAGTCTTGTTGACCTGCCCTATGGCAGACAAAAATGTCTTCATGTCTAAAATTCTGTTATCTTCAATTGGCTGTCAATACTTGTAGCAGTGCTGGGCATATCAATGGGCCCCACTAGGCCAGAAGTTCTATAGCAGAGCTGGCATCAGAACCCATAGTGGCTAGCTTATTGTGCACAGTTTCTATGTCACAAGCATATAAAGCTCCTGCAATTAATGAATCTAGCTCCCTAGCTACGCGCACTCTAGTGATGGGCCATAGAAATGGACTCCATTTGTAGCAGCTTGGTAGTACTAAGGAAACATTGCCTCATGATAAATCTATGTCTAAGTGTAGCACTGTAATAATGAAGGTGTGCATTACCAGTCTACAATTTACATGTTGTCTTACTACTGGAAAATCTAACAGGTTCACAGTGTCTACCTTCTGTGACTTGGAGAATACCCTTCTTCAAGTGGGATATCTACCATATACAATAATAACTTTAGCCACAAACACCATACTACTATCCGGCAGTGGCTGTTTCATCACACCATGGAAAAAATTCATTTAGTCAAGTTATAGTTCATTAAATCTTGGCGAGAACACTCGCTGCAGTTCTTGGTCAGAAAAACATCACATTAGACAAATTAAACAAATGGTATCCATTCAGTGACAAAAGATGCCTGACAATGTGCCAGGCCAGTACTCTAGCAATTCCATGTGGATACTCATTTGCAGCGCTTTTCCAAAGAATTATTCCAAATGTTTACAATCAAAAGGTGACTCTTTGCATTAGTGTGCTGGAGACAGCTGTCCCCACAAAAACATGAAACTGGTTGGTTTAACAAAAACCGTGTCACACTCTGTGTCATAAAAATCAAACATCAAGTCAGTCATGGTTTCATTTACCTGC
Organism: Ambystoma mexicanum; assembly: GCF_040938575.1. NCBI lineage: Eukaryota > Metazoa > Chordata > Amphibia > Caudata > Ambystomatidae > Ambystoma > Ambystoma mexicanum. Next base: position 352,821,256 of record NC_090926.1, read on the forward strand.
CTTAAGCTGGCTGTAAAAGTATCCAGTGTTTCAAAGATTACCATTTCAAATTATAGCTCATACACTTGGCAGCATTACTTCAATTAAGAATCTTAACCTACGCACAGGTGACTTCGATGTGCGCACTCATCTTATCTCAAAATTAATTACACTCCTGCTTGCATAATTCTGCTGCCCCAACAGTTCATAAATCATTCTCCTGCCTACGTGCAATGTAGAATATTTTTTTTTTCAAAAAACAAAACATCTCTGATTCATCTCAACAGTGCATTTAAAAACCATTTTTCAATGTGTTAGCATTCAATTGCTGTGTCACACAGCTGTATGTGGTGCCTGATGTTACAGTCCACAATTCATTGTCCATAGTCCTTTAAACAAGAAAGGGCAAAACATGTCATTTAAATGTGTAGCATCAAATACTTGATAATTAGCCAAGTCTGCACCGTGCCAGTTCAGCAAAAGTTATTACTCTGTTGGACACTATTCGCAGGTTACAGCATTGAGTGCGGTGCAGGGCACGTTAAAGTTGAAATAGCATGTCGCAGTGGCTCGCTTTCTCTGAGAATGCGTCTGACCCTTCTTTGATCAGTGTCACCCACAAACTGCATATTCACTCTCTATATTATGAAATGTCTTGTCGTGCTTTGCCTAGGCAAAATACAAACAGAAATGTTAGGATGTCATCAAAACTTCAATATCAGCGTTATCCACCCCTTCCCATAATACCACCCCCATCTTCAAAAAGTCTCATCAGGTAACTACACACTTTGTCATTGCTACTGCAATTATTTATCACCTTTCTGCATGTTTCTGGGGGCTTATTTACACTCAACCATACGGGGTGTAACTGCCTAATCACAAACTCATTTGTGCAATGCAATCATAGCTGGTCAATGGTACCTCAGACTGATCTGTGCTTTTACAAAGCCATATAGTAAGTACCCAGGTCGCACAATGCTTTTCTTTTTCACCAAAGCGATCACCAATGCCAGGCGCCAACTTGCTTCCAGTGTCCCATGATCTTGGTTTAGGTTGCCCTGCTGGCATCACTCCATTTTTCAAAGGTAAAGTCTTTCAGTCCAATACCGCTTACAGTTGTACAAGCAGCTTTGTTTATTTATCTTTCTTTTCTTAGCAGTGTCTTTTCAAGTCTCTGGTTTTTTCACTTGTCATTTTTTCAAAGGGCGTTTGCTGTTTTTGAACCACCCCTTTGAGTGCGATAGTCTAAGCCAGTTTCTTTTGTTGCTTCAACAAATCATTCATTCTTGCACTAAGCCGTGTGGCTTCTGGATCATGGCTAATGTGCAGTGTTCATGTTGTACTTCAAAGCCCCGCTCTGCATGTTGTCTCTTGCAAAACGGCTAAGCACTTTTTGTCAGTTTTGCTTCCATCTGGAATGCCATAATGTCTTTGTCAGTTACTCCATCCCCTGGCAATGTAGCTTGCAGTTTGCCAGATGTGTATTTTCTCTTCTCAAAGCGCCTAGAGGTTTCTTCTCCAGTGCACAGCGCTTTACTTCAGTTCACATCACATGGAGCATTGGAATGCAGCTTGCACAGCAATAGCGCTTTACTTCACTTCACATCACATCACATGGGAATGCGGTTTGCACAGTAATGTCTGTTGGAATGGGCAGCTGTCTTTTCTTGGCCCATTCACAGATGCATAGGTAAATGTTCAGATGTGATGTGCCCGTCTGCCATCCTGCATGAAGCCTTTGCTCCGTACCACAGTTTACTGGGCAAATTCTTTACTTTTTGAACAGCTCTCTGTTTTTGCTCCCCCTTCCTCAGGAATGCAGGCATGTTTATCTTTCGTGTGCACCTGGCAGCGCCATTAGCACGCAGCTTATCTCTTTTGCCTATAACTCTTATACTGTGGCGGCTTCACTCGTTTCAGACAGTTCATCCAAATTAACTCTTTCTTGTACTGTTTCTGCTTTTGTTTGCCTTCACGCACCTCGCCCAAGACAGCTTCAAGGCACAAGCTCTGCACACACAGCAAGACTCTTGTTTTCAAAAGCGGCACTTTTCTTGTCATTTTTCTACTCCATGTAATTTTGCAAAATGTCAAAGCGTCTTTTTTTCTTGTAATGTGCGATCTTTCAAGAGAACTCACAACCCATTAAATCTTTGTGCTATCTTATCACACACAGATGTTTCATTCTGTTGTACCATTGCCAAACTATAACCACTCAGTTCAGTGCATTTAAAAAATAAAAATGCCATATTTAGTGCAGCTCCCTGCACGTTTTTTTTTCTGCAAGAACAACCCACACTCTATTGCTTGTGGGCTGTTTAATGTGTCAACAACATTTTTCCCCATGTATCACAGTCAACAGGTCACTATTTCCAAAGCATACATCACTATTAAGGCAACAGCACAAATCCATGGCATAGCATGGGGACAGTCAAAAATACTCCAGGGGCAATTTAGAAAAATATAAATTGTTTTTCCCCCCAACCATTGCAAGCTGGTTCTGCAATTTCAAATCAGTACACAAAAATCGAAAATCCAAATAACATTCACTCACTTTCCTTTTAAGTGAGTCTCTCACCCAATATAAGCATGGCACAGCCTAAAATGCAATATAACCATTTTAGTGTGTTTCCTTTAAACAGAATTTGCCACCATTAGCACATGGAATTTTACAGTTGCCAAAAGAAAGAAAAAACTCTTTAGGCTCTCAGCACAGATGTTACTCATTCTCCTAAGCATGGCTCATTCCCCTTCCTCATTATTCAGGAATGCCAACCCTTCAAAAGCATATATCAAAAAAGACGAACCTTCGCCTCCGAACATTACAGCCCCCACTCGCTAGCACACTGGGGCTGAGTCAATGGTTAAATCACTATTCACAATTTGCATGTCAAATCCCTGCAATTATTATTTTTTTTTCCTGCCCTCATGACAGAATAGAGATGAGAACTCCGTCTCATTATGCATTCCAAATTACAACTTTAAACTTGGGAAACCACATGATAAAATTCTTTTTCTAATTGAGCATACATCTTTCTTAACCATTCATCGGAGTGCTTTAAACAAAGCCATTTCCCGCTCGTTTATTGCCTTGTACTCCCTGGCACCAATCCCATGCAATAAGTCAGTCACGACTGATTTACTGAAGGGAGTCTTAACCACACAAGCTATCGGCCACGGCAAACCGACACAACATTGCTGCCTTTTGAAGTCTCAGAGCTGCAGTGAGACCATCAAGGAAATGCGACAGCCTGCTCCCCACTCTACACTGTGTTCTCTCACACCATTTGTCATGTCATGGCACTGCTCTTCACAAATCCCACAAAGCTGCCACCAAATGTCTTGATATTGGGCAAAATCTTCCTCGGGGCCAGCCCTTTGAGAGCAAAAATACCCAATTCAGCCCAAAATACAGGTTCTATTGTGCTGAGCAGTGATCTCATGCTAGTGACAAATGACACCCTCAAAGTGTTATTAGCATATTTATTCTAAGCAGTGAATTTCATATACATTTGGGATTCAAGTTACAGAATATTACAAAGCATAACACTTAGAGCAATGCAAAATATAGTGAAACATGGAACTTAGATAAACATAGAGAAACATAGAGAAATATAGAGAAACATAGAGAAATATAGAGAAACATAGAGAAACACAGTCTTACGTCCCTTAATCTCAGCCCTGGGAGACCTGGGTTTCTCATAAGCTAGCTGTAAAACAAGCCCCGCTCATAGAAAAACAAGGCTGGAGGACACCGTGAGAGCCAATTCCGGGCACCTGACTGTACACGAATCAAGTCCACAGGCGATCTCCCCCTGATCCCATGTGTGCATGGATACTTTATACTCTCTTGCTGTCAGTCACCATGACGCATAGTTCCAGAACTTTCTCTGTGAGGCTGGTTCATGGAAAAAACCCAGCTCTCTCTGAGATGCTCCCTGCTCGCTCCTACCCCCTCCCTTGTTCCCATCTGCGCTGGCTGAGGAATGTCTTATCAGTACCTTCCCAGAGAAAAGGAAGATTAGCTTGGAGCCAGGGCTAACGTTAGTGAGGCTGAATATTCTAAGGGAAGCAGGGATGTATTAACCCCATCTGCAAGCTCTAAAAGGCATGCACTCATAGCTTAGTGTTTATAGCGCTTAAGACTGGCTATCTAAGCGCTATATAGGTGCCATGATGTTCCAAACACTCCAAAAACCTATTAGCTACATGGCTAGGGGCCCTCCCTGCCTGTCTATCAACAATGTTTAATTTGACCTATCTCATACTAGGCCTGCATATTCCTTGTAGCTCACTACTGCATAATGGAAGTGCTACAACAGACTACTGTCAGCATTTTTAGCACATACTTTGAATACACTATTGGCTTTCAGCGGCTAATGCTGTCATCTAAAGCCCTGATTGGCAAGGTTGCAATTTCGTGTATCACTACAGCTTCCCACATACTTTCCCTCTGACAGAATGCCCACATTTCAGCATACTTATAATATCCATCAAACAACTGTCGAATACTATGTATTTGTCCTCTTTGATTAGACTGTCATCCTGTGTCAAAGTTGTTTCGGCCTGTGACGTTGAGGACATATCACCACATTTGAAAGAAATATTGCTGCTATCAAGTTCTGATGCGTCAGTGAATGCTGCTGCTGGTTCATTCTCTGTCATTTCAACATCTGCTACTTCAACATTGATGGGAGAACACAACAATGCCGACAGCTTTTTTGGTGGCAATTTTTTGGCGGGTGTAGATTGTGTAAATTGATCTGCGACTACTTCAGAGCTATCTTCAATACATCCAGTATCATGTTGTTGCGGTGGTGCGGTCGTACTGTAGCAATGGTCCAATACAACTTTGCTGGATTCTCCGGACACATTAATTTCATTTTCTGTACATTGGACATGAGCATCCCGAGTCTCAACACGCCGCGTCTGAATTATTAGTTCCTCCATAGTGTAAATGGTCTGGCAAGCAACATCTCTCATTCGCTTCACTGTCTGTGTATGTATAGTTCGTAGACCCACGGGTAACTAGAGGACAGATTGGAAAAGGGATGTTAAGTTTAAACACAAGATAAAGTATAGTACAATTGAATTTAAAAAAACATAAAATAGTCCCCAGCACAAAAACATTTCTAAAATTATGAACTGTTTTGTAACTAACCTTATTTTTGTTTCTTTCTTTGCAACTTTTTTGACTCGACCTTCAACATCTGCACGCTGTTGCTCCGATACGTATCCGCATGTCTCCCCTTCCTCTTGCGCTGCAACGACTATATTTTCTGTATCCGCATAGACAGCACGGAATGAGGCTCCATCGACTCCCTGAAACATAGTATTTTCATTACTGTGTATCAAAATATTGTTAGCATAAAACGCACGTGAGGACGAACACACATGTACATCTCAATAGCCAAACACGATTTAAACATTGTGTGGAACAATCAAACGACAAGTATTCGAGCTCTGATGACCTAGTTCGATGGAGCTGTCAGTATCCATACCTCTGGCTCTGCATGGACTGCCACGAATGATTGTATTGAAGAGGAGGCATCAGCAACTCCCTGAAACACAGTACTTGCGTTAGTATGGTTTTCAATATCGTAAACATAACACACACTTGGGGTCGACGGCACAGGTACATATAAAGAGATAACCACAAATGTTGCATTGTCTAAAAGAATCAAGGAATATTTAAAAATGATCAGATTTAATCGACTTATTTCTCAGATTTCTTTACATCTGCATCATCTAAATGGGATCTTGTGATTGTAGTGGAAGCTCCATCATCTCCCTGAAACACAGTACTTAAGTTAATAGGTAAGAAAGTATAGCAAATGGAATCACGTTATATGATCACGCTCGATGGAGCGGTCAGTATCCATACCTTATGCTGCTGAAGAATATCTAGGGCTGTTAATGTGGTGCGCACTTCGGAAAGCTGTTGCGCCAATTCGTATCCGCATGGTCCCGCTTCCACCGGAATTACTTGAATGTCAGGCTCCGCATCAAGTGCGTGGGTTGACGATTCAACAACTGCCTGAAACATAGTATTTGCATTAGTAAGGATTACAATATTGAAAACACAACACACGCTTGGGGTCGCCCGCACAGGTATATATCAACGGCTAACCACAAATGAAACATGGTGTAGAACAATCAAACGGCAAGTGTTCCAGTCCTGATGATCACGGTCAGTTGAGCTGTCAGTATCCATACCTCGGGCTGCTGAAGAACATCTAGGGCTGTTGTCAATGTGGTGGACGCTTCAGCATCTCCCTGAAAGACAGTACTTGCATTAGTATGGATAACACTAATTATAACTGAAAACAAACACCAGGGGACGACAACTAAGGTGTATATCATTTGGAAAGGACTAACCAAACAATTGGTAAAATAATCACACGATACATACAAACTATTACTTGACATGCATAAAACAAGTCTGTAGCGGAATAGCCAAGTATGATTACCTGATACGCGCTAGAAGTGGTTGATAACTGCGAGCACGTGACGGAAGTAGAATGTTCTTGCTTCAGATTCAAGGGATAGTCAAGAAGTTGTAAAGGTAAATTATTGTTTGATAATGAAATGCCAGTATTTAAAATTGCCATGTAAGGAGACAGAATACTTGAGTAATGTGCAATATAGCACAGTTCCCTGTGCCCATATATAGATTTAGTTTGTGGGTTATGAAATCTAAAAATAATATATTGATAAATGTCATTATTCAAAAAGCTATACACTCATATCAATGTCGAAAGTATTACAAATTGGAAACACACCTAAAATATCAATGAATCCATTCGGCTACCTACACACTACCACAAGGCTTAAAGCTAAAAACGGACACTTGACTCACCAGTGGCGGATTGTGGACGAATAGAGTGGGAATAGCGTTTGTGTTGATCGCCGTTTATTCTTCTTTGTTACCCAAGATGTGGTGTACATGTTCGAGGGAAAGTGCCGGCTGCAGATGCGGTATCGATCACCCCTCTTGTCTTCAAAGACTTGTTGGACTCTACTTTCCAGCTCATCCAGTGGATATCCGCAATGTCTGGCCCATTCTCTTATTCGATCAACAATTTTCGGGAACACATGCATTGTAGTGCCTTCAGATTTAGCATGGGTCTTCGAAGGGCAACCGCTAATCGAACAGGCAGGCATTGTTGAAAATTCTGAAAAGTAAATATCAAGATTATTATAAAACCTTGATGAATAAAAATGTCATAAAAAAGTAAATGAACCATACCATGCTCAATGCAAGGTTTGTTTTGGTCGCCGGAACTATACCAGTTCATCATGTGCAAATTTTTTCAATTATGTGACTAAACTCTGAACATGTGACTCGTCCCTTGGATGTTCTGTTTTGCACGAAAAGGGACCATGCTTACATTATAGACTGGACCCCCGAAGGATGCAATTCGATGACAATTGACACAGATGAAAATAAATAGATCTATTGATAGCATAACAATTGAAACTCAATTCAAAAGCAATGAGACCAATGACCATAGCTCTATTGGGTACTGTAATAGCAAATAGATTGAAATGTAAAAATGACCGAAAAATGACTAGGATACATGGCCTTACCTTGACCAACAAACAGTTGGATTCAGCAGGCCGAGCAGTATGTTGCAGGAGAACAGGTAGATGGCCACAGGTAGCACTGACGAGTTTGCTCGAAGCGGTCACAGATAGCACGGCGACGAGCAGATTAGCATAGATCTCAGTGCTTCCCAGGTAGATGGTTCAGGAGTTGACTTGCAAAGCACAAAGATGTTCTCATGAGACATAAGTGGTTTATAAAGTATTAGAAACAGGGGTGTGTTTGTGAATGAATGACGTGTGTATGTCGTATTATTATGTTTATTGCAGGGGGGCGGCCTGCCTCAGGGGAGGCCTGCCTGGAGACACGGGGTCTGAGGAGGCCATGTGAGCGATGGCCCCTGGGCGTGGGATACCTTTTGAAGTGTACATGCTGTTTGGCACCTTGGCCGTTTGCGCCCGTCGCAGCCCCTCATGCCAGCGCTCATCCCCTGGTGCGAACCGCCTTTGATAGAGGGGGTGGGATGGATGGGCCTGGGGCGTGCAGATAAGGCACAGGAAGACTGCTGAATGGAGACACACTTATGTGGATTGCAGGGGGTGGCCTGCCTTAGGGGAGGCCTGCCTGGAGACACGGGGTCTGAGGAGGCCATGTGAGCGATGGCCCCTGGCCGTGGGATACCTTTTGAAGTGTACATGCTGTTTGGCACCTTGGCCGTGTGCGCCCGTCCCTTGCCCTTATGACATTTGCGTAGATGGGAACACTGAGCAGGACACGGGGCATCCATTTTTGTACCCTATTTCCACTCCATTTTGGTGACCAGGCCTCACTGCGATAGTACAGCGCGCAGAGCACATGGCCCACAGCCTCGTTATCACTCTGATTGGAAAACTCCAGAGGTATTTGCAACAGCTAATAAATGTAACACATCACTCTCTGAGATCACGGTCCTGCATGTGAACGGCCTGAACCAAGCACATGGCTCGTTCATCTCCACAAACGTGTCCTTGCCCACGCACCCTCGCCAGTGGAAAGTTACTGCCATTCTGACCCCGTGTCCCTGCAAGGTATTCTCTTCATGTGCCAGATGGCCACCTAGCAGATCCCCAACTAACATTAGACCCCTACTGCAGTATATCGTTGCCTATCAATAACAAATGCCACATATCGGAGATTCTTGTGAGCACGGACCCACACTTCAAACACTGTATTATAGTGGTCAAGACCCTTGACCTAAGGCCTGTATAATCCAATGTTCATTGATAGTATTGATATATGTGTGACTTTTATAGAGACATAACCGACTGAAAGACTTTGAACAAGTGTTATTTAGTGCATGCATTATTGATAATATATTATGTTAGCTTAGATAGTGACCACCCTGCTTCACAGCGACCTGAACTTCATCCATTCCGAGCACAGGTGTCTGATGTCCATCTTTGAATGGAGACACACTTGATTTAAAAAATCGAAACAACCGTTGTTAAAATATATGTGGTTTTATTTTGTTGCTTATTTTGATGACACAAAAATACAAAAGTTTACACATTGTACAGTTCAGGTTGCAGCACAGCAAGAGAAAATCCCCTGTACTGACCGCTGTCACTCGGGAAAGTTTCTCTTATGGCACGAACGGCACAGGCGGGTATCACTCACTCTTCGAACGCGGTGTCCAAGCCTCCCCTGAAGCCACCATGTAAAGGAACGATAGGCCACCAGCCTGTACCACCTGTGAAAAGGAATGAAACAAACTGTTTTTAAATGACCAAGATAAGTTTAATAAACGTTTGTTGTCAATGACAATTCTTGTAACTAATGGCAATCTGCTCGGACAAATGCTATCTAGACACTGCACACTATTGAAAGACTTTCATGCGTTACAATGATATGTAGATGTAATTTTGGATATAGTAGAAGACCATGAAATAGGAGTGGCATCACAAGCAGAGTATACTTACTCGTTACTCGGATTACGAGGACGAACAGTTGCGCGAAGTTCGTGCATAAGCACCATCATTATCCTCAACACGGCCGTGTGAGGCAGGCTGCCCTGAAGTCTGGCAGCTCGGTGATGCATTGCGGTAGTGGCTCACCTTCCGAAATGTAGGCCACGCATCCTGAGTTTTCACAGCAGCAGCAGTTCTCCTCCTCGGTCGGCATTAGCTCGCACCGATTGCATGTGCACCAGGTGGAAACACTGTCCATGCGACTAGGTCCAGTGTCTTCATCTGTTGATTCGTCCTGCCAACTGCTGTCCGAAGCCCCATCGTTTTCGTGTGTTTCCCTTTCCAGTAGTTCCTCCTTGGTATACTCGGGCTCGTACATGTAGGGCATTATTATATCCATTGTGTGTTGCACAAACTAAAATAATTGATAGCGGTGGTACTGGTATCTGTCCACACGGGCTACAAGCAACGAAGGTAGCTGACCAGAGCACAGAAACGAGTCACAGAATACTCAAAATAACACAGAGAGAGGAATGGAATCGAAAATCTGCTGCTGTGTGTTGTGAAACGGTCTGTTTATACTTATTGAGGAAAGAGGCGTCCTGCCATTTCCATGGCGACATGTCATTAGCTGAAGCGCAGCGAATGTTGACACGAGACATGCTTTGGCGTTGTGAAATGGGCGGTACGCGTCTGCTGATGACAGGCTCAGGGGCGGGGGATATGATTTAGTGCCGCAAAAGCAGGTCCAGGGCGATGGGGGAAATGATAGGATTATCACAAAATGGCAGCTCCCTGGTGCCTGTTTTCGCGTGCGTTTAATGGATGAAAACTCGGGTAAGGTCCATAGGAAATTTTTCTAAAATCGAGCGACTTAGGCTTAAAAACACATGGCCGACCCGTAGGGGCAATAAACATTTTTGACCGAACCAGTCCTTTAAGAAGCTGTGCCGCGTTTGTAAGAGACTTGGACATGAGTAGACTGCCTCCATAACAATACACCGGCTACAGCAGACAAACTGTTTTGTAGACACCGTTTTTGTTGTTGTTGTTATATTTGATTGGGGTGGTTATGAGAGTAAATGGTGTTTCAGTTATTCGTAATTTGACTAAGATTGTATTTTGTTTCTCAACAAGTGGCATAATCTACGCCTGCGCCCCTCCTTGCAATTTAGAGATTCACCTGATTGTTCGGCCATGCAACATATTGGCAAGCAGTGACACTTTCAACCGCCGTTTTGATTTAAGATTAAGGACGGAAATGCTAAATTGTTAGAAAAAGGGTAAAATCCCCCCCCCCTTTTTAGTGCATTGTGCCCGATTTCCTCAAGCATGTCGGTCTTAAACTTCAGAAAAGTCAATTGCATGAATGCTAGGATTACTGCCAGACAGTGCTTTAAGTGGAAAAGACAATAGTCTCCAAAAAATGGGCGTGCCAGAAAGATTGCGTGGAGTGGCCAAAGGAGGTTGCAGCCTGCTCCAAACAACACATCCTGAAAACCTGTATTTTGGTTCATTGGTGATCTGCATTCCTTCTGCATAGTGTAAACAAATAATCTGGCTTGAGTTGTTAATATACCGGTCTCTAAATAATTCACACTGACTATGGGCCTCATTACGACCCAGGCGGGGTCCCCATTTCCCATTTTACCCTTCCCCATTCCCATTTTTGCCCCATAGGGCACAATGGGAATGGGGAAAGGCGCTTATTACGCCACCGTAAATTACAGTGGTGTAATTAGCACCAAGGTCCCTTTGCGGCAAAAAGCAGGCGTTAAAATCACCATCCCGCAAAGGGACCTTGGAATCAGGCGTTAAGGGTCGGCGCCGTTTACGGCGCCGTAAACCCCTTAACGCCTGGGTCCTAATGAGGGCCTAAGTATTTTAATTCAATCCGTGAGTACATCTCTTTAGTTTTATAAATCCCCTAAACGAAATGGGAGGGGGGCAAATGGCACAAATGTGGGATCCTGGTAGCATTGCATGAAAATCGAAAGCATTTTATGAACCTCACAATCACACTTTTATAGTTCACAAATATGTCTGATAATGATTTATCAATTCAATCCTTCTCGCCACATAACACACATCTCACTGGGCTTGGTACTACTTTCATTTGTAACAGGACTAACCCTAACGATGAAATGGCTGTAAACAGCAAGCTATACATGCTGGGCTGGAAAGCCTCCTCTTACTGGGTGAGGCTTCAGCTGCTCTGCTTCTGAGAGTACCACGTTTAATATTGCAAAATGTATTCCTTTCAGAGTTTGTGAAACGATCATTCTCCACGAGTGCAAGACTTTCGATGTGTGCACAGGAGAAATTGTAATGGTTGCTTATTGGTGGGTCACAAGGGAGCCCCGTTAACACCCCACCTCGGGGGCAGTTTTTGTAGACTGCCTGGGCATCGCCCTGGCCTTCTTAAAGCCCTGATGGCAGAAATTATGGTTTGGGATTCTGAACTTTTTTAATGTGCAATTTACTAACTTGTCTCAAAATCCAAATGTTGTGGGATTTACTTGTTTAATTGGAGATTGTACCGTGTTTTGTGTCCACTCAGATTGACCAACCCCCGTTGCAGAGTGGATCCTATGTAGCCTCAAGGTCTGCTTCATGCCTATTACGTGTGATTCATTCCGCACTGTAGCGGCACACTATGCTGATCGGAATGTTTGCATGTTGAGCTTGTGATTCAGATATCCACCTCTCATGTCTGTGCTAGGCTAGAACCAATAAAATGGGTGTCTTTTGGCCGTTTTTAAGGCAAGGCAGGGCACCAGATTGGCCCACAAGTGGCACATCTAACCCAATTGCCAGGGGAGAGGTGAAGTTAGAAAATGTCACTTAAGTCTAGGGTGGCAAAGGTCCTAGAACTGGCCATGTTTGGGAGAGACAAATTGGTATAAAGCTATTGAATTGTTGACTGTGTGATACCGGTTAGTGAGATGAGGCCTTGAGGTCTGTGGAACAGCCACCTGGAAGGAAGCCTTTTGGGTGTTTGTTACCTTGTTCCCAGAGTCAATATTTACAGTGTCCTGGTATGACTTGCCTCCTTTCTACACACTATACCAAGATGTGCAGTCCGGACAATTTCTATGTTGCTGCCATAAGAACAAATAAAAAATGAAAGGCAAACACAGTGCGTGACTGCACTTGCGTCCTGCACCTCCTTTCTCACCCGCCGGCTTTCCTTCCTAGGTGATCCTTACTCCGTTGAAGCTGGGCATGTTTTTCTGTGGCTGGCTCATGGCGTTAGAAGGATTCTAAATTGGTATTATTAGAGTTTTTTGGGATCCTACCAGCTTATGCCCCGAGATTTGAGCTACAAAGGCTTGGCTCTAGAAGATGCAAGGACAGTCCGTCCCAGTTTTATTTAAGCTGACCTGCACTCCTGGGAATTTGTTTGCCAGGGTCCACATCGACGCTAGTCTGACTGTGCTTCCCACTCTTATTCTTAATATTATCAAGGGATTTATTGAGTGCAGATAAAATTTAGGAAGCAGTGGAGCGCTTTACAATCCTAGGGGAAGAACATAAGCAGAGAAACAACAGAGTGGGGAAGGTGGGCAATTTGCCAGCAAAGGATGTTTTTTCTTTTTTCTTTTCAGTTGCATTTAGAATCTAGAATGGAGCAACCAGGGGAGGAAACGGTGTACATCATATCACCCAGTCTCAGGTAGGGTGCAGGGTGTGTGGTCCTAGGTGTAGGGGAGGAGCCATTCCTTGAAGAGGAGGGTCTTGTGCCCCTTCCTGAACTGTAGAATCGAGGGGATGAGTCTGAGGTGGTTCCAGATTCTTGGGGCATATACAGATAAGGCCAGTCTTCTTGAACTCTGCCGGTGCAGGAAGGAGAAAACCAGTCTGTTCATGTTCTTACTTCTGGTGGATCGTAGGTCTCCAGAGATAGTTTCTCCGTGAGGTAGCTTGGGGACTTCAGGGTGACAGCCTTGTAGATGAGACTGGCTTGCAGCGGGCGCCCGTGCAATTATTTTGAGGGCTGGTTTGATGTGGTAGAATTTGTGTAGTCTTTTGAGTGGTGATGCAGCTTGCTGGACACATCTCAGTAGTAACAGGTTGCCAAAGACCTTCAAAAAGGGTATTGCCACTATCCAGGTGTGAGAGGACCAAGGCTTGGACAGCAGATCCAAAGACGTTTTCTGGGGCAAAGGGCTTGATTTGTTGCAGGAGTGAAAGTTGGCCTCACACCACTTGTGTTTTCCTTAATGTGTGTGTTTTGAAGGAGAGGTGTCTGTTGATGTTGAACCCAAGGAACTTGGGGCAGGTGGCCAGCTGCGGTGTGAAGCTCCCAAGGTGCATAGCAGAGAGCCAGTTCTGGATGGTGGGGTGTTTGGTGGTGTTGGTCAGCAGTAAAAACTCAGAGGTTGAGCCTCAGGTAAGCATTGGACATTCACAATTGGATCAATGAGAGGCAGTTCTTGGGGCTGTGGATGTCTTTGCTGGAAGATATCTAGAGGTAGAATTGCATGCTATCTGCATATTGGTGGATGTGGATGTTGCATGGAGTGGGGAGGGTTCCAAGCTATACCGTGTAAAGATTGAAGATCACTAGGGAAGATAATGGATTCTTGTGGGACTCCATAGGTGTCAATTCCCTTACCATCCACTCTCTCAATCAGGGTCTCCAGGTACGAGGAGTGCTTGAATGAGGAGGCATGCTCCAGGTCTAAGGCTCTGAATACTATGAGGCATGTAATTGAGTGGTTACAGCCAAGAGCTTGTGAGTGGTCTCTGTTGGAGATGTGTGGATTTGCCCAGATCCTCCCTGACAGACGAGAGAGATTGGGCATCCCTCTCACCCTGAATATGGTGAAACCTCTCTCCTCACTTGTGGTTTGACAAGCTCCTTGAGGTCTTCACTTACTCCTCTCCTGTAACAGTTGGTCCTTTTGGTTCCTGTGGTTGACTGACCCTTCCCCCTGGATTTCTTTTGGCACTTCCAAGAGTGGAGTGCCTACCAAGAGCGTACCAGCAGTCTGCTAAGACAAAAGCAGCAGTTGTTTGAAGAGTAGGGCCTTCAGCGCCTGTAGTTCATGATCAACTGAATTGACCCTTTTTTCGGTTAGATTTTCATTTCAACACTGAATCTCCCTCCATTGTGAGACCCCAAGCACTTTTTGCTGGACTTGTGGATTTTCCCCTCTCGCCCTTCCTTTTACTCTTTCTACGGGTGTCATTTCCCTGACTCTCCATAGTACATTTTTGAATCGATCCTTTCCTGTAACATTTTGGGCATCTGCATTATATTATTGCAACACACGCCACTTTCTGTGCAGTGTTGCTGGGTTGCCTCTTAGGCCTTTTTCTCTTGACTTACCTTACAGAACTACTGTTCTCAAGGGTAGAGAGGGAGCTTCATCTCCTTTACATTTTATATTGTGAGACCAGCACACCCCACCTTATGTGGGGTGATGGGGAGATGCATAGTATCCCCTGTCTTGCGGCTCCTGTACCATTTCTGTTACAGTGACAAGCTTACTATTCTGGCTGGTGGTAGTGGACATATTTAACTTACCTTTTTTGTGATTTTTATTTGCAGGCTGTCAAACCAACTGCGGTCATGCACAGAAGGGTCACCATTTTGCTTTTAGTTTGCTTGTCCTTCCTATGCTGTCCTGGGTGGGGAGGTCTTGGTTCTTCTTTTGTCTTCAGGGGGAACCCTTTGTGCTGATGCTCCAGTGTGTCTGAGAAGGCAGAAATGGGGGAGGAGTTTTAACTCTGCTCACCTTCGTCTTCTGGTGTGCCTGAGAGAAACCAATTCCCACTAGGTGGGCTGGCTGTCCTGATTGAACAGCCACCAACCCTTTCTGTTAACATCAGGGAGAATTTGCAGAGGTTGTTTGGGTTCCTGTGTATCTGGCCTGGATCTTGGAGCTGAAGACAAGTCAGCCACTGGAACAGAAGATCTGATGAAGAGAAGACTGCTGAAGCTTCGTCCAGTGGCCGGAGGTGCCCGCTGTGTGACTGCTGCATGTGCTGATTCCTTACGAGTCCTGAAGATGACTACTCCACACTAGATACTGTTGGTACCCTTCAGTTTCGAGATGATCTGAATTTCGAGCCATCCCACGATGAGCTGTGACTTTCCTGAGCTGTAAACCGCCAATACCCTGGCTCCTTGAGCCTGAGTGCTGTACAAACGTCTTCCGAGAAACCAATCCTGCTGAAACTCTGGTGGACTCCTGCTGGATCTCCAGAGACAGGATTCCACTCCTTGAAGTCCCCTCCCCAGAGTGCTGGACCGAGATATCAAGGTGAATATTATCGGTTACAACTTTCCTTCATCTGGTACCTTGAAAATGGCGCCAAAACCACAGAGCCACGAGAAGCACTTAAGAATCTTGTTGGGAGTCTTTTCTGTCGACTGCTGCTGCAAGTTCCCATCCAGTGTCTGTTCTTTCGTCACCACGACCAAGAATCCAGAGACCGGACCCTGTGCTGCTGCATCGTGAAGGTGTCCATCTGCAAGCTCTCCTCCACTGCTGAGTTACTGTGTGGCTGAGGGTAGTGCTTACCTAAAGTCATGTGTTGCTCCTGTGTAGCTGTGTGGTTGTTTCGTATTTGGGAGTTTGCCGCGGCCTAACGCTGGAACGCATCTAGGGAGCCTACTACAAAGTCCCTTAACACTTGGGGCCTAATTCACAAGCGTTTTATAATGGCAAAACCCCATTGGAAAACACTGTGAATTAGGCCCTTAGTCTGTACCTACTTGTTTGATGAGAAATCCTCTGGAACTCTGACTTACCTATTTAAGCCTTATCCTGACCTGCCTACTGTTGGCAACTGGACCACCTGTCCCTCTTCTGCCTCCGAGAACACTCATGCCTTTAGAATAGGGAGGGGTCTTTAAGTAGAAGGCCTCTCACTAGAAAATATAACAAGTGTTAAGGTGTTGGTGTGTAATTTTGATTCCTAGACCGAAGATGTTACAAAATGTTACTAAGCTCTTACTTACCTTTTGAGTTGCTTATTGCCCCTCTGAAAAGTATAAGAAGTTATTTACTTACCTTTGAATTGTGTTCCACTTTTCTAGAAAGGAACTGAGTTGGTATTACTTTATTATTACTGAAACTGAATAAGTGTAAAAGTTTACCAATAGGGTTTACTCACCTTGAATAGCTTACTGCCATTCTAAATGTGCAACATTAAGTTCTTACTCACCTGGAAGTGCTTACTGCTTTTCTGAAAACTCTGATGGAGTTCCTGCTTATCTTAGCATTGTGTTCGTCCTCTGAAAAGTAACATTGGGATAACTAATTATTCCTGTTAAAGAAATATAGAAAGAGTTTGACCAATAAGGTTTTACTCGCCTTGAATAGAATATTGCTATTCTACATGTGTATCTCGAGTTCTCATTTATCCAAGAAGTGCATACTGCCCCTCTGAAAAGTTATTGCTTACCTTAGAATTGTGTTCCACTATTCTGAAAAGTATTACTGGTGTAACTGTATCATTCCTGAGAGAGAAATAAGTTACATATGTTGCAAGGGACTTTTTTGTAACTGTTGGTATTACTTTATTATTCCTGAGACTGGATAAGTGTAAATGTTTACCAATAGGGTTTACTAACCTTGAATTTCATACTGTCCTTCTAAAATCTACTAATGTGGGTTTACTCCCCATGAATAGCGTACAGCCGTTCTAAATGTAACACTAGGTTTTACTCACCTCGAACTGCATCCTGCTATCCTAAATAAGGCTTATTCTTTGGTTTGCATACCACAAGGATTGTGTTGGTTTTTATAATTGTTTATGAATGATAATGGTACTTTGGAATACTTTTTGTCTGCATATATATAAAATAAACCATTATTTTTACAATACATTAGTGTATTTGTGTTTCTTTGGACCATTTGTATGCTACAAGTTCTTTGTAACTATCTACTGCCCTTTCTCCATCATAAAATAAGCCTGGCTGCTCTGTCATTGCTACCATACTATCAGGTTGTACAGGTCTATACTAAGAGTTGGGGTTTCTGTATTGCACAAGATATTGTTTTATAAAGGCCCTTTGGTGGACTTTAGAAAAACTGGCCTAAAATATTTTGCCAGTGCACGGCCCTGCATCTTCATCAAAGTGATGGTGGTTATTCCAGAGTACCTACATTGGCAGTATTTGTGTATACATCCAACTGGCTAGTGAGAGCTCCTTCCTTTAGGTGGCACAGCCATCCCTTCTGCAGGTGAATGCTGTCCATTTAACCATGGGACTCTGTCAATCTTCCAAAGTCCACTCTCGTCCCATCTCAGATTATCCCATTGATTGGCATTGCCAAGTATATGGCATGGAATCGGCCTTATTCTAGGTGTTCCACCACTTCACCACTCGCAATGTGGCTAATTTGGCTTAAGTGTGGTGGGTACAGAGTGCTCCGACTCATGGCTTCCTGCAACCATGGGACCCTCAAATGCTTGACTCTGGGTGTTCTCTATTTGCTGTCCTCCTTGTGTCTGGAGAAAGACTTCCCATTCATTTTCAGGCACTTGCATAATACCTGGTGGATAAAATATGCCAGAGCCTTGGTTGGAACCCAGTTTACCATCTTTTCATGTTTACCCACTGTGAGAAACCTGACAGTGTTCTCCCACCTACTCCCTCGTGCTTTTCCATTCAGGTGTCCAGGGAAGGCCCATCTCTTGGATCCCGACCCTGGGGGTGAACAAGCAAGGGAGGATCACCTGAGTGGAGGGTTACGAGGGATTGGGAGGCGAAGGAAGTATTCCCCAAGTCCCAATAATACCCCAACCTACTCTCCCTCAGCTTTCATGGGGTATTTTCAATATCACCCCATCTCCCCCCTGCCCATTTTCAACAAATACTTGGACGAGGAGGAGGCAACTAAGAGCAGTAAAGATTACTCATAGAAACAACATGGGAAAGTAAGATAAACCTACCATAGAAAGAACTCAAGTTGTCCCACTAATAGTCAGGCAGGGTCAGGCATTTAATAATGACCATTCACACCTGACTCCACTTGACTATTTTTTCCACTATAAAAGTTGTGGTTTCACACAAGGAAGTGAGTGAGATGGGGTTTCTGTCAAGACCCGAGAAGCCAGGAAGCGGCGAGCAGCAGGAGAAGGAGGCTGGAGAAGAATGGCATGCTGAGATGCTGGACTGATGTTTGAGAGGGGCTGCAGTGTGGCTAGGGAGCCATGCCTCCAAGGAACAGGTGGAAGACATCTGGTATCCTGCTGGTGGTGGTTCCTGAAAATGATCTTTGCCTTGGGACGTGTGCCAGTCCCAAGGGTGTCTGAGGGTCATGTGGTGAGACCCTGACCTCAACACTGTGTATCCAGTGGAACTGCTGGTCAACACGACGCTGCCTGGTGAGTGAGTGAGAGAGAGAAACTCTGGAGCGTGCGTTTGACTGAAGCGGAGCGGGAGAAAGACACAAATTTAAAGCAGCACAGAAAGGTTGGAAAGTGTGCGAAGGACAAATTATAAGAAATAAACAGAAGAGATGAAATGGAAGAAAGGAAGCTGCGCAGCAGCGCAGAAGAGAAAAGCAAAAGGAAAGGCATGTGAACAGTTTAAAGAATAAAGTATGATGTAGAGAAATGCAAATTGCACACAGTAAAGAGTGGACAATGTGTTGGGCGTGCAGGAGAAGAACGAGAAAGTACAGGAAAGTGCAAGTGTGCACAGTGAACCAAGTGCAAGAGTGTCTGGTGAAACAAAAGAAACCCGGGGAAGAAGCCAAGGAAAGCAAGAAGGGGTGCAGGAAGCACCTGAAGGTGAAAGGTTTAAAAGAAGAGTACAAATAAAGAGGGGGTTGCAGATCAGAGTGGTCACCCCTAGAAGGAGCAAAGAACCAGGCGGTTTCAAAAGTCTCTGATTGTACTCCCCCCAAGTGTAGTGTGTGTGTGTGTATGTGTGTGTGTGTGTGTGTGTGTGTGTCAGGGTGTATGTATAGCCTGAGAGGACTAGCAAAGAAAGCAAAGTGCCTTTTTGAAAAGACTGAATTTATGATGGAAGCGGAAGGGGCCTGAGCTTGGGGAAGGGAACCAGGAGAGGCCCAGCCAAGTTGGAAGGATTGAAGTTTGGGAACGGGAACCCAGCGAAGCTTTAAAAGGAACAGTGTTCTATTTCTTTTGTGGTGTTTGGAACTTGAACAAGTTGAAGCTTGGGGAAGGTAACCCCAAGGAACCCAAAGACACTGAAGGTATTTGAAACCACTGCAAGGCCTCTGTGGGGAAGGTTTGACAAACAGCCCTTTTTGATTTATCTTATTTTTGTGACATTGACCAAAATACACCTGGTGAGAGGACCACCTGAAAACAGCTTTGGTTTTCAATTTTCTGTTGAACCACTATTTACCTTTTTTTTTAAACTTCCTATCACATTTTTGTAAAGAGCGAGGGCAAGCATAGGTTTAGACACAGATTGACCTTTTTTTTGCACTATTAGACATCAACGGCCTTGAGAAACATCAGTGAAGGGAACCATCCATTTAGAGGTGGGGCCAGGCAGGCATTACACCAACCCAAGAACCTTAGTAAATAAAGGTTTTTAAATGTACACCTTTGAGTCTGTGTCTCTCTTGATGCCATGCATGCCTCACACCACCATCCACTAAATGTTCCTTGGTCTTATTATTTTGGACCTTTTCTCTTTGTCACTTTACAACGTTCCCATTCATGCTCGTGGGCTATTCTCATCTGTATTTTCTTCACATGGCTGTTAAATTCAGTGCCCCATCTCCTTTTCGGTTTTCCTCCTCAGTTAATTGATTCTTTGTGTTTCTCATTGCTTCTCCCTCCCAAATACCCTGAGTTACATCCCCTTTTTTATTTTATTTCTGATGTTTATTTCTCTGCGTGTCCCACTCTACCCTCCTTCTTTCCCAGCAACCTTGCTCTCTTCTCTGCATCTCCTTTGGTCTCTTATATCGCACTAAATATTGTATCTCCCACTCCCACTCGGTTAAGCCCTTCTTTTTGTAATGTCTTTATCTGCATGTTTGTCTCATCTTCTACTTGCCCCCTCTTTCTCCCTCATATTTCATGATTGTTTAACCCATCTTTGTTCACTTTTAATATGCCTTTGGTTTGCTCAGGTCCCTTTTCACCTGCCAATTTACACTTCCTTTTCAGGTGGAAGGGGAGGAACTGGCGGAGCTGCAGAGGTTGCATGATCTAACATACCAGCAGGTGGAGAACTGGCTGTCTGAGGACCGGGCGGACGTATCCAGACCAAGTTTTCTGCACTGTGGACCCTTGCCCAAGAAGGATGATGATATTCAGGTACTAGTTTGTCTTCCACTGGAAATATTCTCGCCCCTTCATCCTCATTATGTGGCTTAAAAGTCCTTGTATCATGTCTTTTTAAATTGTTTGCTCCATAGAGAGATAATTTAAATCCTCCACATTAACTTGTCCGATTCGCACACGCTGAGGACTTGTCAGAACCAAGAGATCTAGTAGTGATCACACGCTCAATTTTGCTACCACAATGCATGGGGCATTCTTCAGGTGCAGCTCATAGCTCATCATTTGTGGGTTGAATGATCTCAAAACATGATCGTTTTATGAAATTGGTGGGTTTTTCAAATGCTCGGTTTGCACATGGATAAGCTGGCCTATTGTCAAACTGGAGGATTTCCCAACATGCCCGTGGTTCTGAAAGTGTGGACATACTGTCACCGAGCACGTGTGCAAATCTACCAATTATAACCACAGCCCTGCATGCCTTGCTTTTATCTCCTTATAAATGTCTTCATGCCCTTTTTACCCTCTCAGTTGGCCTTGAGGACTAAAGTCTCCCAACCTCCTCTGTCTGACTTGCTCATGCTCTGGCAGCACCAGTCCTGAATCTTGTCCTTACTGAATTATGGCAAAATGGCTGCAATTGTCTATTTTATTTTTCTTGCTAACACAAAGTGACTTCCGGGGAACTGTCTAGGTTCTAAAACAGAACTGTTACCCATGGGAATGGGCAGAGTATTGAAAATGGGAGTTGCAGTAAATTTAATGTACCACTTGCTTACATTGAACGTATGTAGCTGTGTCCCTCACATAAACTCTGTGTACTTACTGTGAGGAACCCATGGTGACAACAAGTAAGACCGACACAGGTGATCACAGTTCAAGGGTATTTATTGAACAATGAATTGTGTATGCAGGTTGGAAAAATGCCTATTCTAAACCTAAATCTAAGATGAGAGCAAGCATCGACCATCAAATGAAAATGTGGTGTCCTGTCAAATCAAAAAGGCCTATACTAAGAAACCTATTGCCAAACCTCACAACTGCGTGGGATAGTTCTCAAGAACAGAAAGAAGTGTTCTCAAATAATATGTCAGGACGCGGTAGCCTGGGTCTCCCATATTCACATTTTGACCACAGGGTAGGATGATAGCTTGGAGCACAGTACAGTCTCTGGCTTCTCCAGCACGAGGAGACAGTTCGAATGGCAGCTTTCAGGGCCATCGATGAGTCTCTTGCCTTAGAGGACGTGGTGTTTTCAGCTAACAAAAACAAAAGTTCCATTTACAAATGAAAATTCCAATATTCGTTGGGTGATGGGTGACACTTCTTGACTTCACATTCACTTTACTCTCAAGTGTTACGGGGTCGCTTTTCGTGCTTTCTCTTAATGCAGGATTCACTTCCCTTGCTTTCTCTTAATTCAGGATTCCCTTCCCTTGCTTTCTCTTAATGCGGGATTCACTTCCCTGGCGTTCAAAGTGCTTGCAGATCAAAGTATGTCGATTGTACAGGGATTTTGCTCGACGCTCTTTATGAACACTTTGACCTATTTCTCCGGCTTTCCTACGGCCTTCTGTTACTTGTAGTTTCTCATATATGGGGCTCGACCAGAGTCTCTTGAGTTGGCATCCATGTGGTGCCGGTTTCCCCCTGCCGCTGGTCTCCCCTTTACACTTTCAACCGTTCATTCAAAGTTCATTTAGCTTCAGTTCAAAACATGCCACTTTGCGATTCTCACTCGTCACAGCCCGGTTCTTATCGATTTTCCCCTCGACTCAGCGGCTGTGCCGAACCGCTTGGCTTTTGGCTTTTCTTGAGTCAAGGCGGTACCACTGGCACAGGAGCTTCCCTCGCTCCTGCTTATCGCATAGGCTTGCCCCGTGTACCGTTGACCTCTGCTGCAGGACACTTGTGCTATTGTTCACGATCTTAGGGTCTCTTCCACGAAGGTTCCACAGGTCTGGGACGAAAAGGGCAAGGTCACTTCTCTTCTCGCCACCCTCTCGATTCATGCCACTTTTCTCCTTCTTTTGAACTGCCGCGTGGTAGCTGTCTCGTCGTGCTTTCTGCTTTACTCTTTGTTTGTACTGTGCTCTCTGGCTCCACATTTTATCGCTGTGGGGCAGGGAAATGGCCGTCAGGTGTGTGTGATTCTGATCAATTGCCTGACTTTGCCTGACCCTTGTATTGGGACATATCGGGTCAACGGCTCTGGTGTTTGCCCGTTCTCCTTTGTGTTGTGCGAAAGTGTTCGTGTTGGAAAAGGGTCCGGGGGGGCAGTGGTTTGGAACATCCTACAGAAAAGGATGGGGAAAAGGTGTTAAAGGAAGGAGTCTACTGTGTCTCACCCGTCGGTGTTCCACTCATCGAGGACCCCCCCCCCCCCTATCCAGGTGATCCTCCCTCACTGGTCCACCCCCAGGAACTGGATCCAATAGCGATGGCTGTGTCCTGGCAACCTGGATGACAGATCCCTAGGAACTAGCTAGGCAGACCCCTTCAGGTTTCTCACATTAATCACCACATCATACCATCTATTTTCTTCACTCTTGTCTTACCATTCTACCTCCAGGGGTAGGGGGGTGGCTTATGACCTGGCAGAGTGTCTGATTTTTGTTGAGGCTCTTGCTCTCCCTGCTTGCTGCACCCAGACGGAAGATGCACAGAAGTGGAAGAAATGTATATAGTGATAGCTAGGCTCAGTAACACATGACTTGCTATCCTGGGAAACCAAGGCCTCCATCTGCATTCGGTGACCACAATGTTCCCTGAGGCCTGGTAATGGCAGTGTGCAGCACCCCCTTGTATCCCTGCCACAGCCCTATGGTTCACATTGAAGACACTAGAAGCAGTCTTGAGAGATCACCAAGAGCAAGGGTAGAAAGTGCTGATGTGGAAGGCACAGCGGTTGTGAGGTCTAGTGTGGAGGAGATGGGCGGAGCAGCTTAGTGAGCTGTGAGCACTGCATTTCTAACAGAGGCTTCCTTTTCTGTTGTTGATGGTGCTGCAGTCCTGCGTGGCACCCTTGTGATCCACTGGGGGGCCCTCCCTCTTTGCCCTTTTCCCATCCCCTTGCACGATTGCCCACGATTCATCCAGGCACCTCTGATTGCTAATACCCACATAACCAGTGGATTTATTGAACAAATTAAAGGGTGGGCCTAGACCTGACAGTTGGTTATTTCACTGATGGGGAGAAAGGCAGGGCAACTTCATTTCAACCTGGGGCAGACTACCTTCTGGCACTTTAAACCACGATATCTTGGGGGAGGAGAGAGGGAGTGTGCTAAAACTACACGGGGTCTCTTATTATGTAAAGTACAGAAAGTGGAATCTTGGTCATGGTGGTGAGGCTTCCTTGGGCAACGTTCTGGCTTCTTTTGGGTAGTATTGCATTTCCCGGAGGATATGTCCTTATGCAACTTAAGTACTTTTGTTTTACTTTTAAATGTGGCACTGTGGCATCCCCTTGCCATACCAGTTCTTCTGCATGCTACTGGTTACCTCTGGGTGTGTTTGCTTGGGAGAGCACTCAATTGCTTCCCAGCCAGGTAGATTTGTGCTTCTAAATCCCATATATACTTGCATCTGTGTGCAAGAGATCCTCTGATAATGTGGGGTTGGTCACATTGGGGCAAGGAGGGAGCCTAGAACAAGTTATAAAAGATAGTATCTTTTTCCACCCAAGAACTAAACGATCTCCACCTCGGAACACTCTCATTCTCCTCGCCCCCTCGGAGGAACTTATTTTGGTCAGCAATGTTGACTCCCAAAATCACAAAGTCCCCCCATTGTAAAGGATATGTACTCTACCAGGCACATGAATCTCAAACGAAGCAAAGAAACTCACTCTGAATCATTATGACACCAAGGCTTTATTGCATTCACATTTTGATTGTCGATTATGCTTTGCAATTCCTCCGTTTTACACATTTCACTCTGCATCAGATGGCTGAGGGAGATCATGTTCACTTCTATGCACACCTAGTGGGGAAAGTGACCCTGGTTCCATCCTGAAGGAATCTGCTTTTGGGACGATGCCTGGATGTGGGTGATATCCTTTCTTGATGTGAGTGTACATCTTGGGGAGGTTGAAGCATCTTATCTCCAGGAACACGAATGGTTCAGCTGTATCCAAAACGTTGTGGTCAGTCTATAGCTGACTGCCCATGAGAACACACCCATCGTATAATAAGTCCTCATCTCTGTGTCATTCAATAAGTTACTTTGATCGCTAACTTGGGATCTAACTGGGACAAGATATGATGCTCTGTCATTATCCCTGACATGTAATCACAGGTCTTCCCTGGCTACCAAACACCCTCCAGTGGCTCTACCTGGACGGACTGGATCTCCAAATAATGGAGAGAGTCTCTCAGGATCCCCATTGTTATTTGCATATTTCAAGTAACTTTGGGTCTCACCCTAAATTACTATGGGAATCCAGACGTGGACCCCTTGCTCACTATTCTTAGAGAGGCACAGATCCACCCTACTGATGAGGTTTAACCAGACTGAAACGCGTGTCTGGGGATGCTGTTGGTACTCTTGTTCAGAGGAGAATTGCCTAGCAATTCAGTGCTGGACTGCCCCAGGGCAGGACAAAGACTGATATGTGTGGGATATTTCTCCTCTGTGAAAGATAGTGAGCTAAAGACTCTGGGTAAGGCTCTTGTAACCAGGACTCTTGTCTGGCAGAGAGTCTCCCAGGACCCCCCTTGTTCTTTTCATAAATGGGTTCGCCCTCCCCCTAGGTTGTATTTCTGGCAATCAAAATAGGGCAAATGTATACTTTCCATAATTTTGGTGTGGAAGCAGAGAGGGCTCTTGGAGAAATTTCTAAAGCGGAGGTCCTCTGTCCCTTAACTGGAAACGATCTTGGGGTGAACTGCTATTCTCTTTCTAAATAGCTTTTTTCTGACTCTCCCCACATCCTCTGCTTTTTCATAAATAAATAGAAAAAAGCTTTCCATAGACCTGCTCTGGTCCACTACTCCCAGATTTGAGAACTTCCTAATCGGCTCTGCCACTTTTCTCTGAACGGGCCTCTGCACTCTCCCTGCCGAATGTTGGGCCAGAGCACCTGGCGTTTGCTCTTGGCTTGCAAGCAATCCTGCCCCTCATTTGAGTTGAACTCCTGCAGTAGAAAGCATGTTTTAAAACCTTCACAGAGGGTGTAAGTGTGTTTACGCTTTGTTTCACAGTGCAGACCCTGGAGGCGAGGGCGCGGAAGCTGTACAGATTGAGTCAACGCTAACCGATTTTGCAGATTACAGCCAGGGATGCCAACTATTAGATTTTCTGGGTTTACTGGGGGTACTTATTTTCTGAATCCCTTTTCAGATTTCTTTATTAGCGTTCAAGTAAAGAGCACTTGCACATAGAATAGTATAAGTCCTTCTCCTTAACCTGAGTACATCACACTCCACAGCACATTGTCCCACGAGCAGTAATCGCAGTCCACCTGTAAACGGCCTGTGCTGAATCCCTTTTTAAGCTGGGAAGAGTGAAGGGAGTTAAATCGGCTGCTGTAGAAGTGTGTGCGTCAATTGCAGTCCATACTTTAGACTAGGCTCCGCTTGCCATCCTACTTTTGCACCGAGTACCAATTATTTGGGTAATAAGTATTATTTAATGTGATCGGGCAGCAAGTGGCAACGAATACTTTCATAACCATGAATTCTTTATCAAGCAATCCATTTGAGAAAGTTTGCCAGCAACATCCGAGTCGACTCAAATGGGGAAAGGCTTAATGCACGTTTAATCCTTAGCCTCTGTAGACGTTAAGCAAGTACCTGGGCCCATGTTCTAGATAACAGCTCACACAACTATACAGATGTTTCCATTGGCTAAACACGAATACTTTCAGCCAGCGTTGTCATTGTTTGTCAGTTTACTGTGGTACTGTGGCTAAACCATGCAGTGGCTTTGTGGTAAGCACTTCAGAAACCTGCCTGTAGGTACCTGATTGCAGCAGGCATGGTCAGACTGGAATTGAAAAGATCTGTTAATGACATTGTCACAGGTTCAAATGTTAGTGAAATATCTAACAGGGCTAATGCGCCTGTTGCAGAGATCTGTGAGCAGGCTGCTAGCGATAAGGTCCCAGTGCCTTGAAGATGGTGCCTGCTTCAGAGATGTTTGTGGCCTGCAAGTCCTGGGGTCCAGTTCCAGATGGACGATGAAGTACATTGTTGTGCCTGGTGCAGTGCTCTGCGTACACCGCCTGCTGGTCCTTCATAACGGCAAATCTCATTCTCTAGAGTAGGCCAAGCTGAATCTTTCACATCCTTCTGTTAAAGACGCATGGATTGCCTGATTCCTGCAGCTAGATTTGTGTAGCGGTTTGTCCAGGGCTTGGATTGATACTGCACTATAAACCATAACATTACTGCCTGGGGTTGCTGTATTTCTTCTGGTCCCTAATGGAAAACCATGTTAAAATAGCCCGTCAAGGAGGTCTACCTCAAGTAGGTGGTGACTAAGCTCACACTTGGACTTTTATAAATGCAAAGTTTGATCCCCTCCAATTAGGAACTCTCAAAAAAAGAGTGTTCCAGCACAGTGGGGATGGCAGCTAGTTACATTGGTGACAAAACGCATTCATGGATTTGTCAGAGCTCTCATTCTTCTTGGCTACAGACACTCACGGTCCTGAGCGATGGGAATGTAACGTCAAGTTGATTCCACCCTATGTTAACCAGAGGGGGTGCGAGTAAGGTCACTCTTCTTGGCTGGTTGAGAGGTCAAAGATGAACCATTTCACCCTCTCTGTCCTCATCACCTTCCTCGTTCATTTGAAGGCCGGCCCTCCGGCAGTTCCCTTGTACAATATGTCGCACAGTGAAAGGAATATTGCCATTGTGGCCCCTCGTGTTCATGCAAGGTCTCTTGCCTTTGGTGATTAGGGTGGCTGTGATGGCGTTGGCCACCACGGTGTGTTGTACCGGAGATTTTTCAATTTTAAGATTAATAATCTTCATACTCGGCCGTCTATTGTTTTCTCCACTGTTGCCTTTGATTAAGTGCATAACAGGAACGCACTGGAGAAAATAACATGGACAAACCAGGATCACCCTCAGCCAACAATGGTGAATCTAGGTACGACCATCGTTTACCAATAAACCTAAACATAGGATTTTACAGGGAAAAAGGCGAACACCAAGTTAGTCTTGGAAGTGACTGTTCTGTGATGCAGTGTTTGTGATTGCTACCCCTTGAGAAAGATTGTCAATTAGCAGGTCCCTGAGGATTCCAATGGCACAGAAGGGACAAAAACATGACCTAGGGAATGGGATGCTGGACGGAACATCGAAGGCCACAGTCCCCAGTACCGTTTTAGCCGCACACTGGGACAACCAATCCCACCCACTAGTAAGTAAGAAGCCCCAGCTTCAGACCCTCTCTGGTAGACCCACTCGGGGGGGGGGGGGGGGGGGGCGGTGGAGGAGGAGACCACACAGTATAAAAGCACCCTGCCCCAGTTGCTTATGTGTGCTGTTTGAGAAGGTTGTGGCGAGTGGAGGGACATGTTGGGAAGTGATGAGAGTGGTTACCAGGTGCTGGAAAAGTGAGGAAGTTGTGGTTACAAGTGATGAGGTAGTAGTTTCTGAGGAGGGGAAAGTAACAGCTGAGGAGTAGGAGATGGTAGTGTTTGAGGCGGTGGGAACAACTAATTTGGACTGACACAGTGGAAGGGATAACCTCTGAGAGGAGCAGAGAGAGCAAACCTCTAGCCAGAAAGACCAGGAAGGCACAAACAGGCAAGCTTGACCGGAGTCAGGCTGAGGAGGTACGAGAGGCATGAGGAGGAATGAGACTCTAGAACATGAATAGTTCCCATTTAGGGAACTCCCGTCCCCTGCACACTTTAAATGGCTAAGTATAAAAGCCCAACAGTTTAGAATAAATCTTGCTTATTTTTAAATCTTGGTTTTCTTTAAAAAAAAGGGTCAATGGTACATTCACATTTGGGTTATAAATAGTAGACTTTACCAATAGGTTCTGATTTAACATAAAACGATCTTTTCACTAAGGACCAAGTATTTATGCTCCAAATTTGTATATGAGGTTTTTTGGGGGTGTCTTTTGATGAACTGCATTTGTGCCGTTGATTTTCCTTTTTTGTGAGAATTTGGTTAGGGCCTTGTGGTACAGGTTTACTCATTCATTTTGCTGTATTTTGGGTTTGGCCTATTAACATTTCAACAAAACCAAAAGCTGTCCAGAGACGATGCATAAATGGTTATGCTGAACTAGAGTTCTATTCTGATGTGTGCATAGAGGTTACACGTACAGACCGCAGTCAGACATAGAGCCTGTAGACACATGAGGGAGGTTGCATGGTGCATTTCAGACCTTGCATGTGGTCTGTACTGAACGAACACCTAGGCCGGCCAATACATCAGGCCTGACCTGCAGCATCCCCTTCAGGTACTGAAGAGAGTGGGAACCAGAGCATTCAGTTCTGATCATCAGTTGTCCTTCTATTCTAGAGGTGTGACCCACATAAATATCTGCCACGGCATCTTCAGCACAAGTGCAGTTACCCACACATGCATCTGTTGATGCACATTATTTCTACCTCGAAGGACCTTGCTCTTTGTGTGGTGGGACTATGGCTGTGTATACGGATGCCTTGGCTTGTGTCTGTCGCTTTATGTTTAACCACCCTGTAGTGACAAGCATCTATACCTCTCTTCCAGGTTTCCCCAGATGGACCTGCATGGTGCTGGTGGTTGCTGTCCATCCTGCCACTGGATCCAACCTACCAGACGATGATTCTCTCCATGACTTCCCTGAAGGATCGCCTGACCCATATGAAGCATATACTGTCTGTCTTTACACAGAATCCGACCTAGGCAAGACAAGCACTTCACACCAAGAGTCCTCAAGAAAAGACTGCTGCTGTCTGGAACGTCTAATTGAGAGCCTTATTTTTGTTTTCTAATTAATAGACTGCCTTTGTTCCTTGCGCTTATTTACACTACCTCCATCACTGACTGCATTAGGCGTGGCAGCGGTACTGTTCCGTCCACTCTTCCTGTATGAGGTGTTCAAAGTCATCAGCCTAGCTCTGTCCACTTGGATACTAACTGAAGAAAAGGTCTGCCATGAGTGGGCTGGGGTGGGGTCAGAGGCAGGGAGGTGGCAACACACAGCAAATCAGTTGGCATCGCACAGGAAGTGAGAGCGGCTACTCTTCAGGATGCTTCATTTTGAAACGCTCTTGTTAAGAAGTTCTACGTTTTCTTCATCTTGCCTTTTCATTTACTTGGCTCTTGATAATTATTTTATTGTTTTTCTTCTTGTGCAGAACGTTGCCATTCCTATTTGTCTGAAGCTAAAAAATCTAGTTTGGCCATTTTGAGATTGTCTGGATGAATGGATTTTTGAGGGAAAAGGGAATATTTTGAGCCTCCTTGACTCCCAAAGGTGATGCACAGCTGAACTAAGGGGAGGTTTATTTAGGAGCGCGAAGGGGCGGGGTCACATGGCCCTTTTTAAGAGGGGTGCATTTAACTTTAGGGGGATTTAAACAAATGATTCTCCTGCCAAAGAGCCTGTGCCTGCAGCTTTCATGCTTGGGATTTGTAGGATTGGCTGTTGTTCAATACATGTTGTTGGTGCCAGGATCACAGATTTTGGTATTGGGCTGTGGCCGGGCCTCTTTGCTAACCTAGACTCCACACTGTCATAGTTGCCAACAGAGCCCATTTCTATCATTTCTATCTGTAGTTGCGTATCCTGTCCTGTTCTTTTTCTTTGCATTCTGGCACCTGCAGTCTGAGTTTTACAAAGGTAAGCTACATATCCCAGAATGCAAAGAAAAGAACAGGACTGGATAAGCATCTTCAGATTGGAATGGGTCATGTTGGCATCTATATACTGTGTAAGAGCAAGCGAGCAGGGGTGATCCTGTTTGTGGAGGCTGTTGGGGCGGCAGTTGAAATGGGAAAGCAGCAATGTGGTTAAAAAAGCAGCAGCTGGCCGATTGCAGATGAGTTGCAACAGTGAGCTGTATGGCCCCAGAAACACTGGTGCCCCCAAACGGTGCAGTTCACATCTTGTATTGTGCTGAAGCCGAGCTGTGTCTGCTTTTCCAAAATGAAGAAAAAACGTGATTTGGATAGTCACAGGTTTTATCCCATGCGCTTAGTACAAAATAAAGGGAAAACTATACACAAATACAGTTAATTGTGGTAATCAGTTCTACCATTGTACTGCAAAACTCAAAATGTGAGGGCCTTGGTGCAAGTGTGGACTACCGCTCTCAGGTGTCCAGTTAGAGGATTGTGATGCACAGCCCGCCCTAGCATTTTAGCCTGCATGACTCTGCCTTCTGTTATTTGTAGTTTCAGGTTTCCCCTTGTTATGAATTCAGGTATTCAAAAGCTAAAATGAGCGATGTGAGCTAAAGAGCCTGGACTTCTGATTAACTTGCACCTGAAGTGGACACCGAAAGGGCTCGTCTAGCCCCCAATCCTCCCTTGGACAGCATGCTAGGGCACACTGGGAAAAGCAAAGCCTTCTTCCATAGGTACTGCACCATCTGTGGGGATGCAATGTATGCAGGAGCTAAGTGCCCCCAACTGAGAGAGGCAAATATTTGTAACTACCTTCACCTGCAAGCTACACAGAGGAGTGAACCCGGACTGTGTTCCTTGATTTGTGTGTGCCTTTTGGGTATCTTGGCAAGTCATTCTCTGGCCAAAGGATATGCTGTTGGATGTGACCTTGGAACCTGGAAACCTGGGGTCTAAGTCCTGCTTTGCATCTATTGTTGTTCAATGTTTATACAGCAAGGGCTGACCACTGTAATAGTCTCAAGGCACTTAACCATGCCCTTGGTCATGTGCATTGAGTCCTGCACAGGGACCGCAGGTCCTTTGTCTACTTAGGATGCATCACTGGAAAATGGTTTACTACAAGAAGAGCGAGATGTGTAGAAGTAAAAGCGGGTGTACAGTATGAGACCGTGTATAAGGAGGTGATCGATAGGTGGCGATTGCTGCATACAAAATATATACGTAAAATCATTAGTAAAATAGCTTGAGGAATGAATCGCCCCCCCCCCCAAACTCCCCAGTGTAATATCCTCCATGCACTTGAGATACAGCACTCCCACTTTGAAGATTGCGTAACATCGGAGTGCATTGCCGGGGTAATACCATGAGCCTGTTTCAGATGATGTAGCTGCCCAACGCTGAAATGAATGTTCCCTCAAGATCCAGGCGTAATAACCTCTGTATGGCTTCGAAGCGGTAGGGCGATGGCTATAGTTCCTGATGGGCTTGTGATCCTCCAAGGCTGGCAGGGCATGAGCAGAGTCCACTGAATTCCAGAGACTGGATCTTCCCCTTCCATGCTTTGAGACCCAGGCCTGTCGGCAAAGGTCCGCATTTCCCTACATGCTGGTCTCCCTTTGGTCTTCTTGGGCACATGCCCTCTGAGATCCTGACACTGCAGTCTATTGTACTTAGGCTTGCGAGCCATGACGGCAAGTCTTTAAATGGTGTTTGCCTCAACTTGAGGGCAATGCTCTAGAAGCAAGAGAGCTGGCCCTTCTTAGCAGTTGCTGCATGATGTACTGACTGCCGTCTTCTGGAGTATATGCTAATGCTGTGCATTGCTTGCCTTTTGAAGGACCAGAAGAGCCATAGAAATGTTTATACCCGAGGCGTAAACTATGAAATGGTGCCCTCACAACAACAAAAAAGGCATAATGCATGGCCGTTTTGTTCTTCATTCATATCTTTAAATATTTTACCTAAATTCTGCCCCCCCCCCGGCCCCACCACAAAACAAAATGTAAATGCTCTAAGTGGTGGGGGGAGAAGATATTGTGAAATTGCAGCAGAAGAACGGTTCCCAGTGAAGGAGTGTGCGGGCTCTTGGAGCATTTGTGAAGCAAAGTGTAGCTTGCGCGTGGTCAGTTTGGTGCCTACAAACCTTATTGACATCAAGTCAATGCAGGGGAATAATACTTTACATTAGGATGCACACAGCAACAGTAGTTGTGTGCATCCTACTGTAAAGACCAGCAGTTGCTGGAAAATGACAGTGCTCGGCAGCAGGCTATTGCTAACCTTGTCATCCTACAGTGCCATCCGTCTCCAGTAAAAGGTTCTATTAGGAGGCTTTACTGTCTGCCCCGGTCAGGCCATAATCAATTTCGATGGCCCACTCCTGAGTTAAGGCCCCGAGGATGTGTAGCAAGGGAGAAGGGCTGAGAACACCAGTTTCCAACAACCAAGTAACTATTCAATAATAGTGGCACTGATGAAATTTAAAATCCGAAACAAGGAGGAAGGTAGTAAGATGCGATGGGACGGAAAACCAGGAGAAGAAAACAAATGGGCTGCTCGCAGCCACACTTAACATTGCGATGCGGGTGGCCAGCCAATGACAGGATACATGATGAGCGCATCAGCCATGTCGGAGAAGGGAGGCAACAAACCTGCTGTGAAGCGGCATCAGGGCTTGCACATGAAAGGCTAAAGCCTGCCCCAGGCCTCCTGTTTATTGAACAGCCAATATTCCAATGCTCTATGAGTACACAAACAGTGTGAAAACTCCGTTAGGGCAAGTCCTCTGTGAACAGTATCTTTGTGGCTTTAGTGGGTTGCTTGTTGAACACGCCTTTTCTGAAGATGTATTGGTTGGGGTTTTTGTGTAACTATGGTGCTATTCCACTATTAATGTAGTTGAGTGGTATGTATTAAAATGGCCATGACTGGCTTAGCTACAGAGCTGATCTTTTGCTGGTGACTTCCAGAGGCAAGCGGTTGTTGGCTAATCATCTTTGGTTGAATTACAGCTTTTGAAAGGAGCTTGGGCCATCTTAGTCATTGGCATGTACCACCTTTGACATATTTGTGTGGGGGGTGGGAGGAACTTGCCCATGAATGCTTCCTGATGAAATGCACATGCACACAAGTCTTTCCACAGCCCCAGCTCTTCATCTGCCCCGTCCCAATACACTTGTTCTCCCTTCATTCTGCAAATTAATTAGTAGGATTCTACCATTAACAACAAAGCCCCTCCTGTCTGCTTCTGCTGGTGCTTACGGGGGCAGTGGTAAGGACAAAAGAAGATGCTGCTTTCGTTATTGTTAGGAAAGATTTTCTTTTAGCAACTTTCCCTACATAGCTTCCTATGCAATCCCATTCTTGTTGCTATGTTTTTGATCCTATCCTGACTTTTTGAAGGGAAGCAAAGCTTTCATCGTCCCTTCTCTTGCCTTTAGCTCATCTGTTATGGGGAAACACTAGTCCTTCAGACTGCCAGTACTGGGAAACATTGTTTCCCTTTTGAATTCTTGTAGTTTTACATTGCACACAGCACCCTCCAGTGCAGTGCAATTTGGATACTTTTGTATCTCCTTAACCTTTTACACGTGGGATTTTTGGTAACCTTTATATGTGCCTAAAGACATACAGCGGTTACGTTTTCTTTACAGTTTTCGCTTACATTTTGGTGTACATATTCACGTTTACTTCATATGACTACTAAACTTGTCTAGTGCCCTAAAATGGCTGCGCCCCAAGATATTCACTTGTGTTTTTTTTCCGTATTGTTTATTTGTACTCGGCGAGAGTCAAGCAGAATGCAACACGCATTCTGATTGACTCTCGCCGGGTCCTTATCCGGCCGAGAATCCTTCGATTCTCGGTCGGGATTTCAGCCGCCTTGTCCTCGGCTGGGGGCGTGGCAGCCCCTCAGCCAATGAGGAGGCTCAAAGCGGGGCCATCCCTGCTCCAAGCCTCCCCACGGTTGAGAGGCTGCCTTCGCCCCCACTGGCGACTCATGTAAGCTTTTTTTTTTTCCCTTCCCTCCCTCCTCCCTGCCCTCCCCACCCCACTTACCTTCTATCCCTTGGTACCCGGTGGGGGACGATGGCAGCCTCCTACCGTGTGGAGACTCGGAGCGGTGCCATACCCGCTCCGAGCCTCCACACGGCTGGAGACTTCCATCGTCCCCCGCCGGGAACCCAGGCATATATATTTTTTTTCCTGTTAATTTTTTTCCAAGTCCCACCCTCCCAACCGCACTTACCACCTTTTTTTTCGGGAGCAGAAACTCTTCTGTTTCCAGTGTGTCTGCTTCCTATGGCCACCATGGAAAGGGAAAACTGACTCCGTTTTCCCTTTCCCGGCGGCCATTTTCTTTGTTGTCTTTTTTTTTTTTGTTTTTAAAGCTTTTAGTGCCCCGGTCATGCAGTTTTTGCGGGCCAGGGTACTAATAGCTATGTGCCCCTCGCGGCGGGGGCATTACTGACTGGTAATGCGATAGGGCCTTCGTTAACTATGTATACTAGAATTATGGGCCCCGGGGCATTACCTGAGTCGGTAATGCCCCTGCCACTTGGGGCAAATTGATTTATTAGCCTTCTTCCTGCCCTCCTTGGTCAGGAAATGTCTGTGGCTGTGTTTCACAGGAATGGGGCTGAAACCGACTAGTCCCTGTCCACATCACTGGTGCCAGAAAGTCTGCTACTAGGACAGATGTGAAACCAGTAGTTGTTGATTGGGAAGCCACTGGCTGTTTGGTATAGATCCTTACCATTGGTGGGCTTGGACTTGAGTTCGCTCCGATTTTGGATACGAGGATACTCCTGCAGTCATTCTTCAGATCTACGTTGGAGCCAAGTGTTGGGTAACAATTGATGTAGTAACACTGTATGAGACTACACAACCCTTGTCCTCTAGGTATTCGATAACCCACCTTTTGGTATAGGCCTGCACTACACAAGTTGGTAGTGTGACTGAGCAGCCAGACTCAAAAACATAGCAACAAGAGGGGTAAATGTGAGCTGTAGAGCTGTAGCACGGTAGCACTGAAATTCGCAAATGCAAGTAGCCAAGTAACACTTGCACTCAAATTTTCAGTTATAAATAGGTATTTATTTAACATCAGTTTTAAATAGGCGTTCGTTAAAAAGGATAAGATATGTAACAATCAAATATGTTTCAAAATACTTTTCCAGAATCAGCACAAATTTAGTATATACTCTTCAGAGATGCTTTTTACACACTTCCTACACCCGGAGGTGACTTTATTTACAAGGACAGTAATGTCCCTTTTTAAGTTTCGAAAACAACTGTAATACTCTGCAGCGTCCACTAGATGTCGGCCTATGCACAGCATGTAAATCTAAGCAGATACAAGCATCAGAAATATGATTACTGTGAGTAATGTATCCCTTATACTTTGCAGATTCTGAGGTTGCACAAAGGAAAGGTAAAAGGAAGGAAAAAGGTTAAACAGGTTCTCAGGGCATGTGAGTATACTCACATCTTCCAATGAAGTCTAGACAAGCCTTAACCAGCAAGAACAGTCTAAAAACAAGTTACCACTTATGAGGGACAGACATATCAATGTCAATGGACTAGAAGAGTCTGCAGGGAGCCAGGACAGCCAAAGTCAATAGGAGCAGAGTCACTTCTTAGATAATAAAAGTCTTGCACACATTTAGAGAGTTTTGTAGAAATCACTTGTAGGGTCATAAGCTGTTACACTTGTGAAAAACGGAGTTGAAGTCAAATCTAAGATAAGCCAATGCAAGTCTCAACTGCGAAAAGCGCAGCTCAAAAAGACACTGAGGTAAGTACCCCAACTCTAAACAGTACCTCTGGTTTGAAGAAGAGTGGTCCAGCCAGATTCTGTCCTGTTGCAGCGATGCAGATCCTGGGTTCCTGAGCCTCAGTCATGGGGACAAGAGGGAGGACGTCTGTAGGACTCCTGCGGCAGCAATTTGGAGGTCGTCGGCAGCTAAGGGCTCCTTTCAGATTAGCAGCAGTTTGCGGTTTCTGTGCGCGGTAAACAGCACCACCGTGTATCTCGGCTACTGGATGGGCTTCCTTCACTCCTTGAGTCCTGCACTCTGATGAGGTGACTCGAGCTCTGGTTGGCCTGCTTCTGGAGGGTCCTTAGACTCTTGGAGCTTCTGGCCAGATTTCAGACATTGCACTTGATTTCTCGACCCCTGGCACTTGGTTCTTGCAGCAATGAAGAAGTACAGCCAATCAGGGAAGATGGTCCAGTGGAGTTCGTCTCGGCGTTAGTTGGTTCCACTAATCCAAGGGAAGAAGTCGTCCCTTCGCAGTTTCTCTTGTTGATCAGAAAAAGAGTTTCAGCACAGCAGCAGGGCTTCACTGGGCAATTCAAAGGTCCAGGAGGATGCAGAAAGCTTCCTTCACTGCCTCTTTGTCGGGTGATTCTCCCTGTGGTCAACTTTGACTTTAGTCCCAAAACCCTCGTTTTTTAAGCAGGTTTCTCCCATCCTGCACAGCCCAGGCTGCCACTCAAACAGCAGGGACACCCAGCCAGCCAATCAGAACCTCTCTCACATCTTGCCTTTCCAGACACACTGGAGCCAGAGGGGGGGTTCAGGACTGAAGCCCATCAAAGGCAAAATAAACAAAGGGCTCAAACCTGGCTTGGCACGCAGAGTAAAACCCAAGAAAGACCTCACAAACACAAAATGGTGAAAAAAGAAGACCAGGGCCATTTTGACAAAATGGTCACCCATGGGTGCTATACTGCAGCTAAGGATTCAGCCTGCGGTAGAAAAGCACAATAGTAGGAAAATTAAACCACTGCCACCAGCCATGTAAAGTAGGTATTCCCCACCCCCACCCCCTACCCGCACTCCACATAAAATGGTGTGTGCTGGACCTATAAAGAGAAAAGGTAAGTAAAGTAAATTGTACTTTACTATTCTTGGGAACAGTTGTTCTCACAAGAAAAGGTATTCAAACCTTATGAGAAATCTAAAGGATTTTTCTGCGACACTGCATGGAAGGTGCTGTGTGTCACCATACAAAAAGTAGATGCCTATGGAGTTTGTCAGACTCAAAAAACAGAGGAAATTTATAATCCAAATCTGGTCGAAAAACACATGAGAGAGTGAGAAAAAGGTCTCACTCCAGGGGTAAAATTAAAAAGTCCTAAAGTCCAGCAAAAGAGCTGGGGGTCTCTCTCTTGAAGGGAATTGGCACATAAATTAGAATTCTCCCAAACACCAAGAATCATGCGAAGAAGAGTAGCCCGTTGATGACCAGGGGCAACTTCTGCGTCGGACCTGCAACCTCTCCAGTGTTGCTGGCCGGTGAAGCCCTGCTCCTTTGCGTGATCATCGAAGACCCTTGTCAGTGCTTCAGCCCTTGGACTTGTGGGACCAACTAGTCCCGATTTCTCAAGGGTCCAGCTCCTCAGAGCCTTCGGAAGTGTCCATGGACTGTGCGGTAGACTGACGTTCCTTCGTCGGATACCACGTCAGAATCCTCACTGTTTCGCATTCGAGCCCAGAATTTCAGTGGTCGCCAGCTTGTGTCTTAAGTCGGCCCTCTCCAGAAATGTCAGCTTCCTGTCTTTTAGGGAACCTGTCCTGGAGCAGCTTCTGCCACAGTGACTGGAAGGATTCCTGTTGTCTCCTGCAACCGGTGATCATCACTGGAACACACATTCCTCCATCCCGTGAAGGGTCCAGAAGAGGTCTGCATCATTGGAATCTGCATTTTTTCACCCACAGGGTTTGCATCTTGCAGCTGCACCCGACTGTAAGAATCCTCGCACCTGCAATCCTTTGGCACCTCTCTCTGCGACAAAGGATGTGCTCCCAGTGACCCACCCCCCACACTACTCCCAATTGACTAATCGCGATCCTTGGCAAAGTCTGAGTCAGGAGGTTAAGGAAGCATGCCTGTTCCCCCAAACCCCATTCCCCCGCTCCCTGTCCTCCATAGGATAACATTGGGAACAAAACCTCCCATCTCCCTTACTTACCTTTGGTCATGAAGCCTGGGTCAAGTACCATGCCCCTGGGTTAGCCTTGGGTCTGGAAGAGAGAGGAGAGCTTACCTGTCTTCTGGTAAATTATTGCTGAACTTTTAAATGGTTTCAAACCATTCTGAATAACCATCATTGCATCCCTTTAAAGAACCCATACCTGTGAGAAACCTTGTGTTGGAAACTGTGATATTTAGGAACTAAGCCCCATACATCCAAGGGGTTGGACTTCTAAAATATTGGGAGTTATACTTGTGAATGGTTCTCATCATTTGAACTGCATCTGCATTAATTACTTGCCTCTTTTCCATTGTTAGTTATTTTATAATGCATTGTGAATGACCATACAGGTGTTTGTATATATTTGTATTATAGTGTGTTGTGTACCTGCTAATTTGTTTCAGGTGTCCTAAATGCCTAACTGAATGACTGTATTTTGAATGACTGTATTTTTATAACTGACTGTCTTCGCTCAATTCTTGTTTTATTCTGTGTGGACTCATTGAGGGCCCGAGATCACGTCCACACTCTCCCGAGACTAAGCCTTGACTGCTCTCCACACTACCTTGATGGCATTGGGTTTTGGCTAAACTCTGTCTCTCTCCCTGTTCACAATAACTGGGGTGTCCTCCTAAAATCTGTCCACCAGGCCTGATTTTAGAAATCCATCTTGACAGCTATGGACATTCACTTACAGCTAGTTGATGGTAATAAAGCACAATGGGTTAACCACTTGCTATTGGCCTCTTTATACAGCCCGGAAATAGTGCACTTGACCTCTGGTAAATGTTTGCTGCTTCTGAAGTTGCTGAAATCCTTATTCTTTAGTTGGGATAATACTGGTTATCTGCAGTGCATTGACGATGAATGCTTGTGATGTTAAAAGACCGTATTATAGGCTTTTATACAATGTGACTACCATGCTAAGGAGTCTGTGAACTGCATGGCCCACAGGCTCTCCATCCAATGCCATACAGCCTTTAATATCAAAATATCTTTCGATTACACGTGAAACAAATATTACAGCAACCAACTAGATATATTTTGGAAAGACACCATTTTTTTTGTTTGAAGAGCCATCAAGGCAAAACAAGAAAGTTATTCCCCCCAAAGATATTTAGTTGTCATTCATAATAAATTCCAGAGCATTAAATAAAATGTATATAATTTATAATTGATTGTTCCTTATAGTTCGATGTGGTATTCACCTTTCCTGTCTGTATACATAGTTACTTTTTCCATTTCAGTTTCTCTTTTATTAATAGTTTTTGGCCATCACTCAGTCTTGTTATAATTCTGTTAAGTGACATGGTTTATGTCTGTAACCTAAGTCGTAACGTTTCTAATTCGAATATGTGGCTGTATATCCTTTCAGAATTGTTTTAGTTGGCTTAAATAATTATACTGATTTTCTTCTATATGATGAGGACATATACAATGGCACTTGCCCTTTCTTTTGCTTCATGTGTGCCTCAAAACACTTGTATTATATGAGTGATCCCACCTGTATATTTAATGCGGTACCGCTTTAGTGTTGTGTGCAGAAAAACAAAATGTTTACAATTATGAGTCGATTCAAGGCAGTGTAACACCTCTCACCTATCTGTATTGTTGGCTTTAGCGTGGCTGGGTCACCTTGGGTTAGCCGGTGATCCTGTAGGAAAATCGAGGAACCATTGTGAAG
Source organism: Ambystoma mexicanum (assembly GCF_040938575.1). Lineage (NCBI taxonomy): Eukaryota > Metazoa > Chordata > Amphibia > Caudata > Ambystomatidae > Ambystoma > Ambystoma mexicanum. The sequence goes on from NC_090926.1 coordinate 352,861,433, forward strand.
TCTGTTTAGTGGATCCATGGTTGAAAGTGAAAACCAACTCCACAATTTACATTGCAAGGACAAGCAGTTAGCCATCTTGGAATAGTTCCAGGCTCTCTAGTCTACAATTTGTTTAAGTAATGCTGCAATATATGTATGATTACCTAAATTACCTGCATTTTGTTTATAATCACACTGTTGTAAGAATGTATAATCTTTTTCTTTTCAAAAATATATTCACTCATATATGCCAACATACTTCATAGTATAATCTTACATTTTCACCATGTCTTGTTTACACACAATTGATCTAAAAACCATTAATTCATGCTTATACACATTATATTAACCTTTATTTGTTACTCATACAAGTTTCATCAGACCTTTTGTATTCTCACTGTTCTTAATATTCCACAAAAATAGTGTACACATTCGGAGAGAGTCTGGAACTATTCCAAAATGGCTGACTACTTGTTACTGAAATGCAGAATTGTGGAGTCGGTTTTCGCTTTCAAGCACGGATCCACTATATAAACAGACTTCAAAATGGTGTTGCAGTTTTCCGACAGGATCACCGGCTAACACAAGGTGACCATGCTGTGCTAAAGCCCACACTATACGTAGGTGAATGGTGTTATACAATTTTGAGTAGATACGACAAAGTGTAACTTTTTTGGTTTTTCTGCAAACAACATAAAACGGTACTGCATTAAATTTACAGGTGGGATCACTGATTTAATAGAAGTATATTGCGGCACACATGAGGCAAAAGAAAGGGTAAGCTAATTAAAACAATTTCTGAAAACAAATACAACCATATATTCGAATTATATACACTTTCTTACTTATGCTTCAGCCATAAACTGTTTTGTAACAGAATTATAGCTAGACTGTGAATGATGGCCAAAGCAACTAATGAAAGGGAAACCAAATTGGGAAAAGTAACTAACTATGTATAAATAGACTGAATATGTGAATACCACATCTAACTAGAGTACAATTAAGCAATATGACCGGAGTAGCGGGGGCATTACCGACTCGGGTAATGCCCCGGGGCCCATAGTTCTAGGCCCGAGCGAAGCACTAAAAGCATTTTTTTTTGTCCCGAAAAGCTGCGCCGTTTCGGGACAGAAAAAAAAAACACTACCAAGAAACGACCAAGAAAATGCCCGCCGGGAAAGGGAAAACGGGAGCCTGTTTTCTCTTTCCATGGCATCCTTTGGGAGCGGACGCGTGTGTTCCCAGCGCTTCTGCTCCTGGAAAAAAAAAAAGCGGCAGAAGGTAAGTGGGTTTGGGAGGGCGGGAGGGCGGGGAAGGGGGTAGAGAAAAAAAAAAAGCCTCCAGCTGTGTGGAGGCGTGGAGTCTCCACACTGCTGGAGGCTGCCATCGTCCCCCACCAGGGACGCAGGAGCAAGAAGGTAAGTGGGGTGGGGTAGGGAGGAGGGAGGGAAGGGGAAAAAAAGCTTACCTGAGTCCCCAGTCGTGGGGAGGCTCGGAGCGGGGATGGCCCTGCTTCGAGCCCCCTCATTAGCTGAGGGGCTGCCAGGCCCCCCCCCGCCGAGGCAGAAATCGGAGACCATTTGTTTAGTTCACAACCAACTATCACTTAAGTAAACCAATATACAACCTAGGTAAAAATGAACCTTACCCAACTTCATAATCATCAAAGCTCATCCAGGATCAACAAAAAGTTCACTTGCCAAAGTATCTAAAACATGGATGAGCTGCCCCTGATCTTTGTTTATCCACATCTTTGTTGCTGAATTTGAGCTCTGGTAATGTTTCAGGCATGCTTTTTGAAGGGAAGTGGCATTTGATTTCCAGTATAATTATGTGCTCTGTAACTGGTCTGGAATTAATGCTTTTATGACTTTTTCACAATCCAGTAGGCCCGTTTGCGACCAGGCACCATCATGATCTCTGTCTCCAAGAGCGAGGTGGACACTTCCCTCATTACTGCCCTTCTCATGTTACTTAAACCAAGCAATGTCAGATTTTGGGTCTCCATGGGCGATAACATATCTTTCAGAGCGCGAGTCAAAGGTACATGAGCGGTGACGGAGTCCCTGCACGTTTTTCAGAGGTCCCCCCCATTTATTTCAGTGGGCACCTTGATATGCTAATTTCTGGTGACACCACATTCAATTGGTATGAGTCCCCACACTTTTTTTTATTTTTTAGGACTTGACCCCTGATATCTTCCTGTGTTTTGGCGATTTAGCTGACCAATTGTTAAGTAGAATGGCACTGTTAATGTACAACACTCACACACTTGGGAGACACAAGGGAATATTTATCTGGACCACTCTAAACAGCCCTCTTAATTTCACAAATATCATACATCAACTATGTTTAGAGGGTCCCTTGCTTTTTCATGCACACTCCCTAATTGCTCATACTCTTTGAAGTTTTAAAATAGTCTCTAAGGCAATTGATTCCGAATTTTGTTGCCTTCACCATCAGTACAATATATAGATCATAGTCACTTGTTACAAACAATATATATCTTTATTTAATGCTGATCTGTTCTCTCTTGGCACCGTGCACCTGGCCACCCTCTGTCTTTTGGGCCCAGGTACCTGCTCATCCTGTCACCCTCCCGGCCACCCCTTGCACTGGGGTCTGTATCTGTATCCATACAGCCCCCCCCTTTTTCTTTCTGCACCTTCGGACCTACCCTGTCTGCTGCCTTAAACCTAGCACTTGCAAATTGCTGGCTGCATTACCACTGTTTGTTGCCTTTATTATTTATTTATTGTTATTTATCTGTTTCTCCTCTGCTTCGCACTTTCCACCTCCCCCCCCCTTCCATGCACTTTTCCCCTCCCCCCTCTCCCATGCACTTGTGCGTTCTCAATGTCACTGGGCCTAGTACGATCGCTGTTTTGTTCTCCCCTGTTTCCCTCCCTTGCCTTGTCGCGCTCTGAAACACTTGTGTACGAGCGCGATAGAAATAAAATATCAATCAATCAATCAACATAAAATCATTTGCATTCATTATTGCCAAAAAGCGTCTTATAATCTGTGTATTCACAAACACATTTGATGATGATGTGCAAGCCCACGATTGTAAGCCTGCACATTATCACCAATGGTGCTTGTACACCTCGCAATACCAGCTAGCACGGGTTTCACTCTGTCTCGATTGGCCACATCCGCAGGCATTGGGGTATCGGTTTGTGTGGAAACATCAGACACCTGCCGATAGGTCTGGCCTGGGGCATGCCGGCAGGTGCTTACTGGTGCAGGCATTGCAGGTGTTGGCCCAGCGGCAGGATTTGGCACAGGCACCTCCACTGCAACCTGCACTGCCTCCTGCCCCTGAGTCTGGACTGCACCAGTCACACCCACCTAGTCAACCCCGCTGATACGGCCAACTCCTCTTCTACCTCCCCTCCAACCTGGATGCCTCTTCCGCAGTGGATTGCCCCTGTGTGAGTTTACCTGTCCCCCCCCCCCCCACCCCTGCTGTCGAGGAGTCCATGTCCACCTTTGCCCTCTTGGACCTCCCCTCAGCAGCTGGGGCCACTGGATCAGACATGACCAGGGGGCGTGACTCGGCCTTGCGTCTCTGCCCGGTGGAGGCATCCCTGCTGCCTTGGTCCACAGCACCTTCTCCACCCTCTTCTTCCAAAGCCGCTGTGGATAAGGTCACAACCATCATCACCTTCCACAACACACGGGTACATGCAATGTACATTCATGCACATACATGTCTGTCCTTCACAACAGAGAATCACATCCTTGGACGTGGCACTCTCACCACCTACACATTGTGCATGCTACACACACATGCATGATGGGACATACACATGTCATGCAAACACCTCACCTGATCGTCCTGAAGCAGTGCACTGAGCTATCGTATCCGAGTCCCCTCAACGTCAATCAGGCAATAAGAGTAGTGCACATATTGAAATGCACTAGTTACATCCATCCAGGAGTGATGGCCAGTCACATCTCAGTCACATACACATGTACACCATGCCTGTTCATGATGTTGACAACACCCATGTGTCACAATTCACACGGGCACGTCTCAGACACATGTAAGAAACCACGTGCACGTTGTAATATGCTGCAATACAACACACATAGCAAAAGTAACACCGTTGGAATCACGCATGCTTCATTGAACACATGTGCAGCACTGTCTGGGACATGCACACAGACACCCGTGCAAGAGGCATACTTGCTGTAAGGCCAAGGTGCACACTCCCACCATACATCAACATGCACAGTGGAGGACTGCAACACATGGGCACGCACCTGACGACTCCAGACGGTGCTGCAAATCGCTGACCTGGGTATGCATAGCCAGGTAAAACCTCTCCAGGACCCGCATGTCGGTGGTGCTCAACTGGCCCCGGTACCCCCCTTGGTTCTCATCAGCCTGGAGGAAGCGCCGGGCCTTGTTGTGGTCCTGGACCATGCAGGTAGTCACGGGGTGCTACCCCCTCCGCGTTGATGGCACCAACAAACTGGTCCCCCATTTCATCTTCCGTCCTTCCTTGCTGTGTTGCGATGCAGGGTTGAAGGGGGCATCATAATGCCACATGACATGCTCCACCAGGATGCCAACTTCCCTGGCTGTGAAGTTGACAGCCCTCTGCCTCACTGCGGTGGGGTTGCCACTTGCCTCTGGAGATGGTTGCTCAGACATGGCAACCCGCGAGGCAGGTGTGGGTGGGCAAGGTGGTCCCGGGGCTGTGCTGTGGAGCGGTGGTGATGGTCTGGCATGTTGGGAGTCTTCTGAATCAGTGGAGGTGGTCACAGGGTTGACGACAGGAGTGCACTGGCAATGGCTTGACAGCAGGCACTCAAAATGCAGGGCAGGTGGGCAGCAGGCACACACAGTGGGCAGGCAGCAGCAGATGGCTCGTAGGAGGCAGCTCAGTGCAGTAGGAGGCAGGTAAAATGGCTCGTAGGCAGGAGCGTGTGGGTTCTTCCATGTTACTTGCATGGGCAGCCGGAAACAGAGTGATGGCTATTTCGCTTGTGCAAAATTAGTGCGTACGTGTGAAATCAGAGGAAAGAGCCTAATTGCGCAAGTTATGTGACACGCGCTGGCCGTTGGGCATTGACACGTGCTGGCCATTGGGCGTTCAGATTCAGGATAAAGGAGTGTGTAGGAGAACATCACATGCCTTGTGCGAGTTGGAGCAGACGGACGTGTAGACTTCAGAGATTTTTGGGGTGCCATGCATTTTGTTCACTACTGTGACAGTGCAAACTTCTTATTTTGGTGGGGGATTTGCCTCCACGCACATGCACGTGTATTTTTCTTATTCTGAGGCTAACGCTGAGTCGCGTATGCATTATTCATACTCTGACTGCCCCCCTGTGTATCGCTTTCCCCCATTGTTAACATCACAGTGGCTTTCGTTGGCTTTGTGTATGCTTTTTTTTGTGTTGTTGGGTGCTGCAGCATACCGCGTAATGCTTTTTCTTTTCATGTGAGCTACTGAGGGGTCGTGTACATGCTTTTTTGATATTTGGGGTGCCTGTGCGTTACGTGTCCTGTTTATTTTTTCACCAGGGGTAATATTGAGACTTGCTGGACAAATCCGAGTACGTTTTACATCACGTACCCTGCCCCCTCACGGCCCCACGACAATTGCTTGTTATGCCTTCCATAGTACTAATTCATCAGTAGCATGGTTGGGAAGGCCCCAAGAGGGAAAGGTGGCAGAGGTGGCCGAGTTGGCCAGGGGCGGGAAGGTGCCGGGGGGGCTGTGCACCACCCCAACAGGGTCAGGGAGCTGCAGGTGATGCTGCTGTCCCCAGCACCCTAGGTCAGGGAGCTGCAGGGTTATCTGTTCTCCCCTGCTCCCAGGTTGAGGCACCTGCAGGGGCATCTCCTGTCCCCAACAACCAAGGTCAGGGAGAAACTGGAATGTCTGTTGTCACACCCCCCCCCCTGCAGGGACACGGACACACAGGGGCAGATGATGCCTGTATGTCCAAGGTGAAGGGACGGCAATACAAAACAAACACCTGACCACAGTGCAGGGCCAGTAACTGACCCAACATCAGTGGGTGATGCCATGGCCCAGGCCACTAGTGGTCCATCCCATAATGCCCTGAGTAGTCCCAGCCACACACGGACTGCACCACCTTCCAAGAGGCAGAAGGGTGCAGGACAGGGAAAGGCTCAATCCCAAAGCACGGCAAAGGAGACTGCCACGTTGAGCAAGAGGAGCTTCAATGATCATGAACTCGAGTACCTCGTGGACTACGTGCGCGACCACCACTGTGACATGTGCACGGGGCCAGGAAGCACCCATACGCCTGCTCAGCGTATGACCCGCTGGCAGCGAGTCACAGATGGCATCAACGCCTTGGGGAATGAGAGGCGCACCGCTCGTGAGGTCATGAAGTGGTGCAATCACCTCCACCGTGGAACCAAAAAAAAGCTGGGTGCCAACCTTGCTTCTGCTATGGTGACTGGAGGTGGGTCACCGCAGGAGTAGGAGCTCACTCCACATGAAGAGGCCATGAGCGAGTTGATTCATGTGGATCAGATCCAAGGCATGGGCGGCCTGCCAGAATATGAGGAAACGTCCGGTGAGTGAAGAAGCATGTACATCCAGAATATGTATATGTAGATTGAATGAATTGTTATGATTGTGTGGCGCTTCTGCCTGCATTTGTATGACTGCCATGGGTGAACCATGTCATGGTCTACTGACTCGTGCTTAGTGTACTGCAGAGTGCATACAACACATGCGCTCAACATCAGTTGAACATGGCTTTGTGACAGTAGTCATCCACAACTATCAGATACTAATACACATTTCCAGCATGCCAACACAACGTGGTATCTGGCTATGTACATCTGTGAAGTTAGTGACTCAGCTATGCTAGTCAAGTGCTTGTGTCTGAAGCACGTGATATTCATCATGCACTGCATGTATTAAATGTTCCATCCACACAAGCAATAGGTGGCTTCATGATACACATACCTTCCATGCACACAGTCAGCATTGAGGACATTGTGCCATTAGTGTCCTAGAATTTTTCTACACTGTGCAAATCCCTGTCGCAGCTATGGCACTGAACCCCTTTGAAAGAAATTCGCCTGGAGTCATCGATGTTGACCTGCCACACTGGCTTCCCCCCACCCCTCCATGGGGGCATGGCCCTGTCCCTCTTGTGTGTCACTGTCCCCTCTTCCTATCTCCAAGCCCATGTCCTCATTCTCTCCACATCACACACCTGGGACACCACACATGTCTGTTGGGAATGTCTGCAGTGCTTACATGGTCAGGGACATGGGATGTGGCGGCAAGTCTGCAGACGCCATGATTTCTGGGATTCCTGTACATAGTCTATGAATGAAAATAATGACATATTAACATGCATGTGAATGTGTTGCAGGACAGCATTGTGATACCAATGCATGTAGTAGAAGCAATTAACATGATTCTTCATGTCTTTATATGGCCATGTGCAGGTGATGAGCCACCAGATTCAGTGGAGGAGGTAGAGGAGGAACGGGAGCCTGAGCCTTGACAGAGCACCAGTGGAGGACATGTTGTGGCAGGCCACGAGAATCCAGTGGTACTACAGTCCATCTGGGGCATGACTCAGTATGAGTCCACCTCCAATGACACCAGTGGCTCTGGTGGTGAGCTGGATGTTCATTGCCGTATGCTGTCGGAGGTGAGTGCATCAAGTGATGGTGCTGATGTAGCCCGTGCATGTGCAGGGGGTAACGTCCCCTCACAGGGCCAATCAGTCTTGCCACGTCTGTCTGTTGTGGTTACGGCTGCAAGGCCATGCTCCACTCTATTGGCTTCCGGTCCTGGGACGGATGACCAAGGGAGGGATGCAGTCCTGCAGCCACAGTCCGTGGCATCACATCAAGGGCCACATTCCCTTTGGTCCAGCAACCATGGGGCTCACACACATGGCGGACGTGTAGTGGCTGGGGATAATGTGTGGGAGCAGTCAATATTGCGTGTTGCATAGCAACAGGCCGCTTCCTATGAGGTGTTGTCTCGGGGCATGAATAGGGTGGCCAATTCCACGTTTTCACGAGAAACGCGGGTAGCGCGCCAGCTGCAGGCATTGCGGTCCACATGCCGCTCACACAGGCTGCACATGGTGGCCAACAACAGGAGCCGACGGGCCCTGAGGCGAAGGTTATTGGCCCTCGGAGCTTCAATGGAAGTGCGAGAGGAAGCCCGTAGTACCCAGTGCCAACAGCAGATGGAACTGTTGAGTCATACCATCTCGGAGGAACTCCGTGCATCCTGTGAGGTGTTGCATGCGGATCTCTGAGGCTTCATGTTCCAAATGCCGCTCCCTTACCACCACCTTTGTATTCTACACAGGAAGGTGGCGACAGCAACGACATCCCTTCCAATCCATGATAGCCGTGCGGTCCATGTACCCATGGAGGGAATTGTTTATTCAACTTCCACACATGTGGGTGTTGACGTGCATCCTGCCCCTCCCCAATTCTGGGTGGAACCTCCCTCACCCTCCCCCCGGTCCAAGAAGGACATTTTATTTTTATTTTTTCCAACCCCCCCTGTCCAGATGTTGATATGTCATCATATTTCGTTTTGTCCTTTCCTGGTTGTGGTCATTTTGCATTCATTGCCCTTGAGGTGTGCTATTAACTCCTCAGGGACTATGCGTGTGCAGTGGTGTACGTGCAGTCATGCCTGGTGAACTAATCTAGCATGTTTGCATGGGGGTGCACCAGGTGGCATGTGCAGGTAATCGTAGCTTTTTTTTTCCATGGCACGTGTGTGCTGTATCAATCATACTGCACAATGTCTGTTTTTATATGTTTGCCCATGTTCAAGTAATCTGTGATGTGGCGGTGACTGCTGTCCTGGCTGAGACATCCTGCACAATTCGAAGTCCACACTCCTCATGCCATCCATCAGACAATGTCGTTCCTTTATCAAATTAAGGAATACACTTACTGGTGAAGGTCATGTGGTATTTACAGCATTCAGACACCGTTATTTGGTAAGCATTTGCACTGTCTTGCATGTTGTTCATGCTTCATTGTTGGTCATCTTTGATGCATGTGTTGGTTCTCTTATGTGTCCTTTGCATGCTCACATGGCGTTGTGGTAATTTCATTGGAGCTCATATCATTGTGTAACCTACCTATGTGGATACCTGAATGGGCACACCGATGGTGCTGTGCAGCATGTCATTGTACATTGGTGAACCAGGCCATGGACTCCTTGATCTGTCATTTCCTTGTTATTCATTCTCTGTGGCACTCTCTGTCTCTCTCTCTCCCCCTCCCTCCCTCTCTCTCTCTGGTGTGGTACACTGTACTCCTGTACATATCAATGTCAATGGACATTCATCCTGTTTTTCTCCTGCACTCTGTGTTGTATGCTTACTTTCTTTCTGGTGACAAGTGTGATAATGTATGCACATGTATTTTGTACTGTTACTCTGCATTTCATTCCATGTAGGTGGAGCGTCTCACGATGGTGTGCATTGTATGCGAGGCAGGTGAGTTCCATGGACAGGTCAGTATATGACATTTGACACTTTGGTGGTGTTTGCATGGGAATAGGGCACTGTGTGTATAGCCCCCCCAACCCATGGTCGCCTGTGATGTTGTGTTTGTCCGCACCACCCCATGGTGGCCTGTGATGTGTATGCACCCCCCACCACCCATGGTCACCTGTGATGTTGTGTATGCCCCCCCCAGTCCTGGAAGCCCAACATCAATACATATCTGCACCATCACAGGTTATCAGTATAAATCAATTCTTGAAAGCCAAACAACAAATATTTCGACTGACAAGAGCTTGGAAGGTATGAGGTGACTTTATTGCAGTCTGGGCTGAAATCCCAGCTTCATCCTGTAACCAAAGTGTATGATTCTGGGCAACTCATTTAATATCACTGGGACTTATCAGACACAGTTATGAGCTCCTGAAAGTGATTCACTTTGCTATGTGTGCTGACAAAGCCAATAATTATAGCGTGTTGATATTGAAAATGTTTTGCGACTTATCCACCACACAAATAAATTAGTTATTTCCAAATGTATGCCACATTGGGGAGCTTGAGTATGGTGGTAATGTATGTTTGCTGTTTCTGATTGGTGAAAGGATTTCAGTAAATTTAAACACATTAAACCACCATGAAGTGCTCTGTAAACATCTGTCCACCGCGGCCCACTTTTTCACAGAAGCAACAGCATGGATCCAATCTTTTCCAAACAATAGATCAATGAAAGTGTTTTCACCTACGGCTGCAGCTGACCCTATACTAATAACATGTGGAGTACCGCAAGGATCGTGTTTATCGCCTACCATGTACAATGTATTTACTAAGCTGTTATTTGACGACTTAGACCTTCTGGGTGTCACCTACACTAACTATGCAGATGACACCCAGATCCTCTTACCTTTGACAGGCAACTATGACAACGACTTGGCATTAGTTAACAAAATCTATACCATCATTCAGGCTTGAATGGCCTCGCATGGGCTGTGTCTGAATGTTGACAAGACTGAGATATTATTTCTAGGTACACCAGCTAATTTGAACAAACTGAGCAATCATTACCTTTCATTCAACATAGATGGTAATAACATTAAGGTGGCTAAGGAGGTTAAAAACCTTGGGTTTCCACCTAGATTCAGCCTTGACCCTGCACAAACAAGTTAACGCTACGGCATCAGCAATAGCTTACACTTGTAAACTGATCCATGCATGCAAACCGTTTCTGTCCACAGAAAGTTGCATCATTCTGGCCAGAGCTTTAATACTTTCAAAGTTTGACTATTGTAACGCACTGTACCTTGGTGCCAGCAATTACATAGTCAAGAAACTTCAGAAAACCAGAACAATGCACTTAGAACAGCCTTGAGCATCCCCAGGAGACAACGTATCTCAGCGGTTAGACGACAACATCATTGGCTCTCAGTGTCACAATGTGCAAAAGTTCCTGCCCCCTGAGACTCCTCACCTGGTTCTTCAGCAGGGTTTGAAGACTTCGGTCTCCTTCTTCTCTCCGTTTGTAGACTTTCTCTTTCTTCACTTGACTGAATAGTCCTTCTTCCCTTCCTTCGTTCGAAGAGATAGGGGCGGTCTCCCCCCGAGGCCACCTTGCCCGCCTATAGATCTGGCAGTCAGGTGGACCCAGGGGAGTCCGCTCCTCAAACAGGGAAAAAGCCTGATAAGGCAGAAAAAACCCTGTGTTTCAATTGGGGCTCTTGATATGTCCGATGTGAAGACTGGAGAGGCTGGCGTAGTCCGGTATCAGTTGTAAATGCAAGCTCAAGGTTTGATCCTTATAGATGAGGGTTTGGCCACTCTCGGGAAGCGAAGAGAAAATCCAACCGGAGGCTAAGGAGTAGTTAGACGCAAAAGAATCCTAGACCAAGGTAAGAGAGGAAATAGAACGAGAGGCTACGAGCGTGAGAGAGTGAGAGTGTGTGAGCGCGAAAGAGAAAGAGAGGATGCGAGTGCGAGAGAGAAAGGGGAAGTGAGCGTGAGAGCGAAAGAGAGCAGTAGTGAAAGAGTAGGAGTGAAGGAGAGTGGAAAAGAGAGAGAGAGCGATAGCGAAAGAGAACGGAAGAGCGAGAGAAAGAAAGAATGAAAGAGGGATAGACAGAGAGGGAAAGCGAGCGTCAGAGAGAGAAAGAGTAATCGGCGCGGGAGTAGCACGGGTCAGCTGACACCGAACACACCGCGAAAGAAAGATAGAAAATCCAAGCAGGTACAACAGGGAGGAACGAGAGAAGAGGAATCAAGCGAGGGCTGACAGAAGTAGAGAAAAATCGGTCAAGACGCTAAGGATAGCGAAATAACAGATGAAGCAAAAGTAATAAGATTCGCTTGACGGGGCACTGCAAGCAGACGAAAGTCAGGAGACTAACAAAGCGAGTTGCAACGCAAGTTGCAGGGGGGCGTGGTCTCCTATTATACCTGCCGGTCCTAGACGACTAGACCGTCAGGCGGACCGCTGTAGAGACTCAACACCGCCTCCATCTTGCCCAGAGTTTCCACGGCCGCGGTGTGACAGTATGCCCTCTCTTCATCGACTCTCCCCCAGGTTTTCCCGGATGTAGGCGATGGAACTGTCTTAAAAGTTGTGGGGCGTGAATATGCCTTCTGGGCTCCCAAGACCGTTCTGCGATCGAATACCCCTTCCACTGCACCAGGTATTGTAGAGATCCATGTCGGTAACGTGAATCCACCAGCCTCTCCACTTCATATTCTTCCGGTTCTGGTTCTTGGAGTTTAGAAGAGGGTATATGACGGTTCATGGGATCAGGATGATAAGCCTTCAGAAGGGAAGTATGAAAAACGGGGTGAATCCTTTTCAGCCTGGATGGAAGACGTAATCGAAAAGCCACAGGGTTTACTTGAGACAAAATGGGAAAAGGGCCTATAAAGCGGGCTGAGAATTTCCCTGGATGAACCCAACGTGGGAGATATTTGGTTGACAACCAGACCTTGGTTCCCACTTCCCATTCGGGGTTTTGAGATCTCTTTTTATCCGCATATTTCTTGTATCGAGCTCTACTTGCCTCCAACTGCTGAGTAGCATCCTTCTGGATGGATCGGAGCTCAAACAGGCGTTGATCTACCGAAGGGACTGAAGTTGGAGGTATTCCAAAGAGAGGTATATGTCTCGGATGATATCCGTAGGTAAAGTAGAAAGGGCTGCAACCAGTTGCCGAATGTACAGTGTTGTTGTAGGTGAATTCTGCTAGAGTTAGAAAGGATTTCCACCTATCTTGTTCCTGATGGCAAAAACAACGGAGATATTGTTCAAGGGTGGAATTTAGGCGTTCTGTCTGTCCGTTGCTTTGGGGATGATAACCAGAGGATAAAGCTCTCTTTATTCCTAGAGTACTACATAAAGCCGACCAGAATCGGGATGTGAATTGGGAGCCCCTGTCGGACACTATGGTCCGAGGTAGACCATGCAGTCTTACTATTTCTTTGAGGAAAACTTCAGCCGTTTCGGATGCAGATGGCAGGCCAGGCAAGGGAGAAAAATGAGCCATCTTGCTCAAAGTATCCACCGTAACCATGATAGCCGTTGATCCCATTGAAAGAGGGAGATCCACGATGAAATCAGTGGAAATGTGTTCCCAGGGTTGTGATGGTAGAGGTTCTTGTTGGAGTAACCCCATGGGCCGATGAGTAATGGGTTTATTGGCCGCACAAACCGGACAAGCCTTCACGTATGTTCTGACGTCCTGGTCCATAGTCGGCCACCAGAAATATCTGGATATCAGATGGAGGGTTGCTTCTTGGCCCTTATGTCCTGCCGAAGGGAGATCATGGCACCAGAATAAGGCTTGTGTCTGAAGTTTCTCAGACGGTAAATACAGTGATCCTTGATGAAAAAATAGTTTCCCTCTCCTTTCCATACTGGTCCTATGGTCAGAAGAGACACCAGGGAAATTAGTCGAACGCTCAACTTCTTGTATGAAGGAATTGATAATTCCTAAGATTCTCTTACCAGGAAGTATCTCACCCAGGCTCTGTTCTTCCTTGGGCTCCAGACTGCGGGACAGAGCGTCAGCTAAGGTATTCTCCTTTCCTGGAAGGTAGGTTATTTCAAAGTCGAACTGGGAGAAAAAATACGCCCAGCGGGCGTGACGAGAATTACGGCATTCCATCTGTTGCAAAACCTTGAGATTCCGGTGGTCCGTGCGAACCAGAAAGGGATGGGCAGCCCCCTGCAGTAAATGTCTCCACTCTATACATGCCTGACGAATAGCCAGTAATTCTCGTTCCAGAACAGAGTAGTTCCTCTCACTCGGTGTAAGAGTTCTGGAATAGTAGGCCACCGGATGTTCTGCTCCATCCTTGCTTGCTTGTAGGAGAACAGCTCCTATGGCACCTCCGGAAGCATCCGTCTCCACCACAAAAGGAAGAGACTGATTTGGTTGCACTAGGATGGGAGCGGTGGTGAAAGTCTTCTTAAGTAAGAGAAAGGCTTGATCCGCCTCCTTATCCCAATCGAACTTCTGACCCTTCTTAAGCAAACGGGTTATTGGTAGTACAATATCCGAGAAGTTGGGAATAAACCTTCTGTAAAAGTTAGATAGTCCCAGAAATCTCTGAATATCCTTGGGATTCCTGGGAGTAGGCCATAGGAGAACTGCCTTAACCTTCTCCGAATCCATCTGTACTCCTTCCTTAGAAAGGATGAATCCTAAATAGGATACTGAAGAGGTTTCGAAAACACATTTCTCAGGTTTGACCAGTAGTTGATGTTCTCTCAGCCTTTGAAGGACCTGCGTGACGTGTCTTCGATGTTCAGAGAGGGAGGAAGAGAAAATCAAAATATCGTCTAAATAGACAACCACAGAGATGTATAACATGTCTGAGAAGATCTTGTCAACAAACCTTTGGAACACGGCAGGAGCATTCACTAGTCCGAAGGGCATTACCCGATACTCAAAGTGTCCCATGGGAGTCCTAAATGCCGTCTTCCATTCATCTCCTGCCCTTATTCTCAACAAATGATAGGCTCCTCGAAGGTCTAACTTTGTAAAGATAGAGGCTCCTTCCACAGCTTCAAGTACCTCCTTGATGAGAGGCATGGGGTACCTATCCCTGATGGTCATGCTATTCAGCCCACGGTAGTCTATACACGGCCTTAATTCAGTGGTTCCCTTCTTGGGAATGAAGAACATTGAGGCTCCTGCTGGGGAACGGGATTCTTGTATTAAACCGTTTTGCAGATTGGCATCCAAGTACTCCTTCAAGGCTCTTCTTTCCGGAAGGGACATAGGATACATACGACCAAAAGGAACAGATGACTCGGGCTTTAGGTCGATACCGCAGTCCTCTGCTCGATGTGGGGGTAAAGAACGAGGTAGCCTGTCTTCAAAGATTTCAGCATACTCCTGATAATGCGGTGGAATCGTTTGGACCACTGTAGTGCATGTCGATTGTGCTTTCCCCTTCTTCATCAAAGGAGAGGGTTGTGGTAGACATTCCTTTGAACAATACTGTGACAAAAAACAGACGGTATTTGCGGACCAATCAATCCTGGGATTATGTTTCCGTAGCCAGGGTATGCCTAGGATGATTGGGAAATGGGCTGCTCTTATAACATCAAAGACAATCCGTTCTTGGTGTTGAGACAAAGACATGTTAGCCGGAACTGTCTCCCTAATGATGGGACCGGATGAAAGGGGTACACCATCGACTCCTTCTACAGGCAAAGGGCAGGCCTTCTGACGTAGGGGTATGCCTTGTTCTTGAGCCCACTGGATGTCAATAAAGTTACCGGCCGCACCACAATCCAACATAGCTAGTACTTCAACAGATAGGGAGGATTCAAATGTTAGACGCACAGAAAACACCATAAGACTGTTGTTATCCGCAGAGGGATCCTGGTGAGTAGAATTGCAGGGATTCCTTGATCCTGCCCGGTTCCTTTCCCTGCTCAAGACCGGGGAGGCGCGTTTCCCGGACGTCTCGGGGGCACATCTGGACAGGTTCGGAGCAAATGTTTCGAAGATCCGCAGTACATGCAGAGACCCAGGTCTCTGCGTCTCTTGCGTTCCTCGGGGTTCAAAGGACCTCGGGTTGTTCCTATTTGCATAGGCTCTTCCTGTTGTGGTCTGTTAGGAGAACCTATCGAGGGATTCCCTCCTATGGGATGGAGTCTGAATCTCCTTCTTTCCAACCTTCGTTCATGCAATCTGTACTCCAGTTGCAGGGATAAAGTCACCAACTCTTGGAAGGAGGTAGGACGCGCCATTCTGGCCAGCTCATCCTTGAGTTCATCCTGTAAACCTCGGCGAAAAAGGGTCTGTTGAGCCGAATCTGGCCATCCGGAGTCTGTGGCCAGTTTGGTAAAGGTAGAGGCATAAGTCTGTACATCTTGATTGCCTTGACGGAGATCTAGGAGGGTTTCATAAGAAGAATATTGGACTTCTGGTCTCTCAAACCTGGCACACAACAGTTGAGTGAACTGAGCGTAATCCGCTAGCGCAGGGTCTGCGAGTGTTATCAGTGGGGTTGCCCAAGCCAGAGCGTTACCCGTAAGGTTGGAAACAAGAAACCCTACCTTAGTTCTATCCAATTCATATGCCCTGGGCCGAAAAGTGAAGTAAACCATACAGGCATTCAGGAATTCCTTTAGGTGTTTCGGATTACCATCGTACTTCCCAAAAGAAAAGGTCAGAGGAGGTAGATCGCCTCGGGATTCTTCTCGTGTCGCAACCTGTTGGCGTAAGTTAGCGTTCTCGGTCCGGAGATTCTGTACCTCGGCCTGAAGGCCCTGAATAGCTGTAACCATCTCCTGGAATTGTTCTAAGGAGGCCATGCCGGTAGTTGGGCGTTGCAATCTGTCACAATGTGCAAAAGTTCCTGCCCCCTGAGACTCCTCACCTGGTTCTTCAGCAGGGTTTGAAGACTTCGGTCTCCTTCTTCTCTCCGTTTGTAGACTTTCTCTTTCTTCACTTGACTGAATAGTCCTTCTTCCCTTCCTTCGTTCGAAGAGATAGGGGCGGTCTCCCCCCGAGGCCACCTTGCCCGCCTATAGATCTGGCAGTCAGGTGGACCCAGGGGAGTCCGCTCCTCAAACAGGGAAAAAGCCTGATAAGGCAGAAAAAACCCTGTGTTTCAATTGGGGCTCTTGATATGTCCGATGTGAAGACTGGAGAGGCTGGCGTAGTCCGGTATCAGTTGTAAATGCAAGCTCAAGGTTTGATCCTTATAGATGAGGGTTTGGCCACTCTCGGGAAGCGAAGAGAAAATCCAACCGGAGGCTAAGGAGTAGTTAGACGCAAAAGAATCCTAGACCAAGGTAAGAGAGGAAATAGAACGAGAGGCTACGAGCGTGAGAGAGTGAGAGTGTGTGAGCGCGAAAGAGAAAGAGAGGATGCGAGTGCGAGAGAGAAAGGGGAAGTGAGCGTGAGAGCGAAAGAGAGCAGTAGTGAAAGAGTAGGAGTGAAGGAGAGTGGAAAAGAGAGAGAGAGCGATAGCGAAAGAGAACGGAAGAGCGAGAGAAAGAAAGAATGAAAGAGGGATAGACAGAGAGGGAAAGCGAGCGTCAGAGAGAGAAAGAGTAATCGGCGCGGGAGTAGCACGGGTCAGCTGACACCGAACACACCGCGAAAGAAAGATAGAAAATCCAAGCAGGTACAACAGGGAGGAACGAGAGAAGAGGAATCAAGCGAGGGCTGACAGAAGTAGAGAAAAATCGGTCAAGACGCTAAGGATAGCGAAATAACAGATGAAGCAAAAGTAATAAGATTCGCTTGACGGGGCACTGCAAGCAGACGAAAGTCAGGAGACTAACAAAGCGAGTTGCAACGCAAGTTGCAGGGGGGCGTGGTCTCCTATTATACCTGCCGGTCCTAGACGACTAGACCGTCAGGCGGACCGCTGTAGAGACTCAACACCGCCTCCATCTTGCCCAGAGTTTCCACGGCCGCGGTGTGACACTCAGTCAAGGACAGAATACAACTTCAAACAGTCTCCCTGACTCATAAATGTCTTAATAATTCAGCACCACAATACCTCAGGGATACATTTGTCAAAAATAATTCCACACAACCCACAAGCACTTCTAACTCCTTCTGCCTTAGAGTCCCCAGATACAAACTAAAAAAAGCAGGCGGTAGCAGCTTTCCAGTGATTGCCGCCCAACTCTGGAACGCTTTTCCTTCAACTCTAAGAGCAGACCATGCCTTCTATAATTTCAGGAAAAACACTAAACGCTGGCTTACCTCCAAAGACTCACCACAATCTGAGCACTCCTAATCCAGGACCTGGTAGTCAGCATCTGGTTGTATCCTGGTAAATATTTATATTTTTGTAAATAACCTATGTATAACTATGTAACTTGTGATTTAATGTAACCTGTAAATCTATGCAATGCAACTAAGAAACTGAAATATCTTGTGATGTCATGCGCCTAGATACCTCTGGGTTTGGAGCGCTTTATAAATAAACAAATATGTTTTGTTTATTAGCACGCTATTTTCTGTTTGAAGTGAGAGCAAAGTGACCAAAACGTAGACTAGGAAGCAGCAGTAAACGGTTTTGCAGATGTAAAATATAGGAAGGTGTACATGAGATAATGCAAGTGAACATTGGTCGGAAAGTACGAAAATAAGTAGTGAATCTATGCCCCCCTGCTGGCCTGCCCTTGCTTCCCACAAACGCCATCACCACACCCCTCCCACGTGCAATCCAAACCAACACATTTGCTGTTTAAGTGAATGTTAAGTGTAGTGCACTGAAGTGCAAGTTTAAACTTCTTCCTACATTTTTTCAAAAAAGTAAACCATTCCGTAACGGTTTCTTTTTAAAATAAAAGTATAGGAACAGTAAAACTTTTTTTTTTAAATAGAGGAGCACTGCTCTCGCCCACTTCAACCACTGAAAGTGAATCATTTTCTGCAATATTGTTGTCTACCTTCTTGTGTGCACATATTGCTATTACAGTACTTCAGTTACAAGTATGGTGCCTACCTAGACTCCGACTTGTCAATGGATAGACAGGTCAATGCCATTGCCTCCTCCTCAGCCTATTACTCGAAAGTCCTCAACGCTGCCAGACCTTTCCTGTCACGCCAGAATTGCCTCACCATTGCTAGGGCAATAATTGGATCCAGGCTGGACTACTGTAATGCCCTACTCGTTGGGACCTCCAACAAGAACCTGGCCAAACTTCAGTTAGTTCAAAACAATGCACTTAGGGCGGCCACAGGTACCGCTAGAAAAGACCACATCTCAGAAGTCAGAAGACAGGCACATTGGCTCCCGGTGAAAGAGAGGATTGTCTTCAAAACACTCGCCCTCACCCACAAATGCCTCCATGAACTTGCTCCACCATACTTGACCCAAAGAATCTCCAAGCATTATGCCACCAGACCATTAAGAACGTGCTATTCCAATACGATTGTCACGCCCAAATCACGCAAGGTGCGCGCTGGCGGCGCCAGCTTTCCCACTCGGGCCGCCACCCACTGGAACGCACTGCCACCTCACATCAGAATGATTGAATCCCACCAAGCCTTCCGCAAAGCTGTTAAAACCAAGCTCTTTGTATGAAACGTACCTGAATGCTTTCTGTTACTGTAATATGAATATCATGCCTCACCGGCAACTATGCATGTAATTTTGTATCCATAAGACCTCTGGTCTCATGCATATCTGCTGAATTAAGAATCCAACACTTACTTGTAACAGCGCCTCGATGTCCATGGGCTGCAAGTGCGCTATACAAATGCGAATAAATAAATAAATAAGTATATAAAACCAGATTTTGTTTATGTTGCAATGTTTGTATTATGTTGGGGGTGGGCTGAAGTTCAGAGGGTGCATTATAGTGTTGAACTGTAAATGCATTTAGTAGCTGACACTCGCTGATGAGCACATAAGCTAATACACCCATGTATGCTTTTGGTTAAAAAAAAAAAAAAAAAAAAAAATATATATATATATATATATATATATATATATATATATATATATATATATATATATTATTTGGTGGTGCTGCAGAGATGTGAACCCAGGTCTGGGGAGTTTGAAGCCCAGCATTAATCGCATGCCCAAAGGAAACTTTCTGTATTATGCTGTGACAACTTGTCCATACCTTATGTAATTTTACCAATGCCCTTGACTGGAAGCCCTTCCTCTTTACCGTCCGTAATTATGATGTTATGCACTCCTGGCTATGAAGCAAGGGACCATGCTGCTGCTTGCTGCGGGAATTGCATTTTGGCTGCATGAGGGATCTGTAATCGGCTTTTAATAATTTGATCAACCTTGCCCACTGAGGTAAAGGAAGGGATAAGATTGTGCACAGAGGAGGCGTAGACAGTGGTTGAAGTGGGCGGGAGTGGTGCTCCTCTACTTATTTTAATTAAGTTTTATCGTTCCTATACATTTATTTTGAAAATAAACCGTTCCGGAGCGGTTTCGTTTTAAAGTGTAGGAAGAAGTTGAAACTTTCACTTTCAGTGCACCGCACACGACGTTTCCTTAAAGAGAAGACACATGTATTTTGGGTTTTTTATTGTGCATGGGAGGGGGCACGGCAATGTAGTCTGTGGGGAGCAGTGCAGGCCAGTAGGGAACATAGTTCCATTATTTCTTTTCGTACATTTCGACCACTGGGCGTAGAAAGAACAGGAGTCACAATGTCTTCAAATTAGTGACACAACTCCGTGGTGGAAAAGGCGGTTCTTTATTTCTGCTGCTTCCTCGCTATGCCACTGGATGTCACCAGAGCACTACTTAAGTGAGAAAGACATTGAACTTAGCCTGTGCAATGTTCCCTCATTACAGTGCTTCTTGGATGGAGAATCGGGCAGATTACATGGTTGCTTTTACTGCACGGTTATTGCGATGATGTGTATGTGTGTAGGGGGTTCGGGGGTTTACCCATCGCCGTGCTGAATGTGAATGCCCGGCTGAATGACATACCGCCTTTCTAGGAATATTTTGAAGGCTAGTTTGAACTGAAGCCTTGAAATGGGGTTTGGGGCTTGGGGGTGGGGGTGGGCGTAGCTAGGGAAAGGATAAGCGGCAGCAGGAATTTCAGTGAAATTGCCCCGAGTGTGTAAATGCCCTCCGCCTGGAAGTGGCCTCGAGGGTTTTGTATGTACTTAGCATAGCTCTCAACCATTTGTGTTGCAAAGGCGGGTGAAATCACCCGATTTTGTATTTGGCGGGTGAGACGCCCATTAGAATGAATGGGCGTGCAGGAGGCTTGGCGGGTGAGTCAGCCCTTTACAGGGCGGGTGACACCCGCCAAAAGCGGGTGAGTTGAGAGCTATGACTTAGAGGGCAACGAGAAGTGGGGCTGTGAAAGATTGGATTGACTTCATTTGAAAATGAGTGCTGTAGAATGGGCCGCGTAGTGTACTGTGAGCCAACGTGCATGATGTTTTTTAGTTTTCTGCTTGGGTGCACTGAACTCAAACATATCAGAGCCCTTTCTGTCCCCAGCCACGTGTCTAGCTTCGGTGATCCGGAGCGGGTGAGGTGACCCCCACACAGGAACGCGCGGCATGACCGCCGCCCCCCAGGAACCCTGTTGGGTGACCCCGACATGAGTATGGGGGCTGCCTGGTGATCCGGGGCAGCCCCCACAACAATGGCGACGAGGACGTCCAGACCCGTGTGCCACTGCGGGCTGTCGGAGGTGATAGAATGCTGGGGATGGCCCAGTGCCCTGTGTGTCCCAACGCAGGCCGCCTGGTGCCCCCGGGGAGGTGGGGCAGGCTGTCGCCCGTGAAGGAGTTGACGCCGAGGCTGCCCCTCCTCCCATCTGACGGGGGGCTGCCCGCGGCTTCGGCTGCAGTAAACAAAAGGATTGCGGCGTCGGCTGCATGAGGTGGGGAGTCTGCCCACCCCCACCACCAAGGAGGAAACTGTCTCCCCCCACCCCCATGGGGAGCGACAGTACCCCGCGGCGTCGGCCGCACGGACGAGGTGCGGCAAATATCGCTGCAAGAAACAGGAGGAGGCGGGCCCACGCCCAACTGGGCCCGCAATGGAGACGGGGATGGGCCGGCTGCCCGACCCCGTGTGAGGGAGCATCTGCAGCGCGTGGCTGCGTGAGCCGCTAGCCCCTCTCCCATCTGTGAGGGAGAAATGCACGCGGCCTCGGCTGCTACAATGGAAAGGGTGGCGTCGGCCGCAATGAGATGCACGGCGGCCCCCCTGGCCGCACCAAGGGGAGCCTGCACCCCCGAACAGAAGGCGGGCCCATGCTAATCGGGGCCCGTGATCCAGAAGGAAGTCCTCGGCAGCCCTCAAATACCCTGGGCCTGCCGCAGTGAAAAAAAAAAAAAAAAGAGGAAAAGATGTTGCCGGCCAGCGCCGCGATAGAGAGGCACTGCCCATTCCCCAGTGGGGGGAGGGTAAGGTGCGGCGTTGGGCCCTTGAGGAGGGAAGGTGTGCTCCTCCAAGAAGAGGTGGAGTGGCTGCAGCCGCTACAAGGTGAGCTGCCCCTCCCCCACCCGTAGGCCGCGAAAAGGAAGAGCGGCGACTGCCACATGGAAAAAGAAATGCTGGGTGACCAGCTGCTGTCCCTCTGGATGTGAGGAGCTGCGGTGTTCCCTCCCCCATAAGACCTGGGCCCGCCACTGAAGACATGTTCTCCGGAGCAGAGCGGGAAAAAAAAAATAATATAGACCCCGACTTGTGTGGCGACCTGAAAGAAGGGGATGGCCTCCAAGCAACGGTGTTCCTGCAGCTGTAGGACTGCATGGCCAGAGGAAGAGTGGGCCAGTTCAAGGTGTGCCTGAGCCCGCTTTGAACAGCGGGTGCCTCCATGTGGTCACCGCCCTTGTGGTGACATGTGCAGGTATCTGCCCGAGACGCAGCGGAGGGGTGAGTGCCCCATCCAGCCCTGTCTCTCTGATGGGCTGCAACAAAGGACACTGGGGCCTCTAGTGAACCCCAATACTGCTGTGGCAGGGATCGTGGCCTGCCCAGAATCTGCCAGCTGGAAGGAAAGGAAGATCAGAGTGCCCAATCCGCTCCTGGAGTAGCAAAGGGAGCGAACAGAGCGGTGGTGCCGCCGCCCAAGGACTGGCTTGGGTAACACATAGCCGTAGGTGCCCATCAGGCGCAGAGTTGCGGGGCTATACCGTCCGAGGACTCAACGCGATCTGAGGTCCAGTAAGCGGAGGGTTGCAGCTCTCAGGAGTGCTTGTGCGCCCTGTCACCCAGACACCCGACCACCAGCGTCGGGGGCTGCCCGGTGATCCAGGCAGCCCCCACAACAGGGAAGAGGGGTATCACGTTTTGGCATAGTCAACCAGCAGGTGCTAGGTGTGCCGGTGCTGGGTGCGCTCAAACAGGTGCCAAGACGTCCTAGTTTTCCTGGGACAGCCAGGCGATATCACCCTCTGTCCCGGGGTCCCGGGAGTTTTTTCATTTTAGAAACTCTGTCCAGGGTTTGCATGTTTGAGTGGCTACGGTAATTAATATTGTAATTATTTTTCACAATACTTTCAGAATTTGAAGTTGGAGGATTGGCTCGAACCCCCCAACCGTTCAGGTACAAGTCACAACACTTACTGACTGTGACACAGAAACTGACTTGGAAAGGGGTGTACAGCAAGCCTTGTTATATCAATGAGAGCAAACGCTTGTTTTGAATTAACATGCCAAGATTCACAGACAATCTGCACAAATGAGATCCTATACAGTCTTTTATGTTGTTGATCATCGCGGTATTTCGTTTTGGAAATCTGGTCAGGCCTAAATTACATCAACAACCTCTATATCAATGACCCAGCCCTCTGGCTGGAACACTTCGCCAGGAAACCTACTCCAAATCAACCGTGCTCCCTATCTCTCAGAAGCAAGAGATTAGGCGCTAGATTCCGCATACAACCTACCCGCAGTAACAGCCCTAAGCGAACACTACATACACTACGATGCTCACCCTCTCCAACCACTAATAGCAAATCTACTACTACAAAGGCTAAACCGCCTCTCATCAAGGGAGCCCTTATCAATGCCAGATCTCTTCCAGCGCACGCACTAGACATCGCAGACCTTATTACATCCTCAGACCTTGAATTTATTGCTATATCTGAAACTTGGTTACATGCCGCATCCGGCCCCTCACTGGCCCTTGCCTTACCACCCGACTACTGTATCACGCGATGTGATCGTACCACTGCCCAAGCCAGAGGTGGCGGCGTAGCCTTCATCCATAAAAACTCTCTTGATCTAAGAGTGTCAACTAATTCCCAACTTGAGTCAGCTGAACTACTTTCAGCCAAACTCTCACTGACCCCCAACCAAACAGCCACCCTCCACCTCATCTACAGGCCCCCAGGCCCTGCACCATCCTTCGTCGGCGAAATATCCACCCTCCTCCTCGACAATACTAAAACGAATTCTCAAATTATCATCCTAGGCGACCTTAATCTGGGCCTTGGTGACCGTAAAGATCCCATTGCACTGGACCTGGAAAACGCTTTAACCAACTCTGGTTTCACCTTGCACATTCAAGAACCTACTCATACGAAAGGCAGGACCCTTGACTGGTTAGCCAGCTCCAACTGCAATATTAATGTCCTTGCCAATACCCCCTGCTTATGGTCCGACCACCATATCATCAATCATCACCTTCAATATTGAAGCCACCCCCCGTGTCCCGACTCTGATAGCTCCAGCCCTCCCCACCAGAAATAAAAGGGACATAACCAAGGAGAAACTCCTCCCTCTGTTGCTCCCTTCTCTTAATGCGGCCACAGACTCTTGCAACGATCCCACCACCCTAGCAGACATCTAGAACCGTAGCATGCTCACGGCTATAGATTCTCTTGCCCCTATCAAACTCAGGAAGGCCAAACCACGTGCACATCTTAACGCCTGGTTCACACCACAGCTAAGAGTGCTCCGTAAAGCTAAATGGTGCGCCGAAAATCATTGGAAAAGTCACCCCTCAGACGTGCATAAAGACAGCTTCTTCCTTGCCTCGCTCACCTACAAGGAAGCCATTATCGCTGCGAAAAAAATACTTCTTCAATAACCGTATCCTGCAAGCTGACTCGAACACTAAGGAACTCTTTAAGATTCTAAAAGAGCTTGAAACCCCAGCCTCCCCCCCGACACCTGCATTAAAGATATTAAACGTTGTGCCAACATTCAGTCAGCCTTACTGAGCAAAATCTCTATGCTGCAATCCAAAATTAAAGTCAAACAAGATAGTCTGAAACTGGACAATCGCCCGCTCACCCCTGCATGGGCTCTCTTGCCTGATTCACCTTCTCCTAAACCTTTTGCCTTCTCACCACTCACCATTGCGGAGGTGGAAAACATCATCCTGAGGATCAAACCTTCTAATTGCCAAGGTGATCCGTGCCCCGCTCCCATCGTTAAGGAATCTGCCCACGACCTGGCCCCCTTCATTACGTCCTTTATCAACTCATCCTTTAAAACTTGTATTGTCCCTGACAACCTTAAGGACGCATGGGTGATCCCACTGCTTAAAAAACCTTCCTTAGACCCAAGCATACCTACAAATTTCAGACCCATAACCACCGTCCCGTTCCTACTCAAAATCTTGGACTGCGCAGCATACCTGCAGATCCACGAGCACCTGGAATCCAATAATCTCCTATGTCTTAGACAATCGGGATTCTGTCCTAGACACGGGACAGAGACGGCTCTGATAGACCTCAAAACACAAATGGAAGTCTTGAAGGACAAGGGCAAACTAGCCATGTTACTGCTCCTCGACCTATCTGCAGCATTTGACCTGGTCAATCACCAAATCTTATGCAGGCACCTCCACTCTGCTGCCCATTTCTCCCCGTCAACCACGGCCTGGATCAAATCCTTTCTGAGTAATAGATCTATGCGGGTCTTTTCTCAGTCTGCAGCTGCGGATCCCTCCCCAATTCACTGTGGCGTCCCTCAGGGTTCTTGTGTGTCACCTACTCTCTATAATGTCTTTACTAAACCTCTCTTTGATGTACTTGACTATCTGGGTGTCTCCTACACAAACTATGCCGATGACACCCAGATACTCATTCCCATTACTGGAGACTACTTAGTTGACACCAAGGCCCTGAATGACGTCTACCTGGTCATCCAAGCCTGGATGGCCCAACACCAGGTTTGCCTCAATGACGATAAAACTGAGCTTCTCATTCTGGGCACTACTCAACACCTCAGCAAACTTGATCCATCCTACCAGTCATTTATCATTGATGGCAACACCATCCAAGTCTCGAAAGATACAAAAACTTTAGGCTTTTACCTTGACGCTACTCTATCACCATCATGACAAACAAATGCAGTCAGATCAGCCTCTGCATACACCTGCAAATTCAATGCAGCATGCAGGCCCTTTCTGACTACTCCCAACAGTGTCACACTAGCCAGAACCCTCATTATGTCTAAGATTGACTATGGTAGTGCCCTCTACTTAGGAACTAGCCATGGGAAGCTGAATAAATTACAAATCACCCAGAATAACGCTATTAGAGCTGCCTTAAACATCCCTCGAAACCACCACATCTCTGAATCCAGAACCAACCTACAGTGGCTAGCTGTCAAACGGACAATTACTCTGAAATCACTTGCCCTCACACACAAATGCTTGGCCAACAAGGCCCCCCGCCCATACCTCTGCAGTCGGCTTTCCTGCCATGCGCCTACCCGACCTCAAAGGACTGCCCAAACCTATTGTCTATCGATCCCCAGGTTCAAACTTCAAAAAGCAGGGGGCACAAGCTTCCCTGTCCTTGCCTCAAAGCTATGGAACGCCCTCCCTATCACCATCAGATCTGAAGATTCGTTAAATGCTTTCAAGTCCAAAACAAAATCATGGCTCTTCAATCAGCATTGAAACATGCTATGCACACCACAGCCCTACTAGCTCGCCTGTTGTACATTCTGCTTAGTTGCTCTGTAAATTATGTATATGTATATTGATATACACGTTGCTTATTATGCATGTACATCCGCTTCGTGCCTATAATTATGTCTGCTTATATGCGCTGTATGTAACTTTAACCCTGCTTAAGTTGCGCCCTGATGCCTCCGGCCTGACGGTGCACGTTACAAATAAACAAAATACAAATAACCTAGTGCTAGCTAGTGTAATAGCATACAAATAGATGAAGGGGACCTGCGTAGACCAGTGGGTGCCACCAAAGTGAAGGGTTGGCATAGAGGTAGAGGGGCAGCGCGATTTGTGGTATTTTTCTGCTCGGTAGGTGGGGTTCTGCAGTAGCGCCGACCCTGTAGTGTCTTTGTCCATATTAGAATGGTGTGGCCCCATGTCTGCAAGATGGTAGGCTAGCAAGGCTTTAAGTGGGCCAGGGCTGAGCCCCTGCAGTCTCCCAAAACCTCAATCGAGCTGGGCCTCTGCCAGGGCTCACACTATCCCCAGCAGACCCTACAACCACTTTTTCCTTCTTTCCATGCGCCGCGCACTGCCGGTGACTAGCCAGAGGCATGTTGCACTGTCCTATTGGTGGTGGATTTCCTTTGTTTCATTCATAGACACCATCCTTAACACATAAAGCCTGTAACTTAACTGTGCCGTCTGTTTTATAAAACAAAAGAAATTGTGCACCTATGAAATAGAACAGCGCACTGCAACACTGGTGTTTCAGCAACAGGCCTCGGGTTTGAATCTCCAGCACAGTACAATAAAAAAAAAACTTTTTTGTTATTGCCATGTGCTTGGTATTCAAACCGAACCCTACCGATGCTAAGCCAGTGCCACATCGCACTGTGCTGTTTCGTAGGTGCTGAAATGTGAAATCCAATGCTTTCATTCAATAGACTGCTTGACAAAGTCTATTGAATGAAACAAAATAAATTGAACACCAATGAAGCAGCACAGTGCAGCTCGACACTGGCATGCCACCGGCAGGGCTTGGGTCAACACCCAGCGCGGGACAGTTAATAAAAAAAATAAATTAAAAAAAAAAAATCTTTTTTATTGTCCCGTGCTGGGGAAAATTCAAGCCACGCTCATAATTTAGGGCACACCCCCACGTTTCAGCCACCCTCTCCATTTCTCACCCCACTTACAGTACTGTGGGCTAGTTTGCTGTTCTGAAGGTTCTCCTGGGAGGCGCTGTTCATGTGGGTGGGAGCAGTCTTTGTAGAATGCCATCCTCCGGGCTTTACGTCCCTTGGAAAGGATTGTGTGTGGGTGGAGGGAGGGGTTCTCCTTCTGCAGTGCTGTGTTGTGGTGCAGGGGCTCATTTGAAGTGGAGTTGGAGAGGGCTAGGTTAGTGTAGGCAGCAGTGTAGGCTTGCAACCAAAGAGTCCCTGCGGCCAAAGGAAAAAAGTGGCCACGTTTGCAATTCTGGATTTGTTACAGTGAACTGCAGAAGTAGAATGTGGACACTGCGTCAACACTTGTCAGCAATGTGTAAATCTTCAAGCATATTGGTCGCATACATTTCGTCAAAACAACCATCTGTCAGTACACACAGTCCTCAGTCTGCTCCTCAAGACCATCCCAGAGTGTTTTGTTGGGGGTGGTCCTCTAGGCATTTCCCTACTGACCATTAGTAACATGCCCACTAGAGAACTACTAGTACCTACTGCATGGGGTGCCTGGGTCCACATAGCTGAAACTCCTACCAATTGCTGGTGGACCCCCACAGCAGGGTGGAGCACGAAAGCTATTGGGTCGCTTTGCAGTCCATGATCAGTAGTACTGGCCTATTGGGAACTGGCCATGTCAAACTACACCTTCTTATATCCATTCCTGGATGGCAGGAGAGAGGACCTTTGTTTTTTGCTGCTCCCTACTGAGGATTCAGACCTGGGCCCTGCTGGGAACACTCCAGTGTCACATCTTGCTGAGCTATCTGTCGGGCCCTGGTTTGCTTTTGTTTATTTGAATTAACTGCTTGGGGCAGAAGGCTCATTCCCGAAATGTCCCATAGCCCTGCACCGGTGTGATCAGCGTTTGTCTTCTGCAACTAAGCATGATTAACTTTAAATTGCTGCATGTATAGCTGTGTGTAAGGGTAATCGGTTGGGGGGACTGTGGTCCTCGGTATGTCACTTAATAGTTGTGAATGGTGGGTGATTGGGAAGGGGAGGGTACATAAACCTGCACGTTTACTTTCACTGTGTTTCTTTCAGTGTTGAAAGTAAAGTTGTAAAATAGCATTGGAGTGGAGGAAAGGCAGGACCCAGATGTGTGAGGTTTGTATTTGGGGGGGGGTGGTGAGGCGATGTATGGGGTCAGTGGGAGGAGTGGGGCAGAGGGGTACATAATAAGTAAACCTTTCTTTCTTTGCACACATTGACCCCCGATCATGAAAAAAACTGCAAGCATTAGTGGTGATTAGAGCAGAGCATTTGGTACACAGCTGCCCACTGAAGAGTGGGAGCTAACATGGAGCAAGTGAGGTTATAAGTGAATGTCATCCTGTCAGCTAGGCAGTTACCAAGCTTATCAGATAAGGCATTGACATGAGTGTGGTGCCTGGGGGGATAGTTCAAGGGCAACGCGCTCACTTTGGAAGCAAGACGACACGGAGCAGCACAGGTTTGATCCCCGGGTATGAAGCGCGTTATTTATGACCAATTTCAATTTCAAAAGTATGTTTAGCCGTGGCAATACTCCTGTTTGGTAGCAGTTATTGAGGGAACCTGTTTGGAAGCATTACAGACCTTCATTCAAAAACCACTTCGCGCGGGGATGCCACGGAAGTGAGGTGCAAGTGTGGTCAGCCATGGGTTGTCTGGTGGTACTTGGAGCCAATTTCTCATCTCCCCTGACGTACGAGAATTTGTGAAGGACTGGCAGCTTTTTGCTACATTCTGATAAGCTACTATTTTATTGGATGCATTGCTGTTTTTTTAGACTGATACGAGAACCCACTGTGCGCTAGCACTTTGGAGTGTCCTCTATGCGCTAAATGGAATTACCAGAAAATATGTTAGACCAAATAAGCGGACAGACCTAAGGAAGATGGTAAAATACTGCTTCCATCTCAATGAAAGAAAGCAAGGAGATATACAGCTATCAAAATAGATGCATGAGTATTCACATTCTCTCTTGTTTGTACAGAGTTTATATACTTTTTCATATGTCATTTGTGACATCATCTTATGTGGCATTTTGTAAAACCTATTCCCTGGAGGAACTGGATTAGGGGAAGACATCTACATATAGAATTATGAGTTAATATCTCATTGGCTGCCCCTTGTCTGTAGGTGCCACCCTGAGCTATTGCTACACACGTCATATACTGATTATAGCAGAGAATATGGCAGCGGACTAATAAAGGCAAGATTGTATGCACAAGTGCGTGGCAGGCTTACGACTGGTTGTCAACCCCATCTAACCTTGGATTTTCGGCTTGGCTAGCAGCACCTGAACGAAAACGAAACCTAGATGTTCGAGCTGCATCAATTTGTTCTTTGTTTTCTCAATTAGTCCATCACATTTCATTGACCTAATACTTTGCAAAGGCCTACCATTTGTAATTGACGTCGTAGTCTGCTCACAGTTCTGGATCATTTAAGGGAGCATGGGCACATAAATATATCCATCTGACTTTAATGAATAGCCCTTGTCTTCGGCTTGACCATGATTTTGTCCATTTCAGCCTCTCAATTACAGCTTTTTGATTCTGTTATGCTGGGTGTCATTGTTTCTCTTGGCCTCTAGAGACGTGCTCACTCCACCTCACATAAGCTTTTGCCTTTGTGGTTGTTCAGCACTTGGCACCTGCAAATTACCTTGCTTTTCCTAATCTTAGCTGAAATGTCTTACACGCATGGTCTGTTCCTTCGATTCCCTTTGTGCTTTGACCCATCTCTTGAAATAGCCTCCTTCATTCCAGGCCAAGGTACTCCCTTATTCTGCACACAAAACCAGCTTCTTCATCAGTTCTTCAATTTACAATCCTAGGCTCATATTTTGTGGTAGCAGGGCTGATTCTTAGCACAGGCCTTCGTCCATTTTCTTCCAATGTGTGTCCTAAACATTATGCACATACCTCTTTTAAGCAAGCTTCTATATGTGTCTTCTACCTTGCCTTACAGCGTATTTACAGTTATTGATCGGCAGGTTGCTTCACCTTCTCATATTCACAATCGCTTCAACTTTAGGTACATGTTTCTCTTAGTGCTTCAGTTACATCATCAATTTGGAGTTTTTTCATATTGTTTCAGCATAGGTTCATACATCTTCTTTATGACACAATTCTATTGTAGTCAGACTTTCCTTGGAGTTCATCCATATTACCCATAGCCGCATTTTGGCATCTTGGCAGTGGGCATCCTTCCTGATGGGAACTTTCCACTGCCTCAACGTAAGGGTATATTCTGAATGGTTGTCTGAGTGCATTTCGTCTCTCATACACTCGACGTGGTACAGGAATATTGTATGGATTCATACATGGGTTTCCAATTGTAGCTCTTGTGTGCGAGCGAGGGGCCAATGGGCCCCTCTCTGCCATCTCTTCTCAGTACAAAACTCGGTCCAAGTGCCTCTAGTGGTGGGTACGCCCCTCGCCCTTACGCGATGTTAACTTTGGGTTACATTCGCGTAGATGGGACCACCGAGCAGGACACTGGGCATCCATTTTTTGTATCCCCTTTCGACTCCACCTTGGTGACCAGGCCTCACTGCGATAGTACAAAATGCCTCTCTCCCTTTTCCCCGCCGCAGCAGCTCGGAGCACATGGCCCCCACCCTTGTTCCCACTCTGACTGGAAAACTCTGCAGCTCCATTCTCACGCTGAAGCCGGAGATGCTTGCAACAAATAATAAATGTAACACATCTCTTTTCCTCAGAGATCACTGTCCTGCATGTGAACCAGCATGAGCCAAGCTCAAAGCTCGTCCATCTCCACAAAAGTGTCCTTGCCCTCTCACCCTCGCCAGTTGAAACATATTGCCATTCTAACCCTGTGTCCCAGCAAGTTATCTCTTTCATGTGCCAGACCGCTGGCCATGCTATGAAGCCCACCCAACAGACCCCCAACTAACATTCGACTCCTGCTGCAGTATATCGTGCCCAATACTAACATATGCCACATACCTGAGATTCTTGTGAGACTAACCCTACAGTTCAATGACAGTATTATAGTGGTCAAGACTCGTAAACCTGTGAGCCGTATAACCCAAACGTGTCAGATGTTATAGATACCTGTGATTTGTATAGTGACATGATAAACTACTGAGTGTCTTTTGATCAGCCATTATTTAGTGCATGCATTATTTAGAATGTATTTTCTTAGCTTAGATGGTGACCACCATGTTTCACAGCGACCTGACCTTCACCCATCCGGAGTACAGATGTCTGACGTCAATCCTCCCACCAAGTAAGCAACCAACCCGGAGGAAGAGATGATGCCCACACCTAAGACACCAACCTGGCTGACCAATCCGGGTCCAACGTAGCATCATGTGTTAAATATGCCAATGTACTATATAATATGGTGTAACTTTGATGTGTTCAGAGTGCTCTCGGAGATCTAGATAAACTTTTCCTTGAACTGTCGCAGCCTGCTCTTTTGTGCCTTATTCCCTGTGCAGGGAGTGTCTGTTTTATTCTTTTCTACACGTATAAGTCAGGGAGGGCACAAACACTCTCTATCTGCTATTCCAATGTGGTGAGGGGGCAGATACCAGGGAAAAAGTGTCCGCCTGCTCTTCTACATTACCCCCTCTGGTCAAATTTTCAACCACACTCTTCACCTCCTCCGCAATTCCTGATCCATCTTCTACCATATCATCATATTTTCTTTTCTTTGGGACCCATACTTTTGCCCGCCACCATAGGTGACTAGCAAGTGAGGTATAAGTGCATGCCAGCCTGCCAGCCAGGCAGTTACCAAGCTTATCATGAAGGCATTGACAGGAGTGTGTTGCCAAGTGTGTTCTGCCGTGGCACTACTCCTGTTTGGTAGTAGTTCCTGAGGGATCCAGTTTGGAAGCAACACAGCCATTCATTCAAAAACCACCTCCAGCACGGAGAGTGGCGCAGAAGTGAGGTGCTAAGTGAGGTCAGCCGTGGGTCGCCAGGGCTTGACGAGCTGTTGGGTGGTACTTGGAGCCAAATCCTCCACTCCCCCTGATGTACGAGAATTTGTGAAGGACTGGTGGCTTTTTGCTCCATTCTGATAAGCTACAATTTTATAGGATTCATTGCTGTTCCTTTTTGACCAATTAAGCAAAACCATTGTGCTCTATCACTTTGAAGCATCCTCAATGCGCTAGATGGAATTGCCAGTAAATATCTTAGACCAAATAACTGGACAGACGCAAGGAAGGTGGTAAAATGCTCCTTTAATCTCAATGAAAGAAAGCAGGGAGAAATACAGCTATCAAAATAGATGCATGCGGATTCACATTCTATCTTGTTTGTTCAGAGTTTATATACTTTTTCATACATTTGTGACATCATCCTGTGTGGCATTTTGTAAAACCAATTCACAGGAGGGATTGGATTAGGGGAACCCAACTACATATAGAATTATTTGCGAGTTAATATCTCTTTGGCTGCCCCTTGTCTGTAGGACACACTCTCGGCTACTCCTACACACGTCGTACTGAAAGACAAAAGAAATATCGAGGCTTAGTACCACAAAATGAAATACACCAATCGCGGGTCGAAAGATATAAGTATCTTTTATTTCTGTACAGATTTCAAAGCACAACAGATAGCTATCTGGCTTCCATCACCTCGCATTGTGTACCAGCAGACAGAGGGGTGAGGGTGCTGGACATCTTAATGCAGGCTCTTTTATACATTATTCCAATCATCGTCCAGCCCCTCTCCAACTAATAATTTACATGCTAGGGTTTGTGCCCAGTTCACATGACAAATATGACAATATTGTTTATCATATTTAACAAGTTCAGCAAAAACACACGGTCTGAGTTTGTTCTACATTGTCTTGTTGTTTATAAGAGGATGAGGCTTGTGAGCGCAGATAACACTTAGATTGCATTTCATACGAGTCGCAAGGTTTCTTTGCACAGAACAAATATTCTGCTCTCGGCAGACTAAATTTTGATGTAACTCAAAGGTCATTCGGCTCGGTTGTAGTTGAAAACGCAGTCCACCATTTTAGGACACAAAGCAAGAGTTAAAATCAAGATGGCGGATGGTTCTTAAAATGGCGGCGAAGTTGATCAGAAATCGGAACATTTCAAACATGGTTTTCTGTGCAATGCGAATGGATTTAGGCCAATATTCATAACAGGACGGTATTATACGAATACAGATTAACAATATATATACTGATTATAGCAGCGAATATGGCAGCGGACTAATAGATGCAACACTGTATGTAAAAGTGTGTGGCAGGATTATGATTGGTTGGTAACCCCAACCAACCTTGGACGTTCAGCTAGGCTAACAGCATGTGACTGAAAATGCAACCTAGGTGTTTGAGCTCCGTCAATTTCTTTTCTAATTAGTCCATCACATTTCATCGACCTGAACCTTTGCCAAGTCCTACCATTTGTAGTCTGCTCACTGTTATGGAATATTTAAGGGCGTATGGGTACAAGACTATCTCCATCTGGCTTTAATGAATAGCCCTTGTCTTTGACTTCTGAGCCACGTGTTAGGAGACCATGATTTTTCCATTTCAGCCTCTCAATTACTGCTATTTCATTCTGTTATGCTGGGCATTGTGGCTTCTCTTTACCTCTAGAGACTTGCTTACTCCACTTCACATAAGCTTTTGTCTTCGTGGTTGTTCAGCACTTGGCGCCTGCAAATGTCCTTGCTTCTCCTAATCTTAACAAAAATATGTTTTACGCACATGGTCTATTCGTTCGACTCCCTTTGTGCCTTGCACACATCTCTTGAAAATGCTTCTTTGATTCCAGGTCAAGGTACTCCCTTTTTCTGCACACAAAACTAGCTTCTTCATCAGTTCTTGAATGTACAATCCTAGGCTATTTTGTGGTAGCAGGGTTGATTCTTAACACAGGCCTTCATCCATTTTCTTCCAATGGCCGTCCTAAACGTTACGAATATGTACTGCTTTTTAGCAAGCTTCTATATGTCTCTTCTACCTTGCATTAGAACACATTTACAGATATTGATCTGCAGGTTGCTTCACCTTCTTATATTCACAATCGCTTGATCTTTAGGTACATATTTCTTTGAATGCTTCAGTTACATTGTCAATCTTGAGTTTTTTCATATCGCTTCAGTGTATGTTCATACATCTTCTTTATGACTTCATTCTGTTGTCATCAGACTTTACTTAGAGTTCATCCATATTACCCATATCCGCATTTTGGCATCTTGGCAGTGGGCATCGTTTCCGAGAGCAGCCTTCCACTGTCTCGACATGAGGGTATATTCTGAATGGTTGTCTGAGTGCATTTTGTCTCTCATAAACTCAAAGTAGTACAGGAATATTGCATGAATTCATACATGAGTTTCCAATTGTACCTCTCGATCTGCCATTCCAATATGACGGTGGTGAGGGGTGGAGACCAGAGAACACATGTCCGCCTGCTCTTCTATATTCCCCCCTCTGGTCAAATTTCCAACTACACTTTTCATATCCTCCTCTACAATTCCTGCTTCATCTTCTACTATATCATTATATTTTCTTTCTTTGGGACCCATATCTTTGTAAGCCCACTCAGGTGACTAACATTCTTTATATGTTCATCCACATTCCAGGTCATAGGACAACAATCCCCTGCAGAATATCCATCGTCCCACATATTTCTTCTGATCTTGGGGATAGTAGAACTTTGTTCTGGGAGGTGCAAGAGAATTCCTTTTGATGTTTTCTCAAGTACTTTCTTCTATCTGCATTTTTTCATCTGTGTCACTGTTAATGTCAATCATTATCTTCATCCCAATTGCCTTCTTGGCTGTCTTCTGACATTGTCCCAAAATTATCCTTATGAGACATAATCCTAGCAACACTAACACTAGTATTGCTCTGATTAATTTGAAAGCATTCACCAACCAAGATGAAATGCATGAAAACAGAAATGAGAACCAGTCATCTCCTGCCGTCTCATCGGCTTCCTTTTCCATCTTTGTGTGCAGGGTTGTTAGCATCGTTATTGCTTCTGTCAGTGTTCCATTTTCTCAATCATGAGATGGTATGAACATACAGCAAGATGGCCTGACCTTGGCACAAATTACTCCTTTCATGGCTGTTATCAGGTCCAGAACATACTTGTTCTGAAGGGTCATCAGCCTGATGGCTTTCAATTCCTCTTTGATTGCATTGATTTATTTTACAGTTGCATTGATCGTCTGCAGAATTTCCCACCTGGTGATCTGCAACCACTTGGCATTTACTGCGGCTTGGAGTCCTGGTGTAAATATAGATGCCATTATCATGGCGGTCTTGCTAAATATTTTGTGTTCATCTGGAATATCTTCATAAGCCTTGTGAGTGAGGCATGGTAACACAAGTAGATACTGACACAAGAGTTGCAAGTTTCAAAACCTTTATTGATGGTTTAAAAGGGGTTGGAAAACTCCTATCTTGCCCTAAAACTAAGATGGGGGGCATTCTCGACCATCAAACAAAAAGAAAATCCAGTCCTAGTCAGTGCTTTGTCAAAATAAAATGGCCTATACCAATAAACCTAATGCCTACCCTCTTTCCAATATAATACATGTGTAAAGGCAATGTTTAATGCAAAAAGGAAAATCAGTGTTCAAAAGAAATGTCAGTATGGCTGAACAAACTCCCTTCCCCACATTTTGTAGCATGTGTTAAGGTGGCACACTTGGACCTTGCAACACATTTCGTGGATCAGGGCCCACATGGCCTTCCACGAAAAGTCACTAGTTTATCTGCTGGACCTCTCGGCATTCTCTCACTCCAGCCCGGGTCACCTTTTAGCTTGTAATACACTTCAACAAAAGTTTGTTTCCTTTTGATTACCACAATTCAGTACAGGTTTCCCTCTGTTGGGCTCGAGCCTCCTTTCACTTTCCTTCGGCTGTCGAAAACCTTCGAAACTGCAAGGCTTTTGCTCTTAACTTGGCATGAACACTTCGACCTTCTTTCTTCAAATGCCACTTTTTATCTCCTACACCAAGGCCTCTTCGTAAATGTAGTTTCAAGCACAGTGCTTATTTCAAAGTTCAAAAATATCTCTCACATCCAGGATTCCCTCTGCCGGGATCAAACCTAACAGTTCAAAGACATCTCTCACATCCAGGTTGAAGTGGGAGAATGGGACAAAAGACTCCCACCAATCCCCTCACGCCCCTGGCCTAGAGGATCGCGGCCCAGACACCCGCCTCAAGAGGAATTTGCCTATCTACCAGACGACCAAATACCCTGGTACAGGAACATACAGATGTGCCCACCAGCCGGCCCAGTCCAAGCTGACACCTGCGGCATGGATGAACTCGACTGAACCATCCAACAGTAAATAAACACATCGTTAGAGATGCCATGACGACCTAGCCAACGGTCAGAACACCCGTGCAACCATGCACACTAGACACTCCCACACCAATCCACACGAAGAACATATTCAGTGCTATGACGTAGGTGACAGACACACCCACTGACGCGCATCTTTATTATTTTTCACATAGGTTTTTCAAAATGCAGAAACGCAAGACGCGCAAAGAACTCATCTAAAATGCTTGCTGACGCTTCTCCTAACCCATGCATTGCGATGAGAAATGCAACGAAGACATGATACTGGAGATGAAGCAATATGATAACGTAACATAAAGTGCCGTGCATCAAACATCCCCACCTATGCACCAGGTCCAAGTAGGCCGCAACCAAGAGCCTCCACGAACATTGAACGAGCAAGAGTACAATTGCTGACCCTGCAGAATGAGCCCAGCGAGAACTGACAGCCAAGGGGGCAATGTTACAACTCGCATGCCACAAGCCGAAGCCAAGGTCACACCTGCAAACTAAGCCAGACACGCAGAGGCAAATACAATTTTAAATGTGCAGAATTCTGCCTCAACCACGGTCTCTCCTCACGTGACCAAGCCGAACCTGACAGGGTGCCAGACCCAGGAGGGAGAAGTCGCCTGGGTCCCAGGTTTTGAGACACGGGCTGCAACAATGAAATGACTGAATGGACACCTACGGCGGTGGGAATAGTCTGCTCTCAAGCATATGAGCAAATCCACGTATTGTCTGCACAAACACATAGTTACATATTGTTGCAAATGACAGGTACACCGCGAGCTGGGAACAACGATGGTCCCAGGCTGGGGGGCTCGCGAGTGGACCAATCAGAACATGGGGCACTCATCACTGACGCCATTAACATTAGCCAATCATCAGGGGTCTTTGTGTAACAATTTTCATGTATCTAATAGAAGGGACAGCCCAAGTATACCACCTGACTGACCCTTAACCACTAACAATCTCCTCTATACGTGTGCTATACTAACTCTACCACTCGAGGAACCAATCCAGAGTGGCGATAGGTTTTTTGCTAACTTTCCCAGGTGACGCAAGTAGCACGTCATACTGAGGCAAAAAGGGCCTGCGAGCCCCACGAATTTCGAGAGTCAGGATGGACGCGTACGATCCTAGACCCATCCCTGCCGTTGTTTAATAAACAGCAGAACCACCTTGCTTCTTGTGTGTGTCTCATACTCATTTTTGGGATACGCGGGAGGAGTTGGGGCCTCCCTGCCCGGAGGTCCGCGGACGGCCCAGCTGACCCCGGGAGAATTTCCCCCCGACAAGTTGGAGGCACTGCTGAGATCTGTTTAAGATCTGCTTTTATTTTATTTTTCTGAGTGCTCTCGTTGCGAGGAGGCCCGGCGGCGTGGCCCCCTCTGCCGCTGCCCCCTTTTGAGGACTACAGGACCATCGCGCAACTGCGAGAAGACCGGACAGAGCAATCCGGATATTGGCCTTCGGGAGCCGGTTGAGAAGTATCCCGCCCGCGGTTGGTGAGTGTCCAGACGTGGTCCAGACGAGGGGAGGTGGCGAGCCGCTTGGAGGAGTGCACGCAGTCGAGCGGCCCTGCATCAAGAGAACTTGGTGAGTATGCCATGCCCAACAAGCAATGTGAAATTGTGAGGGAGGTGGGGGAATAGAATACGGGAGGTGGGAGGTGTTACACAGGTGCGCGGCGAAGGTTTGATAAATTAGTGTTGACGGTGAAGTGAATGGTAGCTGGACAAGTGCGAAAGCAGTCCGCTACGTTACGAAAGAGGAGGGGGCGGAGCACGAAAACATCACGTGCGGCCGCTCGTAGACACTGATTGGCCTAGGTCGCGACCACCTGTAAGGGCATGTGTGTGTGCGGTTTCCTACGATTTGGTGATTATTGATCAATGAGTAGATGAGGATCCCTAATGATCGAGCAGGAAACTCGATAGATAGATGTTTCCCTGTAGGCGGTAGCTAAGTGGTTGCCTAATACGGAAGATAATTGGCTGGTTAAGCCCTCCTGTCAAGGGGCTTATCACACGCGAGGCGACGCAGCGTGCGCAGTCTGATTATATTGTTGATTACCTTGTTCCAGGAGTGACAAGAGGACAGCTGTGGGGTTAACGGGGGTAGATTGCAAACTTATTTCAAACTTTTAAAAATATATAAAGAACTTACCAGTAGTTTTGGAAGAGGTTGGTGACGTCACCATAGGGCTTTCATAGGATACCTCGAACACAAGGCATTTTTTGGAGAGTGGTGGGGAAGAGAATAATGGTAAGGGAGTGGAGACAAAGATAAAGGGTAACGAGTAGATCGGGGCAAGGTGAAGAGGGGGACGTGGCCGTGCACGGAGAACGCCGGCCACGACAAGTGAAGAAAGAGGAGGAGGGGTAAAATAAAGTGGGAAGGCTGTATAAGAACGTCACACAGGGCACGCAGCCGCAGGGGGCTACGTGCGCCTCGGCCGTAGGGGGCCGTAACGGTGTTCGGTGAAGGAAGAAAAGCGAGAAAAGAAGATACAAATGCAAATGCTATATTTTACTATTTTGTTTTAGCGGACAATCGCAAGTCCCCAAAATTACGGGGCCAGGTAAAGATCTGAAATTGTATAGCGTACACTATTAGCAAGATAACCGCTACCATATAGAGGGAGGATAACAATTGAAGTGCTACTATGTCATACGGGACAGGATCGGGAGTGTGGGGGAACACCCTCACTACTCCGCTACAGCATATATGTAAAACACTGTCACCCCATAGGGAGAAACTGATCAAATACAGCAGAGAATGGACACAGGGGACGGACAACAAAATGACGACACCATGGCCGCCTAATGGCAGTTTCGATCCATATGCCCAACACTCACTATTAACCCATCTGCATAACACATACAAGGGGAAGAAGTTGACACACCACGTGGAGGTGTTTAACTTATGGAAGATGTTCCAGGGGTCCCGACCAGGACCAAACGGAATGTTCACTGTGGGGGAAACAAAGGAAGAGAAGAAGATTAAGGAGGAAGAAGAGAATGGGGAAAAAGAGAGTGAAGGCACACAGAACACGGGGAACGGACAAGAGGGAGGAGAAAAGAGTAACAACATAAACGAAAAGGAAATAAAAAAGGAACCGAGCGACGACATGCCCCTAGCGAAGGTAGTGAAAAAAGAGGAAGGGGGGTTATATCCTTTAACGGAACTACGAGAAATAGTGAGAGAACAATTAAGGGTGGCTGAGGGGTACTCGAACCCGGCATATAGCCCGCCACCATATACAGCTACAGGTGGCCACACGGGAGGGGAGCAGACTAGTACGACGGGACCAACTTATACGAAGATTCCCGCAGGGGAGGGGAGGACTAGCGAAGAACAATTCGTAGCAATAGGACATGATGAGTGGGTAGCTGCGCAGGTATTATTAAAATTACGAGGTTCATTAACAGGAGAAGAGAAGGAGGTAGTAATGAAAATGGACGAGAATAATGACGGAAAGAGCAAAATGAAAGGGGAAGGGGGAAAAAGAAAGGAGGAAGAGCTGTCACGACAAAAGGAAGAGATTTTGGAGGAACGATTAGCAGAATTAAGGGATGAGCAAAATGCACTGATCAAGCAGCTCGAGAGAGAGGAAAGAGAGAGAGCACAGGAAAGAAAGTAAGAATGAGTTGGAAAAAATGAGGGAACGAACTGAGGAGCGAAAGAGAGAAGCTGAAAGGGTAAAGGCAGTAGCAGAAAGGGTATCCAGAGCAGCACTGCGTGACAAGAAAAGAGAGGAAGAAGAGAAAGAAAAAGAAATGGAAATATGGAAGAGGAGAATACTATCAGAAACGACAAAGAAATACAAAAAAGGGAGGATGATAGAGAGCATATTAGAGCGGGAAAGAGAGAGATGGGAAAGGAAGAGAGAAGAGGAACGGATATTGGAAATGAGTAGTGAAGTAATGGAGGAATTAATAAAGAAAAGAGAGGAAATTGGTAGAGAAATAGCGGAGAAAAGAGAAGGGGAAAGAGAAGATAGGAGAGGGGAGAGTGAAGTAAGGAGATATGTATGCAGAGGCACAGAAGTAGCAACAACATCAGCACAAAGGGGAGCAATTGGTAAAGAAGAAACGGGAGGAACGGATCTAATAGACTTAAAAACAGTAACGATTAGGGGGGAAAAAGACAGATTGGGGGTTGTCGCTCCTGGATGACTTTTGCAGTGAGGAAGAAGAAGGAATTGAGAAGGAAGGAAGAAATAGGGAAAGGGAAAGCCTAGATAAATTGTACATCACCCGGACAAACAGGGAATCACCATGGGCCTGCAGGAGAAAGGAAGAACTGGGGGGAAGTGAGGGGGAAAAGCAAGGAATGGCGGGAAGGCAGACACGTGCAGCTACACCCTCATCATCCCGTCCAACATGCTCCACCACCCCACACTCATCCCGTGCAACATGCCCACCTACACCCGCACCCGCCCCTCACGAACACACACCCTATGCAGGCAGGCTTAGAGACCTCCCTGGACGCAGGCAGGAAGAACGAATGCACACGCCCACATTAAATAAAGGAAATGATAAAAGAAGGGGTAGAGATGGAGGAGAAACAGTTACGAGCAAGGGAAATATGGACACAACAGACGATGTAGACGATTCGGAAGAAGAGGAGGGGTACACAGACTCGACTTTGGGGAACCCAGGGGGTCAAACAGGGCACTACCTAATGCCACTTCTGGAGAGGGGAGGGGTTAGACCACAATACGTCCCTTGGAAGCATGCAGACAAGGAAAATATAAAGTGCAGGCTCCCATCATTAAGTGGCGGTGCAGGAAAATGGATATATGAAATGGAAAAACACACCGCAGGACAGAAACTGGCAGTAGGAGATGTAAAGGGCCTCCTAATATCAATATTGGGGGATGCAGCAGATGACATCTGGAAGAGAGCAGGCTTCCCCGGAGTCACAATAACAAACACATCACACGATGGGGCACCATTCGCTAACTGCAGACATGCATTATGGCAAGCGCTGAGGGTACAGTACCCAGACACATCAGACATAGGAGCAATTACATCACGCAAGATGCGTGAGAACGAAGATCCTGTTGATTATATCTAGGAAATTCAAGAGAAGTGGCGTATGGAAACTAGAGAACAATGGGACAAAACACCAGCAATATTCTATCATATACTAATACAAGGGCTCCCAGAAGCAGTGCAGAAACAACTGAAGAAAGTAGTGGGGATGGAAGCAAAAGCATGGCCAGAAATACAACTGACGATAGTACATCATTGTAGGACATGGCAAGAAAAGATGAAACAAAAGGAAGAGGATAGAAAAGCGGAAGAGGCTAAATTGGTGCAGAAAAAAACGTACTAAATACACGATGGAAGGTGCACTAATAACTACACCTACAACAATGACCCAAAACCCCACACAAGTAGTGGCTGCACAAGATCCCTCCCAAATACAATCACCACAGATTGTAGCACAACAGCCGCTCCCACCATATACGACTAACATGGGAGGAGGATACTCAACACCAGGAGCTGGATATTATAATTATAACAGGGGAAGGGGAGGAATGATGAGAGGGAGGGGATGCGGCAATAACGCACAGCAGCAAGGGGGAGGATTCAGAAATTTCTACCCCACCGGGCAACCAGTATACTAGGACAATTCGGGGAGTTTTCCATGGCAGACCAGGGAACCACCGTTATGTTGGATTTGTGGATTACTAGGGCACATGTCACGCACATGTAGAATGCGACCCGGCACACCAGCATGGGGAGAACAGGGACAACAGGGGCCTACAAGGGAACAGCAGGGCCACCAACAACAGCAGGCACTGCTGCCGGGAAATGTGCAGCAACAACTAGCAACACAACAACAGCCACAGACATATTCACCACCACAACAACAGGTAGCAATAACACAACAACATCAAGTGCAGCAAGTACAGCAACCTGCTCAAATTCAAGACCATAAAATAACCTCTACCAATACACAGCTACAGCAAACACAACTGGGAAGGGTGACGGTCCTGGGACACAACCCTTACACCGGAAGTGGTCAATCATTATACCCACAATAGGACAGCCCACAGACGGCCTTGGTGTGTCCCATCCTGTCGGTAACACCTAATAGTGCGGAGGAACCACGCATAGAGGTAACGATAGGTGACAAAAAATTATCATTCCTTGTTGACACCGGGGCGACCCGGTCTTGCATAAGGGAAGGTAAATTTAAGATGTCAGGTGAGGCCATGAACACCCAAGGATTCTCTGGGGCTAGGGGGTTGGTTCCCTTCACTGATAACATTCCCTTATCGATAGGGGATTATGACATGTCCGTCCCGCTTTTATATTCAAGGGACTCACCAGTAAACATACTTGGGAGAGACATAATGAGCAGGTTGAATATGACAATCTCCTTTACGGAGGATGGCATAATTTGTTCCACTCCTGGAATAAACATGCTCACTGCACGGCATATTATGCAAGCATACTGTGGACAGACAGTGATTAGGGCTGAGCCAGTAGATGGCAAACTGTTCCAGTACGGAACAGACATGGCATTCGCATGGATGCCAGGAATAGAAGGAAAGATCTGGAGGAGGCCAACAGCCTATTTGTTTAGACCAGAAACACCAGCCAATGAACCAGAAGGAAAGGTGATTTCAGTGAGCATGGAGATTATTATAGCAACTGCTGATTATATCGCAGTACATGCCCAAGACAGGGAAGGGAGAGCATGGATGGAGGGCAGTGATAGCCCTAGCTGAGGGATGCAGGCTCACCCAGGTGTCAGACGAGGAGCTCTTTTCAGAAGAAAAGGAAGAGGGTGAAATGGTATTTATGATGAGTGTAGATATATGGCTAAGAGTGACATACAAACAAGTAGCACAGAAAATTGCAATGGCACTTGAAGCACCCACATCCACCCCAGTTCCCTTTTTTGAGGAGGATATGGCAAAAGTCCCAACATCATTATGGACTACTAGTCCCTATGACGTAGGGTGCATAAAAAGTATAGGGGGAGTAAGAATAAAATTGAAAAAAGAAGCAATACCCACTATCAAAAGAGGCAGATGAGGGCATATATGAAACAATAACGGCCCTTATAAATAATGGCATATTGGTACCATCAGAATCACCATG
Organism: Ambystoma mexicanum; assembly: GCF_040938575.1. Classification (NCBI taxonomy): domain Eukaryota; kingdom Metazoa; phylum Chordata; class Amphibia; order Caudata; family Ambystomatidae; genus Ambystoma; species Ambystoma mexicanum. The sequence continues at coordinate 352,905,376 of NC_090926.1, forward strand.
TAACACAGCCGTATATCCAGTGCGCAAAGCTAAAGGAGGGTCTTGGCGTTTCATCCAGGACCTCAGCCCCTTGAACAACATAGTGGAAGCAGAATACCCCATAGCAGCAAACCCGGCCACAATATTTTGTGGCATTCCAGCAGAGGCATCACGATTTACAGTGATTGACCTCAAAAATGCCTTTTTCTCAATACCCCTGCATCCAGATTCACAAGATCTAACAAGCTTCATGTACAGAAACACAAAATGGAAACACACCAGATTGCCACAAGGGTACTGCGAGTCACCCTCAATTTTCAACAGAGTAATACAGATGGACTTGGGAAACATTGAATTGGAAAGCACAGTATTGCAGTATGTTGACGATATAATAATTTGCAGCACAAGCGAAAAAAATGCAGGGAGGACTCATTGAAGATGCTGACAATATTGGCTGAAAAGGGTTACAAGGTAGACAAAGAAAAGTTACAGTACTGTCAGGAACAGGTACTATACATTGGTCAGCTGATATCCCAACACGGAAGAAAGATTGCACCACAAAGAGCACAGGCTATATCAAAAACGCCATTGTCACAAACAGTGAGGGAACTGCAGCAGTTCCTGGGATTGTACAACTACTGTAGAGCATGGGTATTTGATTACAGCTCATACATAGGACCCCTACTTGAAGCATTAAGAGAAGCTAACAAAGGGGAGAAAAAATTGGGGTGGACAGTGGAAATGAGAGGCCTTTGATGAACTGAAAGACGCAATATCAACTGCTCCGGTACTGGCCACCCCAGATTATGAACGACAATTCTTTATATTTTCACATTGCGACTCAGCAGTAATGAAAGCAGTGTTGGCTCAAAAAACAAGCATGGGATACAAACCAGTAGCATTTTACAGCGGTCACTTGGATCCTGTTATGTTAGGTCATTTCCCTTGCGAACAAGGTCTCGCCGCAGCTGCCTTCGGTGTAGAGAAATCATCATCTATTACAATGGGGTGCCCAACCACACTATTTGTGGAACATGCACTATTTGCAATATTGAACAAGCCTAAATCCACACTAACCACGCAGAGGGCGTCAGGTTATGAGATCATCTTATCTAGACCAGAATTATCAATTGTCAGATGCAGCACAGTTATTCCTGCAAGGTTTATAGCGGAAGTTATTGAGGAGGGCGACTATGCACATGATTGTACGCAGACTACCGAAATGTACTCATGTACTAGAAAAGTTGAAGAGAATGCGCTGAATGGATGAGAGCTCTTGTTCATTGATGGGTCATCAACAATAGACCAGAGTGATGGGATAAGGAGAACTGGGGCAGCAGTGGTAAAAATGACAGAGGAATTGGTGTGTGTGGCGGTGAAATGTGTACAATTACCACAACATTACTCTGCTCAAGCAGCAGAATTGGTTGCACTGATCTTGGCGTTGAAGGAAAGCTTTGACAAAAGAGTAACTATATATTCTGATAGCGCATATGTCACGTCTACTGTCCATTCAGGATTGATAAAATGGAGGAGAAGAGGGTTTAGGAGAGCTGACGGCACCCCAGTGCAACATGCTCTCTTATTAGCTGAATTAATTGAAGTAATAAATGATCCCCAAGAATTAGCTTTGGTCAAATGTATCGCACACACTAATGGAGAAGATCATATCTCAAAAGGAAATGCAGCAGCAGATGCACATGCAAAGTATGCTGCATATTTTGGTGCGATATGGAACCCCCCAGAGTCAGGGAGAGGGAGGGGGATAGCTAAAGAGATGTTGATGAGAGACGGGTACACCCATCTCCCAGCCACACAGATAATGGAGTTACAAGCGGCTGCACCAATGGCAGAAAAAGAAATATGGGTAAAAAGAGGATGTACAATGTCGCCAACTGATGCACTATGGCGTCAGGGTAACACTGGGAAGATGGTAATGCCATGGCACTATTGAACACCGCCCTGAGCCAACTCCAGCACCCAGCCCACACAGGCAAGGAAGTTATTGCAGCACGAATTAGGGAAGATTGGTTCTGTCCCGAGTTAAATTTCCATGTGACAAATTTTATCAGCAATTGTCTCACATGTCAACAGTTTACGGCCGGTCACACGCTGAAAGTGATAAAAGGTACTATACCCCGGCCAGAGGGACCCTTCCTGCACATCCATATTGATTACGTTGATATGATCAACGTATGTCAAGGAAATGGGTATATGATTGTAGTGGTATGCCCATTCTCCAGGTGGATTGAGGCAGGACCCTGCTCACATCCAGATGCATTTAGAGCAGCTAAATTTCTAGTGAGGGAGGTTTTCCCCAGGTGGGGAGTGTGCGAGGTACTGCGGTCGGATAACGGCCCGCATTTCGCTAATGAAATGTTCCAGCACATCACATCCTTACTGAACATCAAGCATAAATTTGCATGTGCATATCACCCGCAGGCCAACGGTATATGCGAACGCCTGAATGGCCTACTGAAGGAGGCAATTGCAAAGATACAGCAAACAACTAAGAAGAGTTGGTTGTATTGCCTTCCGCTAGCTCTATTTGAGCTGAGGAATAGACCAGGCTCCGACCACCACCTCACTCCTCACGAGGTGGTGACCGGACGTCAAATGCGCCTCCCTCTAACGCCAACATCAAGAGCATTCACAGACTATGAAAACACTGCAACTGTTCTTGGTGATGAAATGTACCAATATGTGTCTTCTTTGATTACTAGTGTAGTGTTTGTGTCTCAACAGCTCGAGCGCACGCGGGGCGGGTCTAAGAGTGATCAACAAGAAGACGCGGATAAAGAATTGGAAAAGGAAAAACTGTGCAAAATTGCTAAAGGTGACCACGTGCTACTCCGCAATTTCAATAGAAAGTGGAACAGCCCACGCTTCACTGGCCCCCACGTGGTAGAGGAGGTATCTACGAGAGCAGTAAAGTTGCAGGATAAACGTGCTTGGAATCACCTACACAACGTGAAGATCTGCAAACTCCAGACCCGCCCTAGCGTCACCGACAGGGCCATTGGAAGAACAGCGACAGCGTCACCCACGGAGAAAGAGACTTCTACCAGAGCTGACGACCTCAGTGTCTCCATACCCTGCCACCCCCCAGAATTCCAAGAGACAACTACTGAAATAGAAACTGGTAATTCCCATACCGCCCACCCCATGGTCACACGATCAAAGAGTAAAGAGACTTCCACCAGTTGAGCACCAAACCCTCTGCCCACAAACCTCCTACCCACTACAGCCATCACCCAATTGAAGGACATTGTCTTGCACATATACACATGTAAACACTTGTATGTTTTCTCTTTTTTTCGCACATGCAGGTACCGCGTATTATTGTATTGCTGAGAAAACAGATAACTAACAGCGTACATTGCCCAGAAGTAGATGGTACCCTCAGACGATAATTACCCTGAAGCCCTATCACACCAATTTGTCCATCACATAAAAAGGCCAAAGTACCTAAAAAGAAGGAGGGTACGTGTTTACTACACAGCATTTATCTTGGCCATAGAACAATCAATGCCCCATCTTCACCAACACTTGCCTGCCCTAAGAGACAGATCGCTTAGATTGGCGTGGGAACAGCTCTTCGCCTGGGCACTGAACGACTACTTGATAGGGAGAGCTTGAAAACAACAACTAACACTAATAACAAGCTTATTGAGAATTTTCAGGCGGCCAACTTTAACGTCGCAAGAATAAGCTGCCGGACTGCAGCAAGGTAAGAGCAAAATGCCGGTGAGCCTAGCTTCTGTAATAAAAATGATAGGGGTTTTGATGATCACTGGTTTTTTGGCTGCCTCTGTATGGCAGCAAAGTTATGCTATCAATATTTTGGCTGCACCCAAACCTAATGTACCCCCACCCACGGCTGCAACAGGTGTTACGTCAGGTGGTACTAGCAAGCCTCCACATAAGGGAAATAGAGTTAAACGCAGCACATACTCAGATAATAAAGGCATTGATAATTACATAACAGATTCAGCACACGTCTCGAACAACATGTGGTACCAACACATGACCCAAATAGGTAAGCAGACAACAGAAGACAGCTGCTACATCTGCTCATTGATCCCATACGCCATGAGCGCTTATCGAACGTTAGTTGCCACAGAAATAGATGAAAAGACAGCACAATGTATAATATACCTGGCACTATTCCAAACGAGAGGGCGATTCCAAGGGACGGTGGTGAGGCTGGTGTGGAAAATGCGAGACACATATCCATACGAAAACAACTTCCTGAAGACTTATTTGAGTTACCACAAGAGCAGTTTGCATGCTGAAGCATTCAGATACATGACAAGTGGTCCTGAAAAGGGAGAAACGAAGAAAGTGACACTACAATACCTACCATGTGACTGGTACGCCACTGAAGTTCCTGGTACACAAGGATGTTGGGAAAGACCACTGGTAACAATAACAGGGAGGGTGTACATGGACAACAAATGGGACATAGGAGTGATTGGCAGCAACATGGTAACAAGAGAAAATATTACAACTATTGATGAACACAATAACAGATGTTGGACGATTTGGGGCAAGTACGTACCCATGCTGACGTGGATGGAGAAGGATGAAGACCCAATGAGCATACTGCCGCTGTCTGCACCTAAAATATGCTACCAACATAGAGGAGAAGTGGACGTGGGATACAACACAACTGTGCAAGCGTGATAGAGTTACCTGAGGGGGGGGCAGGAACAGCAGTATTAATGGACCATTACTGGGCCTGTGGAAACGAGGCATACCACACACTGCCCCCTCTGTGGAATGGTATATGCACAATGGTACACATTAATGTACCATCACTAGTGGTGCCCCAGAAACATGTGAACATGGCAAACTTCCCTAAAATGGATGAAGGAAACAAGAGGAAGAAGAGATCTGTACAACCTCAGAAGGTTCGGAGAACGAAAACAACAACAACAACAATGTCCTGAATAGAAAGAAGAGACGAGGAGAATCTCTAACAGGAAATTACCTATGGGGAAGGTCGGAAACAGCACTCACTTCAATCCCACCAGAACACAGACTATTCAGCAGAGCAGCAATGTTCTTCTCGTCAATAATACATCCGGGACTACAAGCTTACGCAAACGCAAAATGGCTCCAGATAACTCGATGGGAGCTAATGATCACAATTAATTCTACAGTAAATGGATTCAACGCAATAAAAAAGGAACTGCGAGCAGTGAGGATGGTAGCACTACAGAACAAATATGTATTAGATCTCCTTACAGCAATGGAAGGAGGAGTTTGCGCAAAGATAGGACAATCATGCTGCACATTTATTCCTGCTAACGATGCTGACAATGGTACACTGACAGAAGCAGTATCACAACTGGCCCAGATGCACTCCAAAATGATGGAAGAAAGTAAAGGAGTGAAGAAGGATGACAGTTGGTTTTCAATGTTCTGGTCATGGATGCCATCATGGCTGTCGGACAGACTGAAGATTATAGTTGGATGCATAATACTGGCTGGAGCTGCACTGATCATAATTAGGTTTTGGAAGGCCCGGAAAGCACGCACTACAGACGAAATGATCGAAATGGTTGGTATGCACCCCTTGATGCCGACAGATGATGGCCAGCACACAGACACAATAATAAAAGAAAGAGAAAAACTACGCAAACAGATCATCACCAAACACCTGAACCCCCCATCCGTGAAGCTCGAAAACCCAAGAAACCCAAGGAGCTACATCGGGAAATGGGTATACTGCACACCTGGAGGAAGCTGTGTGTATATGTATTGGTCATTTGAAGACCATGTCAACCACTATGGACACCTGGGAGGAGTAACCAAAATATGGAGAGTAAGAGGAGATAAGGAAAAAGATATGTTTGTGGTCGACATGTCAACCAGAGGGGGGACTGAAGTGGGAGAATGGGACAAAAGACTCCCACCAATCCCCTCACGCCCCTGGCCTAGAGGATCGCGGGCCAGACACCCGCCACAAGAGGAATTTGCCTATCTACCAGACGACCAAATACCCTGGTATAGGAACATATGGATGTGCCCACCAGCCTGCCCACCAGCCTTCCCTGCCCAAGCCGACACCTGCGGCATGGATGAACTCGACTGAACCATCCAACAGTAAATAAACACATCGTTAGAGATGCCATGATGACCTAGCCAACGGTCAGAACACCCGTGCAACCATGCACACTGGACACTCCCACACCAATCCACACGAAGAACATATTCAGTGCTATGACGTAGGTGACGGACACACCCACTGACGCGCATCTTTATTATTTTTCACATAGGTTTTTCAAAATGCAGAAACGCAAGACACACAAAGAACTCATCTAAAATGCTTGCTGACGCTTCTCCTAACCCATGCATTGCGATGAGAAATGCAACGAAGACATGATACTGGAGATGAAGCAATATGATACTGTAACTTAAAGTGCCGTGCATCAAACATCCCCACCTATGCACTAGGCCCAAGTAGGCCGCAAGCAAGAGCCTCCACGAACATTGAACGAGCAAGAGTACAATTGCTGACCCTGCAGAATGAGCCCAGCGAGAACTGACAGCCAAGGGGGCAATGTTGCAACTCGCATGCCACAAGCCGAAGCCAAGGTCACACCTGCAAACTAAGCCAGACACGCAGAGGCAAATACAATTTTAAATGTGCAGAATTCTGCCTCAACCACGGTCTCTCCTCACGTGACCAAGCCGAACCTGACAGGGTGCCAGACCCAGGAGGGAGAAGTCGCCTGGGTCCCAAGTTTTGAGACACAGGCTGCAACAATGAAATGACTGAATGGACACCTAAGGCAGTGGGAATAGTCTGCTCTCAAGCATATGAGCAAATCCACGTATTGTCTGCACAAACACATAGTTACATATTGTTGCAAATGACAGGTACACCGCGAGCTGGGAACAACGATGGTCCCAGGCTGGGGGGCTCGCGAGTGGACCAATCAGAACATGGGGCACTCATCACTGACGCCATTAACATTAGCCAATCATCAGGGGTCTTCGTGTAACAATTTTCATGTATCTAATAGAAGGGACAACCCAAGTATACCACCTGACTGACCCTTAACCACTAACAATCTTCTCTATACGTGTGCTATACTAACTCTACCACTCGAGGAACCAATCCAGAGTGGCGATAGGTTTTTTGCTAACTTTCCCAAGTGACGCAAGTAGCGCGTCATTCTGAGGCAAAAAGGGCGTGCGAGCCCCACAAATTTCGAGAGTCAGGACGGACGCGTACGATCCTAGACCCATCCCTGCCGTTGTTTAATAAACAGCAGAACCACCTTGCTTCTTGTGTGTGTCTCATACTCATTTTTGGGATACGCGGGAGGAGTTGGGGCCTCCCTGCCCGGAGGTCCGCGGACGGCCCAGCTGACCCCGGGAGAATTTCCCCCCGACAAGTTTTTCCTCCGTTGGGATCAAACCTAACAACAGTTCAAATATTGCATCTCAGTTTCTTTCTCTTCCCGCTGTTTCTAAAGCATCAGACATTTCAGAGTCTTTTGATTGGGCAATCTTCTTTTGCCGGACCACTCTGCTACTTTCTATCTTTAATTTACAATTCTTTACTTTTTCTCGCGTCTTATTGACACACGCACAACCTTCATTTGTCGGATACTGTTGCCAACAAGTTTAATTTAACACAGATCAAACTTTCATTGCTTTCATCAACTCACCTGCTGTGTTAACTGCTTGGTTTCCTTGCTCATCCTTCAAGGCCCTTCAGAGGTAACAATCTCTTTCCGGGGTGTACAAGGTTTCTCTGTACCTCGCTTCCATCCCTTGTCCTGTTGCTCTGCTCTGCCTGGTTCGCTGTCGCCCTGGAAAAACTGTTCCTTCTCATGCATCGCCTTGCTCAGAGTGTGTCCCATGTGGGGAGATCTAATAGGTACCAGGTGTATGTAATTACGATCAAGTGCCTGAACCTGCCTGATCTTATTAGTGTGACATGTTCAATGTATTGCATGGGTGGTACTCCTTTTAGCCTCAGACCTCCTCTTCCTCGGCTCAGTGTTTGTGTAGGAAATGGGGGTGGGGATCTGGGAAGTTGGAATATCCTATAAAATAGAATGGGACAGGGGTATTTGGAAAGGGAGGTACCATGTCTCACCATCGGGCGTTCCTCCCCCACTCCCCAAGGACCCCTCAACCAGTAATCCTCCCATACTTGTCCACCTCCAGGGTCTGGATCCAAAGGCGATGGCCATGCTCTGGCCACTCGAGTAAGGGATCCCTGGGGTCTAGGCAGTGAAACACCCTCGGGTCTTTCACGGCCCTTATTGATTTTGATGGGAAATAGTTATCTCTTTTTTGTCGATGAAGATAAAATGATCTTTTCCTTCTTTGGTGTTCGCTCATTTTTGGAAACTCCTCAATATGGCGGTCGCTTTGGGTGATCACGAACGCTGGGATGTGTAAAATTACAATGGAGCACACTCCTCCCCAATCTTTAGGCAACTGCATGTAGGCTCTGGATCCGCAGGCCCAATATCGATCCATCAATACCGCAGTTCCTCCATTCATTCCTGGCACTTCAATTATTTCGGTAAAAAATATAGGGCACCTGGCGGAGTCCTGATCTACACAGGTGGGTAAACGTATAATACAAAAAGACAACTTAAAACAAGCGGAAAGACAGTCCCTGAGGAACCTCAACCAAGACACCACCATAACTATAAAACCAGCAGACAAGGGAGGGGGGGATCGTGATCATGAACACTGAAGATTATAACCAGGAGTGCCAACGACTTCTTAACAATCCCACCTCATATAAGAAGTTGAGTAGAGACCCAACACAACATCTACAAGAAGAAATCTGCAATCTCACCAAACACGCCGAAGAAGAAGGGTGGATATGCCAGGAAGAACGGGCATTCTTGAACAAAACACACCCAAGGATTCTGGCCTTCTACATTTTGCCGAAAATACATAAACCTGCTACTAAACCACCAGGCAGACCGATCGTCTCCGCATGTGACTCACTACTTGAACCCCTCTCATTATACACAGATTTTTTCATGAAGCCTTTTGTTGGAAAGATGCATCCTATTTAAAGGACAGTACAGAAACCATTAAGATCTTGGATACTATACATCTCACGACCAACTCCATATTGGTCACCATGGATGTCGAGGCGTTGTACACCTCCATCCCACAACTGGAAGGCCTACAGGCATTGGCCACCTGCCTCAAAAAAAGAACTGACATTACCACTGTACCGACCAATTTTCTACTCGAATGTATCCGCATTGCCATAGGAGAAAACTTCTTTTTATTCGGTCAACAAATGTATCAACAGATCAAGCATGGGGGCTACTTTTGCACCAGACGTCGCCAACCTGTACGTGGCCCAGTATGAAGAAGACAACATCTACCACAACGACAACCCCCACAGATCACACATCAAGGTCTGGCGTCGATACATCAACGACGCACTATTTATCTGGGAAGGCGGCAAAGACTCACTACTGGATTTCCACCAATGGCTCAACACACAGAATAACCACTGCAAGTTTACCATCGAGTGGGATTACCAAGTTATCAACTTTCTCAATTTACATATCTATCGATCTGGAGAAGTGCTGAAAACAGAACTCTTTAGGAAAGCAACTTGTAAACTTGTAAACAGGATAGAAATACCCTGCTTCATTTTACAAGTTACCATCCACAAGGGTTGAAGTACAATCTCCCCTATGGCCAATTCCTCCGCATCCGTAGGAACTGCACGGACAAAGAAAAATTCAACCTCCATGCTAAACAACTGCAAACACGCCTCGGACAAAGGGGCTATCCTAAGAAATCGATCAGGACGGCCAAAAAAAGAACAGCCAATACCGACCGCTCTTTCTGTCTAACAGCAAAAGAAAAAGATCCCATCAGCAGGACTGTCTGCGTCACCACGTACAACCCCGTCAGCAATTGCAACAAGAACACCATCAACAAACACTGGCACTTGATTAAGAACGAAGGCAGCCTAGCCAAAAAACCTTTGTTTGCATTAAAAAAAAAAAACTTAAGAGACTGTCTGGTTCACATGTATCTGGAACCCACCAAACCAGCATCAACCTTGTGGAATCTCCCACCAGTTGTAGGACATTTTAGCTGCAGACAATATGTTGCTTGTCGCTTCACCACCAACAGCAAAACCTTCACCCACAATAACTTAGTTTGGAAAATGAACAGTCACACAAACTGTGAAAGCAGATTTGTTATCTACGCCATCAAGTGTCCATGCAACCTGGTGTACATTGGAAAAACTATCAGACCCGTAAAACAAAGGATCAACGAGCATAGATCTTGCATTTAGAACCAAGTAGAAGACAAGCTGTTGGTTGAACATTTCGTCAAGAAAAAACACACCCACGAACAACTCTCCTGGACTGTGGTTCAGCAGCCGCCAGCCACGACGACGTGGAGACGACATCAATCTGGCTCTCACAAGACTTGAACAAAAATGGGTGCATAAATTGGACTCTGTGTGTAATGGTTTAAACATAACCGTCGAATGGAAACATTTTTTAGACGCATTTGCCCTCAGCTTGGTGTTTCTACTTAAGCCACCTTACAACTGGCAGTACTGCAAGACTACCATCTCGTCGCCATGTGATACTCCTTTTTTATGAACAACGGTGTGACCTCAGCATTTTATCACCCAGACACCTATCAACATGAGGTGCCCTGGACATGAGACCACACTCTTGACACCATTTAACACGTCTTGCTTTTGTACTTTGACCATAGCATGCTTTTACCTGTTCCACGATGCTGTTGTCACGTTCTACATTTTGTTGTGGCCCTGACCCTCTGAGAGGGACTGTTATTGCAATATCAGAAAAATATTATGTCACTTCTTTTTGATGTCATAAGCAGCATGATGCCACACCTTTACTTTTAGACTGGCCTCGAGCTCTAGAGACCGGATGCGTCTATTTTGAATCTTGAGGTGAACCATATTTCGCTTTATTTCAAATAACATCACGAGAGGGGCGCCTCAATCAAGCACCTGTTGCGCATTCAGGGCCACTCCCGCATGCTGCACTTCCATGCGGGTACACGTGGACTCGTCCACTGTTTCACCTCCCACAGCCCTTGCGCACCAGCTTTTGGCATATAGACACACCTATATGCATCCGCCGCTATGGGACTACCTTTCCCATAACACAGTGCGGCACCGCTAGCCTTCTGACGCCCACCGTCTGCCACTCGGTTGGGCATCACGCCTAGCCAGACGCGATTGGCTCCCGTGAGAAGCCTCATTGTCACCATGCATCCCCATTGGCTGATTCCAAGCCTCTGGGAATGTTCTTTAGACACAGCCACTACGCTATTCTGCACAGAAACCACTGCGAACAGAGGCCCCCGAGGACACAGAACTAACGAATACACTGCGGTAAGTTAAAATAGGGAGCACATTGTGTTTTTGAACTATTTCGTCACCACACGGACTGGGAAGCATTCTCGACCCACAACAAAGGCACCACGTTCCCTCCATTTTGCCTCGATTAATTTTAGGCACCGTCACTCAGCCCACGACGGCACCTGCACGCCCTGCACTGCTCTTTGACAGGCAGCGTTAACTCTCAATGGCCGCAGTCATGCTTCCTTGACTATGACCGGCAGCAACTTTTTGACCCTATGGCTTAAAATGTTCACGGAAGGACACAGCTTTTCCTATGTACCACCATGCACCCCCGTGGGGCCACCCAGCACAAAGCTGCACATAAATCCGCTACCCCGCCCCCTGAATCACGATCCTAGCACCTGTGAGGATGCACCAACACCGGTAGCGCACCTATGCTCCTCTGTCACGGCTTACAGTTATACTAGTCACCCGGTGTGAGACTGCAGTGCCTAGGACCCTCACTCCATGGGCACCCACCATCACGACCTGTGTAGAGTGCAGACAGCCACCGTTTGAGACGACTTTGGGGATTTAGCACCATGATTCCCATTTTTCTGTTCTCCTCTCAGACATGGGACCACTCCTGGCCTATTCCAGTCTTGCGGGACCCTGAGAGACGTCGGCTCTTAGGAAACGACAGCTGACCCACCCAGTGCCATTGCCGCACCGGCAATCCTGCATCTTTTGAGGATTACCAAACAGCAACTTTCTGCTACCACAGTAGTAGGTAAGCTGTTCTCCAGATACACCACGCGATGTATCACCATGGCACCACTTTGCCAGTATTGAATACTTCTTGTACTTAGTCAATCAGTTTCCGAGATCCTCACAGCTCTGTTTAACCCACAGATTCAACGGACAGCACCGCCACAGGTGCCCCTCCTGACGAAGGCCAGCACAAAGACAGGCTTCAATCAAGCCCCTTTTTTGGCCGAAACACACCCTGTGTCGATCCCCGTGACACAACTGTACCATCCCCCCTCGTGTATGTTATATGTAAATATTGTTGTGTGCACAATGTGTAAACCATGCCTTGGACCAGTTTAAGTCTCAGGCGCATATTTCCCTGCATAGTAGGGTTTTCCTACCTCATACATTTTGGGAAATGTGCATTCTAATGAAGATTTGACCTCAATAACCCCAGAGGTCGACACTCATCCGTGTTACCACTATCCACAACCAGCCTTGTCCGTTTGTACTTCCTAAACCTTCGTGCTTATCGAAAGGATTGTAAAGTAAATTGTCAAGTCATCCAAAACCTTCTGTGTTAATGCAAAATAAATACACATACACAGAATCACTTTGTTTCTTGTTGGATCTCTCCATCCTGATTATTTTTGTATTATACTTCAATTATTTCTACACAACCTTTATTCTTGCCAAAATGGACCTTGCCAACATTCTTGAAGCAGGTTGTTGCATTTTTCAATTGTAATATATGCACTAGTCCTGCTTCGTTGTCAACCCAAGTTAGTATTTATGCATGCTTGGCCCATGATTCCAGGCATTCATCATTCACCTTTGCACCTTGCAGACTGCTTCATCATTCAATAAGTGTGCAGGGCATGATATTAGTCCATCTTCCCATCCAGGACTAGTTGCTACACGCCCATACACCAACAGCTGTGTTCTTTCCCAGCATCCTGGCTCTCCTAATTTTTCAGTAATGTCTGAGCAGTTCATTCTTTTCATTTCTACAGTTTTTATTTGTTCTCCATACTGGGATGGATTCACAAGTTTTTTATTTGTCCACCCCATTCCAGTCTCCATTCTCTTTGTTTTCACATATGTGTCTTCGTATGGGAAAGTCTGTCTTGATTGCCATCTGAGAGTCGCCAATTTTTCTTCAAATTGTCCTCTGGTGGTCCATGCTGCGAGTTGATTGAGACATTTTGCATCATGTGTAGGCATTTCTCTTGCAATAATTGTTCTTGCCGCATTCATATAGTATTAAAGAACAGACATAACAACTTTCTTCTGATGCTCTCTCTCCCACCTCATTCATGTGCTGGGAGCATAGGTTATTAGCTAGATTAGCAGATATGTCTAAATATGTATTTATACTTTCATTGTCTTCTTCAGCATCTCTTTTTACTCAAGAAAAATGTCTTTTAGTATGAGAGATGAGTGGAGTTTTTGGACGCTTAATAGGGACAATGGGGGTAATGGTAGATGTCTTGTTTTCTTGTTCATCGCTGCCTATAATATGTGTGAATGACAACATAATAAGGATAGCAGTTAGCATCAAAATACCCAAAAAAGCTCCAATAACTATTTATTTCGTGGAGGTGCATTTCATACTTCTTGAAACATTTTCATCCCTCTAATTATTGTTATCAATTTTTGGTGAATCATGAATTTATAACAACTGCAAAATAATCACCAATATGATTCTTAAAACAATAGTGTTCGTTTTTGTTTTTTTGAGAAATGCCACAATATCTATGTCTTTTAATCAGAGCTGGTTAAGACTGTAGGATATAAGAAAAAACTGCAAGCAAGAATGTGTGTACAATAGGTAACATACAAAATAATCCTTTGTCTTTTTCTTCCTAGTCTAGGGAAGGTGTTCCAGGATCACTACAAGTCCATCAGTCTTCAAGGAACCCTAATCTAAAGGTTTTGCTTCTTTTTCACTTGCCTTAGCTTTTGGTTTGTATCTTGTCTGCACACACTGAAATTCTTCACTTGATTCAGTAGGGGCAGTTGCAGGAGAGGTCAGGGTTTTGTAGGGTTTGGCATCATGTAAATATATCCATGCTCTCCTTTCTTGTAATTTAAGAGCTGCAGGGCTTACTTCCTCCAATTCATGGGGGCCCACAAAGTGGTGGGAACTCCAGATATGCATGAACTTACGCACCAGCACCTGGTCCTCTGGGTACAGGCTGAGAAGCTTGAGTGTCAATTCCAAAACAATGGGCTGTTTATCCTTTTTGCTTTCCCTTGACCACTCCTATTGGTTCTGGAGCTGCTGAGACATAAAAGAAACACTTTCAGTAATTGTTTTCAAATAGTCATGCATTTCATTGCCTAAAGCCCTCGCTACACAATGGGCATCTGTTTTTCTCTTGTTGGGGGAGTCAGACGAGTTCTCATACGGCATCCAGACATCAGCTCATGAGGAGTCAAATGGATATCTGAGTTAGGCTGGTTCCGAAGAGCATATAGCGCAAGTGGTAGGCAATGGAGCCATTCATTCTTCAATGTCACTTTCAGTTTTGCTATCCTTTCCTTCAAAAGGCTATTTCATTTTTTACAAATCCCATTTGCTTAAGGATGATAAGCTGAAGCAAATGTATGTCTTAATCCTAATAATGAAACTATATTCTCAAGTAGCTCATTTGCAAAGTGCGGTCCATTAACGGATTGCAAATCCTTGCACATACCACATCTTGGAAATACCTCACGAACAAGATACATGGTGGCACACGCGGTATCAGGGTGCATACGTGGACCCGCCTCGATCCATTTAGAAAAGGGGCATGCTACAACTATCATGCAACTATAGCCGTTACAAGTCTCCAACATATCCACATAATATATATGTAGATGCTGAAATGGTTCATTAGGTCTGGGGATTACCCCTCTCACTGTTTGCAAAGTGTGTGCTACAGTATATGTTTGGCACACAATACAGTTTATAATGAACTGTGCCACATGTTCAAATAGGTTCGGTACAAACCATTCTTCTGCAATAATAGCAGTTAGACTCTCTCAAGTAACATGCACTGGTTAGTGAAGCTGCTCCAAAGCTGCCTATAATAATGGTAGAGGCATAACTGTCTTTCCAGTGCTATCCTGTCTCCAAATTGCCTCAGTAGGGGATAGAGAACATCCCTGTTTTTTCCAGAACTCTTTTTCTTCCTGCAGTGCTAGTCCTTGTATTTTGATTAACTGTATAATGCTCGTCATTTTAAATCTTTCCTTAACCAGCATGTATCGCCTGGTTGCCTGCCTTATCATTTTTACTTCACTCTCAAATGTGTTTGGATAATAAGATGCTTATTTGGCTTCTAAATCTGCGGCTTCATTTCCACAATAGATTAAATCTGTTCTCTTTGAATGGGCCGTGCATTTTACGATTGTTAAAGTCTCTGAGAAACTCAATGCTTCAATAATCCTACATGTTGCAGTAGAGTGCCGTCTGGCAGAGGAAGCACCTCCTTTTCCAACGTGACAAGCCTGCATGTACAGTTGATGTCACATAGGCGGAGTGAGAGTACCCTGTCACTTCCTCATCCTCAAAGCTCCTAAGTGCATCAATAAGCACTGCTAATTCTGTAGCCTGTGCTGAATAATTTGGGAACAATTTCCTGCTAAACATTACCTCAGATATACCCTCTCGGTTCAGTTTTACCACTGCCAATCCCGTATGTCTCATCTCAGTCTTTTGATAAATTCTTGATGACCCATCAATGAAAGCCCCCCCCCCTCCCTAGAGCATTTTCTGTAACTCGGGGGATATCATAACACTCAGTATACATTGCACAGCAATGCATATCATCATCTTCTCCCACTGGTTCAGCTATAAACATTGCTGGATTCACTGTGCTACACCTAAACATTTTGATTACAGTGTTTGAGATAATTACCTCATACCTTGATGCTCTCTGTGTGGTTGGTGTACTTTTAAGGTTCTCCAAAATTGCAAATAATGCGCTGTCATGATGCCTACCCCCGGAGCACCAGGCCAGGCCCAGCACCCCCGGGAGCAGGCATCACGCCCCTGGGTAAAAGCCCAGCAGCCCTTTATAGGGGCTCTTTGGACTCTGTCCTGGCGCCATTGGCGCCAGGCTCATGTTGGACATCAGTCCTGGCGCCATAGGCGCCAGGCTCATAAGGGGAAGTGTTTGGTGCACTTACCTGAAGCAGACCATGCTGCACACTCACCTGATGCAGACCATGCTGCATGAAGAACCAAGCCAAATGAGGTTTAGGAGGGACTATTATTCTGAAGGAACTATTTTGTTACTTGGGTGGGGCTGTGGAAGAATACTCACCTGGAACTTCTTCCAAGGCTATTTAAGCCACGCCCGGACAGCCACACGTGCTTCGTGTTGTTCTGCATCCCAGCAGCTGAACGCTCACCGTGTCTGCTCCTGCACCTGGACTCCAGCCACGCCCGCCTCGAACCTGGAACACCTGTAAGGGAATAAGAGAAGAGAAAGGTGAAAACCAAGAACTTATTCAACCTTCTTACCTGCATCCGGAATCTTCACGCCAGCATTCCTGAAGGAAGACTTCCATTTAAAAGCACTGCGTTGCTCGCTGCAGCGCCGCGCTTCACTCACCTGTTCCCGAGACGCCGCCCGGCTCCATCGTGGGTCTCAGCACCGGTCGCCACATCTCTGCACCTAGGGGAGAGAAGAAGAGACAAAAGGTGAGCAAGGGAACACAAGAGGAAAGCCAAATTTTCAGCCATATTACTTACCGGCTTTTCTTGGTGAACCCTTCCACATCTCGGGTCGGCGCTGCATCTTTGGCAGGTACGGCACCCCGGCCCCTATGGGGAAAGGACAAAAGACATTACTGGGGAATTATAAAGACATTTAGAGGGGTGGCCCTCATCACTAACTGACCTGATTTTACCACCGGCAATTTAATCCCTCAACGCATCGCCTTTGTTCTGCACCTGAAATAAAGGACAGAAAAGACAACATAAAAGGAGGCTCACACTTGAACTTTTGCATCTTCATACTTATGGCGTATCGCTCAGAAAAGTCAAGTGGATTTGCCAGCGCCATTCTGAAAACCAGTGAAGTAACTGGATGAACGTGCGCCCCTGCACCAGAAGCAGGATGGAGAGTTCATCCTTCCAAACCATAAGGTGAGCTTAAACCGGGGGTTTTGGAGGAAGTCAGAGAAGAACGAAGGGGGAAAGGGGGGAGCAAGCACACTATTCAGCAGACAGTTAATCCCCTTTCTCATCTGCAGAAGGATATTCCTACGGGCCAGACAAGCAAGATTTGGGGGTCTTGTTCAATCGGTGGTCCGAATTCTGCGCATCACCCTTGAAGAGGCCACAGCAACCCAGACCAGACCAGCGCCTCCGTGGGAGCCAGGTGAGCGTTACATGCATGTTCTATGAACAATGTTACTGAACACCCCATAGTTATACTGGAAGGCATTTCAATTGCAAATGTAGCTTCTGCCAAAGATTGCTCACACGGATAATGTCCTTTCGTGACTGGATCTAAGATCCCACTATGATATGATAGGTTATTTATAACGCGCTTAATACCCAGAGGTTTCTAAGCGCGGGCCCGGGGATCGAACCTTGGCAAGGTTATTCTCCCGAGACCATAGTAATCCAATGGTTTATAACCATGTCCTAATGTTTTTTTTTGTTTAAGCACTGCTGTCATGACTTCTCCATTTGAATGAGAAAATAAGTGAAACTCCCCACTATAATTTGGAATCCATAATACAGGAGCTGTACTGATCGCCTTTTTTAATTAATGAAATCCTTCAGTCATCTCTACTGTACATATTAATCTATTTTTAGCCATCTGTGCCTCTTTGAGTCCTTTTAAAAGTGGACAAATATATGTACTGTAATAAAAGACCCAGGCCATGCAATAATTGCAGAGACCTAAACATTGTTGCATTTGTCTCACTGTTCATGGCTATTCAGTCCTCATAAAAGCCTCTGTCCTTTCAGGTGTCACTTTTTTCCCTTCGTGTGAGATCAACTGTCCTATATACACTTCTTCTTCTTGACACTATTGTAATTTCTCCTTATCTACTTTGTACCCTTTCTATACCAAGCTAGTCATAATTTGGACATAGTCTTCTCTGCATCTTTCTTTTGTCTCACTACACACTAAAATGTCATCAACATATTGAATTATGGTGCCTTCAAGTTGAACATTACCCAAGTCCATCTGAAGGACTCGATTAAGAATTGATGGGGACTCACAGTACCCTTGGGGCAAACAAGTATGTTTCAGGCGGATCGTTTAATATGAAAAGGCAGTTAAATCTTGTGAGTCTTCATGAAGGGGAATTGAGAAAAATTAATTTTTGTAATCTACTACAGTGAAATACTTTGCTTTCGATTGAATATTGCACAATATTGTCACAGAGTTTGGAAAGGAAACTCTGCTTTCACTATATTGTTTAGGGGCCTCAAATCCTGGATAAATCTCCACAACTTAACACTGTTAACACTGTTAATACTGCTTGTATTGGTCTTGCACTAATTTTGTATACCACACATCTCCCCTCCATTGCTTTGGGGGATTTACCCGTACCTCATTCATGTTTCACCCTTCCCCTAAACAAACGCACTGCATATGCTTGATCCATTATCTATGCATGTTCCTGTGTTGCATTCACTGTTTTTAACTTACCTTGATTGCCTACTTCTGCATACTTGTGCCTTGTACACCTGCTCTGACCCTTCCACCCCTCTCCCTCTGGTCATGTCCCTCCCTCTCTCTCCCCATTCCTTAATGCTTAAGCATGCCCGCCTCTGCCGAGACTTGGTCCCGTTACGGCCTGACAATGCCATTTGCATGTCCATTTCTTGCCCCTGCCTCCGGACCTTTGTGACCTTCCTACCCCTGCTCTGCGCTGACCCTACGTACTCCCTTGAGTTGCCTACCCTGTCCTATGCACCTCAAACCCACCCTCTTCTACTTCCCACTCTACTTCCTACTCTCACTTGCCTGCCTCACCCCCTCCTCTGGGGACCTAAACACTCCTCGAGGTCTCCCCTCCTTGCACTTACTCCTATCATCTGTTCCTTGACCGATGATAGTTGCTTGTCTGTCCCCCCTCTTACCCTTTGTTCTCCTCTCCCCCTCCCCTGCTTCTAAATTATCTGATGAATTTGGCTCAGCAGTTGTCTTGTTCCCCCTCTCCCCCTCTATCCCTGCCCTCCCCTCCCAACCCTCCTCTTGTATTCCTCCTGCACTGCGTAAATTGTCGACAGACATAGTAATGTTACTGCTTGCTTTGTTCCCCTTCTCCATTCCCTCCTACCCTACTTGTTTTTTGGCACTTGCACTATCAGAAATGTCGTCAGGCCTATTATGGTAGTTATTTTCCACATTCTATATTGCTCCAGGACTTTTCTGAATGTACTGTATTTCCTATGTTCCCTCCCTCCTTGAAGCGCTTTGACACACTTCTGTGTATAGGCGCTATATAAATAAACCATCATATCATATCATAACTCTCCTGTTGGTTTTTTGACAGGGTACACAGCCAGTTTCATTATATCGGATATGTTATGTTATAGTTTTTATTATGCGCACTGTCGCCAGAAAAAGCATCATGGTGCTAAAGGACATCATAGGATGAAAGAACGGCTAAAACAAATGGGTCGTCAAGAGTTTCCAAAACTTGAGATGACTTTCAGTAGCCTGAAGGGCAAACAGGAGCGTATTCCACACTGTGGTATCCACCTCAGAAAACGAGTGGCCACCCATTCGCGCAAAGCGAACACGAGGGATAATTGGCAGACAAGCTTCGCTGGATCTAAGAGGGCGGGCCGGAACATAGGATCAGAATTTATGCTGCAGGTATTCAGCTCCCTGGCCATAGTAGGCCTGATGGACAATGCAAAAGGACTTAAAAAAAGACAAAATGCAAAAGGTAAATAGGTTGAGCTAGGAGTAGTGAGTTGCAATAGTCTAAGTGACCTAAGATAAGAGAGGAGACCAGAAACAGGTGGAGGTGCTCCGGGAGGAGGGGCAGAACCTTCCGGAGGACTCTAATTTGAAAATAGCTAGCTTTACAATTGGCACTTACCCTGGTTTCAAATATACCTTCATCCGCTTCTCTGGACATTGGATACTGTTTTGTATGTGGAAAAATTGCTCCCGGTTTGAGCTTGATTTTAACTGCTCCCACTCCTTTCAATAGGCCCATGTCATATGGACTTGTAGTCCGTAGGGTATTTGGTACTTTTTCCAAGTCTTCCTGAAAAATGTCAGTTTCTTTTTTACCAATGCGATTCTCTGTGGTATTTCTACATTCTCTCCTTTGATCCAGTAAGTAAGATTTATGAAGAATACTACCTCATCCTTTGAATAGTCGTCCCGAAATAGCTCCTCGTCTGTCAAATCTGTCAACCTATATTCTTCATTGAGGGCTATCACCGTTCTCCATCCCCTTCCCTCATCATTTGTCCCATGAATCATCCTATTTTTTTCTCTGACTATTGCTGCTTCTTGCTCTAAAAGGATGATTTGTCCTTCCTCATCATCCATAGGAATCTCTGGCCTGAACAAAAACCTGTCAGGTATTCTCAATAACTTGTCGATCAATTTAGGCAACAATGACAGTAAGACAGTCACTCCATAAAAAAACCACTTCCTCATCTAGCGGTACTCCTCGTAGAGCTTTCTTTCCAGGTTAATGCTAATGTTAATGCTAATGCTTCCTCATATTTACATAATGTATCCCTGCAGTAGAACACACTATTGCTTCATCAGTAAAAGATATTGCCATGTTATGTTTCGTCATCAAGTCATGCCCTAGTATGTTTACCATCATTTGTCTGCAGTATAATAATAGCGTAGACAGGTCATGTTCACCTATAAAAATTGGTAAATCATCTGTTAATGGAATTAAACTCATCACCCCAGAAACTCCTTGCGAATTCATGCATTGCTTGACATTGGATATTTTCCCTCACTGGCACAGGAACGAGTTGCTCCAGTGTCCATAAGAAATTAAAACATCTTGCCTCCTGTTGTCACCTTGACGCTTGGTTCCTCTTAGGGGTCCGGTGTTACAGGTGTTACTGAACACATCAGGTCCTCCTGTGGGCTGTCCTATTGTGGATATAAATCCATCCCCGTACCTGTGAAGGGATTTCCTCCCACCACAATCACACTCCCTGTTTGGGTGGGTGCAGCTACTTGCGTGGCTCCTGTATCCATATACCATTGTGATGGACCTGCCTGTTGCATTGGGATATATTGTACTTGTTGTGTCCGTGCCTGCTGTGCATGCATAGGTGCTTACTGTTGTTGCCCTTGTGGCGATTGCATCTGCATTGGGTCTTGTTGTATATGCTGTGATTACAGTGTATATGTCGGAGTTTGCATGTGATCCTGGGCATATTATCCTTGTGAATCTGTATTATACTGTGGAGCATATCCCATCCCCCCTCTTGGAGATTGCCAATTTCGTTGTTGCATGCCTCCCCGGCTTCTGCATACTCTAGCTAAATTTCCTAATTTAATACAACTCCAAGTTCTGATCTGTGGCGTATACCACATTATTCTGCTGTGGTAACTGCACTATTTGTGCTGTCAATCCCTCATTGCTGGTCAATACGGCGTATTTTGAAAAGAAATTCTACACCAGCTTTGCCTCTTCCTGTTTACTACACTCGGCTTGCTTTTTATCTTTCTCCCTTAATATTCTACAGTAATGCATAATTGCCAATTGTATATGTGGCGATGGCTTTACTTCCATTCCCAGCTATTTCTTTACCTGGCGTTGCACCGTCTCTGGCAGCCCTTGACATAAAATGTGGCTAAATAATGCTACCATTTTATCCCAGGGTTCATTCGTCTCCAAATTCCACCTATACTTGATCTCTTGAATAAAGGCAATGGGGTCTTCATCCTCTCCCATTGTCCTAGTCACTGTTGCCCCAATATCTGATGTATCAGTATATTTTACTCTGAGTGATCACCATACATCCGCTTGACAATTATTAAATGGCGCTCCATCGTGCACCTTGTTATGTGCAGTGACTTTTGGATATTCCGCTCTTTTCCAAATGTCATCGGCTCTCTCCCCTAGGATAGCTGATAATAGGCCTTTAATATCGCCTATGGCAAAGGTCGGTCCTGACGTTCTTTTCTCTAATTCAGAAATCCACTTTCATGAACCAGAAGGTAAACTTGAGAGTATGCGCTTTAGATTCTCCTTATCCATTCAGGGCTTTGGGATGTATTGTGTCGACCTACCCTCCCACCTCCCTGGTTTCTCGAATACTGGGAATTGTGAAAATCCTGGTCCATGCTCATACCCTCCCACACTCCTTGTCCTCCAAGCGGCATTGTCCTCGCCCATTCCTCTCCATCCTGGAAATGCTCTTAATCTGCTTACAAAAGGGGGGGATATATCCCCAGACTGCTTTATCGCGCTTGCGGTTGTTCAGTATATGGTGCCGGTTCTGTTTTTTTTATGCAACCTTCTAAATCTGACCATTTACCCCTTTATCAACATTTGATTCTCTTGACAAACCATATGCGCCTTTTTTCTGTGCCCTCGCATTCTCCTCCCTTTCTCTGTCTGACATCATTATGCCCCAGCTTGTGTGATTATGGTCCTCTTCCAAGTAATCAAGATCTAACTTGGTTAAAGAATTTATGATTGTTTGTTATGACGTCTCCTGACCTACCTTCAGTCCCCTTTAATCGGGAGTTTTCAGTACTCTCTTGGGTTTCATACCTTTCTTCTTCCCTCATATGTCTATATAGCTTCCCAAGCCTCTGTTATATGTCTTCTGTGTCCTGCCCACTGGCCCATACTGATTGTGGCATTCCTTGCAGCTCCCTTCTGGGCTGTTGTGGCCCTCTTTCTCCACATCTTTGAATCCCCTACTTTTATTCATTTCTTTCTCTCTTCTCCTTATTGCCCTTAACTCTTCTTCCTCTCGTCTTCTTTGCAACCTGCATACTTTCCATCTTTGAGCTTCTGCTCTTTTTGTTCTCTTCTAGCCTCTCCTTTTCTTTTCTCATCACACACTTTTTTTCCTCCCTTTGCTTACATTCTTTGTCCCTTTCGTCTTTGTATATTCTCTCTTCTTCTTTGCTTTCTCTCTCTTCTCTCACTTTTTTCTTTTCTGCCTTTCTCAAACTCCATCAGTGCCTTTGTTGTCTAGTTCAGGTAATATTTGTCCTCCCATCCATTTGTTCTGTACTATTGTCATACGTTTAGCTGTATTCTTGTTTCCCTTCTGTCTCTCTACCTCTTCCTCTATTTATGTCTGTCCTGTCTATCCTTTATCTTATCATGCTGTTTACCTTCGTTGCATGTTAATATGTATTTGCATTCTCGATTCCCGCTCTCTTCTGTGGTGTCTACACTGTTATAAGCAAGGGGCTTGTATGTTGGATTAACCTATCCTGCTGCTGCCTTTAATTCTCTTAAAGGATAAAATCTCTTCCCTTCAGTATTTCCATCTTGCTTTTCAGGAGAGACAATAGGAGCCAAAAGGGTTGCATCTTCTCCTTTGTGCTGATGAAGCATCCACTCCCTCTCAGGTGTTTCTTCTTTCTCACTATGGTACATTTTCCAGAGTTCTAAAACTACCAAACCTTTTCTCTTACTTCTTTCCTTTATAAGTGGCATGTAAGTATGTTGTCATGTGACGCAATATCTGTTGTCACATGACAACATACTTGCATGCCACTTATAAAGGAAAGAGGTTAGAGAAAAGGTTTGAACCCTCTGGAGGCCACAACATAAATGTTTTATTAGCAGTGCCCTTGATCCACTCGGAATTATACTTCCCAATTTTGGCTCTATATCCTGGCAATGCTCTACATAGATGTAAAAGAGCTGTGTCCTCCATGGTGACAAGTAAATTCAGACTGTCAATACCAATCCAATCTGTTATTCTTCTTCCTAAGTTTATTAAGTGTACTGTTTGAGCAAACGTCATCAATCGGCGGTCGTAATCCAATAATCTAAATATTTTGAAAACTCTTTGTACTACTGTTCTTCTTACTTCTTCATTTACACTTTCTATCAATTATTTTTAGATTGCTTTTGGTTTGTTAGAATCTTAAGGTTCTCTTCTTTATTTGTATATTGTTTTCTCTTCTTAATTGGTATATTATTTTAATCTAATTTTAATCCTTTGACTTCAATCCCTTGTTTAAAAAATGTACCAAAAGACTGCTTTTATGTATTTTTACTGTCGTTTTATATCTATCAATTGAAACATACAGAAAGCTTTAAGAAACATATTGTACCCCATACACATGCAAACTTTCCCTTTGTTTCCCTACGTACATCTTCTTTTACTATTCTTGGTAAATATGTCTTATCTCTTATTATTTACTCCGTCTCTGAGTTGAATACATGCCCTTCTTATTGGCTCTGTTCCTCAGGAATCCTTAACACTCCTATTTGGAGTTATTGTGTGTACTCTTTTCGTCCCTCACTGGTCCGTGAAATCGAGGTATCTCGTGTCTGCTTTATAATCCCCCAAAATCTATTCACTCTTTCTATATTTATATATACAACACACCACAATACCATCCCTCCCCCTTTTATCTTTTACCAGATTCGATGGTCTACTTACATGCGCTATTCAGTTTGAGTCCTTCGGCATCCACTCCCCCACAATCGACCAGTGCGCCTTTTGTCCACCGGACACCTGCAGGGAATGGACAGGAATTTTGTCAAAGGGGGACCTGCTAACTGAATCTTAACACACGCTCCACTCTCCGCAGGAAGCTCCACGATCATCTGGCTAATGGTAGGAGCAGGCAATCATCCGGGGCTGTATCTGGGACTAAAATGAGGTCGTTAGACCAGGACAATCCACACCGCTACCAAGTGTGCTCTAGCACTTTGAAGCATCACCTATGTGCTGGATGGAATTACCAAGAAATATCTTAGACCAAATAACCAGACAGACCCAAGGAAGATGGTAAAATATTGCTTCAATCTCAATGAAAGAAAGCAGGGAGTTATACAGCTATCAAAAAAGATGCATGTATACTCACATTCTAACTTGTTTGTACAGAGTTTATGTACGTCATTTGTGACATCATTCTATGTGGAATTTTGTAAAACCTATTCACAGGAGGGATTGCATTAGGGGAAGATGTCTACATATAGAATTATATAAGAGTTAATATCTCATTTGCCGCCCCTTGTCTGTAGGACACGCTCTGAGCTACTTCTACACATGTCATGTACTGATTATATCAGAGAATATGGCAGCACAGCTAAACGGAGTGCCTGGGGCTTACTCTAAATTCTGCCTCTTGGCAGCAAGGAAGAATTATTGGGAGAAAGTGGTGCCGACTTTAGCCTATACGATTTAGGGCCCTCTCTGAATTCTATTGAGGGAACTATTTGGAGAAGAGTGTTGGGTCTTTCCCTTTGTGTTCCGAACTCAATTATTCAACACAAATTAGGACTCATATGACGGAAATATAAAGCATCATGAAGAAAGCTGTGTTGTCTAGCAAAAATCTTTCAACCCAAGTCCTTGTCTCCTTTTGCTGATATTGGCACTAATTTAAATCATGGGAACAAGACGATCTCATTGTCTAATTATGTGTCTCAATTGTACTATTGGAGAGTATTAATAGTGACATGACGGAATTGCTTGCTAATCATGATAAAAGAAAGTTTGTTATAATGCAATGATTTGTGCATTACAGTTGACAGAATAGATTCTTATCCTTCTTACACAGAATATGGAAAAGCTATTAGGAGAAGAGGGGTTTTATCCACATATCTGGTTCTATTCCCTTGTCAGAAATGTTGCTATTTATACTTGAAGTTCAAATTCAATTTTTTACCAACTTTCGATTGTGTGGACCAGAGGTTGGGCATGCTGTGGAGATAAACTAAAATTGGAAACTTTAAAACATGTATTAATATATTGTTCCCATTTCAAAGATGAACGCACTAAGCATTTTACTGATTGCACACATATGAATTAGGAAGATGCTGGAGAAAGTCTGGAATAGAGTTATATGTGGGGATGATGTTTCACTGATTTAAAAACTTTGTAGGTTCTTAAATAATATTTTTTATATTGTATCTTAAAAATGTTTTTTAAAGTGGGTTTTTGATTGTACATAATGTGGCCTAATTGATCTCTTTTTTTGTATGGTTTTTCTAATGAACTAAAACGGATTTGTGAAAGGTTTTCTTGTATAAACCAAAATGCAAGAAAAACAAAAAAATGTTGTTCTAGTCTTGGGAGGGGCATTGCTAACCAATGATAGGCCTGTATTTTCATAGCATTGATTATTGGCTTATTGCAAGACTACTGTTCCACTTTGGGCAAAGAAAGATCTTACTGCCATCCCTGGTTGAGCACGGGCTACCCCAACAGTATTACATTAAGACCATATAATCTATGACAGTAGTTAAATTTGGACGAGCACAACCCTGTGGACCCCTGTGATGAAGGCACCATATGCAACACATCCCAGCGCGCACTTGCTGTGACTGAGAGTTCATATCCCCTTCTACTGTGCTGACTGCACTTCAAAAGGACCACCCCTTTGCACCCATGCCCTACAAAGCCCACATTTCTATTTATTGAAGCACACAGTGTTTTTATGACGGTATCCATGTACGCCACTATGTTGGCTCCACCATAGGAAGAGCACCTCCTTGAATGCCCCTGCCCAACCCGCCCATTGCATTGGCTGTACTCCATCTAACACTCCATCCCATGCTGTCAGGACTGCAGGAAACTCTACCTCCACTCTTTCCACATCCCATCCTTCACCTGTGGGAAAACAACACTCTGGAACACTACACTAGCCGCACTGTAGGGAATACTGACCCTTCACCTTTGTACTGATTCTGCAGAAGTGAACATGCACTCTTGCATTCCTATTTTGGCTGTAATGCAGTGTACATCTCCCTTGCATCCCTGTGCTAAACCGTAGGTAGAACTGTGCGGTAAAATATAGCCCCTCAATGTCAGAAATAAAAAGACCAGGCAAGTATTTTAGAATGAAGCTGACTGGTGGTACCCATTGGAAAATGAAGGCCAGTCCAAAAAATTGTTTCGGATTTAAGGCCTAAGACATGAACAGAAATGGGCCTCTTTCAACTTTGCCAAAACGAACAGGAGTTCCAGTGAAGGAAAATGTGCGTGAAAACTTAAAATTGCTAGATGTACCCAATGTATGGCAAAAGACGTGTGGCTGAAAATGCTGTTTTCATAAAATATGAAAAGCTACAATTTTACTTAAAGTGACAGATAGCAGCATGTTACATTGACTTCAACGCAGCACAATAGTGTGATACCGAAATCTAAAGTGAAGCAAAACACTTTGTATTCATCACAAATAAAAACACTTACTTTTCAACCTTAAAATGACATAATTTAGAAGACGAGGCCTACTTGTGGTAAAAGTGAACACTGGTTTCCTATGTTAACTATGGCCCATGCGTGGACAGTACTGAAGGAATACTCATGTAATTTCAACTGTAATAATAAAGAAATAAAATACACATGGACAGATTTAAAAACTGCAGCAATGCACACGGGGAAGGTAAAAAGGAGAAATAAGGCATTTGCAAATCTAGAAATAAAGTGAAGGACAGATTACATTCATCAGCAGGGAAGAGTCCTGGTTTCCTCATACACAATAACAGCATGGACAAGGCAAAGCCTATTCCGTTGGTGTAGATTTGAATACTGATCCCTGATGTAACTATGGCCTGTCTGTGGGGAATAGAGTCAACTAATTTCTATTGATATTATATAAAGAAAAGATTGGATGTATGAACATCAGGCCTAAATGTAATCTTTTATGCAACAGGTGAAACATACATTACCAAGGGGAAATGTTATTCCTTTAGGACCATGCAGGCAACTGGCCGCTGTTTGTTTTTCTCCACTGAGCTGCTGGGTATCTGGAATTGTGACCCCAACATTTGGGGGCTGGGTTCACCAAGATCACCGGCCTGTAAATTCAGTAACCTAGAAAGAGACACAAAGCTAGAGATTGAATTTGTGGGGGATTGTTGATAACACAGCCAAAAGACACAACCTTTGGGGTCAAGTTCCCTATAAAAAGTGTAATTAGCTCTGAAAAAAGACCCTTTGAAATTTGAACTCCAGGCTTTTTGGAGCTGGGCCTACCAAGAAGAATGTCTGGTGGTCAATTATTTGCTGACAACAGGTTCTGCAGAAGTAACCTTGAAGTCAAGCTTCCAATAAAACTGTACATTAAGCAATGATCCAGGCCTTGGAAGCCAAGCAGGAGAAAATGTTAAGACAAACGCGGATAAACCAGATGGCTGGTCACATGTTTTCAGGGAAATGGAAACATACCTACTGAGGCCATGTGATGCTTTGCCATTGATTAAACATTGAATACAGTTTTTTCTTAATAAGAGGAGCAGCGCATCTCTGATAGAGGCCACCCCGGGTTCAAATGAAACAAAAGAAAAAGCCCATTGTGACCCTGTAAAAATGAAATTTATATGATGTACATAGTTTAAGTTATGTGGCAAAGTATGGTTTTTGCCTTTTACATACACCTGAGCAATGGGAAAGTTGGCACCAGGGTAGATTGTGAAAATAATGTTTAAATGGGGAATTGTACCAATTTTAGCTATTTCGTATTGTCTGATGGACCGTAAAATATAGAACTCACATATATATATATATATATCATCATGGGGTTATTTGAAAGACTGAAGGAGTTATTACAGTATGAGAATTTTCAGAACAAAAGATACAGGAATCCTTGTCAATTTGAAATGAGGTATCTATTCTCCTCCCTCAGCCTAGATCATACATATCTCTCAACTGCTGGTCCCATCATCAGGCAGGGGGTGTGGTGGGGGGAGGTGAAGGGAAAACGCTAGCTAATCCTGACCACGGTAATTATGACAAGGTTGCTGTGTCACTAGCCCTAGAAAAGAGCAGGTTTGCATCAGAACTAGGTTTTTTGTGAATTATTCAAGGAGAGAGCTGCTGCTGGACTCTTGCAAGGAACAACTAGCAGACAGGCCTCTCAATCCATTCATTGAAGACAGTGACTGGGGCATAAGGAAGCCAGCTGGGATCCAAACCAGAGGAGCAGAAGGAGTCTGGGTGGAGGAGAACATCCCTGACTGAAAGCCTCCAATGTAAGTAGATATCCCAAAGCCATCAATTGTGTGTGGGGCCACCTGCCTTTATCCCTTTACATTAGTGAGCAGAGAGGGGTGAAATTGGGTAGGCTCTTCATACACATTTAATCTTATTCAAACTAATTTCACATTAGAAAACCACCCCTCTGTTGAAATTGCATTGTGTTGGGAGCAGCCAGCCATAATACTTTCCATTAAAGCATGGAGAGGAGGAAGCTGTGTAGATCCTTAGCACATTTGATTAAAGTAAATCAATTAATTCCCCTATAGAAAATCACAGGATGAGGGTTGTTAGAATTCGAAAGTGACAAAAGCTCATGCCCAGTGTTATAGCTGGTATAGCGCATAAAGACTTGGTTGACTGTTTCTGAAATCATGGACTTCCACAAAGAAAGGGGACGGGGGTGTCCATATTCCCAAAATGAAGTAATCCATAAAACACCACCTTCAGGGTCAGTGTGGAGGGTGTAAAACGAAATTCCCCATTCATTTTAAATTAGAAATACATAGTAATGTTCTTATCTGTCCTTATAGTCCTTATAGTCCTTATAGTCCTGCCTTTTATTTTCACGTGTGTTGGAAAACGATTTTTATTTAAGTTCTTTTTTCCCAACCTTCACTTTAAAATAAGAAGCCCAAAACTATTTTCCCATTGAATTCCTTTCCCAAACAGTGCCTTTTTAAATCGGCAGCAAAACTATTTTTCCATTGTACTCGCACACCTTGCACCTTGGCTTTCAATGAAGGGGGTCATATTTAATTGAGGCTTGGAGGGTGGGATTGCTGGGAGAAAAGTATTGTTTTTAAGTTATTTTGGTGGATCGTGTATGGTATTGGGAATGTTTTCTATTGGTTACATTGAAATTAAATCTGTGTAAGCTAAAATTGCATGTTTCAAAATTTCCCCTGTGTTTTTTTATATAACGAGTTATTGTGTGATCCTGGTTGTTGCCACATTGGTGACTGATGTTAGCATTGTGTAAAATATTAAATAAATAAGTAAATATATATTTTTACTATACACTGGACTGGTCCCTAGTCCATTGGTGAAACAGGGTATTTGTTGGGGTTGGGTGTGAGAAGGGTTTGAAGCCTCAACAAACTGAACCTAAAATAAAAGTGCTTTATTGTGCGCCACCTTACTTTGGGGAAAGGAACTCCCTGAGTTGAGAGTGACTGCATAATAAACCATGACAAAACTGGGGGCTTGTGCCGGGATTTGTAAAGAGTCTTCACTCTTGATAGTGTAGTAGCAGCAGATGATTCATTTGGGTATGATTACATTGCAGTGGATGGAAAGTTGTGTTGCATTGTGAAGGTGCCCTTCAGACCTGTACCCTGTATTGAAGGCTGGGGTATAGTTAAAACAGTGTTGTTTTGAGTTGTCATTGTGAGTAGAAGCTAATCAGGAACAGGGTTGAGACTTTTGCCCTTGAATGAGCACCATAGAAATCAAAATGGCCAGGAAGCACCTCCTATCCAAATTGTTTATTAAAGGTGAATGGGTAGAACAGGAGCATGGCATGTGGCAAGTTAGAATGATGCAGGAGGTTACCTCTGCAAATCTTGACATGCCAGGATAATGGTCTGTTACATCAGGCCCTGACAAACTTGTATATGACACAGACCAGCAGAGATGAGCAAATTAAAATGGCTCAGTTCACACCATATATGTACTTCCATATGATATGATATGATAGTTTATTTATATAGCGCCTATACACAATGTGTTTCAAAGCTGATGATCGTGGAAGAAAGATACCAGGATAGGTTAGCCTCTGTGCAAAACCAGTCTGAGCTTTTGGATCAAGCACAGAGATAGTTGAAACAATTAGAAGAAAAAACACAACAGAGCCAAAATTCAGAGTTCAAATTAGAAACTATTATTCAGGTGAGTACCAAAAATGTGTTGAAAACCTGAGCGCAAGTCAACACAAATTAAGTGAGCAGGTTGTTTACAATAGAGCCTGCTTAGAGAATATTTTCACATTTCAAGCACAGACTAAACAACTGAAAGCTGAAAACAGCCAGTTAGTCATTGGGCATGTCATATCTCAGGGTGAATTCGATCAGATGCACCAAGATCTGAACACTTTGAAACAAGAGAGAGCAGTTGAGGGAAGAAAATAGCAAATTCAATCATGGGAATAGTACCCTGTTTCAGGAAGTGTATCAGTTAAGGACGTAAATGGAGAAAAGTGAGTTATGTTCTCAGGAACTGACTGACATGAGGCTAGAAAATGAAAAGTTAAGGGAACACGTGAGGCAAGCAGAGGTTGACATAGAGCAGGCAACACAGGCCAAAATTGCGCAAGGGGAGGAGACTATTTTCTTGAAAAAGAAGTGGTCTGAATATGCCCAGACAATACAAGCCTTACAAAAGGAAAATGAGACGCCGTATTTGCGCAACATAAAGTGCTAGAAGCTACTCAATCACTGGTGTCAGAGTTGAAAACTCAGGCCTTTATATATCACCAAGAGATAGGGGCTGAGAAAAACAAACTTAAGAGGTTGTAAAAGGAAGTAGACCAATACAAACAGGCTTTGAGATACCCTGACCAGTCAGAGTATGAAAAGGCACCCTCCGATCATGGAGTAATTGCCTCTTTCCCAGGGACCTCAAGCCAACTCACCACCTCATATGTACAGGGTGCCGCTAACTTCATACCTGCCAGTTTTCAAGAACAGGGAAACATGAGGCAGCTGGACTCAACCAGACCTAGTCCAACTGAGCCAGAGAGCCAGTCCTTATCAGATATTGATGAATATTCATCTCTACCCAGATTTAAAAATACCCTAGCATGTACTTCTGACCAGGAGGGATCATATGATGAAAAGATCAGGGAGATAGACTGGCAGAAACTGAAGTTACAAAG
Source organism: Ambystoma mexicanum (assembly GCF_040938575.1). Classification (NCBI taxonomy): domain Eukaryota; kingdom Metazoa; phylum Chordata; class Amphibia; order Caudata; family Ambystomatidae; genus Ambystoma; species Ambystoma mexicanum. The sequence continues at coordinate 352,937,467 of NC_090926.1, forward strand.
GGACCACCTCGTCTTGTGAACAGACAATAACCAGAGTCGAGATCTCAAAAGAGTATTTTAAAAACCTTCACACATTCAGGGAGGTGGGGGGGAATTTTCCACCATACCTGGAAGAAGGGATGAGGAGGATGAGTACTTGCCCATGTGAAAAGGGGAGTACCAGGGAAATTACCCTAAAAGCCCACAGCACCACAGGGGAGAAGAGAGCAGACCCTGTCATTCTGGGAGGGTTTCCCAGTTTCATAGAGGTAGGGAGTGCCTAGAGTACAGGGAGTGGACCACCAACAGTAGCAGCTGTGAGTCATAGGGTGAGTGGACACAGGTGCAGCGTAAAAGAAAGTCTGCAAAACAGAAGAGAGGTCTTGTGAAATAACTAATTCAGCAGATAAATGCCATAAAGAACTTTGACTCCCTGCCATAAGAACGCCAAATACTCAGTATGGGAGAATCTAGAACTTCATGACCAAATGATGACTTCCTTTGATATCAAGAATGATAAAAATTCCATGGGTCCGTCAAATGGACATTCTTCCCGGAATACTCTAGCTTCTTTGCAGGGCTGGAAGGTCAAGATAACCAAAGATGATGGTCCACCTATAAGGAGGCTATCTTAAATCATTTCTCTATTCAGAGGAACCCTCAGGAGGCCCACAAGGTGGCCTACTACTTGCAGTGTGGGGAGGACCAAATGCCTAGAAAGTTTGTGCAAGAACTGAAGCGAGCATTTGCACAGTCCTCTGGGCAGATGAACACCAATAGCCGGAGTTCATCAACACTTCCTTCCATGCGCTCCCGAAATACATTATGACCAAACTGGTAAGGGACTTCCATGAGCGTAGAACCCTGGGTTGGGTGATAGAACAGGCCACCCAGATTTATGAAGTACAAAAGCCTTCTGAAACCAAAAACAATCCTAAAAACCCCAAACCGTCAAACGCACCCGCTGCTGCAAAGGTGGCCGAGGTGAAAAATACCCCCATATTGAACTTGGAAATGGGGGGCCTAAAAATACTCCTGCCACTAACACTAACCAGCAGAATGAGAGGCAGAGGAGACCCTCCGATGTAACCCAATCTGGTGGTAGCCAGGCAGGATATCATACGAAAGTTCCATCTGACCCTGCCACCTATGTCGGCCCCATATACAAGGGTAACAGACCTATCTTGGGGTATGCATGGAACCCCTGGCACAAGGGGGGGGAAATCAGGTAAGTACTGCCCCAGGAAACCTCCCTTAAAACTTCCCTCAGAACTTCCCTCAGGAGGGAAGAAATACTCCACCCCCCAACCTAAGTTTCTTTACCAGATACCCTTCAAACCCCAATTTCGAGAACAATCTTCCTCTCTGCCGACATTCACGACAAGAGATTCCCAAATCAGGGAGAAGGGAGACCTAGGATGGAGGGTTATCAGGGAAACTCCTAATACCCAGGCTACTCTGGGAGACTAATACCGAGGCTACTCTGGGAGACGGGACAGCTACCCTCTCCTGGAGCAGCAAAGGTATGAATCCAGACACCCCTACCAACCAGAAAGGATGTCTCAACTGGAGCGACAAGTCACTTAACCCAAAACCTGGGTCGCATGTTAAGGGCTGATAAGAGCCCACAACTGGAAATGGCTGCCCAGAAGGACTCGACACCTGGGTCTGGTACCCCGCAGCAATGATGGGAAGAAACCTCTGACAACCAACAGGTTCCAGAGGAGGAGGCCCGGGGGAAGGGAGATGCAAAGCCCTAGAGGCTATCACCAGAACAAAACCCCGGAAACCTCTGAACCTGAACACAAATCTTCTAATCCCAAAAAGATGGAACATAGGGAACAGAGGATAACTAGGAGAAATCGAGAGCAAAAGATAACCCACTTTGTGGAGGAAGTCTGCATCATCCTGTTCGAAGGGGAACAATCCCTGGAGGATTCAGGGAAGAAAATCTTCTCCTTCAGGGATGGAGGGATACCTCCCAGGAAAAATGGGTCTCCAAAGACCCTGATTTAGGCTGGGTAAGTATGGAGATTGACCCAGAGCAACACATTCTTAAAACCCGATAATGTCACTGAGATATCCTCATCTCAAACAGGTTCGGATAACTGTCTCCTGGAAAAGGGGGACAGCAAAGAATCTGGTTAAAAAGTGAACTTCCCAATCCCACAGATATCTGGGTGCAAAATATTCTTTACAGATTCCCGGACTCCGACACAGAAAACTGTCCGGGATCACACAGTGTTGGAGTTCAATATAAAAAAGTTAACTGCCAGGCTGGCACAGAGTGCACATTTTCTTTGTCCCCTTGAAGAGAGAGAACGTCAATTGTATGTCTCCATCAAGGTACAGGGTCAGTGTGCATTATCAGCACTGGTGGATATTGGATCCCAAGCCACCTTCATGTCCAAAAAGGCCTTTGACTAACTAAATTCAGGAAGGGGGAGAGTCACCAAATTCCCCTCACATCTCTTCCTGGACAACTCCAAAACTTCGATGGGAATCATCTGATTACCGCTTGTCCTGATGGCCATTAGGTCTATGCCATCTTCTGAAACAAAAATGTCTACATTTGAGCTCATGACTGGCTGAGAAATGGTGCTACCTCAGCATCTGCTCTACTGAACTCCCATGACCCATGAGTACATTCAAAATGAACAGAAACACCTTCAGCACGCTTTTGCTTACGCTCAGAGAAATTTAGAAAAGTCGTCGGAGGGGATGAAAACCCACTACGACTTAAAGACCACCAAGAAGGACTACAAAGTAGGAGACAGGGTCTACCGGTACAATTTCCAAAGGAATCGGACCAAAGAGCAGAAGTTCCTCCCCTCTTGGCACAGTGCTTTTGAAATTGTCAATAAAATCTCAACTGTCGCCTAAAAAATCTGCATCCCTAAAGGAGAACAGACGGAAGAGAAATGGGTCCATATCAATCAGTTGAAAAGCTGTCATCCCAGAGAGACTTTGCAACTGATTGAAGAATCCAGTAAGGGTAGATCCCAGGAACAATCTAAAGAATTAAAGGAAAGAATGACAACCCAGATGGAGAAAATAAGACATTGAGAGGGAGTAAAAGAACTTAAACCTATAAGGAATGTACCGAAAGTAAATCGTGTTGTGAGTTGTATATGCCAAGTGAAAAGTCATGTGTAACTTGCGTTACGCTCACCTGATATCCCCGGGGGCGTCTGGAAGGCTCTTAGATCTGGAACCCTGGATGCCCAGTGCTGAATAATGAATCTGCAATTACTGAAGGGAGGATTTGTGATAACTGTCTCTAGTGGGTGAATCTCCCACCTCCCTTCGACTGATTCCCTTCCCACTGGGTTCTTTTCTCACCTTAGTTATTTGTAGGGTGAGCTATCCGTCCTGCGTTTCTTGTGCAGTGGTGCTTGATGTTTGTTGGCGAGCTGCCCGAGTTGCTTCACTAGTGCAGTACTCTTACCTTGGGCCCAGATCTGCTGTGACCCCGAATCTGCTGGTAGGCAGGTAGGTCTGTTAATTGTAAGCCTTTGTTCTGTTTATGTGGGAATTTGTTAATGTCTTTATCTGCTTCTTTCCAGGTGCAAAGATCTTGATACTGGCGTGCCGGATGGAGAGGCACGTTTTCTAGGTAAGAGAAAGCGCAAAGCGCAGCACCTTTATTGTCTTTTAAAGCTAACCTGTGTTTTCTTCTTCTTCTCCTCACAGGCCGCTGTGGTGCTGCGAGTGGATGAGAGCGTGATAAAAACAGCCCCCCGGAATCCGTTGAGGTAAGTACAGCGCTGTGCGGTTGTTTCATATTGAAAGCAAACCTGAATATGTCTCTTTTCCTTTGCAGATGTTGCTGTGGTGCTCCGGATGGAAGCGTGACGTAGTGCGATGGAATTCAAGTAAGACTTTGGAATTCGATGTTTTGGAAATGCGCGTTCTAATATTCTTTTTCCCTTTCTCGTTATTGCAGGTCGCAATGTTCGAACAGCAGCTGTGGTAGCAGTTCGCCGGAAGTCCTTAAGCCAGTACTCAGAGGTGAGTGATGTTTCTTCTTCTCTCGGTTTCCACAGATTGCAGCCCAGTTGAGATGCTGAGTGCTGGATGGTGTTTTCTCAGGTAAGGCAGAATAATCTTGTTCTTGCAGGATTACAGGAAGATGCTGAAGACCATGAGCTGGACACGGTAAGCGTCACGCTGCGGGTTGCAGAATAACTCAAAGCGTGTTCTGAAGTCATTGTGTGGGTTATAGAGCCCAGGTAAAGTAGTACCAGGGAAAGTAGTTCCAGGCCTGCCACACCCAAAACACTAGACCGCATGGCTTGGGTCTTAGAACTAGACTGTGCGGGTGCTTCGATGTTGGATTTAAAGGCCCATGTACATAAATGGGACCTAGTTTGGACAGCCCTTCCTTCCTACATATGAGCCTGGTGCTAAAGGCACCAGGACTGGCTCCAGGAGCCCTTTTGCCTGGAATTGTGACCCTGACCTTTGGGGGCTGGGTTCACCTGTAGGTTCAGTAAAATAGAAAGAAACACAAAGTTAGGGATTGAATTTGTGGGCGATTGTTGATAACACAGCCAACAGACAAGACCTTTGAGGTCAGGCTCCCTATCAAAAGTGCAATTAGTTCTGAACAAAGACCCTTTGAAATCTGAACTCTAGGCTTTTTGGAGATGGGCCTACCAAGAAGAATGTCTGGTGTTCAATTAGTTGCTGATAACCGGTCCTGCAGAAATAACCTTTTGGTCAAGCTTCAGATTAAAACTGTACATTAAAAATGAGCCAGGCCTTTGAAGCCACGCAGGAGAAAATGTTAAGATAAACACGGATAAACCAGATGGCTGGTCACATGTTTTCAGCGAAATGGAAACCTACATAGTGAGACCATGTGATGCTTTGCCATTGATTAAACATTGAATACAGTTTTTCCTTAATTAGAGGAGCAGTGTGTGTCCGATAGAGCCTACCCTGAGTTCAAATGAAACATGAGAAAAAGACATTGTGGCCCTGTAAAAACACATTTTTTGTGATGTACATAGTTTAAGGTACGTGGAAAAGTATGATTTCTGCCATTTACATACACATGAGAAATTGGGGAGTTGGCACAGGGGTAGATCATGAAAATAATGTTTAAATGGAGAACTGTACCAATTTTAGCTATTTCGTATGGTCTGATTCACCGTAAAATATAGAACTCATATATATATCACACAGCCCGCGGTAGTGGCTGTGTAGTTATTGTTAATTTGTGAAACCCAAAGAAAGAGCACTTTTTGGGCAGCTTATAGCTTTGCTCCACCCTGGATGAATCCATGCAAAACTGCGCAACAAAAGTATATGGCCCACTTTGAATAGTTTTGCAAAGTTTGGTGAGGTTTTGTCAAGGGGGGGAAAGTTATACGGGGGGCCCACATTATTTTTTTCCATAGACTGAATGGAGAAAAACCTTGCTCACGCCTACAGCCCAAACCGCTGGACGGATTTTCATCAAATTTGGTGTCCAGTAGTTATTTTTAAAACGACCAAAAAGTAGGTCCAAAAAAATGTGTGATATCTGGGTCCGGTCCACGGACTTATTTCCCTGTTCAGTCTGTGGACCGGACTCTGATTGGCTTAGAAGGCAGCGTGCTGTCCGCAGACATCGGATGCGGCCACTGATTGGATGATGAAAAACGTGAAGTGCGTCAGATTTTTGAAACGCCGGCCATCTTGGATTCGCGGACTTCGGCCGCTGTTCGCGGACATTGCAGTAAAATCATATTAAAAAACACAACATTGCACTTGTCAAACTTATCAAATAATCTTTGGGGAGGTGAGGGGTGAGGAGGATGGTATGGGCTAAGGATGCAAGAAGCAAATGAATTGGTGTTTTTCACCGTAAACATCCGCGAACAGTCCTGTGAAGTTTGCAGACACATCTGCATTACAGGGTTGGTAAAAAGGAGTTCTTGGATGGTTTATAACTTTGGCGCCACGTAATGAAACTGCATGAAAGTCTGCAATAATATTTCTGATCCAACTCCAAATGGGTTTGCAAAGTTTGGTGGGATTCTGTCAAGAGGGGGCAAAACTAGAGGGGTGTCCCAAAACAATGTAAAGGCTTATAAATGAGGTGCCATTTGATGAATCTACACTTAATTTGGCAAACCGATAATAGATCTAGATATAAATGTCTTTGCAAAGTTTGGTGGGATTTTGTCAAGAGGGGGCAAAATTAGAGGGCGGTCCCAAAATAGTGTAACACTTATAAATGTGGTGCCATTTGACAAATCTACACAAAGGTTTGCAAAAAGATTATAGATCTAGATATAAATGTTTTTGCAAAGTTTGGTGGAATTTTGTCAAGAGGGGGCAAAATTAGAGGGTGGACTGCCCAAAATATTATAAAGGCTTATAAATGTGGTGCCATTTGACGAATCTACACAAAGGTTTGCAAAAAGATTATAGATCTCTATATACATTTTTTCATATAATCTGAATGGATTTTGAAACATTGGTGAATTTCCAGAAAACTTATGTAAGGAGCATTGGCAAGGACCTGAAAGCATGGTTTTGCAAATGTGCCCGAGTTTGATTTTTTTGTCAAGTGTCATAATGTAGGTACAAAAAATAGTGATATACCTTTGGTGACTGAGGTGTAGCCTGTGGCCCTGGCCAATGGCCAGACTGTCCGGGTCATGGAATAAGGTCATGATCTGGACAATCTGGCTTCTGGCCATGACTGCGAGGAACAACGCATGGGGTTAAAGTGGCCATGTGCACCTGGGATTGGCTTTGTGGTAAAGTTATTCGAAATTGGGATAGGTTTGAAAGGGAAGAAAAATGTGCTTGTGGTAATATGGTCATAGGGTTCTTTTTTCACCTTCTGCAGGCTGCCATGGAAGGCGAAGTGCGGCCCTGTATGGAACCCTGTCTTCCCTTTCCATGGTGGCCATCTTGGAAAAGGATTTTCTTTCCTACACCGGAATGCCAAAGGCGTCCCGGTGTAGGAAGAAAAATCCCTTTTTTATCACCCCGGGTTCCTGCTTTGGGAACCTAGGGTGCTAATGGCCTTCATCCCCCATTATAGGGTCTGGAATGGGGGGATAATGGTCCAGAGACCTCGTTATCCACCCTTGCTTCACTTGGGCTGATAGCTTGGGCTGCCGGGCCGGTATCCACCACTCCAGTCCCTGGAATGGGGGATGAATGCCACAATATTTCCATTGGCATAACACAAAATGGAAATGGAAATGTTGGAAAATCTTATTGAGTCTATGTACTTTAGTGATAAATGTAAGATGGAGTCTATCCGTTTTTTTTTAATTCTATTTTTTAACTGAAAGGTGGTTCCTAAAGGAACATTTATTTTGTTGTTTTCGGATGTATTTTTCTTTTTGACAGGAGAGCTTAGAACGAAAGGTGGGAGGGAAATGAGGGAAGAGGCACCAAACACTAATATGGAGGGGCAGGTGGACAGGGGAAATGTTGCGCGTGTGTTATTTCTAAGGTAGGGGGCAGTGTTTCTCGTGCTCCTTGATTACAGCAGTGATGTTGGCTATCGGCGAGGAGGGATGGCATTAGCTGATGCCATTTTAAGTTAAATAGCAGTTTTGCTAAAAGTATTTACTGTGTACTAGATTGTTAATGGATAATCAGTAGGAATTGGTTTAGGAGCTTTGCAAGGGAAATTCTGAAGTTTGAAAGTTCCTAGATCAGTAGAAAATGCAGTTCCAAACTGTCCGCATGTATCTTATTGTGAAGTGTGGACGGATTCTCGTCAAGCGTATGGTCATGTGGCACTGTCCGGAAGGTCCGCAATGAAGTCAGATGTTCGTAGACCTCAACAGATGCAAAACCAGTTGAAATAGTTGCAAGAAGTGTATAGACATGTTTAAAAGGATTCTGGAAGGTGGGAAATGGCAGAGTTTTATGGTGATACTTTGTAAATTGGACACAAATATTGGGTAAGTATGATATAAGTAAGATGTAGGAAAATGGCATGCACTGGTAAAAACCCATGAAATTCACTGAAAAAGCTTTGTTAAAGGGACGTTATGGTTGAGTTGCACTAATAACCTTTGAAATTCAATGAAAAAACGTTGTTCAAGGGACGTTATGGTTAAGTTACACTAATAAAAACCTATGAAATTCAATGAAAAAGCTTTGTTAAAGGGATGTTATGGTTACAAGTAAAACCGAAAACCCCCAGAAATTCGCCAGTTATGGTAAGCTAAACAAACATAACTCTCGCCACCACTGTGCACTGCTAAGACTAACACCCGGGACATCAAAGATGACATCACATATGTCATTGATGACATCACCGATGACATCACATACCTGGGCCACTTGTTTCTGTTCACTGACATATTTTAATTTTATTCACTAATGGCAGTTTTCTTAAGAAAAAAGGCTTGCCAAGATTAGAGAGGCTGGCTGACCAGTTTTGCCACACTCCTGCGGCTTGTTCACAGTTACTCCTCCCTGTGGTTGGAGCCCGAATTTAAACACACAAGATTATTTAACGAACAGTAAAGAGGTGACTTACTGGGTGTTGCAAATGCAGCCAACGGGTTCATACAACTTTCAATGTGTGCATTCAATGAATGTTAATATCACGACAATAAACAGAGCTTCATTAATATTGAATTGGAAAATTTCCCAGATGTTACTATTTGCATCCATAGTGAATTCTAAATATTACAAATATTAGGACTTAAAGCTGTTAATTTAACCACATCAAACAAGCCGTCATATAAAGTGTCAGTGCATAGTGCAAGAGAGAAAAAAGACATAACTCAATCATCATTATTTTGCTAAAAGCATATGCCTGTAGTATATGATAAAGTGCGAGTGCCTAACTTGACTATAATAGTCATATGCATAATATTCACAATCATTGATAACATCCCTGCATAATACCAATAGATCTGTGCCAGTGACACCAATATTTATAATATATGGATTAGATGACACAATATGAAGATAATATGGCGACGCATAATTGATTTTGAAGCATCATATTTGTACAGTTTAGTGCAGCATCTCCATAATCCGTATTGAAATATGAATGCTGTTAGTTAAAAAGATCAGACATTTCCATTAATATAAAAATAAATACCAATGTGTCCAATGCGGAATAAAGTGCATGTGCCTAATACATTGACAATATGAAATATTGGCTTAAGTTCTAAGATGCAGGAAAGCCTACCTAGCTGTGTCTTGATGCACTCATGATAGTAACTATTTATCATCATTTCTTGATATTATGCTTTCCATGTTGATGAATGAAACATTGAACCCTTAATCCCAAATGCTAATATCAATGTAAATCAGGTAAATATGAAAAAATAGAAAAAATGTGTCAAAAGATCAGAAACCCTGAAAGAAAGTAGTGTAAAAGAAAAATAAGAATGAAAGAGATAGAAGACAGAAATGGAATGGGTTAGAGAACAAATCAGTTAAATAATTGGAAAACAAATTTACATATTGTTTTTCTACAAGGAGCAAGCATGAGATGTCAAAACAGGGATAGAGAGATGCAATCACAGGTGAGAAAGTCTAGATTATCTAAACACCCAAAAACGTGTATAATTCCTCATCTATATTATGCCCTTTCGGGTATTTGCTTTCAAAGTCAATTATGTATTTCGTCTCTTCTCGTCTCAGTTGTTTTTCACCGTCACCTCCTCTTGGGCCAATAACAACCTTGTAGATACCAAAAAATGTAAGAGTCTTCAGGTCGCCATCGTGAAACTCAGAAAAATGTTTGGCCCTAGGATATGCATGGTCCTTGTTTGTGATAGCTCTAATATGTTGTAAAATCTGCACTTTTAGTTTACATTTTGTGCTGCCCACATACCACTTAAGGCATAGGCATGTCAGGACATATACAACTAGCTCAGACTCGCAAGTGATTTTACCCTTAATTTGCATGGGTGTTTTAAGAATAGGGTGAGTATAGCTATTACAATTAAAAGTATATTTACACACTTTGCATTTACTGCACTTACAAAAGCCCTCACATCCCCAGAAGAGCCAATTGCTGCCCTTTTTGGTGTTGTCTGAGACCATATAACTGTGTACTACAAGATTTTTGATGGATGTACTCTTTAGGAAGGTTATATCCGGGCGTTCGTGTAATATTTTGCCTAAATCGTTGTCCACCGTCAAAATTTTCCAATATTTATTGATGATGTTCCGTATGGTCGGTGAGTGGCTTCCAAAAGTTAAAATAAGTCTGATAGTACTGTCTTCTGTACTGTCCTTGAGTGCAGATTTAGATGTCATCAACAAGTCCTGTCTTTTCATATCCCGGACTTTAAGATACGATCTTTCCATTACTTTTTTCGGGTATCTTTGGTGTAAAAGGTTTTGGGCTGTGACTTGGCACGCTGTATCAAAATCTTCAATACGACTGCAATTTCTTCTTATGTGAATGAATTCGCCATATGGAATGGACCACAAAAGACTTTTGGGGTGAGCACTATTCGCATGTTACGGAACATTGGCGCCAGTGATCTTTCTGTGAAGTTCGCACCCTAGTTTTTGTTCCACAATTTTGACTTTTACATCAAGAAAAACGATATCATGTGCACTATGCTGTTGAGTGATTTGGAGATTCAAGTTGTCGAGATTAAGGAATTTAACAAATTCTTATCATGATTGTGCTGTGCCATTCCAAATGATAAATAAGTCGTCGATATAGCGTAGCCATAATATTATTTTGTCCGTGAAAGTTTCATTTACTTCCGTCCACACCACTGATTTTTCCCAGTTGCCCATCTTGAGATTAGCATACATTGGTGCAAATGTAGCGCCCATGGCGGTGCCCTGGGTTTGATGAAATAACTCATTATTTAAAAGAAAGAAATTATTCTCTAAACAAAGTCTCAACATTTCACGGATCATGGTGGTATGTTCAAGATAATTGAGAGTTCTGGTTTTCAGAAACATTTCACAAGCCCTTATGCCAAACACATGTTGTATTGATATATATAGAGACACCACATCCATGATGGCCAATAAGTATGTAGGTTCCCAAGGCAATTCATCGATTTTTTTCATCGATTTTGCATAAAAAGTCTGTGGTGACTCTAATATATGAGGGTAGCGTAGAGACAAAGGTGCAGAGGACTTCATCCACAAACCTGGACATATTTTCAAGGAGTGAGCCACATAGTGTCACTATGGGTCTCCCTGGGGGTTTAATGGGATTTTTGTGGACTTTGGGGAAGAAGTATCCAGTCGGAATTACTGAATGTTTTGTGAATAGAAATTTCACCATTTCTTCCTCCAGTATACCCACATTTTGCCATTTTATTAGGAAGTCCCAGACTTTATATTCCATTTCTTGAATGGGATTTTTAACAAGCCTTTCATAGCATTTGATATCATAAAGCTGCCTGTATGCTTCTTTCACATAGTCTTGTTTGTTCATTAAAACAATATTGCAACCCTTATCCGCTGGTTTTACTATGTACTTGTCAGTTTTGCATATGTCAGACAGAGCCTTTTGTTGTTTCCAGGAGAGATTGCTTTTAATGTGTTTTTTGTTTTTTCTTCTTTCTTGTTTAAGGTCGTCAATCACTACATTGGAAAAAGCTTCAATGTTTATATTCTGAGCACTCGATGGATTAAACTTAGATTTGCATTTAAGTTTACTTTTGGATGGCCAATCTGTACAAATACCTAAAGTTTCTAAACTATTTGTTTCTGAAATTATAGATACATCATCCAAGGCCCGGCCACTTTCATGTTGTAAGGTGACTGGAGTGGTAAGAGTATTCATATCAGCTATAATGATATCTGTCTGACCTTCCAGTGTTGTTTTAGGTTTCTTTTTGTATGTATTAGTTGCGAAGAACTTTTTCAAACGCAATTTGCGTACAAAACTGTCCAAATCCAGTCTTGTCTGCACATAATCATAACCTGCCAGTGGACAAAAGTTTAAACCCAGCTTCAAAACCTTAGTCTCTTCCGGGGGTCAGGACGTGATCGGATAAGTTGACAATGTGTTGCTCGTTAAGGCTTTGCTTAATATTTTCATTCATTTGCCAGAGTGCAATGATCTTGGCGCAGGGTTGCTGTTTCAACTTGTTGCCCCTCTGCCCCCTCCTCGTTGTTTTCTTGCTCCTATATGTATACGATGGGGTTATTTGAAAGACCAAAGGAGTTATTACAGTATGACATCTTTCAGAACAAAAGATGCAGGAATCCGTGACAATTTCAAATGAGGTATCTATTCTCCTCCCTCAGCCTACATCATACATATCTCTCAACTCCTGGTCCCATCGGCAGGCACGGGGTGTGGTGGGGGAGGTGAAGGGAACATGCTAGCCAAATCCTAAACACAGGAATTATGACAAGGTTGCCTTGTCACTAGCCATAGAAAAGGCAGGTTTGCATCAGAACTGGGTTGTTTTGTAAATTATTCCAGGAGAGAGCTGCTGGTGGACTCTTGCAGGGAACAAATAGCATAGAGGCCTCAATCTTTACATTGAAGACAGTGGCTGCGACATAGAGAAACTAGCTGGGACACAAACCAGAGGAGCAAAAGGAGTCTGGTTGTGTAACGCTCACCTGACTCCCACGGAGGCGCTGGTCTAGTCTGGGTGGCTGTGGCCTCTTCGAGCGTGATACGCAGAACTCGGAACACCGACTGAACAGGACCCTCAAATCTTGCTTGTCTGGCCCGTAGGAATATCCTTCTGCAGATGAGAAAGGGGATTAACAGTCTGCAGAATAGTGTGCTTGCTCCCCCCTTCACTCCCTTCGTTCTTCTCTAACTTCCTCTGAAATCCCCGGTTGAAGCTCACCTTATGGTTTGACAGGATGAACTCTCCATCCTGCTTCTGGTGCAGGGGCGTGTGTTTGTCCAGTTACTTCACTGGTTTTCACAATGGCGCTGGCAAAATCCACTTGACTTTTCCGAGCGGAACGCCGTAAGTATGAAGATTACAAAAGTTCAAGTGTTGAGCCTCCTTTTCTGTTGCCTTCCTAACCTGTGATCTGTCCTTTATTTCAGGTGCAGAATGAAGGCGATGCGTTGAGGGATTGAATTGCAGATTGTAAACTCAGGTGAGTTAGCGATGGGGGCGATCCCTCTTAATGTCTTTATATTCCTCCAGTAATGCCTTTTGTCCTTTCCCCATAGGGGCCGGGGTGCGGTACCTGCCAACGAAGCGGCGCCGACCCGAAATGAGGAATGATCCACCAACAGAAGACCGGTAAGTGTTATGGTGGAAAATTAGGCTTTCCTCATATGCTCCTTCTGCTCACCTTTTTGTCTCTTCTTCTCTCCCCTAGGCGCAGAGATGTGGCGACCGGTGCAGACAGTCGCGGTGGAGCCAGAAGAACTCCCGACGATAGGTGAGTGAAGCGCGGCGCTGCAGCGAGCAACGCAGTGCTTTTAAATGAAGTCTTTTCTCAGGAACGCTGGCGTGAAGGTTACGGATGCAGGTAAGAAGTTTGATAAAATTCTTGGTTTTCACCTTTCTCTTCTCTTCTTTCCTTACAGGTTTTCAAGGATCGAGGCGGGCGTGGCTGGAGACCAGATGCAGGAGCAGACACGGTGAGCGTTCAGCTGCTTGGATGCAGAACAATGCGAAGCGTGAGCTACTGTCTGGGCGTGGCTTAAATAGACCCCAAAGTAGTTCCAGGTAAGTATCCTTCCCTGGCCACGCCTGAGTGGAAAAATAGTCCCAATGGAAAAAATAGTCCCCTTCAGGTCTCAGGGAGGCCTGAATCTTGCAGCATGGTCTGCATCAGGTAAGTGCACAAAACACCTTCCTTTATGAGCCTGGCGCCTATGGCGCCAGGACTGATGTCCAACATGAGCCTGGCGCCAACGGCGCCAGGACAGAGTCCAAAGAGGCCCTATAAGAGGCCGCTGGGCTTTTACCCAGGGGCATGATGCCTGCTCCCGGGGGTGCTGGGCCTGGCCTGGTGCTCCGGGAGTAGGCATCATGACAGGTTGCAGGAGAAAATCCCTGACTGAACGGCCTTGACCAAACATGTTCTGTCCTCAGAGGAGCCCTGCTGTTTTCCCTGAACAAAGTCTCCCATATAAGTAGAGATCTCAAAGCCATCAAATGTGTGGGGATCCACCTGCCTTTATCATTACATCTTACTCAAATTTATTTCCACTTTAGAAAACCACCCCTCTGTTGAAATTGCATTGTGTTGGGAGCAGCCAGCCTTAATCCTTTCCATTAAAGCATGGGGAGGTGGCAAGCTGTGTAGATCCTTAGCACATTTGATTAAAGTAAATCAATTAATTCCCCTAAAGAAAATCACAGGGTGAGGTTTGTTAGAATTTGAAACTAACAAACGCTCATGCCCAGTGTGTTATAACTGGTATAGCACATAGAGATTTGGTTGACTGTTTCTGAAATCCTTGACATCCACAAAGAAAAGGTGGGATACATAATCCCAAAAATAAGTAATTCATAAAACACCACCTTTCAAGTCGGTGTGAAGGGTGTAAAACGAAATTCCCCATTCATTTTAAATCAGAATTACAAAGTATTGCATCTCATCTGTCTGGGGTACAAAAATGAAATTTCCCTTTTTGGTTTCCATTTTTCTCTGACCCCAACTTCTCACGTCCTGCCTTTTATTTTCAAGTGTGTTGGAAAACGATTTTCATTTGAGTTACCTTTTCCCAACCTTAACTTTTAAATAACAAGCCCAAAATGATTTTTCCCATGAATTCCTTTCCCAAACAACACCTTTTTAAATCAGAAGCAAAACGATTTTTCTATTTTGCTCACACTCCTTGCCTTTCAATGAAAGAAGTCCTATTTAACTGAGGCCCTGGAGGGTGGGGGTTGCTGGGAGAGAAGTATTGTTTCAAATTAAGTTATTTTGGTGGACCTTGAATGTATTGGGAACATTTTATATTGGTTACATTGAAATTAAATCTGTGTAAGCTATTATCGCAAGTTTCAAATGTTAACTGTGTTGTTTTTCATAACCAAGTTATTGTGTGATCTTGGGTGTTGCCACAGCATTGGTGTCTGATGTTAGTATTGTGTCAAATATTAAATAAATAAATATCTTCACTACACACCGGCCTGGTTTCTAATCTGTTGGTGACACACAGTATTTGTTGGGGTTGGATGCGAGACGGGTTGGAGGCCTCACCAAATTGAACCTAAAATAAAAGTGCTTCATTGTGCACCACCTTAATTCGGGGGAGTTCAGAGTGACCGCATAATAAACCACAACAGAACACATCCTTGCACGACTGTGGTGATGAACTGTAGGTAGAACATGCTCTTGCACCACCGTGCTGATGAACTGTAGGGCGAACATTCCCTTGCAGCACTGTGCTGATGAACTGTAGATATAACACACTTTGCAGCACTGTGCTGATGAACTGTAGGTAGAACACCCCTAACACTGCTGTGCTAATAAACTGTAGGTAGAACACGCCCTGCAGCACTGTGCTGGTGAACTGTAGGTAGAACACGCCCTTGCAGCACTGTGCTGGTGAACTGTAGGTAGAACACGCCCTAGCACCGCTGTGCTGGTGAACTGCCGGTATAACACACCTTTGTACCGCTGTGCTGATTTACTGTAGGTAGACTAAACCCTTGTATCACTGTGCTGATTAACTGTATGTACAGCATGCCCATCAAAACTGTGCTGATGAACTGTAGGTATAACACTCCCTAGCACCATTGTGCTGATGAACTGTTTGTTGGTAGAACGTGCCCTAGCACCACTGTGCTAATAAACTGTAAGTAGAAAACGCCCTTGTGCCACTGTACTGATGAACTGTAGGTAGAACACACCCTTGCAGCACTGTGCCGATGAACTGTAGGTAGAACATGCCCTAGCAGCACTGTGCTAGATGTACTACTTGGAACACAGCCACTTGCAGCCCTGTATTAGGTGTAATTCATAGAACACATCACAGTCCCTTTACACCTATGCTGCTTGCACTGCAGTAAGCGCAACCCCTTGCACCTCTGTGCTTGCACTACTGGAAGTAGCACATCGCAATACGCCCCCCAGCCCCCATGCTAGTTACACTGCAGAAAACGTCTCTCTTTGGGTCCCCGTTCTGGTGCTTCCTCAGGGACAACAACCACTTGCACTCTTGTGCTTAAAGCACGTTTGCTTGCACCCTTCTGCTGGCTGCGCTTCAGGGTTCACAGCCCAGTGGCATTAGAGGGACATCACACCCTTACTTCCACCCTTTCCAGGCCTGCATTTGCTACTCGTAAAATAGCTGTAAGGAACCCTTGTAACCGAGATATTCTCCATACATGCCAACGTGATCGATATAATAAGAGCGAAGCATATCCAGTCCTTTGCATTCTAGGGCTTTTAGTTTTGCTTTTGCCATACATGTAGCACTACAAGTCCCAGAATACTAAGAACAAAAATCAGGATAACCATCTCCCAAATGATATGGGGCATGCATGTTACTTTGCCCTGGAGATTCTTGAAGCAGAACTTTTATATGGGTTCCGAAATGCAACTGTGTAAGTTAAATAGCTGAGTGCTTGCTCTGCTTACTGATCTGAAGGAGCAGCCCTCTGGTCACAACATGGGGTGGGGAGGGGAGGAAGAGGCATGTGTGTGTCTACCTTCATCAAATGAAGCAATCACTCGATTTGACTTTAATTATTGCTAGCCACACAAAAAGGGGTCCACATTGGCAGCTGAGGTTGTCGTTCCACGGTTTGGAGGCCCAGACTACTGTGAGGCGGGTAGGTAGGCCCGTGTTTGCCCTACATGATTGGGGAAGGGGGTGGATGAATAGACGTAGGCGAGATCAGTGATTGGATAATGGGTCTGGGGGAGGACATGAGGAGAGCAGGGGTCGGCTTCAGAGAGGGATCGATGAAGGACTGCTCAGAGGGGGTCGGCTCTGGTACAGTCTGTGGTGGTAAGGAACCGCTCTGTGCAAGCTACTCGTTGGCATGGTGATACAAATCCTTGACAAAAGGACTGGCACTTGTTAACCGAGGGGTTGAAGGCACAATGCTGCTGCTTTCATACCATAAAGCAAGCACTTAGCTGTAAATGGTGGCGGGGTGAGGCAGCTCTGCGGGTAGATATTCTCCTCTGATGTGGTGGCACTGAGAGTTAACAAGTGATGGAGACCCTCCTAAGTGGGTGGAGCCCATAGAACAAGCTAAACCAACTTTTGTTGCTTCTCAGTGGGTTTTTCACAAGTCGATATCTGTAAACTCTGTGAGCTCCATATCTGTTGAACCCATATACAGCAGACGTACATTTGTTGTTGTGCGGTGTGTGCGTAATGCCTTACGGCCCTTCCCCTCCCCATGAAATAATACACCACAACAATTTGGTCAAGTGTTGGCAATAAAAGCCGTAGGTTTTTTATTGATACAGATATGGTTATGGGAACATAAACAAAACTCGTATATCATAATTATATCATCCTTTTGGGCACCCCCTCTGGCCCGTGCCGCCTTTCTTGTCCAACGACTTGTTGTGGTCACCATACGGTGTCCTGAGTTTCTTTCCATTGTTCTTCTCCCCTTTTTCTGGGGTGGGAGGGTTTTTGTGGAAAAGAAAAACAGCAGGAAGACGCCGAGTACACAGCAAACTTCCCTATACTGTTTGGGTCCCTGTGCAGGGTCGACAAACAGCTTGTGTTTTTTGGAGCTGCAAGCAGCTCATTATATAGGACCCAGAGAAGGTCTTGGGTCTTTGTAGTGGGTGGGGGGCTGTGCACCAACCCCCCCAGGCCACCTGCATCTGACTAATTGGGCCCCCTCTGCCCCTGGGGGGGATTCATTTGTACTCCCTTGCCTAGGTATCTTGGGTCTCCTGGGTGCAATGCACCCATATATTCTCATGGAAGGGTGAGGTATTTTCATTGCCTCACCCTTCCTGCGCTTTTTAATGCGCCAGACCCTGCTGACTGTCTCTCTTATCTGTGGGGCGGAGAGGGTCACTGACCCTGGAGGAGGGCTGATGCCCCTCCCCTCGCCCGGCGGCATTGCCGATCACTGATAACACAGAGAGGCCTCTGAGCAGGAGAGTGCAGCCTTCATACAGGAAGACTGCGCCGGGTTGGTCAAGATGGTAGTGCAGGTATTGGGTGATTCTTTTAGTGCCTCTTCCTTTGACAACCTCCCTCCCACTGTTCCCCTCACTGTTGCAAAGAGGACTAGTCAATCTCACTCATGCAACACTTCCTTTCCGAGTACTGGCTTTTCTATTTATTCAGCACACGAGACCTTGAGTGTGGTGAGAAAAATAAAAGGCACCACCCTTGCTTTCCTGCACACCCAGGACCTTATAAAGTGCCCAGATGCAGCGCTTCACCATAGGTGCCCTGCACACTAGTGTGCCGCAGATCCGTCAGATTTCTGGGCAATATAGCTGTCATTTGTTGAAATAGTCAACACTACTTTGCTGCTGGACGTTTCAAGTAAAGAAAGGAAAGCATAATACTTGCCACCAGGGCTGTCACAGGTTTTCTGAAAGGGCAAAATAATTGGTGGGGCTCCCTTACTATTTATAGTACTGTCCTGGTACCACCACCAGCATATGCAATGACACTCCCATTTAGTTTATGCACGGAGGAGCCTGAATTTGGTTAATTTTAACTGTGAATAAAACAAAGCCATATTTCTCTATAGAAGGAAGGTTTATTCCTAACTTAGCGTTCTACTAGACGGCCTTCGGTAACGGCCGTGTAGTCATGGTTAAGTTGCTCAACTGCTAGGAAGAGCATTTATTGGGCGGCTTATAACTTCTCTCTCCCTGGATGAATTCTCAACAAACTTTGCAAAAAAAATGTATATGGCCCACTTTAAATTATTTTGATAAGTTTGGTGAGGTTTCATCAAGGGGGGGGGGCAAAGTTATAGGGGGGTTCCAACATCTATTCTTTCTACAGACTGAATGGAAAATAACTTTGCTCATGCCTACAGCTCAAACCGCTGGATGGTTTTTCACCAAATTTGCGGCAGGAGCGGCGGCTTGGTCCCAAAAGTGTGCTTTTGTACATTTGGTGAAAATCTGTCCAGTCATTTTCTTTAAGACAGGCAAAGTGTAGGTACAAAGAAAGTTTGAGATATCTGGTTTCGCTTTGCGGACCCATTTCCCGGGTTCGTTCCATGGACCGGACCCTGATTGGCACGGAGGGTCGTGTCATGTCTGCGGACATCCAACACGCCCGCTGATTGGAGGGTGGGAAGCATGATGTGCGTCTTATTTTTCTGAAACGCCTGCCATGTTGTATCCGTGGATATTTGCAAATGGCGCAGTGGCGAACAGG
This sequence comes from Ambystoma mexicanum, assembly GCF_040938575.1. Lineage (NCBI taxonomy): Eukaryota > Metazoa > Chordata > Amphibia > Caudata > Ambystomatidae > Ambystoma > Ambystoma mexicanum. The sequence goes on from NC_090926.1 coordinate 352,956,677, forward strand.
GCTGGAAAACTTGTTTTGGGGAATCTGGTGTTGGGTAGAGGGGCTGGAAAGGGTGGAGGAGTGAAAGATGGTTTATATGATGTATTTGTTTAGGTGGAAGAAGACTGTGTTGTGTCCGCAGTGTCTTCGGACAACGTGGTAGTTGGCGTTAGGTCCTCAGGCCAGCAGCTTATGTTTTGACTGTAGGCAGGCGGCTTCGTTAGGGTAGGGGAGTGGAATGTAGATGATATGAGGATGTTTGTATAGGCTGTATAATGCTGTGGTGTTTGTGTCCAGCTACTAGACTTTTGGGTGCATGCCCACTGGCTGCAAGTAGTGTAATAGTATGTGGACAGGGTGTGTGGCAGCTGGCTTATTGGACTGCCCCGAGGGTTGCGGCAACCGGGCAGATTCTTGGGTGCATGGTTGTATTATGCTGTTGTAGTTGTGGCCAGCTACTGGAGTCTTGGGTGCATGGTCTAAAGAGTGTGCCCACTGGCTGCAAGTAGTGTAACAGTATGTGTGCAGAAGTAGACAGGGTGTGTGGCAGGTGGTTTATTGGACTGCCCTGAGATTCTTGGGTGTATGATAGTCTGTGCAGTGGGTGCTAGTAATGTAATAGTATGTAAAATAAAGTGGACAGTGCTTTATGTGGATGCCTTATGTGTGTGGGTTGTGGCCACTGGGCAGATTCTTGGGTACTTCACTGTATTATGCTGTAATGGTTGTGGGCTGTCAGTAGAGTGTTGGGTGCATGGCCTGCACCCAGGAATCTGTCCACTGGCTGGAAGTACTATAGCTGTATGTGAACTCAAGTGGATAGGGCCTTAGGCGGCTGTGTTATGAGAGTGGGTTGTGGTCAGGGGCCAGATGTTTGGGTGCATGGCTGTATTATGCTGTGGTTGTTGTGGCCAGGCCCTAGACTCTTGGGTGCATGGCTGGAGGCCATAGGCCATACACCAAAGAGTCTAGGGCCTTGCCACAACCACTGCAGCATAATACGGCATGCACTTAAGATTGTGACACTGGCATATGGATTGCACAAATGTGTGTATAAAATGCAATTTGCATATTACAAAGAAGCATGACACCAATAATCGTATACTCACTGTGTGTATTGTTGAGGCACTTTACAACTTTTTTAAACGCAGTGCAGAATACTGTTGAAGTAGAAATAGCAGATTTGAATATTGTAGCATGTGGAAATACGGATTAAATCTTTGTTTCATTGTCTGTGATAAAATAAACCATAACATGCTAGGGTAGGTACTTCATAATGTCGTATTGCATTCCATTGCAGACATTTGTGTACTTTGTGGACCCTCATAATTAGTACTTCACAAGTACTTTGCTTTAAACAAGTGTACTGTGCAAAGTGCTCAGTTCATGTGTTTGTTCGCATAATCATTGAGTCTGTGGGAAAAAAAATCCCTGCAGAAAAAAAACGTCTACATTAATTTGTTGTTATGTGGCACACTGTTTCATTGATGTGTGCACTACTTACAGGAATGTTTAAGGTCCATATCTATGTGGTCTTCTGGTTATAAGCAGTGTTGCAGTAAGAGGAATTGAAATGGTGTATGATTTTCATTTTGGAAGTGGTTTTACTATGGTTGTCGTTAGATACCAGTTGGTGTATTCTAACTGTTTATCTGTTTCCACTTTTTAGCAGTATTTGTGTATGCGTTTGCTTGCTGTTGGTGTTTTCTAAGTATTGTAGCATTGCAAACTAATATTGCAGGATTGTGTGGGCACTTAGATCCCTGCTGGCGTATTGTAACTGCTGCTAGTTTGAAAGTTGTTGAGGGTATGTTTATAGCACTGTGATTGCTGAAGGTTGATTTTGGCAGTTTGACCGCTGCAAGTAATACTGTAGTACTGCGGGTGCAGTGAGATACTAGTTGGTGCATTCTGGTTGTTTATACTTAATAAGAGTTGAAGGGTTTCCTTAGAAGAACTTAAATTTTTGCTGGTGGATTTCAAATTGTGTAGTAATGGGAAGTAATATTGTAGTATTATGGTTGCAGGTGGATACCAGCTGGCGTTTTCTAACTGTTTGCAGTTTCTCAGTTTTGCAGGGTATGTCTTCAAGCACGTTCCTTCTTGTTGGTGGATTTACATTTTTCACTATTGGGAAGTGCCTTAGCAGTACTATGGGTATAGTTACATGCAGTTGTGTATTTCTTGCATTGGTATGGGCATTGTTAGACAGCTGTTGCCTTATTCTACCAGTTGGTCGTTTCACAGGTCATTGAGGACAGTTTGTAGACCCTCATACTCAGTACATTTCTTTGTAAATACTATGTGGGAAACAATATTAGTGTGTCCTTTGTACAGTTGTTTCTGTGACTATAATCATTGGGTCATTGAGGGGAAAAAACTGTATAGCAGCGCAACTGATGTCTTCATGGGCCAGTTGGTGTGTGCTAAATTGTTCCAGTTTCACAGGGTAGAATGTTGTTTTTGTTTTGCAATTTCACATGGGATGGTGGGTATTGGCCAGTAGGCTATGCTACTTTTGTAGATCAGTGAGTACATTTTGGTTTCAAGAATATTAAGTAAACATTTGCAAGATTTGCTGGTAATCTCTGCTTCAGAGTAACGGAAGTATCATTGCATTCAAACCGCCCATATTTCTTTTTAATATATGCCGTATAGTGACCTGCACTGGTTGTGGCACCCGTGTGGTAGATTATGCCTACTGTTGTGATGGTTTTCTTGCCAAGATATACTTACCCGTGTGTGAAGCTAGTAAGCTTGCAGTTGTTTTTGGTACCATCTGCATTTTATGGTAAAAGCATACGTATTGGCTATGTAATTGTATCTGTAAGGTGGAACGATTGCCTGAATTGCAAGTAGTACATACTATGCCATGGTTTGCATTTTGTACCAGCTGTTGAAATGGAATGGATTCACAGTTAGGTATAGATACATACACAGAGCGCTTGTTTGGGTCTTGTTCCTGCACCTCATGGCTGCAGAGGGTGCATGTATGTTTCCACATATATGAAATCTCAGAGATTTCATTTATAGGTATGTTTTTGCTTTCCAGTACTTGCAGTAAGTACATTAGAAATTCTTGTGGATCTTCTTTTGTGTTTACAGTGATTCTCACCATTTGTGCACAGTAGTCCAATTCCTGCCTTTTTCCTGAGACACTTTAAGTGTTGTCAGAATTGTTTGTTGCATTTCTATGAAGAAGTTGCATTTGCAAACAGTACTGGTCTGCACTGTTTAGTTTAAGTAAATGTTTTCAACAATTGGTGACAATTGGAATAGAACATTGATTGCTACATTTGCATAGCAATTTGCACCAGCTGTGTTGGAAACTTTGAATGGACCAGACAGTTCTGTGTCAGAGTCATTTGATGGAAGTCCAGATGCTTTTTTTAAGAGGTAGTTCTCTTTGTTTGTGCAGTTGGGTATGCATTTTCCTTTTCAGTACATCCCTCTGTGGTTGTGGTAATTGATGGAGTACCAGCTGCTTTCAATTTCATTGTTGGTACTGTTAGGAGATCATGTATAAGTTGGGTTTGCACAAGTTTTCTTTTACAAAGTTTGCCTTTTTGAGGAACAGGGTACATTTTGAGAAGGGGTGTGTAGAGTGCGCGTAGTCTGTTGTACTCTACGATGCAAGGAATGTCAGCCTTGACTTTGTTTGCATCAAAATTGACTAGAAATAGTCCTTCAAGTATATGTAGGCATGACAGTGCTACATAACTCATGCCTTCTTTAAAGACTGTGCTGCCAATGTCAATCAATGCTTGATCTAGTGTTAGACCTTGCGATTTATGAATAGTGACTGCGTATGCAAGAGACAGAGAAAACTATTGGGCTATTGAGAATCCTATCCTTTTAACTTCTGAAAGTTTGTTAAAGTGGATGTTGACAAACTGAATGCTGTTGTCACGTGGGTATGTCTTGAAGCCAACAACTGTACCAAGTGCTCCATTAACTAAACCTTGCTCCACTTCAAGGTTACGCTTTAGCATTACTCTACAGTTTAAACACAATGTCAACATTTTCTCCAAACCAGCTGTGTTGGAGTTTTCTGTGTTGGAGTTTTCAAAGGTATTTAGTCGTGCTGTGGCATGTTGACACATAGTTACTGTTATACAGTGCATGTCCACTTTATCTGTGGAGTATATTTGCACTATTGGTTGCATTTCTTTTTTCAACATTGTTTCATTGAATTGTGCACAGCTTGCTAGGGTTGGCATTAAGGACATACAGTTTACATTTTTGTGTGCTAATTGTTCCATGACATCAGTAGCACATGTGTTATGCCCGTATAGCTCATGGATGCATCTGCTATTTAAGATAGACTGTGCTTCCTTACAAAGCACACCAATTCGAATATGCTTTACAAAATGATAGCATAGGTGAGGTCTCCAGACTGATATGTTTTCAGTTAGTTCTCTGTATTGAAAATGTTGCCAGAGATTTCCATTTCCATATGCTGCCAAGGGTTTTATGGCACAGTTTTTGTCCTAAGGTTTTAAAAATAGATTCACCTTTCACTGGTGTTAATTGAAGAAGATCTCCAAAAACAATGTGTTTTCCTCCAAAGAGTTCTTCATAGTCTGTTTTAAGGACCTCTTGCAATCTGAGGTGAATCAAAGCCAGCATTAGGTTGGAGACCATGCTCACCTCATCTATTCGGAACATTTACATTTGTTTCAAAACTCTGCGTAACTCCATACCAGCTTCTTCTGAAAGTTTGTAGTAGTTTAGTTTGTTTTGGGGTTCTACTGGAAGGAGTAGCAATAGGTGTAAAGTAACACCACCTATGTTGTAGGCAGCTAAACCTGTGGGGGCAGTTACAACAGCTGAAAGCTTGTTGTTTGTCAATTGTTGGAGGAACGTTCTGATAATTTTTATTAAGAATGTTTTGCCTTAACCAGCTTGACCACTTACATACAGGAGTACAGGTTTATAGTTTTGACATGTGCAAGTTTTACTTTTGTGATGCACACCATGTTCAATTTGTTACTTCTAGGAAGCTGCTACACTGCTCATTGTTTAGTTGTGGTTTCAGCATAGGAAAGTTTTCTTCAGATTGCTCATACTGACACATGGTGTTTTCTACTTCAGTCATGGCTAATTCTGCCTCATTTGCTATGAGTGGCTATCCAAGTGGTTCTTGGCTTCCTGTAAGAGAAGGTTGACTGCTCTCAGGAGTGTCTACATTTAGTTTTGCTTGAAATTTTTCTTCTTGTTGGTGTTCATTGTCCAGCATGTGTTTGTACTATGTAAAGTTTATATCTGTTATAGTGCTTTCACTTGGTATGGTAATGTTTATTTATATTACACCTATACACAGGCAAGTGTTTCAAAGTGCTCAAGGAGGGAAGGAACATGGGGGAAAAACAACAGTCGCTCAGATCCCTTGAATTTCTGAGACGATAACAGTCTGCATTAAGTGAATATTATACATATAACAGTTTAGATACAGCAAATTGGCCTGCCGGCGATTCTGTGTTTTTTTTCAAGTGCAAATTAAGGGGTGGAGACAAGGGAGAATAGACAGAATGATCTTCAGGCAGGTCTGTATACAGATCGTGCAAGTGCGGGAGGGCAAAGGAGGGGCAGGGTACCAAGTGCGCCAGTCAGTAGAAACTGGTGATGTGCGGAGAGAGAAGCTCTCAAGGTTTTTTATGGCAAGTGCAGAAAGGACTGGCAGGGGTGCCTGGGACCTGTGAGACTCTGAGGTACACTAGGCGGCCAGTCAATAAGCTGTGTGGAAGGAGGGAGAGAAGGAAGAGCAGAGAGCTAGGTTAGCAGGGTAGGGTGGGAGAGAAGGAAGAGGAGAAGAGGAAGGTCTTGAGGAGTTTCTGAAACTTGAGAGTTTCAGGCTTAAGACGGAGGGTGGCAGGGAGGCTGTTCCAGAGGGAGGTACCTGCTCAGGAAAAGGATCACACTCCAAATCTCTGCTTGGAGAACCTGTTCACTCGCAGAAGGTTGGAGGTAGAAGAGCAGAGGGCTCGAGATGGACAGTATTTAGGAAGGCAACGTTGAAGGTAAGTAGGTCCCAGGCCCCAGAAAGCCTTGTGGACAATTCAGAGGGTCTTGAATTTAATCCTTGCAGCCATGGGGAGCTAGTGAAGGGATTTCAGCACCTGGGAGATGCAGTCCCTGGGCTTGACGACGAGGATAAGTCTTGCGGTTCTGTTCTGGATGAGATGCAGAGGGCGCATGGCAGAAGCAGGGAGGCTGAGGAAGAGGCTGTTGCAGTAGCCCAGCCTGGAGAGAACTAGGGCTCTGGAGACAGTGAGCCATTGAGGGAAAGTGAGAAAGGTTATAGTGCCTCTAAGGCGGTGTCGTTGATAGTTAGACTTTTTTAAAATGTCAGAAATGTGAGAGGAGAAGGAGAGAGTGGAGTTCAAGATGACCTTAAGGTTTTTTGCCTCATAGGTGGGGGCAGGCGGAGGGCCAAGGGAGGCCTGCCAGAGTGAGAGGTGGAAAGCGGAGCAGGTGTTCCAATGTGAATAATCTCAGTTTTACTGGCATTGAGACAAAGGTCATTTGCAGGACACCATGACTGAATAGCGGACTACAGACAGTCAGGAATTAGTGAGGAGGGGGAGGCAGCTGAGGGTAACCTGAAGGATAGCTGCATGTCATCCGCATGACACTGGAAATTAGAGGTGAAAGTGGCAATCACACGTGCCAGAGCAGCCATGTAGATGTTGAAGAGCCAGGGGATAGGTTAGAACCCTAAGGAACTCTGCAGGTTGAGAAGGTGAGAGTTGAGAGAAAAGCACCAAGTTCGACCTGGGATGGGCATTTGCAGAGAAAGAGGTTAACCAAGCCAGAGCCTGACCTGTGATTCCCTAGGTGTCACGAAGCTGTGAGATCAGGATGTTGTGGTTAACCATGCCAAACGTCGAGGAGAGATCAAGGAGAATGAGGACAGAGGGAGTGTTAGTGTAAAGATTTGAGAGCAGATCTTCACTGGTGTTCAGAAGAGCAGTTTCCATGCCTCCGGATGCTCTAAAGACAGACTTATGGTCATGGAAACACCTGATTTCTTCCGTGTGGAGGTTTAGTTGAGAGATAGCCAGCTTCTTCAGGAGTTTGTCCAGGAAAGTAGTGATGGAGATCGGGCAGTAGTTTGATGGAATGGAACGGTCAGCAGAGTGTTTCTTGAGAAGAGAGTGCACAGGGGAGTTTTTGAGAGCAGTTGGGAAAACTCTAGTGGAAAAGGAGAGGTTGCAAAGGTCGGACAAGGCTGGTGTTAGGGAGTCAATGTTGTCCTTGATGGTTCTGGAGGGGCAGAGGTCAACTTGCTTGGATGAGGCCTTCGTAGACCGGACTTGTCTGGTGACCTCATTGGTGTGATGGAAGAGATGAGTGGAAGTGGAGGAGGGGCCAAGGGAGCCACAGGTGCTGGTATGTGCTGTGGTGTGGGGGGAAGGGAGGAGAGGATGTGTTGGCTTGTTGTGGTGAAGTGAGTCACCAGGGCCAAGCAGAGGTCCTGGTTGTGAGTGACAGAGGAGGAGGCTGCTGCAGGATTGGCCAGTTCCTTGCAGACTTTGAAAAGTTTGGCTGTGTTGTTTGATGCCGTGGAGATGCAGGCTTGAATAAAGACTTTTCTTGGAGCGGATGTAGAGTCGATATTGCCTTTGAAGGAGGCTGCAGGCCAGTTTATTTATAGGTGGTCCGCCATACGAATTCCATTTCTGCTCAGCTGCCCTGCACTTGCATTTAAGGGAAGCCAGGTCAGAGTCGTACCAAGAGCTGCACTTTTTGGAAGGCTTTAGTCGAACCCTCATAACAGGGGCAAGAAAGCATCTTCATAGGAGGCATGGGTACAATAAATCTTCTTCTTTTCTCCATGGTTTAAGAAGTTGCAGTAGGGACATGTAGTAAAGTTCTCTATGTTGAGGAGTTTTTAATGATAGCTTCATATGATTAATCAGGCTGTATTTGGTAAGTTTAACCAGGCTGCCCTCACAACTTTTGACTATGTATTTACCTTTTTTCTCATCTGGTTTAATATTATTGTTGTATGAGAAGTTTTGGGCTATGTGGTATAGGCACATGGTTTCCAAAGCAGTACTCCTGTTTGGGTAGTATTTGTCCAAGAAGTTGTTTTTCAAAATGTCATAGCTGTTGGGCTCGTTTTTTGGCTATTGTTTCTATGTCTTGGTATGATTTGAGAACTCTTTCTCTCGATGCAGCAGGACGAAGGCTTAGCCAGACTGTGTTTTCAGATTTCTCTTACAAGGCTGTGCTGGTTAAATGGCCTGCGGCTTCGTAGCAGCCACATTCTCTATGGGAGAGCATTTTTATGCCAAAGCTGTATCATTTTTGTGACAGTGTTTTGTCAGATGATATGTCATCCCAGAGGTCTTTCAGCTCTGTTTTCTCAGCTTTGGTTAAGTAGGCTATGACTTACTGTGCAACTGCAGTGGAATTGTCTGCAATGTAATGCACATCTATGTTTGCATTCCATAGCAGGGCAATGATTGCATTGTAATCATTGATGTACTTTGATGCTTCAGCTCTTTTTACGCAGTATTTGTTCTTTAGCGAGTTGCCTTTCACACTGTGTCAAACAGAAGACATGAAGCTATTTACTTTTCATTTTGCTGAAATTGGTCTAGGGAAACCAAAGCGGCATTTGGTGTAGTATTTGCCTTTGTTTTCATATTTGTGCCAACAATACTTGCCACACTTGTCTTTGAAACCCCAAAATGTGTGCATGTAGGTCACTATGTGCACTTTCTCAAGGGATTTCGTAAGTGACATATTTGTGAATTAACTGGAAAACAGTGTCATCACTGTCCTCACCAAATTTAGGAGCATCTTTAATCCACAAAAGCATGAGGATGTGTGGTGCTTCTCTGACTTGATATTCTTTTCTCCAAAAGAAGTGTTCCACTTCTCTGAGGGGAGGAATTGTTTTATTACAGATGAAGTGCAGCATGGCAATAAAGCAATGATGGAAATACCTTGACACATTTACAGGGTCAAGAGAGCAGAGTTCTCCTGGTGTTTTCATGACTATCCCTGCTTTGTTTTCGTTTGCCATGCGTAGGAAATCGTGCACGTCTTCCCATGCATACTCTACACAACTTAGTGACAAACCATGTGGGTGGGCCAAGGTTGCGGAGCATACACCGTATATCTGCGTGATGTCAGAACCAGTGTTCTTTCGTACCACGCATGTTTGCCAAGAGAGTTGTAATACTTGACTGTAAAATGTAATCTTTCTCTTGCACATTTTGAAGTAGCTGCGTAGCAGACATGTTTAGAAAATTGGAACCTGTTTTCAATGGGTGTGCAACTCCGTAACATAGAGTTGCTAGTTCACTTTCAAAGAGGAGGTGGAATATGTATTCAATGTTTTGTCTGAATCTGGGGTCATCAGAATACATTCGTAAAGATCAGTATTCTGATCCTGCTATTTGTGTTTATCTTTCATCGTACTTTCCACCTTTTCCAGTAGGAAACAGTAGGTGGAAAGGCTTGTGCTTCTACACTTTTCTGCCATATGCTGATTGGAGATCCTTTAGCTTGCCGCATTTGATAAGTTTGTAGTGCATTATCTACGGTGTCTTTGGAGTGCAGTGGGTGAATTGTATACTTGTCTAAAATATTGGAGACTGTAGTAGGATCTAGAAGTTCAAATTGGCCAGTTGATGAGGAGTCCTGAATTATTTTGGCGGTTTCTCTCAGGTTTTCTTCAATGTTTATTTCTTTGTAGTATTCATTGTTCTCTTCAAGATATTGCAGGATTTCTCTAACTTTAAGTCTGCTAGTTGCTGCCAAATTTCCTTTTTTGTAGGTACAGCATTCACTAGGATGATCAAAGATTGATCTATTGGCCGTTGCAGTCCTGGAGTTTTCCTACTTTACTTTAAATTATTTCTTAGGCACACTCAAAGTGGCCCAGAGGCATACGGGCACCGGCAACTAAAAGTAACGAGCAGTCAGGTTGTAGGGGTCTGTAAGATCCCCTTATTTGAATTGGTATGTCTTGAGTTTATTCTTAAATAGATCGATTGTCGGGCAGTTTTTTTAGGCCTAAGGATAGAGAGTTCCATATAGCTGCCGCAGCCGACCAGAAGGCACCCCTTCAAACTAATTCCAATGACGTTTTGGTATTTGCAAGTTTTCTGTCATCGTTGGACCGATGGACACAGGGTGTGCACTACCTGTTTATAGTCTGTTGTTGTTATAGGCAGGAAAAGAACCATTAAGGGACTTGTACGTAATAGTAAGCACCCTAAACTCTATCCTTTCAGCAATGGGAAACCAGTGAAGCTTTCTTCTTATATCCAACACATGTGCAAACTTTCATAAACCCATAATGGCTCTAATTGTGCTGTTCTGCACCACTTGGAGTTTGACAAGTTCTGTTTTTCCCACTCCTATGAGAAGGGAACTGCATTAGTCGATTTTAGAAGAGATGATAGCTCGCGCAATCGTTTCGCAGCCCTGTTGGGATAGAAATGGACGGATATGCGAAAGGAGCCTGATGTAATAAGCCATAGTTGACACCAGGCCATTCACAAGGTCGGACATATTCAAGGACTGGTCAAATGTCACCCCTAGAATTTTCATTTGATCTTTTGTCGGAATGTCGTGCTGCGCAATGCGGAAGGATTCATACTGTGATGTGAGTTTTGCCAATCTAGTTCTAGTTCCGACGATCATGAGCTCTGTCTTGCCATGATTCAAAGCCATCCGACTCCTATTCATCCACTCGTGTATGAGGTCATATACCTCTGCCACTGCTAAAGTGTCCTTCTCATAGTTGCCTGTTAAGAAGATCAGACACTGCGAGTCGTCTGCATAATTTGAAAAACAAATGTTTTTGTCCTCTAACATATGAAGAGGTTATATAGTCTACATTTTCTTTAAGATCTAATGGCAAATCGCTTGAACTGGGTGCACTGTTTGGATTACAATGCTCTCATACAAATTAGGCTGCTGAAGTGGTTTTGGAAGTGGGAATATTTCCAAGTTATTAGTGATAGCCCGTGAAGGCATTTGGTTATTGTCAAGTTTTCCAGAGCAGTATGTGCAAAGTATTGAGGGGTTAGTCATTTCGTATTTGTTTTCTGCTATAAGATGGAGAGCTAATTGGAACCATTGGGATTCATCATTGTCTTCTATTTTGTACGTTATCTCCAGTTTTGGTGGTCTTTGTATAAGAGGTTCTGCTGCAACACACATACTTGGTTTGGTACTTCAGCAGATGTGCTTTTAAACTTTGCTATTTCTTTTTTGTACGTGTATAATCGAAGGTTGGCATCTGTAAGGTTGTCGCCTCCTGGATTTTGTAAGTGCTCTTCAGTGTCCAAATATTTGCTTTGTATGTGGTTTTTTCTTCAAGCAGTTCTTTGGGTGTACCATGTAGGAGAATGTCATTTAAATGCTCTAGTGCTAAAGCAGGACTTGTTGAATAGTACAGTCTCTGAATGAGATTTTGTACAGTAGAATGGTGTGTTGCTAACATTTTGTTGTGGTGGAATGTGCTTTTGCAAGCAGGTCCGGAAATGCAGACTAATGAATGTCCTTGTAGTCCTGCGTATTTGCGCACTGGACAGGAGTCCATAGTTTGTAATATTTTAATTTTTAATTTGTCTTTGGCTTTCACATACTGATTGAGGAACTGCTGCAAAGATTTTAAAGATTGTTTTCATACATTACACATTGAGGTGCACGGCCATTTGTAGAATGGACGATTGGTTCAGTGGAATGGAGAGTTGATTTTAAGTTTGCTGGGGATATTCGTGCAATCAGCGTTTCTTTTCCCATAATGGTATTGTCTACCTTTTTTAATACCCTCGCCCACTGCTATGTATGGCAATTGGGTTTGTTTGCTCTTGTTTGAATGCCTCTTCATTGAAATATGGCTCTGTGCTGGTGGTGTGAATCCACTCACTTGCACAGACATTTGCAAAGGTATCTACGCTGATATTGCATCTGTTGTGAAGTAATGTTTGTAGTTTATTAATTAATTTTGTTAGTGCTTTCATTCTGTTTAAAATTAATATAAATAATGTTCTTTTGAGGAGCATTGCACTGTGATTTCTCCCCTGTTTTTAAAAGGTCCTGAAGGATTATATGGTGGAACATTTGCTGTATAATTATTTTTTGGGAATGCTTACTTGTGTCTATGTTACCATTGGTAGATGTAGTGTTAGCACTACTGGTAGTTGCATTCTTCTTAATAAATTTAATTTTAGGTTTACATTTTAAAAGAGAAGTCACACTTTTTTCCTGCTACCTGAGTCTGTTTTGCTTAGTGACTGTATTAGCTGTTTTGTTTGAACTTTTTGTACAAAGTCTGCTAGAGATGGATAGCCTTTTAGCATGGCTTGAGTTTTATCTGCTCTATTTCTGCGTTGTTTTCTATGGAGTTGCTTTTTGGTAGGCATCGTCTTGTGTCTGTTGGAGAAAAAAGGAAAGTGTGGGTTTGGAAGTTGTGTAATGTATTTGTGTGTACTGTGCATGAGTGTCTGAATATGAGGGTATGTATACATAGTGGAGTGTGATTATGCAAAGGGCTGTTACTTTTGGATAGGAAGGTTGTACTGCTATGTGCGTGTGTTCCTGTGGGAAAGGTTTGCTTCATTGTGCATGACAGTGTTATGTGTTTGAAGAAGTAAGGACATTGCAATGTTTTTATAAAGCTAGTGGGTGTTAACATACTGGTGTTCTGATGACAATAGAAACAGTGGACCTGGCCAGGTGCAATGTGTAAGGATGAAGCGAGTGATGTGGGCTTGGATAACATTGTCTAGGCTATAATACAACAACACTGCACCGTCTGAGTAACAGGCAGAACACTACAACAGTACTGCACTTACTTTTTGGATGTGAAGAGTAGGTTTCTTCTCGGTTTTATCTTCCAGCTGAGACGTCACTGACTTTTAGCAGGTGGTTCTTCTCTTCAATTGCAAAAGAAGGAAGTTAGTGGGTATGTGTGTTAATGGTACAGTAATAGCAGTAGAAGAACACATTGTTTTAGATTGTAGTAGGATTTGTTGGCAGAAAGAGTAGTGTGCAATTGTACAGCACTGCATACGAGTGGGGACTTGGGGGTATTAGCATTGTTGGTATGGGGGCCAGTGCTGCAGTGATAACTATGCCATATGGGGCTGCAGTTTTGAAGTGTGTGAGATGTTTTTGCACTATTTGTTTTGGAAATGGATTAGTGAAAGTCATAGTAGAGTGAGAAAAAGGGCAGAAAGGAGTAGAGATTGGAAAGGAGAATGTTAATGTGTGTGGAATTTTGCTACGTTTCTCACACTTAGATGCTTGCTACATGAGTGCAGAAATTCTGTTCAGTTGTTGCATTTATGTATCCAAATTTACAGCACTGTTTCCAATATACACATGCATTTCTTTGCTTTCCTCCCAATGGTACATTTTGTCAATTGTGCAATGCATGTGCTTGGCATGCATTCTTAATATACATGCAGTTTCCCTTTTTTGTGTGCATTATGATCATTACACATAGGATCTGGCACTTGCATGTGCTGTGCAAATGTTCCCAATGTGTTTTTTTTATAAAAACAAATCACAGGCAGTGGTGCTGAAATTGGAATATGTGGTTTGCAGCTTTTATGCTAGTAGGCAGTCCAAGAAAACTGTGAAAGCAAACAGCATTGTAAGTAACTGTCAGTTGATGAGATGAGATGGTACACATGACAGTATGATTATTTACTAGGTTATGCAGGGCAGGTGGCAGTCACCCTGTTCATATGCATGCAATCTATGTACTTGCTGTGCTTTCCTAACATACATGCAGTTTTCATTTTCTGTGTGCATTACAAAACAGATGCTTGCCCGTAGTTTGTGTTGATGGATGTAGATGTGGATGAATCTGGGAGTAGAAATCTTGGAGAGTTTCACAGTACTTTTGGATGCAGGTGCTTGGGAATCATAGGAGACCTGTGCTCTGAGTGTTGAACAGTACATCTGCCGTGCTGTACTGAGTTGCTAGAGTTAGATGTAGAGATCTTGGATGTGATTGGTGGATGGTTGTGGGACTGCTTACCATTAGCCAATGAGAGAGAACTGCAAAGTGTGAAGTGGAAAGGGAAGAAGGGCTGCCCCTGTGTTACGAGGTCCGTGAACACTGCGGTAGTTCGGGGATTGCCTGTGCTACATCTGGGGCTTCTCAGCATACCTGGCATGGAAATGGGAGTTTACTGTGGGGATTAGCCAATCAGGTGTTAAGGGTGTGCTTTACAGGAAGGGAGATTAATACCTTCTTCATTGCTTTGTTGGTTGTGTAGTAAAGATGACTGGAGTTATTGTATGGATACTGGGAGATTCCTTTGTTTGTGATCTGGAGAGGTATGCAAAGGCAAGAGGTGTTTCTGCAGATTTTGGTTTTCCGGCCTGGAGGCTTCATGGTGCACTGGCTGCAATTTGCAGGCACTGCTTGATCTTTGTAAAAACATGGCTACTTTTGGTAGTCCTGATGTTTTGGTGGTGCACTGTGGAGGAGAGCATTTGGGGTGCATCAGTACCCCAAGTTTGATTTCTGTACTGAAGTTGTTGGTGGAGGAACAAATGCTGCTTTTCCCTAGGGCAAAGGTGTTTTTTCTGAAATGCTACGAAGAGCACAATGTAGTAACCTCAATGTCTTCAATCCCCAACAAAATGTTGGAAGGTGCATTGTTAATAGAGGCATGGTTATAGTTTTGCGGTGTGCCGACATGTCTGTTTTCTCCAGCAACAACATTGACTCCCTTAGTGTGCACTATTTTACCAGAGATGGTGTTTCATTGGTCTTTCTTGGAAACGCTTGTTTCTTTCGGAATCTAAGGGTTGCTTTGCAGAGGTTGATGTAAGGCAGTAAGGAGGAAAAGAAAAGAACCCACCCAAAAAAATACAAATTAAAAGATGTTTGTTTACAAACACCTTTAATGCAAGAGGCTCTTTTCAGAGCCACAACTAAAGAAGAAACCTCCTACCCTGGTTAAAATGTCTTTCCCCACCCCCATGAATTGCACGATATTGCGGACACCACGGTAGTTAGCGGATCGCACGTGCCACATCCAGGGCTTTCGAGGATGGCAGGCATGGAAATGGGACTGTGGAGGCCAGGGGTTTGGTTAATAAGGATTCCTTGGTGTGAGTTGCAAGGAGAGACTGTTATAGAAGGTGTGTTTGCTGAGAGGAGTGGAGATGGTTATGGATATGGCTGTGTCTTTCAGGAGGCAGAGTGTGTGGATTTTGGGGGACTCATGGATACGTTGGTTGCAGGTGCATGCAGAGCACTGTGGAGTGGCTGCACATCTTGGATTCCCTCATGTAGATGTGCACTGGTATGGAGTGCGTTGCATGAAGTGGCTGGATTTGCTTCCCCTTTGTGCCACTTTGGTGACACATCATCCAGCCATTATTATTGTTCATTGTGGAGGAAACAGTTTAGGCCATGTTATTGAAATCGCTCTGCAGTTTGCGATGAAGGAGGCACTTGGGAAAGTCATGGACATCTTTCTAAACTCTTGCATAATTTTTTCACGCATTGCACAGAGACTGATGTGGATGCGCTCTTCATCATTTGGTCAAAAAATGGAGAAAGCCAGGTGCAATGTTAACAAGGCTGTTTGCGCATGTTGTCAATATGTTGATATGCCTTCAATCCACAATGAAAACATTACATTTCGTAGCACCAACATTTTCTGCAGAGCTGGCGTCCATCCTACTGATGCTGGCAATCACCTTTTTTTGCGCAATATACAAAATGCTTTGCAGCTGTTCTTGCAAGCATAGGAAGCATGTGTGCAGTAGATGTTGGCCATTTCAAAACTTCCAAGAATCCAAAAAAGGCTCTTTTCAGAGCCACCACATTGTCCCGGAAAAGAATGCAATGGCTTATATGCTGCCATCCCATGCATGCTTTGGAAGTCATAGGTCTACGGCACCGTCTGCGGACTTGACAGACTGCGCAGGGGCCTGCACCATTTCATTGGCACTTCTGTTTTTAAACTGTGGAAGGTGGCTCTGATAAGAGCCTTTTTCTTTAGATGTTTTTGTTTTGTGAATTTTGGGGGATTTTTTAAACATGACACACAACAGAGCGAAGGGTAGGGAGGGTAGGGAAGGGGCACCAACCACAGGGATGAGAAAGGGCAGACAGAGAGAGGAAGCTGTTGGGTGTGCCTCATTGAGGGAGGAGGCACTTTCCTTCGTGGTGCTGGACCGCAGCCTCGAAACCACTCTGTAACTGCTCACCCCTGCAGAGTACTGCATCACAGTACACACTTACACTACAGTAACCTTTGAATGGTAAGGGTCTACTGCCGTGCGTATGGCTTGCAAGGCTGTTGGTGGAATCCTCTGCCCCACAGGAGTGTCCCGTGTGGTGACAGGAGCAGATGTCGAGGATTCTGCAGTGGAACTCAACCTACTGCCTCCGAACTGCTGCTTTGTGGCTGGATCTTAGGTTTCACCACATGGAGGTAGTCCCATAACTGTACAGCCCAGGTGTGCTGCGACTGAGTACCATGCTGCACTCATTGCAATCAACCTTGGCTGCACTAGCCTTGGGCTTACCACCAATGGTGGTAAAAAGCCTGCACACCCGAGACTCACATTGGCAGCAGTTAGCAGGGACTTCCACTACCTCATTCTCATCTTCCTCCTCTGCATTGTCATGCCTGTTCCCTTCCACAGGCCCTTGTGAAGGTTGTGGTGGGGATGGTGCTGAGGTAGAGGGAGTAGCAGAGGTAGCCATGGATGCCATTGTCCAAGAAAAAGTAGTCTGGAACCAGGAATAGACCAACCTGCAAAACAGCAGAAACACAGCAATGTGCCAAATAGCTGAACAGTAACCTGCAGCAGTATTCCTAGTCAGCCCCAACCAGCAGCAACGCCAATTAAAGCCAAATAATCTAGCAATGGAATGCTAATGATAACAAGTGCTCTGTTCTGGAAATCCAAAAACAGAATGTGGACTAGCACTGGGTTGTGGCCTTTTATAGAGGTGCTGGGGAGTGCTTTGTGGACTGTCGCGCACTCTGCAGAAACTTCGAACCCCAAGCTGGGCTCAAAAAGTTCCAAAAAGTGTCCACATCACTAGGGGCATGGTATGGGACCTCTGCAAGGTTGAAGTTTCACAGTACAAAACCTTGGATTGGCCAAAAAAGCACTTTTCTGCTGTTTGGGGGCCTGGACCCTGTTCGCGAATAAGGACTGACGCTCAGCGTGGGTGCGGTCACATGGTGACATTGCAGACGTTCGCAAATGGGACGGCTGTCCGCAGGACACCTATTGTGTGGGATCCATTGTGCGCCTGTGCATAGGTGTCCTATGGACAGGTTTGGGGACCCTGAAGGAATTGAAAGTGTGACACACATGCGGTGGACAGTTCTGAACAGGCGATGTGTTCGTAGGACCGAGGGAGTGAGATGTGCAAGCGCCCAGGTGTCTGCCGAACATGGGTGGGGTCCCCAAACTAATTAAAATACGTCACCATTATGCGGACATGTCGGATAGGCACACTGTTAGTAGGACTCGGGGGAGAGATGCACATGCCTCCAAGTGTCCACCGGACAGGGGTGGGGGTCCCCAAATTAATTAAAGGTATGTTACAGCTTTGCAGAGTTGCAGGACAGGCGCAGAGTCCTACGGACACCTCCATTTTGAATGCAGACTTCCCCTCAGGCACGGTGTCCGCAGGACACCTCCATTTTGATTAATTGCGGACATCCCGAACAGTTGCGCACTCCGCAGACTCCTAATGGGGTTTTGTCTTGATATGGGCCAAATCGTCCTCGGGACCAGCCCTCGGGAGCAATAATTACCCAATTCAGCCCAAAATACAGGTTCTATTGTGCTGAGCAGTGATCTCATGCTAGTGACAATGACACCTTCAATACGTTTTAGTATTTATTCTAAACAGTGAATTTCATATACATTTGGTATTCAAGTTAGAGAAGATTACAAAGCACAAAACTTAGAGAAATGCAAAATAGAGAAACATAGAACTTAGATAAACATAGAGAAACACAGTCTTACGCCCCTTCAATCAGCACTGGGAGACCCTGGCCCTCATCAGAGGACAGCGCTGCAGGATGCCGTCAAGAGCTCCAAAATTCCGGGCACTTGATCTTGCACGAACCAAGTCCACAGGACGATCTCCCACCCGAGTCATGTGAGCATGTGTATTTTATAATCTTGTGCTGCCCGTCCGTGACGCACAGTTCCAGAACTTTCCCTGTGCAAAATATAGGCTGGCTCATGGAAAAAACCCAACTCTGTTAATTTCCACTGCTCCTTCTTCTGAGCCCCTCCCTGGCTCCCTGGAGCCCATCTGCCAAAGCTCAGGAATGTCTTATCAGTGCCTTCCCAGAGAAAAGGAGATTAGCTTGGGGCCATGCAGGGCTACCGTTAGTGAGGCAGAATATTCTAAGGGAAGCAGGGATGTATTAACCCCATCTGCAAGCTCTAAAAGGCATGCACTCATAGCTTAGTGTTTATAGCGCTTAAGACTGGCTATCTAAGCGCTATATAGGTGCCATAATGTTCCAAACACTCCAAAAATACCTAGTAGCTACTGAGCTAGGGCCCTCTCCCTGCCTGTCTATCAACAATGCATAATGTGACCTATCACTCATACTAGGCCTGCATATTCCTTGTAGCTCACTACTGCATAATGGAAGTGCTACAACAGACTACTGTCGGCATTTTTAGCACATACTTTGAATACACTATTGGCTTTCAGCAGCTAATGCTGTCATCTAAAGCCCTGATTGGCAAGGTTGCAATTTTGTGTATCACTACATTCCACCCCTATTCAACGTGTGTGCGACAAATGCTGACTAATACACATCAATATAGTATTTAGTGCAGTGATAAAGACCTTGGGGCTTTGCAAGAGGTTTAAGCAAACTACCTTCTAGCGGTTAGTTAGCGTGGCATGCAAGGTTAGTAAAAAACACTACCTAAACAAAAATGTACACAAAGTGAACAGTGACATATACCCTTGCCAAAACCTGGCCTACACAAAAATACCTACACAAAGTGAACATGGGCATTTACTCTAGCCAAAACCTGGCCTACACAACAATACCTAAATAATTATTGTATAACTGATTGTCAGTTAAAAAGCAGCATGCAGTTAGAATGTCAAGGCAATCCAGTGTAGTCTAATCTACAATGCACTATTGCATTTATGTATGGTTACCAATTCTAAAACCTGGCATCCTTTCATTCTAAGGGCCTACCCTCCCCCTGATCCCAGGGCATTCAAACGTGACTATGGGCTGTGTGATTAGACACTTCCCCCATGTATGTGGAACCCAACCAGAAACTATCTAATTTCGTGAACAAGGTGAACCCATGGGCACCAGGTTATCTAAATAAAAACAATTCTACTAATTTACATCAAGCATGGCATGTGTTATTCATGCAATCAAAAGCAAGCAATTTCATCCATATGTATGCTGGTAACTGTAGCTCTGCGTGCCAGTGTGTGGAGGATGGTCGCCCCCACTCAGTAAAAAGCCAACACCTGCTGATTAAACAATGTTTGCCATACAATGCATCGTGTGTATTTAGCAGTCTTGTTGACCTGCCCTATGGCAGAAAAAATGTCTTCATACCTAAAATTCTGCCATCTTCAGTGGTTGCCAATACTTGTAGCAGTGTTGGGCGTATCAATAGGCCCCACTAGGCCAAAATTTCTATAGCAGAGCTGGCATCAGAACCCATAGTGGCTAACTTATTGTGCACAGTTTCTATGTCACAAGCATATAAAGCTCCTGCAATTAATGAATCTAGCTCCCTAGCTACGCGCACTCTAGTGATGGGCCATAGAAATGGACTCCTTTTGTAGCAGCTTGGTAGTACTAAGGAAACATTGCCTCATGATAAACCTATGTCTAAGTGTATCACTGTAATAATGGAGGTGTGCATTACCAGCCTACAATTTACATGTTGCCTTACTACTGGAAAATCTAACATGTTCACAGTGTCTACCTATTGTGACTTGGAGAATACCCTTCTTCAAGTGGGATATCTACCATATACAATACTAGTTTTAGCCACAAACACCATACTACCCTCCGGCAGTGGCTGTTTCATCACACCATTGTGTAAAATGCATTTAGTCAAGTTATAGTCCATAAAATCTTGGTGAGAACACTCGCTGCAGTTCTTGGTCAGAAAAAACATCACATTAAACAAATTAAACAAATCGTTGTATCCATTCACTGAAACATTTGGGCCTATGACTTCATAGACACCAGTCATATGAGTCAGTGACAAAAGATGTCTGACAATGTGCCAGGCCAGTACGCTAGCAATTCCATGTGGATACTCATTTGTAGCGCTTTTCCAAAGAATTATTCCAAATGTCTACAATCAAAAGGTGACTCTTTGCATTAGTGTGCTGGAGACAGCTGTCCCCACTAAAACATGAAACTGGTTGGTTTAACAAAAACCGTGTCACACACTGTGTCATAAAATCAAACATCAAGTCAGTCATGGTTTCATTTACCTGCCTTAAGCTGGCTGTAAAAGTATCCAGTGTTTCAAAGGTTACCATCTCAAATTAGAGCTCACACACTTGGCAGCATTACTTCAATTTAAGAATCTTAACCTACGCACAGGTGACTTTGATGTGCGCACTCATCTTATCTCAAAATAAATTACACTCCTGCTTGCATATTTCTGCTGCCCCAACAATTCATAAATCATTTTCCTGCCTACGTGCAACGTAGAAGTTTTTTTTTTTTCAAAAAGCAAAGCATCTCTGGTTAAAGCAATTCAGTTGGAAGAGCAAAACCATTTCGTTTTTTTTTTCAGATTCATCTCAAAAAGTACATTTAAAAACCATTTTTCAAAGTGTTAGCATTCAAGTGCTGTGTCACACAGCTGTTTGTGGTGCATGATCCTACAGTCCACAACTCATTGTCCATAGTCCTTTAAGCAAGAAAGGCAAGACATGTCAATTAATTTATTTCCAGCAACTGAATCATTTGAATGTGTAGCATCAAATATTTGATAACTAGCCAAGTCTGCACCATGCCAGTTCAGCAAAAGTTATTACTCTGTTGGACACCTTTCGCAGGTTGCAGAACAAATGTCCTCATACGTCATGCATGCTAACATCATTGAGTGCGGTGCAGGACACGTTTAAAGTTAAGTTGACTCGCTTTCTCTGAGCACAGTTTGCTTGACTGATCAGTGTCACCCACAAATTGAATACATCTACTGCTGTTATTGTCTTGCTTTTTTGCCTAGGCAAAATACAAACAGAAATGTTAGGATGTCATCAAAACTTCAATATCAGCGTTATCCACCCCTTCCCTGAACACCACCCCCATCTTCAGAAGTCTCACCAGGTAACTACACACTTTATCATTGCTACTGCAATTATTTATCACCCTTCTGCATGTTTCTGGGGGCTTATTTACACTCAACCATACGGGGTGTAACTGCCTAATCACAAACTCATTTGTGCAATGCGATCATAGTTGGTCAATGGTACCTAAGACTGATCTGTGCTTTTACAAAAGCCATATAATAAGTACCCAGGTCGCACAATGCTTTTCTTTTTCACCAAAGCGATCACGAATGCCAGGCGCCAACTTGCTTCCAGTGTCTCATGATCTTGATTTAGTTTGCCCTGCTGGCATCACTCCATATTTCAAAGGTAAAGTCTTTCAGTCCAATATCGCCTGCAGTTGCACAAGCAGCTTTGTTTATTTTTCTCCATACAGCTAGTGTCTTTCAAGCCTCTGGTTTTTTCACTTATCATTTTTCTCATAGGGTGTTATAGTCTAAGTCAGTTTCT
Source organism: Ambystoma mexicanum (assembly GCF_040938575.1). NCBI lineage: Eukaryota > Metazoa > Chordata > Amphibia > Caudata > Ambystomatidae > Ambystoma > Ambystoma mexicanum. Next base: position 352,978,434 of record NC_090926.1, read on the forward strand.
TTTATTGCTTCAACAAATCATTCATTCTTGCACTAAGCCGTGAGGCTTCTGGATCATGGCTAATGTGCAGTGTTCACCTTGTACTCCAAAGCCCCGCTCTGCATGTTGTCTCTTGCAAAACGGCTAAGCGCTCTTTGTCAGTTTTGCTTCCATCTGAAATGCCATAATGTCTTTGTCAGTTACTCCAGCCCTGGCAATGTAGCTTGCATTTTGCCAGCTGTGTATTTTCTCTTCTCAAAGCGCCTAGGGGTTTCTTCTCCAATGCACAGCGCTTTACTTCAGTTCACATCACATGGAGCACTGGAATGCAGCTTGCACAGCAATAGCGTTTCACTTCACATCACATCACATGGTGCATGGGAATGCGGTTTGCATGGCAATGTCTGTTGGAATGGGCAGCTGTCTTTTCTTAGCCCATTCACAGATGCACAGGTTCCCCAATGTTCAGATGTGATGTGCCCGTCTGCCATCCTGCATGCAGCCTTTGTTTTCCTTCCAGTGTTACTTGGCAAATTATTTACTTCTGATCAGCATTTCTGTCTTTGCACCCCCTCTCCTCAGTTTTTTGCTCACACTGGGTGTCTCTCACAGGGGATGGAATGCAGGAATGTCAATGTTTATCTTTCGCGCAGCAAGCTTATCTCTTTGCTCATAACTCTTAAACTGTGGCGGCTTCTATGGAAAGGCACTCGTTTCAGACAGTTCATCCAGATTAACTCTTTCCTGCATTAAACAGGGGTGCAGTATTCTGCTTTTGTTTGCCTTCCTGCACCTCGCCCAAGACAGCTTCAAGGCACAAGCTCTGCACACACAGCAAGACTCTTATTTTCAAAAGAGGCACTTTTCTTGTCATCAGTTTCTACTCCATGCAATTTAGCAAAATGTCAAAGCGTCTTTTTAGCCTGTTTTGAACTGATTAATGTCCCATTTAAAAGCATACGTTTTTTTTTCTCTTCTTTTTCCTCGTAACCTTGTAGTTTGGCTTCACGAGCTCACTCCAATGCAATGTGCGATCTTTCAAAAGAACCCGCAACCCACTAAATCTTTGTGCTATCTTATCACACACAGATTTTTCATTCTGTTGTACCATTGCCAGAATATAACCACTTATTTCAGTGCATTTAAAAAATGCCATATTTAGTGCAGCTCCCTGCACGGTTTCCCTGCAAGAGCAACCCACACTCTATATTGCTTGTGGGCTGTTATTGTGTCAACAACATTTTTCACCATGTATCACAGTCAACAGGTCACTATTTCCAAACATACATCACTTATAAGGCAACAGTACAAATCCATGGCATAGCGTGGGAACAGTCAAAAATACTCCAGGGGCAATTTAGAGGCATATAAATTGTTTTTTCCCCCCAAACCATTGCAAACTGATTCTGCAATTTCAAATCAATACACAAAAATCGAAAATCCAAATAACATTCACTCACTTTCTTTTTTAAGTGAGTCTCTCACCCATTATAAGCATGGCACAGCTTAAAATGCAATATAACCATTTTAGTGTGTTTCCTTTAAACAGAATTCGCCACCACTAGCACATGGAATTTACAGTTGCCAAAAGAAAAACAAACCCTTTAGGCTCTCAGCACAGATGTTACTCTTTCTCCTAAGCACGGCTCATTCCCCAAGTTATTTTTCAGGAATGTCAACACTTCAAAAGCATACATCAAAAAAGCGAACCTTCGCCTCCGAACATTACAGCCCCCCACTCGCTAGCACACTGGGGCTGAGTCAATGGTTAAATTACTATTCACAATTTGCATGTCAAATCCTTGCAACTATTTTTCCCTGCCCTCATGACAGAATAGAGATGAGAACTCCGTCTCACTTTGCATTTCAAATTACAACTTTAAACTGGGGAAACCGCATGATAAAATTCTTTCCTAATTGAACAAACCTCTTTCTTGACCATTCATCGGAGCGCTTTAAACAAAGCCATTTCCCGCTTGTTTATCGCCTTGTACTCCCTTGGCTCCATTCCCAAGCAATAAGTCAGTCACGACTGATTTACTGAAGGGAGTCTTAACCACACAAGCTATCGGCCACGGCAAGCCGACACAACACTGCTGTCTTTTGAAGTCTCAGAGCTGCAGTGAGACCCCCAAGGAAATGCGACAGCCTGCTCTTCACTCTACACTGTGTTCTCTCACACAATTTGTCATTTCACAGCAAGGCACTGCTCTGCACAAATCCCACAAAGCTGCCACCAAATGTCTTGATATGGGCCAAATCGTCCTCGGGACCAGCCCTCGGAAGCAATAATTACCCAATTCAGCCCAAAATACAGGTTCTATTGTGCTGAGCAGTGATCCCATGCTAGTGACAATGACACCTTCAATAAGTTTTAGTATTTATTCTAAACAGTGAATTTCATATACATTTGGTATTCAAGTTAGAGAAGATTACAAAGCACAAAACTTAGAGAAATGCAAAATAGAGAAACCTAGAACTTAGATAAACATAGAGAAACACAGTCTTACGCCCCTTCAATCAGCACTGGGAGACCCTGGCCCTCATCAGAGGACAGCGCTGCAGGATGCCGTCAAGAGCTCCAAAATTCCGGGCACTTGATCTTGCACGAACCAAGTCCACAGGACGATCTCCCACCCGAGTCATGTGAGCATGTGTATTTTATAATCTCGTGCTGCCCGTCCGTGACGCACAGTTCCAGAACTTTCCCTGTGCAAAATATAGGCTGGCTCATGGAAAAAACCCAACTCTGTTAATTTCCACTGCTCCTTCTTCTGAGCCCCTCCCTGGCTCCCTGGAGCCCATCTGCCAAAGCTCAGGAATGTCTTATCAGTGCCTTCCCAGAGAAAAGGAGATTAGCTTGGGGCCATGCAGGGCTACCGTTAGTGAGGCAGAATATTCTAAGGGAAGCAGGGATGTATTAACCCCATCTGCAAGCTCTAAAAGGCATGCACTCATATCTTAGTGTTTATAGCGCTTAAGACTGCTTATCTAAGCGCTATATAGGTGCCATAATGTTCCAAACACTCCAAAAATACCTATTAGCTACAGAGCTAGGGCCCTCTCCCTGCCTGTCTATCAACAATGCATAATGTGACCTATCACTCATACTAGGCCTGCATATTCCTTGTAGCTCACTACTGCATAATGGAAGTGCTACAACAGACTACTGTCAGCATTTTTAGCACATACTTTGAATACACTATTGGCTTTCAGCGGCTAATGCTGTCATCTAAAGCCCTGATTGGCAAGGTTGAAATTTTGTGTATCACTACAGGCTTTTAAAAAAGAAAACACACACACAGCAACAGTATACACATAGAACTTTATTTACACACATAAATACAGACAATTAGGAAAGGGAAGGGGTAGCAGAAATTGAGACATATACAGGGGAATTGGGGTTTTCCACAAGTTGGGCATCAGGGGAGGAAGGTATTGAGATCTCATCATACCGTCTTTGTTTACAGGGAATTTGTGGGGATGGTTGTCTGGGGCAAGGGGGAGGGGTACAGCTGCAGGTGTGGCAGTGGTATTTAATATTGTCCATTATATGTCTCTGTACAAAATCTTTTAAGTCGCTTACACTGTTCATTAATTGGTCCAATTTTGCCTGAAGTCTCACTAGTTGATTTTGTACACTGTTATTTTGATTTTCTATGTGCCCATGGACTTGTGGAGGAGCTGCTGCTTCTGGGGCATTCCCTTCATTTCCTGTCTAGACTGCTAAAGAAAAAATATGTCTCAGGTACATGTGAAGCAATGTGTATTAATTCTCTTGCTTTTCAAACTGCACTGTGTACCAATGGAGTTATTGTCTTCACTCATTTCATCACCCGGGAAATTCTCTTCTTGCCATTTCTGTGTAAGATAAGAGAAATACTTTTTACTAGTATTGTTCACAGAACAAACTGCACAGTTATAGGAAACAATGTAGTGTACTTACCACTTTGTAGTACAGATCTAGTGTCAGTACTTTGCAGTTGTCCTGCTGACAGTTGCTTCTCAGTTTGTAATGCAGCATTAGGTAATACTGAGCTCATGGTAGCCAAAAAGACTTACCACAATAATCCGATCCTCAACGCCAAATCTGACACTAAAGAATTGTTCAGGATCCTAAAAGACACTGAATCTACCCCAGAACCACAGGGACAACACCCACCGTTAGATAATTCTTAGTGTCTACAAATCCAGAATGGAATGCACAACAAACTTCTTGGCATTAGAGCCGATATTGTACATAAACAGTCCGCCAAACCAGAATCTGCGTATAGTAAACCTTTTACTAGAAATCCCTCAATCACCGAATTTAATTTTCATTCAATCTCAGAGGCTGAATTAAAATCTACCATTGAACAACTCAAGCCCACTAAGTGTAAGGGCGATCCCTGCTCCTCCCTAATCATGAAATCTTGCCCTCCTCCACTGCTAAAAGCTATTTGCAATTTTGTTAATGCTTCCCTACGAGAGGGCTGCATCCCCGACAACCTTAAAACTGCCTGGATCATCCCCGTTCTTAAGAAGCCTGGACTTGCCCTTGATAATCCTCTTAACTATCGCCCAATCACCAACACGCAATTCCTTCTGAAAATACTCGATCGAGTAGCTTACTCAAAAATAGCCTCCCACTTTAACCAGCATCCCATCCTAAACATCTACTAGTCAGGCTTTAGGCAGGGGTAAGGTACTGAGAACTCCCTTTTAGATCTCAAGTGACGTCTACTTGCTAATATGGACAAAGGCCTAGCAACTCTTCTTGGGTCTCTGGATTTATCCGCAGCATTCGATTTGGTTGATTACCACACTTTGGTAGCCAGAATGACTGAGGTGGCCAATTTCTCTCCTTCACTGCATCATGGATTAATTCCTTCTTGTCTAACAGTCCAAGCAGAGTTTGTATCGGGCAATTTGCAGCGTACCCAATCCCGGTTCTCTTTGGGGTTCCTCAGTGTGCTAGTACCTCCCCCTGCCTTTATAACATCTATACTGCTCCCTTCTATAAGATGCTGAAGGAAGAAGGTATCTAATTTTCCAACTACGCCGATGATACCCAGGTCCTAGTAAAATTTCCTGTTGTATATTCCCAGGATGAACAAGAGCTAAATAGAATTTTCTCCCTTATTGAAAACTGGATGATGGCCAACAACCTTGCGTTAAACAAAAGCAAAACCGAACTCATGACCGTGGCCAATACAAACTCCCTTGCAAGTTTGGATCCCATGTTTAAATCATTTAGGCTAGGCCTTGTGGACATTTCTCCCCAACTTAAATTAAAAATATTAGGCATCGTCTTGGATCAGTCCCTCAACATGAGAGCCCACATTAGTAGCGTCATCTCTGCCTCGACTTATTATGTAAAAATCTGACCCACTTAAGACCTTTTAACTCGCAGGCAAATGCCAAGACCATTGTAAAACCCATAGTTGGGGCAAAGATCGATTACTCTGGCAGCCTCCTGGTCGGATTGAGAAAAACTGACTCCAATAGATGTCAAGTAGTCCAGAACGATGCTGTCCGGGTAGTTATGGGCCTGGTGCGGCGTGACCTTGTCTCATCTGCCCGACGTTCCTTACACTGGCTGCCGATCGAAGCCCGCGTTAAATTCAGAATACTAACGATTGTCTTTAAATGCCGACTTGGCATAATGCCCAAATACCTGCTTGATCAAATCCAAGACAAAGCTAACCCCAGGGTCCTTGGGTCTAGCAACCAGAACTTGCTATCTCTTCCACGCTGCAAACTCAAGAAGGTTGAGAATGGGGCCTTTTATACTGCAGCACCCAAACTCTGGAACATGTTTCCCCCATGCTTCGTCAGCCAGCCTCGGTCACCTCCTTTTAAGAAGATCCTCAAGACCCATCTCTTCTACTAATCATTCATTCTCTCACTCATATATGCTGATCGGGTACCACCACATCCTGATGTAGTGATCTTCTTCCCCATTTGTTTCATGTTTACATCCTTTTTCGTATTTGTTTTCTTGTCATGTCTCGCGCCCTCACGCCTTAGGGTTCATGGCTGTGCGTTATAAATTGAATAAAGTAAAGTAAAGGAAGCACAGGTTATTTTCCTGCTTGGTGCATTCCATTATGTTGCACGCTCTATGCAATTGCACTGCTGCTTTTACGAGTAAAGAGTTTTTAGACCTATTTCAGTTTTCCTTACAATTAACTTGTGTTTGTCTTTATAAAGATGTTCAGTTTCTTTGCTGTATGTTACCATAATGTGAAACAACCCCTGCGTATTTTGGGCAGTGTGGATGCTACCCGATGTCCGCGAACAGTTGCACAGTCTGCAGACTATGTGGTTATCAGCATTGGGTCATGGGGTTCACTATGTTGTATGGTACATCTATACAAATTAAGCGTAGCCTGGTAAAAACCTATGAAATTCAGTGAAAACACTTTGTTAAAGGGACGTTATGGTAAAGTTGTTCCAATAAAAACCTATCAAATTCGGCAAGAAAACTTTATTAAAGGGACGTTATGGTTCTGTTGCCCTAATGAAAACCTATCAAATTCAGCACAAAAACTTTGTTAAAGGGACGTTATATTTACCTTGCACTAATAACAACCTATCCATATTATGGTTTCAAGTAAAACCGAAAACCCCCAAAAATTTGCCAGTTATGGTAAGCTAAGCAACCATAACTCGTGCCACCACCGTGCACTGCAAAGACTAACACCCATGACATCAACGATGACATCACAAATGTCATTGATGACTTCACTGATGACATCACATGTGCAGTTACTTTTCATACAAAGTCTCTACAAGGGATTGTGATTGTAATGTTGGCAAACAACTGTCAGGGGTGATCGGAAGACATATCATGTGCTATGTATTTAATTAAGCAACGTATAGCTCTAAACCCCATTGTACTACGGAGTTCTTCCTGTATAGGAAACCTACTCGTGTAGAAACTGAGGCATTGTGTGCAGCATGCACCACAGAGGTGCAATAGTCATAATCTTGTAATGTTGGATAGTAAAATTATGAATGCTTTCGTATCAGAGTTTGGCATACTGTGAAACATTTAATAAGTAGCTGAGAATGCCTCATTTACGACATACTTGCACTACTACACACAGAACATAAAGAGACTACAACGTATAAAAGATGGAGAATATACAGGGATGGTAAAGTAAGGAATCAAGCAGCAGTATTATCAGAAACTGTAATTTAACTGATAATCTTCATGCACAGAAATGATTGCTGTGTTTGAGGCCTGGCTTTTCATCTATATATAAATCATATGATGCGACTGAACCCTAAGGAAAGTAGTGTAAGAATATATGAGAAGGGTAATGTCTACAAATATAGTACCTTTTTGAATGTTCAGTTCCTGACTGTCAGTGAAGAAAAGAACCTGGCCTTTATATGTCAGTGAACAAAAAAGAGGGAGTCAGACATGTGATGTCATCAATGGCAAGAATCTGCATACACCTGCCATCCACATCACAGTCCCAATACATAGCTTGAAATATTCCCCCTGGCAGCAATCACAATAAGCATGGGATGTCCCTCAAAGTCCCCATACTCCCTTTATCTGTGCTAGAATAAGAATAATAAACATGTGGTATTTTAGGGCTAGCCTTCGCAGTCCACGTGAGGGTGGTTGTGTTCTAGCATAGGTACAGGACTCAGTCTAACATCAGCAACTGCGACGAAGGTATCTGGTAGTTTACGTGCAGGACTCAGATCAGTAGACATATGAAAAAGGTACACACAGCAGAGTTCTGTATGTATTCTGGGCTAAGCAGCCTCGTGCTCAAGCATGAAGATAGGAGACAGATTGAAAACAACAGGGAAGGTACACATACCGTACCATCGGCAGTGGATACAGATTAGAAGCCTGCCGGAAGGCGCACGTATCAGAAAATAGGCAGAGATTAGAAGAGGGCCATTGTTTTTAAGTGGTATTGCCATGAATGTACCAAGAAACTAATGAGTTTGTGGTGTGAAATACCTGAATGGTCACAAAAATGATATATGAGGCTAGACTATAGCCAGTTAAGCCATGAGTGTGGCTTGTTTAAAGGGTGTCCAGTGATACAAGCGCCTGGGAAATGGCTGCCAGGGGGCAACATTTGCCAATAAATGCACCCTCACTAAAATCAAACATTTTCCCCAAATATTCTAGAATCTGAGTTTAGCATATAAAAATATACCCCTTCTTGAATATATGGGGAAAGTGTTCTAGGGGTCAGGAAAATAAAGTCACCTCCCTGGTGGCTTTTTCCAGGTGACATCATGAAATGAAAAGATATTTTATTTATATCGTGCTCGTACACAAGTGTTTCAGAGCGCGACCAGGCAAAAAGGGAGGGGAACAGGGAGAGAAAAGAAACAGAAAAAATAGAAAAAAAACAGTGATATTACTAGGACAGTGACATTTAAGAAAGCGCAAGTGCATGGGAAAGGAAAATGGGGGAAAAGGGCAAGGAAGGGGGTGGGGGGAGTGGAAAGTGGGAAGCAGAGGAGAGAAAACATAAATAAATATTAAATAGAATAAATAATAAATAAGGGCTTTAAACCATGGTAGTGCATCACATGGAACTGTTTGAAGAGCTTACCTGAGAAGTAACCGACTCTTGGTGACTGCATTTTTAAATATTTAGGGACTGGACATTTTGAAAGGTAAGACACTATGGGCCGATTCTTGAAACATTTACCTCACCATTTGTACATTAAAATCCACAAAGGGTATCAAAACTTGAGCCTCTTAGATGTGCACATTATGACATCGGGAGGATAGCTCAGGGGCAACGTGCTCGCCATGGAAGCAAGATGACACTGCGCGCCAGATGTTCGATCCCCAGGTCCGCGCTTAGAAACCTCTGGGTATTAAGCGCATTATAAATAACCTATCATAATCATCATTTTTCCCCATTTTGCGCATTTGTATGAATCAGGGGACATTTGTGCACATATTAAAGAGCAAAGCATCCCCAATTCACATAGGGAATGTGCTTTAAAATGCACAGAAAACTAAGACAGCCCTCTGCACATGCAGACGCAGGGAGGTGCTCATTGCATGGCAGTGTCTTTACTGACCGTTTCACACATTTTATTTTTCTGTATCACAGCAGCGGTGTGAGATCCTACTGTCCCACTCCCATTTCTATTCCCCCAAACAGCGCTCTTCTGTCCAGGTTACCTTCAACCCAAATGGCCTAGAAGATGGAAGGAAAGGGCAGGCGATGGACTAAACAATGCCACCAGAATGTGAGAAAGCAACCATTTCACTGAAGAAAGTCCAGTACTGTGCAATCGATCGGTCCAGGATCACAGTCTCATCCTCTGGCAATGCAGGGGTAAGAGCCTTAGCACGTTGGTTTCTGTGTCCTAATTTGTTTACGTAAACCACCTCTACCAACTAACTCATTATGCTCTACATTGGGGACAGTCAATAGTCCGGCACCATAATGATGCTATGCTAGTTTTGCAGGTATGTTTTTCTGTTGCAGTAAGTGTTGCTATCAACAGTGCCAAATATCAACCTCACAAAGAGGACAGAGTTGGCAGGATTGGGTACTATGATGTGTCATATTAACACAGATCTCTGCAACAAACACTAAACCCACCGAGCTATCGCGTTAACCATGGGGGCACTCAAACGTATCAATATTCATTTCAACTTCAATTATTGCCTTTGATCAAACGTGCCACGCACGCTGTGCTATAGTGAATGCTGGGGGTATTGCACTGAACACGGAATGCATTATGGTACCAGTTGAGCCGATCCCAGCACTGTTATCTGAAACAGTCGGAGCAGGCAGCAGCACATCCTGGCCACATGCCTGGCGCAATACCATGTAAAGCGTGTAGGGGGCAGACCGCAGGGAGGCAATGATTGTATCATTCAAACCCGCAGGAGAGCTGAAGGCCAGTGCCGGGATCTTCGTGTTCAAACAGCAGCTCAGGGTCACAATGGGAGCGGCGTGCAATCACGCTCCCTGTAGCCAGATAGCACCCTGCCCATCCCTGCTTGGGGTCCCGGTGTCAATGGAGGGGAATGAGGTACTGGTGGCCTGCGGGAGTGGAGAACGCCAGCCTGATGGTGCCAGCAATCAAGCGATGACCCCCTGTAAGTGCGCATACATAGAGAAGTAGGCGTTGATGGGGATTTGCATATAACTGCATAGATGGGATTGGCAGTGACATCCATGCTGCGCAAGCGCCCCACCCCCCACAACGCCCGGGCAGTTCCTCCCCTGGTAACCCTCTCGTGATGGCCCTGCTTACCACATCTTGCCATAGAATATATGTACGGGTGATATTTATAACTTTTATTATAGAGAAGGGTGGCAACCAATTGCAAGCAATCATCACAGGGATCACCTACTTTTGTGCATGTAATGATCAGATTACTTAGTGGTAATCCTCATGACTCCAAGACCTACTCTTCCTCATCACAGTATTCTATTTATGAGGCACCAGCCTCCATGACAGGCCCTTCCTTTCCAATTAAAGGCTCTGGGAGGGAGGTTCCGAACCTCCCTCAACCCACAATCCGTAGCTAACCTTTGACCTTTACCAGTGAGTAATCTGATCGTTACATGCATATCCCCATCCTTGTCCCATGTCTTTGCTTCTGAGGAGTACTAAACACATTGACTATTGAGCCTATGAAACCTCACACAAATGCAATGTATGCTGCTACAACCCCATTACCCATAACAGACTCCTGACACCCACTTTCTTCAGTGAGGGCAAGAACTGAACACACCGCAGCAAAGGCACAGGCTGCCTGACTGGCCGCACTCCGACTCTAATGTCCGGTGAACATGCTCAGGTGAGCCCATATAGCCACACTGTATATCTCCGGCAGAGAGACACTTTATTAATTAGCCCAGGACGTGGCGCCACGACTCTGGTCGACCTCCCCTGAACCTTCAGCAGTGGAACAGCTGCTACTGCATAGGCCATGCAAATGGCAACATGTGTCTGTTGACTGACAGTAACGCACAGGCTGTCTTGTCAGCCCCCGATTCCCCAAATGTCTCAGACAAGTTGTCCACCCTCCCTGCTGTCCTCCCAATGTACATGAATACCACCCACCTAACCTCCAACTTATCCCAACCAGCCTCCTCCAGAGTAGACTGGTTCAGATGAAAGGCCGGAGGCATAATATCTTGTGACTTATGGAAAGTGGAAACCACTTTTGGAAGAAAATCAGCTACATCGAAGAACTAACTCCTCAGCTACGCTCCTCTGAAAAGACTCTATACATAACAGTGCCCCAGTCACCCCCAGCCTAGGTGCTGCAAGGATAGCAACTAAAAGAAAAACCCATTTCCGGCGTCAGCAATTTCAAATCATTTTTCTCCACCATCTCAAATGTTGGACGCAAAAACTTCACAGGTTTGGGGAAGAGAGCAGCTTCACAAAAGATGTTCCACCAGAGTCTCTCCCTCAGAGTTTCCCTTCCAAACCAACCATTGAACCGAGGACACTTTGACCCCTCCCAAACACGAGCCACTATGGGTATTCCAGTAGGATTCACGTGGGTGACATTGCTAGTTCCAGCAGAAGGGGGGAACTACTCGTCTGGGCCAGTAAGACACCACCAGAATCATCTCCATCCTGCTATCCAGGCGTTTGCTCAACACCGCCAGAGCCAACGGAAGACATACATACAAGAGGCCTCCTGGGCAACCCATGGAGATTGCATCCACCCCACCGAAGCCCCTGCTCAGGAGCCTGCAGCAGAAAAGAGGGAGCTGGGCGTGGGAAAGTGATCCAGGTAGGGAGAACCAAACCTCACCTCCATCCAATACGAGCAACAGTACGGCCAGAAGGTCATATGTCAAAACCTGCCCCGGATTCTTAGTACACGAGGAAACACAATGGTTCCAATGCCCATCGTGACATTTTAAGCTGCTGGCCTCCTGGGCTGCTGAATTGAACGAGCTACCTGCTGCAGCCACTTTCCCTTCTCCAGGCAGGGGGATCCAAATCTACCACAGCCTTCCTGGAATGGAAGTCTGGTGCTCCAGACTTGCTCTAAGTGGGAGAACCGAAGCCACCACCCAAGTTCACCAGAGCACGCCAGAACCAGCACAGAACCTCCACCCACTCAGACCACTCCCCGCAACTGTCATGTGCTTGCTGTACCTCTGACCAATGCCACTGCAACACAGTGATGCCCGCATCCACCGGAAGCTGGGCGGGGCCAGCCATTCATTGCAGATCACTCACATCTCCACAGTTAAGGGCCAACCCAACCCCGGTGTCACCCTAAAAGAATCCTCTGCGAAGTGCCAGTAAAGAACAAGGGCTGTGCACTGCATTCCCCTTCCCCAACTGAGACCCCCCCTCCAATGCATTCCCCTTCCACTCACCCGTGTGTAGGGAAAGGTGCCCCCAAGCGTTGGCCCTCAAAGCTCAGGTGCGAGAGGATGCAGGCACATTTTAGCCAAGGGTTGTGGGTGGAAGGAGCTGTTTTACCTACAGGGGGCGGCACTGTCACTAGAAAAAAAAGGCTCCTGTCATGGAGCCTGGTGCCTCAGTGCGCAAAATACTGGGACGAGGAAGATGGGATGTGGGGCTAATAGTAATCTTAATGTCCACTTTTTGGGAATGCTGCTCCCATGCAGTTGCCATATTCAAGATAATTCCATGGGACTGCTGCTCTACGCGCCGCCACATTGGCAACATTGATATAGAAATACGCCATGATCTGCTGCCACTGTCCCGGTACTACAATAAGACTCCTGCACTGCACAGAGCCCCTGGCACAGCACCACCACAGTATCTGATGCCTATACGCATAGGTTAGTCCATTTGATGCCACATGCCCCACTGCACTATACTGTGCCACGTTCACGTCATTAGTGTAAGGATAACACCTATAAAATACCATATTACAGCATGACCACGAGATGAAGCTGTGTCGAGCCCATGGGAAGGCCACACTGTATGATGCACGTTCACAGCATCACCAACGAACAGCAGGAATACTGCACTATGTGGTGCCCCCTCCAACAGCACTGACATCAGAATATTACATTCGTGCCACTGTCGCAGCGTGCCAATAGGACGGCCTCACTTCACAGTGCCGCACTGACCGCATGAGGACACAACGCCATCCAGTGTCGCATTCACAACATTACCGTTGACACTGCACTATAGGGTGCCACAACTTCAGTATTAGAATGGCAGTACTGCGCGATGCCGTGCTGTATTCACAGAATTATTATGCGAACACAGAGCTACCCCGTGAGCCTGATAGGCACACGGCATAAACCTAGACATTCTGTACCGCAAAGCCCAAAACATGGCGCGAGGCGCGATGCAAGGGCTGAGCTGTTGCATTGCGTGCTCTACGGTCCCGCCCTCGCGCCAGGCTCTTCCTCGACTCGGTGCAGCGAGTGTTGTGAGAAATAAGATCCCTTTGTGGTCAATTAGCAGGCTCGTTTTGCATTAAGTGGAGCATGTTATATCATACAAGCCGCGCAGTGAGTGGAAAAGTCGCACCGCCAGGGGACCCGAACTCGGATGAATCTCATTAACGATGGATCGGTGATGTTTATTATTGGTGCAGAGATGTGGCTCTCGCCAGACCTCGGAGAGACTTCCAGGGAGGAAGTGAAGGGTTGGCAGCAAGTTGGGCTGTGCCAAGAGAGAGTGCACAAGAGGATTGTGCAAGGAGCAAGTCCTAGGAGAGTGTGCAGAAGAGGGCTGTGCAAGGAGCAAATTCTAGGAGTGTACAGAAGAGATCGCTGCAAAGAGCGAGTCCTAGGAGAGTGTGCAGAAGAGGGCTGTGCAAGAAGCGAGTGCTAGGAGAGTTTGCAGAAAAGGACTCTGCAAGGAGCGGGCCCTAGGAGAGTGTGCAGAAGAGGGCAGTGCAAGGAGCGAGTCTTAGGAGAGTGTGCAGAGCAGGGTTCTGCAAGAAATGAGTATTAGGAGCCGACGTCGGGATTGTGCGCAGAAGAGGGCTCTGCAAGGAGCGAGTCCTAGGAGAGTGTGCAGAAGAGGTCTGTGCAAGGAGCGAGTCCTAGGAGAGTGTGCAGAAGAGGGCAGTGCAAGGAGCGAGTGCTAGGAGGGAGTATCAGGAGTGTGTGCAGAAGAGGACTGTGCAAAGAGCGAGTCCTACGAGAGTGTGAAGAAGAGGGCTGTGCAAGGAGCGAGTCCTAGGAGAGTGTGCAGAAGAGCACTGTGCAAGGAGCCAGTCCTAGGAGAGTGTGCAGAAGAGGGCTGTGCAAAGAGCGAGTCCTAGGAGAGTGTGCAGAAGAGGGCTGTGCAAGGAGCGAGTCCTAGGAGAGTGTGCAGAAGAGGGCTGTGCTAGGAGCGCGTCCTAGGAGAGTGTGCAGAAGAGGGCTGTGCAAGAAGCGAGTGCTAGGAGAGTGTGCAGAAAAGGACTCTGCAAGGAGCGGGTCCTAGGAGAGTGTGCAGAAGAGGGCTGTGCAAGGAGCGATTCCTAAGAGAGTGTGCAGAATAGGTCTGTGCAAGGAGTGAGTCCTAGGGGAGTGTGCAGAAAAGGGATGTGCATGGAGGGAGTGCTAGGAGAGTTTGCAGAAGGTGGTTGTGCATGGAGCACGTCCTAGGAGAGTGTGCAGAAGAGGGCTGTGCAAGAAGTGAGTGCTAGGAGAGTGTGCAGAAGAGGACTCTGCAAGGAGCGAGTCCTAGGAGAGTGTGCAGAAGAGGGCTGTGCAAGGAGCGAGCCCTAGGAGAGTGTGCACAAGAGGACTGTGCAAGGAGCGAGTCCTAGGAGAGTGTGCAGAAGAGGGCCGTGCAAGGAGCGAGTGCTGGGAGGGAGTGTAGGGAGTGTGTGCAGAAGAGGGCTGTGCAAAGAGCGAGTCCTAGGAGAGTGCGCAGAAGAGGGCTGTGTAAGGAGTGAGTCCGAGGAGAGTGTGCAGAAGAGGGCTGTGCAAAGAACGAGTCCTAGGAGAGTGTGCAGAAGAGGGCTGTGCAAGGAGCAGGTCCTAGGAGAGTGTGCAGAAGAGGGATGTGCAAGGAGCGGATCCTAGGAGAGTGTGCAGAAGAGGGCAGTGCAAGGAGCGAGTGCAAGGAGGGAGTGTCAGGAGTGTGTGCAGAAGAGGACTGTGCAAAGAGCGAGTCCTAGGAGAGTGTGCAGAAGAGGGCTGTGCAAGGAGCAAATTCTAGGAGTGTACAGAAGAGATCGCTGCAAAGAGCGAGTCCTAGGAGAGTGTGCAGAAGAGGGCTGTGCAAGAAGCGAGTGCTAGGAGAGTTTGCAGAAAAGGACTCTGCAAGGAGCGGGTCCTAGGAGAGTGTGCAGAAGAGGGCTGTGCATGGAGCGAGTCTTAGGAGAGTGTGCAGAGCAGGGTTCTGCAAGAAATGAGTATTAGGAGCCGACGTTGGGATTGTGCGCAGAAGAGGGCTCTGCAAGGAGCGAGTCCTAGGAGAGTGTGCAGAAGAGGTCTGTGCAAGGAGCGAGTCCTAGGAGAGTGTGCAGAAGAGGGCAGTGCAAGGAGCGAGTGCTAGGAGGGAGTATCAGGAGTGTGTGCAGAAGAGGACTGTGCAAAAAGCGAGTCCTACGAGAGTGTGAAGAAGAGGGCTTGCAAGGAGCAAGTCCTAGGAGAGTGTGCAGAAGAGCACTGTGCCAAGAGCGAGTCTTAGGAGAGTGTGCCGAAAAGGGCTGTGCAAGGAGCCAGTCCTAGGAGAGTGTGCAGAAGAGGGCTGTGCAAAGAGCGAGTCCTAGGAGAGTGTGCAGAAGAGGGCTGTGCAAGAAGCGAGTCCTAGGAGAGTGTGCAGAAGAGGGCTGTGCTAGGAGCGAGTCCTAGGAGAGTGTGCAGAAGAGGGCTGTGCAAGAAGCGAGTGCTAGGAGAGTGTGCAGAAAAGGACTCTGCAAGGAGCGGGTCTTAGGAGAGTGTGCAGAAGAGGGCTGTGCAAGGAGCAATTCCTAAGAGAGTGTGCAGAATAGGTCTGTGCAAGGAGCGAGTCCTAGGGGAGTGTGCAGAAAAGGGATGTGCATGGAGGGAGTGCTAGGAGAGTTTGCAGAAGAGGGTTGTGCATGGAGCACGTCCTAAGAGAGTGTGCAGAAGAGGGCTGTGCAAGAAGTGAGTGCTAGGAGAGTGTGCAGAAGAGGACTCTGCAAGGAGCGAGTCCTAGGAGAGTGTGCAGAAGAGGGCTGTGCAAGGAGCGAGCCCTAGGAGAGTGTGCACAAGAGGACTGTGCAAGGAGCGAGTCCTAGGAGAGTGTGCAGAAGAGGGCCGTGCAAGGAGCGAGTGCTAGGAGGGAGTGTAGGGAGTGTGTGCAGAAGAGGGCTGTGCAAAGAGCGAGTCCTAGGAGAGTGCGCAGAAGAGGGCTGTGTAAGGAGTGAGTCCGAGGAGAGTGTGCAGAAGAGAGCTGTGCAAAGAACGAGTCCTAGGAGAGTGTGCAGAAGAGGGCTGTGCAAGGAGCGAGTCCTAGGAGAGTGTGCAGAAGAGGGATGTGCAAGGAGCGGATCCTAGGAGAGTGTGCAGAAGAGGGCAGTGCAAGGAGCGAGTGCAAGGAGGGAGTGTCAGGAGTGTGTGCAGAAGAGGACTGTGCAAAGAGCGAGTCCTAGGAGAGTGTGCAGAAGAGGCTTGTGCAAGGAGCGAGTCCTAGGAGAGTGTGCAGAAGAGCACTGTGCCAAGAGAGAGTCCTAGGAGAGTGTGCTGAAAACGGCTGTGCAAGGAGCCAGTCATAGGAGAGCATGCAGAAGAGGGCTGTGCAAGGAGCGAGTCCTAGGAGGGAGTATCGAGAGTGTGTGCAGAAGAGGGTTGCTCAAGGAGCGAGTCCAGGGGAGAGTGCACAAGAGGGTTGTGCAAGGAGAGAGTCCTAGGAGAGTGTGCACAAGAGGGCTGTGCAAGGAGCAAGTCCTAGGAGAGTGTGCAGAAGAGGGCCGTGCAAGGAGCGAGTGCTTGGAGGGAGTGTCAGGAGTGTGTGCAGAAGAGGGCTGTGCAAGTAGCGAGTACTAGGAGAGCGTGCAGAAGAGGGCTGTGCAAGGAGCAAATCCTAGGAGTGTACAGAAGAGGGCGGTGCAAGGTGCGAATCCTAGGAGAGTGTGCAGAAGAGGGCTGTGCAAAGAGCGTGTCCTAGGAGAGTGTGCATTAGAGGGTGTTGCAAGGAGCGAGTCCTAGGAGGGTGTGCAGAAGAGGGCTGTGCAAAGAGCGAGTCCTAGCAGAGTGTGCAGAAGAGGGCTGTGCAAGGAGCGAGTCCTAGAGAGTGGGCAGAAGAGGGATGTGCAAGAAGCGAGTCCTAGGAGATTGTACACAAGAGGGATGTGCAAGGAGCGAGTCCTAGGAGAGTGTGCACAAGAGGGCTGTGCAAGGAGCGAGTCCTAGGAGAGCGTGAACAAGAGGGCTGTGCAAGGAGTGAGTCCTAGGAGAGTGTGCAGAAGAGCACTGTGCAAGGAGCGAATCCTAGGAGAGTGTGCAGAAGAGGGCTCTGCAAGGAGCGTGTCCTAGGAGAGTGTGCAGAAGAGGGATGTGCAAGGAGCGAATCCTAGAAGAGTGTGCAGAAGAGGGCAGTGCAAGGAGGGAGTGTCGGGAGTGTGTGCAGAAGAGGGCTGTGCAAAGAGCGAATCCTAGGAGAGTGTGAAGAAGAGCGCTGTGCAAAGAGAGAGTCCTTGGTGAGTGTGCAGAAGAGGCCTGTGCAAGGAGCGAGTCCTAGGAGAGTGTGCAGAAGAGCACTGTGCCAAGAGCGAGTCCTAGGAGAGTGTACCGAAAAGGGCTGTGCAAGGAGCCAGTCCTAGGAGAGTATGCAGAAGAGGGCTGTGCAAGGAGCGAGTCCTAGGAGGGAGTGTCGGGAGTGTGTGCAGAAGAGGGCTGTGCAAAATGCGAGTGCTAGGAGAGTGTGCAGAAAAGGACTCTGCAAGGAGCGGGTCCTAGGAGAGTGTGCAGAAGAGGGCTGTGCAAGGAGCGATTCCTAAGAGAGTGTGCAGAATAGGTCTGTGCAAGGAGCGAGTCCTAGGGGAGTGTGCAAAAAAGGGATGTGCATGGAGCGAGTGCTAGGAGAGTGTGCAGAAGAGGGTTGTGTATGGAGCATGTCCTAGGACAGTGTGCAGAAGAGGGCTGTGCAAGAAGTGAGTGCTAGGAGAGTATGCAGAAGAGGACTCTGCAGGGAGTGAGTCCTGGGAGAGTGTGCAGAAGAGGGCTGTGCAAGGAGCGAGCCCTAGGAGAGAGTGCACAAGAGGACTGTGCAAGGAGCGAGTCCTAGGAGAGTGTGCTGAAGAGGGCTGTGCCAGGAGCGAGTCCTAGGATGGAGTGTTGGGAGTGTGTGCAGAAGAGGGCTGTTCAAGGAGCGAGTCCTAGGGGAGTGTGCACAAGAGGGATGTGCAAGAAGCGAGTCCTAGGAGATTGTACACAAGAGGGATGTGCAAGGAGCGAGTCCTAGTAGAGTGTGCACAAGAGGGCTGTGCAAGTAGCGAGTCCTAGGAGAGCGTGAACAAGAGGGCTGTGCAAGGAGCGAGTCCTAGGAGAGTGTGCAGAAGAGCACTGTGCAAGGAGCGAATCCTATGAGAGTGTGCAGAAGAGGGCTCTGCAAGGAGCGCGTCCTAGGAGAGTGGCAGAAGAGGGCTGTGCAAAGAGCGAGTCCTAGGAGAATGTGCAGAAGAGCACTGTGCAAGGAGCGAATCCTAGGAGAGTGTGCATAAGAGGGCTCTGCAAGGAGCGTGTCCTAGGAGAGTGTGCAGAAGAGAGATGTGCAAGGAGCGAATCCTAGGAGAGTGTGCAGAAGAGGGCAGTGCAAGGAGCGAGTGCAAGGAGGGAGTGTCGGGAGTGTGTGCAGAAGAGGGCTGTGCAAAGAGCGAGTCCTTGGCGAGTGTGCAGAAGAGGCCTGTGCAAGGAGCGAGTCCTAGGAGAGTATGCAGAAGAGCACTGTGCCAAGAGCGAGTCCTAGGAGAGTGTACCGAAAAGGGCTTTGCAAGGAGCCAGTCCTAGGAGAGTATGCAGAAGAGGGCTGTGCAAAATGCGAGTGCTAGGAGAGTGTGCAGAAAAGGACTCTGCAAGGAGCGGGTCCTAGGAGAGTGTGCAGAAGAGGGCTGTGCAAGGAGCGATTCCTAAGAGAGTGTGCAGAAGAGGTCTGTGCAAGGAGCGAGTCCTAGGGGAGTGTGCAGAAGAGGGCTGTGCAAGGAGCGAATCCTAGGAGAGTGTGCAGAAGAGGGCTCTGCAAGGAGCGCGTCCTAGGAGAGTGGCAGAAGAGGGCTGTGCAAAGAGCGAGTCCTAGGAGAATGTGCAGAAGAGCACTGTGCAAGGAGCGAATCCTAGGAGAGTGTGCATAAGAGGGCTCTGCAAGGAGCGTGTCCTAGGAGAGTGTGCAGAAGAGAGATGTGCAAGGAGCGAATCCTAGGAGAGTGTGCAGAAGAGGGCAGTGCAAGGAGCGAGTGCAAGGAGGGAGTGTCGGGAGTGGGTGCAGAAGAGGGCTGTGCAAAGAGCGAGTCCTAGGAGAGTGTACAGAGGAGGGCTGTGCAAGTAGAGAGTCCTAGGAGAGTGTGCAGAAGAGGGCTGTGCAAAGAACGAGTCCTAGGAGAGTGTACAGAGGAGGGCTGTGCAAGGAGAGAGTCCTAGGAGAGTGTGCAGAAGAGGGCTGTGCAAAGAGCGAGTCCTAGGAGAGTGTACAGAGGAGGGCTGTGCAAGGAGAGAGTCCTAAGAGAGTGTGCACAAGAGGGCTGTGCAAGGAGCGAGTCCTAGGAGAGTGTGCAGAAGAGGGCCGTGCAAGGAGCGAGTACTTGGAGGGAGTGTCGGGAGTGTGTGCAGAAGAGGGCTGTGCAAAGAGCGAGTCCTAGGAGATTGTGCAGAAGAGGGCTGTGCAAGTAGCGAGTACTAGGAGAGCGTGCAGAAGAGGGCTGTGCAAGGAGCAAATCCTAGGAGTGTACAGAAGAGGGCGGTGCAAGGTGCGAATCCTAGGAGAGTGTGCAGAAGAGGGCTGTGCAAAGAGCGTGTCCTAGGAGAGTGTGAATTAGAGGGCTGTGCAAGAAGCGAGTCCTAGGAGAGTGTGCAGAAGAGCACTGTGCCAAGAGCGAGTCCTAGGAGAGTGTGCCGAAAAGGGCTGTGCAAGGAGCCAGTCCTAGGAGAGCATGCAGAAGAGGGCTGTGCAAGGAGTGAGTCCTAGGAGGGAGTGTCGGGAGTGTGTGCAGAAGAGGGCTGTTCAAGGAGTGAGTCCTAGGGGAGTGTGCACAAGAGGGTTGTGCAAGGAGCGAGTCCTAGGAGAGTTTGCACAAGAGGGCTGTGTAAGGAGCGAGTCCTAGGAGAGTGTGCAGAAGAGGGCCGTGCAAGGAGCGAGTGCTAGAAGGGAGTGTTGGGAGTGTGTGCAGAAGAGGCTGTGCAAAGAGCAAGTCCTAGGAGAGTGTGCAGAAGAGCACTGTGCAAGGAGCGAATCCTAGGAGAGTGTGCAGAAGAGGGCTCTGCAAGGAGCGAGTCCTAGGAGAGTGTGCCGAAAAGGGCTGTGCAAGGAGCCAGTCCTAGGAGAGCATGCAGAAGAGGGCTGTGCAAGGAGCGAGTCCTAGGAGGGAGTGTCGGGAGTGTGTGCAGAAGAGGGCTGTTCAAGGAGTGAGTCCTAGGGGAGTGTGCACAAGAGGGTTGTGCAAGGAGCGAGTCATAGGAGAGTTTGCACAAGAGGGCTGTGTAAGGAGCGAGTCCTAGGAGAGTGTGCAGAAGAGGGCCGTGCAAGGAGCGAGTGCTAGGAGGGAGTGTCGGGAGTGTGTGCAGAAGAGGGCTGTGCAAAGAGCGAGTCCTAGGAGAGTGTGCAGAAGAGGGCTGTGCAAAGAGCGAGTCCTAGGAGAGTGTGCAATAGAGGGCTGTGCAAAGAGCGGGTCCTAGGAGAGTGTGCAGAAGAGGGCTGTGCAAGGAGCGAGTCCTAGGAGAGTGGGCAGAAGAGGGCTGTGCAAGAAGCGAGTCCTAGAAGAGTGTGCACAAGAGGGATGTGCAAGGAGCGAGTCCTAGGAGAGTGTGCACAAGAGGGCTGTGCAAGGAGCGAGTCATACGAGAGTGTGCAGAAGAGAACAGTGATAGGAGTGAGTGCTAGAAGGGAGTGTCGGGAGTGTGTGCTGAAGAGGGCTGTGCAAGGAGCGAGTCCTAGGAGAGTGTGCAGAAGAGCACTGTGCAAGGAGCGAATCCTAGGAGAGTGTGCAGAAGAGGGCTGTGCAAAGAGCGAGTCCTAGGAGAATGTGCAGAAGAGGGCTCTGCAAGGAGCGCGTCCTAGGCGAGTGTGCAGAAGAGGGCTGTGCAAAGAGCGAGTCCTAGGAGAATGTGCAGAAGAGCACTGTGCAAGGAGCGAATCCTAGGAGAGTGTGCAGAAGAGGGCTCTGCAAGGAGCGTGTCCTAGGAGAGTGTGCAGAAGAGGGATGTGCAAGGAGCGAATCCTAGGAGAGTGTGCAGAAAAGGGCAGTGCAAGGAGCGAGTGCAAGGAGGGAGTGTCGGGAGTGTGTGCAGAAGAGGGCTGTGCAAAGAGCGAGTCCTAGGAGAGTGTGAAGAAGAGGGCTGTGCAAAGAGAGAGTCCTTGGCCAGTGTGCAGAAGAGGCCTGTGCAAAGAGCGAGTTCTAGGAGAGTGTGCAGAAGAGGACAGTGAAAGGAATGAGTGCTAGAAGGGAGTGTCAGGAGTGTGTGCAGAAGAGGGCTGTGCAATGAGCGAGTCCTAGGAGAGTGTGCAGAAGAGGGCTGTGCAAAGAGCAAGTCCTAGGAGAGTGTGCAGAAGAGCACTGTGCAATGAGCGAATCCTAGGAGAGTGTGCAGAAGAGGGCTCTGCAAGGAGCGGTCCTAGGAGAGTGTGCAGAAGAGGGCTCTGCAAGGAACGCGTCGTAGGAGAGTGTGCAGAAGAGGGATGTGCAAGGAGCGAATCCTAGGAGAGTGTGCAGAAGAGGGCAGTGCAAGGAGGGAGTGTCGGGAGTGTGTGCAGAAGAGGGCTGTGCAAAGAGCAAGTCCTAGGAGAGTGTGAAGAAGAGGGCTGTGCAAAGAGTGAGTCCTTGGAGAGTGTGCAGAAGAGGCCTGTGCAAGGAGCGAGTCCTAGGAGAGTGTGCAGAAGAGCACTGTGCCAAGAGCGAGTCCTAGGAGAGTGTGCTGAAAAGGGCTGTGCAAGGAGCCAGTCCGAGGAGAGCATGCAGAAGAGGGCTGTGCAAGGAGCGAGTCCTAGGGGAGTGTGTACAAGAGGGTTGTGCAAGAAGTGAGTCCTAGGAGAGTTTGCAATAGAGGGCTGTGTAAGGAGCGAGTTCTAGGAGAGTGTGCAGAAGAGGGCCGTGCTAGGAGCGAGTGCTAGGAGGGAGTGTCGGGAGTGTGTGCAGAAGAGTGCTGTGCAAAGAGCGAGTCCTAGGAGAGTGTGCAGAAGAGGGCTATGCAAGTAGCGAGTCCTAGGAGAGCGTGCAGAAGAGGGCTGTGCAAGGAGCAAATCCTAGGAGTGTACAGAAGAGGGCGGTGCAAGGTGCGAATCCTAGGCGAGTGTGCAGAAGAGGGCTGTGCAAAGAGTGAGTCCTAGGAGAATGTGCAATAGAGGGCTGGGCAAGGAGCGAGTCCTAGGAGAGTGTGCAGAAGAGGGCTGTGCAAAGAGCAGGTCCTAGGAGAGTGTGCAGAAGAGGGCTGTGCAAGTAGGAGTCCTAGGAGAGTGGGCAGAAGAGGGCTGTGCAAGAAGCGAGTCCTAGGAGAGCGTGCACAAGAGGGATGTGCAAGGAGTGAGTCCTAGGAGAGTGTGCACAAGAGGGCTGTGCAAGGAGCGAGTCCTAGGAGAGCATGAACAAGAGGGCTGTGCAAGGAGCGAGTCCTACGAGAGTGTGCAGAAGAGGACAGTGCAAGGAGTGAGTGCTAGAAGGGAGTGTCAGGAGTGTGTGCAGAAGAGGGCTGTGCAACGAGCGAGTCCTAGGAGAGTGTGCAGAAGAGGGCAGTACAAAGAGCGAGTCCTAGGAGAGTGTGCAGAAGAGGTCTTTGCAAGGAGTGAATCCTAGGAGAGTGTGCAGAAGAGGGCTCTGCAAGGAGCGCGTCCTAGGAGAGTGTGCAGAAGAGGGCTCTGCAAGGAGCACGTCCTAGGAGAGTGTGCAGAAGAGGGCTGTGTAAGGAGCGAGTTCTAGGAGAGTGTGCAGAAGAGTGCTGTGCACAGGCCTTCATTTGTAAGAAAATGAATGCCGGGGCCCAAATATTTTCTAGCACACCTGTGATACTACTGGCCGGAAAGCTCCCTGCCCACTGCTTCCAACAACCATGGTAGCGCCATACAGTTTCAACCTATTTGCGGGTCAAAGTTGCAACTCCCACTCGTCCAGTGGGGGTGATGGATGCACTGACTATGGCCGTTGTGCGATTTACAGATACCAATCAACATACAGATAAATGTTTTTTTTAAACACATCGTTGTCAACATATTGCTCTGTTTCTATCGGAGTCAAGTGGAACCTGTTGACCATCTATCCACAGAATAAAAGAGCAAACATGCTTTCCCCTATGACAAATTGATGGACAAATGCAGGCAAAATCATTACTGAACTGATGAACATGCTTATCAAACACTGCTTTAAGATCTTCCTGTATAGGTTGCCAGCCCATTTCGACATTGGCCTTTTCACTGACCTTGTCCATATGTTGGGCCGGTGACTGTCTTGTTATTGTGACCCCCAACCATCTGTTCCAGGGCTGCTGGTTATAACAGGAGACAATTTGCACCAATGTCATGCAAGCGGAGTGGAGCAGTGTGCGGGCATGACCAGCATGAGTGCCCAGCATTGTCACCTTCCCAATCGTTGTTATTCATGAACATGGATAATTAGCCCTCCCAACCTGGGTCATCAGGTCTGTGAATAACAATGAGCCAGACCAGTGCACATTCTTGTTGCTTGTTGTCTTACTATGACTGACTCACAGTTAAAATAATAAAGATGTCAATACACCACATCATTACCAAACTGGACTCAGAAATGAGTGATGGGGCAGGGTCCTGGCAAACACCCCTACAATTAAGCACTGACTGTGCAAGAAGTGAGTGCTAGGAGAGTGTGCAGAAGAAGACCCTGCAAGGATTGAGTGAGAGCCAGAAAGTGCCTGAAGAGTGCGCAAGGCACAGCTGTGCCAGAAGAGTGCGCAAGAGAAGACTGTGCAAGCAATGAGATGGCTGTACCAGAAGGGTGCACAAGAGAGGACTGTGCAAGCAGTGAGAGGCAAGAGAGAAGAGAGTATGCAGAAAAAGACTGTGCAAGGAGTGAGTGGAAGCCTGGAGAGGGGGCAATGCATAGATGTGCCAAAGAGTGTGCAAGAGGGACTGTGC
This sequence comes from Ambystoma mexicanum, assembly GCF_040938575.1. Classification (NCBI taxonomy): domain Eukaryota; kingdom Metazoa; phylum Chordata; class Amphibia; order Caudata; family Ambystomatidae; genus Ambystoma; species Ambystoma mexicanum. Next base: position 353,002,581 of record NC_090926.1, read on the forward strand.
AAGGTGTGAGTCTTAAGCCAGGATGTGCCAGACGTGACCAGAAGCGGACTATGTAAGGATTAGGTGGAAGCCGTGATGTTCCAGGAGAATGTCCAGAAGAAGGCAACAGTAGAGCTTGCAAGAGAGGATTGTGCAAGTAGGAAGTGCAAACCAGGATTTGCTAGGATAGTGTTAAGAAGAGCACTTCAGTAGAGTGTAATAGAGAGGGCTGTGCATGGAGCGAGTGTAAGCTGGGATCTGCCAGGAAAGTGGGCAGAAGAGGACTGTGCAACGAGTGATTAGAAACCGGGTTGTGCAATGAGACTGTGCACAGTAGGACGCTGCAGGGAGTTAATTAATTAATTCATTTATTTTGCATTTATTTCAGTTCACAAAACCCAGAGGCATCTAGGCATTAGTTACAGACAGTTAAAGACAGTGCATAGTTCATGGCACAGTTCATAAGTGCAGGAAAACGCATATAGGTAACGTATGTGTATGCATACTCATCTCATGGTGAGGGAGGCTGCTTCATGGACGCAGACAGGCAAGAGGTCCCAATATGAGTGTGTAAACATACTGGCACCGCCTCACCGCATGGAGCTGGGGACTGCTTCATGCATGCAGACAGGCAAGAGGTCACTACAGGTGTGTGTAAACATACTGGCAGAGCCTCACCTCATAGTGTGCATGCAGGGACGGGAATGGAGGGGAGGGGGGCCTAAACAACCTTTCCTCCCATACACAAGACTCTGGAAAAACCGATTTGTGTGAGGAATAAAGAGCAGTCTATTGGCCTGGGATCAAGGATGCCACATCAAAGAATAATTGCAAGGCACAAAGAGAGTCAAGAGGATAAGCCAAGTACGTAAGACATATTTCTCTTAGATTTAGAAAAAAAGAAAACATCTGTAAGTGCCAAGAACTGGACAGTCAAGGATGCAGAAAGCCTATGTGATTTAGAACAACCAAGTCTCCACAGGCCAAGAGGAGTAATGACACCCAGCTTAATTGAAAAAAATAGAACAAAATAAAAGGTCGAAAGGGTAAAAATCGTGGTCTCCTCACATGTGATTCAGAAGCTGAAAACAAGCGCTAGTCATTAAAGGGATAGCCCAGCAAAAAAATGTATTTAAAAAATAGATAAGCAACATTAAAAAAAATACTAGCACTTTTTTTAAAAACTTCCTATGTAAAATCTTGAGGTATTCAAGCTCAAAATTCGCAAAAGCAAGCACATGGGCATTCATTTTGTGAAATGGATGCCCGTCTGTGCTGGCTTTTGCTTTTGCTGCACTAATGAAGGAAAAGCCAGCCAGCTGTAGTAAACAAAAGCTACCCCTGGGTGGCTTTTCCTTCATTGGTGCTGTACGCTGAGGACGGGGACCGGAGACCAGATCAGGAAAGCTGCAGCTGAATCTCGGTAAGTGCTATTTATTTTTTTAAAACAATAAGCACTAGCTGCGTTTTTTTCCCTAGGTTTTCCGGGCAGGAGGAGCCCGGAAAACTTAGAAATAAAACCGCAGCTTTAAAAACGTTGTATTTATGTTTGCGGTCACTTTTGAAGCGACCACAAACATAAATACAATGTTGTGTTTGAAAACGCTACGGTTTTTCTTTCCAAGTTTCTCAGGTTCCTCCGGCTCGGAGGAGTGTGGAAGTATGTGGAAGTATACCGCATGGACGGATGTCATCCTCTGCATGGACATCATGAAATGTTAAATTGAATATGACAAAGGCAAAGTGAGGTCATAAAGAGGATGTATGAACCTACACTGAAATAATATGAAAATACTTAAGAGTAACAATGTAACTGAAGCACCAAAAGAAACTTGGGCCCTTCCTCTCCTCTATCTCTTTCTCTACCTGTGGTGTTCCCCAGGGGTCCAACCTCTCTCCCTGGCTCTTCAACCACTATCTGGCACTTCTTGCCCACCGCATAGCCACTCTCTGCTCCAACCTTCAGTGCTATATGACACTCAGCTCCCTTTTCAGGCTCCCTTCAGCCACCTCTTCTCCTTCTCTCATCTCTGACTGTCTGTCCACCATCCAGGAGTGGTGTGCCGCCAATGTTCTCTGCCTTAATGCCAGTAAGACTGAGATTCCCCTCATCAGCACACCTGCTCCCTCCTTTCCTGTCAATCTCTGGCCGACCTCTCTTGGCCCTCTTCCTGCTCCCACCTTAGAGGCTAAAAACCTCTGTGTCATCTTCGATTCCACACTTTCCTTCTCTCCTCACATCTCCAACATCTCTAAGAAGTCATACTACCAGCTGCACCTCCTTAGAGGTTCTCTTCCTTTCCTCTCCTTCCCCCAGAAGCTCACTGTCTCCAGAGCTCTGGATCTCTCTAGGCTGGACTACTGCAACAGCCTTTTTCTAAATCTGCCTGCCTCTACTCTCTGCCCCCTGCAACTCATCCAAAACAGGACTGCGAGACTTGTCCTTGGCCTCAAGCCCAGGGATCATATCTCTCCAGGACTGAAATCTCTGAACTGGTACCCATGACGGCGAGGATTAAGTTCAAAACCCTCTGCATTGTTCACAAGGCCTTCTGGGACCTGGGACCTCAATACCTTCAACTCTCTGTCAAAACCACTTCCCAAAGTTTCTTTACCCGGAGTCTCCTCACCTTGATCTTCACTAAGACTGGTGGCTTTCTGTCTTCTCCTCCATTCTTTCTGGGTCTTCTCCTCTTCCGTGTCCTTCTTAAGTAGTCCTTTACCCTTCTTGCGTTCGAAGAGATAGGGACGGTCTCCTCCGGAGGCCACCTTGACCGTTATTAGACTAAACCGTCAGGTGAACCCTGGGGAGTCCGCCCCTCCCACTACAGGGAAAAAGCCAGTAAGGCAGAAAAAACCCTGTGAGGCTGCCGGCGGGGATGGATTGGGTAACTTCCAGATGTACTAAAAGTCTTGAGAATAATGTCCAGTTGATAACTCCAAATATCACCGGAAACAGGACTTTGATTCCTTGGCAGGAACGAGGGTGCCTTGGATGAGGCACTGGAGTGAAGAGCCACGAAGGAAGACTAAACAGGCTTCCGAAGTATCCAACAGCGGCTCCGAAGACTGCTGATAGGGTAAGTTGGGATGGAGGGAGAGAATGTGAGGATACACCTGAGGAATGGAGAGTGGCCCAGAGTCCGTGGGAGAGCGAGAATGCGAGAGAGTAAGAATGAGAGAGAAGTGACTATGAGAGTGCGCGAATGCGAGGCAAGCGAATGCGAGAGAGAAAGCATAAAAGGGTAAGTGACTATGTGAGTGCGCGAATGCGAGGCAAGCGAATGCGAGAGAGAAAGAATGAAAGGGTAAGTGACTATGTGAGTGCGCGAATGCGAGGTAGAGTGAATGCGAGAGAGTCTGAATGAAAGAGCAAGTGTCTATGAGAGCGCGCGAATGCGCGGTCTAATGAATGCGAGAGTACGCGAAAGAAAAAACTAAGGGAGAAAGAGAAGGATGGAAAGACCGAAAGAAAAGGGGGAAGGCAAGAGAGAACGGCCGTCGCCAGGCGAGAGGGCGGCGGGCCGGTGAGAGTACCCAGGTAAACTAAAGAGGAGCTCGGGAGGTCAAAAGCTTTCGTCAGCACAAATCCGAAAGTAGCATAGCGAGTTGCAACGCAACTCGCAGGGGGGGCGTGGCTTCCTTAAATGCAGCGGCAACCAGAAAGACTAGACCGCTCACCGACAGACCAGATGGACCTAATAACGCCTCCATCTTGCCCATAACTTCCACGGTCTCAGCGGTGTGACACTCTCTTCCTCAATATCTTCCTTCCCGAGCTCTTTGCTCATCCGTCTCCAACTCCCTCAGGGTTAGTTGCTTCTCCAAGCAGCAAGTTGGTGGTAGATCTCTTTCTTTTTCTGGGGCCTCCCCCTGGAACAGCCTCCCTGCCTCTCTGAAACTTGAGGAGAACCATCTCTGGTTCCGGAAGCACCTCAAGACGTTTCTCTTTGCTTCTGCTTTTTCTCCTCCTCTCCCCTGCTTATCTCCTGGATGAATCTGAAACTGCACTGGTTACCTGGCCACCCTCTGATCTCGAGCCCAGGTCCCTCCCTGCCAGTTGCACACCTGCACTGCCCTCCTGTCAACCCTGCACTCGGGGACTGTTTCTGTATCTCGACAGCCCCTACTAGCACTTGACACCCGATGTCTGCACTTACCCTTGCACTTGCCACCTGCAGGCTGCACTTTTTGTTTATTGTCTTTATTTATTTTACTGTCATCCTATGTACTGCACTGTCCCCTCCTCTTTGCCCCTCCCCTGCACTTGCGCAATCTCAATGAAAACCTGGCCTAGTAGGATCGCTGTCTGTCTTCCCTCTATTTCCCCTCCCTTGCCTCGTCGCGCCTTGAAACACTTGTGTATGGGCGCGTTATAAGTGCCATATCATATCATATATCAACATGTACCTAAACCTGAAGTAATTGTGAATATAAAGAACATTTCAGTAACTTACTGATCAAAGGTAGAAAGAAAACATATAAGCTTGCTAAAGAGGTATATAACGTGGCAAGGATGTCCATGAGAGGAAAAATTGACGTTGGCTAATGTCAAATTCATCCAAGCTGTAATCACAAATATATATAGTCTCTGCTGTAGTAAAATAATTCTAATACAATATGAAAATAATTGGTAAGAGGCATGTATCTGCAAGGATATCTCGCTAGGTATACCCTAAATAAAAAAAAAACATTCACATGTTATTATATAGTGTGATAACTTCAAGTGTAAAGTGGTTTTATTTGTTATTCAAAAAGATCAAAAATTAATATTACAAAATCTTTAGAGGTGACAGAATACATAAAAACATCAGAAAGAAAACACCTATTATATACAATAGGGTACAGTGGAAATAATCAATTTATTGAGACATTGAATTGGTTAAAAAAAAGATAAAAAGGTTAGTGCAATCAATTAAACAGCAGAACATTACTAAGAGGGTTCAGTGACTTCTACCCTTTAGCTCATAAGTAGTTGTATATCAGTGAGCTAAATCCTGTTTCGTAGATATCAATTTTTACAGATTTATAAAGCAGGGAATAGTTTTTAGTAAGTAGCCCAGCACACAAATCCGTTGTGAAATTTCTTTTGAACCTAAACTTGTGAGAGAACTTATCCTTCTTACAGATATTGGGGGTCATTACGAGTGCGGCGGTAAGTGGTTAACGGCGCTGGTAAGGATGCTGGTGCCATTAAACCCCCACCGCCGCATTACGAAGTCCCTTAGCGGGTTTAGCAGCTGCCCTTTTAAGAAGCCGCTAAAGGACCAGGGGGCTAATAGCAGGCCCGTTATTAGCTCCCTCCCCATTCCCATTGAGCCCTATGGGGGCGCGAATGGGAACAGGGATGGTTATTTTCAATGGGGACTTACCGGGTCCTCCAAGGTTGGAATGGCCCGGTAAGTCCCCATTCAATGAACCCGGACCTGGACACGAGTTTGGAGGCAGCCATGGTGCTAATAGCACCATGGCTGCCTCCAAACTCATAATGACCCCCATAGTATTAAAGTGTCCATATGTGGGTCTGCCTACATGGATGTGAACATCTTTACTTCTCTAAGGAACCCGTGTTATAAAATAGGGATTCGGCTTCAAGTTTCGGCGGAGAGCCAGTAAGTTGGCAGTCAGTACAGCCTTTCTCAGGGCAGCTGGACACACCCTAGGGGAAGCAGACAAGAGGGAGTTGTATTAACGTGAATGATTCTGCCAGGAATCCCTACAAATATTGACATCTGCCTGATGTTGGACACATCCCTGGGTATGCACTTACCGTCGTGGTGAAAAAGGGGGGAGTTCCAAACGCAGAATCTTCAATTCGTGGATGCTACACAGAACGAGTTCAGCCTTCCTTTGTGGGTTACAAGTTCTGTAGAAATGGTAGAGTGAATTAGGTATGAAGTTCCTAGACTGCTCATGGAGCAAAGCTGAGCCACTGAGGGCAAAATTGCAGTACTAATTGCCACGTATTGGCACTGAGGCCAGTCTGTCATTGTGGGGATATAAATTATAGTATGCATCGAAATACCTTGTATGGTGGGCCAATAGCCGTAGTGCTGTTGATTATAATCTTCCGGTCAAGTGTGGTCCTGCTCCTGGGTGCAGAGAGCGAGATCCATTAGTGTCTGGATAAAAAAGTTAAAGGAAAAGCCGGAGTTTGTTTCAGAAATAGCCTTTTGTGATGGGGTAGACTTGCTGCTATATGGCGAAAAAACCAAAATACAGCATACCTTGGGAGCTCTGCGTTGATAATGGCGTGTCTGTGTAATGGTCTTCTGGTTAACTGAGGAACCCATGCTGGTACAAGGCACAGAGTTCATGATGTCTTGGATACGCGCTGGAGGGAAAGGGGAGTATGTTTAAGTGAAAACCCATTTGTAAAGGGGCATGCTTTCTTCCATGTAACTATCGGCCGTAGCGCGGCATACCTTAAAAAGATCAGCGTAGTGGCTGGCATATCATTGTGTCTCGTCCGTGCAGTTTGTTGTTAGAACTGTTGCTTTGCTAACATAAGCGAGTGTTCGGATAAGGCACGTTGAAGACGGCCCTGCATGTGATGTGTGCATACGCCGAGGTATGTGTACCTGTAGTCAAGGCAACCTCAGAAAGTGTACCTGTAATCAAGGCAACCTTGGTTGCTGTTCAACAACCAAAAACAAAATATGCGGCAGTAACTGCGAAAATCTATTTCTCGCACTTAAGTGAAGTCCTCTAGGATTCTATGGGCATGATTTTGATGACTCGCAATAACGAGTGTTATTTTTCATTATTTGGTATTGTTGAGAAAAGATGGTACAGGAAGTGCTCATGTTTGTCAGCTAATGGTGGCGTGTAGTCTGGCTGGGTTTTGAATACCTCTTCCTGATATGATAGAGCCAAGATGATGCAGAGAATAATTTCGACCTGTGTTTAGGTCTGTCTATTGCTGGCAGCACATGACCTGGGTAAGTCTTAGTATTCAGGCATCCAGGTGGGGCCTAAGGTTGAAGACGGCCCTTTGGGGGTCTAGGAGTAAGAACAGTTAGCGCGATTGGGCTAACAATACATAGCTCTCATTAGTGCCATGTGTGTTGATAGGTCCTGCACTAGTTATGATGGGGGTAAGAATTCTTCATTTAAGCCACGTTGGTGGGTGTCCAGTCTATGGATCCAGCGGGCTTCTTTGAATAGAAGGCGTCTCATTATGTTGGATGATTCTTTCACTATGTCTAACACCTAGCATAAAACATCATTGGCTGTGTGTTGGTATTCTATGTAGTGATTGACCATTGGTGCCGAGAGGTTCTTGCATCGGATCTTCAACCTGTGTTCGGAAATCCTAATATGTACAGTACAGGCCTTGTAGTCTGTCCCACATAACTGAGTCCACAACGGCACTCTATGCAGCATACCACTTGTTTGGTTTTGCAGTTGTTCAAGTTATACGAAGTCCAAATACGACCTCCAATGTTGAAAGACTTGAGTTATTTTGTAAATTGGCATGGTATGAAATTGCCACATGGAAAATGTCCAATGGTTGCTCGTAAATTCCACAGGCCAGTCCGGCTGTGGATTTTGTGAATTTTGAAAGCACCAGTTTGTCTCTAAGGTTCTGTGCACGCTCAATGCAAACCTCAGGGTGGGTTCATTGGGTAAGCAAAGTTTGGCTAGAGGCCAATATTTTGTGATGAGTCTTTTAACTTGGAAGGTATGAAGTGTTAAGGATTTCAATCAGGCAATACACCCGGGTCTCAGCCTAGCATTCAATACACAAATGAAATACTTATTTACTGTGTCTATAGGTTCAATATTCTGAGTGATATACCACTCTTATCACACCACTTCTCAAAATACCCGCAGGTCACAATGGACCAGAAATCAGGCCGGTTGGTGAAGGTAATATTTATTTATTTATTTAAAATTCAATTCAAACATATGTTTCAATATATGGGGCAGCAATCACCAATGTGTTGACAAGACAAATAAGAAAGTAGGTAATGCATTTGAATTCACTTTTGAGCAGCACAGAAGATAAAACACAGAGAAGAGAACCGTTTTGGCTTGTTGAAAAGATAGTGCTTAAGTTAAGATTTCCCCCTGCAAATTTCTCAACTCACAAAGAAGCAATTCTGCACAGATGTACGTAAGCAGCAGGTATTCAGGAATAAAGAACAGTGCACAGGGTTTCAATGCAATCTTCCCTCCCCAAACAAGAGAGAAAAACGTTTTAGAAATTTGACACTTTTAAAATGACAATTGAAAATGGCTTAGCAAAACAATGAAAAGTGTGCAAAAAGTCCTTAAATTGATATAAATCTCTATGCGAGCATCACTGAAAAGATCCTAACAAACATAAGCTATAATATTCACACTTTGAATCAGAATGGAAGTTTGAAAATACTTTGAATTGAAAACCACACGTGTAAAACTTTGCAAAAATGCGAATTCCCACCTAATTTTCACTGTGCAACTTTTAAGAAAAGCCTTGTGGACAATGCAAAGGGCCTCGAATTTAACCCTTGCAGCCACTGGGAGGCAATGAAGAGATTTCAGGGATGGAGAGATACGATCCCAGGGCTTAAGGACAAGTCTTGCAGTCCTGTTCTGGATGAGTTGCAGAGGACGGAGAGTAGAAGCAGGCAGATTTAGAAAGAGGCTGTTGCAGTAGTCTAGCCTAGAGAAACCCAGAGCTCTAGAGACAGTGAGCTTCTGGGGTAAGGAGAGGAAAGGAAGAATACCTCTGAGGAGGTGCAGTTGGTAGTTTGACCTCTTAGAGGTGTCAGAGATGTGAGGAGAAAAGGAGAGTGTGGAGTTGAAAATGACCCCCAGGTTCTTAGCCTCACAGGTGGGAGCAGGAAGAAGGCCAAGGAAGGATAGCTTGATAGTGACAGGAAAGGAGGAGGCAGGTGTGCCGATGAGGAGAATCTCTGTCTTACTGGCATTAGGGCAGAGATCATTGGCAGCACACCACTCCTGGATGGCAGACAGACAGTCAGAGATGAGGGAGGGAGAAGAGGTGGTGGAGGGAAGCCTGAAAACGAACTGAGTGTCATCCGCATAGCACTGAAAGTTGTAGGAGAGAGCGGCAATGCAGTGGGAAAGGTGTGCCAAGTATTGGTTGAAAAGCCAGGGAGAGAGGTTAGACCCCTGGGGAACACCACACGTAGAGAGTGAAATGGAGGAAAGGAAGGACCCAAGTTGGACCTGGAAGGGTGGATCAGAGAGGAAAGAGGTCAGCTAGGCCAGGGCCTGATCAGTGATACCCAGGTTATCACAGAGTTGGTTGAGCAGGATGGCATGGTTGACAGTGTCAAAGGCAGAAGAGAGATTGAGTAGGATGAGTACAGTAGGGATGTTAGTGTCAAGGTTGGAGAGCAGGTCTTCGCTGATGTTCAGCAGAGCAGTTTTCGTGCTTCTAGAAGCTCTGAAGCCAGACCGATGGTCATGGAGACAACCAACAGAGACGTTGTGAAGATTAAGCTGGGAGATGGCCAGCTTTTCCAAGAGTTTGCCCAGGAAAGGAGTGATAGAAATCAGGCGATAGTTAGCCGGGCAAGATGAGTCGGCTGTGGGTTTTTTGAGAAGAGGGTGCACAAGAGACTGCTTCAGAGTGTACTGTAATGCTCCAGAGGCAAAGAAATTGTTACAGAAGTCGGCCAGAGCTGGAGCAAGGGTGTCAATATGGTCCTTGATGGGTTTGAGCAAACAGGGAAGAACCTGTTTTGACAGGTCATATCTCTGACATCTCTAAGAAGTCACACTACAAGCTACACCTTCTCAGAGGTATTCTTTCTTTCCTCTCCTTCCCCCAGAAGCTCACTGTCTCCAGAGCTCTGGTTCTCTCCATGCTGGACTATTGTAACAGCCTTTTTCTAAATCTGCCCGCTTCTACTCTTCACCCTTTGCAATTTATCCAAAACAGAACTGCGAGACTTGTTCTTGGCCTCAAGCCCAGGGATCGTATGTCTCCTGGACTGAAATCTCTGCACTGGCTCCCAGTGGCTGCGAGGATTAAGTTCAAAACCCTCTGCATTGTCCACAAGGCCTTCTTGGGCCTGGGACCTCAATTCCTTCAACTATCTCTTCCTAAATACCTTCCTTCTCGAGCTCTTTGCTCATCTGCCTCCAATTCCCTCAGGGTCAGTCGCTTCTCCAAGCAACAAGCTGATGGTAGATCTCTCTCTTCGGCTGGGGCCTCCCTCTGGAACTTGAGGAGAATCATCTTCGGTTCCGCAAGAACCTCAAAACGTTTCTCTTCTTGTCCGCTTTTTCTCCTGTTCTCCCCTGCTGATTCCCTGGCTGTCACAGGAACTGCACTGGTTACCTGGCCACCTCTGATTCTCGGGCCCAGATCCACAGAGGAAAAGATGAGAAGGAGGGACGAGAAGCGGCTGAGGGGGGGCAAGAGGTGTTAAAGAGAGAAGGGGGAGGAGGAGAGGACGAGAGGGTGGACAGGATGTCCTGGGTTTTTTAGATGAAATGAGAGGCCAGGGATGTGCAAAGAGCCTAGGAGGCAACAGGAGAGGAAGAGACTGCAGCAGGGTTGGCCCGCTCCTTGCAGATTTGAAAGAGTTCGGCCGAGTTGTTAGATGCAGATGGTGCATATAAGACTTGGGGAAGTGAACCCTGAGCTGTAAAGAATTATTGAAACTCAGTTTAAAGACAAAGCTCCAAGATACTTCTTTTTGTGACATCTTTTGATATTGAACTTGGGGAAGGGAACCCTGAAACGTGCTGACCTGGACCTATATTGAACTTGGGGAAGGGAAACCTGAGACCTGTTGCCCTGGATCCAATGGTCAAAGTGTACGAAATGTAGTGGAGCTATGTTCACTACTGGCCTGCACCGCTCCCCACAGACCCCATCGCCACGCCCTCTCATGCACAATAAAAAACCCAAAACACACGTGCCTGCTCTTTAAGGAAACGTCCTGTGCAGTGCACTGAAAGTGCAAGTTCCAACTCTTCCCACACCTTTATTTTAAAACAAAATCGTTCTGGAACGGTTTCTTTTTAAAATAAAAGTATAGGAACAGTAAAACTTAATTAAAAGAAGTATAGGAGCACCGCTCCCGACCGCTCCCGCACACTTCGACCACTGCCTGGATGTATATTGAACTTAGGGAATGGAACCCTGAGATGTGATTCCCTTGCACTATATTGAATTCAGGGAAGCGCATCCTGACAGTTACACAGGTGTGGAACTTTATTACGTCAAGTCCAAAAGAAGGCAAATTGAACATTGTGGTGAACTTGTTGAGATTTGGGGGAAAAAAGCTGAAGATTAAGCCTGAGCTGGAAATAGCTCAGTACTTCACTATTGGACACTGTTTAGTTTATAGTTGACATCCCTACACATAGATTTTTGTCTTAGTTGTGAGGGCAAGCATAGGTTTTGGACACAGACAGACATTTCAGTTGAACGTACTGACATAGACTATCCTTAGTTTCTATAGGTAGGGAAATCCCACCATAGCATTGGGCAATTAAAGCCATACACCATCCTTACATTTTCTTTAATAGAGGCCTATTGTTACACATTGGGCCTCATTACGAGGTTGGAGGTAGCCATGGTGCTATTAGCACCATGGCTACCCCCTTACCGCATTCCGGGTCCGGGTTCTCGGAATAGGGACTTACTGGGTCATTCCAACCTTGGAGGACCCGGCAAGTCCCCATTCTGAGAACCATTCCCCATTCCCATTCAAGCCTCCATAGGGCTCAATGGGAATGGGGATGGAGCTAATAACGGGCCTGCTTTTAGCTGGCCCGTTATTAGCTCCCTGGTCCCTTTAGCGGGAACCGCTAAGGGACCTCGTAATGCGGTGGTAAGGGGTTAACGGCAACAGCACCCTTACCGTTGCCGTTAACCCCTTACCGCTGACCTCGTAATGAGGCCCTCTGAATCTGTTGTCTGTGTCTCCTTCCATGATGCCAGCCTCACATTACCCAGTGAAAAGGTGATGGGGGGGGGGGTTGTGGAGATTTATTCAGGATATGAACCCCCTAAACAACATTTTCGAGGCAAAATTCCCATTAGTTCCACACCCAGCCACAATGCTATGCAATATCCAACCCAAGGCCAAACATTTCACAGTTATCGATCTAAAGAATGCATTCTTCACAATCCGCCTCGATCAAGAGTCACACGACTTGACCTTGTTTTCATATGGAAATAAAAAGTGGAAACATACAAGGTTATCCCAGGGATACTGTGAGTCCCTTTCGATATTCAACAGGGTCCTCCAGATGGACTTAGGACTTAGGAAATGTGCACCTTTACATTACAGTAATTCACTATGTGGATGACACTCTGGTGTGTAGTGAGACATGACAGCAGTGAAGGAAAGACTCAGTGCAGTTGATGGCAGTTTTGGCAGACAAGGGAAACAAGGTTGACAAAGTGAAATTACAATACTGTCAGGAGGAGGTTCTCTATATTGGACAGTTGATATCCCTCAAAGGCAGGAAAGTAACCCCCGAAAAAGCAGAAGCCATCATGAAAACACTGCAGCCAAAGACAGTGAGAGAGATGCAGCAATTATTGTGCCTTTGTAACTACTGTAGGGTGTGGGTCTTTGATTACAGCACATATGTGAGGCCCCTTTAAAGAGGACTCAAAGAAGCCCAGAAAGACAACAGTAAAATAGCCTCAATAGGTAAAATGACAGAACCATTTAATGAGTTAAAGAGGGCAATATGCACAGCACAGTATTGGGGATTCCTGATTACAGTGCAGGGTTACATCTGCTCTCACATTCAAATGGATGATAATGACAGCAGTGCTCTGTCATCCAGGTGACCAGGACACGGCCATCGCTGTTGGATCCAGTTCCTGGGGGTGGACCAGTTTGGGAGGATCACCTGGATGGGGAGTGTTTGGGGAGTGGAAGTGGGACAGCGAAGGGTTAGGCGTGGTACCCACTGCCTATAACATCTTTTGCCCATCCTTCCCCGTTGGATATTCAGAAGCTCTACCCCCCTTTTCCGACATGAATACTTTCTCACACCACGAAAGACAATGGACGAACAGCAGGACAGTTTATCTGACATGTCCAAACAGAAGGGTCAGGCAGAGTCAGGCAATTTACAGTAATCACACACACACCTGACGGCCCTTTCCCTTCCCCAGAGGGATAAGAGGTGGAGCACGAGAGCACTTTTTGAGCAAGGCAGACCGCACAACAATACAGCTATTCCAGGATGGCAGTTCAAGAGGAGGAGAAAGGCAGCAATAAACAAAAGGAAGACAAGGAGGGAAGTACCCTTGGCCTTTCTTTTCGACCCAGACCCGCAAAGCCTCCCTGAATGGAATCAAAAGGCCGGGAACAACAGTTAGCTCTTGGTGTAGCAGATGTCAAAGGTGCACAGAGCTCTCCTACACTGATAACCAAGTCAGCGAGAGACGCTTACTACCGTGGTACCGCCCTTGACTCCAGAGACAAGCGGTTCATCACTGCCAGTGAGTCGGAGGGAGAATCGATAGTAAACAGAACTGTGTTGAGCAAAGTTTGCAACTGGCAACATAACGTGAATCAAAGAACAAATACTTTGTGTTACGGAACTGTTGACACAATCCATGGGAGACTAGCTGCAGAGTGGTCCAACGCCACGTGGGCATTCATTCCAAAGACTCTGGCCGGTCCCCTTTTGTTAAAACTACAGATACCAGTAGGCCCTAGGATAGCCGATTCAAGAGGTGAAAGTGGTCCTGCAAGGGTCAAGTAAAAACCCCTTGTACAGAACAATCAAACGTCTTTCACCCATAACCAAGAGGAAAGAGGCAAGTATGAACCCGATGGAGGGATGCCAAGAGAAAGCTAGGGGAAGGGAAACCCTGTTTTCTGATGAGATTGTGTTAGAATGGCTATGTGAATCCAATGCAGGGATGCCTGTAGGAAGCAAAGTGAAATGAATTGCACATTGGGCCTCATTAGAAGTCTGGCGGTAACCCTGCTGGTGCTACCGGCGGGTTGCCGTCAGACTTGCAAGATTTACTGGCGCCTGGCTTGCCGGTAACACCAGGGGATTATAAACCCTGCGTTCCGAGAAGTCAGGCGCCGGTAAATTGTAAATCCCTGTCCTATAGGACTCAATGGGAATGGGGACTACGAAAGCACCGGCACTGTTAATAACGGTGCTGGTGATTCCATGAAACTCTGCGGGCGGGTGCCGTTCCACCTGCCAGGTCTGACCCTTTTTTATTATCAATTGTCTAAAACAGGGAGTTACAACGGACATCAACGGATGTCGCACAGCGTTCTCTCAAAGCATTTAATAAAAAACAACACTTTTATAGTACAAACCCGTCATATGTGATGTCATACTATGTAGCAATTTAGAAAAACCTATGGGAGGTTGTGGTTGGCTCAAGGGGAACATCTAAGTATACTTTGTATAAGGGGTTGGGTTGTGATTGGGTCTTTACAGTCAGGTGGACAACTCATGCCCACCACTAGTGCAAGTCATCTTCAAAAGTTATTAGAAACACGGTACCTAATTGGCTCTCAAACAATAAGGCCCTTTGTTATATGGCCCTCTGCAATTGGTTGACCCGCTCGTGCCCTTCTGGAACATTCGGTTCACTAGCAGCATGTAAGCTCATACCCCGGTGTAAGGGGTGGACTGGACTGTACCTCCCCACTCAATTATCCCAACATCTCTCATCACCCATGCCTTCTGCCATGAAGATTGTCTTTGAACTTGGCCTTGCAATGTATTCTCTTCTCTGGGAATATAAGGGAGTATAGGCACATGCTTATCATAGTTCTGGAACTGCGTGCCCAACTCTATTTTCGTACTGGGCTCAAGTGACAGGAGACCGCAATTCAGCCGCCCATTGTGCAGCATTTAATTGTCTTGAATTAATAAAACTTGGCACTCATGGTGTTCTTTCTTTGCACCTTAACAAGGAAATATTCAGCTTCTCACATTCTCTGCCTTCAAGAATAGATAACCAGTCTTGGCTGCCTTCATTCTTGACACCAGGCCAGGCAGCCCTTCTCGATTCTTCCATGCTCCCAGCTAATTCTTCTATATGAAGGCAGCTCCGGCAGCAGTCCATTCACTACGTATAACCAGCTTCTAAGATTACTTAATCTACTTGTGTTGCTGCATCTGTATAGTTATTGAATGATTTGCATTTTCTACAGTGCTCATCATACGTGTAATCTTTGTTTTGCACATGAAAGTTTATGCAATTCTCTACTTCCTCACCAGTTTCTTTAAGGTCCATATATTCTCTTCTTCAGCCAGTCTTCTCAGTGTATCACACTCATTTCTTGTGACATCATCAACTTCTCTTTCTCTCTTTTTCATATTCCTTCAGGTATCTCCTCCAAGAGATTGTCATCTCTTCGGGAATACATCTGATAGGGTTTTCTTAGTGGATACCTTTTCTCAAAGATTCAACGTGGAATAGTCACAACTGCTGGTGTCAAGCATTGCACAATTTCAGGCTGCCAGCATACAGGTAGTAGGGGGGGCGAGACTTCCAGCAGGGGCAGTTGGCTGCTCCTCTACACTCCCCCCTCTGGTTGATTCATCGACCACACCTTCACTAATCTCCACATTTTGATTTCTTCTTTTGAAGAAGTGCTTTACCAGGACCAAATCTTCATTAACACCCTCAGGGTGCCGGCTGATTTGTCATGTTCATCCACACTCTAGGTCATGTAGCTGCACTGTCCATTCGGATTAAAATAGACCTATCGTCCCACATACTTCTTGTGTTTCTTTGGGTACAGGAACTTGGTTCCCTCAGGTGGTACAATGCTGGTCTCTATGTATTTTCTGATATCTTCATCTGTCAACTCCTTGGGTCTCAACCCTGATTCGACATTGATCATGATCTTCATTCCTACGGCCTTCTTTGCTGTTTTCTTGCATGTGTAATTATTATCCTGATCACACAGAATCCAAACATCACCATCACTAATACTGCTCCAAGAAACTTGAAGATGTTTGCCATCCACTGTAGAACCCATGAGAAAATAGACGCAAACCATCCATCATCTGTGATGTCTTCTGTCTCATTTTCTATCTTGTTGTGCAGGTTCATCATCAACGTTATGGCCTCTGTCAAGGTCCCATTCTCGTAATTGTGAGAAGGTATGAATGTGCAACATGATGGGCCTGATATTGGTGCAAGCTCCTCCATCCATCGCTGTGATCACGTATAGGACATATCTGTTTGGCAGGGCCATTAATCTTATGGCCCTCAATTCTTGCCTGATAACATTGAATCCCTTTATGGTGGTATTGATGGTCTGTAGAAGTTCCCATCTGGTAATCTGTAACCATTTGGTGTTGGCAATCGTCTGGATCCCAGGTATTACGATAATCGTGAATATTGAGGCAGTCTTGCTGAACAACCTGTGCTCATATGGGATAGCATCAAAGGCTTCTATTGATTTTGCTGAGAAATAATTCTCCCTCCTTGTTCAATTGAGTAATTCAAGCGCTCTTCTTCTTCTTAAATGAGCATCTCCTTTCGGAAATTCTCCAATGTTAAGGTCACCCTGAGGAATCACTAACAGTGGAACATGGATGAGTACTAAGGAACACGTCCCTCCCCAGTCCTTGGGCAGCTTCATGTAGGCTCTGTACCCACAAGCCCAATAATGATCCATCAGGATGGCTGTCCCTTCCTTCATGCCTGGTACATCAAAAATTCAGCCACACTGGTGATTCTCTCCAACCTTCTTTGTACTATTATTTCGGAAACATAAGGACGCATCCTTCAGGGATAGTATCTGCACTGGTCCTCCTTTATTGTTGACCCATGTCAACAATCTTTCAATCTTCGGCCATTGATCTTTGCATTCTTTTTCTGCATTGGCCACAACTGCTTTCCTCTGTCTGGTTAATGCTGGTGCTTTGCACACAACAAGCCCTTAAACCCATCCATCGTGACTGAGCACTGTTGCTTTGATTTGTAGTTGACCTCTTTCCCAACATGCTCGTATTTCCTTCCCATTCTTATCTTTGAATTGCAGAATCCTGTTTTCTTCAATCTTGATTCCAGCTCCATTCATTCCAGGCTGTTCATGTTTTATTATTTGATGCTTTGATTCTGGCTTCTCTATTAATAAGTGTGTATCCCTTCATTATCTTCCTCTACATTTCTCCTAACTCTCCCATATGCAAGGTTTGTGTACTGACCATGAAGTGAATCAAAAGTGGTTTTTATAGTGGGAAGAACCAATGGGATGTCTGCTTTATTAGGGCTGTGTGATAAAGAGTGTGAAACAGAGGAAACAGAAAGACAAAAAGAGAAATGGTACATGCATACAATATGCATAAAACCATTGACATCTAGCTCTCTCACCATCCTGATGCTGGTTGTGCTCGTTCATTCCCTAAAATCGTATTTGCCTCATCATTCCTCATTTCTAATATGATAATAAGAAAATGCTCTTACTCCTGGTGTTGCAGTACATGATTACAAATAAGAACCTTCGAATCACAGGGCAATTTTTAGGAGCCTGTTAAAAAAAAGTGTGAATATCAAAGTTTCTTCTGACAAGAGCAGGATAAGCTTGAAGAACAAATACAAAAATAGCAAACATGATCCTATGCACATCCCAGTCAGTTAGGATCATAAGGCCAACCAAATAGATACTCAGTGAGAAAGGAATCTGGATATTGCTCTTGTTGCCAATCTTCAAACTCGAAATAACTTTCAGCCATATTCGTGATACATCAATATTTCTCTAAAGTTCATTTTCAAAGTTTCCTGTGACTCTCAGCAAAGGTTTGCACTCCCGCTATAACATCTATAAGGAGTGTCCAAATGAGTCACAGTCCAAATGCAAAATGTGCATTTAACAGCTAGTTGGTTTGTCGTCCTTCTTCTTGGCCATTGATCGAGTCAGCACATGCTCAAATTCTTCTTCTTGTCTTGCTTCTGGATCGGCAACAGTAGGAGGGGGGTCTTACCATTGTACAATTTCACGTCGTTCAAAGAATCTAAGCTTTCCCTTGGACTTTTACTGCTTAGGGGGTTATATTTTCAATAAAAAAGGGGCCATTGAAACGTGGCTTGTGGCACTTTTGAGTGAAGCTTTAAATCAGAATGGTTTCACCAACAAACAATTTAGGTGCTGATAAAAGTTCAGGAGATTCGGTTGCTGGATTGTCTTCATCTGTGTTCTAAGACCGGCCCCTCTGACACATGGGTTGGTCAGAAATGAGAGAGATGTTAAATGTTATACATGTCAAATAATTGTGCAGTTCATAACCTAACAGTTTGGCTGTACTCTGAGCATCACTTCTACTCCTCAATGGAGGTGTAAGAGGCATTCTCATTCACCTCTCTGTGACTAGTTCATGTGGGGTGAGGTGGTGGTCCCAACCAGGCTGATTCCTTAGGTCATATAAAGCTAAGGGCAGGCAATGTAGCCATACCTTCTTCAAAGTTAGCTTGATTTTTGCAATCCTTTCTTTAAGGAGGCCATTGAGTCTCTCACATTTTCCGTTTGCTTGCGGGTGATAAGCAGAAGAAAACCTGTGTTTAATACTCAATAACAGTCCTATCTGTTTGAATACTTCATTAACAAAATGTGGCTCATTAACAGATCTCAGCACTTCACACACACCCCATCTTGGAAAGACTTCATGTACTAAAAACTTCACTGCGCAAGTGGCGTAAGGGTGTGTACACAGACCTGCCTCAATCTCCCTCGAGAAGGGACACAACACCACTATCAGATGCCTGAAATACATTACATACTTGCTGCATGTCAACATAATCAATATGTAAATGCTGAAAAGGACCATTTGGTCGAGGTATTACCCCACTAATCGTTCTCAGTGTATGCCCAGCCGTACACTTTTGACACACAATGCAATTCACTAAGAAGAATGCAACATGTTCTAAATTCTTTTGAATAAACCAGTCTTCCGCAATTGTTACAGCAAGACTTTCCCTAGTAACATGCGCAGGATAATAAAGCTGTTTAAGTGCTCCTTTTAACACGCTACTGGCATCACCGGCTTTCCAGTGCAATCCTGTTGCAATGATGCTTCTGTGGGGGATAAAGAACACCCCCTTCGTTTCCATAAATCCAGCTCTCCATGTGGTGTATTCCCTTGAATCTCCACTAATTGGGTCTTTGGCAAATGATTAAACCCTTCTTGCCTTACCATACTCGTGACTACTTTCTCTTTGACATTTGGAGTGTCAAAACATGAGATATCTGGGGAATACGCAACCCTTTTGTCTTCTGCATCTGCAGCTTCATTCCCGCAAGAAATAAAATTTGTTTGCTTAGTGTGAGAGGTGAAGTTAACAACCGCTATGGCTACTGGGAGTTGTGGTGCCTTAATACACCTGTCCAATAAGGATGCCTGCTGCACTGGAGTGCTGTCAGCACAAAGGTAGCCCCTCCATTTCCAACATGCTCGCCTTGCGTGTACAGTTGAAGTCACGTGGGCTGAGTCACTGTACACCATCACTTCCTGCCCTTTGTGTTTCTCTAGCAAGACAATGAGCGCTACCAATTCTGCCACTTGTGCTGAAAAGTGTGACAGTAGCCTGAGACTTGCTACAACTTCAAATTCTCCATTTAATCTATGGCCCTCATTACAAGTCATGCGGTGGACCATGGTGCTACTAGCACCATGATCCATGCCGGATTCCACCATGGTGGAGGGCGGAATTACACCCCCCATTCCAAGGTGAGTGGGGCGGTAATTCCCCATTCACCATTTGCCCTTCCCCATTCCCATTTTTGCCCCATAGGGCATAATGGGGATGGGGAAGGTGCTAATTATGGCACCGTAAATTACGGTGCCGTAATTAGCACCAAGGTCGCTTAGCGCCTTGGACTTTAACGCCTGCAAAAAGCAGGCGTTAAAGTGTGAATCAGGCGTTAAGGGTTAACAGCGCCGACGGCGCCGTTAAACCCTTTACGCCTGACTTGTAATGAGGGCCTATGTCTCACTACAAAGCTGTGCCAGAATGCCTTTCTCCACTAATCTGATCCATTTTTGAAGAACTATTAATAAAGAGAATTTCCCCTCCTGGCAAAGCATTTTCTTTCACACATGTTTTATCATAAAATTCAACATAATTTGCACAGTCATGCACATGATCGCCTTCTTTTCTGGCTCAGCTACAAATGTGGCAGGATTCACTATTTTACATCTGACAATTTTAATCGTTGGGTTTGAAATCATTACTTCATAAGCTGAGGCTCTCTGAGATGCCAATGTACCTTTAGGTTTCTCTAAAATGGCAAACAGCAAACAGAGCATTCTCCACAAAGAGAGTCATAAAGCAGCCCATAACAGTTCTTGTGGACCTCTTAATTGCAAACACGGCGGCTGCCAATGACTGTTCACAAGGAAAGAGCCCTTTCATAACTGGGTCTAAAATCATAATGTAATACTCTAGAGGCTTGTACCCCATTGTAGTCATCTGTGTAAGCACTGCTGTCATGACTGTCCCATTTGTGTGCAAAAACAAATACAATTCTTCAGCAAAATTGGGAATTCCTTAAACAGAGCCTGTACAAATTGCTTTCTCCAATTCCTCAAACCCTTCCTCCATCTCCTCAGTCCATTCTATTTTAACCTCATTCACCTGTGCTGTCTACGAACTGTAGTCAAACACCAGGCTCTAACATAATTGCATTGGTTTACTGATTGCGGTTTTGCAGTTTTCATAATCGCCTCAGCTCTTTCAGGTGTCACCTTGTTCCCCTCATGTGAAATCAACTGTCCTATGTATAACAACTCTTCTTGACAATATTGCAGCTTCTCATTGTCTACCTTGTATCCTTTGTCTGCTAAGATAGTTAACAACAGAATCAAGTCCTGCCTGCACTCATCTTCTGTAGTGCTACAAATTAAAATGTCATCTACATATTGTATCACCGTACTTTTCAAATCAACATTGCCTAGGTACATCTGGAGGACCCTGTTAAAGATTGATGGAGATTCACAGTACCCATGAGGCAGCCTAGTGTGTTCCACTTGAGTTTGGTGAAATGTAAATGAAGTCAAGTCATATGAGTCCTTGTGTAATGGGATTGAGTAAAATGCATTTTTCAAATCAATCAGTGTGAAATATTGTGCTTCCACTGGGATACTACATAGAATTGTCGCCGGGTTAGGAACCAAAGGAAACCCTGCATCTACAATCTGGTTAATTGGTCTCATGTCTTGTATAAATCTCCACGATCCTCCCTTTGATTTTTTGATTGGCTACACCTCAGTGTTACACAATGATTCTGTTGGCACCAGAATACCATGTTTCATCAGTGCTGAAATTGTTTTCAATATACCCTCATCAGCCTCTCGAGACATGGGGTATTGTCTTGCTCGAGGTAAAATTGCTCCTGGCTTCAGCTTTATTTTAACTTTCCCTATTCCCTTTAATAATCCTATGTCATAAGGGCCAGTAGTCCATAGAATGCTGAGCACTTTCTCCAAGTCTTCTGCAGAAAAATGCTGGAGGCTGCCGCATTATTGCCATTCGAAGTGGGATTTCCCTCTTCTCTATTCTTATCCAGTATGTAATGCTCATAAAGAACACTACTTCATCGTCTGTTGGGTGTTCTCTAAACATATCATCATCAGTAATGTCAGTCAACCTGTACCCTTCTTCGAGAGCTATTACTGTCCTCCATTGTCTACGCTCATCATCCGTTCTTTTGAGCATCGCCATTTCCCTTCGTACTATGGCTGATTCTAACTCTAGAGGGATAGTCTGTCCCCCCTCTTCATTCATAGGTATCTGTGGTCTGAACAAGAATTCATCATGTATCCTCACAGTCTTCCCCACTAAACCAGGTTGCCATGTTAGTAGAATTCTCACCCCATAAAGAAAAACCTCTGGCTCTAATGGAATGCCTCGTAGAACCATTTGCCCTGTGAACACCCGCATGAATTCGCCCACATTTAAGTTGTGTATTCCGCTAGTGAAACACACTATTCGCTTGTCAGTAAATGAGATTGTGATGTTAAGTTTTGTCATCAAATCTCTTCCTAAAATGTTAACTGGTGTTTGTCGTGAATACAACAATGGAGCAGACATGTCACATTCTCCTATAGAGACTGTTAATTCATCAGTAAAAGGAACTCGACTTGTAGCTCCAGAGAACCCTTTAGCAGTCATGGCAATTCCCGACATTGGATATTTTCCCTCTCGTATACGTGAACGAGAAGCCCAAGTGTCTACTACAAAAGAACACGATTTGCCTCCTTTCATCACATTAACACTTGGTCCCTTCTGGGGGTCTCGTGTCACTGATAGTACTAAACACATGAGGTCACCCTGTGAGCTGTCCTGTTGTTGGTACATGCATATCCCCGTACCTGTGAAAGGATTTCCTCCTACCACAGTGGCACCTCCTATTGTAGGTGTTAGTAATTGTCTCGTCTTTGCATACTGTTGTGTCTGCATGGGGGTGTGTTGCGACTGCCTTTGCAGTGGATTAATTTGCACTTGCTCTGGTTGTTCTGTCTGTCGCATTTGAGGCGGTTGTGTCTGATACACTGTCTGATCTTGGGCAACCCCTTCCCTAGTTTGTGTGCTATATGGTGGAGGATAAGCTGTCCCTCCTCTTGAGAATTGGCCATTCTGTACATTCCCTTTGCTCCCACATACACGTGCAATGTGTCCTGTCATCCCACAAGTCTAACATACAGGTAGAGACCACCTGACTAGTCCCCCTTAGTTGAATCCTTCTTGCGCATTCTGATTCTCATTTTGTGCATTTTAAAACCCACCTTGATTGTTTTGGAATCCACCCCTTCCTCTTTAGCCCATACCTCTGCGTCTTGGCATGAACCCATCCCTTCCTTGGCCCATTGGGAGTTGATTATTCACCTGGGATGCACCCACTGCTTGCTGCATTCCCAATCCTTCTCTGCTTGTCAATACCGCCCCTTCCATGACAAATTTTGATGATTTTTTCTGAACCAATTTGGCTTCCTCAATTTTCCTAGCCTCATCTTTCTTCTTCTTTTTCTCCTGCAATAACTGACAGTGATGCACTATCGTCAATTGTATTTCAGCCCACGGCAGCACTTCCATTCCCACTTGTTTCTTCATTTGCCTCTGTACTTGCTCAGGCAACCCTGACATAAAAATTGGTAAAATAATGCCACAATACTTTCCCACAGCTAGCACGTTTCAAGATGCCTATGCTCTTGAATGTACTGAATGTAAGTAATAAGGTCTTCATTTTCCTTCATATTACGTGTCATGATTGCACCCATATCTGATGTGTCGGGATATTGCACCCTAAGAGCCCTCCAAAGATCTGCTCCACAATGATTGAATGGAGCTTGGTTGTGCGCTGTGTTTTTGGCTGTCACTTTTGAATAGCCTGCTCTCCTCCATATGTCATCAGCTCTCTCCCCAAGAATAGCTGCCAAGAGACCCTTAATGTCCCCTATGACCATTGTGTTTCCTCCTGTCATTTTTCTTTAACTCATATATCAATTTTCCAGCACCAAAAGTCAAACTCAGGAGCTTACACCTTAAATTATCCTTATCCATCTGTGGCCATGGAATATACTGTGGTCTCGTTCCCCCTTTTTACAATAAGGGAAACTGTGTAAACCCTAACTCGCAGTCAGCTTCCATCGTCTGTCTATCCATGGTAGCGATCTTAACTTGTTCACATATGGCAGTGATTCTCTTTTTTCGCTACACGATAGTCCTCTGGGACACTCTGGATATGCTATGGGATCTGGCGTCCTATCCTTTGGTTTCTCTAGATTGGACCATCTTACTTTTTTGTCCATCAGCAGGCTTCCCTTGGGGCAAACGCGCTCCCTCCTTCTTCCATAAGCAAGGATTCTCTTTCCTCATCTGACATGTCTAGTCCCCAACTAGTGTGACTCTCATCCCTGCAACCCTTATCTAAGTTTAGTCTGCTTAAGGCTAAGGCTCTGTGCTTGAGGCTAAATGGATTTTCTTCTTTGCTTCGTGATTGGAATACTAGGGACTGATCTCCCTTCCCTTGGTTTCCAAATTTGCTAGATTCCTTTATCAATCCTGTCTCCGATACTTCCTATATCAGAGTTTTCTTCTTCTAATGCTACTCTAGATGCCTCTGAAGTTGCTCCCTTTAACGGAAGAAACTCTTCTATTCTGTCCCATCGTATTGCTGGGCTTGACTCTACTGGTTCCTTATGAATAAGGCAGATATCAAAGCTCTGCTGTCTCCTTCTTCGTTCTAACTCTTCATCTAATTCTCTTGGTTTTCTTGCCTCCCTTCTAATTCTCTCCTCTTCTTGTCTTCACTCTTCTCGCCTCACTTCTGTTCTCCTTTCCTCCTCTTCTCTTTGTCTCTGTATCCTGTTGTCCCGTAATTTCTGTGCTTCCTACTCCTCTCTCTTCCTTTCTTTTCTATCCCTATCTTCTATTGCTCTCTGCCTATTGTCATACTTTCTTTGCCCCTCTGCCCTCTCCTGTTTTTCTCTTGTTCCTCCTGATACATCTGTTCTCGTCGCCCCTTGCTCTTTCTTTTATGCTCATCTTCCTTCAACCTCTTTTCTCGCTCTGTCTTTTCTATCCTGTTCGTCCTCATCTTCTCTTTGCCTTACTTCCTCAATGCTTTCCCCACCCAGAAGGAGTAATATCTGTCCTCCCATCCATTCATTCTGTGTGAGTGTTACCTAGTCAGCTTTGTCCTTTTCCCCTTCCCATCTCTTAATCTCTCTTTCTTATTTTGTAAATGCTTTTGATCGCTCATTCTTGTCTTCTTTGTTTTGTATGATCTTAAAGATCTCTTTTCTCTTACTCTCCTCTGGACTATCGTCACTGCTATAAGCGGATGGTTTCTATATAGGATTACTATACACTGTTGCCGATTTCAGTTTCTTTAGAGGGTACAATCTGGCTTCTTCTGCACTAGCACCTTTTACTTCAGGCGAGGTAAGGGGAGCTGAGGGCTCAACACCTTCCTTCTTACACTGATTAAGTATCCACTCCCCAGGTGGTGGATATTCCCTTTCTTCCTGGTACATCTTCCAGAGCTTTAGAATAGCTAACATTTTCACAACTTTCTTCCCCGTGTATGCAGCATGCAAGTATGTGGTCATGTGTTGCAATATGGCTTTTGACAGTGATCCTCCTTATTGACACGTCAGGAACATCTTATCTGCCGTGCCTTTCACCCATTCCGCACTATACTGTTTGAGCTTTAGCATGTGCTTTGGGAATGTCTTACATGAATGCATCAGGGGAGTGTCTCCCATTGTGACGACTCGCAATTGACTGTCAATACTTACCAGGTTTTGTAAAATACTTTTGCCACTTTTCAATATACTTAAAACAACAAATATGAGGACACTCCAACAATAACCGCTCAAGCCTCTACCTTTCCAATTATCTCTGTCTATCTCTGGATTATACCAAACACTTCCCTAGATAGTCTTTTTAGCTCCTTAACACCATTCCAATTCCTTCACAACTTTTTTTACTTCTTGAACACCTTAACTCAGCACATAACACAGACAGACCAGTCGACTTTACACATTTACTTTTTTTTTTGGCAAAAATGCCTTTAAAAAAGGAGAACAGTTATTACACTACAATTTATTCTCTCTTCTCTCCTTAAATGTCCAGGTAACTCTCGTCTGTTGAAACCTTAACATCATAAGATAGCAGGACGCATTCGAGCCTTCGCCAGTTGAGAGCCTCTTTGATGCAATCTCACAGTTTTGGCCTTGTTTTAGGTGTTATGTCAGTAGTTTTTTGAACAGGCTCAGGAAGCGAATTAAGGCATAGTTCAGATGTTTCTCCCGGCTGTCGAACAGGGCTTGCCACCAGTCATCCGCACTTGGCGTTTGAAATTTCGTTAGATGAGGCCCTAAAGTCAGTGTTCTCTCTCGATGTAAACTCTTGCAATGGAGTGTCAGATGTTTTAAAGTTTCTTCCTTCTTATTGCAAAATCTACAGGCTACATTAAGTTCTTCTGTTTTGCGTAGCTCTCTAGACCACTCTCTTGTTTTAAATGCGTTTAGTCTGAAGTGTGGAAACAGGGCTCTGCTGCTGTTATCTGGGAACAGTTCGATATAAGACTGTAGAGTGTTTAGATTTCTTGCTTCACACGGCACCTCCTTCATTAAATTGTTAGCTGATCTTAAGTTCCCAGTCACGATCCAGTCCATTCGCCAGACCTTTTTGCAGCATCCGGGTTGTCGTGTAGAATTTTTAGGTCGATGTCGGAAAAAGCCAAAATTTCCTCACAGCGTTTGTACCACAATGACAGCAGACAGTTGGAATTTCCTTTGCTAGGATTTTGTAGTATTTCAAATTGCAAGGCCACTTTCTTCATGGTCACCTTTCTGAAGAGGCTCAACAGGTTCCAGCTAACTCGTGCGTTGATTGATATTAAGTTTAGCTCGTATCTGATACATGCAGTTGATGTACCCTTTGGCAGTTGCAAAACTCTTACCCAGAAGATGTTTTCTAGGGTGGACCAGACATCCGCAGAGCATCCGAGAGCGTTTTCTGCACCAAAGATCAGGGCCGGCACTACCTTTTGGCAGTAGAAGTTCCTTACCGGTTTTATTGAGAATTTTCCGTATTTCTTGTGTAATTCGCTAGCTTGACATGCAAATTGCCGGCATTTGGTTTTGGCTACCTGTTCCCATTGACTGTCGTTCAGGCTTGAATTGATTTGCATGCCTAAGTATCTTGTGTTTGTTGTGTTACTTAGCCACTCTTTTCCCAAGTGCCATTTAGGTTTTTTGTGCTTTGATGTTTTCAAGTTTTGCAGTGTTAGCACCTCACACATCTTTTTGTTGATTTGTAAGCCATTAGCTCTCCCATATAGGTCCACTGCGTCGATCTTTCGCTGTAGGCCTGTAGGTGTTACATCTAACAATATTAGATCATCGGCATATAGCATCCAACTTAGTGGGGCTCCGTGTATTTTTGGAGAGAAGGAACGTACGCTGTCAATTGCTCCTTCAATGTCCGATAAAAATAAGTTGAATATTATAGCAGCCAGTGGGCAACCCTGTTTAACCCCGCAAAAGGTGTTTATCGCTTTGGACAGGGTGCCTTTTTGATCTGTGCGAATTTTGATGCTTGTACCAGTGTGGAGCTCTTTGATGGCCGCTATCAGATCTTCCGGACATTCCCACGTCTTCATTTTCTCCCAGAGTAGCTCTCTATCTATGCTGTCGAAGGCATGTGAGAAGTCTATCAGTGCGAGGTACACCTTGGTTCTTGTTCTTATGGCTTCCATTTTGAGGAGATTGATTAAGAGGAGATTCAAGGCGCAGCCTACACCCTTGACAAAACCAGTCTGACGTGGGTCCAGATGTTTTAAGTCAGCTCCCCATTTCACAAGTTGTTGTTGTAGAAGAGTCACGTACACTTTGCCTAGCACATCTAGCAGCGCGATGGGTCGGTAGTTTTTCGGGTCAGATCGATTCCCTTTCTTGAAAATTGGAATGATTATTGCGCATTTCCATGAATCCGGGCTTTTACAGTTAGCTACTATTCTTTTGAACGTCGTGTGGCATAGCTCCGCCCACAGCTCCGGATTTTCTTTGACACATTTACTAAAAATACTCTGTGATCAGCTTTTTTTCTCCTCGCCCCTATTCAAATGTCCTGTCACAGGATTTAAATCATCTCCTTATGTGAACCTGTTCACACATAGCCTAGAGACTCCTACTGGAGTGAGAGACAACTACTTCTAGAACCCGTTGGGTCACGTTTCTGGGCACTTCTATCGCTATCTCCACACAATATTTCCTGTTACTTTTAAATAACTACGACCCGTCCCCTTAATTTGCCATTCCCCTCAGTCTACCCACCATTCAGTCATTCTTTGACTCAAGGCCTTCGGTACTGTCTCCTCCAACGAGCCACTTTTGCCTTCCTCCCGCACAGCACCTGTGGAAACCAGGTAGGGATTTCGTCAAAGAGGGACCCTGCCGAACCATCTTCGGGTTTTCTTGCAAGATTTCTATTTGGCAGCTCTCCACAGGAAACACTGCGATCCTCTGGCTATGTCCGATCGTCTGAAACTCTAGAGCTAATTGATCAATGGGTCTGAACCATCCTACCACTGCTACCATGTGAGCTCAGAGCCCTTGGTGGGTAGCACATCATGTAGTAGATGGGATGTTATGTTATGTTATGCTATACAGATTTATAGAGCACAAAAAAACGACCGAAGGAACCCTGGCACTAAAGATGTGAACGGAGTAGCTTAACAAGCAGAATTAAAACACAAATGTTTTTAGCAGATGATAGAAGGCAAGGTGGTCAACCGTCATACGCAACGCCCGAGGAAGGGTGTTCCATGTCTTGGTGGCAGCAACTGAAAAGGCACATCCGCCAGTGTGAATCAGTCTGAAACGGGGGACCCCAACAAGAAATGCAGATTGAGAACAGAGGCACCGAGTTGGAGCATAATGGGGAAATGTATCCTGGATATATTCAGGTCCCAGGCCCTTAAAGCCACGGTGCACAAAACACAGGGACTTTAAATAAATCTGCTTTTCCACCGGGAGCCAGTGAAGCTGCCTCAACAATGGAGGCATGTGGGTGCCAAAAGGGGGCCGAAGAATCGCTCTAGCAGCAGCGTTCTGCAACAGCTGAAGGTGATTGACCACATAGCGTGGCTGGGCTAGATACGAGTTTCAATAATCTAAGCCACTAAGAACAAGCATGGCTACCACCAGAGCCTGACATTTTTCAGGCACAAATGTGAGGATTTTCCTAAGTATGCAAAGTTTAAAATGGCCGTTCTTGTATACTGCCGCAACCTGACCATCCATGGCAACAGAAGAAGAAATAATAACCCACAGATTCTTCACCGATAAAACAGGAACTGGGAGAGGACAGAGGGAAGCAGGCCAGCAGTCATTGGTCCAGAAAAGAAGAGGTGAAGTAGTACCAACCACCAACACCTCGGTCTTACTGCCATTTAGTTTCAGCCAGTTAGACGTCATCCATTCCCCTACCTCCAGAAAACACATCCTAAACCGACTGGCCGTATCAGCCTGATTTAAGTCAAGGCGGACCAAGATTTGTGTATCGTCGGCTAGGAATAATAGTGGAAGCCATGGGACTAAATGAGAGCCTGAAGGTGCCAAGTATAGAGATTAAACAGAATCGGGGAAAGGGCAGATCCCTGTGGAACGGATCTAGAGTGAAAAGGTGGAAGGGAAACTGATTGTGAGCGATTGGCAAGAAAGGAGATGAACCAGTCAAGTACATTTCCAGACAGCCTGGCAGCAGACAGCCGGGCGATCAGGGTGGGATGGTCGACCGTGTAGAACACAGCCGACAGATCTAATAAAACAACTGCGCCGACACACCCCTGATCCACCAGGCGAGCCAGGTCATCAAGTACTGAATTAAGGACTGATTCAGTTCGCCTTCCAGGCCGAAAACCAGATTGGAAAGAGTCAAAATAAGAAGAGGATTCAAGAAAAGTAGACAGCAAAGGAGAGACCAGGGCTTCCAATAATTTCATGAGAAAGGGCAATAATGAAAAGGGGTGGTAATTGGCCAGCACCTCCGGATCTCGCTGAAGTTTCTTTAATAGCAGAAGCACAAGGGCATGTTTAAGTGTAGAAGGAATCGCACCATCCGTAAAGGAAGCATTAACCGCTATAGTGATATGCGAGATGATAGTCCTTGAGTTTTTCTTCAACAGCGCCAAGGGGATGGCATCAGTCGGGGAGGCTGATTTCAAACGTTGAATAGCAGACAAGATGTCAGATTCTGAGAAGGTAGGGAATGAAGACTAAGTCCCCTTCACCAAAGAGGGCTCAGTCAGTGCCTTAGCAGTCAGAGAATGTGCTACATCATTATTAATGCTATCCCGGATAGAAGAGATTTTAGACACGAAAAAAGAAGAAAGAATCACAGAGAGCTTGTGATGGTGTAGGCCATGTGCTGGCCATCACTGGGGTAGACAGTGATTGAACAAGCAGTAAAAGAGATTTAGGCTGATTGAGGGCTTCTTCGACCTTGGAGGCAAATAAAATGTTCCTTGCATCAATAACTGACTTATGGTAAGCAGTGAGCAGACACTCAGCCTGTCTACATTGTAACTTCGCAGTTCTAAGCTGTTCAGTATACCACGGCTCAGAAGTGCGGGGTTTCTGCTTGCACATCCTAAGGGGAGCTGGTTGGTCTGCAGTGGCAGAGAAAGCAGATTCCAATGCAGAAAGGGAGCACAGAGTAGACTGGCCACAATGGGTTAAAAAATGCGGCAGTTATGGAAGGGTTAGGTACCCTTTGCCAACTTTGTTTCAAAATAGCCAGTTTAGGTTGCAAAGCAACGGGGACAAGCTCAGGAATTATAAAAGGTACCAGATAGTGATCGGACCAAATAGTTGAAATAGGAGGGGACAAGATAATAGATTTCTCTGATGCAAACACATCCCCATTGTGGGTAGGTTTGGTCACCCACTGACAAAGGCCTAGATCCATCATCAGATCCAGGAATTTTTCCACCTGATCACTAGTGGCATGGCTATTAGGAAGATTAAAATCACCCATAATTAATAAATTTGGGTGTTGGGTCCGCAGTTCCAGTGCCAATGCCGGAAAGTCAGTGCACAAACACGCTGTCCACCCCCGGGGGGGGGGTATATTACCAACACTGAGAGTGTGGAAGTAGGAGAGACCAAAATGCGGGCAAGGAGACATTCCATTTTCAAGGGATGGTTAGGAATAGAGTAATTAACTTTAAATTTAGTGTTGTAGATAATGGCCAGTCCGCCACATTCCGGTCAACATGTATCAATTCATAAGTAGTGGGAAAGAGACTGCACAATGGCAGGGCTTGATGTTTCATTCAACCATCATTCAGCCAAGTATCAGTCAGGAATAGGAGATCCAGTCCCAAGTTAAATATTAAGTTTTAACACTCCATAGAGTGTGCTACGAGGGAGCGGGTATATAATAGTCGACATTGGAGCTCATTCCCATTCTTTCTAGAGGTATTGTAGCTTTTTAAGAAACCATTTGGCCACTTGGATGCAGAGTAACTCTTTACATCAAATAATCAAACCAACTCAGGAAGATGGCAAAGTCATTTTACTCTTTTATTATCAATTGTCTATAACAGGGAGATACAATGAACATCAACGGACATCCCACAGTGTTCTCTCGAAGCATTTCACAAAAACATCACTTTTATAGTAAAAACTCATATGTGACGTCATACTACGTGGCAAATAAGAAAAACCTACAGAGTTGTGGTTGGCTCGAGGGGAGCATCTAAGTATACTTTCTATCAGGGGTTAGGTTGTGACTGGGTCTCTACAGTCAAGTGGAAAACTCATGCCCCCCTCCCCCAGTGCAAGTCATCTTCAAAAGTTATTAGAACCATGGTACCTCATTGGCTCTCAAACTATACGGCCCTTTGTTATATGGCCCTTTACAATTGTTTGGCACACTCGTGCCCTTCTGGAACATTCGGTTCGCTAGCAGCACGTAAGCTCATACCCCAGGTGTCAGGAGGTAGACTGGATGGTACCTCTGTAAATTAATTCTTTATTATTTCCTGCAATATTATCACTGGATACCGCCTCACCAGGAGCAGATGACAGACCACAGAAAGTTAATGCACACAGTCATTTGTTACACAGGCATCCATCCTTCCTATGAACTCTTGTTTCTAAGAAACATTTTGCCTGAGGTGTGAAAGGGAATGCACTTTTGATACAGAAACAATTACTAGATTTCACTGCTCCAGTTATTTGTCTATGCTATTCTCTTTTTTGTCGTGAACAGTTACAGTTCATTTAAGAAAAGCAGAGGATTTGTTGAGCCATAGTGATACAATTCTTCTTGTAGGTAGTGACTACTTGGACATCAACGTGAAAGTGTAAAAAAAAAGGATGATGAACATTTTTAATTCTGCTAAATATGGGCTCTTAGTACACAGACAGCGCAATGTGCCTGCACCTTTACAACATGGGCATTCATCTGCAAAAATGATTGTAGCAATATTTTTTTGCTTTCTGCTGTCTCTGTGGCATTACAAAAGGTGGATCCCTACCATGTACCCGAACCAGGATATGCTAATGTAACTCCTATTCCCCTGTTGAACAAAGCCATGCCCCAGTCCTTCTCTATTACTACCAAACACACTAAGAGACTCAAGAGAAATGATGATAATAATTTTGAGGACATAAACACCTACATGGCTGATTCAGCCCACATAACAAATATTATGTGATACAAGCACATGACCCTGGTGGGGAGAGAGGCATCAAGAGGGGGCTGCTATGTGTGCTCACTTATTCCCTATGCCACGATCGCTTACAGGACATTTGTGGCCACAGACATACCTGCAACAAGGGCACAGTGCCAAATGCACTTGGTGCTATACACCACTAGGGGACAATTCCCAGGGAAACTGATTACTTTACGATGGATGTCTAAGAAAACATTCCCTTTCGAGGATAGCTATATAAAAACAAAGTCAATGATGGAGGACTATTGGAGCAGAAGCAAGAGGATGCAGTATATATTAGATGGCCCAAATAGAGGAGAAACTAGAATAGTGGATCAAAAGGAATTGCAGTGCCCACCTAATGGGAAGAGCGAAATAGGGGGATGCCTGGGTGTTGGGAAAGATCCCAATTACTAATATATGGACATGCACTCATCACAGAGGAATGGGTTGAAGGGCTGATGGGGTGCAAAGTACAAGAACTCTTGACTGTTCAAATGGAAGTGGTGCAGACAGAAAATGATAGATGCCTCAAGGATTGGGAGGAGTATTCCAAATTGCCTACATGGGTGGAAAATTAAGCAGGCCCTGTACCCCTCAAACATGCCTCCTTATGTTTCCAGAGTGATGGTCAAGGTTTGAGCAAATGTAGGGTGCAAACATTTTTTTTTTATTTTCATTTAGTTTGTACAAACTTTTGAAAAACTTTTTAATTAAAACACATACAAGCAATGCATCTTTCGTCTTTACATATTTTTACTCTCTAGCATTATTTTGGTCAACTTCTTAAATACTATCATGTGTTAGATCTCATTGGTGACACTCCTTTCTTTATTCTTAATTGCTGGTCTCATCTGCAAATTTGTTCTCCTCACTTGCCTCCATATAGGATTCTATTTTCGTGACCACTGGACTCAATTCTAAACAGTTCTGTATTTGCACTAGGAATTTCGTCAGCGCAATCCACACTGAATTACTTTCAGTCAAGTGTAGTTGTTTCCACCATTCCTCTTCAGAAAGCGTCCGGTAGTTTGTCATCACCTTCCCCAGGCAGTTTTCACGTTGGCCATTTAGTTCAAAACAATTTAGGATGAGATGTTTTAAATGTTCTTCTTCCTTCCCACAGAATCGGCATAGGACATTTCCCCTCGGAATGACACGCCTGTTCCTCAGAATTTCTTTTGTTTCTAAGATATTCAGACGGAACTTCAAATAGTATCTTCTAAGGCGCTTACATGGAGATAGAACCAGATATTTCTGGGGTGTATTCCGTTTTTTTGCTTCTTCTGGCTGGTTTAGCATTGATTTTTGAGAAGCTCTTCTCTCCCCAATTTTAATCCAGTCGAGATCGAGCAATTCTCTTTTTACATACTCTGGAGTGTTCCATAGTGTTAGCTCATCTGTCCCCAGTTGTTTTAGGATCTGACACATTGATATTTCCAGTCTCTTAGGGCCGATATTCTTTTCCCTGTCTCATTTCCCATCAGAATTTTGAATGGTGGTAGGTTCGCTTATTCATAGGTTTTCCTATAGAGCAGTAGCTTATTCCATATAATCCTTGCATTCAGGGTGGAAATTCCTACTTCATATAGGACACAAGCAGTCGGCGTACTTTGGGGTATTTGGAGAATTTTCTTCCAAAAAAATCCTTCGCACCTAGACCATATCCTGTGGTCACAGCCAAACATGTTCTCTGCCCCATAAATTAGGATCGGTGTAATTTTATTTTGGTAGAATTTTCTCACTGGCTCGCATGTGAATTTCCCAAATTTCTTCTTCAATACGCTTCCTTGTGAGGTTAGTTGTCTGCAGCTGTTTAAGATTATTTTCCACCATCGGTTCATCATTTATACTGGAGTTATTCGTTGTACCCAAGTACCTGGTGTGTGCTGTACTTTTTCCAGTTTCTTTGTTCCCACGAACCAGCTTGATCTGTACTTGTGGGATTTCTTTCCTCTTTTGTTCTCCAGGACCATAATTTCAGATTTAGCAACATTTATTTCTAGCCCGAGTTCTTCTGTGTAAATCTCTAAAGCGGACAATTTTCTCTGAAGGCCGATTGGTGTACGATCTAAGATCACCATATCGTCTGCGTATAGGATGTGGTGCAGCTGGAAATCATTGTTGATTGGTGGGAATGAAATCACGTTCGCCGGGGCACTTCCAACCTCCGAAATGTAGAAATTGAACAGGGTCGCCCCTAGCGGCAACCCTGTTTAACACCTCTCTCTGTGGGTACTGATTTAGACAGATTTCCATCACTGTCTAGCCTTACTTGAATGCAGGTGTCTGAGTAAAGTTCTTTAATAGCCGCAATTAAACTTCCATGACAGCCCCTCTCTTTTAATTTGTGCCACAGGATTTCCCTATTTACTCCATCAAATGCATTTGCCATGTCGATGAAAGCCAGGTAGATTTTCTGACCTGTTCGTATGGTGTCTATTTTTAATAGATTTAATATTAGGAGATTCGTGCTGCAGCCCACTCCTTTCACAAACCCGGACTGACGCTCGTCATAGATTTTTTATTGACTAATCCATGTTGTGAGTTGGTTTAGGAGCTGGGTTGCGAACACCTTACCTATGACATCAAGAAGGGCTATGGGTCGATAGTTTGCTGGCTCAGATCGTATTCCCTTCTTGAATATTGGAAAGATTATTCCCGATTTCCAAGTTGTAGGTATCTTTCCTTCTTTTATTATTGCTTGAAATAGAATATAGCAAAATTCTGACCATTCATCGATATTTTCTTTAAGATCCGCATTAGACAGGCCGTCAGGTCCTGTGGCTCTCGACGCACTGCTCTTTAGAATTGAAGTTTTAATGTCCGCTCTTTCTATTTTTAAATCCCATGGTACTTTCGTTTGGATCTCTGTTGTTTTTATATCTTTCCTTCTTTTAAATAGATTTTTGTAGTAAGACTCCCATTTTCTTTCCGTTACCATGTTGGTTATTATCGCCTTTTCTGAGTTGATTGAGTCGTTTATTACGGCCCAAAATCCCCTCGAATTCCTTTGATTTAGCGTCTTCATAATTATTTCAGCCTCTCTTTGTTCTATCTTAGCTCTGTGTGTTTTGCACCAATTGTTATATTGGTTTCTTGCTTTTTTTGACAGGCTTTGGTTCGATTGTCCCTTAGTAGCGAAGATCGCCCTTAAAGTTTTTCTCAATTCTCTCTTCTTTTTCGCCACCTCCGGATCAAACTTATGCTTTGAAAAATGTTGATTCCTTAAAGAGGTCTTTTTCTTGGTTCTATGCATTTCAATCAACTGTTGATACTCCAATGCCTCAGTTGTCCCATGCTCTTGAGATCGTTGCAGTTGTTCAGATACCACCTTTATATCTGTTTTCTTTATCCTTAATCTATTTCTCCCTGGTTCCACTGATATACCACATCTCCACTGCTCCCTTTCCTCCCCTTTGCTCCACTTCCACTCCATTGATATAATATTATGATCACTTTGAGTGTCTTTAGTGACTCTGAAAGAGACTATTGCTTGTAGTATATTCTCAGATGCAAAGATATAGTCTATAATGGACTGCTGGCTTCCTCTTTCCCAGGTCGGCTTTGCCGGTATATCTCCTCTTGTTACTCCATTCAGCATTGAAAGATTTCTGCTTGCCATTTCTTCTAGCCAGCATTCATTTTTAAGACTCTCACATCTAATCCTCGATGTTTTACGTGGGTTTACTTCGATTAATTTCATATTGAAATTCCCACATAATATGATTGATGCCTTTGAGTCTTCCGTTCTAATTAAATCTATGGCTTCAATAATGTCATCTTCAAGCTTATGATTGGTCTTTTGGGTTGGGTTCCAGTATATATTTAATATATACAGTTGGTTCAACGGCTGCCCTATGGACTCTGTATGTTCTAAACAGACCTTCTGAAGGAAAGGTGACAAATTACATGCTACCTTGATTCTTAAACCACAAGTTATTTTAATTAATATCATTTGGCCTGACATAGGCCGCCCTTTTTTTTGTTTTATGGCTGGGTTTATTGCTACTTCAAACCCGTCCACACATGGTAGATTGGTCACCCATGTCTCTTGCAAGCATATTACATCAGCCTTTCTTATCATTTCAGGTGGAGTTCCTAGAAGATGTACAAATTCTCTAGTATTCCACGAGGCTAACATCAGTTGCCCTGTTTCAGCATGACATTAGATCCTCATTGATGAGTTCAGTGATTTGGCTAACCAGGACCAGTTTTTCCTTTCGTCCTCAGCAGCTTTTAGTTCTAGATATTTTGCTCCCACTGCACCTAGATTTTCACAATTATCAACTGTTATTTTAATTTTCTTCTTTCTTATCTCTTCAGGTAGACATACTAATTCAAGTTCTCTTTCATCGTCATTTGACTTGACATTAGACACGCACTCATGATTTGTACTTTTTTCAGTTGATTTAGTTACCAGCAAAGATTTCCCTTTTGTTTTTGGTACCTTCATTTCTTTTGTTTTTTCACCTTCACAGTCTCCAAGTGAATTGTCTACTTCATACACTTGATATCCAACTTCCAGAAGTTGCCTCTCGCTCATCATGATCAGTTCGACATCTTTTTTGTCATCTATGTGTAAGAGTACAAATTTCTGGTTCATGTCAGCAATAATTTCCACACGGCAATCCGATCACTCTTTATTGCTCTTAACGTCAGTATTTTTTGGAATATCTGTAGAATTGTGTATCGATTTAATGAGGTATCATTTTTTTTACCATCAATATTTTCAACAAGTAGTCTGTATTGATGATTCCTTCCTACGACTTTCTTGTCGACATACATATTGGTTTTTTTGTGACTTAGCGGACGCTTCTGCATTCACTCTTGCCGCTCCTTCATCTCGTGTTGATTTCTTTAAATTCTCTTTCGGAGACTCAACATCAAGCTTAGTGTTCTCCTGATCATCTCTTGTAGGATCTTGAGTATCTTCCCTGGTCTTGGAATTGGTTTTCAGCTTCATCATACTTTTCAACCTTTTCTCTTACAGGGTTGAAAAGATTGGCGGATCTTCGGCCATTTTCCCAACTACCTTCGGTCTGGGCATAATTATTTTGGGTGTTTCAGGCCAGGTGATCACTCTTTTACTTAACAATACCTCTTCTTTTTCTTTTTCATTTTCAAATGCTGATGGTTTAGGCGTCGTCACCTCAGCCTCGCGACAGCCGAGTTCACGTCCCTTAGCTGTTTCTTTTGTGTTCGCCACCTTATTGTCATCCTTATTTTCCTCAACCTCAGGCGAGCTGTAAGTTGACATATTCAGCAGTTCATCTTCGTCGCCTTCTATGTCTTCAGAGTCCACCTCTATAATGCTCCCACTCTGAAGCATGTTATCCCCAATCTGGATTTCTGTTTGTATTTTGTCTTCCACAATTCGCGCTTCATCATTCTTCTTTTGCCCCTTTAGTGTTGGTAGCTCAGTATTGTTCACTGTTATGTTCAGGGCTTTGATGTTTCTAAAGAAATTTGCTGAGCTCTGTGATTTCTTACTCTTTTGGGCTTGTTGATTCTTCGTTTTCTTTTTACAATCATTTGTTTTTGATTTGTCAGTTTTTGGCCTCTTCTCTTTGCTCACTCCCGGTTGTGCTTTCGGATGTTCAAATATATCAAACCACTCACCCTCCTTCCTTTTAGGTGAATCAGCTACGGAATTGCTACTTGAGGTCTTTGTGTTTTTATCGTTGGATTTTAACACTTCAGGTGGATTAGTGGGTGGATGAACTTGCTCTTTAGTTGCGTCTTGTTCACTTTGGGTTTTGCTAAGCTCTACCTCTTTTTCCGTGAATTTTATAGGTACACTCGTTGTACGTGTCCTTTTAGTCTGTGTAGTTTCCTGGCCCGGGCTGACCTTCCCTCCACAATCATTTTCCTCAGAACTAATTAATAGCTCCTTGTCGTAACAGCAGTTCTGTTGGGAGTTCTTTTGGTCTGCCCCTCTCATTTTCTCTTGCAGTTGATTAGCTTGACCCGGATTCTCTGGAGATTCTAGTATCTCCTGGGGGTTCCCTGTGTTCATACTCGTTAGCACAATTTTTGAGGCTCGATTTTTATCTAAGACACACCTTCCTTCTCGTTCATTTTGAAGTAACGTGAGTGCTTGCCTCGCCACTTCCGCTAGAAGTTTCTTGTCCTCAGAGTTATTTCTTAACAATTCTTTCAGAGCTGTTAATGAAATATCGTTCCCTCTTTTCGTCAGCAAGATCTCAGAATTCATTTCCTTGAGATCTGTCTCTAATTTATTCATTTTGGGGTTTAGTAGAGCGATCAAGGTTGTTTGGTCTCTGCAGTTCTCATTTAGATTCTCATAGAGCTTCATCAGAGGGGCGACAGCTATCGTTGTAGCTGACATCAAGATAGGGCTTAGCTTCGATATTATTGTCTAGACGCCATGCGAGATGTCATCTGTGTTGGTTCCTCCCTTCAAGGGTATCTCAATGGACTTCCGACAATTTATTTTTCTCGTGGTTGTTTCGCCATCGTCACCTTCTGATTCCACAGTTGAGTTTGGGGTGGTACACTGTTTAGACATCTTGGGCGAACATATCTCGCCTATTTCATTTCTTCGCGTACTGCCCTCTTGTTTTTTCCTTTTGAATTGTTTATTCAGGCATCCCTCCTCACTCTCAAAGCTTTCACTTCTTCGATTTCTCTTTTGAGACACTGCAATCTCTTCATTTCTTGATTCAAACGCTGGAGAGCTTGATTCAAGAGTCATTACTTCATGAATGCTCCTGTGTTTAAGATGGTGTGGCTCAGCGTGTGCTGTGCTTCCTTCAATTGGACTAAATTGAGAGATCCTTCGGGCTTGCGATAGGATTGCATTCATCTTTGCTAGATCTTTTATCACTTGGTCAGCTATCCCTACGGAGTTTCTTCTTCCCCCTGGTTTTAGCATGTTTTGGGGGCATTGTTTGGCAGCATAGTGCTTTTTGTCCATTCCTCATGGGATCACTAGTCTCATCCGTTTTCTCCAGTGCGTTGATGCTTTCTTTTGTATTTGTAATGCCAAGAAAGTCCCTCGTGCCTTGTGTTCTCTCACTCATTTGATCACCTCTTTTTCTCATCATGGCCATATTGTCTTTTTTGGTTGGCTCTGGTTTGTGCATCTCAGCCACCTTTAGCCATGCCAATGATTTTAAAGACCAGCTCGATTTTAAATGCTCGCTCATATTTGTCTCGTTTTGTGGATTCATTTCGCTTCCAGCCTTAACTTGTGATACTTGTTCCCAGTCACGGGTCAGTGCCTCCTGTCTCAACCTACGGATAGGGGTAGTTGGAGAAGGCTGCGCATTCCAAGCCTGATGTATCATTACGGCGCAGACTTCCACGCTCTTCCCTCCCGTCTGATTGTCTTTAGCTTCACCGATCTTTTCTTGAGCACCAGATCCCAATACCTCCTCTCCCTGACCCGGCATCGGGCTAGATTTTTTGCCGTATTTCTCTGTGGGGCCTGTGGGGCCCAGTTGTATTTTCCCATTTAGCTTCCTCCACCTCTCCGTTAACCCCTCGATTTCTGGCTCGTACACATCCTTAATTTCCTTCTCACTCACCTCGTCCAGGTCCTGGTCCAGGTCCCTTTCAGTGTCACTCCTCAGATCTAGGGTGTCGAGAGTATCGTTCACATCTCTTTCTCTCCGCAACCACGCCACTCCAGCTTGTTCTTGTGCGGGCACAGGATCGAGCAGCTCCTTGTTGGAGCGTAATTGCACGGCGGCATCGCACACCATGCTGGAGTCACACTCACAGACCGCAGTGACTTCCACATGGGCCGCAGAAGGCTGTTTTTCAGTTCTAATTTCTTCACCGTGGTTTCCTATTGAAGTGCACGTCGCAGTCAGCCCTCGCTTGGCTTGTGCACATGTATTTGCTTTAATCATTGTCCCTCTCATTACAGTTAATACTGTTATCACTAGGCTCCGTGAGCCAGGCAAGTACAGGGCACCAGGTGC
Organism: Ambystoma mexicanum; assembly: GCF_040938575.1. Classification (NCBI taxonomy): domain Eukaryota; kingdom Metazoa; phylum Chordata; class Amphibia; order Caudata; family Ambystomatidae; genus Ambystoma; species Ambystoma mexicanum. The sequence continues at coordinate 353,042,671 of NC_090926.1, forward strand.
GACTTACAGCGCTTGTTTACTAGTATTTGCTATGCTTTGCTATCCGCTTGCGCGGGCTCTTACCGTGATCCTTCCGGCTATATTGTTTACAACGGAGGGTGGGTATGGGAGTGGCGGCGTCGATGGCATCGAAGGCGGCGAATCAGGCAATTCCCGTTCGCATCCTGTTCAAGTCCTGATACAAGCACCGCTTTCTGCCACCACAGGATCCGCGTAACCACGGGGCCCATGGGACCTCCAGGGAACACCAGGCAACACACTCGAAACACTCCGCTACGCTCCGCTCCGGCGGGGACGGGTATTTTGTAGTGTAGCTCCTCCTTTTCCTCTCCTCACGAATGCAATGGCAGAGACTGCCAGACACCAGGCAACACACTCGAAACACTCCGCTACGCTCTGCTCCGGCGGGGACGGGTGTTTTGTAGTGTAGCTCCTCCTTTTCCTCTCCTCACGAATGCAATGGCAGAGAGACTGCCAGACACCAGGCAACACACTCGAAACACTCTGCTACGCTCCGCTCTGGCGGGGACAGGTGTTTTGTAGTGTAGCTCCTCCTTTTCCTCTCCTCACGAATGCAATGGCAGAGAGACTGCCAGACACCAGGCAACACACTCGAAACACTCTGCTACTTCTGCAAACATATTTCGAAAATACCAGGCTTTAAAGTTGGCACTGCAGTACTCATGGACCACTATTAGGCCTGTGGTTCAAAAGCTTATATGCAGTCACCCCCAAACTGGGGAAGGATATGTTCCTTAGTATTGCTAAATACAGCAGACATGGTAATACACCAGGAGAGACAAATTGGTGGGTTCCCCAAAATGGATGGGCACCAGAGAAAGAAAAGATCCCTAAACCGTGAGCGGGTAAAAAGAAACAGCAATTACATGTCAGAAAAATTGCAGCAGCACTTAATGAATTACCAGAACAACACGGGCTATTCAGTAGAATAGAGATGTTCTTTGACCCTGTCCTTCGTGGGATACAAACAAACATAAATGCCAAATGGCTATAAATAACCCGTAGGTAATTGTTACAATCAATTTGACAGTGAAAGGCTTTAATGCCATAAAGGAAGAGCTCAGATCAGTCAGGCTTATGACTCTTTAAAATAGATACATCCTTGATCTGATAATAGCTATGGAGGGTGGTGTGTGCACAAATAACGGTCCGCCCTGATGTGCCTATGCACCTGTCCATAATGAAGTAAATGGTACCCTCACAGAAACTATAACACTGTTGACAGACGTGCACACGAAGATGGAGGGGGAATTGAACACAGTGGGGCAGGAAGATGATTGGCTCTCTTATCTGTTATCCTGGATCCCCTCGTGGCTGGCTAACGGGTTCAAAGTCTTAATAGCCACATTAGTGCTAGTGCTGTTTGGATTCTGCGTTCTGAGAATAGCAGTAGCCCAATGTCAGAAGACGGCCAAGAAGACGTTAGGGATGAAAATAGTTATAGATATGGACACTAAGACAAATGAGCAGACACAAACTGATAACGTATTTATATTACACCTGAAACAAAGTCCTATTGTTCCTCCAGGTACAAAATGCTTTTATCCCCTAGATGCCTGTAATTACGTGGGACTTTGGTGTTCTATAAACCCGACGGGGAGTGCTGCTATATGACCATGACATGGACGAACATATAAAGAATTCAGGTGACCTGAGGGGGGTGACAAAGATATGGATCCCTAAGGTACCTTATAGAGGAGAGGGTCCTCAGGGAAATGTGGTCAAGGACTCGACCAGAGGGGGCAATGTTGAGGCAAATGAATGTGTCATTCATTATATTAGCCCCTCCCATGTCCCGATGCTATAAGATATGGGCAGGTCACATCACTTATATCAACCGCCTCTTCTCTGTCACCATATAACAGGTGCGAGAGACGTTACTCACTGAGTTAACCCTACCAGCCTTATCCTGGATCAATCAAAGAAGTCATACATTCACAAATTATGGAAGACATGAACATGTTGTAACATGACTTGCAACATAACCGAAGATGCAGAGTTATCACTGAACTTGACACACATAGGTGCACTAGACATGAAGCAGATACGCATCCACCATGATGCTACATGAACCATAGGTCAAATTGCACTTAGACATGAAGAATATGCTTGCATCCAATAGGATAGAAAACACATGTTCACTATATGCTGAAAAGCAAGATGCATAAGAATACACATAAAGCTTGCTTAACGCAAAAACGCAGTAAGACTGAGTGGCCATGTTTATTTTTAATTTTCATGGTTAAAAAAAACATTACAATTCATCATATTAAATATAAACAATGATACATGATTACAGAGAATATACATAAGAAATAGATATAAATACAATCGAGCAAGAGTAAAACCAGCAGCATCACAATAATATACCCGTATTTATGATCTAAAATTCCTTTCCTCACAAAAACACATTTATCACAATCCTAAAGCGTAATTGATTAAACAAAATTAAAAATTAATTTGTGCATATTCATTACTCATTTCAGATTTTTTAGGAGCAGAGGCATTTAAACTCAAGATACACTTATCTGTGCCTCACACTAATTGTGCCCCAGAATCCTTCAAGTGCACCAGTTTCAGGGAAATAACAAATACAGCTACTGCAATTCCCACGGCTGTCGACTTGAGGCTCAGACTATTTTTCCATAAGTTCTCAATATCTGCCCACTTGATTAATAAAAGCATTTTCCTAAAATATGTCGTTCTTTGTACATACATTGTTGAGCACTCCAAAACGAATGTTTATTAGTTTCAATAATCATTTTATCTTTAAAAAATCGACAACTAGCTCCTCCGATACCGATCAATTTCCTTCTTAACTGAACCTCATGGGTTGGCAGCAAATTCCATCTCAGGCGCAGAAGAAGTTGGCTGTAAAAACGATTTGGAAATACAAGCAAATATGGTGCTACAAGGCCCTGTATTTTGTGTTCATGAGCCAAGTGGGAAAGTGAGGGACAACTGTAGAACTGATCGATAGCTTTCACTTTCTGTGGATTAACTTTCAAAATGTCTCTATCCACGTTAATCGTTTTCAACAAATTGGCACAGTAAACCCACATCCTTCCAATTAGACACAAATAATTTTCTTGGGCAAGCTGTGTTTCCATATACATATTGAAGTCGTAGTATAGCAAGCCCTTAGGTGCAGTAATTAATCTGTGGAGGAGAGCCAATAATCTCCACTGGATGCAAACCTTAATTGATAATAAGCACTGGTCGAAGTGCATGACAAGAAGTAGTGGAACTATGTTCCCTGCTGGCCTGCCCCTGCTCCCCACAAACCCCATTGCCACAACCCCTCCCACACACAATATACCCCCCCAAACACTTGCACCTGCTGTTTAAGGGAACGTTCAGTGCAGTGCACTGAAAGTGAAGGTTTCAACTTCTTCCTACACTTTTATTTTAAAACAAAACCATTCCGGAACTGTTTCTTTTTAAAATAAAAGTATAGGAGCTGTACAAGGTAATTTTAAAAGGTATAGGAGCACCGCTCCCAACCGCTCCCGCTCACTTCGACCACTGATAATAAGCCCAATTCGTAACGAATCGCTACGAGTGGAACAGCATTCACCACTTTCAGGATTCGCCTTCAGATCGAAGACTCCAATCTAAAAGACCAAAAGATCCATTGTTCCACAATTCCAGCCCATCTACCATTTTCAGTATTATTTTCCATTTTCTATTGACTTTTAATAGTTGATTAGTCAAGGAAGAAGCTTTCCTTTTTAAAACTGAGTGCATTTTCTCAAATCCCTACTGGGCTTTTATGTGAAAACCGAAATAGGTTATGCTTGAATCACCACTCAAAGTAATCTTTTTTCCAAAACCTATTTAGGTGAACACCATTTTTTCCTCTTTGAGAATTCTAATATTCTCGTTTTCCCTGAATTGATTATAAGTAAGGCTCCACGTTTTATGGTATTTATTTTTCTGCCATTTCCGTCTGTATTTATCCATATTAATTTGTTGGCCCTTTTTTCTGTATTTATTCACATTTATTTATTGTCATATAAAAAGATATTTCGCAACCATTATTTTTCTGCATTTATTCTACAGAAAATGCATTTATTGAAGCACACATGCAGCTATACAGGAAAAAATTGCTAGCTCAATTCTGTCCATAACAACGGTTGCTCCTGTGACGGCTGCTGCCTTAAGATATATGCTGTCAGCAAATTGAAGAACTTTAATGCTATTTTTTTTACAACATTTACACTCTCCATACTGCCAATCTGCGATGCATCTGGCCTGCAATGTATGAGTGACGTCGCAGAGAACCAGAGAGAAAGACCCGTTTTTCAGTTTTTGCCATTTTTATGAATAAATACAGACAAAAAGGAGATTGATTTCCATCTGTATTTATGTGTAAAAATCAGTAAAAACAGAAAACTGCAAGCCTTAATTATAAGACCATTACATTTTGAATATTCTCTAAAAGCCAATAAAAGATGCTGAAGACCTATCCTAGTTTTATAAAAAAATGTAAAAGTCATCAGCATATGCAATCCAGGGAATTCTCAAATTGCGCAGCTTTGGGGATATATAAACAGAGTCTTTTAAAAATTCACCGACATCAGATATATATAAATAAAAAAGGCAGGGAGCCGCTATCTTTATTTAGCCGTACTTTAATTCATGATTCTTCATGTAGCCCAATTATCAATAACAGTAAATCTGCTGGCAGCCCCCAACCTGCTGATTTTGACCACAATCTACCTCGATCCACTCTGTCGAAGGCCGCGATAGGTCTATCGATGCGGCGTAAGTACAGCCAAATTTGTCGGCCCAGGCTTGCTCTTGGAATACTCTAACTACCAAGCCATTTACATTTGTGGAGTGGCCCTTCCGAAAGCCGGTTTGCAGTTTATTTAATCTCCAGGCAGATTGCGCCCACTCTTGAAAATGTATTAGTAAAAGGCACGCAGAGACTTTACTGTCCATCTCAAGCAAAGTGACAGGACAGTACTTCATAGTGTGGGTCCTCGCGTCCCTTTAAAATATTGGTACCACCAGAGCCGTCCGCCAAGACTCAGGAAATCGGCCACTTAATATCACATCTTTGAAAAGTAAAATTGACATAAGTGCCCATAACAAATGATCTCCCTTCAGGATATTATTGGTCAGACCATTAGGACAGGGAGCCCCAGAGGGCTTACTACGCTTAATCATGTTGACTGCCAAATCGGTGTCCATTACCGGTTTCCATTGGCCCTTCACATTGTGTAACGTATCCTGGGATCCAACTAAAGTTTTGCCTCATCATGAATAAAGTTCTTCAAAATGTGTGACCCATAAAGCCTCTCGAACTGCATTCATCTGAGCTGTAGGGGCCACACCCTCTTGGGTGTTAATGATTTCCCAGAGGTTCCAGAATCCCTTCCAATCAAAATGCGCAGGATTCATTTTGCGTCTTTCTGCAGTAGCTTTGCTCAATGGCCTTTACAGAATTTATTATAGACTCATTTTACCCCTTTCCTCTGCTCCAAATTCTTACTTAAAATACTGCTGGAAGACATAATTTCCCTAATATCTGGGTGCATCTCTCTTTTCTTTAAGGCTAGGACTTCATCAAAATTGTGGACATGGGGTCTTTTTGTCACGTTATTATTTCTCCTTGAATTATCCATTTGTGTTTTACTTAGCACGTCCACTAGTGATTTGTTAAAGTTATCAACATTAAGGGGGTAATTCATAGAATTTAGCGCACAAGTGGCACACGCGGCTGGCGCACAGTGTGCGCGTGCGAATCCCTGCGCCAGCCGCGTGCGCCAAAACCCATTTCCGCACACAGCGTATTAATGGATTCCAGCTACCAAAACCAGCCGTGGCGCACAGTGGCCCAGCGACCCTGCAGCAGCGCCAGTTACGCCCCCAAGAACGCCTCTTGCGCAGGGAAAAGCCATCAAAATCCCCAATCCAGTGCAAAGGGCTGCGCTAACCCTGTACCAGCACGGCAAGCGGGCTACATGTATCACTGGGGTGTGCGGGAAGTACCTCACGTCATTTCAGCTGGGTACGTGTATTTCAGGGGTGCGCTTGAAGTTCCACACGCGATTCCATCAGGGTACGTGTACATCAGGGGTGCGTGGGAATTTTCACACGTCAATTCAGCAGGGTACGTGTATATCAGGGGTGCGCGGGAAGTTCCACACGCAAATGTCCTGACTATGTGTATTTCGGGGTGCACGGGAAGTTTCACATGCGATATCAGCAGGGTACGTGTATTCCAGGGGTGCGCAGGAAGTTCCACACGCGAATGTCCTGGCTACGTGTATTTCGGGGTGCGCAGGAAGTTCCACACGCAAATCTCCTGGCTACGTGTATTTCGGGGTGTGCGGGAAGTTACACACGCAAATGTCCTGGCTACGTGTATCTTGGGGTGCGTGGGAAGTTTCACATGCAAAGTCAGCAGGGTACATGTATATCAGGGGTGCGTGGGAAGTTCCACACGCGAATGTCCTGGCTATGTGTATTTCGGGGTGCGCGGGAATTTCCACACGCGAATGTCCTGGCTACGTGTATTTCGGGGTGCGCGGGAAGTTTCACACGCGAATCTCCTGGCGACGTGTATCTTGGGGTGCGTGGGAAGTTTCACATGCAAAGTCAGCAGGGTACATGTATATCAGGGGTGCGCGGGAAGTTCCACACGCGAATGTCCTGGCTACGTGTATTTCGGGGTGTACGGGAAGTTCCACACACGAATCTCCTGGCTACGTGTATTTTGGGGTGCGCGGGAAGTTACACACGCGAATGTCCTGGCTACGTGTATCTTGGGGTGCGTGGGAAGTTTCACATGCAAAGTCAGCACGGTACATGTATATCAGGGGTGCGTGGGAAGTTCCACACACGAATGTCCTGGCTACGTGTATTTCGGGGTGCGCGGGAAGTTTCACACGCGAATCTCCTGGCGACGTGTATCTTGGGGTGCGTGGGAAGTTTCACACGCAAAGTCAGCAGGGTACATGTATATCAGGGGTGCGCGGGAAGTTCCACACCCGAATGTCCTGGCTATGTGTATTTTCGGGTGCGCGGGAAGTTCCACACACGATTTTCCTGGCTACGTGTATTTCGGGGTGCGCGGGAAGTTCCACACGCAAATGTCCTGGCTACGTGTATCTTGGGGTGCGTGGGAAGTTTCACACGCGAAGTCAGCACGATACATGTATATCAGGGGTGCGTGGGAAGTTCCACACACGAATGTCCTGGCTATGTGTATTTCGGGGTGCGCGGGAAGTTTCACACGCGATATCAGCAGGGTACGTGTATTCCAGGGGTGCGCGGGAAGTTCCACACGCGAATGTCCTGGCTACGTGTATCTTGGGGTGCGCGGGAAGTTTCACACGCGATATCAGCAGGGTACGTGTATTTCAGGGGTGCGCGGAAAGTATCACACACGATTCCATCAGGGTACGTGTATTACAGGGGTGCGCGCGGAGCACCACACGTGAATTGCAAGTGTGGGTACTTCCAGGTGTTCTCTCTACACACTCCACGGCCCCTGCAGGTGGCTCACACCACAGGGGCCTACCCTGCACATGTCCTGCAGGCACCCCATCCACCATGGCCATGCCCCCCAGCCAACCCACATGTCAACTTGCACTACTGCCCACCAACGCATGTCCCCCTGCACCCCCAGCCACCAGGGGCAGCCTCCACCAGGCCCCCACCCATGTCTCCCACCACCCCCACCCCCCAGCAGTGCAGGAGCAGCCTCCACCAGGCCCCCACCCATGTCTCCCATCACCCCCACCCCCCAGCAGTGCAGGGGCAGCCTCCACCAGGCCCCCACCCATGTCTCCCACCACCCCAACCCTCCAGCAGTGCAAGGGCAGCCTCCACCAGGCCCCCACCCATGTCTCCCATCACCCCCACCCCCAGCAGTGCAGGGGCAGCCTCCACCAGGCCCCTACCCATGTCCAACTCATGTTCCCCACCACCCCCACCCCCCAGCACTGTGGGGCACCTGCCAGCAGGCCCCCACCCATGTCCAACTCATGTTCCCCACCACCCCCACCCTCCAGCAGTGCAGGGGCAGCCTCCACCAGGCCCCCGCCCATGTCCAACTCATGTTCCCCACCACCCCCACCCCCCAGCACTGTGGGGCACCTGCCAGCAGGCCCCCACCCATGTCCAACTCATGTTCCCCTGCACCCCCACCCTCCAGCAGTGCAGGGGCAGCCTCCACCAGGCCCCCACCCATGTCCAACTCATGTTCCCCACCACCCCACCCCCCAGCACTGTGGGGCACCTGCCAGCAGGCCCCCACCCATGTCCAACTCATGTTCCCCACCACCCCACCCCCCCAGCACTGTGGGGCACCTGCCAGCAGGCCCCCACCCATGTCCAACTCATGTTCCCCACCACCCCCACCCCCAGCACTGTGGGGCACCTGCCAGCAGGCCCCCACCCATGTCCAACTCATGTTCCCCACCACCTCCACCCCCCAGCACTGTGGGGCACCTGCCAGCAGGCCCCAACTCATGTTCCCCAGCCAACATGTCATCACATTCTAGATCCCTGGTCCCTATGGTCAGCCTCCAAATGCAAAACACCCACCCGAGTATTGCATCCACCCACTCAGAAATGGCAATTACATGACAGAACACCAATTGCAATTTTCGAAACAAACACATGTATCTCACATACACCCAATGGGTGTCAGTGAATCTCAAAACCCATATCATGATATGCATGAAACCAATGAGATGATACTACACATTGAAGTTCGATCAAAAAATATGTATTAAAGGAAACATAAATAGATTCAAAAATAAAGAAACAGAAATGGGAATGTACAAAAATGAAAAGAAGCATGTCTGTGAAAAAAAGCAAAACCAAAATTCATAATCCAAAGGAATGGTGTCCAAAGTCACAGTCCACAAAAGAAAATCCAATGGAAAATTATAATTAAAAGCCATTGCTCCATGGGTAAATTGTGAAAGAAAAAGAAAATCCAACAGTGAACTATGTACAGACGAACAAGCCAGGGTCCATTATCCCAACAAAAGAAATGAAACCTATCTAACAACACTAACTAATAAAAAAAAATATATAAAAAAATGTGGCCCATTGTCCAAAAGGTCCAAAATAAATTCAAAAACCAAGGAAACCTAACACTAACTACATAACTATGTACAAGGGCAGCGGGCTAGTCTGATGGCTCACTTTTGGATGTCCCGGGCCAGGGCATCATCGAACTCCTGCTCAATGTCCCGGAGGCGGTCCTCCTCCATGGCCCCGAGGGTCTGCAGGGCCGTCGACGTGTCCACCTCCAACCCCCTGTGGATTGCCTCGAGGCACTCGGCCCGCCTCAGGGCCCTCCGCATGGAGTTCTCAGCCCTGACCATTGTGAGCCGTGCCTCTTCCGCCCGCTGCCGCTCCGCATCTATGGCGTGGCCCAACAGCTGCCACACGGAAGACACTCTCTTCCGTCCTCCTGCCCTCCGGCCGATGCCTGCCCCTCCGATGTTGAAGGCCCCGAGCCTTCATGGCTCCCACCACGTTGCTGCTGCTGCTGTGCCTCTGCCCGTGCACTGCCTCCTGCTGCCTGCACATCCTCCGCCGGCTGGGGTGCAGTCGTTGATGTGGCCACCCCTGCTGGACGTCCGACTCCCGACTGTGGCAGGGATGCCTCCTCCACCAGCCTAGCCGGACCGTCAGAGGCAGCTCCACAGGGCACCCAGGTGACTGATGGGTGGGAAGATGGCACGGAGTACAACTGGCGCGTAGGGGGTTCAGTTGAGGAGGGGGTCTTAGCAAGCCCCATCAAACGGAGGAATCCGGCCTGGGTGACCTGTCCCAGTAGGCTGACGCGGTCAACGAGCCATTCGAGATGACGTGCAGTCTCCTCATGAAAAGACTGCAAGTCACCTCGCATGGCCTGTTGACGCAACGCCACACCAGTCAGGACAGGCTCAACCCAGACCCGGATAGCCACGTCCGCAGGCAGAGGAAGGCCAGTTGTCGTTAGCTCATCCCCTGCCTGAAAACGGGTCTGGACGTAGGCATCCCTGCTGGTGCAAGATGATGCAGGTACAGGATCAGGGACAGGATTGCACACAGGCACCTCCGCGGCGGCCTGTGCTGCCTCCTGTCCCTGGTCCTGTACTGCACCACTAGCACCAGTGGGATCCCCACCTCCAGACCCCGTCTCTGTTGCTTGCACGGCCTCCTCCTCCACCAAACCCCCCACCAACCTGGATGACTCCGTGCCATCTTCCCCCGTTGGGCCCTCTGGGGTCCCAGCTGCCCCTTCTGCTGCCGAGGAGTCCAACTCCAACCTCCGCCTCTTGGTCCTCCCCCTGGCAGCTGCGGCCTGGGACGCGGCACTGGACTCCTCACTCCCCGACGAGATGACAACATGGGAGGGGAACCGGGCCTTGCGTCTCTGGCTGGCGGTGGGATCCCCGCCGCTGTGCTCCACAGCACCTTCTCCGCCCTCTTCATCAGTTGACGCTGCAGACAGGGAGAAATAAAACACAAGCATCAGGGCACTGTACAATGGACACATACACACATGACAGTTGTACATGAGTGGCATTGGCAAACCTCAGACATGCCATCACAATCCCCAACACACATGTCATTTCAATTCGCACACATGAGCCATACCACAGCCATATCGCAACTGCCAGCACCATCCATACACATACAACAGCATGAGCAGGCAAAGCTGAGCCAGACATCACATGCAACACAGGAAGTGCACTACACATGTACACACACCACCACACTTGCATGCATGTGTACACCTCTGCCAAGTGTTGCAGTGTTCAGATGGGCATCCATGTCAAATCTGCCAATCAGGCTTCCACATCCCGCTGTCACATGCATCCATGTTGCATCACTGTTGCACCCTTGTCAAATACACACAAATGCACATGTACACAGTGCTGATACATGCAGCTGAAAACAACATACATGTGTGACATCACAAACATGTCTACTTACATACACATTCATCCAAACATGTGTGCCCACACAACTGCATTTGGCATGCAAGCCTACACACACAAGCACCATCCATGTCTCACACATTACAGCCCTCGCATGTGTTAGCCTCACGGCCCTGTACACCCCCACCCATACTCGACCCCATACAAACAGATGTGCAACCTGCACACTACTGAAACATCACCACACGCACAGCTCACAATCATGATGCATGTACACTTACCGCTCGACTCCAGACGGGTCTGCCTCTCCAGGACCTGGACGTGGAGCGCTGGGGATATGCGTTCCAGGACCCTGATCTGATCTTCCGACAAGTGGCCCCAGCGCCCCTTAGCATCCGCTGCCTTCAAGAGGCGCCGGGCCTTGTTCAGGGTCCTGGACCTGAAGTCCTCCCAGCGCTTCTTGACGTTGATGGCAGTCACAATGTCAGTCCAGATCCGTGTCTGTCCTTCCTTGTCGGCGCGGGAACTTCCAAAGAGGGCATCATACTGCCCCAGGACTTGCTCCACCAGGACACCAACTTCCCTGGCACTGAAGCTGGTGCCCCTCTGCCTCTCTGGCCGGGGGTTGTCAGTGGTGCCAGATGTTGCAGTGCCGGACATGACAACCCCAGAGGCAGGAGTGGGTGGGCAACTGTGTCCTGGGGCTGGGCTGTGGAGCGATGGAATCCCAGTTGGGAGTCTTCGGGTCCAGCAGGGGTGGTCACAGCAACAGCACCCCTGGCTGATGTGCAGACAGCAAATGGCAGGGCATGTGGGCAGCAGGCAGTCAGGCAGCAGCAGATGGCAGGTGGGAGCGTGCTCGGGGCTCTGGGGGGAAGTAATTCGGCCTTCTGGGCAGGAGTGTGGTCTTCCGTGTGCTTACGCGTGGCCAGCTTGATACGGAGTGATTTGGCACGTGAAAATTCTGCATGTCAGCGTGTAATTCGAGGAAAGGCCCTTAGCGCGTAAGCGCGTCTGCACGCATACGCAATTTCATTGGACAGAAGGCCCCTCAAGCGCAAGCGCCCCTGTGACGTGACGCGCACAGGCGTGCATGGGCATTTCAGCACGCGTAAAAAACTGCATGTCCGCGTGTAATACGAGGAAAGGGCCCATGCGCGTAAGTGACGTGACGCGCGCGGGCGTTTCCCTCAGCACGGGTTAAAGGCGAGGGGGCCCAGCAGTTCGCTGTACGTGCCTTTCGTGGAGACCGACGTGTGTTGCTGCTTCCTGTTGTTTCGCGCGCCATCACAACTTCACAGATATCAAGGACGTATCTCTTCTTTTGGCGGGGGTATTGGCTACGCGTGTTTTTCTGCATCGCGCTAGTCAGACGGTGAGTCGCACACACTCTTTTTCCCACTGCGGGTGCCCCTGTGTATCGCACCCATTTTCGATGTCATAGTAGCCTGCGTGTCCCACGCATACGCGTTATTCGTGTTACTGGGTGCCACCGCGTACTGCGGGAGGTTGAATCCACGCACGTAGGCTGCAGGTTGCGTGCATGGTTTTACTGCAGTTTTGGGGTGCCTGAGCATTGCGTGACCCGTCACTACATCACCGGGGTCACATTCAGCCTTGCAGGTGCAGGGGGGCTGTTAACATCTTGCTTCCCACCCCCTTCACCCCAGTTGCCCAGGTCAATTGTAGTGTACACCTCCCATTGGCACCACTCCATCTGTGCCGGCACTACTACATCTGTGCCATGGTTGGGAGGCCACCAAAGGTGAGGGGCGCCTCAGCTGGGCGTACTCCTCGTGGCGGGCATGGTCGGGGATGTGGCCGTGGTGACCAGGGAGTAGGGGCACTCCAGGGTGTCCAGGGCGGCCACAGAGGGGGAAGAGGCAGGGGTGCGCCACTTGAGCACAATGTTGTGCCATGTGTCGGTGCAGTCATGCCACCACCCCCTGTGGTTCCGGGGGATGCAGCTTCTGCATCTGGCACTGGTGCCCGTGTGACCCGACAGTCCGTTCCATGGACTGCCACGGGCCCAAGGGTAGTGGTAGCTGCAGGTGCAGCTGTGGACACCGCCACCCAGGCTCGCGGTCTGCCAGCGCAGGCTGCGTTGGCACTTGAGGAGCCCTTGGTAGATCTCCAACAGGCCAGGGGGGAAACCATAGGGGCAGGCCGGGCTGCTCAGACCAAACACGTGTCCCTGGGGTAGTCATGTCATCTGCTGCCCCGAACAGCCGGGTGTTGGCAAGTGCAGGGGCAGATGCACCCAAAAGCACCCCGGTTGTGAGTCTGCCAACCAGGACCGTTGCGGTCAAAGACCCTGCCACAGCTGATGTTGCTGCGCAGGGTCCATTAGTGGGCACCCAGCTGCCACTGACACAAGTCAGGCCTTTGGTCATCCCTCCACCTGCCACTCCCTTGGCTCAATCCACCGAACCCACTGGCCATACTGGTCAGGGCGGCATTAGCCAGCCAGGGTCTGTGCCACAGTCCAAGAGGAGGAAGGTTGCACCTGCAGTACAGGCTGGGCCCCCACACACAGCCACGACCTCCTGCATGTCGAGGAAGAAGCCTTTCTGTAAGCAGGAACTGGACTTCCTCGTGGACTACGTGCGGGGCCACAGCCGTGACATGCTAGTGGGTGCCAATAGTCAGACTATGGCTGCCCAACGTGACACCCACTGGAAGCATGTTGTGGAACATGTCAGTTCATTCGGCCATGAGGTGCGCACGGCGCAAGAGTGCAAAAAGCGTTGGAATGACATCAAACACAGCACTAAGGCTAAGCGTGCCTCTAATTACAACTTGACTCTGGTGACTGGCGGTGGGCCTGCACCAGAGGAGGAAGAGCTCACTCCGCATGAGGCACTCGTTGCGGAGTTCATAACACCTGAATTGGTCGAAGGAGTGGGAGAGATGCTGGACTTTGATGCCCAGTCCGGTGGGTGTTGATGCGTGTCTGTTGAGGACGTGTGTGTTTCACTTGTGGGATGTGTTGTGCATGATTGCTGCTACATGTGACGTGTACATGGTTCTGATGTGTAAGTAATGCAATGCTTCCGTCATGCATGTCTCCTCTGCCTGCATGCGGGGACTCCATGTAGGCATGCTCCCTTGCCCCTCTTCCGCCACTCTGCACCCCAGTTCCACCTTTGCACTGGTGTTCTTCAATCTTGCCAATGTGTACTTTCTTGTTCATGCATCCTGTGTAGATGCTCACTTCCAGCGTAGAATCTGCCAAACATATGCCGTGTGGTACAGCCTTAGTACTTGATGCAGGGTATCTCACTTGTACTGTGCATAGGTCAGATGTCCTGCAGGGACATGAGTGCCCATTCATGCTCCATGTGCATTGCACGCATGCCTCTATGTGTCCTTGACTGGATTATCACCGTAATACAAGTCCTTGGTTACATAGATTGCCTGCCATCTGATCAGCCTTCCCGTGTCAACTGTGGCTCAGTCCTGCGTTGCACACATGTTTAGGGTCTGACAATCTGTGTGGCTCACAGGCCTCAGCCTGTTCAATGGCCAATGACTCAGACCAAATGTTGTTGTGTCTTCTTCACACATGGGCGGAATCCAGAGTTTTCATCATGTGTCCTGCTTACTGTCCCAGCATCATTTGCAGTGTTGTCACTTGAATCACATTAAGCTGTTGATGCCAGTCAACACTGCCTGTCAATACACAGGTGTATGGTCAGCCTTTTGATACCATGCTAGGCATCCCTGCTTTGGTACTGGGGTGGAGGGGTGCTTGGCTTCTAGATATGGTACACATTGAATGCACAATGCACGTGATGTCCGAATTTGACATTGCACTGCCTTCACATTTCCTGGCACACACCATGGAGTCCTTGTACATGTAGGTAGTGAGTGGCGTACACATTTTCTGCACTGCATAGACCCACTTCCATGGAAACTGCCACCTTTCAACAGGTCTGATCACAGAAGCAATTCAAAGTTGACCCAGCATGCATGCCATGTTATATGTTGTGTGTCACATGTCTGCCTGATGCGTTTGCTGTCGGTGTGTGTGTGTGTGTTGTGTGCTTCTGACATGTGTAGTGACCTTTTTTCTCTATATTTTTCAGGTGATGACGCAATGGAGGCAGAGGATGGTGTTGTCATGCCAGACACAGGGTTGTTACCACTACATCAACCCGGCACTAGTGGGGGTCGTGGGGTGGTAGGCCACAAAACCCCCCAAGTGCTACAGTCCATCTTGTCTCTGGCTGCCTATGAATCCAGCCTTGATGACGACTCTGACGTCCATGTTGAGTTGGATGAGCATCAAGTCCATGTGTCAGGGGTGAGTGATTCTGATGTGGACACTCCTCTGTCTGCGACACCTGCACTGAGGGATCAGACAGTCTTGGTTCCTCCGCCCGTGGTGGATCGGGACGCAGGGTCACCCTCCACACCAGTCACTGATGTGCCTGGGACATCACGTCGACGGGGGCATGTAGTCATGCAGCCGTGGGCGGTGCCAACACAGCGAGGACCCCCGGTCCTTGGGTCCCGCAGGGGTCAAGCCCAGCAACGCGGTCACCGCGTGCAACCACATTATACTGAGTGGGAGCAAGACATGACTGCCAATTCAGAACGGCAGGGGGCAGCAATGGAGAACATCGCTGAGAGCATGGAGCGTGTGGCCCGATCTGTGCTCCCCCCTGCTAGGCAGGTGCTTCTCCAGCAGCAGGCGGCACGGTCCACGGCCCGCTCGCTCAGGCTGAGCATGGCGGCCTCAGACAGGGCACGCCAGGCTGAAATGTCGTCTCTTCGTCAAGCAATTGCTGCTCACACAGAGGCGCACATGGATGCCCTGAGGGAGGAGTATGCTTCCCTCAGATCCACTATGGGTTTCCTTATGATGTCCCAGAGGCAGCAGGCAGAGGAGAGGTTTGCACAGCTTGAGCGTACCATCTCGGCTGAGCTACAGGCTTGCCGGGAGGTGCAGCGGTTGTCCAGCCAGGCCATGCAGGAGGAACTCTGTGTTACACATGCTACCTTGCAAGAGGAAGCATGTGTATCACGTGAGGTTCTGCATGCAGACCTACGTCACATCGCCACACAGAACCAGGCTCACCCGTCCGGCAGACTTGCTGCCGACGAGGGGCAAGCTGCGGCTAGGCGTGGCCAGGCTACTGTGCCACGCCCTCCTTTCCAGGATGAGCCAGACTCAGACGACCATCTATCTCCCACATAGGTCGGGCTGTGCAGGCGTTGAGAGCCCATGGAGGTTTTTCTTTTGGCTCAGCATCATCGCATCTGGATGTTGAGCAGCACCCTGTACCTCCCCTCTCCTGGGTGCCTCCCCTCCCCCCTGGATCGTATGTGGCCATTTTTGATTTTTCTTTTAGCTTAGTTAGTTAAGTTTCTGTTTGATAGTTAGTTTAATTAGGTAATGTAGGTTTTCCATAGTTAGTGTAATTAGTTAATATAGTTTAAAATTGCTTGTCTATTGTGCTTTCATGTGATGGTGCGGTGCTTTGTGGCTTCTGAAGGCATCCACTGTCTGTTCCAGCTGGGCCCGTCAGGCTTGTTTTGTGTATGTGTTTGGTGCTTGGGGTCCTTGACTCACATATGCCACTCCTGCCTCCCTTATCCATGGGCTCGCAAGGATGGTTCGCTGTCACAAACTTTTACACAAGGGCTTTGGACTGTCATATCTGTGGCATGTCTGGTGCTGTGTGACGTGTGTTTGCACCCGTAGTGGGGATGATTTTGGTGTTATTGTCCACTGTTAAGCTTTTGCTAGATGGGGTGTTTCATGATTAATGTGTACATTAATTTCTATGCATTGTGTAGTATCTTTCTTATCTTTACTGTACACGTGCTTGTTGAAATTCATGCTGTAGATAGTGTTCCACACTTTGGATGTGAAAGACGGCCTGATGGTGTAATTTATGCTGTGACTCTCTGACATGGTCAAGTAATGAGATGCCTGAAGAGACATAGATGACTTTGAAGCATTAATCATGTGTTTCATGCCCTTTCTGCAGGGGGATGAGCCTCCAGAGCACCTTTGCCAGCAGACATGGCCCATTGGACGACGGAATTCTGGACACGTTTGTTGGTGCCCACATGCACATGTGTGCACAAGCAGAGGCACAGGGATTGCAGACCTACATCCTAGAACTGCTGACGTGTTCCAAGGAACTCCAGGCAAGGTGAGCAGCACAGGCGGGCCACAACACAGCAAAGCTTGCACCAGGCGAGTTGCACATGCAGGCTTAGTCACAGCACTGAGGGTGAGCTTGGACGGATATTGGTGTTGAAGCACACAGTGCAGCTCAGATGTGTTGGTGGACTGATGGCTGTTGATTGTAAGGTTGTCTGGGACACCTGCAGGGGCAGTGGTACATACCCTCCGGTACACCAAGGTCCATCGAGGCACTTGTATCAACCATGTAGCCTTCCGAGACATGGAAAGGGGCAGCTCACAGGGACATAGAGCAAGGGACATACTCGGGTGCAGTGCATTTCATTTCCATGTACTTTATGATGAATGCACTGCCAACTTTGTTTTGGTCATGGTGGTACGCAACTTGCTCTGAAGTCATGGCTTGCTATATGGGTCTGTCTGCTTACCCAGGGAACATTGCATGTTGTGTGAATTGTGACACATTGGTGTTCCATTTGCCACGCACCCACCGGCAGCTGACTTACTGCATTGACTGTGTATGACCCGTCACAGGGGTAATGTTATATATGGGTACGAAGCATCTACACCAGATTGTCTGTTTGTAGAGTAGTTTGTTGCTATGGGGCATGTTTGGTGGTGTGTTTTTGTGTAATTGGCACGTACAGGTTGTTGACTGTGGCTCTCTTTGCAGCATTGCAGTGCTCCTGTAACCGGACCTGAGAGTGCGCAGGCAGGAGGCCAGCACTCAAAACCAGAGCTAAGTGTCTTGTTGTTTTCCTTTCAAACTGCTCTGCATAGGCTTGCTGGGGGGTGCACTAATGCATGGATGTATGTGTGATTCAATTTGGTATGTTTTTTTCCCCCTAATCACCCAGAATCCTATGCAATTTTGAACCCTGTACCCTCTACCCGGTGTTCCTGCTTCCCGTACCTATCCAAGCACGTTCCCTAACCCTCTTTCCCCGCTGGGGTTGCGGATGCCTGTGTAAGACCCGAACTTGCAGGCGCCAAAACCCTAGAGGGGGTGGTTGGTTCGTACCACTCCTAAGCCTGGACTACAGAAGGCCATGGCAATGATGTCCGAGTTTGTTTGGATTGTGTATGTGTTCATGCAGGTAGTACATTTTCGTGCATTCCCTACTTTCATGTGTCATTCCTCCTCCCCTCTCCTGCCACTCATTCCAGTTATCCAGTGTGCCAACACCTGTCCCGACTGCATATCCCTGACCCTGCTTCCCCACCAGGGTCTCAGGGGCCTGTGTGAGTTTGACCTTGCAGGCACCCGGGACACAGTGGGGTGGTTGTTTCGTGACACTCCCGTGCCTGTACACGGGACCTGCGACAGTACACATCCGTTCATGGTGCATCATCCTATGTTATGTACCACACATGGTTCACATCCTGTTGTGACATTGTTTTACTGTGGTACCTTGGTTGTTGCATCATTGTGGTAGTACTTGGCCTTTGTGAGGTACTGCTACGTCAAGCCATCTACTGGAGGGTGTTCTGGTTTGTTTTTATGCCTTGGATTTTGTGATTTTGGAAATGAGTGTGGATTCTGAGGGTGCAGGCACCTTTTTACACACAAGGTGGGAGATGGTGACGAAGGGTAAAGGTGATCCTGTGGCCAGGTGGAATTGAGGGTTGAAGGCTCCATGACCCAGGTGCAGTTGTTCAGTGGGTCATGGTCATTTGTGAGGGGGGGGGGGGTTGTTGTTGATAGTTGCCTTGCCCTGCAGTGTGATGGGAACTCTGACATTGTAATGGTGGTATCCTATGTACATGTTGTGTTCTGCTGATCAATACCTGTTCATGTGTTGGGTTTACCTTTCAGGTGCGAGGGGATAGTTGTGGTTTAACATGCTGGGGTGTACACATGGTGAATGTTCACATGTGATGTGTAGAGAACACTGATGGTCACTTTATTGCACATGCATATGTTGAGTGCATGTCCTTGCAGACCCACACACTTGCACTCTGATGCACTACATGTACTCCCACCCTTGCATATCCACGTGTACACTGTTTGCCTTCTGGTGCCCACTGTGTCCCTGTAGCACATGTTCTGTGACCAATTATGGATCCTGTACATGCCTAATTTGCTTTTTGATGTGGTCTGTCGCTTAGATGTAATGCTCAGGGTGTGCATCACACACAATGGCTGTTCACTGTGCTGTGCGCTGAGCAGTGTGTTGCAGGAGCAGGACACAGCACACAGAAGCTGCAGTGTTGATTTTGCAATGCACAATGTGCATGTAGACAGGCATTAATTGTTATGTTACGTCTACAACTCTTGTAATGCATTTGGAAATTACTTATTTTGGGTGGGAGGTTGTTGGTCTGTCATTTCATCTGATTCCAGGTCAGGCATCATTGTCTGATGCCACTGTACATTTTGGACATGGCAATGTGTACCTTATTGTTACTGTGTTGGTGTATGGGTATTGCTTGCCATGTCATGTTGTGGTTTGGGAGGGTTTGAGTGACATAACAGTGATGGCCATGGCCTGTTTTGCAGGTGTGTGTGATGCACACCTTGCATGTCAGGGTCATCCGCTTCTCAGAGCAACTAGCTGGGGGTAGATCTCTCTCCGCGGCAGGGCCCTCCCTCTGGAACAGCCTTCCTGCCTCACTTGAACTTGAGGGGAACCATCTCCGGTTCGGGAAGCACC
The DNA here is from genome assembly GCF_040938575.1 of Ambystoma mexicanum. Lineage (NCBI taxonomy): Eukaryota > Metazoa > Chordata > Amphibia > Caudata > Ambystomatidae > Ambystoma > Ambystoma mexicanum. The sequence continues at coordinate 353,062,407 of NC_090926.1, forward strand.
TCAAGACCTTCCTCTTTGCTTCTGCTTTCTCTCTGCCTCTCCCTTGCGACATTCTTCACTGGAACTGCACTGGATCTGCAACTGGGCCACTCTCACCGACCTCGGTCCCTGGCCCAGCCACTCTCCACTTGCACTGCCTCCCTGGCAACCCCTGCACTGCGGTACTGTCTCTCTATCCCTACAGCCCCCCCTTCCCAGCACTTGTCTGCACTTACCTTTGCAGTTGCCACCAGCTGACCTATGTATTTATTTTTTGGTCTACTTCCCCTGTACTGCACTCCCATCCCTCCACTTCCCTTTGCACTTTTCCCTTCCCCCTACCCCTGCACTTGCACAATCTAAATGACACCTGGCCTAGTAGTACCGTTGTCTGTCTTCCCTTGTTCCCCCTTCCCTGCCTCATCGCACCTTGAAATACTTGTGTATGGGCCATATCATGTCATGTCATATGTGTGCCTTTTGGTCACACAGGAGAGCTTATGTTTAAGTATCTAGGGATGCAGACAATGTGGCACGTCCATGGCAACTATCTCAGGGTGGTAGGGTTGTGACAGTTGACTGTCTCTTTGTCATCATCGATTGTCACCTGGTATGTGCCAGGCCTGTGTGCACTCCGCAGGGGTGGGAGTTTAGGTGAAAAATGAGGCCACAAGCTGGGTCCGGGCTTCCTCGCCATGTGCCCTGTCCCCTCCCATGGGCAGCGCCTGTGCCTGTGGTTGGGGATGTGGGGGCACCACCATATCCACCGGTACGCCCTGCCGTGTTGCAACATTGTGCAGGACACATGCTGCCACAATGATCCTGCACACTACTGGTGGTGCATAGAGTAGCTGCCCGCCAGAGCGGTCAAGGGAGCGGAAACGTGACTTGAGCACTCCGAATGTGCGCTCCACTATGGCCCTGGTTGCAATATGGGCGGCGTTGTATCTTACCTGGGGTGGTGTGGTGGGGTTCCGGATTGGCGTCATCATGTGGTTGCTCAGAGGGTAGGCACTGTCCCCTGGGGAGGTGATAATAGTTGAGATTATTAGGGTTTGGGTATTTGTCTGTGTGTGACTTGCATGCATGTGCAAGGGCATTTGTACTCACCTAGGAGCCATGTGTCGCCATGCTGCCCAGCTTCCAGGGCCCGGCTCAGGGCGGATATTCTATATATGAAACTGTCATGGGTGGAGCCAGGGTAGTTTGCATAGACAGAGGTGATGATTCCCTTTGCATCGCATACCACCTGTACATTGATGGAATGCCAGTGCTTGCGGTTTCGGTAGATGTGCTCAGTGGCCCTAGGTGGACGTAGGGCCACATGGGTGCAATCTATGGCACCGAGCACTTTGGGGAAGTGTGCCACCCTGAAAAAATCCAGGACAACGGCCTGCCTTTCTGCGGGTGTTCTGGGCATGTATATGTGCCTGCGGACTGAGGGGCGCGCTGTCATGATTGCCAGTACCTGGTGTAGGCAGCGTGACTGCGTGGCCTGTGAGACCCCCCCCACTATGGCAGTAGTCCGCTGAAATGACCCAGTGGCCAAAAAATGCAGGACATTGAGCAGCTTCTCCAAGGGGCTCAATGCTTGGGAGCAAAGGGTGGGGGATGTAAGGTCATCTTCCCACTCCCTGACCAGGTCTAGGATGATGTGGGGTGGAAACCTATACCTGTCATAGACCTGGTCGTCAGGCATCCCAAAAAGGCTTGTCCGTGGTGCGAAAATGCGTCCCCTGGCTATTCTCCTCCTCCTGCGTTGTCCCACGATGAGTGCTGCGACAAATGGGGCATTCATCGTAGCTGTATATACGTGTTTGTTGTTTGCGCGCACTTTTGTACTGTGTGCGGGGACGCTTCCGCCTGCCTTCGTGTGGCGGACGCGTTGACGCCTGTGTGCGTCTTTTGCCATGCGCGGGTTTCCCGTATTCGGATCCATGAATACGGTTGTTCGCGTGCGTGTGGGCGTTCCGTGTAGTTCCCTGCAGTACTTCCCCAGTTACGCCTTCTTTTTCACGCGTTATTCCCCATTCCGTGTGTTACGCCCACTGTTCCGCCCTCTTTGGTTGTGTGCGCCGCGCTACGTGCGCCATGGCTGGATTGGGTGCACGGACAGCGGGAAACACGTGCAGTGTCTTCCTTGAATCGCACACGTGCGCGTGCGCTGCGTTTCTCGCGCTTGCGCTACCTTGCGCCTGCTTGTGCATGGATTTTCGGCGCACGTTTGTTCCATGAATCGGCCCCTTAATGTAGACAGCTTTCATTCATTTGCCCTCCTTTGAAAAGCCTCTGCAAAACGGCCATTCAAACAATTTAACAATTTCGGTGACCAGTGGATTCTATTCTTTGCTGCGTTCACCTTCAGATCTATTAAAAAACTGGATGTGCCTTAATGGTTCAAAGACAGAACTTATGGTTTTTAGCTCTAACCAAACAAGAAACAAACTGGGGCAGGCTTACTCAGAGTTTTTGATTGATGGCTCCTTTATCCCAGTGGTAAAAAAAAAAAAAAAACGTCAAAACCCTGGATACAGTACTAGAAGCATCTATGAGGGCAGATGCTCATGTTAATAACATCATAAAAAACACACAATACCATCTGAACGTACTATGGCAAATACATATGCTGGTCTCTTGTAAAATTGCGAAACTTTAGTTTGTGCTATCATCTTGCCTAGGCTAGATTACTGTAATGCCCTCCTATAGGGCTCAATGGGAATGGGGATGTACCGGTTCTGGCACCCACAAAAGGGCAATTACCGGGTCCGGCGGGGTGGGAATACCCCAGTAATTGCCCATTCGTGGGTGCCGGACCCAGTTGCATGCTTGGAGGTAGGCTTGCCGGTTTTACCGGCAAGGCTACCTCCAACCTCATAAAGAGGCCCATTGTCTGTTGAACGCATTGATGATTCCATCCAATTAGGTGTTGCCTTGATTGCGTAATGGTGTCCCGCTCAGGGTTAAGAAGTCAAGTGGGTGTATTACAACTGAAACCTAATTGCACCCCATTAACTGGCATAAAACGACATTTCCTATATGAACAGGAGGAAATGGTTGCCGAAAATAATGTCTATCTTGGGTGACCCTGGATCTCGCCCTCTTAAGAATGTAAGGCAACATACACAAAAGTTGGTTTCGAAACTATAATCAAACGTACTTTGTCTTCCTTCTGCTAGTACCTCATGCTCGTGGGCCAAATCACTTCTCCTATTGCTCGCCCGAAAATCACTGGCTTCTTTCCCAAGTCCGGGGCCAGCACTGAAATTAGGTCCATTATTTCCAAGCGGGCAAGGACGCATATAAATAACACCAGAGGTTGCGGGATAATGACACTAACGTACTGCCTGACTTGGAAATGGAGGATGTAGGAAATTGTGAAAGCCTTGTCCCGCAGACATGTGATGCTTCTTGTATAAGCTCCCCAACGGAACTGACAAACTTTCTGGACAATGAGTCTGTGGGGATGCATGGGGATGATCCTCCAGGGGATGTGATATTTTTACAACACACACTCCAGGAGGTAGACAAATGTATAAGACTCACATCACCATCTGTGTCAGCTTTAAATATGGTGCTTAGTTCATTTGTAGAACTCTATGATGACATCAGGGATGAGGTGAAGTGACGCACATACTTTATGTGGAGTGAAATAAAAATCAAATTGGAAATGTTGGGGTTTTTAACAGTGTCTCCTCCCATTTGTCATCACAGTTGTGGAGTCAATGTGACTTCAGAAACCTCAACTAATACTTCTCCAATCGTGATAAGAGAAGAAGACGGAGAAGGTCATAATTTGCGCAGTGCCAAAACTTCCGCCCGAACACATGAGTAAGCAGTGGTGCAAAGGGGCATGTCCAGACAGGTTGAAGGGGAGAGGGTACTTGTACACTTACGCCTAAGTGGTATTAATGAATGTGCAATGTGGTATTAATGAAAGTACAATGGAGGGTATACAGGACAGTGGTGTGAGGGATGAGGGGATATTTCCGGTGCACCCGGTAACAGCGACAATGTCATTGGAAACAAGGTGGTTGGGAAAAAAGGGAAGGAAATCTTAAAATATAAAATATAAAATAAACAAGGGGGCATCTTCACGCAAGGTTTTGCACAATCTAACCATAAGGAAGCCGTAAATCGCTCTGCACCACAGTCCCAAAATAAGGTTGTTTCCAACCCATCCATGATTGACGATACAAACATAGAGGAAGTTGGGCTGGATTGTTGTGACTTGGGACCCCCTGCTATAGAGAAGGATGCTGTGGGTATTAACGGAATGAGGAGTGCTATTGTGGCGAATGTTTGGTCCACTGTTGACGTCTGTCTTGTAAAGGAATTAAGGGGATAATTCATGGATTATTTGCGCCGAAATAAACAGGATTTGTGCGCCATTCTGCCCTCAAATCCCTGTTTTACAAATGGGGATTTGCGGGCAGAATGGCGCATAAAACCAGTTTTTTTCGGCGCAAATAATCCATGAATTACCCCCTAAGTGTTAAGGTTGACTCAACGGTCCAGACAGATGGCGCCTTGGGTGTAATAAATGTATTAGCAGGATGGTTCCATCTGTCAGATGATGCCGCCATGGGTAGCAATGTTAGAATCTGTGGGCTCAGCTTTATGTACGGGCGGGCAGTTTACCCTTGCCACCATGTAGTTGGAGGTGACGATGGTTACTCGGCAAAAGGAAAACTGCCTGGAAGTAAAGCACGTGTTAGATGAATTGGATTGGCCCCACGTGGACCAAATCATAAGGTCCAGGGGTTTCAATCATGGGGCCAGGTTAATAGCCGGAAGACTGTGAAATTCCGCAAATTAGAGGAAGTAACGAGAAACCTCCCTCTAGTATCCCAATCAATGCATGGAGCACTGATTTGGGTCCGAATATTTCTAATAACGATCGAGAAGGCCTGAGGTCAAGTCCCCATCTTTTCCTGTGAAGGATAAGCCTGAAGGGTCACTTACAGACAACAGATTATGTGTTACCAGTATCTTGGGGAAAGAGTTTCCAGAGTGTTTGAATCAATCTAATGTTTTGCTGATTTGTTCTGAAATGTACAGCTTGAAAGCGTTATCATCAGCAGATATTGATCGGGTGGTTTTTGTGAACTGGCTAACAACTGAGAAGTGTATTTTACACTTCGGTTCGAACGTTTTTAGGGATCTGGTAGTATCTGAGAAACATGATCTATTACGTTTGGGTTTCCTGGTAGAAAGTGGGGAGGAGAAGCCAAAGGAGTTTAGGGGGCTGATAATATGGAATGATCCCAGAGTGACATTGAAGACAAATGAGGGTCCCGATCGTGAAGTGATTAATCTACTGCCCCATAAGAGCATGCCCTCCATGGACTGGTCCAGGGTTTTGGCAGCATTGTGGGTAAAGGGGAGCCAGAACTTGGGAACTGTGCAACAGCCTGTTTAGCCGAATTGACCACATGAAGGTGATTTCATGGAATACGTGTAGACGTGTACATCTTACCTCCAATGTGGAGGCCTTAGATCTTGTGAAACAATGCAAGTGTATACTTCTGCAAGAGATATGGTTATCTGCTGCACCGGTGCTGGCGGTTACGATGCTAGACCCAGCACAGGGGGGTGCCCAGCGGAGAGTTTAATAATGGCGATCTGTTCTGGGCAGGGTCTGATTGCCAGAGAAGTCCTTAATATTCCGTGTGGGGCCATTGCTGTTGAATTATCAGGGGACATGGACCTTACAGCATGCTTGCAAATAAATGTATACTGGCACAAAGGTATTGCACCTTTAGACAAATTCCTGCGGGCATTGATAGATCGTATTGTTGCTTGACAGAGTGAAGTACCTTTGGGCCACATATTGCTGGCCGGAGAATGATCGCTACTTGTTTAAAACCTGAACATGTACAGGAGGAATGGGCTGTAACTTTTGATATGGTCCCCTCAGGGAATAAGGCACATGCGGGTAGACAATGCAGTACTGTGCTAGCTTTTGTAGGTTTACAAATGCTTAACAGGAAGGTCACAGGAGATCTTGCAAGGCAATCAGCATGGCACCGTGGGTTGAGTGAGTCCACAATTGACTATGGGCCTCATTACGACCCAGGCGGTAAGTTACCGCCTGGGCCGTGACTTTACCACCATGGCGTAAACTACGTTTACGCCATGGTGGTTGGCGGACTTACCGCCCCATTCCGACCTTGGCGGGGTGGTAAGTCCCCAATCCCCATTTACCCTTCCCCATTCCCATTTTTGCCCCATAGGGCATAATGGGAGTGGGGAAGGCGTTAATTACGCCACCGTAAATTACGGTGGCGTAATTAACTCCATGGTCCCTTAGCGCCATGGATTTTAACACCTGCTAAAAGCAGGTGTTAAGTCCGCCATGGCGCTAAGGGACCTCGTACTCAGGCGGTAAGGGTCGGCGCTGTTTACGGCGCCGTAAACCCCTTACCGCCTGAGTTGTAATGAGGCCCTATATATTCGTGGACGATTACTTACGCCATTCATGCTTGGATATGTTTATAACGAAAAATATGTGGAGCGACCGCTCTGCGTTGAAGGTTGAATTTGGGGAATGTCTTTGTACTCAGAGTGCTTTCATATTTTATTTATTTAATTTTTTTTATTTATTTCTAGTGCGCCATAGCCTGCAGGGTTCAGGGCACAATTCACACATAATAGTTCACAAGATAAACAATTCCACAACTCATTAACAGAAAAGCACTGTCTTCAGCTTTCTTTTGAATGAGGCAAGGTTTTCTTCCTTACGAACCAATTCTGGGAGAGCATTCCAAGCTGTGGCGGCCTTCACAGAGAAGGAAATGCCTTAACTTCTTGCTCTCTTAGGTCGTGGAACTCATAACAGATTCGCTGCGCTGGGGCGCGGTGTTCTCTTCGGTGTATGCCTCAATATGATTTTGGTTAGGTATGCTGGGGCCTTGCCGAACAGGTATTTATGAGTCATTTTGAGGATTTTAAAGTGAACCCTCTCTGCCACCGGCAACCAGTGGAATTCTTTCCCATGGCAGGATACATGGTCCCTCCTAGGAATGTTTCAGACTACTGCACGATCTGGAGTTTGTGTATGCTTTCCTTACTCGCCCCCCTCCCCTTATGGTCCCCTATAGGGCTCAATGGGAATGGGGACGTCGGATGCACCAGCACTGTATGCAATGGTGCCGGTGCATCCGACTTGCTGTGCGCGCAGGTGCCTCTGCCCGCCAGGAACCTGCGAGCACAGCTCGTAGAATAGCAGTACGGTAGCAACGCTGCCGGTAGCGCTACCAGCACCGTTGTTACCTTACCGCCATACTTATAATGAGGCCCAATCAGAAAAATGTATCAGTTTGTCCTTTTGGTATAGTGCCGCCGTTGTAACTGTTTGAGTAGTTGGCACCTTTTCAGTCGAGGTACAATTAATTCAGATAAGCTGATGAGGAAGTACTGAGTACTGATGCTTAAACTGGTTACGGGAATTCAACAAGAACAGATTGCTCAACTCTGAATTACGGTGCAAACGTAGAGAATATACGAGTTGAGCATAAACAGTAAAGAAGAAATTCACCTGATATCCGTCGCAGCTAATTTCAGACACAATTAGCTCTCAACGTGTCCTGTTAAACAGTACAGTACCAAGTTTCAAAGGTATTTCTGGCTCACTCTAAGTCAGCTGTGAAACTCCAGAGGGGATTTTTCGGTAGCGCGCCGAGAACGCTATCACGTTGGGACTCCAGACAGCTTACCTTTCGGGCTTCCAGCTCTCCACGGACCACAACAGACCAGAACAGACCACTCTTTCACCACTGTCATACCGTGCTTCATGCGCGTATGGTGTTTTCAAAAGTGAGCTTTGCTTGACACTGCTGCAGGGTCCACCTCTTCAGTGGAGATAGACAAAATACTCCAAACACGAATACTGGATCACAACAGTCTTGAGCAGCCATGTTAAACAAGATGGACGGTGCAGACACTTTCAAGTGAATGGGAAACCTTGAAGCTGCAGGGGACTTGGTTTGCTGAGGTAGCAGAACATTCAGACCTGAGCAGCCCAGCCACACACTCGTACAGCCTGTGCCATGGTTATTGTGCACAGGGAAAGATTGGATCAGTACCCAAGAGAATAGACGAAAGCAGTTCCCAGGCGTGGAACACATTTCTTTCTGATTAAGCAAAGAAACAATGCAGACTGCCATTAACTAAAGCTCAATATTAGGATGGAAGTAGCTCGAAAAAGTCTCTAGAAGCTAGGAAGGTCAATGACACCTGCATTAAGAAGGGCTAAAATCCTAATAAATGCTGAGCAGAAAATTCAAAATGTGGTTCCCATACAGGTGATCTACAGACAGAGAATAATGTCTAATCATCGGATTCAGGGACGGACAGGCTGAGGCCTTCATTCCCATCTAATTCTCGAGACAAAAGATACAAGACAGTTTAAAGTTCAAAGCTAAACATCCTGGCTTGTGGCTTGTGACCTAGAGAATCAGAAATGGTAACCTTATTTGGAAAAGTAGCACCTTGGTGCCATTCTCACCAACCCTTGCTGTTGCTCATGTGCTGGTAACCTTCCAAATTGCCGACGCTGAGAAAGAAACCACGGACCAATCCCCACCCACCTTTAATGCTCATCAATAATTTGTTTAATCAGCCAATTATACTGGATTATGATTACATGTTTTGCTTGTATTACTTCAGTAGGTGGTCTTAGGCGGGGTTACCAGATAGCGCACAGTGAATGAACGTACCAACCCCTATGGAATGCATATTTAGTTGATCCCCTTAACCAATCCCCACACCTTGTAGGTTTTCTAAGATGAAACATCAATTGTGCTGTCATTCTCCTTTTTAACTACTGTCAAGCCTGGAGCCATTTGGGAGCCTCAGAGATTTTCTTAATGTTCATGCTGTCCCTGTTTTATATGGGTGTTGTTAAATAAAACAGGTGTTTGTCAAATTCTTTGGACACTTCTGTTTTTTGGGCATGGGATTTCCCCTGGCCTGTCCTCTTTGCCTGCCCAAGGGGTTTCCACCCATCTTATTCAAGTGGAAGCAGGGATGTGCTTGGAGAATGTACAGAAGTGGACTTTGCAAGGAGTGAGCACAAGTCGAGATGTGCCAGGGAAAAGTGCAGAGGAGTAGAGTGAGCATAAGTCGAGATGTAACTGGAATGGAAAGTACGTCGGTTGATTAATCTAAAACTTCATGCCTTCACATTGGCCCAATATTTCAAGACACAGAGGATTCCACGCAGACTAAGGGTGAATTTGGAACCAACATTGTGCAAAGAAAATCCCACCTTTGTTAAAAGGTGGCGCCAAATACTCAATAAGTGCTCCCTCTATTTGATATTATTAACTATTGAGGAACTAGCTCATAATCTGAAAACTTTAGATGAGGATATCGAAGGATTAAAATCATCATTAAGCAAAGGCCTTACAGCCGATCAACTTCAGGAAGTCCTTGACGATACAAACCAGAAGTTACAGAAATATAGACAGGAATTGGAGACTAGAAAAATCAGGAGGTTTAGACGTGACACACTGGACTATAAACTTGATATTGTGTACACGTGACAGGAGTACTACGGTCATAGCCCAAGTAAACCATACCCGGGCCATACACCGAAGCCGGGACCACCTGGAAACGAAACCTCAACATCTGAAGCATCTAGTACGGAATTGGAAATTCAATCAACCACGGAAGCAGGAGGCGTTGTTACTCCACAGGAGGAGCCGCCAACCGGAGATAGAGCTTGTTTTTTTGAAAAGGACCCATCAGACGAGGGGGTAAGAAAAAATCCACAGAGACAGAAACTACAAAAGAAGAGCTAGTAGCGAATATATCCTGTTATCCGTTGTCACATTTAGAACTACAGGTTTTGAGTAAGGGATTGTCATTTGTTCTCCAAAGCAACAGTACGCTCTTGAAAGAAAAAAATGATTTCTTTAGACTGCTTCGTAAAATGAAACTGCGACTCTTCTTTGATGGATGTGATGAGGACCAAGACCAACAGAGTCCACCAGTATTTCTTGAAATTAAACCAAAGAGTGTGTTTAACTCACCTGTCCAAAATCATATTTTGTCAGTGTTTGAGAAATCAGTTCTTCTGGAATTTAGGAAATTGCACTTTCAAAGTAAAGGATATGGGAACTTTACTGTAAGAGAAAAACAGACTCTGAGGAACCTATTAGATAACACCAATATCATTTTCAAACCAGCCGATAAGGGTGGGGCTTTGGTTTTGATGGACAAAGAGGACTATATCAATGAAATCGTAAGACAGCTGGCTGATCCAGAAACTTATAAGGAGATTCCCTTTAATCCTACAGCACAGGTCTTGCACTTGATACAGGAGACACTTGATGATGCATTGGATAGAGGTGTCATATCAGAGAAAACACTAATTTTTTGGGAAAATAAACATCCCATAACACCGGTCATTTATATTTTGCCGAAAATTCATAAAGGGCTTATGAACCCCCCTGGGAGACCGATCATTGCTGCATCTAATAGCCTATTGGAGCCTTTTGCCCAATATCTGGACAAGCTCCTACAGCCCCTTATACAGAACACAGCTACGTATTTGAGGGACACCATGCAATTCCTACAAAAATTTAAAGAAGTACAATTTGTGGTAGAACGTGATACCCTTTTCACGATGGATGTCACCTCCCTCTACACAAATATTGTACACGATGCGGGCTTAGAAGCCGTCAAATGGATTCTGCTAAGATCTGACAACTGTCAGGGAGACCATCTATTCATTCTAACACTTCTAAAATTGGTCCTAAATAACAACTTTTTCAAATTTGAGGTTTTTTCTCCAAACCTCTGGCACTAGCATGGGGTTCCGCTATGGCCCCATACTATGCCAACATTTTTATGTATTATCTGGAACACAAACATGTGTAGTCCATACCGAGATGGCAACATCACTTATCCCTATATGTGAGATACATCGATGACATATTTGGGATATGGACGGGACCTATAGAGGAGCTGAATGCGTTCTTTGAGATGATGAACAAAATGCATCCTAGGATCCGCTTTACAACAGAAACCAGTCAATCAATGATTCACTTTCTGGATATTGAGGTCTACACTTTGGCAAAGGGATTGGCGACTAGAGTATTCACTAAGACAACAGACAGAAACAGCTTATTGATAGCTACTAGTTTCCATCTACGGAGAACTATTGAGAGCGTGCCAATGAGCCAGTTCCTGAGGTATAGAAGGAACATATCTGTATTAACTGAATACCAGCGACAATCTACGATATTGGAGCGTAAATTTGTAGCAAGGGGGTACGATGCAACGTCTATTCAAGAAATTTCTGGAAGGACAAAATCTATAGCAAGGGAAAGTCTCTTAACTCCCAACCTACACAAACTGATGACCATTTGGTCTATGTGACTACATATTCGACACAGAGTGCAAGGATTAGGAGGATAATACAGAATCACTGGCAGATGCTACAAATTGACCCTCACTTACAACAGCTATTCCCCCAAGTAACTAGATTTGCCTACAGGAATAATAAAGCATTGATATCAAGCTTGATAAAGGCTGAAGTTCAGATACCTACAACCAAGACAACGCACAAGGGCACAATTCCATGCCAGAACTGTCCACACTGTGCAAATATAATCAAAGGCAACAGTATTACACACCCACATTCTGGTAAACCAATCTTGTTAAAACATTCCTGTACCTGCGATGCCACGAATGTTGTATATGGATTGAAATGCCCCTGTGGCCTGTAGTATGTGGGGATAACGATGAGGAAGGTGAAAACACACTGGTCCGAGCACAAATCAAATATTCGCACAAACAACCAAAAATATCTAGTTGCGAGTCACTTTCACTTAGCTAGACATACTGTAGCTCAGCTCACATGTGTGGTCCTTGAGCAAGTTATAATGGGCCCACGAGGGGGTGACCTTCATAGAAAGCTCCTTCAAAGGGAGATCATGTGGATTGATTTACTGGACTCTTTAAGTCCAAGAAGCATGAATGTTGAATTCGATCTGATGTGTTTCATCTGAGATTTGAATATGTATTTTGTACTATCTCATGTGGAAATGTATATTGATTTGTGTTAAGAAAATGCAGTTTGTCTGAAAAATCATAGTAAACTTTATGGTTATTGTTTTGATGGTGAGCTTATTGTATATATTTTGATGCTGAGAATTATGACCTTTTGAAATTATAAATACTACGTTTCTGATGGAAACTTCATTCCTTGGGCGGTGCCTATTGGAGTACAGACATCCCTGTGTTTGGGGTACGGCAGATTTCTTCAGGGATTTGTTAATTCATTTTATTTCTTTTATTTTTTTTTCCTCGGTGCAATATGGATAGGGCTCACCTAGTTACTTTGTTTAGAGTTGTAGAATTCCGTCTTCTGACCAGCATGGGGACCGGGGCAGATCGTTTTTCTGCATCCCCCCTCTGCTCGGTCAGTTCTTGAATATACGGTGCCCGGATTGGTTTTCTCGCCTATACGGACCTCATTTAGGTCTGTTTTGGGTGGGTTTCTTTGCAGCACCGGATTGTTGTTTTATTAAGATCACATATTATTCTTTAAACACTTCTTCATGTTCTGATTAGATTCGGTATATTTTGAGTGACATGGTGACACTTACTTACCGATCCAAGATGGCGGGCGACGTGCACGTTCGTCCTTTTGCCGTCTTTGCCAGCGGATCTCGTCATATATTACAATGCACGCATGCGCACCTCCATTAGTGGATTGCATCTGCTCGTAAGGCAGATCAGTACGGCTACCAAGCACTAGGAAGTCTGGTCTCGAGCGAATGTGGATACGCGTAATACTGGTAAGCGTACATGATTTCCGGAAGCAGGGTCGTGTTGTCATTTATAATGCTGTCATCTTGTTGGTCGGAATTCGACTTAGAGAAGTCTATATGTTTTGCAGCTACAGGCTAGTGACGACCACAGTCGCGGTACGGTTTGATGCCGGAAGTTTGGTTTGATCTACATGTGGAGGTTTAACACGTCGGAATCCATTGACCCTGTCACCATTTACTTTGGTGCCATCTAGTTTTCCAGTTTGGAATTGAGTACATGGTGTTATCCAACACTGTGGTGTCCTATGTCTCTTGGGGTCCTCTGCTTCTGGTGTAGTCTTGTTCACCCTCAGGGGTACTCCTATTACTTTCACGGTGTGGTGTTATAGATCTTGCATGGTGTACAACGTGTGATGCTTTAGTGTAGTAAAAGGTGCTGTTTGCGCTACCTGAGCTAAATATGTCATTATTTGTCTTGTCTGGTTAGGATATCCTTGGCGACGTCACTTCCCTGTGCCAAGTGTGAAGGTTGGTACCGGGTGTTGGTGGATTATTGCTTTTGAATGTTCACATCTGATCAGTATTCTGATGTAGGAATGTCTGTACTCTCATAGGTGCACTTTCGAAGTTGGAATCAACATTTGGAACGATTAGGCTGTCTTGGCCCTGAAGATGGATTGCTCTCCAATCCGAAACGCGTGGGCTGTTTAACAACATATATAGAAGCTTATTCGGATATAATATATATATAAAAGGAAGTCATTTGATGTTTTCACTATAAAGTTGATTACATGTGGTTCTAAAGGATGTTATTGTATTTTGTGGGACTGAAGATAGAAGCTACAGTGTTGTCACATCTAATATAAATTATGTGAAGCACTGCATTGTTTGATTTCATCTTTTTGTTTGTAAACAATGAACATAAGAGCCCTATGAGTTAATAGGGGCTTGGTGCATGAGTAACCAACTAAACATTGAAGCTACGACAAAAAAATGCATATGTTGAATATTATCATCGTGTGTAACTTTTGTGAATCTATTGAAATGGCACCGAAAACGGTATATTCTATGTTTATTAAATCAGATTTGCTTCTGAATGGGAATTTTCATTTGAATTGTGTTTCAAAATAATATTTTGAAAATCTTAAAAATATTCTTCATATGTAGGTAAAGTGGGGACTTTGACGTGTTTCTGAGTTCCCAACAATTACACTGCTATACTAACTTTGGGTTCGGAAGAACCCTCTTGGAGTGCATCTCGGGGGTTACTATACTGTGACGTATGGTTTTGGTTTTGTTCATAAGTCGAGATGTGCCAGTGAAATGTGCAGAGGAGTACTGTGCAAGGAGTAAGTCAAGCCGGGTGCGAGGAATTCGACCATCCGCCCAGTGGGTCTGCGCTCGCCTGGGCTTTTTTGAAATTTTAAATGAAATTGAATGACTGTAGATCAACAATCTGCACACATTTTCCTATGCTCACCACACAACATACACATAGACCAGTGTACTCTGCGTGGACAGGGCCTTCAGGCCTGTCATATTTAGTTGGGATATGACAGCCAGGAGTACACCATGTCATCTCAGAAGGGGTAAGGCCAAATCTCCCCCTGCCATGGCCAGCCTAATTAACTAACAAAGGCTTCATGTATCCACCCTGTCCTTTTGTTGAGCCATGTAGCTGGTGGAAACATTCACATACTAATCAGACTTGAATCAAACAGGCCCACATGGAGCCTGGCTGCAGAGGCTAACAAAAGAGACAGGAAATCCCAACACCCTTTCATATGCACTGTGTCAACCTGATTCCAGCTCCCTCCCTCAGTATCGATTGACAGTGAAATGTCATGTTTGGGACTGCATTTTTACAGCAGTCATCCCCGCAGGGAGACCCCATTCAGAAGGTGTGTGTGGATTGACAGAGCCAGAAGGTCTGGTCTTGCCACAACCTCAAGGGAGATCTGCCACTTTAATCAGGAACCACCGATAGCTCCATTAGCCAGAGATACCTTTTGGCCCACAACAGACAGGAAAATGTGAGGGACTTAGTAGGTTGGACTTAGTAGTACATGTTTTCACCCTTTCTGTTGCAAAGCACACTGGTTATGACCTCACACATACAGGAGATTGTTGGTGGGGACCCAGGATGGATTGGTTCATTAAGGTACGCTAAGCCTACACCAATCCTGTGGCCCATTTGGCTTTAAAAGAGGACTGTGACCCTCTTTTGGCAAATCATCTGAAGGCTTCACCAGAAGCAGAGGAAAAAACTCATCACTGGACCCTGGCTAAAGATACGGTCAGCCTTACATCTTCCGCCAGTGAAGGAAGGTTAGGAACTCCAAGAGAGAAGCAAGATCCCTCCCCTAAACATCTCCCATGGAACAAAGGGAGATACTGAATCCTGAAGACCCTCCAGTAGCTCCAGAACCGGTTACCAGCCAGCACACAGTGTGCCCTGCTAGGCTCTGCAGCCAGCTTCCTAGCTGGGAAGTGCCAGAGAGTCTCTTAACCAAACCAACATCAAGACAGCTGCCTGCAACACTCTCCTCAGCTTTGGGCCATCCGGCCTTAAAGGACGACACTAACCCAGTGAAGTAGATAGGAGAAGTGCATTGACAAGCATCTACTGACATCTGCCTTAAATGACATTTTTGTGCCTGTCGAGCCCCTCGAGTGCAACCGACTTCACTGCTGACTGTTGTTACACTGCAGTTGCCAACGCCATCAGAGATACCTCGACCAGTGCTTCAGAACTGCTGACCAGCACTGAGACGATTCCTGAACCGGAGCCGCCGTGTAGGCAAGTCTGTAGCTGTCCGTCGAGCTTCGCTCTCCGAACTGCCTGCCGGCCTGATACACGCAGCTGTCTCCCATCTTGAACTCTGTTGCAGAAGATGCAAAGTGCCCTGAAACTGACTTGACTCTGTCGGGCACCAAGGACTTCTACAGCACAAGGTACATTGTGGTTCTGTCCCCCTGGTCCTTCTCCCAAGGCACCCAGTGACATTTTACAATCCATTGCTCCCTGTGCGTTGAAACCAAGTATCCTTGAACTATTCTGATTAATTACTATACCGAATACCCTCCTGTCAGTATCCACAGTGCATTCCTTTTCCTTCTTTGAAACTGTCTGTCGTCTGCATTTATTTAGATGGTGGGTTGGATTTCGTAGTGTGCTAGAACTGTCTGTTGTGATAATAACAAAGTAGATATTTGTATACAACCTTGATGGGACAGTTCCTTTGATCATTGCGTAACAATTGTATTTTCACTTTGCTGCAACTAACCAACAATCCACAACCTTTTGGATATAAGCCTGCCATTCTGTCAACGTTACCAAAATTGGACAAGGAGGTTTATAATTTGCTTGTGTTTCCAATCTATTCGGATCCCTTATGGTGTACCAGAGGTGTGGGGCTGATAGATGATTTAAAAACCGATATTCATCCCTGGACCACTGGTGCCCTGGAAGTTGATTCGTCACACAAGGATGTGCTTCAGAGCGTTCAAATCGTAGCTGTGCCAAAAGAGTGAGCAAGAGAAGACTGTGCAAGGAGTGAGCGCAAGCCATGGATTTGTCAGTAGATTGTGCAAGAGAGGAATGTGCAATGAGTGATTCAAAACTGGGTTATCCCAGGAAAGGGTAGGAGAGGACTGTGCAAGGAGAGAGCTCAATTTATGCCAGTAGTTTGTGTAAGAGAAGACTAGAAAGAGTGAGTAGAAGCTGTGATGTGCCATGAGAGTGTGCAAGTCACACCCATTCAAGGACTGTAAGCAAAAGGACCGGGCATAGTGATTGCAAACTAGAATGTGTCTGGAGAGTGTGCAAGGGAGGACGGAGTGAGTGTAATCTGGAATGTGTAAGGTGAGTGTGGAGGAGAGGCGTGTGCATGGTGTGAACACGCCAGATATATGCCTGGAAAATGTGTAAGAAAGGGCTGTGCAAAGAGTGTGACCAAGAGAGGGCTGTGGAAGGAATAAGTGCATACTGTATGTGTTTTTGGAGAGCGTGCAAGAGAGGACTGTGCAAGGTTTGAGCGAAAGCCAAGAATGAGTCAGGAGGCGGTGCAAGAGGGGCTAGGGTTGCGGCACTTTCTACTCCTTGCCCATCTATAAAAAAGCAATGTTCCCACTGTGGCCTTCCCAAGATAACCTTGCTGCAGCCCCTCAAGATCAGCCTCCAGCACAGTGCATATTAATGGTGTATTAAAATTGGATCTGCATTTAAATGTCCGGGAGCTTTGCATATAGCGCATAAATACGATCATTTCTTCTTCCAGGGACTGGTAGGCAAATTACACCGTTATGGAATATAATCTGACTGATGGATGGGCAGGTGGAAAGCCTGGTACCTCTGAAAGAAGGGGAGGCTTGAGGAAAAGTCCAAGTCAAAGGAAAATGGCTATGATTGTGGGCGAGACAGTGCCACGATGGGCGTGTGCATGGAATGCGGGGAGGGTTAGGGTAGAGTCGACAGTATACGAGGTGAGTGCAGTAGAAAGATTAGTATTGCCACACGTGACATAGCCGCAGAAAGGCCGCTAGTCACGGCCAGACCAGCAGCGCAACGACCATTGGGCAGATCAGGGTTTAGCCCGCCTCCTCACCCCCTGAAATGTTGGGCTACGCTGATTTGACCTGGCAGACTAACAGACCGCAGCTGGACAGAACGGGACACCGACAGTAAACATCTGCACAGTTAACACTTATCTGCAATTACTGATGCAAAACGTTTAATTGTTAGCACCTGCATTCTTATGCACATGTTTAGGCGATTGAAATTGTGATGGGGTGGGGGGTATTACTTAAAGGTCAGAGGTGTGATTGGAAGAGTTGGAGGGCAGGAGACAGCTCATTCTCACAGCAGGCCTTGTGTGTGGTTTCAGATATGGAGAAGAGAGTTAACTGCTTGTAACATTGAAGCAGCACAAGAAAAGTCTCATTTGAATGTGTAAATAAGCTAAATGCCCCCACACATGTACCTTTGCCCCTCCCCCACAGCCTCCGAGGTTAGCACCTCTCCCCACATTTGAAAGGTTAGCCCACCTATCCCCTTCCTCAATATTTTAGCTTATGTGCACTCTTGTGACAGAATCTCGGGAGGCACAGGTCTTTCATGAAATCTCTCCATTTCAATATAGGCCAAGTTGCAGCAGCTCTAACACGCCCGCACGCAGAAGACAACACTGCGCCGCAGGCTACGCTCTGGCGGTTGCTCATGGGGAACCACCAAGCCCGTGAGGACAGTTTGCAGAATGCAAACTGTACTAGGAAACCCTATCACCAGGGTCTGGAGGCACCTCGCCGTAGCCACCCCCATGAGCGGTAGCAAGAATGCTTGCTTGAGCAGTCCTGGCACTGCTCTGGCGCAGCTGTTAAAGGTGTCTAGAAATGAAAATTTCATTCAGTCCCCGCTGCTTCCCCACAGCGTCCGTCTTCTGTGCTCACACACAATCGCGGTGCAAGGATTTCTGAGTGCCACAGGCAAAATAACAGTTGTATCCCCTCCTCGCGTGACCAGCTCCATCCGCAACAACAGATGTAACGGGAAAGGGTTAGAGACTGACTGTTCTCCAGAGATGTTGGCAACCTTGAGAATGGTAACATCAATGCTGGGAAAGGGAAACATAGCTGGGACAGCCCACACTTTGCCCCTGCAGCCCCATCTACCGACAAGCACCCCATAACCTCCCTCCGAGCTCCCATCCCAGGAGCTCCCCAACCGCCTCCTCCTTTGTGCATTATCTTGCAATCAATAACAGGACACACAATTTTTGTGGGTAGGAAAGGCCGCAACTACTTTATTAGGCAAGAGACAATTTACAGTTGTTCTGTTTCTAACAAGCATATTCAGGGTTCTACGCTGAGAATGGGGTCCTCATAATTACTGTACCCCCCACCCTAGGTTACCTGAATTTCTGCAGGCTTACATCCTTCCTCAGTTTCCCAGGTCTCCAGCCCCCTAAAGCTCTTACTCAGTTTTCCCAGTCCATCCCCACCTCTTTTCTTCGTCTTTGCTCGTTTCCCAGGTCCTCCACCGCTTACGCCATTGCTCTGTCCTCCCAGGACTCACGCCCTGTTAAATCTTTCCCAGTTTCATAGGCCTCCCACCCTCTTACACCCTAATAGGTTTCCAAGGTCTCCAGCCCTCTCACCTAAATCCTTGGTTTCCATATCCTGCCCCCTTATCATCCATTTACTTCGTTTTGCAGGTCTCCTGACCCCTCACATCCTCACTTGGTTTCCCAGACCTAATTTTCAGTCTACTTGTTTCACCCAACGGCTTAAAGTTGACTAATTTTTATTTTCCCAGTCCTTCAGACCTCCACCATCTACACTTGGTCACACATTGCGAAGACCATTTAGGCAGTCCTTCACAATTCAAACCCTAAGAGGCAGTCCAGTCCCTAAGATGAGTGGAGCCTTGAGCTCAAAAGTACTTTCGGTGCTGATGCACGCGATCGTGTGGTTACGTCAAAACGGGGTCTCTTCAAGGGGCTGTAGCGACTCAGGAAGGTGGGTGAGGCAGTGAAGAATAAGTTCACACTATTCGAGGAGGGTCTCCCCAAGAGGGTAGAGCAGGATCCAAGAATTGGAATAGCTCCGTAGCACTGGCTACCTTGATAAAGAAGAGTGGCCTTCAGGGGACACTTGTGCGTAAAAATTGATGGAAGCGCCAGGGGCCACCGTTAAGGGTTGCAAGTAGTCACCAATCCTTGGTGCATTCCAGACCAAACTTCGGCAGTCGAGTCCACTTTGGTCGCAGGTTCAAATCACGCAGTTGCGTGCCTCTGTGGCTTTCATAGGCTGTGTTCCAGGAAGGGTTCAGTGGTGGGACTGTGGTGATTTCTCTGCTCCTGGTGAAGGGATCAGGCCAGTTCCATTGCAGCAAGTCTTAGGGCACAGGGGGGCACAGCAGCGAGGCATATATGAACTTGAACACCATAGCTGGGTGACACGGTGACGCGTATGCTCGGGTTCAGGTGTACTTTCCTAATTCCAGACCTGGGAATGCTAGGTGTAAGAAACCCGGCGGGAGAGTGCCTTATACCCAGACCTATAGTCTCCAAAGCCTCAAGTAAAAACTTGAGACAGCGGTGGTTCCAGGGCAATAGGTCCCATGGGAACTGGTCAGTTTGCTGGGTGGTCCAGGAACACTTCCGAAGAGGCTCGCTTACAGGGTAAGTTGGAGGTGCCGAGAAGAGTTAGTCCCACTATTCCAATGGGTCGAAGCGTCCTTGCAGGCCTTCTAGGTTCGATCAGAAAAAGGGAGTCCGACAGGACAGCAGCGGGCTCAGGGTGCCAAACCTTCCAGCAGGTCAACAGTGGTTCCACGGATCTGCTTCGTTGATTCAGGATACTTGGCTCCTTTACTAAGTTCGGTGTGAACTCAGACGATCGACCTGGAATGGGTATAAAATGCCTTCTCTTATCGAAAATCTTCTTCGTGTCAAATCCAACAGAAGCCAATAGGAGATCTGCTCACATACAGCCATCCCAGACGTGGACCAATCACAGACCACGGTGGTCCTAGTCATCCCAGCACACCAGACATCCTGGCACCCATGATGTGTATTGGAACTAGACAGCTCCAGTCCACATCCTGAAGGCACACACACAAGGTATGCAGAAGCCTGCAAAAGCTTTGGTTTTCGCGGGGGTCTGCATGACCAAATAAGGAATTTCCCAGGTCTGCTCGACCTGGGGAAGGCAAAGGGACAAGATGGCCAAAGGACAGAACAAAGGGTCTCGTGGCATGGCCATTTTAGGCACTGGCCACTGTCCTAGGCCAAACGCGGTAAACACGGTTTGGACCATTGAAAAGAGTTGAAAACACATGAAAAGTAATAGCTGCCACCAGCTCTGTCCAAGGCACACTTGCACATTCACTAAAAATCTTTTGAGGGTGTGCAGGGCCTCAGAAAAGGAAAAAGGGACCCCAGCGCACTGTACTGTAAGGTACTCTGTGCACTGCTAAAGAATAGCAACAAAGTGAAAGACTAAGGAAAACAAAGTCTCCCAGTACTGATTGTCTGAAGGGCATTTCAGTTTCCCCATAACAAAATGAGCAAAAGCCCAGCAGAGGACAGCAGAAGGCTGGGATCCACTGGCAAAGGTCAGGCTAGAATGGTCAGACAACAGCAAAATGTTGGGGGAGTACACGACTGGAGGGAAAATAACCCATAAATGTAAATCTTTGCTAACACTCGCCCCTTCCAGACCAAGGACAGGGGGAACTAATCCAAAATTATTGACAACCCATCAGCCTTGCTACGTTGGACACCTGGCCTATACTTAATGGTGAAGTCAAACCCTTGCAAGCTTATGGACCACCTGAACAATTTAGGATTCTCTCCCTTCATGTTCCTGAGCCACCTTAAGGGCTTATGGTCAGTTTGCACAGTGAAGTGGGTCCCATAGAGGTAGGGCCTCACCTTTCTTAGGGACCACACAACTGAGAAACATTCTTTCTCTACTGTGGACCACCTGAGCTATCTGTTCTTAATCTGGCAATTTATGGATGCAATCGGTGCTCCTTGCCTTTCTCATCTACCTGTGATAGTACAGCACCTATCCACGTGCCCGGGGCTTCTGTCTGCACAATAAAATGTCTTTTGTAGTCAGGGGCACTGAGAACAGGGGCCTGGCACAAGGATTATTTTAAGCCATTGAAGTCCTTCCCACACTCCTCAGACCAAGAAGCCTTCTTGCGTTTCTTCGGGATAGTTAGAGCAGTCAGAGTGTGGAATCGGAAATTACAATATTAAGGCTTTTACACCATGCAAAGAGAAATACACCGACACGGGCTTGTAAAGATTCCCAGAATCTTTATTGCAATTCTGTACAGTTTACTAAACAAAGTACACAAATAGCTATTTGGCCGTCGATACATCACAGAGACCACCAGCAGGGTTCAATGTGAGCAGTGAACAGGAATTGCTAGCTGCACATCAGCGTATTTATACAGTTTCGTTATAACAATGTCCAGCCTCTTACAAGTTAATCATGTACTGGGCTAGGGTTGTGCCAAGTTCGTTCCTAATTTACATATCTTGTGCATGAGGTTTACTTTTTAATACATTTTCTAACAAACACTATTATTCTCTAGGTTTAACTTTACACTCTTTATACATTGCTTTAATACAGGTCAAACAGATGTTTCGCTTGTCGTGTTTAGATAGCGTTATTGTTCTTGTATACTTGTAGGTTAACATCGCCGATTCAAGTAATCCCCTGATCCCGAGGTCAACAAAGGACAAGGTCTACATGACCCTAACATGTAGCCTGCAGGCAGGTTGGACATTAACTCTCCTACAGAGGTTGAAGAGGTTAAAGCAAGAACAAGAGAACACAGGTCGGCCATTTTAGGCCACAGGGTGACTTTGCACGATAAACTAAAATGGCGGCTTTAACCTAAAATGGAGGCTTGATTCACTTAAGGTCGCAACCTTGCAATACGGATTTCCTCGCAAAGCAACTGGGCATAGGCCAACATATACAATGAAGACAAGACAATATTATATCAGTTTTAACAAGAGGGGCAACTATGGTGCCATAGTCTGCCATAAAGTTTCCGTAATACCCAGTGCGGCTTAAACAGGCTCTCACCTAGGTTTGTGTAGTGGGGGTAGGCCAGTATTGTACTGCTTGTACTTTACTTGGTAGTGGCTGAATACTCCTTCCACCTACTTCATGCCCAAGGTAGAACACTGAACCTTGACCAATATGGCACTTGCTGGCCTTAATGGTCAAGTGGGCCTTCTGAAGAGCCTGCAACACAATTGTAAGGTGTTTCACATGATCCTCCCAGGTGGTACTGAAAAATGCTATATTATCCGGATATGCAAGATAGAATTCATCCAACCCATTAAGGAGATTATTCACAAGCCTCTGAAAAGGGACAGATGCGTTCTTAAATTCAAATGGCATTACCCTGAACTGGTAAAGGCCTTCTGGAGTTGAGAATGCTGTCTTCTTATCGGCATGTTCTGCTAGGGCCATTTGCCAATACCCTGAGTGAGGTAAAATGTGCTGAGGTACTTGGAGGCACCCAAGGTATCCACCAGCTCATCAGTTCTAGGCAAGGGGTGTGCATCTGTCTTGGTGACAGCATTCAGCGCACTGTAATCCACACAGAACCACAACTCAGATGAACCTGCTTTTGGAACCAGAACCACCGGACTGGACAAAGGACTATTAGAGGGTTCTGACCATGGGGCCTTAATTTAAGTAGCATGTCATGCAGGTGGATGGGAAACAGAATAACTATGTGCTCCAATAATCAGACCGACTCAGGAAGAAGGCAAAGTATTTTTACTGTTTTAATATCAATTATCTAAAACAGGGAGTTACAACAGACATCAACAGATGTTGCACAGCGTTCTCTCAAAGAATTTCATGAAAAAATACACTTTTATAGTAAAAACACATCATACGTGAAATCATACTATGTGGAAAATAAGAAAAACCTATGGGGGATTATGGTTGGCTCAAGGGGAACATCTAAATATACTTTCTATAGGAGCTGGGATTATGATTGGGTCTCTACAGTCAAGTGGACAACTCTCCAATTGCTTGGCACGCTCGTGCCCTTCTGGAACATTGGGTTCACTTAGCAGCATGTGAGTTCAGACCCAAGTGCCACGGGGTAGACTGAACTGTACCTCCCCACCCAATTTAGCCCATCATCTCTCCTCACCCAGGCCTTCTGCGATTCAGACTATCTTTGAACTTGGCCATGTAATGTATTCTTGTCTCTGGGAATATAAAGGAGTATGAGTACATGCTTATCAAAGTTCTGGACTGGGTACCTAACTCTATTTCCATCCTTAGCTCACATGACAGGAGACCACAATTCGTCCCATTTTATAGCATTTGTCTTGAATTAATAATCTCGTCACTCGTGGTGATCTTTCTTTGCACCTTAACAAGGGATAATTCAGCTTCTCAAGTTCACTGTTCTTTGAGAATAGATAACCAGTTCTTGGCTGCATTCAGTCTTGACACCAGGCCAGACAGCCCATCTCGCTTCTTCCATGCTACCAGCTAATGATTTGCTGCGACACAGTCTTCAGCCCTTCTCTTTGTGGTCTGAATGTGCTAAAATTGTGACACTGATGTGCAGCTTCTATATAATGGTGGCTTAACCTGCAGTCTATTCACTACGCATAGCCAGCTTCTATGATCACTTAGTCTACTTGCGTTGCTGCATCTGTACATTTATTAAACAGCTTGCATTTTCTACAGTGCTTTTCACACATACAATCTTCGTTTCACTCATGAAAGTTTTCTAGATTCTTTCATCAGTTTCTATAAGGTCCATACATTCTCGTCACCAGTCAGCCTACTCAGTGAGTCACACTCGTTTCTTGTGACATCACCAACTTCTCTTTCTCTCTTTTTCATATTCCTTTGGGGATCTCCTCCAAGAGATTGTCATCTCTTTGGAGGTACATTTGATAGGGTTTTCTCAGTGAGTACCTTTTCTCGAAGACTCAACACGGAATAGTCACAACTGCTGGTGTCAAACATGGCACTATTTCAGGCTGCCAGAATACAGGTAGTAGGGGGGCTGCACTTCCTGCAGAGGCAGTTGGCTGCTCTTCTACAGTGCCCCCTCTGGTTGATTCATCAACCACATCTTCAATAATCTCTGCATCTTGATTTCTTCTCTTGAAGAAGTGCTTCTTTGGGTTCCAAATCTTCAATACTCGTTTCAGGGATTCTGCTGATTTTACATGTTCATCAATACTCCAAGTCATGTAACTGCACTGACCATTCGGATTACAATAGATCCATCAACCCATATATTTCTTGTGATTCTTTGGATACAGGAACTTCATTCCCTCAGGTCCTATGATGCTGGCCTCTATGTATTTTCTGATATCTTCATCTGTCAACTCCTTGGGTCTAAAGCCTGATTCGACATCAATCATGATCTTCATTCCTAAAGCCTTCTTTGCTGTCTTCTTGCACTGTGTAATTATTATCTTGATCACACAGAATTCAAACATCACCATCATCAATATTGCTCCAAGAAACTTGAAGATGTCCTCCTTCCACTGTGCGATGCATGAGAAAATGGACACAAACCATCCATTGTTTCTGATGTCTTCTGTCTCATCTTCCATCTTGTTGTGCAAGTTTGTCAGCAACGTTATGGTCTCTGTCAAGGTCCCATTCTCGTCATCGTGAGAAGGTATGAACATGCAACATGATGGCCCGATTTTGGCGCAAACTCCTCCATCCATCGCTGTGATAATGTCGAGGACATATCTGTTCTGTAGGGTCATTAGGAGTATGGCTCTCAGCTCTTCCCTGATATCATTGAATCCCTTCATGGTGGTGTTGATGGTCTGCAGAAGTTCCCATCTGGTAATTTGCAACCATTTGGCATTGGCCATTGTCTGGATTCCATGCATAAAGATAACTGTGAATATTGAGGCAGTCTTGCGGAACAACCTGTGCTCATACGGGATAGCATCAAAAGCTTCTATTGATTTTGCTGAGAAATAATTCTCCCTTCTTGTTTGATGGAGACATTCGAGTGATCTTCTCCTTGTTATGTTATGTTAGGTTTTTTGGCATTTATATAGCGCTCTATATATCACTGGTATGACCTCAAAGCGCTGGTCTGTTGAACATCCTTGGGGACCGCAGTCCAGGTCAGTAGAGAGGGTTAGAGTCGTAGAGTGCGTGTGTGCACCAGTTATGTGTGCAGCCAATGTAATAGCTTGACGGTAGCTGCATCCTAGCATTATGTGTGGTGGTGGGGATATCAGTTGAATGTGTGCAGTCTGGTGGGTGGACACCCAGACTGGGTTCTGGCTGCGTTAGGCCTGTAGGACGCTTATGTGAGCAGCTAGGTCGGTTTGTCATGAGATATAGCTGCGTTTTTATTAGAGTGTTGAGGTGTTTATGGGGTAGTGTTCGTATGTGAGCAGCTAGGCCCCATTTATGGAGGGGTATAGCTGTACTCTGATTTTGTGATGGTGTAGAGAGTAAGCGTAGTGATATGATATGGTGTGATATGATAGTTCATCCACAAAGCGCATATGCATTGTGGATGGGCACAAAGGGGGCAGAGAGACAGAGGGTTGCGCTTACAGTGACAGGACGGGGGGTAGAGGGATACATAGCAACATTATGGGGAACAGGGAGGGACAGGCACACAGTGACACACAGGTATAAGGGGACAGGGAGACAGAGGGCTGGGCTTACAGCGATGTGACAGGGGTAAGAGGATACACAGCGACATCAGGTGGAACAGGGAGGCAGTGTACACAGCGATACACAGGCACAGAGGGGCATACAGCGACATCACAGTCACTAAAGGGGAGGGCAATACAGAAGTATACATAGTGACATTACGGCAGCAGGGGGCCGGGTTGCACAGCGACACATGTGGGACACTGCGACATCACGGGACTAGACGAGTTGTCGAACAGGGAATTGAGAGGAGTTTTGATCGAAAGATATCATTATTCTGGAGTCAGGGATATAGTTGTCTATAGCTGAATTGATGGTCGTATTCTCGATGATAAGGCCGGGAGTCCCTATGTGTATTTAAATGGGCATCTGCTTTCAGAAATTCACCAATGTTCAGGTTACTCTGAGGAATCACTAGCTTGGAACATGGATGAGCACTAAGGAACATGTCCCTCACCAGCTCTTGGGCAGCTTCATGTAGGCGTTGGACCTACAAGCCCAATAATGATGCATCAGGACAGCTGTGCCTTCCTTCATAGCTGGCACATCAAAAATTCAGCCACAGTGCCGATTCTCTCCAACTTTCCTCATACAGTTATTTCTGAAACATAAGAATGCATCTTTCAGGGGTAGTATCGGCAATGGTCCTCCTTTGTCGTCGACCCATGTTAACAATCTTGTAATCTTCGGCCATTGATCTTTGCATTCTTTTTCTGAATTTGCCACACTTGCTTCCCACTGTCCGGTTAATGCTGCTGCTTGCACACAACCAGTCCGTCAACCCATTCTTTGGGAGTGAGCACTGTTCGTTTAATGTGTAGTTGACCTCTTTAACAACATTCTCGTATTTCCTTCCCATTATTATCCTTTGAATTGCAGAATCTTGTTTTCTTCAATCTTGATTCCAGCTCCATTCCTTCCAGGCTGTTCATATTTTATTATTTGATGTTGTGTTTCTGGCTTCTCTCTTGTCTTTATATCTTGCAGATAATGATCTTCTCTTTGCGATTATGCTTTATTCATCCACATCATGGATGCTGTTTTGCCTTGGAACTGTCCTCTTGTCAAGCAATGGGATTTCTTCACTGATACTTCAGTGGCTATGAATATTTTGGAGGTTTCCAAAGCATACGTTATGAGGGAACACACATAGCAACCCTCCTTAGATATTCTCTCTCCCAACTTTTTCAAGTGCTGATACCATATGCTATAAAAAATACCATATGTTATAAAAAATTAATGAAAAGTGATCATGAAGTACCCAGGAGTGCCACATTATCTAGATAAGTGTTTATCCCTTCATTATCTCCCTCTGCATTTTGTTTGTGTCTCCCAAATGTATGCTTTGTTGTGTAATACTCATGTAGCAAGTCAAAAACATTTCTCCCAGCGGGGGAATCATAGGGGTCTCTACTTTAGGGGAAATAAACAAATCAGAAGTAGTTTCCGTAGTGGGGAGGATCAAAGGGACATCTGCCTTATTTGGACGATGAAATAGCGTAAACTCAGAGAAACAGAAAGACAAAAATAGAAATTGAACATGCACCAGAATACGGGTATCCACCTTTTATGAATTTTTGGGATTGATCGGGCTTGCTTATTTCCTAAAACTGTACCACTATCAACATTCCTCATTTCTACTGTGACCATTTAAGGAAAAAGAAACACTTTTTACTCCTGCAATTGCAATGTCTCCTGGTATTGCAGTATATGCTTAATGATTACATTTCACAATCACCTAATCACTGGGCCATTTTTAGGATCCTGTAAAAAAGTGTGAACACCAAGGTCTCTTCTGACAAGAGCATGATAAGCTTGAAGAATAAACACAAAAACAGCAAGTATAAGTCTGTGTATATTCCCAACAGTCGGCAACATGGGGCTAACCAAATAGATACTCAGTGAGAAAGGAATCTGGGTATAGCTTCACGTTTCCACTCTTCAAACTCAAAATCAAGTTCAGTCATATCTATGATGCATCAACAAATCTCTAAAGTGCATTTTTCAAAGGATTCCTAAAACTCTCTGCAAGGGTTTGCACTCCTGCTATACTACCTATAAGGAGTGTCTGATCGAGTTTTGTCCAAATGCAAAATCTGCATTATTCAGCTGGTTGATTTAATGTCCTTCTTCTTTGTCATCGATCGAGTCTGCACATGCTGAAATTCTTCTTCTTGTCCTGCCTCTGGATCGGCAACCATAGGTGGGGGAGTAGGAGTTGGAGGGGCAGTCTCGCTTGTGCACTATTTCACGTAGTTCAAATGAAGCCAAGAATGCCTGTCTTGGACCTTTACTGCTGAGGAGGTTATATATTCAATGAAAAAGGGGCCTTTGAAACATGGCTCATGCCACTTTTGGGGTGACATTTTTAATCAGAAGAATATCACCAACAATCAATTTAGGTGCCCATAAAAGTTCACTTGATCCGGGTGCTGAATGGTTTTCATCTTTGTTCTGAGACCGACCCCTCTGGCACTTGAAATGAGAGAAATGCTAGAGATGATGCTACTGTCTAATATTTATGCAGCTCATCGCCTAACAGTTTCTCTGTACTCTGGGCATCACTCCTACTCCTCGATGGGGGTGTAAGAGGCGGTCTCATCTGCCTCCCAGTCACTACTTCATGGGGGGCGAGGTGGTGGTCCGAACCAGGCTGATTCCTTAGGGGACATAAAGCTTAGGGCAGGCAATATAGCCATCCCTTCTTCAAAGTTAGCTTGATTTTGGCAATCCTTTCTTTAAGGTGACCGTTGAGCCTCTCACATTTTCCATTTGCTTGCAGGTGATAAGCAGAAGAAAACGTATGCTTAATACTCAATAATAGTCCTATCTGTTCAAACACTTTATTAACAAAATGTGGCTCTTTATCGGATCTCAGCTCTTCACACACACCCCATCTTGGAAAGACTTCACATACTAAAAACTTTGTTATGCAAGTGGCATTAGGGTGTATACACTGACCTGCCTCGATCCACCTAGAGATGGGACACACCACCACTATCAGATGCATGTATCCATTACACACCTGCAGCATGTCAACATAATCAATAGGTAAATGCTGAAAAGGACCATTCGGTTGAGGTATTACTCCTCTAATCATTCTCAGTGTGTGCCCAGTGGTAAACCTTTGACATGCAATGCAATTCACTACAAAGAATTCAACATGTTCTAACAAATTTGGAGCAAACCAGTCATCCGCAATCGTTGCAGCAAGACTTTCCCTAGTTACATTTGCGGGTAAGTGCAGCCGTTCAAGCGCTACCTTTCACAATGCTACTGGCAACACCGACTTTCCAGTGCTATCCTGTTGCCATAATGCTTCTGTGGGGGGTAAAGAACACCCCTTTTGCTTCCATAACTCCTGCTCTTCCTGTGGTGCACTGCTTTGGTTCTCCATTAATTGGGTTTTCGGCAAACAATTTACCCCTTCTTGTATTACCATAATCATAACTACTTTCTCCTTGACATTTGGGGTGTCAAAACTTGAGATATCTGGTGAATACACAACCCTTTTTGCTTTTACATCTGTGGCTTAGTTTCCGCAAGAAATAAATTCAGTTCGCTTAGTTTGAGCGGTGCATTTAATGACTGCTATGTCTAATGGGAGTTGTAGTGCCTTAATAAGCCTGTCCAATAAAGATGCGTGCTGCACTGGACTGCTGTCCCCTTGGAGGTAGCCCATCCTTTTCCAACATGCCAGGCCTGTGTGTACAGTGGATGTCACATAGGCGGAGTCACTGTACACCGTCACTTCCTGCCCTTCGTGTTTCTCGAGCGCGACAATGGGTGCTACCAATTCTGCCGCTTGCGCTGAAAAGTGAGATGGTAGTCTAGCACTTGCTACAATTTCAAACTCGCCATTGGCTCTATTTTTTTAAAGTTTTATTGAATTGGCTGAAATGAATCAACCTTTCAAAAAGATTTACAAAATTCATAAAATTCCTAACTATTAATTCATATTGAATCACATAAAATCTAACTCCACATCATATATAATAATTCCAATTTCTTCACAAATTAATTAGATTACACAAATTAAATTATCTTAAGCAAATCTATACATAAATTGATTATCATGTTCATAAAACAATCATTCATCATTAAATCCACCAAAAATGACTTGTTTTGTAAACTAAACAGAATTAAAAACAATTCCAGTACAAAAAAAGTTTTTTCTTTTCCACCTTCTTTTTACAAAAAAAGATTTTTCTAAACAATTAACTGTTGCTAATTGAATTGGTAAATACGAACAATCCAGAATTATTGACCAGCATTGTTGTTGATTCACATTACCTAAATATCTACAATGTCTGGTGAAATGAGTTTCTCTAGCAACACACAGCTCCAGACACTGAGTAACTAGGTGTTTTAGGGTCTCTCTTGCACCAGGCTTTTGACAAAAATGACAGATGTTATTTTGAGCCAAGAGTAAATGCCACCTCACCTGTAAGTCTCTAGTTGGCCAAATATTAAAGCGTACACGCAATATTGCCGAGCGATAAGCCACTGAAGGGGCTTTAACTAAATAAGGCGTAATCGACCGCATTCTTTTTGGTGGAAAGCGATAGATATCCCCTTCTACATATTGCATGCACATCTCACATGTTTTAATCCATTCTGCATTATAGACTTTTGCTTTAGCCTTATTTGGATTATTAATCAACATCTCAATGGAGGCATCTGCATTTGCAAGAATTTGATAGATGTTATTCAACCACTTTGTAACAAAAGGGTGCTTAGTTGTAAACATATATGTTGATAACACTCGTATTACGATATTTAATCTGGTCGAAATTAAGCATTTCCCGAATAAAGAACACAGTCGCCAATTATAGAATGCGTAGATGGAAGTCAGACCTAGCTCATACCCTATCTAGGCAATTGGAATACACAACGGAAGATGTAACAATTGTTTCCAAAATCTCAATTCCCATTTGTCAAATGGGACTGACGTTTGAATGGACACGGTCTCCAGCCCATACAGCAGTCAAGGAATCACTTTCTGATTCCAATAATTCCAAGCCGGCTTAATCGAAATTTGCCATATTTATACATCATGATTTTAGACTAGGATATTGCCGTGTCTAACTTCTTCTCCGCACCCTCCAACTGACGACTTGAATGCAATTTGCCATCAAAGCTCATTCCCAAATAAGTATATTCTGACACTATCTTCAAAGGAGTATGATTAATTAACCATGAACATTTTTAAATCCAGATCTTTTTGGATGATATAGGACAATTTGAGTTTTGTCTGTGTTAACTCGCATTTCATTTTGTTCAATATATTTTGTGAATGCTGTCAACAGATTTTGCAATCCTATTGGGGTCTTGGAGATTAGAACCAGATTATCTGGATACATAAGAGATCTGATTGAATGATCATTAAATTTAGGAGAGTCTGACATTATCTGGTCGAACATATCTTTAACATCATGAATAAAGTAATTAAAAATTGATGATGCGAGCAAACACCCTTGTTTGAGGCCACGCATTGTTACAATTGAATCTGATAATATTCCATCCAGGGCAAGACAGACACGGATGGAAGTATCGGAATGCAAGGCATAAATAATATCAAGAAGCGAAGACGGGCATCGATCTCTCGTCAATTTCTTGAACAAAAGAACCCACGAGATTGAGTCAAGCGCGGAATGTAGGTCCACAAAGGCAAAATACACTGGTTGTTTGTTTGCCTGACATTGAGCTTTAAGTGTGTTAAGAGAAAACAGGTTGATGTGGGTACCCATGCCCTTAACAAACCCCGTCTGCTGTGGATCACGCAGGTCATTTGCTAATGTCCAGGAATTAAAATCCTGCAACACTAGTTTTGTGAAGATTTTACCAGGTGCATCCAACAATGCAATTCACCAATAGTTTTTGCCCAAACTGTGATCTCCCTTTTTAAAAATGGGGATGATCACCGAAGTTTTTCAAGATGGGGGGGACTAATTTTGTGGTCACCACTAGATGGAAAATAATATTTAGTATCATGGCCCTCTCTGTTACATTCGCTTTCAGCATTGCATTATTTAAACCATCAGGGCCAGCCGCCCTCGATGAACTGGCCTTTCTTAAACATCTTCAATAATTGCAGGAGAGTATTTTAAATCCCATTTTGATGCAGAATGCTACACATAATGTAGTTGATTGAAAGATAAATTGGCATATAAGTCAGTATAGTAAGAAATCCATTGTTCATTCACTGGAGTTACCTGGGCATCTACTTGATGATTTACAGACTGATGATTTAAAAGATGCCACATCTCTGCTGAGTTTCTTTTGGCCATCGTACTCTGCATTTGTTCACTGTCCCTTTGGAACATAAGAGATTTTTTAGACTTCAGCCAATTTTTATATTGACATTTCACTGATTTTAACTCTTGCCAGCACAAGGTATTAGCTGCAGCTAGTATGATTCTCTTCTGTCGTCTGAATTCAGTTCGTTTGATCTGAATTTCATGATCGAAGACATGCTTGTGTCGAATTCTATTTTTCAGACGTATGCAGCCAGTGTTAACAAATGGCAGCAATAAATCTGTATAGTGAGCTGGGCAACTAGAACTAAAATTGTTATATACAAGCTGAGTAAAAGCTGAGAGTTTAGCGTCGGTCCATCTTACTCTTATCTTAGATGAGTTGACCCTCACAGCTTGATCTACATGGTGATTGCTAGATTGAAAGAAGTCCCATTTAATAATCAAAGATAGAAGATTATGATCACTGGCTGATTGCTCTAAGATCTCTAATATCTGCACTTGAGCAAAGAGCCCCTGATCAACATAGATATAATCAATGATAATGGAGCGAGTATTTCGATGCCAGGTAGTATGGGTGGGATATCTCCTGGTACTGCTCCATTCACCATGTGGAACTGTCTTTCCGACATGAATGCTATCCATGTCCGCACTTCATTTGTTTCACGAGTGGACTCGCAGCAGTCCAAGTTGAAATCCCCCATGATAATAATTTGGGAGATATATGTGGTGTATATCAAGTCTATGATTCTACTTAATCCTGCATAAAAAACTTGATCTACTATGCCTGCTGGTTTGGGGTACAAATTTATTAGGGCTATATTATGCTTCCCTGACCTGATCTTAACCAGCTGTATATATGCACCTTCTGATGCCCATGGAAGAATTGAAAGACCCATATTTATATTTACAGCCCCTAAAAGTCCTGAGGACGGCCTACCCTTACTTGGTAAAGCTGGCAATAGTGTGACAACATAGCCATCCCATAGAAGGGCAGCGATCAACCAAGTTTCTTGCACAGCTATAATATGATAGTTAGTGGGTAGATTTTTAATTGAGCATTGTAAATGCAAGTGCCCTCTTGTATTCCAACTCGCTATTTTTAGGAGTGATGGGGTCACTCCTACTAATGCTTAATCCTGCGTGCAAAATGGTCCCACCGGCCTTCTTGTATGATCAGCTTGAACACTTGGGTAGATATTTAATTTTGGAAACGTCTGGTGACTTTTGTCAACAGTCTGTTCTGGATCCTGTGCAAGAAGGAAGCCCATTCCAAAGAGTTGCATTTTTGCTTGCCAAATAATATTGGCTAGGACTCCGGAGGGGATCCACAACATGACTATGGACTGCGTGATCTCTGAACAAAACTCCTCTTGGTCTATGTCTCTCGCGGTTATATGTTGTAACTCTATTGCATCATTAAATATATTCAATACACTTCTCCTATTCAACACATATTTATCTTCCCTACATTTCAATATAAAGGTATGATATGTTGACTTTGGTAGGGATGTTTGTTTCTTAATGGTTCAATGAGGTAGCTCGTTATTGGAGCTATTTAACTGCATTTGACCTACAGGTAATTGATTCAATTCTATGTTCACCCTGTTTGGGGTTGTTAAAGGAAATGAAGTTAGATTAGAATTAGTCAATGCGGGAAGTCGTTCCAACAAATAGGCATCAACTGCCTGTTTCATCTTCGTAGTTGCCTCCTCATTTTGTTCTACCGACACCGCCGATGGAAGAGGTTGTGATGGTAGAGCAAATGTATCTTTCTGCAAAGTGGCTTCTTTCTTACTTACCCCCTCCGAAATCGCTGTTTGTTCAATCTAAGAAAGCAGATTATTCAGAGGGAAATGCAACAGTGGTGACTGAGCCATAAGAAGCCTACTTGGGAGCTCACCCTCTGACATAGCTACAGTCACTGAATTATATTGTTTAGACCCTGCATCATCTAAGATCTGAACTTGCACTGGTTGCTGCTTTTGTTGTTTATTCATCAATTGTGTTGAACTCCCAATTGCTTGGAAGAAAGCATTCAGGGTATTTTTTGCACATCGAGTACTAGGCAAGTTCTTAGATTTTTTTGTAAAAGTGTGTGGACCTTTACCTTGCTTCCATATAGGTCGTTTTTTGACCTACACAGGGCTCTCAAATATTGTATACTGTTCATGAGAGAGATCTACCATCTGAACAGAGGCCCCCAAATTAGGCAGGTATGGTACATCTGTGATCCGCCCTTCTTCTATTATGGTCGAGGCCATGTTTTCACACACTATATCAACTCAAAACTGAAGTATTAATGGCGTGAGAGCAAGTTCAACCATGACATTATGGGCGGACATAGCCCTCTGTGGATCAGTCTTCTGAGCCCGCAGAGTTGGATGTGCAAAAGATAATGAAGATGAATGAGCATGTGAAAAGGTGGAGTTTGCCCTAGCAGATCCTTTGTCAGATGAAGCAAGGTCTTCCATAATGGGAATTGGGGACTCGCACTGGCTAGCAAAAACAGAAATTCCAGTGCTGTCTCTACTTGTGATTATACATGGAATGGGAGAAATTGGAAAAGGTGCCGACTTCATGTCATACTCTGTATCTGCCTTTATTGATTCCAGCATCGTATGATCAGACAATTGAAGGGGCTGGCTGGAATCAATGGCTGAATAGTGTCAATTTTTGGGGATAGATTCACCTTGTAAAGGTGCGGTACTCCATGCATGTACAGGCCACGTTCTTTGCGGCGACATCTAAAGAGATGTTTCTAAATTACGTCGTGGAATTTTGGAACTGCTCAAACTTCTTACAGAGTAAGCTGCTTTAGCTGAGATGGGAGTAGTGATAGAATGGGGTGCTTGTATTTTTTGAAGGGCTGTACTCTCACGAATCTCATTTACTGTATTGGCAGGCGTATTAGATTTTAGTGAGTAAGGAGCAAATAGCATTCAAGTGCTGTAAGAATTATCAATACACTAAGGCTACATGCTTTTATCTCACCCCCAAACCGCACTGCATAAGATGAAAGTCACTTAGCAAGAAATCACAACAAAGCCGCGGGCCGCATTGCTGTTCACGAGCGTGCTCGTTATATGGGCAGTTCCAAACTAAACCAATGGATGACAGGTGAGGGCGGGACAACAGCGCTCATCAACCACAGTACAGCACTGCAGAAAGATAGAAAGACAAGTATCCACAGTTTGTCAGCAGTTAGTCCATAAATTGGTCCATGATTGCTGAGTTCAAGAAACGTTCACGACTGCTTGTAGTTAAACACAATAGTAGCAGATGTTGAGAAATCCCCAAAAGTCACCAAAGCCACCTTGAATATTCTTTGTTCAGAGTTCACCACGTTCACAGCAAGGCAGCCAAGCAGAGCACAAAGCGGGAAAGCGGTACTTAGCCAGGTACTTTCCCAAGTGCGCGCGCGCTGTTCGTGAGCATGCTCATTATATGGGCTGTTCCAAACATAACCAATGGATGACAGGCGAGGGCGGGACAACAGCGCTCACCAGCCACAATACGGCACTTGAATATTCTTTGTTCAGCATTCACCACGTTCACAGCAAGGCAGCCAAGCAGAGCACAAAGCGGGAAAGCGGTACTTAGCCAGGTACTTGCCCGAGTGCACCATTTGCTCTATGCCTCACTATAGCTGCACCAAAATGTCTTTCTCCACCAGTCTGATCAATTTTCGAAGAACTATCAACAAAGAGAACTTCCCCTCCTGCTAAAGCAGTTTCTTTCATGCAAGGTAATAATATTCAACATAACTTGCACAATCAAGCACATGATCGTCCGTCAGATATTGGCTCAGCTACAAATGTGGCAGGATTCAATATTTTACAACTGACAATTTTGATCATTGGGTTTGAAATAATTGCTTCATAAGCTGACACTCTCTGCAATGTCAATTTACCTGTGGGTTTCTCTAAAATGGCAAACAGAGCACATGCTCAATGAAGAGGGTCATAGAGCAGCCCATAACAATACTTGTAGATTTCTCAATTGTGAATGCAGTGGCTGCCAAAGACTGTTCGCGAGGAAAGTGTCCTTTCATAACTGGGTTTAAAATCCCACTGTAATATGCTAGATGCTTGTGTTAGGCACGATTGTATGCAGTACCCTTTGGGTGCACTACAACAACCCTGACTACAGGTAATAGGAAACCCAACCTTTGGTATAAGCTTGTACTACACAGGTTGGTAGCATGTTGAGCAGCCAGGCTTATCTCAAGAGGGGTCAATGTGAGCTGTAGGGGAGTTACACAGAGATTCACAGTGACAAGAATTCAAATAAACTCTTACACACGAGGTTTCTTGAATAAACAATTATTGATTTATTTATCAGTCAGTTAGAACAAGCATTCTTCAGAAGGGTGCAATATAAAAGTAACACACAAATACACTTCAAAACTGTACATTCTTAGTTTCTAAATCAGTAAAAACCCTTTTGGGATGGCCCACAGACACAACCAACACCTTCAGGTGACTTCAATAGCTAGGGTGCTGGGGACATAAATATCTTACTGTTTGCATTTAGAATACTTTTAGAAGTTGGTTAAATGGAAAGGTTATTAGAACAAACAAGAGACCACAAATATTCTCAAGCAGGCAAATACATTGGGATCCCCCGAGAAGAGTCCTTCAGTACAACAGGCTAAGCCAAAGTCAATGGGCAAAAGTCTTATATGGGATGAAGCACTTCTTGCAGGTGATTAAGAAAAGTCTTTGCACAATGTTTTAGAAGCCTTTGAAGAAAAGAAGAATCAACATAGGGCCACAAGCCGTTAGACTTGTGAGTAGTAGAAGATGCAAGCAACTCTACAGCAAGAGGTACGTTCGCTCAGACTTTTACAGTGTCTTTGTATTGAAGAAAAAGTGCAGCAGATGAATTCTGTTCCTGAGCAGCTCTGCAGATCTCACTGTTTCTGGGCCTCAGTCGTGGGGACAAGAGGGAGGACTTCTGGGGACTTCTGCACTGCAATGGGATGGTCACCACTCGCAACCGGCAATCATTCCAACAAGTGGCACTTCTGTGTTTCAGCTCCTCGCGACTACCGCAAATACCAACACCGCGGTTCCTGGCTGTCGAGATGGACACTCCTTTCTTCTGGGGTCCCGCACTCTGTTGAGGGGGCTCAAGCTCAGTCAATCCTGCTTCCTGGGAGTCTGGAGGATCTTCCTGGATCTCATGGCCAACTTAAAAGCAACGCACACAATCTGGTGTTCCTCTCCCTGGCTATTCGGTTTCCAGCAGCAACTCTGTGGAAAAGCAACCAGCTTCAAGAGAATATCCAGGTGGCTTTCTTTGGAGTTGATTAGTCCCACCAACTCAAGGGGAGAAGTCGTCCTTGCAGGGGCTTCTCTGTCGATACAAATTTGGAGTTTCAGAACAGCAGCAGGGCTTCACCGGGCAAGCCAATTGTTAAGGAGTTGTAGCAGACGTCCTCTTCAAGTTCTTCTTCGGTTCCTTCATCCAGTGGTCGACACCGACTTCCAAGCCAAAAGCCTTGCCTTTTATTCAGTTCTCTCGCATTCATTCCAGCCTAGCTGTCAGTCACTGAGCAGGGTGGCTGTACTTGCCGGAAAGTCAGCCGGCCAATCGCTACAGAGTGCATTTGGGTCTCCTACGAGACTAAGCACAGGGAGTTTCAGGCACCTCCCTCACTTGCTGCTTTCCCTAGACACCCTGGAGCCAGAAACGGGCTTCACTTGTGAATCCCGCCAAAGGCAAAGCGAACAATGGGACCAAACCTGATTTGGCACGCAGAGTAAGGACCTTTCCACAAAGAAATGGCAAAAAAAGAAGACTGGGGCCATTTTGACAAAAATGACACCCAGGGGTGCTTTACTGCAGCTGCGAACGCAGCCTGCAGTAAATGCACACTACGGTAGTTAAAATTAAACCACTGCCACCAGCCATTGAGTGAGGAAAGGGTAACATAAAAATGTTACATGAGAAGCTAGACAAAGTGGATGCTAGGTAACCCCTCCAGCACCCTAGTGTAAGATAGTGTGTGCTGGGTCTAGAAAGTTATAAATGTAAGTAAAGCCACTTTCACTTTACTGCTCTGGGAAACTGTAGTTTATCCCAGAGAAGGTATTTAAACCTTTGGGAAATCTGGAAGACTTCCCTGTGTCATTGCACTGACGGTGGTGTGTGACACAATGTAAAGGATGATGCCTATGGAGTTTGTCAGGCTCCATAACCAAAAGAAACACAGTGTTCAAAATCACATTAAAATACATGAGAGAGTGGGAAAAAATGGTTTCATCTGTTTTACTGTATGCGGTTTTGCAGTTTTCATAATCACCTCAGCTCTTTCAGGTGTCACCTTTTTCCCTCATGTGAAATCAACTGTCCTTTGTATAACACCTCTTCTTGACAATACTGTAGCTTCTCCTTGTCTACCTTGTATCCTTTGTCTGCTAAGATAGTCATCAACTGAATCAATTCCTGCCTGCACTCATCTTCTGTAGTGCTACAAATAAAATGCCATCTACGTATTGTATCACATCACTTTTCAAATCGACACTGCCTAGGTCCATCTGAAGGACCCTGTTAAAGATTGATGAAGACTCACAGTACCCCTGGGGCAAACAAGTGTGTTTTAGATGAGTTTGGCGAAACATAAATGAAGCTAAGTCTTGTGAGTCTTTGTGCAACATGATTGAGAAAAACACATTTTTCAAATCGATCACCGTGAAATATCGTGCTTCCACCGGGATACTGCATAGTATTAACACCAGGATAGGAAGTAGAGGAATCTCTGCTTCTATAATCTGGTTAATCGGTCTCATGTCTTGTATGAATCTACACAACCCTCCCTTTGATTTCTTAATAGAATACACCGTGGTAGTGCATGATGACTCTGATGGCACCAGAATAACTTGTTATATCACTGCTGAAATGGTCTTAAATATGCCCTCATCAGTCACTGGGGTACTGTCTTCATCAAAGTAAAATTGCTCTTGGTGTCAACTTTATTTTAACTTCCCCTATTCCCTTTAATAATCCTACTTCATGAGGGCCTGTAGTCCATAGGACGCTGGGCACTTTCTCCATGTCCTCTTCAAAAAATGCTGGATGCTGCCGCATTATTGCCATTCATTGGAGGATTTCCCTTTTCTCTATTCTAATGCAATATGTAAGGCTCACAAAAAACACTACTTCATCGTCTGTTGGGTCTTCTCTAAACATTTCATCATCAGTAATGTCAGTCAACCTGTACCCTTCTTCGAGAGCTATTACTGTTCACCATTCCTTCAAGTATCTCATCATCCATTCCTTCATCCATTCCTTCAAGTATCGCCATTTCCGTTCGTACTATGGCTGCTTCTAACTCTAGATGGATAGTCTGTCCCCCCTCTTTGTTCATAGGTTTCTGTGGCCTGAACAAGAATGTGTCAGGTATCCTCACAGTCTTCCCCACTAACTCATGTAGCCATGTTAGTAAAATGCCAACTCCATAAAGAAAAACCTCTGGCTCTACTGGAACGCTTCACAGAGCCATTTGCAGTGTGAATGCCAGTATGAATTCACCCACATTTAAGTAGTGTATTCCAGGAGTTGACCACACTATTCCTTCATTAGTGAATGAAATAGTCATGTTAAGTTTTGTCATCAAGTCTCTTCCCGAAATGTTAACTGGTGTCTGTCATGAATACAACAATGGAACAGACATTTCACATTCTTTTACAGAGACTGGTAATTCGTCAGTAAAAGGAACTCAACTCGTAGCTCCAGAGAACCCTTGAGCATTCATGGCAATTCCCAACATGGTATATTTTCCCTCTCATATACATGAATGAGTAGCCCCAGTGTCTACTAGAAAAGAAAAAGAGTTGTCTCCTATCGTCACATCAACCCATGGTACCTCTTGGGGGTCTGGTGTCACTGATAGTACTGAACACATTAAGTTGCCCTGTGAGCTGTCCTATTGTGGGTACATTCATACCCACGTACCTGTGGAAGGATTCTCTCCTACCACAGTGGCACCTCCTATTCTAGGTGGCAGTAATTGCCCCGTGTTTGCATACTGCTGTGTCTGCATGGGGACGTGTTGCGACTGCCCTTGCAGTGGATTAATTTGTACTTGCTCTAGCTGCTGTGTTTGTTGCATTTGCGGCGGTAGTGTCTAATACACTGTCTGATCTTGGGTAAACCCTTCCCTAGTTTGTGTGCTATATGGTGGAGAATAAGCTGTCCCCCCTCTTGAGAATTGTCCATTCTATAAATTCCCTTGGATCCACCATGAGCGTGCAATGTGTCCTGTCATCCCACAAGTCCAATATACAGGGGGAGGCCGCCTGGCTAGTCCTTCTTGGTTGAATCCTCCTTGCACATTCTGATTCTCATTCTGCGCATTTTGAAACCCACCTTGATTGTTTTGGAATCCACCCCTTCCTCTATATTCTGTAACTCTGCTCGGGGCATGAACCCATTCCCTCCTTGGTCCATCTGCCGCTGATTATTCACCTGTGATGCACCCACTGCTTGCTGCATTCCCAGTCCTTCCCCACTGGTCAATACCGCCCCTTCCATAGCAATTTTCGACAGCTTATTCGGAACTAATTTGGCTTACTCTATTTTCCTAGCCTCATCTTTCTTCTTGTTTTTCTCCTGCAACAGCCGAGAGTGATGCACTTTCATCAACTGTATTTCAGCCCATGGCTTTGCTTCCATTCCCACTTGTTTCTTCAGTTTCCTCTGTACTGGCTCTGGCAATCCCTGACATAAAATGGGGTAAAATACTGCCAACGTTTTTCCCCATGCTTTCGTGTTTCAAGTTGCCAATGCTCTTGTATATCCTGAATGTAAGCAAGAGGGTCTTCATCTTCCTTGATCTTACGCGTCATAATTGCACCCATATCTGATGTGTTGGGATACTGCATTCTGAGAGCCCTCCAAATATCTACTCTACAATTATTGAATGGTGATCCATCATGCTCTGTGTTTTGTGCTCTCACACTTAAATAGCCTGCTCTCCTCCACATGTCATATGCTCTTTCCTCACGAATAGATGCCAAGAGACCCTTAATGTCCCCTATTGCCAGCATGTTTCCACATGTCATTTTTTCAAACTTATATACCCATTTCCCAGCACCCGACGTCAAACTCAGGAGCTTGCACCTTAAATTATCCTTATCCATCTGCGCCCATGGAAAATACTGTGGTCTCGTTCCCCCTTTTTCCAATAAGGGAAACTGCATAAACCATAACCCGCAGTCAGCTCCCATCATCTGCATATTCATGGCAGGGACAATCGTACCTGTCTGCCTCCTCGCTGGTAGAGATCTTAACCTGCTCACATATTGCGGTGATTCTCCCTTCTCAGTATACGATCTTCCTCTGGGACGCTCTGCATATGTTATGGAATCTGGCGTCATATCCTAAGGTTGCTCTAGATCAGACCATCTTACTTCCTTGTCTGTCTGCAGGCTTCCCTCAGGGTCACACATGCTCCCTCTCTCTTCCCCAAAGAAGGATTTTCTTTCCTCGTCTGTCATGTCTAATCCCCAACTAGTGTGACTCTCATCCCCTTCACCCTTATCTAAGTCCAGTCTGCTTAAGGATAAGGCTCCGTGCTCGAGGCTGAATGGATTTTCTTCTTTGCTTAGT
Organism: Ambystoma mexicanum; assembly: GCF_040938575.1. Lineage (NCBI taxonomy): Eukaryota > Metazoa > Chordata > Amphibia > Caudata > Ambystomatidae > Ambystoma > Ambystoma mexicanum. Next base: position 353,104,252 of record NC_090926.1, read on the forward strand.
GATTGGAATACTAGGGACTGATCTTCCTTCCCTCGGGTTCCAGATTTGCTACCTTCCTTCAATTCTTGATAGGCCTCATCGATACTGTCTCCGATACTTCCTATATCAAAATTCTCTTCTTCTAATGCTACTCTAGCTGCCCCTGATGTTGCTCCCTTTAACTGAAGAAATTCTTCTATTCTGTCCCATCGCATTGTTTGGCTTGATTCTACTGGTTCCTTATTAACAAGGCTTATATCAGAGTCCTGCTGTCTCCTTCTTCTTTCTAACTCTTCATCTAATTCTCTTTGTTTTCTCGTCTCCCTTCTAATTCTTTCTTGTTCTTGTCTGCTCTCTTCTCTCCTTACTTTTGCTCTCCTTTCCTCCTCTTCTCTTCATCTCTGTATCCTTTTGTCCCTTAATTTCAGTGCACCCTCTACCTCTCTCTTGCTTTCTTTTCTATATCTATCTTCTATTACTCTCTCTCTATTGTTATACTTGCTTTGCTCCTCTGCCCGCTCCTGTTTTTTTTCTTGCTCCCCGTGATACATCTGTTCTTGTTTTTCCTTGCTCTTTCTTTTGTGCTCATCTTCCTTCAATCTTTGCTCTCATTCTCTGTCTTTTCTATCTTGTTCATCCTTATTTTCCCTTTGCCTTATTCCTCAATGCTTTTCCCATCTAACTTAAGTAATATCTGTCTTCCCATCTATTCGTTCTGCATGAGTGTTACAGTAAAGACCGGAGGGGGGTGTCTGTAGTCCGGCTCTCTATATGGCAGAGGAGAGGCACAGAGGACCCCAGCCAAGATTCTCTATTGTTGGTGGCAATGGACGAGCAATCAAGGCCTATCTTCTCAGGAGGTGATGCGGGCTGGTTCTTAAGTACAGTGTAGTCCCCAAGCACCCACAAAGGAATGTCCACAAACTGTATTAGTTAAAATACAGTCTTTATATAATTAAGGTTTAAGGTTATATACACAATCACAATAACTCACTTTGTGCTCTGACAATTCTAAAATGGTAAATCTATACAGTTCTAGGTGGTACCACTATTACTCTGATTGCATACGAATCAAAACAGCAGAAAGATATCAACCATAGAATTAGGAGGAAGACAAGTTGGTTAGACAATTGGCAGAATACTGGCCCCGTTTACCTAGACACAGTCTGTTTGAGGACACCACCCCCTCACCTGGGCAACCTGTAACTGAAGATGCACTACAAGCCAGTCCATTTATTGTCTATTAGAGTCTTATCTCCTTCTATAAAGGTTCTACTGCTACAAAGTACCTGGTTTCGTAGAGTTCTTCGGTAAGTCGTTGACAGACCCTTCTTGAGCGCACTCTCTTTCAGGCAGGAGCCGCGTGTCGTTGAGATTCGGTGAAGAAAGGGTGAACGTTGTTGCAGAGGGAGCAGCTTCAATCTTCATGGTGCTCGTTGACGAAAGCTTGTGAATGTCCTGTAAAGACGAGGCGTGGGGTGCACCTCGAGGATGAGTGTTCATTGCCACAAATAGTCAATGAAGAACTTTGGCCCAGCAACGGCTTCAGGTCATCGGCGTCTGGCGTTGGCGGATGGGACGTGACCACGGCTGGCTTCAGTAGCTTCGTCGGTGTCTCTGAGATGTTCGGGTGGTGGGAAACCCACCGGCAGATTCTCCTCGGTCGTCGGCAGCCTTGACTTTCTCCTGCAGGACGAAAGCGGTTGACGAGATTGAACAAGGGATCAAATGTTCTTAGGCAAAGGGAGCACTGCGGCTCCAGTCGGTGACGGCGGTCGTCGACGGTGGACGGCTGTCCGGTACTTCTCTTCGTTCTCATCGGCAGCCCCCTTCTCCATTCGGCAGCCTTTCATAGGTCTGTCTACCAGGGACCCTTGGCTAAGATCAGCTGGTGCACAGTGGTCCCTCGTAGCTCGGGGAGAGGTCTCCTAGCCAGGTCCTCTCTTGGATCAGTTCCTTGAAGGCACATCAGCTTTCAGATTAGTGAAGGACAGCAGCAGCAGTTCTTCTTCTTCCAGTAGGCTTCAAAGTTAAGCATGAGTTTCAATGTCAGTTTCTACTTATGCTTCTGAACGATTTCTAGCAGTGAGAGGCCCCCAGATATACTGTTGATCTTCCATTCATTCTGATGGGTCACACTCAGGCAACCAATCACTCAGAAGGGCATTGAGGCAGTCAGGCAGCCAATCAGGCGCAGAGTGCATTCAGGCCATTCTTCTCCATCCAGACACTCACAACACAGAAAGTGGATTTGGACAAGCACTCTGCCATTTCGCACTACACACTGCATGCATACCAGTTTCAGGCAGGGCTGTCTCAGTCATTGGCCCTCATTACGACCCTGGCGGAAATCGAAAAACGATGGCGGAAATGCAATACCGCCATCGAATAGCGCTCGGTGCGACTATGACCCGTCACCGCAAAGTACGAAGCCATTAGCGACACCGTAGTGAACGCCAACGCTAACTGCACCAAGCACGCGCGCGCGCGCCATGCCAAACCGTAAACACCACCATGGCGCAAGGGTACGCCAATTCCGACCCTAGCGGACATGTACCTAACGCCATCAAGCATGGCGGAATGTACCATTCCGCCATGGTGAGAAGTACGGCATCGCGAATCAACCGTAAACGGCCCCACTGAGTGCCTGTACACCGCTCCCTGCCCTCAAAGTACAACTCCCCGTAGGTGCAATGAAGTCACAATGCAACCAGTGAAATGTACAAGTCACCCATGCATGCCAACGAACAAATGAAACACAACAGGGGCCAATGGGAGCTGCAGGGCACAGATGGCACGAATACAGAAGCCATCCCAATGGACATGACCACAGTCCCCCACCAAGAAACGCACGCAAACACAGGCACCTGTGACCAGCAATATTCCGAAAATCACATCATTCCACCAGTCCACCTGGCTGACCGGCATCTGTTACACAAAACCCAATCCCCCACCCCTGAGCATGACAACATTCAAACAGTCATATTGGCAGCCCCCATCCCTGACCTCACGGGCTTCGTAGGCAAACGCGCCCAGTACAGTACCACGCAACTAAACTCCGAAGCTGGAACCAAATGCAGATCTCCTCACAATACATCGCTCCCCAAATAGGAATATGCCACATCACTTGCAAAGAAGAACGCTACACGGGCCAAATCAGAATAGAAATTTAATGCACAACAAAATCACCAAGCCCATACAGCCATCAGGCCATGAACTCCAAAACACATTTCACCATTGTGGGCTGCATCCGCAAGAAATGACCAGCCACTACTTGTGTGACGCCCTGTTCCATCATGGTACACAGAGCCACATTCACGTACGAAAAGGCAACATGGAAGCGCACAGAACCGCAGGGCCGGCCCAATGGGGAGGCACTAGTCCAGCTGAAAGGCCGAAATGTTGCTCCGAGCCACCAGTACTGCGTAAGGGCATGTGGCCCATTGGCGATCGTCCCATAAGATCGTAATGCTGCTCCACTGATTAACACGAAGCAGCAGGTGTCGGGAGTAAAACCCATCTGCAGGAGTGGCATACAGATGGCAGTGGCAAAAGGGGAGGAGATACCTGTCAACCAAAAGAAAAGAAAAAGAACAGAATGGCCATCAGAACTACATTCCAACAACTCACTTCAATGATCACACTAAATCCACAGCCATATGCATGCTAGCCCACTCCAAAGGTTCATCACCACCCAAAAACCACTTGCGACTCATAACTATCTATATCGAGGTGTAAACACCATCACAAACGAGTGTACCTGTGCATGCGTCTGTCAAAACAGAATCCATCAGATGGGATTGGTAACGTGCATGGACACAAGTGTCTGAGGGCGCGTCGAGACAGGGAGGGCTCAACAAGGCCAGATAGACGATGGTCCCACTATGGCAGCCCTGCATCACATAGCGTAGGGGAGGCGGATAGATCCCAAGAAGCCCTGTACATGGCAAACTCCGTATCAAATCACCTGCCCATGCATCCATTCATCATTCCCTCATCCCGGGATTAAAACGCCTGAATATTTACTCACATAACATTAGAAATATCCATTGAGTCTGTGCGTTATGCAGCCTGCAAAATCCACAGTGCCCCAGCCCGTAATTCCAGTGTTGTGAAGTAACATGTATTTGGGAACGTCCGGCCTCATCGCCCACGTCGCTATTGCGCATCCCAAACTATTCATATCAATCATTGCTTCCTCGCCATGGCCCCTGTCTCAAGGACATTGAACAATAGAACGTTATATTTGCAGTCAGACCTGTGGGCATTTCCTCGCCGCTAGCTGAAAACCGAAAGCGCCGCCCTTCGAATTCCTCATTTGCAACATCACGTCGAAGAGGCATCTGTGGCCGTTTGGAATCACTAATTAATCCATCTAGTGCGGCTGTGTGTGAAAATGGCAACTGCCTACACCCACAAATGGGACGCCCCGCCCGTCGTTGCAACTCGGTACAGTGATGCATGAGGGCCCACCGTTACTCGAGTACTACGTACCACTGACCCTTCAGAAGTCTGTTCGCGACTGCACAGATAGTATGTGAAACAATGGGACCACAGCAGAATGAACATATCAACCAATGTTACACGGCCATCGGGTACAAATACATGATTGCAATAGCAAGATGCCATTCCTCGAATTGCAGCGTTGTGTGCGGGACGTGCTCGGCCAAAGGGGAGAGCAGTTTGCCCAGGTGGAATGAATCACCACAGGTGGAGGCCATACAGCCTGAAAACACATAAATTGCACACCCAGTCTCCTCCCACAACCACACCCACTCCGAAATGCTACCGGCAGGACTCGCGATGTTGGCCCTGGGGGACATGATAGCACTGCAAGTACTCCAACTCCAAGAAGAAGACGAACACCAACTACAACCGGCCGCACGGAGGAGACGCAGGAGGAGGAGGAGGGCAAGGCAGGGCCAGCAAGGGCCGCCAGCACAGCCACTACCACCACGCAGGCAGCCCGCAATCCCACGCCTCCGAGCACATCCGTTCAACCTCACTGATGAGCAGATCCACACCCTCTACCGTCTGGACCGGGACACCATAGCCGCCATTGTGGACATTGTGGACATGACACAGGCTGACCTTGTCAGCATGATAGATAGCCCAACCGCCATCCCACCCCTACTGAAGGTGGTGTCTGTACTCCACTTCCTGGCCACAGGCACCTACCAGCACACAGTCGGACAGTTGCATGGCATTTCTCAGCCACTGTTCTCACGGACACTATTGCAAGTGCTCGATGCCCTCCTGCAGCACGCAGACGACTACATCTCCCTACCACGCTCGGAGCAGGAAATTACCAACACAAAAGTGGGATTCCATGCACTTGCCGGCATACCTGGTTGCATTGGTGCCATCGACTGCACCCATGTGGAATTGGTCGTCCCACATGCCATGGAGGTCCAGTACCGCAACCGAAAACAATTTCATTCTCTGAATGTACAAATGGTGTGTGACTCCAACAGGATCATTACACATTGTTGTGCCAGATTCCCTGGATCAACCCATGATTCTATGGTCTTGAGGAACTCTACAATACCACGCTACATGGAGCGACACGCAGGGAACAGATCCTGGCTACTCGGTGAGTCACATTACATGCATGATAATGTGGGGTATGTGATTCGGCAATGACCTGGCAGGAAGGGGGGGGGGTGTGCGTACGTAGCAATGGCATTCCACATCATACGTTTATCGTCCACATACAGGTGATGCTGGATATCCACTGAAGAGATGGCTCCTCACACCAGTCCGGAACCCACGGGACCAGCATGAGGAGGACTACAACCATGCCCACTCACGTACCCGTGTAGTCATCGAACAGGCATTCGGCCTACTGAAGGGTCGTTTCCGCTGCCTCAGCAGGTCTGGCGGGGCACTCCTGTACCGCCATGAGAAGGTTGCAAAGATGGTGATGGCATGTGTCATGCTCCACAACATGTGCGTACGTAGAAATGTGCCCATGCCCCCTGACGCAGAACTGCAAGCACCTGATGATGGTCATGATGAGGGTGGGGATGTGGCAGCACCTCAAGGAGTCTGCGATGTATGCTTCTAGCACTCACGCCTGGTGGCTGATACATGGACACGGGACTCGTGGCACTGTGTGTGTCTGGGACATGCACAATATGGACTGTACGCCTATGATGGCCTAGTACACAAAGATCAATGTCCACACATCTCATTGGTTGATCGTGCACTGTTTATGGCATATGTGATATCATATTGAACACCCTATCGACCCGCCACCCAAGTGAGCCCAACACACCCCCTCCTACCTCCCCCCCGAACACCAGTGTCCAAAGATGCTCATTGTCAGTGGCCAGTCGCTATTGCAAGCCCCCTCTGCGGGTATCAGGGGCACCCCTGCCTGTGGAGCGCAGGTTCCTCCCAGATCTACGTTGGGGGCTGCCCTGGACGGAACTTGCAACGGATGATGTTTCTGCCTGCTCACGTCCATGCATGTCCCTAAGGGTTTGCGAGAGCTCAGTGAGCACACGGCGCACTGCGGCAAGTTCGGCACATACGTCTTTGGACGTCGCATGCAGTTCCCCCCTCAGGCTCTCGGTGCTTCTCTCCATTTGTACTCTCAGGCTCTCGGTGCTACTCTCCATTTGTGCCCTTAGTGTCTCTGTACTTCTCTCCATTTCTGCCCTAAGTGTCTCAGTTGATGTTTCTATGTCTGCCTTAGTGCCCCCACATTCATCGGCATGGTCCTTGAGGAGCGTGGCCAGTTGCTGCTGTTGCACGATTAACTGGTCGAGGGACTGTTGCCTCTGCTGGGCCATGGCCATTTGCGGGGGTGTCACAGAGGGGCTGTTGTCCTCATGTTGCCTTGCCACAGGGCTTGTGGGGGATGGCCAGTCGTCGTCTTGTGGGTGCCCCTGCGTGGTATCCTCATGTTGTACGGGATGGGACAGACAGGGGGATTGGGACAGGTCATGGATGGATCTGACTTTGACATCCCCGTCTTCTGTGTCGGAGCATGCTGCCATCAATGGGGTGTCACCTATGGTGCTGCTGCCACCAGAGGCAGTGCCTTCTGTGGCATCCGTTGGGGGGACCTGTGGTGGTGGTGTTGTGGGCATGCTGGCTGCTGGGGTGCCTGTTGATGTTCCCTCCTCTGTGCTGCCACCTGATTTGTGCTGCTGCCGTGTCTTGATGCGTGCAGCTGAGGTGGAGGGTCTTTGGCCGTTGGTCTTGGCCCTCTTTGCAGGTGTGCTGGTAGGGGTGTCCTGATGCTCGTCGTTTGGATCGGACCCAGTGGTGGAGTAAAGGAGGGCGAGGGTTATTAATGGGTCTGTGGGTATTGGAATGGCATTGTATCACATGCATTGGGGTGGTACCTGAGGGTGATTTGGGTCGGGGCCTTGGAGGTGCTTTCATTTGTGTGTGGAGTGAGGGTGCAGTTGTTTGGCAGCCTGCAGTTAGGGTGTGCCTGCTGCACGTGTAGTGCGTTTTTTAGGGGTTTTTAATTATTTATGTATTTATTGTGGGTTTTAACGTGCGCTATCAGGCCGATGTGTGTGGACGTTCTCCTGGACATGTGTTTCTGTTACACTATGTGGACACATGGTACCTCACATGATTGGACATTGTGGATTTGGCATTGTTTTATTTGGCCCACCTACCTGATTCTTCGGATGTCTGCACTCCTTTCTCCATCCCTCCGACTCCCTCTATGCTCTCCATTCCGATGGTGGAGGCACAGATTTCTTCCCAGGGGGTCAACTTGATGGGTGATTCAGGACCTCCCCCGGTGGCTGTGGCAATGTTGCGGTTGGCAGAGAGTATGCTGCGGACGCGTATCCGCAGGTCGTCCCATCGCTTTCGGCATTGCTGTGGGGTGCGGGGTGCGGTCCCCACCGCACTTACCCGCTGTGCCACCAGAGCCCATATGGCCTTCTTGTTTGCAAGTGCCGTCCTGGTCATTTGCGTGGAGAAGACGACGGCAGCATTCTCCTGGAGGGTCTCTGTTAGCACGGTGAGTTCCTCACGGGAGAAGTGGACCTGCCGCTTGCGGTCGCACGCTTTCTTCGCTACTTTTCCCATTTTTCTTGGTTTCGCTAGGGTGGATGACGGGTTGGGGTGTGTCTCTGGGTAGTGTTTTTAGTGGTTGTGTGGTTTTAGTGGTTTTATAGGTGTACGGCGGGATGTTTCCCGTTCCGGGCCCATGTTTTAACTTCCGTTTCCGTATATTTCCGGTCACCGTACTTTCCGGTAGGCGCACACTGCGGTGTCTGCTGTGATGGGTGGCGGTATTGCACCTAGGGCGCCGTACGGCGGCGGTGTGGGCCGTTTTGGGGTCATTTCCGCCATCGCGGACTTTGCACTTCCGCCATGCCGTGGTGCTCGTGCCCGATGGGTCGGAATGGGCCGCACTTTGCTCCATCGTGCAATGGCGGAAACGCTATTTACGCTGTGGCGGTCCGGTCAGTCACTTTCCGCCAGGGTCGTAATGAGGGCCATTGTGTCAAACACAAGATACTCTACACAACCATAACACAGAATGCGTATTCGTCACACACTCCATTCACCCAGGTCCCACAACATACAGTCATTGGGGAGGCTCCAGCCAGTCTGGCCTGAACTACCCCACAACACCATATATGGAACTTCCACCCAACAGCCAGTCAGGGGCAAGGGACAGAGTCAGGGCTTCCCGGAACTTCGGGAAAAGCAAGGTAACAGGAGATAGAAAGGAAGAAACCACAGGGGCCATCTTGTGTTCTATCAGGAATCCACTGATTCCAATGACAGAACCTGGGCATCCCAAAATGGAGGACGCTCAGGGCACCTGTCAATTCAGCACAGAGCTGCCACCAGCCCGTACCCTGCTCTGTGGGCCACATACAGGTGCCCAAAAACATACACTAGGTGTACAGGGTCGTACTCTCACTCATGGGTGCCATAAGGGTATCCCAAGGGTCTGTTCACCAAACCAAATACAGGAAGAGCCACACCGCCAGGAGTCCCCAGGAACTCCTGCATGGAAAACAAGACAGAACACATGATAGAATACAATAAAGGACAAGGATTCAGAGGCCCTGTTCCTCTGATGCATTTCCAGCATCACAGTTACCTCGTCAGATTTGTCCTTTTCCCTTTCCATCTCTTAATCTCCCTTTCTATTTCTGTCAATATGTTCCACCACTCACTCTTCTCTTCTTTACTTTGTATGAACTTAAAGATCTCTTCTTTCCTCTTACTCACCTCTGGACTATCGTCACTGCTATAAACTGGCGGTTCATATATCCGATTACTATATCTCGTCACCGCTTCCAGTTCCTTTAATGGATACAATCCTACTTTTCCGCACTAGTGCCTTTTACTGCAAGCAAGACAAGGGGAGCTGAGGGCTCAGCACCTCCCTCCTTACACCGATTAAACATCCACTCCTCAGGTGGTGGATCTTCCTTTTCTTCCTGGTACATTTTTTCCAAAGCTCTGAAATAGCTAACTTTTTCGCAAATATTTTCCCCTTGTAAGCAGCGTGCAAATATGTGGTCATGTGTTGCAATAGAGCTTTTGACAATGATCCACCTTGTGACCATCGCATAAACATCTTCTCTGACTTTTCTTTCGCCCATTCCGCACTATACTGTTTGAGCTTGGGCATGCGCTTTGGCAATGTCTTACATAAGTGAATAAGAGGAGTGTCTCCCATTTTGATGAGTCTCAATTGACTGTCAATACTTACCAGGTTTTGTAAAATACTTGCACCACTTGCAATATTCTTAAAGCACCAAATATGAGCGCGCTCCAACAATCACTGCTCAAGCCTCTGTCTATCTCTGGATTGGTACCCACTACTTCCCTAGATAGTCTTTTAGCTCCTTAACTTAGTTTCAATTCCTTTAAAACATATATCCCTTTTCAACACCTTAACTCAACACAAATACAGACAGACAGATTAGTCGACTTCACACATTTACTAAAAAATACTCGGTAATCACCTTATGTTCTCATTGACCGTGATCAATATTGTGTCACAGGATTACGCTCTTCTCCTTATGTAAACCTGTTTACACGTAGCCTAGGGACTCTGACTGGAGTGTGAGATGACCTCTTCTTGACCCCTTTGTGTCAGCGCTTCTGGGCGCTTTTTATCTCTATCTTCACACAATATTTCCTGTTACTTTGAAATTACCTCAATCCCATTCCCTTAATTTGCCATTTCCGTCAATCTACTCACCATTCAGTCGTTTGACTCAAGGACCTCGGTATTGTCTCCTCCTCCAACTGACCACTTTTGACTTCTGTCCGCAAAGCGCCTGTGGAAACCAGGTAGGGATTTCGTCAAAGAGGGACTCTCCCCACCGTCTTGGTTTTCTTGCAAGTTTTCTATTCGACCGCTCTATACTGGAAACCCTGCGATTTTCCAGCTAGATGGCAGAGGATGTCCGATCATCCAAAAATCTAGAGCTAACGGGTTGATGGGTCTGAACCATCCTATCACTGCTACCACGTGACCATGGGGCTTTAATTTAGGTAGCGTCATGCAGGTGGATAGGAAACAGAATAACTCTGTACTCCAATAATCAGATTGACATAGGAAGAAGGCAGAGTCTTTTTACTGTTTTAATATCAATTATCTAAAATAGGAAGTTACAACAGACATCAACGGACGTCGCACAGCGTTCTCTCAAAGCATTTAATAAAAAACAACACTTTTATAGTAAAACTCATAATACATCATGTCATACTACGTGGCAAATAAGACAAAACCTACATGGGATTGTGGTTGGCTCATGGGGAACATCTAAATATACTTTGTATAGGGACTGGGATTGTGATTGGGTCTCTACAGTCAGGTGGACAACTCATGCCCACCCGTAGTGCAAGCCATCTTCATCAGTTATTAGAAACACAGTACTCCATTGGCTCTCAAACTATTAGGCCCTTCCTTATATGGCCCTCTACAATTGGTTGGTATTCTTGTGCCCTTCTGGAACATTCGGTTCACTTAGCAGCATGTGAGTTCAGACCCAGGTACCAAGTGGTAGACAGAACTGTACCTCCCACCCAATTAGCCCATCATCTTTCATCATCCATGCCTTCTGCCATGCAGACTGTCTTTGAACTTGACACACGGCACCCCTGTATTAGTCTATGAGGAAATCATTACTGCTTTGATTATATATTTGTGAATTTTTTTAAAGCTTTTTCTTGTATTTTTGCTACTGCATTTGTAGCCTCTGACCCCCACTCGGGTGATCTCCTTCACCCCTTTGGATGGCCAGATAGCTCGGTAGCACTATGCTTATGTCGACTGGTTTGACAGTCTTGGTTTTATGCAATCACTTTATCTGACTATGCACTTTATTGTTTCTAATAATATGCTTATATTAGACATGAGCTCATAATCAAGTTTAATATGTATGTTTTAAGCAAATAATGAAATTTAAATAAAACAACCATATTTTCTAGCAGACTTTTGCTTTGTTCGTTCTGCTTGGTTGATTTGCGGTTCCACATTTGTGGGCCCCTTATCCTAGGTTTGTGCCGGCTCCCTTTATAACTTGTTTTCCTTTCCGCTGACATGACCTGTGTCCGTATAATATAAGGGAGTATGAGCACACGCTTATCAAAGTTCTGGACTGGGTGCCCAACTCTATTCCCATCCTTAGCTCACATGACAGGATACCACAATTCGGCCCATTTTATAGCATTTAATTGTCTTGAATTAATAATCTTGGAACTCATGTTGTTTTTTTCGTTGCACCTTAACAAGGGATAATTCAGCTTCTCACGTTCACTGTTCTTTGAGGATAGATTACCACTTCTTGGCTGCTTTCAGTCTTGTCACCAGGCCAGACAGCCCTTCTCGCTTCTTCCATGCTCCCAGCTAATTCTTTGCTGTGACACAGTCTGCAGCCCTTCGCTTCATGGTCTGAACTTACTAAAATTGTGATTCCGATGTCCAGCTTCAATATAATGGCGTCTTTGCCTGCAGTCTATTCACTACGTATAGCCAGCTTCTATGATCTACTTGCATTGTTGTATCTGTACATTTATTAAATGGCTTGCATTTCTACCGTGCTTTTCACATGTGCAATCTTTGTTTCGCACATGAAAGTTTACTTGATTCTTTACTTTGTCATCTGTTTCTATAAGATCCATACATTCTCTCCGCCAGCCAGTCTTCTCAGTACGTCACGCTCATTTCTTGTTACGTCACCAACTCCTCTTCTACTCTTTTTCATTTTCCGTCAGGAATCTCCTCCAAGAGATTGTCGTCTCTTTGGGGATACATTTGATAGGGTTTCTCAGTGGGTACCTTTTCTCGAAGACTCAACGCGGAATAGTCACAACTGCTGGTGTCATACATGCACAGTAGGGGGCGGGACTTCCTGAAGAGGCAGTTCTCTGCTCCTCTACAGTTCAATCACCCCAAGATCTAACATCTTGTTGACCTCTGTCTTGATGTAAGATCTCACCTTATCTGACATCCATCCTGTATCCCCTACTTTTGGTTGGTACACTATCTCCTGGGTCAATATCATGTTTGCACCAAGGGGGTGAAACAAGGGGGTGCATTGCCTCAGCAAACTTCTCACCTCATCCTGCTGAACAGAAGTCAGCTGAGGTGCCACTTTGACACCCTCAATGGAGCTGTCTGAGGGAATGCCCTGGAACAGATCATGAAGAGGTCTGACTCTTCCTCCTCTACATCTGAAGCCAACAGCAGTGCAACTATGTCAACCCTAGGGATTAGAGCCTTCAGTCTAATCATGTGCAACACTTTTGGAGCCTGTCCAGCCCTTCCATTGTCCACTAAATAGTTAACCTCACCCAGTGACTCCACTACTGAGTAAGGGCCTGACCATTTATCCTGTAAAGCTCTAGGCCGTGTAGGGTTCATGATCAGGACTTGATGGCCTGGTGTAAAGTTGACAAGGGAAGCCTTCTGGTCATACCAGTGTTTCACCAGAGCTTGCCCAACGTATCACTAGCCTGAACCATTAGGAGAACTATTCTCTTCCTTAGACCTAGCACATAGTCTACTACATTGGTAGTGATAGGGGGAGCATACATCTCCCTCCCCTCCTTGACTATAGCCAAGGGTCCCCTTACAGGGTGACCAAAAAGAAGTTCAAAGGGGCTGAAACCAACCCCCTCTTGAAGTACTTCTCTGTAAGCAAACAACAAGTATGGAAGAAGGAGATCCCATTTTCTCCTCTGGGGTTCTTGCAGAGCCCCTATCATGCTTTTGAGGGTTCTATTGAACCTCTCAACCAAGCCATTGGTTTGGGGTGATATGCTGAGGAAAACATGTAAGTAACCCCACACACTTTCCACCTGGCTTGCATGTTCTTGGACATGAAGTTGCTACCCCTCTCAGATACAACTTCTTTGGGAAGCCAACCCTAGTAAATATACCAAATAAAGCTTTTGCAACTGACTTGGCAATTACAGTTTTTAATGGGATGACCTCAGGATACCTGGTGGCATGGTCGACCAGCACCATGATAAAACTATTGCCTGAGGATGTTTGAGGGTCAAGGGGACCAACAATGTATATCGCTACCCTCTCAAATAGTACCCCCACAACTGGGAGTGGTACCAATGGAGCTTGGATTGTTGTGCCACTTTTTCCAGATATCTGGCATGTGGCACAACTCCTGCAGTTACTTTCTACCTGGACTCCCATCTTGGGCCAATAGAAGTGCATGGTTAACCTTTGACTGGTTCTCTTGATGCCAAGGTGACCAACAAGGGGGACTTCATGCGCCAGCTGCAAGAGTAAGGGTCTTACATGATGGGGAACTACCAACATCCTATGGTCTCCTTCTGTAGTGTCTGTGGGTGCATTGTGGAGGAGCCCACCTTCCCAATAAATCCTGTGCTTCCCAGGAGGTTGACCCAGAAGCTGGGAGCAGGCCTGTCTCCTTAGGCCTTCCAAGGATGGGCACTCACGTTGGCCCTTACTAAACAACCCTATCAGGACCACCTTCAACCAATAAACTTTGGAGTTCAGGGTGGTCATGTGGATTAAGAATTTCAGGCAACACCTCTTCCTCGTCAGGTTCAGGTGTTGGGCCAACTACCTCCACCTCAGTGGTAGGTGAGTTAGAGGGAATGTTTTCTTTCCTTCGCTTGTCTTTCTTGACTCCTTTAGCCTTGGGTTTCCCCTTTGGCTTGGACTTTGCCATGATAATGGCTAAGGCAGCCCTTGTTTGTGACCTTGTGCATGGTCTCTCCGGTGTGTCACCCAGAAGACCAAAGTCTCTGCGATCATTCCCCGGCAGGACCTTACCTGGGACTTGCCTCTCTATGCCCACTGGAATCCTGACCATAGTACCATTTATTTTATTTTAAAATGTTTTTATTGGCATTTCAAAAAATACAATAGAAAGTGACAACTTTCAAGTGTTCCTATGGGCAAGGGAGAGGACGGAGGGGGGTGGAGAACAGGGAAATAGGAAAGGCAGGGGAGGAAACTACAAAACAATAACATAACTTAAAACAAACAACAAAGGTCGTCGTGGTCCAATGTTTCCTTCTCGGGTTAATCTAGCTGGGAGGCGGGGCAGGTGAGTTGGCCTTTGCAATGAGGTATCCAGCTTACTGGGTGGGGCGGGTCATATTATCACTGGGTCACAGTTTGAATTTCTAAATTTCGTGGGTAGGCTGGCATTATTCACATGGGTTTGTCGTCGGATGGATGGGACATGTCCCATAACAGAGACTTCTAGGCTTCGTAGGTCATTACTGGGCCTTCCCTCGTCTTGGTAATTCCCTCTCCCCATAGTTTAGTTTCAGCATCTGACCCGTGTTATAGTTCCTTAAACCAGGTGTTGTAACAGGGGCCAGTGGAGGATTTCCATGTCGAGGCAATTGCTCGCTTAGCTAGTATACATACCATGTCCATAAATTTGATGATGTGCCTGATCCTGCCAATCCGTGGGTAGGAGCCCAGCAGGCATTCCTTTGGGGTCCACTCATAGCGGGTGAGTCCCGTCCTTCTACATGCTTGTTCAGTTTTGGACCAGAAAAGTTGTACCTCTGGGCAGTTCCAAAACATGTGTGCCATTCCTGCTTCCTCTGAATTGCACCGGGGACATCGGGGAGCAGGGGTTTTGCTGAATTTCGTGATTCTGCTGGGGGTCATATATGTTCTGTGGAGGACGTTTAGTTGTATTAGTCTGAACCTTGCATTTCTGGATACTTCTCTGGGGTATTGTAGGATTCTGCCCCATTCCTGTTCGGTAATATTAGTTCCCAGGTCTATTTCCCATGAGCCCTGTAGGATGCCGCTCCTGGGGTTAGGCCTGTCTGTGAGCTGGGCGTATATCGTAGAGGTCGGTTTCCAGCCATCTCCCTGGTTATGCATTAGGGTTAGGGTCTGATCCGGTTCCGGTTCTTCCGGCCATTCACTCCATTTCTGTTTTGCCACTTCTCTGATGTTTCGGTAACGGAGGTGTTGGCCTTTGGGGAGTCCCTCGTCATGTACCAGGGAGTCAAAGTCTCAGAAGGAGTTGCATTCGTACATATAACCCCAAGTGTAAATGCTGTGCCTTTCCCATAGTCTCATGAGTGCCAGTTCATCTCTATTAGCGCAGGAGTCAGCAATCAATGGCATCTCTGGGGAGTATGGGTTCTTAGACTTTTGCAGTTTCAGTGCCTTATCCCATACCTTACGACCCAGCTGGATAAGGAGGGGAATATCTGCTAAGTGCTTCCATCAGACCCAGATAATTTCTTTCAGTCGCACAAGTGTTATTAAGTGGCTCAGGAGAGCCATCTCTGAGTTGGGGACATCTGCGAGCCATTTGGCTACGAAGGTAAGTTGGGCCGCCAGGAAGTATCTTTCCAGATCTGGGAGCTGAACTCCGCCTGCCTTGTATGGGAGTTTTAACATGTCCAAAGCAAACTTTTGTCTGGAGTTCCCCCACACCAAATCCTTCAGTAGTGCATCCAGTAGCCGGAAGAAGGCAGGCGGTATATAGTAGTGGATATTCTGGAAGAAGTACAGGAAGCAAGGTAGTACTATCATTTTAGCGATGGCCACACGGCCCATCATCGACAGTGGGAGCCTGGACCAGAACCTCATTGATGTTTTGAGCCTTTGCACTGCCACTAGGTTGTTGCCACCCTGTGACTACTCGGGGGTGTGCCAGATGTTTATACCCAGGTATCTGAATGTGTGCCGCTCACATTTTCACTTCACAGAGTGCCAATGTGTGGGTCCCTGCCAGCCCTGCTAGTGGGAATTCTGCTAGACTTTGCTGGGTTAAATGCTATTCCTGTTATTTTTGCGAAGTTACACAGTACCCCCAGCCTGCATCAAAGAATTGTTTCCTGATAAATATAGCCAGCGGCTCTAACCCAAGGATACATAACATTGGAGAGAGGGGGCATCCCTGCCTGGTGCCCCTCTGTATGTCCCATGGAGCAGACACCATTTTCCCCGTTTTTACCCTGGCCCTCAGTGTCTTGTATAGAATCTCAATCAAATGGATGAAGTCCCCGCCCAGGCCGAATTGTTTTAGGGTAGCTGCGAGCCACTCCCAATATATGGAATCAAACGCATTGATAGCATCCAGGGAGACTACTGCGTAAGGTTCCTGCAAGCCTATTGTTTATGCTATGATGTGCTGTAGCCTAGGTAAGTTGGCTGTTGTGCTACGGCCGGGGACAAACCTGGTCTGATCCCCATGCACTAGGGTCCCGATAACTTTTGAAAGTCTGTTGGCCAGTATGGTAGTAAGGATTTTTATATCGTAATTAAGGATGGCTATTGGTCTGCAAGATCCACACTACCTGGTGGACTTCCCAAGTTTGGGTATGGGGACTACTAGGGTCTCTTTCATAGTTCTTGGTAGCTCCCCAGTCACAAAGGCTTCCATGTAGGTCTCATGTAAAATTGGGGTTAGCTCAGCGGCGAACGTTTTATAGAACTCTGGGGGTATCCCGTCACTCCCCGGGATTTTACATGAGGCCAGTGCTTTAATCGCCTCCCGTATGTCTTTGGGTGTGAGTTCCTGGTTTAGTGTTTCTCTCTGGGCTTCATCTAGTGTGGGGAGACCTATTTATTCTAGAGTATCGAGAATGATATCTTGGGGAAAAATGGAGTCATAGCTGTATAGGTGGGAATAGAAGCTTTTGAATGTCTCGTTGATCCCTATTTGTGTGGTTTGAATAGCTCCTGTCAGATCATGGATTTTGTGGATTGGGGATTTCAGGCTCTCTTTTTTTCACACAGCTATGACAGTAGCCTGCCAGGCTTGTCCCCTTCTGCGTGCGCCCTGGTTGTTTTTGTGATATAGTCGAATTTAGCTAGTCTGGCCAAGGCTTCCTGGAAATCTTTCCTTGCTGTGGCGGTTTCCTTCTCGAGTTCTCTGGACTTATGGCCAGTGGCTTCCAGTTGTCTGATCTTCTCCTCCCAACCCTCTAGTTCCTTCTTGATTGTCTTCCGGATCCCACCAGCACCAGCAATGACCCCCCCCTCCTTACCACTACCTTCAAGGCTTCCCATACTGAACTCGAACTGTTCACGCTTCCCACGTTGTTGTCAATGTACTCCTCTATTTTATCACAAAGTTCCTCTTTGAATACACTGTCTGTTAGGGCATCTGTGGGCATCCACCACATCAGTATGGGTAGTCTGAGGCCCTGTGGTTTCCATACCATGAGAAGCGGAGAGTGATCTGATACAGATCTGCCTAAGTTACATCGGGGGAGCGGACCTGTCAAGAACAGGATCATGAACGCAGTTAAAGTCGCCTCCCCAGATGAAGAAGCAATCTCTGTAGGGTGCTAGCTTCTGTTGTAGGGTAGCAATATATGCAGCGGTTCCGCATTTGGGGAGGTATGTGTTGACTAGGCACACTTCCATCGGTTCAATGCTTCCTTGGAGTATGAGATATCTGCCTTCAGGGTCTGCCTCTTTGGACCAGAGTTTAAAGGGTATGTTACTGTTTATCCAAGTATGGACTCCTCGGGTGTACTTGGAGTACATTGCTCCATAGCCTTGTCCGCCCCACCAGTCTGTGATTCGAGAGTCGACTTCTGCAACGAGGTGTGTTTCTTGAAGCATTGCGATAGAGACATGTTTTCTCCTCACGAAGGATCTTATCCTGTTTCTGCGCATGTCAGTACCTTGATGTCAGCTGCCATGCTTGTAGAGTTGGGCCCCCGGCCCGTAGTAGTGTGCCCTTCGGCTTTGTAGGATAGTTATGTTGAGGACTGTCGGACTTTTCAACCATCATAAACAAATAAAACCAACCAAACTTGTCCAAGTGGACCAAGTGCACCCAGCAGTCGTGCAGTCATTGCTTTGCTCGGGTGCCCCCGCTCTGTCAGGGCCCTTCCGGGTCATCTGGAGCAGGTAAGATGGGTCAGCAACATGCTGCTGCAATTCCATTCTCCGGGGGGTGTTCGGGGCCGGTCTGGTGCGTCGATTCTTCCTGCCTTATGCTGTGTATTCTGTGGCTTGATCCATGTAGTCACTTTGTCGTTGGGAGATCCTGGCTTGTGGGCTCGGCACACGGGTCACATCGCCTTCTCTGCAGCATCCACCAGGTTGTTGTGCTCCAGCCACAAAGTGGATGCCTCCGGTGACTCCAGGAAGATTGCTATGCCTTTGTAAATGAGCTTGAGCCTCGAGGGGTACATTAACATGTATTTGATGTTTAACTGGCGAAGTCTGGCTTTGATTGGAATAAAAGAATTTCTTGCCCTGTACTAATGGCGTGTAGTCCGGGTAGATAACGATCTTGGCATTGTCTCTCGTGATTTCCACCAGCCTTCTCGGGAGAAGCGCAGAATGGTTTCCCTGTCTTGGAAATTCAGAATTCTGGCTATCATGGGGCACGGGTAAGACCCGGGTTGTGGCTTTTTCTGTAAGGATCGGTGTGCTCGCTGGACCGCGAAGCCCTGCAAAAGGTGAGCAGCACCTTCTTCTTGTTGTAGGAGAGTTTCTATGAAGATGGTAGGGTTAGAGCCCTCCATCCCCTCGGGAATTCCAAGTAGGCGCACGTTATTGCGCCTGGCACGTCCCTCTGCATCTCCAGCTCTTTCTTCCAGGAATTTATTTCGCTTCTCGAGTTCCTGGACTCAGCCTAGGATGTCTTTGAGGGTCTCCGTTGACTCCTTGTGTGTTGCCTCCATTGTGGACACACGATCGTTGAGATTGCATAGGTCTTGTCGCATCAGCATCATGTCTGCATTCACCTCCCCAATTTTCGTGTCCATAAAAGAGCATAACCCACTGATGGCCTCCTAAATCTGATTTTCCTTATCTTTCCTTTCAGGGGTTGCCTGTCGCGGGCTGGGTTCTTTAGCCTGCTGGTCCTGATTTGTGGGTTTGTCAGCCGTGAAGGACTCCATAATGGTGGTCTTAGGTTTGCCTTTAGTGTTCGGCATGGTCTCTTGTAATGGGCCGGCTCGTTTGGAAGGTGAGGCTATCTCCCGCGTTGCCCAGGGCCTAGCTGAGGCCCGGATCTCAGAATGTGAGTTGCCAACGATTGCTCCAGAAGGGGGTGCTCATGCACACTAGAGTGGTTGGTGCTGGGTACCCTCGGAGGCTGGGGTGGGAGGCCTCCAACAGGCGGAGGGCAATTTGTTAGCTGGCATTTCACAATAGGGGTGCTGCCCTTTTCCTTTGTACAGAGCTTCTGTCGTGGTGTCCTTGTCTTGGTCTCGTTATCTCAGGGCCTTGTATAGTTGTGCGTGGTTGTGGCCTCTGGTGGGGTTAAAGTAGGGGCTTCTCCATAGGCGTTGTAGAGTCGGCGGACCAGGTATACGGGGGGCCATCCAATTGAGCACCTTCAAGGTCTCCTCCAGGAGTCGACGGCCAATGCACGCGAGGGTGGACACAGCTCAGAGTGGCCATGTGGAGGCAGGAGGTGGCTTACGTCTGTAAAGGTAGGTGGTCTCAACTGTTAGACCACAAGATGTGGGGCCCACGTGTGGTTCCTGCTTGGAAGGAGCTGGTGTGCGACAAAGTCTTTTTGCCGGCTTGGGATCAAGGCTGGGCGCCCACTCCAAATGTATGCTCCAAAGGGAGGAGAACAGCTCTCCGGGGGTCTTGTGTCTTGTTGTTCGGCGCCTTGTAAGGGTTTAATAGCACGGGTCAGGGCTTCCAGCCTGGTGTGTGGACCTTGCTTTTGTTGCGCCCTGTGGGGCCGAGCTACATTACTTGCGTGACCTTTGGAACCCACCGGCTGCTGTGAAGGCCAAGTGGTGGGGGGCCCAATGGCCCTGAGGCTGCCGTGACCCACGCGCACCGTGGCTAGGGATTAAGGCACCACAGACCGGCTGTCCCAGTGAGGGTCAATGCTGTGCCGGGCCCGGTGACAAGGGCTCCCGGCCCCTGGACCCAGGTGGCACCCCACCTCAATGCCAAGTGTCACAGCTTCTTCCGTTCGTGCCTGCTAGGGTTTACCAGGATTCAATGTAGCTGGAGAGGCCAGTCACGCGTCCTCCGTAATTTATTTTGAGCCTGTGGGTGTTCTACCAGGGCAGCAACGGTCGGCTGTCATGAAAATGCCTGGGCCGGGAGTCAGGTAGGCTGAGCTATGGTTGTTGCAAGATTTATGAAGTCCTGCCTGCCTAAGGATGTCCTCGTTTGCAGGCGTTTGGGTCCCGCTGAGGCGTGGATTAAATATTGTGCCTTTGCGTGTGAGGGGAGGAGGCAGCAGCCGTTGTGAGGGAGCTCCGGGTGCATGGGGGACCCAACCCCGGTAGAGCTCCTGGATCGGCTCAGGGCACCGTTGCGCCGTCGAGCCTGGTGTTCACAGTGGGCCAGCGCCAGTCTGGGTCCCCGGCTCCCCTGCCTCTGCCGCGTCAGGAGCCGGGAGCCAGTCCCGGGCAGTCGGTGCACTGCAGGGCTCCGAGGGAGCTAGGAGGTCGCAGCGGTGGGGGACTGGGGCCGGGACACAGACACCGCCGGCACCCCCTGTCGTGGATCGCTGGCTGCTGCCCTGCCTTGCGTCCATCTCCTCCTGCTCCCAGGGCTTAGAGCAGAGTCTCGGTTGCTATCTTTGGAGCTAGGGGGCCAAGTTTCAAAGGCTATGTTTTTTCTGGACACCTGTTCCGTTTGTCACCCCAAATGGCATGCAAGGATGCAGGATCGCTTGCTTGTGATGAGCATATGGTTATATGAGCTGTAAAGTGGATCCAGCCATGTTCGTGAGGATCATAGTAAGGATCGAGGCAGGAGCATGGAAGAAGGACGTTGTCAGTCCATGGACCCAAGCCACGCCCCTCTGACCATAGTACCATTTATAGTAAGATTTACAGGTATTACTGGGAACTTGAGAACAGGGCCATGAGCTAACTTGGTGGGCATCAAATGAGCTCTGGCAAGTTCCTCTGGGTTTACCAATGTGGAGTCCACCACACTTCTGCTGGCTGCACTAACCCTAAGGGCAGGAGCATCTACTTTGATATTGATATTTTATTTGTATTGCGCTCGTACACAAGTGTTTCAGAGCACAACAAGGCAAGGGAGGGAAACAAGGGAGACCAAAAACAACAATCTTACTAGGCACAGTGACATTGAGCACGCACAAGTGCATGGGAGAGGGAAAGGGGAATAGTTCATGGAAGGGGGGAGAAGTGGAAAGTGCTGAGCAGAGGAAAAAATAATAATAATAAAACGCAACAAACAGTGGTAGTGCAGCCAGTAAGTGGCAAGGGCTGGGTTTGAGGCAACAGACAGGGTATGTCAGGTAAGTGCAGGAGAAAAAGGGGGCTGTATGGTTACAGATACAGACCCCAGTGCAAGGAATTGCTAGGAGGCAGTGCGGGTGGGTGGCAGGATGAGCATGTACCTGGGTCCAGAAGTCAGAGGGTAGGCCAGGTTCACGGTGCCGAGAGAGAGCAGATCAGTGTGGGAGATGAGAGGGGAAGGCAGAAGCAAAGAGGAAGGTATTGCGATGTTTCCGGAACCACAGATGGTTCTCCTCAAGTTTCAGAGTGGCAGGGAGGCTATTCCAGAGGAAGGGCCCAGCCGAAGAAAGAGATCTCCATTGATTAGCACATTGTCCTTAAAGTAGTGCTTGGTATTGTCTGGAATGCTGGCATAACCCTCTGATACTTTAGGCACCCAGGAACCAAGGGAAACTAGGACTACCTCAGATGCTATCCCACTGGGAAAGGAGTCTGAGAAAAAGGATGCCTTTGTGATCTCTTTCTCCTCATAGTAGGGGAAGGCCAGACGCACACAGTAGATCCCCAAGGTGTTGACCTTACTTCTGGGGTCCCTCTTCACATGGTCATTTGCTCCACAAGCCACACAAGATCCACTGGGTCTTGGGACATAGTGAGGCTTACTATAACCAGAGTCCTGTCTGGGAGTATAACTCCAACTACCGTGAACATTCTCTTGGGACTTACCCTTGTTTCTCTTTTTGTGGCTCTTTTGGGAGGACGTTTTATCAGATTCCCCACCTTCCTTATCTTTGTGCTTTTTCCCCTCCTCCTGTTTACCAGGAGTAGTCTTATCCTCAAGGGACACTTTGTGTGACACCCACAAATCTGCGGCACTAGCCAGCTTCTTAGGATCTGTCTCCTTTGAATCAGTCAAGTGCTGCTTAAGCTCAGGGGAACAAGATGCACACGTATTTTCAAGCATGACTAAACATATCATACCCTCAAAAGTGGTGACCTTATAGCCTTCAACCCAGCTAGTCATGTTTTTCAAGGAATCAGTAACATAGGGCACCCAAGTGTTACCTTCTTTCTTTTTGTACTTTCTAAATCTATTAAAGTATTGAGCAGGAGTCTTCCCAAACTTTAAGATGGGAGTTTGCTTAAATTTTGCAAAATCTACTTTATCAGTCTTCGACATTTCCATAATGGGACTGCAGCCAGAATGGGGTAGTCGACAGTGCAATCTTGTCAGCATCCACAACCTCTTGCAGTCAGCCAGTCCATAATGTCATTCTTCTCATCAAGCATACTAAGCAGATCATTAGGAATTATTGGATGAGAGGAGGACCCAGACCCATGTCCAGATCCCTTGGAGGAGCCCGTTGTAGCCTAAATCTTGGCCAGCTCCAACTGGTGATCCCTGTCCTTCTGTTTTTCTGCCTGCTCAACTCTCAGCTTTGCCATGTTGAACTCAAACTCATTCTGCTTAAACAGCAGTTCTTGCTTCTTGAATTCAAGCAGGGCTTCAGCATCAGAGCTGACAGATAAAACTTGGGACTCTACATCATCCCTTTCTTCATGGCCCCCATGGTTGAGTGCAGCGACAGCTCTGCTAAAGCTGTCAGTGAGAGCAGCCCCACCACGTTCTGCACTCACATGCAAGGTAATAATAATAATAATTTAGCATTTATATAGCGCTACAAACCCTCGGGTATCTGAGCGCTGCTCATTATTACCCTTGGTGTGTGGTGCTCATTTACCGACCTCAGAAGGATGAAAGGCTGAGTTTGGCCCTGCCGGAATTCGAACCTGTGTCAGCAGGCTCTGCACTGATGTCAAAGCGAGCGCTCTACTCGCTGTGCCACTTGATCGGCTGGCTATCGGCAGTTTGTCACCACAGCTGGGGGACACAGTGGCCGCATATGCTCGGGTTCAGGCATACTCTCCTAATTCCAGACCTAGGAGTGCTAGGTGTGCGAGACTCAGCAGGACAGTGCCTTATGCCCAGAGTTTACGGTCACCCAAAGCTCAAGTAAAAAATTCAGACAAAGGCAGTTCCAGGGCAATAGGTCCTGTGCGAGCTGGTCAGTTCACTGGCCGATCCAGGAACACTTTTGAAGAGGCTTGCTTACGGATTAAATTGGGGGTGCTGAGAATAGTTATTCCCACTAATCCAATGGGTAGAAGTGTTCCTTCTACCTTCTAGGTTCTATCAGAAACAGGGGGTACGACGGGCCAAACCTTTCAGCGGATCATCAGCGGTTCCACGGATCTGCTTCGTTGATTCAGGATACTTGGTTCCTTTGCCAAGTTCAGTGTGAACTCAGACGATCGACCTGGAATGGGTGTAAAATGCCTTCTCTTAAGCAAAATCTCCTTCACGCCAAAACGAACAGAAACCAATAGAAGATCTGCTCACATACAGCCATCCCAGACGTGGATCAATCACGGACCATGGTGGTCCCAGTCATCCCAGCACACCAGACATCCTGGCACCCAGGATGTGTATTGGAACAAGACATCTCCAGCCCACATCCTGGAGGCACACACACAAGGGATGCAGAAGCCTGCAAAAGCTTTGGTTTGCACCGGGGTCTGCATGACCAAATAAGGAATTTCCTGGGTCTGCTCGACCTGTGGAAGACAAAGGGACAATACGGCCAAATGACAGACCAAAGGGCCTTGTGGCATGGCCATTTTAGGCACTGGCCACTGTACTGGGCCAAACGCAGTAAACGCAGTTCGGACCATTGAAAAGAGTTGAAAACACAATTAAATTAACAGCTGCCATTAGCTCTGCCAAACACACACTTGTACATTCGCCATAAATCCTTAGAGGGTGTCTAGGGCCTCAAACATGAAAAAGGTACCCCAGCCCACTGTACTGTAAGGTACTCAGTGCACTGATATAATCTTACTAAAGAATAGCAACAAAGTGAAAGGCTAAGCGAAACAAAGTCTCCCAGTACTGACTGTCTGAAGGGCATGTCAGTTTCCCCATAACAAAATGAGCAAAAGCCCAGCAGAGGACAGCAGAAGGCTGGGCTCCACTGGCAAAAGTCTGTCTAGATTGGTCAGACAACAGCAACAAGGTGGGGGTACACAACTGGAGGGAAAATAACCCATACATGGAAATCGTTCATAACAAATCTCCACAGTGACGGCTCTGTAATACGTAGGACAAAACACATCAGCATTATTGCAGAACATGATTACATCCTATCAACTTTGTCCCAGGGCTTCCCAAATCCCTCTGACCTGGATCCCCAGGAGCAGTGTGCGTCGCTGCTAATGCAGCGTACACCAAAGCCCCGCTCTGCTCAGAGCATCCACTGACATTACTCTGGGTTCTCATGAAAGGGGCAAGGTTGTGTCATGGGGCGGGGCAGGCGGCTGGAGGTGTGGCAGAGAAGTGACTGACTTGTGAAACGTGTAAAACACAGGAAAAAAATAACAGGATGACTTAAAACGTGCAGCAATAACATGATAAACCAACCCAACAATAAATTTGAGCAGAGAGTATGTTTCTTGCTCTATATATCGCATCCTGAATGGGAGCCTCCAATTATCAGCATGCAGTTTACCGGAGACCTCAAAATACCTCTGAATCTAGGACGAAACACAGTGTGAGAAAAAAGCAACGTTCTTTTGTCATAGTGTCACACAGCATGCATCTTTATGCATCCCTCCCATTCCCATCCATCGCCCACCATTTGCACCAATTAAGACACAATAGCCGCTTCTAGCCTTTGCAGCACTTTTATCTTTTTAAGTTTACACAAAACAAACAATAAAAAGAGAAGGCAAAGCGGAAATCTTTTTAACCCAGAATGTCTCTGACCACTGAGGACACTGATTACTGCGTGCAGTGCATTAAAGTCACTCTGCATGTGCCTGGGTTGTTTTCTTTCCTGGATTTGGCAACCGTGGAGACATTTTGCAGCACTAGGTAACATGCATTCAATTTTATGCAAACCATTGAAGCGGTCATGGGTGGCACATCAACTAATAGCATTTGACCACATTTAAATATGTAAATGAGGCCCCATAGTGAACCCTCAGATTTATAAATCGGGGGAGCTGTTGGGAGGCATTTTAGAATGAATGTTTGTCACTCTGCAGCAAATTGTACAATGTAATTAAAATAGATTGATGACTGGAAGTCTGACATTGTTCAGCTGAGGCTACATCCTGTCTAAAAGGAAATACAGTGCCACGTTGTAGCACTGGACTGCACAGTAGAGATATAGATGGAGTAGACCTTACACACCCCATCAAGGGGGGCGGGGGTGTATAGACACTTGCATGGACATTTCAGCCGCCATCAATCGATTTTTGTTACTTTGTAAACATTTTTGCAGCGTGGCACAGATTCAATCACATGTGGTCTGCTGTAATTCTTCAAGGTGCCACCCGTGACTACTTCACTGATTTAAATAAAATATGATGGATTATACCACTCTTTTAATGGCCTACAGTGGCGCTGGGACCCGTCATATCTTCTTAAATGGGAACCACCTGACAGAAAAAAAGAATGTACGTTTATATATTAAGAATAACCTTCCTTAGGCTTTTCTTTACACCATCAGGCTTTTGTTTGCTGCTCATCTCTAGGCTATTGGCACACATATGTGGGCATTTGGTGCTCATCTGTTGACTTTTGGCGGCCATCTGCATGCGTTCTTTGAGAAACAACCGGGAGGAAAATACTGAAATTGGATGACATCGACCAGAAAACAGAACGTTCCCCTGGTGCCGTTCTGTCCTCCTTATGCCCAGGTGCAACCTCTTTACCTGTAGAAGTCCCCCATTACCCTCTGCATCCCACCGATCTTCTTCCTCCTTCCCACACCTAAGCATTCTATGTGCACTGCATTTGCCCTTGAAGCACAATAGATTTTTGAGCACTCTTATCCCGGCACTCTTGAGTAGTCCACTCACATGCCAACAATACTTTTGCCAAAATGAGTTTGCATGGACTTACATAGCAACCAAAAAAAAAAAAACTAAAAACAATGTGTTCAGTTAGCGATCATCCAATAGTCTTCTTCAGATGATAAAATGTCTGTAGATCCGGGCAGCAGCTGAGGGTCATCTGTTTGCTATTGGCGTACATTTGCAGCTAGCTTTGCTTATAGTGCTTCAAGCTATTGGATTACATTTGCAGGCATTTGTAACTCTTCTGCACGTTCTGGGTGCTCACCCGAACTCTCTAAAGCTTCTTTGCAGCTACTGCAACTCATCTTCATCTGCTGGAACTCCTGAGCAGGGCACTGGGACTCACCGCCAGACACTGGTGCTGGGCTCTGTGCTAGCGGAGATCATTTGCAGCTGTATGAGTTTGTAGCTTACCGATGTCACCACTGAAACTCTTCAGCACACTCTGGGTGTTCACTTGAAATTTGCAAAGATTCTTTGCAGCTACTGGAATTCGTCTCTGGGCTTTTGGAGCTGTTTGTTAGGCAGAATGTCATGCAGTACCCCCTGGGACCACCACATACAATTAGGACTACAGGTGTAAGCAAAAACCAACCTTTGTGGTAGCGAGCTGAGCAGCCAGGCTTATCTCAAGAGGGAATGTGAGCAGTACAAGCGGTTACACAGAGGTCTTACAATCACAGTGGTTCAAGTAGACACTTATACTCAAGGTTTCTTGGTAAAACACTTATTAATTTATTACACAATCATTTAGAAAACATTCACTAGAAGGAGGCAACTTAATATTATACACAAACACACTTCAATAGCAAACCAATAAGTTTCTGACCAAATTAAGCTCCCCTGAAATAGGAGCAAAATGGCATTTCAGTTACTTTCAATGGGAGTAAAAGGCACAAGTTAGCAGAATAGATCACAAATACTTTCTTAGGCAGTCAAAATAGTTATAGTTCACTAGAGGATTGGATTCCGTTCACTAGGCATAGGCCAAAGTCAATGGACCAGTGTCTTGGATAGGAAAGAGCAGTTCTTGAAGTAAACAGTAAAGTCTTTGCCAAAGTTCTCAAAAGTAGTTTGTACCAAAAAGGATCATATGTTGGGTCACAAGCTGATTAGGTCTGTAAGTTGGGAAAGTTTCACAAACTTTCACTGTGAGAGAAGCATTCTCTCAATCAGGTTGGCACAGTACCTTAGTATGAAGGAAAAGATGCAGCTGAAGATGTTGGTTCCTGATAGTTCCTGCAGATCTCACTGTTCCGGAGCCTCAGTCGTGGGGACAAGAGGGAGGACTCCTGCACTGCACGGGATCGTCGGAAAAAACGGACAAAATGGAGTCACTTCAGTTCGAGTAGCTGTTCTTCAAGCACACAAGCTGCTGTCCTTCCCCGTGGTTAATCCTAACCAGCATCGAGAATGGTATCCAGGTGGCTTACAAGTTGATTGGTCCCACCAACTCAAAGGAAGAAGTCGTCCTTGAAGGGACTTCTCTGTCGAGGTGAACTTGGCAATTCAGACCTGCAGCAGGGCTTCACCGGGCAAACCAACGGTCCAGGAGTTGCAGCAGCCGTCCTCTTCCAGCTCGTCTTTGGTTCTTTCGTTCAAGTGGTCGACTCTGCTTTCCAGTCCAAGAGACTTGCCTTTTAAACAGTTTTCTCCCATTCATTCCAGCCTAGCTGCCACTCACCCAGCAGGGTGGCTGTCCTTGCCGGTCAGTCAGCCATCCAATCACGCTAAAGTGCATTTGGGTCTTCTAGGAGACTAAGCACAGGGAGTTTTGGGCACCTCCTCACTTCCTGCCCACCCCAGACACTCAGACGCCAGAGGCGGTCTTTAGTCCTGAAGCCTGCCAAAGGCATGGAAACAAAGGGACCAAACCTGATTGGTGCGCAGATACAAATACTAGACGGACCTTTCCAAAAAGAAATGGTGAAAAAAGAAGACCAGGACCCATTTAAACAATGGGGCTTAAGGCGCCATCTTGAAAAACATGGCTCCCGATATTTTTAGCTAGGTCTTCGCGGTCGGGAAAAATCATGGAGTTTGTTCTAAAACCACTGCCACCAGCCATTTCAATAGAAAAGGGTAGCATTTGACTGCTACATGAGTTTCTAGACACAGGGGATACTAGGTAACCCCTTCAGCACTCTATAGGAAGATAGTGTGTGCTGGGTCTAGGAATTTAAAAAGATTAGTAAAGTCAATATAACCTTACATTCTCTGGGAAACAGTAGTGTATCCCAGAGAAGGTATTTAAACCTTTGGGAAGTCTAAAAAGACATCCCTGTGTCACTGCACTGAGGGTGCTGTGTGACACACATGAAAAGATGATGCCTATGGAGTTATCTAAAACTCCCTAACCAAAAGAAATAAACACAGAAAACAAACAGAATTAAAAAGTTCAGAGTCCCAAAGTTCAGCAAACGAGCTGGGGGTCTCTAAGGTAGAGGGAATTAGCACATTTATGAGAATTCTCCCTAACACTGTTTTCATCAATAATCACTTCATTGGAGCTCAAATGTGGGACTTGGGAGCATATCTGCCAATTGTTACTGCTCCTCAGCACTCTGTCTCGGGGGACACTGGAGTTCATTCGTAGCAACACAACCACTTCTGGGGGCGTTTGGAGCACTTTTGAAGAAGTCTAATGCTGCCCTTTACTGCTCACCTGTGGGGCTTTGAAGCTCATCAACGTTATAATGCTTCTGATCAACCATATTCCTCTCATTTGAAGCATCACTGCATCTGAGATAGTTCTCCTGTTATTTATGTGTGCTTGTGCATATCTATCGACTTTGCATATCAATTCAAAGTAACTACCCTGGTTAGCACTGAATTCGAATATGGGACAGGCCTCAGGATTACTTGGGGCAAGCGCTCATTGGATGGTCTCACAAGCAGATGCCAGAACCATTCCATTAGATTGGAATCTATAGGGGATATATTGGCAGTGTGCGCCCATGTGCAGGGTTTGCTTGTTTGACTGGGAAGTCTATGGGACAGCATCCTGTGTAAAGATGCATAACTGTGCAGCGGAACACCCATGTTGTCTAAAGCTGAGTAGAGTGCTTTAAAATGAAATAGGGAATCATCTTGGTTCCTCGTACTTCTTTGAGAGTCTGTCTTCCCATGGAATGTCTACCTTTGTTCTGCTGACTTTGGGGCTGATATCTGCATTAGTGCAATGTTCCCATACTTGGTGATATAAAACCAATACCAATCACTGGAAGGAGGGGATGGCTGCACTGGCCTTGCTCTGAGGAAGTCTAGACACTAGGCCATAATTCTCTGCCTCTGGACAAACCTGCAAAGTAGTTGCTTAGAAGGCAAATGGTCTTACCTAGCCACCTTGCGAGAGGCCAGCCCAACATTCCAGCTCCAGACTCCACTCCTGTATCCATTACCCTCACCTCACTTGGTAGGTGGGCTTGAGTAGTGTGATGACATTACAGAGGGTTACATTTCAGGCCAGGGTCTGTTCTACAGAAAGGCAGTACCAGTCTAGTGCCTCCAGTTACACCAGCCAGTGAACATATGGTGGGCACCACATAGGCCCTACAAGTAGAACACCAGGCCCTTTGCCACAGAAAAAGGGGTGGGGGCAAAGTGTCACTTTTCCTGAAGCAGTAGCATCCTTTCACCCATCCTTGCATGTTTCTCTTATTCTGACTGTTAGTGGATTGCACAGTATGCTCTAAAAATAACACTATAAAATTCCAATGTTCTTTTTTGACCCCAAGGGGAATGCCCACTCCTTTTAGAGCGTTCTCATTGCGCGTGGAATTTCTGCATGTTGAGTCAAATGCCTTGGAAGAGGGCCATGTGGGAGAATTCTAGGGCTTGAAAAGCTCAGTGGAATGAAATATTTTATTTTTCAGAGGATGTCATACGTTTGTGATGTGTTTGTTAAACGCTTCTTGAAGGAACATTTCATGTTGATGCACGAGCCAAAGTACCTTCCACATTTAGCTAGCGTGTGGGTGGAACTCGGTAGGTTCTCCAGATGTCCTCTTTCATGCCTCAGTTGTGTGGTGTTTTTGCCAGCATGGGGCATCATGAACAGTGTGGTAACCTGAGGCCACAGGGAACAGCATGGTTATTTAGGGTGTTGAAACCTGCCTGGCCGATTGGGGTGCTGACCCCAACACTGCAGTTTCTGACACAATGTCCGGGGTAATACTCTGATGGTGATGGAGTTTTGGTTGGTTTGTTGTATTTAAGATTGTAAGACAACTTGTGCTTATTTCTCAGCTGGAATAAATTGAAGGCATTGTTACATTTGAAAACTATAATGTTGTCTGTCATAGTTGCATCAAACTCTACTTACTGTTCAAATAGGGTGTTAAATGTAGGCACACCCTTTATCCATCACGTATGTTCCTGCATACAGGTTGGAAGCACATTTTAGTGCCTCCATTCTTCATGGTTGCTGCTGCATTCCTCCTCTGTTTCTGTTTTCCAGCTAAGGTGTTGCTCTCACAAGTTTGTGGGTGGAGACGGGGGAGGAGCTCTTTCTCTTGATTTCATTCTATTGGATGTGGGCATTGGCACCCTGCTGCCCCCTGTGCTGATTCCAGAGTAGGCTATTATTGTAAAGCGCATTGTTGCTTTTCAAGGCTAGGTCTGTGCTCAATTAACATGATAATAATAATAATAATAATAATAATAATAATAATAATAATAATAATAATAATAATAATAATAATAATAGAATGCAGTGTGGAAACGTGGCAGCGTCAGTAGAAAGTGACACCTCAGAGTCCGGCTCGTGGCAGGTTGCAATGGCAACAGTCTTTTTTTTTGCTGTGAAAATGGACGCAGTACAAAAGTTTTTACCTGTGGTTCATAGAAAAGCTTCTGAGCTCCAGAGTATTAACAATGAGAATCTAGATCTTAAATGTGCTGTAGCTCCCTGGCCTTTTATAATCTCAGACGCTTCTTATTGAGGCCTAAATAATATCGAGTTTAATGGTGAGCAAGTAGGGCCAAGTAATTCTATATCACATGTATTTTTCAGGTTACTCTGTGGCTGAAACGTTTTGTTTTTGAGCAATCTACGGATGGGTTTATTCTTACTCCCCTGAATGGCCCAGCCTTATTTTAGGAAATGTCGCAGATTGTTTCTGCAGATTATGTTTTGGCCAATTATGCCAGCTTTTTAGTGAAATTTGATCATCTCGACATATCTTCAGCCCAAGGTGTTGTGTGACTTCTTATGTTATGCAATTCAATATTTATACTTCATCCATCACCACCATAGTGGTCCTCTGGCACCTGCACTTGTGTGAAAGTTGGTGTTTTGTGAGCCGCCATACCTTAGTGTAGCCCCCGTTTCCCAGGCCTGGTCTGTGCAAGGGTGTACCCTTACCTTCCTCGGAGCATGGACAGATCCCATAAATACCACCACCCCCATGCCCCAGCCTGCTGGGTAGGGAGGGGTGCGGTACCTGATAAAATAAAATAGGAGATGGGCTACACACTGAGTTCTTTGCTCACTAAGAGACACAGACACCAGAGTGAAGTTTATAGTGATGCCAACAGGGAGCACTTATACCTTTCATATCTTTTTCCCTAGGATTCCCCTGGCGTGAGCTCCATCAACATGGGGAACTGACACGTCAGCTCACCCTTCCTTGGAGGGGGCTCAGGGACTTAAGGGTAAGTCTGGAACAACAGACCCTTTCCTAAACTCAGGTACCACCATCTTGTTAGGCTGCCTCAGGCAGGCCGCACACTATTCCACGACCTCACATCAGAGTACCTCCCCTGTAGCCCCTTTCTCTAGTTAACATTTATATAACTTTTTAATATCTTACCATACTTAACACTTAACCCTAGTTAGCATTCCCCCTGACACTTACCACAAACACTACTCTCCCACTACATAATGATTACCCCACATAACAGTACTGAACTGGATGATCTCTCAAACAGCCCATTAAGATGAGTAGCATTACCCTTGACATAGATGGGGACGCAGATTCATACTAATGCATCAAATAATTAAGACAACTCAATAGTTTGGCAAAGGGAGTCTGTTTAATTACAAGTTCATAAAACGGGGAGTAGAACGAACATCAGCAACCTCTCGATCTTCTCACTCTCCTCACTTTTAGAAAAAACACAATATTTATAGCAAAAAATCGTCATTGCTGACGTACGACCTGCACACGTACTAACATCGTCTTACGTGGCAATCTTAAAAACCTAACATGCAATGTGATTGGTTATAGGAAGGTAATTTAACATAGGTAACATAGGTACTATATCTGTATATGGTATTGGGGAGAGGGGATTGGATAATAAATGTCAGGTGGGGCAACTAAGCCCTCCCTTCAAAATGGGCACTATGAACGTCACTAAAAGTATGACGTCCAATTGTCTCCACTCACTATAGGACCCTCTATTACATGGTCCACTATGATTGGGTTGGCATCAACCCCACTCATACTTTTCCACCTACATCTAGCAGCACGCAGAAAGAACATCCAGGTGCAGAGAAGCTCATCTGCACCCCAGCTTCCCACCAATTATGCTACAATCAATCATCACCTCAGTGGTCATGTGTCAATCACTGCTTTGTAGTTTGGCCTTGTGTCTGCTCTGTGTTCTGAGAACTTTAAAGTAGTATGGGCATGGCGGGGATCCATGCGTAGGTGTGAAAGTCTCCTTCTTCCAGCCTGACTTGGTCACATGACTGAACACCATGAAATCGGCTTTTCTCCGTGTCTTTCCGTATATTTGATTTAATTCTCCCAGTCTTCTGACGTCTGTGGCTTATCTTGACCTTTCTGAACAGGATCCTCTGTTCTCTTTCTCTCCTTAATTGTATCCAATGTCAGCCTATTCCAGTCAGATAAGACCTTGGTTTCTTGGCATGGTCATCCTTAGCTGAGTTTTGCTCTGTCTTGATTCTCGATTTTTTTGTTGCGACACACTCCATCTGAGGCCTTTAGTAACCTTTGTTCAATTCTGCTCATATACGTAGTGGACTTATATCTTTACCAAAAGTGCTTCTTGAGGTATATACTTGTAAACGTTTGCGCTTGCCGCAATCTATTAACTATAAACCATAAGCAAGCTTCAGGATTTCTTTGTCTCTTGCAGTTACTTGCATCTGTACACGTTTAACCTAACTGAACATCTTCATCCTGTATGTGGCATAAGTTTTTTCATCTTGACATCAATTTATGCACCTTAGGCTCAAGATGCCACTTATCCATGGTATTTCGTCTCTTTGTCTGTATTTTCAGGTCATTATATCTTCTATATGTGCATCAGTCCAATTTCTTATGACGTCACCATTCATCTTCCTTCATTATCTTCTTTGCTTCTTCAGGTATTTTATTCAAACAACCATCATATTGTTTAGGATGTAGGTATGGCTTCTTTAATGGATACCTTACTGTCCAGGTTTTCTTAGGTGTCAGTATATTAACAGGTGCTGTCATCCGAATAGGTACTGGGCAGAGCACATGTGCTGCTCTTTGCTGGTTTAACTGTTCATCATACGTCACATACTTTGGTGTGAATCCAATAGGTAACGGGAGGGGGGCAACTGGAGTGGGGACGATACTCGACACTTCCTCTTCAGTACTAAAATATATAAATATGACTACACATACATGTATATTTTGACTTACAACATATATACTACATAAAACACAATGTCACAATGGGGTGACTCCTGAGGCAGTACGCTGACTGAAGCAACACTGGCTGGGTGTCGACTTTGCTGGCTGGTTGCTTGGCTGGTTGCTTGGCTGACTGTGGCCTTTCCTTTGATGACAAATGATGGGGTCCTGGGCCCTCCTCTTCTTTAGTGGGGCCCTGTCCACCACGTGGGGCTACCAACATTCATCACACTGCCTGTGCTCTTATATAGTCTTGGGTGGCCCCCTGTGAGAGTGGGAGTCCACCCACACTCATCGCTGCACCCTGTGGCCCTTTTTTATCTTTAGGGTGGGCCATCTTGCTGGGAGCCCACCCACTCTCACTGACACACCTGTGGCAGGCATTATCAGTATTTTCGGCATGAGCCCTGTTGGCTGGGGGGTCCACCCGACATCACCACCACACCCGATGCCATGTTGAGGTCAAATGGTGTCCCCATGGTAACAGGGCGATGCCACCGTGATCACTGACACACACTGCAGCCTCTTGTGGCCCTTCCCCTCAGCAATGCTTTGTTAGATGTAGGAGACAGGCCATGATTATCACCCAGGCTATTCTGCTGTGCAGCCCAGAGCCTTCTTTCACCTGGGCCACTCAACAGAGCAGCCTGGGACTTCCTCCTCCTCCTCCTATTTACCCAGGTTGACCGCCAAGTCCAACCCGGGACTTAACCATCACAGCTCCACCCTCCTTGGTTGAGTGGGCTTCACCAAACTCAGCTCTTCACCTCCCGGGCTGTGCCTAGCATTTGCAGCCCAGAAGGACTTTCATTAAGGGCCCGCCTTTCAGGACACAAAATGGGCCATAGGGGACACGGCTGAGCAGCCTGGTCTGGGCTGCCCCCCACACGTGGCCGGGGCCAGGCTGTTCTTTGTTGGCCTGGGCCGGGATGCTCTTTGTTGGCCCAGGCAACACATGATACCCTGGGCCATGGATTCCACTGGGCCCATCCGGTCTGCCCCCATGGGCAGGCGGACAGATGCCATGGCCCCAGGGTGGCTGATCTGCCCTTTTCATCAGCAGATCAGTCCTCTGGCTCTCTCTCTGGGGGGACTCCCCACTTGCAGCCTTGTGCCCTCTTCAGGATTCATGCACTGGGGGCCACAAAAGTCAGCGACGCTCACACACACACACACACACACACACACACACCCCCCAGCCCCATTGGGTTACGGGCTACATCTCCTGATCGCAAGATTCTTACCGGTCCCCAGCCACTTGCTTATGTTTCAGCGCAAAGGTGGCAAAGGACAAGCTCAACAGTCGTTTCCTGTGCGCACAACCGTGCTGTGCAGTAAGTCTAGTGCTGTGGACGCAGATCGTACCTCAAGACTCCAGGTACTGCGTGATCTGCAAACAGCGTATCGTTGCTTCTTGATGGAAGAGGTGAAATAGCGACAGAATCGTGCAAGGGTGCAGAAAGATCCGAAGAAGAGTTCAGAGACAAAGCAGCAGTCTCCCCAGGCCCCACGGGCTCAGGAAGTGTCTCCGAACCACCCTTGATGTTATTCATGACTGATTGATCATCAGAAACAGAGCAGGTCATTTTCTCCTTATCTTCCCCGTCATGTGGCAAAGGGAAAGGAATCCTCTTGACATGCGTGGCATGTATACAGTGTCATTTCCCAGCTACTCGTACAGCAGTCTGTGTGGCCAACGGGACCTGAAATGGCCCCCTCAAACCTGGGCGAGACTGGATGTACTCTCAAATGACTTCGTGAGCACCCAGTCGCCGGGTCGAATTCTGTGACCTGGCCCCTCGTATTTAACTGGGAGGGCTTCTTGCACCTGTTGATAAATCAAATACAAGTTTTTAGTTAACTGGTCGCAGTATTCAGGAAAAAGTAAATGCTCTACATCCTTCAGATGTCTGGGTTTGGGTATGTTCCAAATGTTAGCTGGCCTCCCCATAATGATTTTGTAGGGGGAGAGTACAGTTCTAGTCTGTGGGGTTGTTCGCATGGACAGTAGTACTACAGGTAAGGCGTACGGCCATTTCAAATTGCTACTGGCACAGACCTTTGCAATCTTATTCTTTAAAATACCATTGTGGCGTTCTACAAGTCCAGCACTTTGAGCGTGTCTAGCCGAATGGAACCGTTTATCGATCTGTAATCCCACGCATACTTGCAGAATAACAGCAGCGATAAAATGCGGACCATTATCCGACCAGATGACCCTCGGCAAACCAAACTTAGGAAAATATTCCTTAAGCATGGCTTTCGCCATTGTCATTGCTGTGGCATCTTTCACAGGGAAGGCTTCAACTCACTTGCTAAAGGCACAAATGACTACCAAAATGTACTTATAGTTATTACAACATTGCATCTCGATGAAGTCGAAATAAATCACCTCAAAAGGCACAGAGGGTGGACCAAAACTACCACTCAGTGTCGATGTACCCTTCCCCGCATTATGCGGTAAGCAAACCATACAATTCTGGACAAAACGCTCATCAGTTTTTGAAATGTTAACATTTTCCCAGACAGATTCTAACATTTTGCAGATCTGCCTAGCACATATATGAGTGGGACCAAGGGCCATTGTAATCGTGGCGGTGACATATGCATTGGGTAACATCCATCTTCCTTTTGAATTATCTACCCAACACTCTTCCTCATCCAATCCTGCCAAACCCTCAGCCCATTGTTTAAGTTCTTCCTGAGTGGCATCTGCTGCAATATTCTTTATCGAGTCAATCTCTTCATCTATAATACAAGTATTTGTGGCTTCCTTTGTAGCGTACATATCTGAGTATAGATCAGTAGCAGTCTGTTTAGCTATCCTGTCAGCAAAAGCATTCCCTTTTCCTACATCGTCTACTACTTTCTGATGTGCCGCGCACTTCATAATTGCTAGTTGAGTGGGAAGCAAAAGCACTGAGGGTAGCTGAAATATCAAGGTGCCATGTTGGATTTTCGTTCCGTGTGAGGGCAAGAAACCTTGTTCTGGCCATAGTCTACCAAAGTTGTGAACCACCACAAAGGCATACTGGCTGTCAGTAAATATATTCACTCTAAGCCCTTTGGAAAGTTCACGAGCTCGAGTTAGTGCAGTAATCTCTGCAGCCTGCGCCGAGCTATGCGAAATTCTCTTTACTTCCACGATCGTGCTTAATGTAGTGATGACATAAGCAGCAGTGGATGTACCATCCGGAAGTTTAAAGCAGGAGGCATCGCAAAACAGCTCCCCTTGTGGGTCATTCAAAGGTGTATCTTTCAAATCAACCCTGCCTTTAGTTTGTTGTTCTGTGGTGTAAAGGCAGTCGTGTGAAACTTTGTCACTACAAGCAATATCTTGCGGAAGAGATAACAGTTCAGCCGGATTCAGTACGCAACACCTTTTAATTTGAATATGCAGTGCAAACAAGATCAATTCATATCTTTTTAATCGTGTGGAAGTAAGGTGTTATGTTTGCGTTCTATTTAATAGAACGTCTACAGAGTGAGGTACCAACAAGGTTAAAGTATGACCTAGGACCATACCCTCAGACGCAGCAGCAGCGACAGCTCTCAAACATCTCAGCAAAGCACATGCAACAGGATCAAGGGTGGAGGAAAAGTAACCGCACAATCTATTCTTCCCCCATGTTCCTGCGTTAACACAGCCAAAGCACATCCATCACGTTCATGCACATACAGCTCGAAGGCCTTATCTTAATTTGGTGTGCCCAAAACTTGTGCCGAACACAGTGCAGTCTTGAGCAGATCAAAACCTTTCTGGTGTTCCAAGTTCCAGGGTAATGGCAAGGAAATGCCCTTCTTTGTCAATGCCAACATTGGTTTGATCACTAGTGAAAAATTAGGGATCCACTGTCTACAGTAAGAAGCCATTCCTATCAAGGCTCTGACTTCCCTCTGTGTATTTGGGACAGACATGCTAGAAATACTCTTAATCCGTTCAGGTGTCAATCTTCTTCCCTCCTTTGACAGGAGGTAACCTAAATAGGCCTGTCGACAATATGGAAACTTTTTCAATGAGGCCTCATGTCCATGTTTTGCTAGATTAATAAGCAATAACACAGTGCCTTCCTTACAAGCACTTTCTGAATCTGCAGCTAGAAGAAGATCATCGACATACTGCAGCAGTGTACAAGTAGCAGGTAACTCAAGTGTATCAAGCTGTTCTTTCAAAGCCCTGCTATAAATACTCAGACTCTCCGTGTACCCTTGTGGCGCACGGGTGAATGTAAACGAGCGTCCCCCTAAGGTGAACGCGAACAAATATCTACTATCCTCGTGTATAGGAATGCTAAAGAAGGCATTCTTAAGATCCACAACACTGAAGTGAGTAGCAGAAGCTGGAATCATCATTAGTATCATCGTTACATCAGGCACAATTGGAAATTGTGGAGCAACAATCTTATTTATAGCGCGCAAATCAATAATGAAACGGAAAGGAATAGCGTTATCCCCTTTCTTATACACCGGTAAAATCGGACTATTACACAAACTTCCAGTAATTTCTTCAATTACTCCACGATGGACAAAATCAGAAACTATCCACTTCAAAGTTTTCTCACCATCAACTGAAATCTTATATTGTGGAATTCGTGGCAACTTAACTCCTGGTTTGAAAACGATTTTAACAGACTCAATTTGCAAAACACCAACATCATTGTCATCAATCGCCCGGAACTTCACTAAATTCTGGCGGCAAAGGTCTAGTCAGAAAATGTGAGGCCAAAAATTGCTGTGGTGAAATCGTCAAACGCACTCCATCCAAAGAACAATGAATTACCGGATTTAATTCTTTCAACAGATTCAACCCCAACAAATTCGTTGTCAGAAGAAACATACAGTGATCCGTAAATGGACCCAGTGAAATCGGTACCGGCAAAGAAACCGGACTAACCACTGTCGTACCAGAAAACCCTACAGAAACGTTATTCTGTCCTGACAGTGGAAAGTCTGGAACCCGTGAATGATCAATGGAACACTTCTGTGCCCCTGTAGCTATCAAAAATAGATGCTTCCTATTCCCCATTATCACAATGTAGGGACCTTTCTGATTAACGGGAATAGGCATTGGTTCCAGACCCTGCTTCGGGCTGTCCTAATGAAAAATATATCGTCGAAGACAAGATCTTCAGAAAGATAGGCAGTGGAAGGATTGTCAAAGATATTTCTGCTATCTACATTAGGTTGCTGATTATCTTGCGAAAAGGACTGAGAATTTTGAGCAAACTGGCTTCTCCCAGGACCCCCTACCCCAGGGCGGCCTCTGGGTCATCTACCCATGACACCATATGTGTTATTCGACCTTTGCTGGAGGATCGGGCATAGTGCTCACCAATGATCCTCTTGTCTGCAATAAGCACATTGGTTTGCATGTACAGGACCCAACGGTGCATTACTTTGTAGAATGAACTGCCCTCGAAACTCTGTACTACCCCCTCTAGGTCCTCTAACTATCTGTTGCAATAATACCTTAGTTTTCAGATAGCTCTTTTTCTTTTCAATCCTTTCTTTCTCATTGTTCACTCTATTCTCATAGTACTGAGCCATATGTAATACTTCGGACTGTGATTTAGCTTGCCAAGCACTCTCAGAAGTCATAATTTGTGACTGGATAGCAGGCATCAATCCACGCACAAATTTGTCCACGAATAATCTTTTTCCTGACCCAGTGCTTAAATCCTGTCCGCTAAAATCTGAGATAACTTGCTCGAACCAATTAAAGAATTCAGTAGCACCTTCAGATTTACCTTGGGTACAAGCAGTGAGTTTGTCCCAGACGATCCTTCTCTCGGGAATCAAGGTATTCAATTTTGCTACTATTCTATCTGGCAAAGTCAGTATCACCTGTGGTGGTCTTTCACCAGCTGTCCTTTCTCTATCTAGCCTAACCAAGTTAACCCATGTATCACCTAACCCCGCTGCATCATCCACAGTCTTAATCTGTTTCCATAAATCAGCAGGTAGGATCACGGGAAACAACAAGTCTATATCACCCAAAGTAAAGACTGACGAATGCATTATATTTCTTTGTAAAACCCTGTTGGATTTTTCCTAATGTCTGGAATCGACTGTCTAATAATATTCACTTCCTGTCTTGAGAACGGGACATGAGCAAACTGCGATACATAATGAGCTTCAATATCATAGGCTGCCCCACTCGTTGCAGCATTAGCTGGAATTTCAACTTTAGGAACCAATGTCGGAGGAACCTCTCTCATAGGCAACTGAGAAGTAGGCAACTACGAACGTTTACTAAGCAACAGATCTAAATCGAGCGCTAAAGTGGTGGAAGCAGTATCAGACACAAACACACTCTTATAGATATTCAATAATTCTGCGGGACAACAAATCTTTTTCTTTATACATTCATCCTGCAGGTATTCTACCATTACCTGTATCACTTTCCTCTGCATTTCTGGAGTATACTGACTATACGTATCATATACTTCTACCAGAGATACCGACATATCTGAAATCCATCTAAGTGCATCTCTTTTGCAAATTCACGTTTCTTCACTCATCGAATTACAAAGAGGAAGGAACCGTTTCTGTACGTAAAAAGAATCCAAACTATCATCATCTACTTCTTCATTCTGTAACCTTTCTAACTCCCTTCTAAACTCAAAAACCCTCTCGACATGCTCATGTACTTTCTCCGCAGAATCTCTTGAATAAGCTAAAATATTCAGATCCCTCAACCCTTGTGGGACATCTGTGTCCGTCAGTCTATTCCACATTACGGTCAAATGTATTCCCATCCCTTCAATAAAGACATTCTGATCGGGAATACTTTCTAAATTAGAGAGTGTAGCTAAAACAGTAGATTGTTCACCTTTCTCTATACATTTTCTAGCCCATGCAGTCAAATCTCTCTTTCTCTCTTTGGAAACTGTATTTTGAGTTATAATTTTTGATTCAACACTCACTCCTTTATCAACTACAAGCGGAGCAGAACCGCTTGAAAAGGAAAGCGCAGACAAATCCTGTCCAGAGTGGCGCCAAAGATGGAACCGTAACAGTTGGTAAAGGTGTAGGTACAGACAGAGGAACAACAACAGGAAATGGAGCAATAACTGGCGGCAGAGGAGCAACAGGAAAAGCAGGAATAACTACAGGAGGAACGACAGCAGGAAGAGGTAAGACAACAGGAATAGGTACATAAGGAGGTGGTGCAGTGGCACCAGGCCTACGTTCATTTAAGAGTTTATCGATTAGTTCATCTGATGCATGAAAATATTTAGACGGATACATTTTCTGTATACTAAGTTGGAAAGCCCTATCCATATTTCTAACAGAATCTGACTGTTTTTGCTGATCATACAATGGTGCCTTTTCAGAGTTTGACATATATCGACGTGCATGCTTCTCTTTACTCTTAAGTTGCTGCATATCTTCCTTTTTCTAATTTTGTATGACATCAAATGCTGCAGGTCTAGCTTTTTTCTTTAACAATATGGACTCTAAATACTCTATTCGGGAAATCTCAAAGCTACCATTGATTGGCCACTGAAGTTCGGAAGCATGTCTAGTTTGTCTGTGCCAAATATCATTAAATACTATACTACCAATGCCATACTTACAGTACATAGTACATGCCGGCGACCCCTCCTGTGGTGCCGGATGGCCAAATTCCAAAGATTGTCTGTCTCTGATGAATAACGCCCTGAAACAGGCAGACAATTTCCCAGGCATATCAGATTACTGGTGTTACCTGGCACCGATTGCGCGAGCGAGAACAATACTACAACCAAATATCAGGATACTTAGGAATCGGGGCACGGCTCACCTGATCAAAGGACTAAGGGAGGTCCGATCGGATTACAAAGGACAAGAAAGGACCCTCAAGGGTTGTGATTTCGGCAAAACTGCCCACCTCGATATATAGACCCTCGTCAAGATGCTGTCTTGGACCGCGTCCTCACCATCTAGGGATCGGATTGTGCAGTACTGTTGAGGTATCGCCTCTCATCCAAAAAAGGGGCCCCCTTTCTTCACCGTCCGATAGCCGCGTCAACCCTTCAATGAGGCGGCATCAATCTTGAGGGTCCCTATTCGGGCGCCATCTGAAAGAACAAGGAAATATGGAGGCTGAGTACCACAAAGGAAATACACCAATCAAGGGCTAAAAGACTCACACATCTTTTATTACTGTATGGTTCACAAAGCAACACAGATAGCTATCTGGCTCCCAACACCCCGCAATGTGTACCAGCCAGACAGAGAGAGGTGAGAGAGTGCTGGACGTCTAAACGTTCGTACTTTTATACAACTTTGGATAATATTGTCCAGCCCATCTTCACGTTAATAATTCGTGGTCTAGAGTTCGTGCCTTGTTCTCATACTTATTATACAATGCTATGCAAAGGATTACATAAGTTTGCATTTCCATGGAGGCACACTGGTGATGTATGTACTCGGATCCGGTGGTAAGCCCTGTGTAATATCTCTTTACAATTCTATTCGGCCTATGTATAAGCCTGAGGTTTGTTCTACATTGTCCCAATGTGTATACAAGAACAGTTCATATGCAGCACAAGGTCTCATTGCCTAGTCTAAACAGTCAGCTCTCGGATAGCCTAAACATTAACAGAACTCAAAGGTTGGGAGGCTCGGTTGCAAGCCAAAAACATAGTCCACCATTTTAGAACACAGAACACACAAATAGAAATCAAAATGGTGGATGAGTCTTAAAATGGCGGGGAAGTTAACCTAAAATTGAAACTTTGCAACACGGTTTTCCATGTAGCACGACTAAGCTTAGGCCAATATAAATATTAAGGAGGTACTATATGATTACCGTTTAACAGGACTACTGTTTGAGGTTTTAATAGGACAAAGGCAGATAGGAATTCATGGAATGATGCACACAATACACGGACAAACTTGGTTTTTAGGTGCAAGGAGACTAATTATTGGAGGCAACACTTTAATGACTATAATTAAAAAAGAAAGATACCATGGACAAGGTGGTTTATTTTTAATTTTAACCAATTTACACTGTGAATTTCAATGGGGAATTAATTGATTTACTAAAAAATATGCTAAGGATTTACACAGACACCGAGAGGTTTACCAAAGGGAATATGCAAACATACACAGGCTAAATACAATTTCTTCTATGGAAGGTAACTGAATTACACAAGCAATGTGGGGTTCTCAATGGGGTTTTCAATGGGTTTTCAATGGTACAAAAAGAAAGGGCTTATGTAATTCAGGGCTGGGGATATTTGATACTTACAAAGCAAGCCTTGGTTTTGGATTCTGGAAAGCCAGCTGGATCTCAGGACACTCTGGACAGCTAAGCAAGGGGTCTGGTCACTGCACTCTCAAAGATGGTATGGTTCAGCTGCCTACTCTCTGTCCTCCTTCTCCTGTCTCCCCAGATGTTTGTGTGTCCTCTGACTTAGTACAGTCCCCCTTATATAGCCCAAATTACATCATTCACTTTACAGTCTAGGGGGAGTACTCTATAATTAACCCCACCCCTCGGATAGGACAGTTTACCATTCCTCTCTCCGCCCCCTGACATGATTGGTTCAAGGGAAGAGAGCCCCATCTGTCTATTTACATTTATTACCCTTCTTTGTTCTCTTGGCCACTTTTTGACAAAACCCAGTTATGTCTCATAACTTCATATTTCTACTAGCCCCTGACATATGCATTAATATGCATTTTGAGTGGGTCATAGGGAATTAGGTAAGCCGATTGCCAACTCTGTACGAGGTAGCATGGCCCTTTGGCACCTTTTTGTCATTTTCATAAAATGTATAACAGTTATGACTCTGAAAATGACCAAGCATGTTCCTAATATCACCTTCCATTTTTCCATCAAATCTCATAATTGGCACATCTTCCGAGCAGCCAGAAACTAGTCTTAACTGGCCATTTCAGTTCCCAAAGTCCTAGGAAAATGCACTTTAACTCTTAAAAACCACCTGGAAATTACATAAAAACGTAGCATAAAACAAAATTATTTCTCATTCTAATTGCTACAAAAATGCGTAAAAATGGAATCAGTCCTTTAATGTCAATTGGGAAGATCTGTCCCCCTCTGTGGGAGAGGTGCGTTATACCACACAGCCGGTGACAAGAGATTTTTACTACCCCCTTTGAATTTGTCAGTTGGTTCTTGGTAGTGGGTGCAGGAGGAACTCACACCTCCCACTCAAGTTTTTAGCCACACTTGCTTTCCTTGAAATCCCTGAGCCCCTGCCTTCAAGTGTGGCAGAGCAGGGAATTATAATGCCCTCAGTACATCACATGTCATTGCAGGCTGATTCACTAGTAGGTGCGACTTCCATTGGGAAGCAGGGCTTTCAACTGAGAAGTTTCCTGCCTGAGCCCAAAAACAGTTTTTTCTGGTATTATGAGGCTCTTCCAAGCTGATTGAAGTCTTGTGGGTGGAAACATAATGCACATTTGCGTAGTTAACTCCCACCACAGCATATTTTCCTGCCATTCCTGTGCGAGCCGAGCTATCCTTTCACAGTGGCTTTTTAAAGTCATTTTTCTTTTTCACAAGTGTGCAAGCCATTTTTTTTCGTTTGCAGTGTTTCAAGGGCTGCTGTTCAAATGAAATGGAAAGCAAAAGCTGTGCCTGGTTGTAATGTTGAAATCCTTGCCCCTCATGTGATTAAAGGTAAAACAAGGCAGTTTCTGGATGTAGTGCATAACTTTTTGTCATTCAGATGAAACACAAGCAACGCAAGGCTGTTTTTTGTGATACAGTGCATAACTTCATGTCATTCAGGTGAAATAAAACAACGCAGGACCAATTTTGGGTTACAGAGTCCAATGCTTGCCACTCATGTGACAGG
Organism: Ambystoma mexicanum; assembly: GCF_040938575.1. Taxonomy (NCBI): domain Eukaryota; kingdom Metazoa; phylum Chordata; class Amphibia; order Caudata; family Ambystomatidae; genus Ambystoma; species Ambystoma mexicanum. The sequence continues at coordinate 353,149,229 of NC_090926.1, forward strand.
GAAAGCAAAGCACAGCCGTTTTTGGTGACAGGGTTTAAATGCGAAGTTTCTGGTGGAGGGGATTTCTGTTTAGGGTTTTAAATGCACCCCACAATATGTGGGGCTGCTGCACCTCAGTACTAGGAAGGTCTAGTCAAGTTATTATGGGAAAGAATAGGAATGCTGGGTAAGGAAAAGAAAGGTGCAGTAAGGAGAGTTTTGTTTTATGAATTTTGCAGAGACAGCCAGGAACCAAAAATGGCTCAAAATGAGTTCCTGCAGCCCTTGATAGGCTGAGTTCTATTATCTTTTTCTTAATATACTCCCATTGAATGAGCTCATACTAGCATGTGAAAGTATTTACCTATTTGAGGTAGGTTGCATGATGGTCCGCCATTCCAGTCCTCACCCACCCAGTGTAATTCCACATTGGGCTAACATGTTCACATAACATTGGCTAGAATTAGTGTGAGAGTGACACTAGAGATGGTGCAACTTCATAAAAGTCCAGGAAAGACTTTATAATTCTGTGTATCTCCCCAAACCCTGAATTCCGAGGGGGCCAAACGTGATGTCCGAGTGGAGGCTGAGGGAAGGAGGGATGAATGATTCTGTATCGCAGAGTGAGAGGTGATCTGAAACCTATCTGGGAGATGGGAACATGGCAAAAGAATGAAGAGAATGTCAACAGCAGGACAAGACATTTTATTATTGGTTTTTAATAACACGCTTAATACCAAAGAGGTTTTTAAGTGCAGACCCGGGATTCAAACCTGTGTTGCTCAATACAAGTGCGTTGCCACTGAGTTATACTACCCGTGCCTTTGTTGAGATATGGTGTGTAGGAGTTGGAGTGGATGCAGGGTGCACTATGTGGCTGATAAAGCTATAGAGGTTGCATCTCATTGAGATATTGGCGTCGCATAAGGGCTTAGCCAACTCACAGTTTACTGCCACTCAGCAGGACCAATACATAAAATGGCCCAGCTGGTGAAAAGGACCATATAGCGAAATGCCCGAAAGCAGCAGTGAGGACAAAAGTCAAGTGTGCATGGTGTAGGTCAAATACAGAGCACATTCCTGAAAAATTAATGCTCGATTGTGTAAAGCAGACAACTCAATGAAATTGAAGAAATGTAAATAAAAGACAAACTAATTAAGCAATAGGCCTCGAGCAGGGGGGCATTAAGACTTAATGAAGGCCCCCGGGCATTACCTGAAGTAATAAATAAATATGTATTCAATAATTGTGGATCCATTAAGGTGGATGATGTGAGAATATCTAGATTACCTGAAGTGGTAATGCCCCCCTGTGAGGGGCCTATTGCTATTAGTACCCTGGCCTATAAGACCGGGGTACTAAAAGTATTTTTTTTCTCTTCTGAACTGCCGAAAATGGCCACTGGGGAAGGGAAAACAATGTCTGTTTATCCTTTCCATGGCGTCCATTGAAAAAAATAGAAAAAGTAAACAAAAAAATGGCTGCCAAGGAAAGGACAGAAGGGACTACCTGTATTCCCTTCTTCCTTTCAATGACAGCCTGTGGCAGATTGGGAGCGGGAGCGCTGGGGACAGAAGTGTTCCAGCATGTCCACTCCCGAAATGGACTTCAACTAAGGTAATTGGGGATGGGGGGCAGGGAGGGAATTCTGTGGATGGTGGAGAAGGGAGGAAGAGGGGAAGTGGGACACCACTTACCTCATTCCCTTGTGGGGGAAGATTGTGGCCTCCAGCTGTGAGGCTGCTCAGAGGGGGGATTACTGCTGGTAATGCCCCCGTTCCAAGACTCCACATTGGCTGAGAGGCTGCCACACCCTTTTCCCCCGCTGGGTACTAATGAACATTAACATATAACGTGCACTAATGAGAGCGACTGAAGACCATCCTACCTGATAGTTCTACGTTTTTTTCTTCCTCCACTACACCAGCTGCTCCAGGTTGACAGCAAAAAGTTGTGATTCACTTGCATAACCTCCATGATCCTGGCATCACCATCTTCACCCTCTCACAGGCTGCTCCGAAACAGACTCAGTGGGCCTCATCAAGAGGTTGGCGCTAAAAATCAGCCCGTACCTACATGCCCTTAATAACATGTCCGGCTTGGCACCAACCCGCAAATAGCGGGCGATCAAGAGTGCGCGAGCACGCGCACCCTTGCATGCTGGTAATGGCCGTACCGGCATGCCGGTAACGACCCTCAAATCCCCAGATAGTGGGATCGATGAATACGCACAGAACGCCTCTTCCCTCGGCAACCCCTAAATAGCGGTACCGGTATTAACATAGTGCTAATAATGGGCCCGTCAAAACCGGATCCGGAAGTAACGTCATCACGCCGGAACGGGAAATGCCATGGCGGCCATCTTCAAAAACACAATCCATTGCCATCCTCCACATACAGGACCTTCAACACCACAACACCTAGGCCACCACGGACAACATGTCGAAGGCCGACCGGAAAGGCACGGCCCGCCTGCGCAAACCACAGTTCACGGACGATGAGCTGAACATGTGTCATAATTCCTGCCCCTCATGTCCCCAGCCCTCCAAGATATCAAGCTGGAGCCAGGCCACGATCACCTACATGGCCCTCAAGGGCCTCTCCATCCCTCCAAAGACCCACTTGGAGTCAGACTTGGCGCTTGTGGCACCAGACTCACTCACTCCCATAGGATAACATTGGGGATTGGACTTGTAGTGCATTGATGGGGACAAGATGGATGCCCCAAGGTATAGTGGAGAAGTGAGTGCACACCCAAATAGAGGAGATGTTTGAAAATATTATTTTGAAAACCACAAGGAGTGGTGTCGATACTTTTATGAGGTGCAGAGGAGGAAAAGAGGGTTTTGGCACAAAAACCCTATAGCAAATAAGAGCAAAGGAAGAGGACCCAAAGTTTGAGTCCTCCCGTCCCCTGCACACTCTTGGACTACGCAACAAAGGCGTAGATTCTTAAGAATATAGTTAGCAATATTCGTTCTTAAGCACTCTTTAGAGAATAGATTCTACAAAATTTATAATATCGAACAGAAGAACAATGGTTTCTACATTTTAGGTGTACAGGGATGAAGTGACCACCTATTTATTTATACATAAACAAATGTAGTAAAGACAGGAGAAATCGCATAACAACATTATAATGTCAACATAATCGAATGTTGATGGAAATTCCACTCTCAATGGCTTGACGCGTTTCGAGGTGATACCTCTTCTTCAGAAGCCTCTGTGGATCTACTGTCTAATCAAAATACATTCAGGGAAAGAAATCAACAGAAAGTATACTTGTAAGTTCGTCAACCAAATAAACAACAAGTAGCATTACTTCATTTAAATTAAATATCTACATGTTATGTGTTAAACAGTGCAAACATTCAATTTAGTTTGACCATAAAACTATCTGGCCATGTTTTTTAAAAATTCAAAACACTGTCTAGTATAATCCCGTGCACCTCTCATGGTGATCCAACCAATTATAGTATCATTAGTAATCTAAAAATGGAAGCTATAATGGTGGCTTCTAAATTTCAATTCAACAAATGAAACATATTCGATTTCAAGGGCATATTCAACCAGTGTAGATTTACTGTTAAGCATGGTAAATACAAACAACACATAAAAGAAAGGTTTTTTTTACAAAGAGGATACTATACATAAAGGAAGTACTGACCTATTAAGGTTTAATGTTGTAGCAGAAAAGCCATCTATGGCGAAAAATAAGTCGAAGTGGACATGCTTGCAGTGCCAAGACTTCGATTTAGGTGTTTTCTTGGTGCAGAAAAGTACTTCAATACTTCCGGTAATCTCTGTGGATAGCAATGTTAATGTATGGGTCACTGTGTGTGACTCAATATCTATTCACAAGTACAATAATGCGTTTGTTAGTAAAGAAATGACCATATACCTGCTATAATTAGTGCGACAGAGCACGCGGGTATGTTGCGACAGGGTTCAATGTCCAGCGGATGTGCAGGATTTCTCTGTGTTGCATCTAACGTAGCAGAAAGAACGGGTGCAGATAGATCCGGGAACTCGTAAGTGCGAATGCTTTCTGTGGAGGACAGTGTGGTGCTAGTGAGTATTCAAGATCATATGGATCATTGATCACACGGTCATAAACGTGTATAGTATTTTATACATAGCGCGTACCTGTACAGCTTCTAAGTACTTCTAGTTGTACTTCTCTCTGCTCGTTGTTTGCACGGTGCCCATGGAAACAAGGGACCGTGTTCAAACAGCCTAGTATTTGGCGGGCTAAGTTCTGGGGGTAGAGATCAACAACGGACTAACCCGATGTTTGAGGAATGTGGCGGCCATCTTAAGCTATGTAAAAAGACCCTGTTAGTAAAGGTGGTTTACATGTGTAAAATTCTGCAAGTCATCTTCTGACAACATAATCAAAATTCTATTAAGAGTAGCATAAGTTTAAACAATACGATGATAACAGTAACGGTCGAAAGACAAAGTTATTTTACCCAGCATTTTCTACACGTGGTACTATTCATGCGTATGGTACTTCTGTATCGTTCGAGTGTATTCAAACATCACAATATGTCCATTTACATCCCTTTATCTAATTAGCTGGACAATCTGATACATGGTACCAGATGTCCTCACATTCTTGGTTATGCAAACTGTTTACTCGTTCAATATTACAAGTGGCGAATGTACATTGCTGTATATTCCATCTTATACTACAAATAACAATGCTAAGTCCTAGCATGCAATAATGTATAAAAATATGTATACTATGTAGCGTAGCTTGAAGACTATTCTTCAATGGCTATGACCACTTGATTAGTGCTGCTGATCTATCAAATGTCTAGTTATTTCAATAGGGTGCCCTTGTGATCTTAATTATCCCATTCATTAGGCAGTCAGTTGTGGGGACGTTGCTGTCTTCCCATATTCAAAAGCATAATGAATTATTGGTGCATGGTTTCTACAGGACAGAAAGTTCTAAAAATTAAAAAGTATCTAAATGAAGCAGTTCAAGGATGTATCCTCGTTGAGACCCCTTGGGTATTTGGTGTCTAGAAGGTATATCCAATATTTTTCTCTTTGTGCCAATAGTCTTGTGTAGTTGCCACCTCGTTGTGGTTTGCTTACAACTTCAACGACCTGGAATCTTAATTGACTGATGTTATGTTTTGCTTCCATAAAATGTCTGGCTACTGGTGATTTCTGGTTTTGGCACCAAATGGTGGACTTGTGCTCTGATATTCGTTCTTTCAAAGACCTTGTAGTCTGTCCAATGTATAATTTACCACAAGGGCATTTCAGAGCGTATATGACGCCTGCTGTTATACAGGTGGCGAAGCTTCTGATCTTTATCTTTTTGCCTGTTGATGGGTGAGAGATGGTATTACCCTTAATTACATTGTTGCAATTGGTACAATTAAGACATGGAAAAGTGCCCATTTTTTTAGTCTGTAAAAGCATCTGTTTATCCTTATTTGGTCTTTCAGCTTTCACGAGTCTGTCCCTAAGGTTGCGGCCCCTTCTAAACGCCATCATTGGTACTCTTGGGAAGACTTCTTTCAGGTGTTCATCACTTTGTAGTAAAGACCAATGCTTTCTTATAGATTTGCCAATCTGGAAACTTTGACGTGAATATTTGGAAATATACATCAATGGAGTAGAATTAGTTCTGGACTTAGGTGCTAACAGGTCTTTCTGTGTTAAATGGTTCGATCTGTCGTTGGCTTCTTGTAAAATGTCATGAGGATATCCTCATTTCTCAAATCGCTCAATTAGTTGAGTGCATTCAATGTCAAGACCAGCTGGGTCTGATATGATTCTTTTTAGTCTCAATATCTGACTGTAAGGGAGACTTTTTAGCATGGGTTTCGGGTGAAAGCTGGTAAAGTGTAGAAGATTGTTGGTATCTGTGGGTTTGTGATAGATGGTAGTCACTACCTTTCCTTCATAGATCTTCAAGCTGACATCTAAAAAGTGGAGGTCTGGTTCTCCAACGTCCATCGTGAATTTGATTTTTGGGTGTACTGTATTCATGTGGAGTAAAAACTCGTCCAATTCAGTTCTTGTGCCGCACCAGATTCCAAATATATCGTCTATGAATCGTTTCCACAGTATGATCTTACATGACCATATTTGGTTATCTAAGACATGTTCTGTTTCAAATCTATACATAAATGAGTTTGCATAGACAGGTGCCATAGCAGAGCCCATGGATGTGCCGGATATTTGATTGTAAAAGGTCTTTTGGAATCGAAAGTAGCTATTATGTAAGATGAGTTTAAGTAGTTCAATGATGAACTCTGGATTACCTCGTATTCGTTGCCAGCACAATTGGGGAGATGGCTGCATCGGCACATCATAGTGAGGGAGCTGACCCGGACAATGAGGGCGATGCAGGACTTGTCCACTCAGAGTCTGTAGTTCACACACCAAGCCCGCAGCCCACACCACAGGACACACCTCGGCGGCACTCATCCGACCAGGGCAGCCATGGAGAGTGGTCTCCGGCAATGCACAGCCCAATGATTCATGCGGTGCCACCACATCACCCACCAACCACAACCCACACTGCCATACGGGACCTTGAGGGACGTCTGTCCAGGATGGAGGCCCGGCAGGAGGCGATGCAAGGCTATGTGCAGCAGTACCTTGCTGAAGGGGAGACAACACGCCGTATCATCCAGGGCAGCACTGCGGCAGTTATCCAGGCCATCAACTCAAGTGCACAGCAAGTGCGCGATGGCTTCAATGCCTTGGGTCAGATCCTCATCAGGATTGCTGACAGCATGGAGCAATGGAAAACCCTGCCTCTGGGCTCACAACCATCTGGCTCTTCCGCATCAACCACGCCAGCGAGTTCAAGGCAGACCAGCCCTGTGCGCTTGTCCCTCCAGAGTTCGCGGTGCTCAGAGATCCAACCCCCACCTTCGAAGGGGGCTCCACAGTAGCAGGGCCACCCTGCAGAATCTCTTTGGGTATACATCCAGACACATGTCGTGCCATAGTTGACTTTGGGCGTTAGGGGGTGGGTGGAGTTTGGTGGTGGGTGTAGTGTGTAGTACTGGGGTGTTTGGGGGCGTGGGAGTAGGGTGGGGGGGTGGAGGGGTGGTGGGGACTTGGATTGTTGAATCATGTTGTACAAAATATCTCACGAATACACCTGTTGTGTAGCAAACATCACATGAGTGGACATTGCTGATTTGTTGTTTGTCAATTTATTGCTTCATGGTGAATTGTGCACATATGCCCACACACCCAGTGCCCACAGTTCCCAACACATGGCACCCTCTGCATCAAAGTACATCAGAATGATTGGTCTATGACCATTTGCCGCACTGCGCAACCTTCACGTGTTTCGCGTCCTGGCCTATGTCCTACATCTACTCCTTCCTCTCCTTCTACTTCACCAGGTGGTGGCAGCTCCACATCAGGTGGCAGGGGTATTTTCCGCCGGATGCACATGTTATGCAGCATTGCACATGCCGTGATGATCTTGCCCACCTTCTCAGGGCCGTATATGAGTGCCCCTCCCGACCTACTGATGCAGCGAAACCGTGCCTTCAAAAGGCCAAACGTCTGCTCAATGACCACACGCGTACGTGTATGTGCATGATTGAAGTCCTCCTTGTGCCTGTTCTGCGGGTTCCTGACAGGGGTAAGTAGCCACGCCTTCAGAGGATATCCAGCATCACCTACATGGGAGCAGAAGGAGGTATGTGTGAGGATGACGCTCAGTTGACAAGTGTGCTTAGCCTGTACATCATTCAAGTTCATATGCACAATCTCGTCAATGGCAGCCACATCCACATGACTGTCAGCCCTGTACAGTGCATGCCAATCCATGGAGGGAGCCTTGGGTGACATACACGACCTAGGGTCCTAGGCTTTTAAACCACCAGGCCACCCAATGTATATCTTGGCTAGGGGCATTTTGTATGCAAATGTGAGGGCTGTGTGTTGGTGGATGTCTCAAGAAACTTCCATTCCCCCAATCCATCTCCTCCCATGGCCCAGAGGGCAGACTCACCCAATAGCCAGCCACTTCGTACAATGTCGTCTTCCATGTAGCGGGGTAGTGAGGAGTTCCGCAGCACCATGGCATCATGCGTGGATCCTGGGTATCTGGCACAGCAATGTGTTATTATATGGCTGGCATCACACACCATCTGCACATTGATGGAATGGTATAGCTTCCGATTGCGGTACACCGCCTCCACGGCATGTGGGACTACCAACTCTACATGGGTGCAGTTGGGGGCACCAATTACTTTGGGAATGCCTGCTAGTGCATGAAATGCTATTTGTGGTGTCCTTAGTAGGGATATGTAGGCACTTGCGTGCTTCAGTAGTGCATCCAGCACTTGGTTTAATACAACAGAGAAGCATGATTGGGACATGCCATGCATTTGGCCCACTGTGTGTTGGTAAGTGCCTGTGGCCAGGAAGTGGAGCACAGATGCCACCTTCAGCAAAGGGGGGATGGCTGTGCGGATGTTGATCAGGCTGACCAAGTCATCCTGTATTAATTCCACTACGTTGGTGATGATGTCTCTGTCCAGCCGGTACATGGTGTGGATCTGTGCTGGGGTTAAGTCAAATGGATTGGCCCTTATATGTGGAATTGTTGGCTGTCTGCGGGGAGCAACTACCTGCACTGATGGGATTTGCTGGGCATGTCTCACCCTCCTTTTCCTCCTGCGTCTCCTCTGTGTTTCCTGTTGTATTGCCTGCTCAAGGAGTAGCAGTGCAGCCATGTCCTCCAGGCCCAGTATGGCAAGTACAAGTGGTAGCATTTTGGCTTGGAAGGAGGTGTGGTGTGTGGGTGTGCTTCTTTTGTGCTGACCCTGACTCCATTGCCTCCACTTGTGCTGATTGTGTGCACCTGTGGCACTTGGTTACACAGCAGTTTGCTGCTTGCGGGTGGACCGCGATGCAGGTATTGCTGGCATCATGGTGGCCCTTATTACCGGCATCTCGATGCCAGTATGTACTTGTCCGTGCGACTCGTGGTGTCCCCTTCTTTGTGGGATGCTGGTATTAAGGCCTCCCCATCTGCGCGTGTGCCCGCATGCCGGTACGGTGGTGCACGGCCACTGCGGATTCTTGACGATGCCGGTAGCACCGGCATCTAGGGTCATGATACACTGGTCCGGTAATGGATGCCGGTATTGCCTTACCAGTACCGGTCTTACCGGAGCGCCAACCTCGTGATGAGGGCCAGTGTCCTAATATATCACATCAAACCAACACACCAGCTCACACTGTCCCGAAGGCTTCCACTCCCGCCGCCTCTGCCCAACAAGTCTAGGCCATCATGACTTCAATGCCATACCCTCACTCTCTACTGTTCCTGTTTGCAGAAAATCCCTGACTCCCCCACCCCCAACACCAGCTATCACTCCTGTAACATGATGTGCCAGCCCCAGCTCTCCTGGTGACATACTCATGCACAAACAAAATTAACTCATACCTTGCTCTGGTACCATCCTCTGAGAAACACCACCACTCTGAGACTCCACGGCATGCAAGATTTCTTCCCTATCAAAAACTCATCATGCATGCAGAAACCCTGTAACCCAGGCAACTCTCCATCCATGCAAGACTGTGCCAGAGACCCTCCTGGAGCCCCGGAACACTACTCCAACTAAACTTGCTTCCGTTTGGGCGCTGGTAGCTTAGCGGCCCTGAACAAACTTCTCAAAGGAGTCATCAGCCTTCCATAATCACGGGCATGCTGTGTCTCCCAAAGTAGTGTACCAGAGATGCCTAGCATTAGTTCCAAAGATCCCTTTTTCCATGCCAGGACCCAAAGTACCAGGCACATAACTGCGTGGTGTTCCTCTGGTGAGCCTTTCCAACTAGCACCAGTGTCTGATGTGATCCATACCCCAGCACATACCCTGACCCGCAAAAATACATGCCAGCTCCCACCATTACACGATGGGTTCAGCACCTGAAAAATACACCACTGCATATCAAAAGCCTACAGCCACCCCTGTCCCCAGTGTTTTGTCCCAATGGTCTCTCTAGGTCCTTGGCCATAGGCCAAGGGAACACCGGAAGACACTCACTGCCCGCCACAAGGAAGTTCCAAATCAGTGTCTCAGCAACCAAAGGAGTTCAGAGACCACTCACCAGCCTCTATTCTCCATTTGCAGTCCCTCTCCATTCAATCCAGTCTGCTCTCTGTAGCCCCGCACTAATTGCTCCCCCACATGCTGCACCCGCTGAATCTAACCCCCCCCAACTACAAGTATAGCTCCCGCAAGTAGATGTCAAAATCTCCAGTAACGCGGAAGTAGTCCCTTCTGAGAATGCACCTGATACGGGCTGTTCATTTTCCCTTATAACATTCTACACACTGTGCCATCCAGAGAACCTCTGGTAAGTGATTCTAGGCCTGCAAGCCTTCCGTCTACTTATCAACGCATGGCCAATGCCAACAGAGCATCACACAGCTGAAATAACACTCAGACACTAAAACAACTGACATGTGTTGCCATGTTTACCCAAAGGGAATAAGAATGTGGATGAAACTAGGCATGGACCGGCTCACATATATAAGGCAGTAGTCAAAAGCAATAGAAAAAATAAATATGCATTCAATATTTGTGGATCAATTAATGTGGATGGTGTGAGTATATTTAAATTCATATAGGATTTTCTTGCCTAGGCCAGGTAGCATACTATAGCTGAGACCTATATGGGGGGCCATCTTGAATTACTGTGTGCCTGTGTATTCCTCACCACCTGTTGATCCTGTATAGCTTTGAAGGTGGGTGAAAGGATTTAGAGGAGGAAGAGGGTTCGCTCATTTAACATATTTTTTTAAATATTTAATGTATGGGGGATATATGAAGCAGTTGGTTGGATGTAGAAGAATACATAAAAAAGAGAGTTTTTTTAGTTTGTAAAAATAATAATTTAATGTAAAGTAATTGGCCTCTGACAATCTAATAAACTGAAATACAGTGAAATCACTCTGTCAGACTGGACAATTTTTAAAGAAACAATAAAAACCTCTGGGAAATAATTATGGTTATGTTGCCATTCTGAATGTAAAGACACATAAAAAACAGACAAAATAGTTGGATAAGTGATAAGTGATGCTTCAACCTCTCATGTTTGTTGGATTTATGCCTGACCCAAGATGGCCGAAGGCATCTGAGTTGTGATATAATACTGTGTTGCCCAAAAAAGAAGTAATTCAGTCTAATGTAAATTGATCTCACATACTGCCCTTTGACCAATAATGTTGGCCTCACAGTGCATGGCTCTGTACAAAGGGAGGGCAGGGTGTGTTAGCTGGATAGCTGGAAGGCAGATGCGGAAACTGGTGCGGTGGATGGATGCAGGTGGGACGTACTCATTACCCCTTGGCCGATACGAACATCTCTATGTTGTTTGTGGTTGAGACGGACTGACACAGGTTAGCTGTTATCGACAGCCCCCGGGTTGTGGAGTGCAGAATTTACAGAAAGGTTGTTGCGAGAAGATGGATAGAGTCTGAATCTGTTGAGGATTCTGGACGTGGCTGGTCGTCTGAGGGGGTGAAGATAGTGATCTATTTGTTGTGAAAAGTGTAGAAGGGGAAACGGCATTAATTCTCCATATATACAGTAGGACCCTAGGAAGCAGAATCATGGAAAAAAGATGGATATGATATGTAGATAATAGAGCCCTAGATGCTCTCGTAAGCTCTGAATACGTGACATATTAATTTTGTGTCATCAGGGAGAGATGGTCCGTTGAAGCGGGTAATGCAGCTTCCCGAGCAACCAAACTATTTATTTATGATTACCTTCCTGCACTAATTAAAAGGGGGAAAAGGATGGGAAGTACTTCAAAAGGTGAAAAGGGAATGGGAAAGTCGAAACGGGGGAAGGTGTGAAAGAGATCAACTCTGCATAATCTGGATACAGTCTACTACCTAGACACATGTGATGATGAAAAGAAGAAGGGGAAAGTCTTTGGTGTTAGAACACATATCAAGAAGTAACAAGAAAGACAAATGTGTCCCAATAAAGGTTAGTTGACTTGGGATAGGAAGGCTGGTGTCAAAAGGGGAAGATCCGAAGTTGTTGGAAATGTGGAAAGAATGTTTCGGATGAAAAGAATACCTACCCAGGTGAGAAAAGGAGCCAGGTCCTTAGCAAGTGTTATCTTATATTTTAATGCGGTAACGATAAAGTTAAGGTTCAATAAAAACGGTAATATGGTAGTATTTGCATGTATTTTTACTGTTGTGTAAAATTGTTGATGTTGTCTATGAATTGAAAATGTTATGGGTGTAAATGTTTGCATCTGAAACCATTGTGTCTCCAGAGAGAGGAATAAAGAGGACCTGGCAGGCCTTATAACCTGCACTACAAAACCCTCAAGGCAGCAGAAACCCCCAACAGGAAGTGATAAACATTTCCGATCAATTATCATCTCTCCATGATAAATCCATTAGCCCAGCCATTGCCCTTTGAGACCAAACCCAAGACTAACACTCGGTCTCTGGAAAATCAAGGCAACTCCCTCCCTACTGACCCACTAGCCCTTCCCAGAGCATCCTCCATGCAGGTGTGAGTCAAGCCAAACTAAAGCATGGCAAACAAACCATTATCGAAAATTGCACACCAGTACCACTCCCTCTTCCCCACCCACATGGAATTCCACTGTGCAAAGAGTGAGAACATGCTTACCCCTCTCTGGAAAAGAACAAAAAACGATGAAAGACTAACACTGGCAACGAAGCAACTCCTAGAAAACCTAAATTAAACTCCTTACTGATAGGACTGTAGCCTGCTAGAGACATTGTTGATCAAAACATGTGGGATAACACCCTTTCACAAGGGTTCCTACCACGCAGGGGCATTGCTAGCGGGTCCTGGGGGAAGGGGGCTGTAGCCCTGGGTCTTTTGGTTGTAGCCCCGGATAGAAGCTCAGGGGATGCAACCAAAAGCTAGCTAGTCCCGACAGACCCGACATTAGCGTAGCCCCATATCATTTCCAGACCTAGGAACACCACTGCTGCCACGTACCCAAAAACAAGATTGTGTGCTCCGATTCACTGTGACATTAAAATGTGTTACTCTCAAATCTACTCCCTACTCCCGAGCGGAAAGAAAGGTACCTGCTTCACTAGAGGTGAGGGAGTTAATGGGGATAAGGTTCGATTAAAACTGCCATAAAATAAAGCTTGTACAGTTAAGATTTTAGGAAGTAGTTTGTATTAATGTAATATAGGCTGTAAATGAAGTGCCAATGACCATACTCTATTAGAATCCGACTTTGACTTGGATCAGAATGACTCAACGAGTAGCTACTGTGTAAAGAAAATAACCAAAGTCCTGCTAAGGTGACCATGGGGGTCCCACATACTGATGCCCCAAAACCCTAACGACACACTTAGAAAAACACCACCAACTCAGCGTCTCCCTCTTCACCACAAATCCATCCACAGAAGGTCTCTGCAACGAATAACCACTCCATGCACCCGCTGCGGCACTGCAAGCCAAAACCAAGCAAACAGTTTTCACCCAGGGACCACAGACACATTTCTGTGAGCCAACACCCAGCCCAAAATTGTTGAAATCAAAGCCGCAAGCAAATGAGCAATGTGGCCCGCCTCCAACAAGCCACTCAGTGCATCGTGGCCTGCCAGGAAAACAATCAACGTGCATATCCAAAACATGTATAAAACAGAAGCCAGCTAGAACATTTTTCATGTCTCACATGAACAATAGCCTGATTGAATTAGATGGCAAAGAAAAAATACTGATAAAAGTGGATATTCGTACCTCCACCGCAAAGCCTCTCCAGGAGTAAACCTCTCTGTCAGCCATCTTGCAATGTAAAGACATATACATTATAGAGTAGACTATTCATTCCACAAAGGAAAGCAGAATGTTCAAACTGCTTAAACCCTTGCCTGCTGAAACAGGTGAGAGAGAATACAATCTGCTTTATTTCACAGAGGTCTAAAATATGAAGTATAGGAAACGCTTACATGAGTTGGATGTCCTTCCTCGTATGGAGTCTCTCACATAGGGCCTCATTACGACCCAGGCGGTAAGTTACCGCCTGGGCCGTGACTTTACCACCATGGCGTAAACTACGTTTACGCCATGGTGGTTGGCGGACTTACCGCCCCATTCCGACCTTGGCGGGGCGGTAAGTCCCCAATCCCCATTTACCCTTCCCCATTCCAATTTTTGCCCCATAGGGCATAATGGGAGTGGGGAAGGCGTTAATTACGCCACCGTAAATTACGGTGGCGTAATTAACTCCATGGTCCCTTAGCGCCATGGATTTTAACACCTGCTAAAAGCAGGTGTTAAATCCGCCATGGCGCTAAGGGACCTCGTACTCAGGCGGTAAGGGTCGGCGCTGTTTACGCTGCCGTAAACCCCTTACCGCCTGGGTCGTAATGAGGCCCATAGACTTTTGACTTTAGGAGATAAGGAAGTAAAGATATAAATGAAGAAACACTCGAACGTGTTAGGTCATCAGGTGCTTCCTTCAAAGAAACCCGATTCTGGGGGTCATGTTGTTGATCTCTTGGATTGTTGAAAATGGCCTAAAAGTGGTGGTAGACTTTTACTGCCATTTTTGCCGATCCATGGAATTTTCAGCAAATTGTCAGGCAGAGTTGGAGAACAGGAGAGATGTTACATGGTGCCCTGCTGTTCCTGCTCCACATGACACATGTGGCGGCATTACTGCCAGCATGTATTTTCATGCCTCGATAATGCAATGAATCCCTGTGAAATCCGCCTGATTTTCCCACGTGGTAGAGACAGGTGGATTCCATGGGCAATCCATTGCTAATGCCTCTTGCAGTCGGTAATTGTGGGAGTTGCTTATACTTTTGCACAAACGTAGTGGGCGTGTAATTTGTAAAGGCTAGTCTTTGATTTAGTCTTTAGTGTTTCCTATATGTGTGAGAGTTAAAAACTGCACAAAAGGGCCCTTTTATAATTTAGGTTTTAAATTAAAATGACCCTGCCCTGTCCCTTTCACCCAACTCTCTTTTTGCCAATGAACTAATGTGAATTCAATTTGTCATTTGTTCTTGGAAGAGGGGAGAGGAGACACCACAGAGAGACAGTTTGGGCTATGTTTGCATAGTGAAGACAGTGGACATCTGATTAACTCGTTAGGTTGCTGCCCCATAAGGGCTACAAGGTTTCCAGTGGAAATTAGTATAGATATTTATTCAATGAAAAAACGTGGTTAAAGGGACGGTATGGTTACAAGTAAAACCGAAAAACCTCAGAGTTTCGCCAGTTATGGTAAGCTAAGCAAACATAACTTGCACCACCACCTTGCACTGTTAAGACTAACACCCAGGACATCAAAGATGACATCACAAATGCCATTGATTACATCACCACCACCAGATGGAGGACCTACACAACACAAAAAGCACAGTACTTCCAAAGACAATGAAGAGGACCAAGAAGATGAGATGGAGGAAGTGCCTACCTCTAGCACGCAGAGAAAACCATGGATGTGGCAGTTCTATACCACTGTTGGGAATGTACCAAAGGCTAAAGCTACTACGTACTCAGTCCCGGACTACCTAGACAGTACTCCTTCATGACCACATCCAGGCATTGCCACACCAAATCCAACCACTGCAATGCTCTCAGAAAGTTTGTTCCTTTCTTAGCAAGTCTTCCTCCACCTCATCTTCCTCAACCAATACTGTAACCACACTGCCTACGTCTGTGGCACACAAAATCCCACCAGCTACCTTGCAAGCAAAAGAGGCTGTTGACCCATATCTTTCGAAGGCAACTGTCCTCTATATTTACTGCAACAAACCACTCTGCAAGGGGGAGCAATTTCAAAGTACCTTTGAAGCTGTAATCAAGGAGTATGAGAAACACTGCCCCCTACCTTAGAAGTAACACATGCGCAGCATCTTCCCCTGTCCACCTGCCCCTCCATATTAGTGCCTGGTGCATCTTCCCTCATTTCCCTCCCTACCTTACATTCTAACTTATCCTGCAAAAAAAAAAGAAAAGCAAAAAACAACAAAAGAAAGGTTCCTTTAGGAACCACCTTTCAGAGTTAAAAAATAGAACAAAAGAAAATGTATAGACTCCATCTAGTTTACGTTTCTCAGTAAAGTACATAGGCTCAGTAAGATTTTCCAACATTTTCATTAGCATTTTGTGTTATTCTAATGGGAATAATGTGGCGCTCATCGCCCGTTCCAAGGAATGGAATGGGGGATAACAGCCGGCAGCAAAAGTTATCGGTGCAAGCGAAGCGACGGCAGAAAACGAGGGCTCTGGACCATTATCCCCCATTACAGCCCATGCAAAGGGGATGAAGGCCATTAGCACCCTGGGTTCCCAAAGTGGTAACCCGAGGTGCAAAAGAAAATATATTTTCTTCCTATAACAGGTTGCGCGTGGCATCCCGCTGTAGGAAGGAAAATCCTTTTCCCAGATGGCCACCATGGAAAGGGAAGGCGGGGCTCCATACAGAGACCCGCTTCCCTTTCCATAGCAGCCTGCAGAAGTTGAAGAGAGAACCCTATGACCATATTACCACAAGCACATTTTTTTTCCCTTTCAAACCTATCCCATTTTCGAATAACTTTACCACATAGCCGGTCCCTGGTGGATTTGGACACTTTAACCCCATTGGTCGTCCCTCATGGTCATGACCAGTAGCCAGATTGTCTGGATCATGACCTTATGCCATGACCTGGACAATCTTGCCACCGCCCATGGCCACAGGGTATACCCCAGTCACCAAAGATATATCACTATTTTTTGTACCTACATTATGACACTTGTCAAAAAATAAAACATGGGCACATTTGCAAAACTATGCTTTAAGGTCCTTGCCAATGCTCCTTACACAAGTTTTCTGGAAATCCGCCCATGTTTTATTTTTTCAAAAGTGTCAAAATGTATGTACATGCAATAGTCATATAACTTAGCCCACACTTGACAAAATTCATTCAGACTTTGCACAAACATTCAAGGATGTGTTTATAATCTTTCTGAAAACCGTTGTCCACATTCGTCAAATGGATAAAGCCATCTAAAAATGTTGAGACCCCTCTCTAATTTAGCCCCCTCTTGACAAAATCCCACCAAACGTTGCAAACACATTGATATCTAGATCTAAAATCTTTTTGCAAGCTTTTGTGCAGATTTGTCTAGTGGCAGCACATGTATATAAGCCTTTACAATATTTTGGGATCCCCCTCTAAATTTGTTCCCTCTTGACAAGACAGCACCACACTTTCCCAAACCATTCAGAGTCAGGTGTAGAACAAAATCCCCAAATTTCAAGCAGTTTCATTTAGTAGCGCCAAAGTTATAAGCCATTCAGAAACTGTTTTTCACCAACCCTGTAATGCAGAAATAGGCATATATGTCCCCGAATATATGAAGTGTTTGCGAACATCACAGGACTGTACCCGAACATCCGGACTGTTCGCGGACTTCGAGGATGAAAAACACCTGTGGTTTGGTTTCTTATGGCCATACCCCATCCCATCCTCATCACTCCTCACTTCCCCAGAGATTGTTTGATAAGTGCAATGTTGTGTTTTTTAATATGTTTTTACCGCAATGTTCGCGGACAATGGCAGCTGTTCGCGAATCCAACTTGGAGGGCGTTTCCAAAAATCTGATGCACTTCACGCTTTTCATCATCCAATCAGTGGGCATCCGATGTCTGCGGACATAAGGTCGCCTCTTGGGCCAATTGGATGCCCATCAGCGGACTGAACAGGGAAGGGAGTCTGTGGACCGAACCCAGGAATCACTATTTTTTTAACCTACTTTTAGATTGTTTTTTTAAAAAAACTACTGGATGGATGTAAATTTACAAATCTTCACCAAATTTACAAAAGCACACTTTTTGGGACCAAGCCACCACTCCTGACGCAAATATGGTGAAAATCTGTCCAGCGGTTGGAGCTGTATGCACAAGAAAATCTTCTTTTCCATTGCATCTATGGGAAAAACGACACATTTTGGGACCCCCGATAACCTCCCCTTGTGGAAACCTCACCAAACTTCGCAGGATCATTCTGACAGGGCCACATACCTTGTTTGCAAAGTTTCATGAGGATTCATTCAGGGAGGTCGAAGTCATAAGCCGCCCAAAAAGTGCCCTTTCTATGGGTTGAGCAATTTAACCATAACTACAGGGCTGCTGCCGCAGGCCCTATAATATTTAATACAAAAACGTTGTTAAAGGGATGTTATGGTTACAAATAAATTTAAAAAAAATGAAATTCGACAGTTATGGTAATCTAAGCAACTAGTACACGCGCAACTGCATGCACTGCTAACACTAACACCCAGAAAATGAAGGATGACATCACAAATGTCATTGATCACATCACTGATGACATCACATATCTGGGAGATTTGTTTTTGTTCACTGGCATATGTAGGCTAGGCAGTTTTGTTTACTGACAGTGAAAATATAAAAATGTAAAAGGTGGTATATATGTAGACATTAACCTATTTGTATGTTGTTAAACTACTTTCGTTAGGGTTTGGTTTCAGCTCATGCCTTACATATATTTAGCAATAAGCAGGCTTGCACACAAAATTCACTTGTATGCATAATGATGAACTTTAATATTATTGACTTTTCATGGTGATGTTTCTTTTTTGCTTACTTTATTTTCCTTGTATGTGCCTCTAACTTTACATTGTGCATATTTATATGTATTGTTTGTACTAACCCAATCAAGTAGTATGTCTTGATTATTACTTTTTATTCCATGCTCAACGTTACTAACAACTCTACTGAAGTAGCATTCATTATTTTAGTAGCTAAAATTGCCAAATTAAACATACTGTACTTCTGTGGTGCATGCTGCAGCCATTACCGGTTGTGTATTTAGTATTCGGTTCCTGTAGTAACAACACTGCAATATAACATTTTGTTTACATGAGTACATTATTTAATGCATCAATTACTTAATAATAGGTGTCCTAACCACCCCGGACATTTTCCTACTAACATTGTTGTAAACACAACCCCTTGTACAAACGTTGCATTATAATTAATTTAATATGTGATGCCATCAGTGACGTTATCTTTCATGTTCTGGGTGTTAGTGTTAGCAGTGCAAGCTGGTGGCGCAAGTTGTGGTTGCTTAGCTTACCACAACTGGTGAATTTCTGGGATTTTTCGGTTTTACTTGTAACCATAACATCCCTTTAACAAAACACTGAAGCTGTGGTCGTAGTTCCAAGTACTGAAAGAGTGGTGGTATATCTGGTTGTAAGTGGATGCTACATTTTAGTAGTACAAATCAAGCAGAATACTGTGAGGCAAAGGTGAATGTTCTCATAGGGAATCAAGTGGAAGTGAAGTTGTTGAGTGGAAGCGGTAGCACTAAGAAGTCATCCTGACAAATACACCATTGTGAATTTTAAAGTTGTAACCAAGGGAAGACTAACTGTTAACCAAAAACTGAGTATCACTGATAGTGTGAACATTGCATCATTCTTTCTGAACTGTGGCAAGTCTTCCTGAGGAAGTGACAAATCACTGTGGTTGGGATTAGCATTGGTGCTATTTGGTGGAAGTTGAAAGTGGATATTTCACCAAGGAGACGAGACTTGCTATCTTTGGAACTTCGGTTAACAATCCTTACTTTGACTCTGAAACATCAAGAACTGATGTATAACATAACTTTCTGTGGTTGAACATTAACACAGTTGACCTTGCATCCTATGGAAGGGAATTACCCATATACAAAAAAGGACGCCTGGTTAGGCCCTGATATGCCCATGGGGGTACATTCTGACCAGAAGAAGATTGTGCAGTCCAAAGATGGAGCCCGGATGTTGCTGGAGGGTTTTGATTCATTTAAGATGTATTTATTTTATGAAGAGGTGAGCAAATGCGCTTACACAATTTCTTGTTATTTTATGTTAATTCCCTTTAAAGTGCTAGGGGCCCGTAGGCATTCAAGTGGTTGAATACCAAGCGTATAGAGCGAGGGAGTTACTGCAGCGAGCTGCAGTTAGTTAGGCATTGAGGTAGCCATTGTATGGTTGAGTACATCATATGAGCAACAAACATTTCTGTGACTGCAGAGGCTCCTGCACTGCAGGCTCCTGGTACAATGGTCCAAATTTAAGATGGCAGATTTTCTTCTGACATTTATTTAAATGAATCTTACTCTTGGTGTCTTGCAATTATCTACAGGGGACTGAACATGCGCTTCCGAAATGACAGTTTATGCAGCTGAGAAGGGCTATGATTCAGGAGGCAGTCTTTCAACATTGAGGGTAGGAGGTTTTTGCACATTTGACGCAGATGGGCTATCCTTTTATTCTATTTGGGAAAAGAATCGCTAAAGGAAAATGATATTGAAAGAGATTTCCAGATGAATGCTAATTTAAAATGTGGAGGAGAAAGATCACCCTGGTTCCACCATGCATGACTCCTTATAGTAGATATGTGTTGGTGAAAGCAAGCAGTTTAGTATCAGGACTGAAGTACAATGTGTAAGTACACAAATCAGGGGGTTTACCCTTTTTATAATGCACTAAACATTTTATTATTTTTTTATTCATTGTGCATTTGTAAGGCACATATACATCAAGTAACTAGGACTTGTGAGCATTCAGAACGTGCAAGTGCAGAGAGAGAAAGGGGTGAGGGGGTAAGGGCTAGAAGTAACAAGCAGGGAAGTTCTAGGGAGTACGTTGCAAACAACTGTTAAGTGACTGGCATTGATCACTTGGTAAGAGTGGTGAACTGCCAATAAATAGAGCGGGCCTGTAATATCACAGGCCAGTGGGCACCGAGATATGTGTTGGGAGTGAGCGGAGGCTGAAGGCAATTGGGTGTGGGAGGCCAGGGCCCAGGTGGACACATAAGGGCCCTGGTCACCAATCTCAGCGACTGTGAGGTTTTATCAAAGGAGACAGGGGGGGGGGGGAGGAGGTGAAAAGGAAAATCTTGAGGAGCTTCCGGAATTTGAGGAGATCCGGCTCAAGATGAAGAGGGAGGGGGAAGCTGTTCCATAGGAGGGAGTTAGCCCAGGAAAGAGATTGACCGCCAGCTTTCTGTTTAGTGAAGCACTTGACATGCATGGTTGGTGCTGGAGGAACATATAGATCTGGATGGAGTGTATTTAGTGAGATCCAGTTGTAGATATCGTGGTCCCCGGCCCCAGACAGCCTTATGGATGATGCAGAGGGATTTGAATTTGATCCTTGCAGCAACCGGGAGCCAGTGGAGAGTTTTTAGGGCTGGAGAGATGCAGTTCCTGAGCTTGAGGCCAAGGATAAATCTTGCATCCCTATTCTGGATTAGCTAGAGGGGACGTAGAGAGGGAGTGGTTAGACTAAGGAATAGGCCGTTGCAGTAATCAAGCCTGGAGAGTACCAGAGCTCTGTAGACATTGAGCTTCTGGGTAAAGGTGAGGAAAGGAAGGATTCCTTTGAGGAGGTGAAGTTGATAATGGGCCTTCCTGGCAAGTTCCTGGATGTGAGCGAGGAAGGAAAGAGAGGAGTCAAACATGACTCCAAGGTTTTTGGCTTCAGATGAAGGAGAGGGGGGAGAACCCATAGAGGGTGGCCACATTGAGGGGAAGAAAGAGGGATCCCGAGGCTCAATGGGAAGGATCTCAGTCTTGCTGGCATTGAGGCAGAGATCTTTGGAGGCACACCATGACTGGATGGCAGATAGGCAGTCAGAAATTATGAAGAAAGTAAGGAGAGGGTCAGAGGGACGTTTGAAGAAGAGTTGTGTGTCATCTACATAACACTGGAAGTAAGGGGAGCAGGTGGAAATGAGGTGGGCCAGTGGAACAAGATAGATGTTAAAGAGCCAGGGAGATAGAGGTGGGAGAGGAGAAATAGCCTAGGATAACCTGGGAGGGACGGTCATTGAGGAAGGATGTCAGCCAGCCGAGTGCCCGCTGCAAGATACCTAGGGTATTGTGGAGCCATTATATGAGGATGGAGTGGTTGACCATGTCAAAGGTAGAGGAGAGATCAAGTAGAATGAGAATGGCAGGAGAGTTAGAATCAAGAGATGCAAGCAGTTCTTCATGGTGTTCAGGAGAGCAGTTTCTGTGCCTCTGGATGCTTGGAATCCAGATTGATGGTAGGCAACCAACAAGCTGAGTATGCTGGTTCAGTTAGGGGGAGACCAGCTTCACCAAGAGTTTCCCAAAGAAGGGGGTGATAGAGATGGAGCGGTAGTTAGCCGGACAAGACGGGTCTGCAGAGGGTTTTTTCAGAAGGGGGCGCAAAAAGAGGGCTTGAAGGAGGAGGGGAAAGACCCAGTAGCAAAAACGTGATTGCAGAAATCAGCAAGTGCGGGGGCAAGAGAGCCAATATTATCCTTAATAGTTCTGGAAGAACAGGGGGAGACCTGTTTGGAGGAGACCTTCATAGAGCGGATGATTCTAGTGACCTCGTTAGATGTGATAGGAGAGAAGGAGGAACGAAAGGCAGAGGGGGATGGGATGCCATAGATGGCAGGAGGGTGGAGGAAGGGGAAGGAGACAGAGAAGAAAGGGTGCTCAGCATGTGCTGAGTTTTTGCAGTTCAGTGTGTTCCCAGTGCATTGCAGAGGGCCTGGGAGAGAAGAGGTGAGGTGGAGACTGCGGATGGGTTGCTTGCAGATTTTGAAGAGTTCAGCCGTGTTGTTGGATGCACCAGAGATGCAAGTCTGGATGTGGGGCCTTCTCTTGGAGCGAATGGAGAGTCGGTAATGGAGCCGGCAACAGGCCAGTTTGTCAGAAGGTGAGCCTGAGGTCTGCCACTTCCGTTTCGCAGCTCTGCACTTACGTTTCATAGCTGCAAGTTCAG
Organism: Ambystoma mexicanum; assembly: GCF_040938575.1. Taxonomy (NCBI): domain Eukaryota; kingdom Metazoa; phylum Chordata; class Amphibia; order Caudata; family Ambystomatidae; genus Ambystoma; species Ambystoma mexicanum. The sequence continues at coordinate 353,172,005 of NC_090926.1, forward strand.
AGTCATATCAGGTATTGGAGGCATGTTTCATGCGGATCCCCATGACTGGGGCAAGAATGTCAAGAGTGTTAGTGATGGCAAGATGGAGGTTGCTGGGAGCAGAGTCAGAGGTAGAGTCTGCAGTGGGGGAAAGGGGGGTGAAGGTAGATGCAAAGGCAGCAGCTGACACTCTTTTAATTGGATGGATGTTCGTGAATGTTGTTGGCAGGGCTGGGCGGGAGGTGGTGCAGTCAGATGGTAGAGATGGCCCAGGTGAGAGGAGAGAATGGTCTGACCAGGATAGTGGGGTGGTGAGTGGGGAGGAGAGCAAGACTTCAGTGTGGATGATGGCATCAAGAGTGTGTCCAGCCAAGTGGGTAGGACCAGAGGGGAGAATGGAGAGGGAGTGTGATGTGCAGAGGTTACGGAAGAGAGTGGATGACGTGATTGAGTAGTCAAGGTGGATGTTGAAGTTACCCAGGAAAAGGAGTTTAGAGGTGGAGGAGAGGGGAGAGGAGGAGAAATCAGCCCATTCAGAAAGGAACAGGGTGGTAGAGCCAGGTGGCCTATAGATAGTGGCAATAGTCAGGGAGGAAGTGGGAGAGATGACTAGTTTGCAAACCATGCTCTCGAAGGAGGAGTAAGGCTTGGTGGGTATTAGGGAAGAGGGCACCCACTCATCGAAGATCAGGGCAACCCCATTGCCAGCGTGGTTATGGTGCGGAATGGTGATGATTTTATAGCCATCAGGGAGAAGTGAGTCAAAAGCAGTGAGCTGGTATTGAACCACGTCTTGGTTAGAGCAAGGATATCCCTAACGTGGCCCTTGACCATGTAGCACTCAGAAACCCAAGCACTTCATCTGTGGCTCACCCATGAGTCCGGACTCCCCAGCACTTACTCCCTCTGCCCTTTTCCTTGCTGCACTTGCACGTTCTGAATACTCCCAAGGCATAGTAGGTTTGTCCTTCCTCCTTTTCCCTCCACTGCTCTTCTGCTCTTATTAATGTGTTATGTAATGTATTTCACTCCCTTGTCCCCCACTGCCCCTCTTTCTCTATGGGCGTTTTGAAACAGTATTTTACTTGCTGCATAAGAGTCTAACAAGCAAATAATAAATTAAATAAATAAATATTGAGGTCAAGGTCTTCAAGGAGGAGGCAGGTGTTGGCAGAGTGTCTGATATTTGATAGCAGAGTGAACAAGATGCAAGAGGTCACTTCCTTTGAAGGTTTTCCGAGGAAGGGTACAGGGGTGTGGTCACCAGTCGGAGAAAGGAGGACAGAGAGAGTGAAATAAGGAGTAGAAGGTGTGGGAAGAAACTTGATGAGGGACAGCAAGTGCTGGCAAAGAGGAGGAGGCTGGGTTGAGTACCCTGAGCCAAGATGGTGCCATAGTGATAGACATTAATGATACACCTGGATGATGAGAAGCCCGCCAAGAGTACTTCCCATCTAGTGCCACCATTAATGGGTGAAGATGTGAGAGGAGAAAGAGTAAAAATAAGATGAACAGTCTATGGATCTGGGGAGGGGACAGAAAAGAGGATATCAGTAAAAATCTGTCTGGATATTGCGCTGACATAAGTGTCTGCTATAGGTAAGCCAGGGTTAGTGGTCAGGATTTCTTCGTGAGAGAGGGGGGATAGGTGATAGTATAGCAGTTAGAAAAGATAGAGGAGATGGTGAGTGCCATAGGGGCAGCGGAGGATAGGAGGAAGATAGATGGACTGAACTTCACAGTATTAGCACAAACTCACCAGGCTGCCTAGTAGCCAAGGGAAGCAAGAATGCAGATGTAATGGGGGCACTTTAGTACCATAAATGGGGGGCGGAGATGTTGTTAAAAAAACACACAAGGATTCAAATTACACCAGAAGCACAGAATGCAATGCAAAATGGGGTGCAGAGATGTTAGAAAACACACTAGCATTTGAATTACACCAGAAGCAGAGAATTCAATGCAAAATGGGGTGCAGAGATGTTAAAAAACACACCAGGATTCGAATTACACCAGGAGCACAGAATCCGATGCAAAATGGGGTGCAGAGATGTTAAAAAACACTCCAGAATTCGATTTACACAAGAGGTACAGAGATGTTAAATAAACACAATTCGAATTTGCACAAAAGGCACAGAAATTCAGGAACGTCATTTGAGGTCACCAGGGGTCACACCTGCGACCCCTGAGGTCTCCCTTGCTACCCCTGTGGTCTCCCTTGCTAACCCTAAAGAATTTTTTTTTAAAGGAACTTTTTTAATTAAACTGAGGCTCCTGGGCTGTGCCCAGCAGCATGTGGCAATTTCTCTGTGGAGTGGCTGGTTTTCAGATAGCTATAGCTGGTAAAATAGCCCAGTGGGTTGAGTGCTCGCTGCTGCAATGTGTGTGTGATCTGCAGGTTCGACTCCCGGCAAGGGCAACTCAGCCTTTCATCCTGCTGAGGATGATAAATTAGTACCAACACAGGTTGGGTGATATTGTATGTATATTTGTTCTATATGAAGCACTTAAGCGTAAGTGCTACATAATAACACATCATTATTATTTGGCCCTGGATGTCTGCTTGCATTCAAAGTAATTTGGTAATATGGGCCTATACGCGCTGATATTAATGATACATATGGTGATTCATTCTTGTATAAAAGCATATCACTTTACAGTGATATCATAACCATATTTTTCGAAGTGTACTTAGAAACAATGCTATGTGATGCCACTTCCTGTTTTGTCAAGAAGTGAAAGGTTGTGTTCCATCGCTTCCTGTGATGCCACTTTGGGGTGGGGTCAAATGACATCACTTTCTGTGATGTCATCACAGGTCAAGGTTAGTGTGATGTCCCTTCCGCTACTCCTGGCATTTTGGTGAAATGACGTCCCTGCAGAAATGCAATGAAAAGAAGGATTAAGTAAGGCAAGGAAGGCAGAATGGCATAGGCACACCTTGGTTCACAGCTGTTTAGGTTAGTGGAACAAGCGACACCAATGTATTGTATTATATTTTTGAACTTATAGAGCGCATATCCACAAGGGAACCGGGCAAAGAAGATTGCATCTGGGCACAGATGTTAGAACAGCACAGAAACAGAAAGCCAGCTTGTCAACTATATTTAGATGAAAAGATGAGTTTTCAGTTTTTTTCTGAAATCCAACAAGGACTTAGTGTTACAAAGTTCGTGGGGCAGAGCATTCCATGCTCTTGGCCCTGCATAAGAGAAACGTTTGTTGCCCCATGTCGCAGAGTTCGAATGGGGAACCACCAAGAGCTTTTGTTATGACGACCGCAAACAGAGTTCTGGATGATAGGCTGAGATTTTGGACACCAAATATCTACTGGCAGTCCCTTCAATACACCTAAAGACCAAACAGAGGGTCTTAAACAACACCCTCTGTTGAGCCATGATTCACCGGTGAGCTTTAGGGGTGCACAATGTTCCAGGGGCCCAAGTTTGTGGGGCAACAGGATGCATGCCTAATGGCTGTTCCATGAGGTTCTGCAGGGGTGCAGGGAGGAGGGAGCCCTCTGAACACTTTGGACAGGCACAGACAGAGGGCCTTAGTAGTGGGCCTTCATCTGGGGGCTGGTTAAGCCTGCCGGTTCCCTGATTGGCTGATCAAGTCCTAGGCTGCCATTCGCAGGGAGGGGCACTGCATAGATGGAAATCGTGTCGGCCATGTTGGAATGAAGGCCACACGATGTAGTGCTGCAGCCCCACCAGGCCTCGAAAATGGTTAAGGGCACAAGATAAGACCAAGATGCACAGCCCAGCCACAAAGCCAACAGGCCTTGCTCAGGTCAATTTGGGTCAATTTGCAAGTTTTGTTTTATAAAAATGCACGATCGTCGAGTTACTGCCCAACACATTATTTTAAACCCATCAGGGCCTACATGTACTGCTGCAATGTCGTGGGCTGCAGTGTGGAGCACTGGTGAGGCCTCCAGGCCACAAGATATGCAGGGATGCCTCCAGCACCTTCCCTTGGTGCGAGCAAAGTAGGTTCTTAAGGTTCATTAAATAACTAATGTTCTTAAGGTTCACAGCCTGCAGCATTTGCAATCCAGGAAAAGAATTCCAGTGGTGACAAATCACCCTTATGCTCTTGGGAAAAAGAAGTTAAAGTAATGCCCTTTCACTTACAGTCACTTGGTTGCATACAACGTTCGCCTCACAAAGGTTCAACTTGCCCAGCAAAGAGTATCATCAAAATGGCCACCAGACCTTTTGTAATCTTCAGTTCAACATGTGGACTTGACAGTGGAAACAGCCTGAAAGAGTTTAGAAAAAATGGAAGGACGGAAACCCTAAAACCAAACCAGGCGAGTAGAAAGTGGGACGCAATGTACATATCAAGGGGAGGCCATAAAAGGGAGTCAGAAACAGAAGCAGGTGTTGTGATGCAGTGGACCATCAGCAGGAATGAGAAGCAGCGTCAGATCAATGGGCTGTAAGAGGAGAAGCTGCTCTTGTGGAAACAGTAACATTGTATCAGTTGTGTGAGACAAAGCAAAAAGGCTGGTTTAGTCCCTGAAGAACGCCTGCCTGAGAAAGCCAATGAGCTGGTTAACTCTCTAAAGGAAGATTGAATGACAAAGCCAACCAACTGTGATAGCCTCTAGAAACATTTGCTTGATAAAGCCAAGTGGGTGCTCAGAGTATTTAATGGACATATTAGAAACATGCCTAGGAGGCTGGTAAGAGCTTTTAAATAGCTATCGTGAGTGACCAATGTAAAGAGGCAGTGAGTGTCTGGAATGGACAGTTGTATGATGAAACCAAGGGGTCAGAGCCTCTGAGAGGCAGTTCTGTGACACAAGCCAGAGGTCGGTGAAAGCCTCTAAGGGACACTTGGATGATCAAAGCCACCCGGGGTCCTCAACCATGGATCTCCCTAGACATCTAACTGCTGAACACAACCTTGCAACCCTGTGTCGCTGCTGATGCCGCTGCATTAAAATAGATCAATCACTCACCTCACCACCTACAAATACTCTCATCTGACCTTCCCAACCGCTCTTGACACAAATAAATCCATCTATTATGCTAATCCCATCACCTCTCTGTGCTCACAACTGTCAAAACAGCTCCATGTCCCCCTCAAGCTCTGCAGATGACTTTGCCTCCTATCTTCATCTAAAATCACTAAATGTGTGGCACCTGTCCACCCTTCTATCTCTCTAACCCCTCTCTCCATCTCTCCTCTTCCCATTCACCCACACTCTCATCTCTTTCTCACTTCTCCCCAACATACTCTACTGAACCTCTATCCATCTGATGCTCATTCAATTCCTCCTGTACGCCAATTGACCCCTTTATGTCACAGATTATTAGGGAACTTGCACCCATCACCTCTGTTCCTTTCTCCACCCTGTTTAACCTCTCTCTCAACTGACATCTTCCTTGCATGCTACAAAACACTTACAGTTTTATCTCATTAAGAAACCCTGTGCCACCCCAACAGACCCTCATTCTAAGCATCTGTTTCTCTCCTAGCTCACCACTCAAGAATCCTCAAGAGAGTTGTCTTCAAAAGGATGGTAAGCTATCACAAGGCCCACTCATTCAGTGACCACCTTCAATCTGGATTTCCAGACTAAACCATTCCAAATTTGTAAACACTTCGCCCTTTCTCCTGAACCTTTCTGCAGCCTTCCTCCATCATTCAACCTCTTTCTATCCTTGACTTCAAAGACACCACACAAGACTGAGCGTCCTCTTATCTCTCAGAACACACCTTCTCCAGCTCAGGGAACTTCAGCACCTGCTCCCTGACACCCCTGGCTTGAGTATACGAAAGGGTTAGGCCCATTCCTCTTCCCGCTCCTGTCTCAGTAAACTCACTTCCTCTTTTGGTTTTAACGAACGATCACAACCATTTTTGCTGAAAATAGTGAAATCTTCTTTTTCTTTCTTTCACTCCTGTAACCTACAAAAGCATAACCAACTGCCTAACCACCAACCATCACTGGATGTCCCTTTGGTACCTCATGCCCAATTCCTCAAAGACGGAAGATATATTTGCCCTATACTCTAATACCAACCCTAGTCTCCATCTTCCTACCTTTTTCTCTGGGTCCCGCTCACCTATGGCTTGCAACCTTTTGGTTTTCTTCCCTGAAGCTCTTCCAGTTCATAATGGCCTCTGCCACCACAGCCAGAATGAACGTCCTAAACATTAGGAATATCCACCCTCATCTCACACACCACTCAACCAAAACCTTAATCTCCACTCTAGTGCGCAGTAAACTGGACTAGTGCATGAGCCTAGTTCTTGGTGTTCTCCTGTACTCCTTTGCTCCCATTAACAAAGTTCTCAACTTTGTGATGCACATTCTCATCAACCTACATAGATCCTCCCACGTCTTCTCAAACCGTCAACAAGCTGGATGGCTCTCTATGCAAAAGTGCTCTCTACAAGTTCCTGCTTCTCGTCTTTAAATCCATAAATTGGGCCTCATTACAAGTTTTCTGGTCTGGAAACAAGAGGGCCGATAAGCTCACCGACACCCTTGTTTCCAGCATCTACCTGCCGTGGCGGCTGTGCCCGAAAGGTCTGACCATGCTGGATGCAGTCGCCACAGTAGGCAGACACTTCACGGAAGTGCCGGCACCATTAACAACGGTGCCTGTGCTTCCCAGTCCCCACTCCCATAGAGTCCTATTGGACTCTATGGGAATGGGGACTTATATTTTACCCGCGCCTGACTTACCGGGCCGCCGGACTTGTAATCTCCCGGTAGCACCAGGAAGTGAGGCGCTGGTAACATTTTGCGAGTCCAGCGGCAACCCGCCGGTAGCACGGGCAGGGTTACCACTGGACTCGTAATGAGGCCCATTGTCTTACCCCCATTAGTTTTCTGACTGCATCTTACTCTCCTCTCTCCCTTGGACGCTACACTCCACGTCTCTTTGTAACCTACCTGTTCCCCACCTGTATTATGCCGCACCATGCTTCCGCTCTGAGACTCTACTTGTTGCACTCCATTGGAATGCTCTGCCCCACCCCCCAAAGCTACTCCATTGTGAAAACCTCTAAACAAGGCTCAAGCTGCACCTGACTGTGAAGGAAGCAGCCCTTCTTATCCACGCACTTTACTATCCCAACTGACTACCCAACGCACTTCACTTATTGTAGGCTATCAGGAATATTGTATGGAAATTGTTACTATGTAAATACTGGCCACAGTCTCTTTATGACTTGAATATCTATGTTTTGTCATACTGCCCGTACCATTGATTTACCTCACTTCACTGTACCTCTCCTTAAATTGGTCCAGGCCATTCAATATTCGCTTTTTGCAAAGGCACCTGACCCAAGGACTGCCTCAGCCCACGTTTTTTGTTTACTCTGTAAGTCATTCCTGTTTGAAATGACTCCACTGACCCACCATGAGTACAAATACATATAAAAACCGTGTATACAACTTACAAAAAGAATTGCATATTGGTAAAGAGGCAATGGAAGAGGTCTATGGGTTCTATGTCTATAAATTGCCCAGACGAGGTTGCACCGCAAAAGAGCATTTTCATTGTAAATCCGGGGTAGGAACTGCACAGCTACATGATCTACTCCCATAGAAGATTTCAATATGCTGAGGGAACCTCTCGTCAGAGATATTTTCAGATGATGGTGTCTTTTAGAACCGAATTCTGGCATAACGTCTGCTGTTAAAATACATGAAGACCCTCAGTTATATATGACAGTAAATCAATCACTAACACACATTTTGAATCTAGGGGACTAAAGGCCTTGGTTAGTTGTTAGATCAAAATGGTATTTCATTGTTGGTGATCAAAGGGTATTGTCACCAACATTGTGACAATAATTCCACCTAATGATTACACAGGGGCTTCATGTTCCAAAGTCATCATCATACACATCTCCTCCCTCCAGGTTAATTAGAATGAATGCAAGTGGTTGCACTCGACTTAATATGTGCCATCACTGGAGGTTGCGGTTGACATTTCAGCTTTCAAATTGCCTCATAGAGAAGCAAATATCAACACCACTATATGTAGCCTTTTATTGGGAATGAAACCAAGATGGTATGACAATGTTAATGGGAAAGGCAGTACATTTCTTCTACGCATGATTTAATGCACACCTATGAGATGCTGCCGCTTTGGACAAAGCAGGGACATGGCCGAAGGCCCACTTGCATCACCCCTGCAGTGAGGGCCACCTTTCTATGTTGCAGAAGCGCAGCATTATCCTCTGTGAGGTACAATTGCTCCATTCTTGTAGTAAGGGACACTTTTCTGATTTTTAGTGGTCATGACATGTCCCGTACTTGGGTATACTTGTATCGGTTCCATGTAATTTCCACGAAATAAATTACTTTGTGGTCATTTATTACTGAATTTTTACTTCAATTATTTTTTATTTAGGGGGGATTTCTGTTCCAAGCCCCTTTCCCTCTACACTACCACCATACCCCAAATGCCTCCCCAAAACCCTTTTACCCTTTAACCCACAAAAATATACATACATTTAATAATAATAATAATTTGGCACTTATATAGCGCTACGAACCCTCAGGTATTATTACCCACGGTGTGTGGTGCTCATTTATCGACCTCGGAAGGATGAAAGGCTGAGTTTGGCCCCGCCGGGATTTGAACCTGCGTTAGCAGACTCTGCACGGATGTCAAACTAGCGCTCTACTAGCTGTGCCACTTGACCGGCTTTTTGAAGATGTTCGAAGTTATTTCTGCAAAGTAAATTACCACAAAGTAAGTTACTCAGTAGAAACAACGGAAGATCCTTTTATAAGCCCTGCAGTGACGGCCACTTTTCAATGTTCTAGAGGTGGTGTCATGCATGCCCTGTGCTATTTTAAAGAAGCATATAGAGCACCCTACTGTCTGACAGGATTTTGGTACTAGTTTAAAGAGTACAGATACAGTGCAATGTAAGCCTGAGGGAAAGCCACGTCTTCTAATGTTTTCAAAAAACTAGATCAGGAGTCTGAAACCATTGGCTCCCTGGATGTTTTGGACTATGACACCCATCAGCACTTTCCATCATGGTCAATGTGAAGGATCATCAGAATTGTAGTCCAAAACATCTAGAGAGCCAGAGGTTGTAGACCTGCTCTAGATGGACAAATGCATATGTTGGAAGGGGCCATTAGGTCTGCAAATTACTCCTCTCAAAATGTGCAGTATGTGCCTTGCTCTGAATTTCTGGCACACAATACAGTTTACAATGAACTGTGCCACAGTCTTCTGCTATTGTAACAGCTAAACTCTCTCGAGTTACATGCACTGTATAGGGGAGCTGCACCAATGTTACTCTCAATAATGCTAGAGGCATAACTGGCTTTCCTGTACTATCCTGCCTTGAAATTGCCTTAATGGGGGGTATGGAACACCCTTGCTTTTTCCATAGCGCCTTTTCTTCTTGCGATGCTCGTCCTTGTACTTCAATTAACTGTACAATGGACATCATATTAAATCCTTCTTTTACCTACATGCATCGTCCTGTCACTTGCTTCAAATCTTATTTATCTCATTTTCAATGATGGTCGAAAGATAGGCGGCCTGTTTGGGCTCTGGGTCTGCGGCTTCGCTCCCCCAAGATAAGTCTGGTCTTTTTTAATGTGCTGCGCAATTAACGATGGCTATGGTTGCTGAAAGCTGAAGGCTTCAATGAGTTTGTTTAATAGCCCTGCATGTTGCACTGGAATGCCATCTGCACGGAGGAAGCCCCTCTTCTTCTAATGTGCTGAGCCTGCATGTACTTTTGACGTCACATAGGTGGAGTCAGAGTACACCATTGCTTCTTCTTCCTCAAAGCTTCATAGTGCATCAATAAGCGTGGCTAATTCTGAAGCCTTTGCTGAATAGGTTGACAGTAATTGTCTGCTCATTAATACTTCAAAGGTGCCCTCTCAGATCACCCTTACTACTGACAATCCTAAATGTCTCACCTCAGTTTTCTGGGTAATTTTAGATAAACCATCAATGAAAACCACTTCCTATCTTGCTAGGGAATTCTCTCTAACAAGGGGAATATCATTATAACACTCGGTATATGTAACACAGTTGTGCACTTCATCATGTTCTCCCACTGGTTTAGCTATATTGCTGGATTCACTGTGCTACATCTTACAATTTTGATCACAGGGTTTGAGCTAATTACCTCATACTCCGATGCTCATTGAGTGGTCAACGTGCTCTTGGGTTTATCTAGGATTGCAAACAATGCATGCTCTACAAATAAAGTTACAGAACACCCCATAGTTATACTTGAAGCCTTTTCTCTGGCAAATGCAGCAGCTGCCGAAGATTGTTCACAAGGACAGTGTCCTTTTATAACTGGGTCTAAACTCCCACTGTAATAAGCCAATGGTTTATGACCATGTCCTAATGTCGTCTTCTGTGAAAGGACTGCTGTCATGACTTCTCCATTTGAATGGGAAAATAAGTACAATTCTTCACTGTAATTTGTAATCCTGCTAATTGTGTTTTTTTATTAATTAAATCCTTTAGTCATGTCTTCTGTCCACGCTATTTTAGTTTTGACCACCTGTGCTTCTTTGAGTGCTTTTAAAAGTGGTTGAATATATGTACTGTAGTCAAAAACCCAGGCCCTGCAATAATTGCATAGACCTAAAAATGTCTGCATTTATCTCACCATTTTTGGCTGCATAGTTCTCATAATGGCTTCTGCTTTTTCAGGTGTCACTCTTTTTTCTTCATGCAAGATTATCTGTCCTATGTAAAATGCTTATTCTTGACAATACTATAATTTTTCATTGTCTACTTTGTACCCTTTCTCTGCATGGATGCTCTGATGTGGAACTATAGTGTTTGCCCTTTCCGTCTCTCTTGTGCCTGTGAATTTGAGGTATCCTTATGTCTCTTCTTTATAAAATCCCCAAAAAATCCAGTTACCCATTTATGTCCCTTATATACACCATACCATAATTACAATCCCTCCTCGATATGCTTTTACCAACTACAATGTTCTACTTAAAATTGCTACTCAGTTTGAGTCCCCCGGCATCGCCTCTCCCATAATAACCAGCTTGGCTTTCGTCCGCGAGGCATCTGCGGGGATCGAATAGGAATCTCTTCAAAGGGGGCCTGTCGACCATATGTCACTCTGTTTTGCACAACGCTCACCTCAGGAAACTCTGCGCTCATCTGGTTTATGGTGAGAGTCGTCGATTGTCTGGGAATCTAGGTCTGGGTTCTAGGTCTGGGCACTAGGCCTATTAGATCAGAACCATCCTCACTGCTACCAAATGTGTTCTAGCACTATGGAGCATCTGTGTGCAAGATGGAATTACCAAAACAAATCTCAGACCAAATAACCAGACAGACTCAAAGGAGATGATAAAATACTCCTTTATCTCAAGAAGCAAAGCAGGGCGAATAAACGCTCATCATATCAACTCATGTTGGATCAAAATATCTTTTTGATCATTTGTAGTTTATATAGTCTAGATGAGTCATCTATGACATCATCCTATGTGGCAAACTACAAAAACCTATCGAGGGGTGGGATTGGATTAGGGGATCATATCTACTCATAGAATATATGCATGTTATTCCATCATTGGTGGTCTTTTGTCTTTAAGACACACCCTGAGCTACTTCTAGTCACACAGTGTGCTGCCCTCGTCAAAGCAGAAAATGTGGAAGCAGAATTATATTTTGCAACATTGTATGTAAAAGTGCATGGCAGGCTATTTTAATTGGTTGGCAACTCAACTCTAACCTTGGACATTTGGCTTGCTAGCAGCACATACATAGAAACGAAAACCAGTTAGTCTACCCTCTCTCATCGGTAGGACTCATGCCAGTGTCTTTTGTTTGAAGGTTGACCTTGCCAGTCTGCACTGTCTCAGGACATTTGAGGGAGTGCAGGCACATCACTCTTTGCTTCAAACTAACAGGCCGATTCATGGAATTAATGTGCGCCGAAAAAACGGCGCAGGCGTGCGAAAACGTGCGATTCGCAGTGAAATAGCGAAAATCGCAGTGCAAGTGCGATTATCGCACAGAAAACATCGCACATCAATTCATGGAAGTCCGTGCACACGCAAAATGTGGGATAGGCGCTGAAAAAGTGCGCGGCGCACGCTGGCGCACGCTGGCGCACAGGTCATTGAACGCCGTGCGATAAGGCCACATCGAATTCGCACATAGCGCGGCGCACATAACAAAAGTAGGCGTAACACGGGGCGTCACACGCAGAATGGGGAACAACTCGTGAAAATGTGGGCATCACGGGGGAAGTACAGGAGGCAAGTGCGCAGAACGCCCACACGCTCGCCTACAACACGTATTCATGGAATGGAATAGGGAAAAACAGCGCACGGCCAAAGACGCGCACATGCCCATACATGTCCGCCACACGAAAGCAGACGGTAGCGTCCCTGCCCAGGAAAAAAATGTGCGCCAAAGTCCTACACGCGCGAGAAGGCCCACACGCGATCGGGCCTGGGGGAGCGTGTGCGTGTATTACAGAGGTGCGTGAGAAGTTTCACACGCGATCGGGCCTGGGGGAGCGTGTGCGTGTATTCCAGAGGTGCGCGAGAAGTTCCACACGCCATTGGCCTGGGCGTGTGTATTCCAGAGGTGCGCGAGAAGTTTCACACGCGATTGGCCTGGGCGCGTGTATTCCAGAGGTGCGCGAGAAGTTTCACACGTAATTGGCCTGTGCGCGTGTATTTCAGGGGTGCGTGAGAAGTTCCACACGCGATCGGGCCTGGGGGAGCGTGTGCGTGTATTTCAGAGGTGCGCAGGAAGTTTCACACGCGATTGGGCTGCGTGCGGGTATTCCAGGGGTGCGCGCAAAGTTTTACATGCAATCTGGCCTGGGGGAGCATGTGCGTATATTTCAGGGGTGCGCGAGAAGTTCCACACGCGATTGGCCTGGGCGCGTGTATTCCAGAAGTGCGCGAGAAGTTCCACACACGATCGGGCCTGGGGGAGCGTGTGCGTGTATTTCAGAGGTGCGCGAGAAGTTCCACACGTGATTGGCCTGTGCGCGTGTATTTCAGGGGTGCGCGAGAAGTTCCACATGCGATCGGGCCTGGGGGAGCGTGTGCGTGTATTTCAGAGGTGCGCGAGAAGTTCCACATGCGATTGGCCTGGACGCGTGTATTTCAGAGGTGCGTGAGAAATTCCACACGCGATTGGCCTGGTCGCGTGTATTTCAGGGGCTCGCGGGTGTTTTCACACGCGATCGGGCCTGGGGGAGCGGGGTACGTGTATTTCAGGGGCTCGCGGGTGTTTTTACACGCGATCGGGCCTGGTGGAGAGGGGTACGTGTATTTCAGGGGCTCGCGGGTGGTTTCACACGCGATCGGGCCTGGGGGAGCAGGGTACCACTCACCGTCTGCCTTGCATGTAGAAGAACGTGTAGCCAACACCCACCCGCTGTGAAGTGATAGCGTGTGAACCCCAACGCCTGCAAAACACACGCACCGCACCCCACGAAAAAAGCAACGCCTGTGCGCGATACGTCACAGACGCGCATATGCGCTAAGGGCCTTTGGTCCAATGGAATCGCGATTGCGTGCTGACGCGCTTACGCGCTAAGGGCCTTTCCTCGAATTACACGCTGACGTGCAGAATTTTCACGTGCCAAATCACTCCGTATCAAGCTGGCCACGCGTAAGCACACGGAAGACCACGCTCCTGCCCAAAAGGCCGAATTACTGCCCCCCAGAGCCCCGAGCAGCCTCCCACGAGCCATCTGCTGCTGCCTGCCTGCCTGCTGCCACCGTGCCCTGCCATTTGGTGCCTGCACATCAGCCATCTGCAGGGGTCCATTTGCTGTGTCCACCCCTGCTGGAACAGAAGACTCCCGACTGGGATACCATCGCTCCACAGCCCAGCCCCAGGACCCAGTTGCCCACCCACGCCTGCCTCGGGGGTCGCCATGTCGGGGCAAACACCATCCAAGACCACTGGCGACCCCCAGCCAGAGGGGCAGAGGGCCACCAGCTTCAGTCAGAAGGAAGTTGGTGTCCTGGTGGAGCTTGTCCTGGGGCATTATGATGCCCTCTTCGGATCACCACGCGCCGACAAGGAAGGACGGGACAGGATCTGGGACGACTTTGTGGTTTCCATCAACGCGGAGGGGGTGGCAACCCGCAACATCAAGCAAGTCAAGAAGTGCTGGGAGGACTTCAGGTCCAGGACCCTCATAAAGGCCCGGCGCCTCGTGGAGGGGGGCCGGGGCACCATGAGTACCATCCAGATGAGGGTCCTGGAACGCGTACGCCCAGCGCTCCATGCCCAGATCCTTGAGAGGCAGACCAGTCTGGAGTCGAGCGGTAAGTGGCCAAGCATTACTGTGTGAGACAGGGCATGTTGCAGCGTGCTGGTTGTCTGATACTTGCCTGTATGTGTGACATAGGCCATGTACGCGTGTGTGTGTGCAGGGACATCATGGTCATGCATGTGAGACCAGTAATGTGTGAAGCACACGGTTGGTGTATGTGTTTAAATGTAACATGGGGAGGCCTATGCGGAATGGACACATGAGAGCATGCCAGTCTCTGTTCCTGGACATGGGTGTGGGATGGGTGCTGATGCCATGTACATGTATGGTGTCCATGTCTGTGTTTCTGACCTGCGTGTCTGTGACTTGTGAATGCCATGGATGCATGACACATGTCTGTGACAATGTTCAGATTCACTGATGCAGCCTAGTTATCCTTGCATCCACTGTGTCTGGGGTGTACGAGTCCAGATGGATGAAAGTACGTTGAAGTGTGTGTATGTGATAGGCATGACCCATGATGCATGTGAGTCCAAAAACAACATTGTATGCCTCAAGTGTCCCTTGGACATGTTTGCTTATGTCCATAGCATGCGCCATGCCTGTTACTGCATGTGCTTTGCCTGCACTGACCCATGTGTTGTGGAGGGACATGATGGAAGTGATCTTTGACAGTGCCACTCATCTGCTATTGCTTCCTGTCTAGGGGACCATTGTACAGTACCCTGATGCTTGTGTTCTATGTCTCCCTCTACACAGCGCAAAGTGAAGAAGAAGGCGGAGACGGCGCTGTGGAGCTAAGCGGCGGGGATGCCCCCACGGCTGCAGCAGAAGGGGTGGGTGAGCCCCCACAGGGGCTTGCAACGGCGGAAGACGGTGTGGAGCCATCCAGGTTGGTGGTTTCCACAGAGGAGGAGGAAGCCGCTACTGAGCCGCACATGGGGCCTGGTGGGGGCATCCCTGCTGGTGCAAGTGGTGCAGTCCAGGGGCAGGGGCAGGAGGCAGCACAGGTCGCCGTGGAGGTGCCTGTGCATGTCACTGTCCCTGACACTGTGACTGCACCACCATGCACCTGCAGGGATGCCCCATCCCAGGCCCGTCCGCAGGTAGGGGGGATGTCCATGCCATCTGACTCCCCTTCACCTGCAGACGAGGGGTCCCCTGGCCGTATGGAGAAGGTCCTGATTGGTGTCGCGTTGCGCACGACTGTCATTCGTGATGAGGTGCGTGCTTCCCGGGGGAGCACGCACGTCATCACGAAGAGCACCGTGCCAACGTGGCCCAGTTGGGAGCGGTCATGGTCGGGGGTCTCGTACATGTGTCGGGCACTCTGGCGACCCTCTCCTCCTCTGTGGAGGCTATGCGCCAGTCGTACTTCATGCCGTCTTCCGGCCCAGATGCCACCAGGTCCCCCTGTGGACCTGCCCCGACCAATGCAGCCACCTCGGTGGGGATCCCATCCCTGCCACAGTCGGGAGTCGGAGGTCCAGCAGGGGTGGACACACCAGCAACTGGACCCCAGCAGATGGAGGATGTGACGGCATCATCGGGCAGGGCACGTGCACGACGGCGTCGGTGGTTTCCATCAGCCTGCATGCCGTTGTGCTGGCACAGGCAGTTGCGTCGGAGGCAGCAGCAGGCTCAACGTGGGAGGCATCATGGCTCAGGGCCATCAACATCAGGGGTGCAGGCATCGGCCGGAGGGCAGGAGAACCCTGGAATGGGAGTGGCTTCCGTGTGGGAGCGGTTGTGCCAGCAGATAGGTGCGGAGCGGCAGCGGGCAGAGGAGGAACGGCTCACAATGGTCAGGGCGGAGGACTCCATGCGGAGGGCGCTGGGGCGGGCTGAGTGCCTCGAGGGTCTTCGCAGGGAGTTGGAGCTGGACACTGCATTATCCCTGCGGGACCTCGGGGCCAGGGAACATGCCCGCCTCCAAGCCATTGAACAGGAGTTCGATGATGCCCTGGCCCATGACAATAACCAGTGAGCTGTCGGACTAGCCCGCTGCCCTTGTAAATAGTTATGTAGTTAGTGTTAGGTTTAGTTTGCTTTTTTATTTATTTTGGACCTTTTGGACAATGGGCCACATTTTTGTATATAGTTTTATTTTATTAGGTAGTATTTTTATGTAGGTTTCATTTCTTCAGTTGGGATCATGGACTCTGGTTTGTTTATCTGTATATAGTTGTCTGTTGGATTTTTTTTTTTTTTTGATTTACCCATGGAGCAATGGTTTTCGGTTTTGTTTTTACCTTGGATTTACTTTCTTGAACTGTGACTTTGGACACCTTTCCTTTGGATTATGATTTGTCGTTTTTCATTATTTTACGGTCATGCTGCTTTTGGTTTTTGATTCCCATTGTCATTTGTTTATTTTTTATTCCATTTATGCTGTTTTTAATACATTTTTTTCATCAAACTTCAATGTGTAGTATCATCTCATTGGTATCATGCATATCCTGATATGGGTTTTGAGATTCACTGATACCCATTGGGTGTATGTGAGGGCCATGTGTTCATTTCCAAACTTGCTATTGGGGTTCTATCATGTCATTGCCATTTCTAAGTGGGTGGATGCAGTACTCGAGTGGGTGTTTTGCATTTGGAGGCTGACCATAAGGGCCAGGGATCTAGATTGTGATGACATGTTGGCTGGGGGACATGTGTGGGGGCCTGCTGGCAGGTGCCCCGCAATGCTGGGGGGTGAGGGGTGCAGGGGGACATGAGTGGGACATGAGTGGGGGCCTGCTGGCAGGTGCCCCGCAATGCTGGGGGGTGGGGGTGCAGGGGGACATGAGTGGGACATGAGAGGGGGCCTGCTGGCAGGTGCCCCGCAATGCTGGGTGTGGGGGTGCAAGGGGACATGAGTTGGTGATCAGTAGTGCAAGGAGACATGTGCCTTTGCTGGGGGGCATGCCCATGTTGGGTGGGCTGCCTGCGGGACATGACCAGGGATGCAGGGTAGTCCCCTGTGGTGTGGGCTGCCTGCAGGGGCCTTGGAGGGTGTACAGGGGACACCTGGGAGGACCCACACTGCCAAATCACATGTAGGACTCCCCGGCACCCCTGAAATACACGTACCCTGCTGAAATTGCGTGTGAAAATTCTCGCGCACCTCTGAAATACACGCGCCCAGGCCAATCGCGTGTGGAACTTCTCATGCACCTCTGAAATACACGCGCCCAGGCCAATCGCGTGTGGAACTTCTCGCGCACCCCTGCAATACACGCACACGCTCCCCAGGCCCGATCGCGTGTGGAACTTCTCGCCCACCTCTGAAATACACGCACCCAGGCCAATCGCGTGTGGAACTTCTCGCGCACCCCTGAAATACACGCACACGCTCCCCCAGGCCCGATCGCGTGTGGAACTTCTCGTGCACCTCTGAAATACAGGTGCCCAGGCCAATCGCGTGTGGAACTTCTCGCGCACCTCTGAAATACACGCACACGCTCCCCCAGGCCCGATCGCGTGTGAAACCACCCGCGAGCCCCTGAAATACACGCGCCCAGGCCAATCGCGTGTGGAACTTCTTGCGCACCTCTGAAATACACGCGCCCAGGCCAATCGCGTGTGGAACTTCTCGCGCACCTCTGAAATACACGCGCCCAGGCCAATCGCGTGTCGAACTTCTCGCGCACCCCTGAAATACACGCACACGCTTCCCCAGGCCCGATCGCGTGTGGAACTTCTCACGCACCTCTGAAATACACGCGCCCAGGCCAATCGCTTGTGGAACTTCTCGCGCACCTCTGAAATACACGCACACGCTCCCCCAGGCCCGATCGCGTGTGAAACCACCCGCGAGCCCCTGAAATACACGCGCCCAGGCCAATCGCGTGTGGAACTTCTCGCGCACCTCTGAAATACACGCGCCCAGGCCAATCGCGTGTGGAACTTCTCGCGCACCTCTGAAATACACGCGTCCAGGCCAATCGCGTGTGGAACTTCTTGCGCACCCCTGAAATACACGCACACGCTCCCCCAGGCCCGATCGCGTGTGGAACTTCTCGCGCACCTCTGAAATACACGCGCCCAGGCCAATCGCATGTGGAACTTCTCGCGCACCCCTGAAATACACGCACACGCTCCCCCAGGCCCGATCGCGTGTGGAACTTCTCGCGCACCCCTGAAATACACGCACACGCTCCCCCAGGCCAGATCGCGTGTGAAACTTCTCGCGCACGCGTGTTCTCGACACCCGTAATACGCGTTCCACGCTTTGCGTTTGCTGTTTGCCAGTCCGGTAAACTGGTACAGGGTTGGCGCAGCCCTTCGCGATGGTTTTGCCATCTTGATGGGTTTTCCTTGCGCGAGGGGGTTCTTGGGGGCATAACTGGCGCTGCTGCAGGGTCGCTGCGCCACTCTGCGCCACGTCTGCTTTTGGAGGTGAGAATCCATGAATGCGCTGTGCGCGGAAATTGATTTTATCGCACGCGGCTGGCGCAGACATTCGCACGGGCACGCTGTGCGCCAGCCGCGTGTGACACTTTTGAGAGGAATTACATGAATCGGCCTGTAAATGTATAGACTTTGTTTGTGAGCTCTTTGGCACGTGTTACAAGACCGTGAAATTCTCCATATCGACAGTGCTTTCAATACCATTTGATTCACTTTTGCTAGGTGCAGTTGCTCCTTTTGGCCTGTAGAGACTTGCTCACTCCATCCCATATTAACTTCATGCCCTTTTAATTGTCCAATATTTGGCATCAGCAAATGTTCTTGTTCCTCCTAATCTTTGAGAAATAGGTCCTTGAGCATGGTCTGCTCGTAAGCTCCCTTTGTGCTTTTCCTTCATATCTCGAAATAGCATCCTTGGTTTTCAGCCAATGTACTCCTTTATCCTGCAAGGATAAAACAGCTTCTTCATCGTCTATTAACACCTTCTTCATCGTCTATATTAAGATCCTGGGCTTGTGTTTTGAGGTAACTGGTTTGATTGACATAGCCGTCGTCCATCTTTTTCTAATGGTCATCATAAACGTTGAAAGCTTCTACGCATTCTTTATTTCTTGCATTTCAGCGTATTTACAATTATTGACTAGTGGGTCACTTCATTCTTCTTTGTGTTTACAAGTACTGCATCCTGGAGCACATCTTTTTCTTATACTCTAGTTACATAGTTTTTCTTAAGTATTTTCATATCGTTTCAGCGCAGATTCATATATCTTCCTTGGGAAATTCTTTTGATGTCATTAAACTTTGTTTAATGTACATCCATGTCATGCAGCATTTTATTCATGGTTGTATTCCGGCAACTCAGCAAGGGACATCCTTTTTGGTATCTTTCCTCCACTGTTTCAACATGAGGGTATCTTCTGAATGGCTGCCTGAGTGCATATCGTCTTTCATACAGTCAACGTGGTATGGACTTCTCGCATAACCTTGTACATGGGTTTCCAAGTGTGACTCATTGTCTGTCATTCCAATAGGGTGGGGATGAGGGGACATTGACTAGGGAGAATGCGTCCACTTGCTCCTCTACAAAATGTATTACCACTAACTGACCATAGCGAGTACTCACCAGTCTGCACCTCCATAGTTAGAACTGAACATTACCATGCCACTACCGCACAACTGACTGCAGGTACTTCATGACACCCGCAATGAGGAGAAACCATACACATTTATGCATCAACACTGCATGACAGTTACCAGACACAGAAGGCCCCAACGTTCAGTGACCGGTTCAGCGAAACTGAAGTTGCCGACAGCCCATCATGGCTCTCTTGCTCTTCTCCCTTTCAATCCTATTGATAATCCGCTCCAACAATGCTTCCATTGCAGACCCACCAGAGCACAAAGAAACTACTTAAGTGGCAACAGTGCATGGTCCAAGACCCGTTGACGTTCACATTGACATATACATGTGTGAGTTATGATGTTCTCAAATGGTGTTGTCTTTGATAGCGAAATCTCAACAGTCAGTCTGTGCATGCAAGCCCCATGTCTCACCAGTTGCTTAGGAGGGGTGGCATTGTTGCTTGCATTCTGGTTCATGTAGGCATCGCCTGTGGATGTCGTTTGGGGTTTGAAATGGCCTGGTCAGTGACTGATACTTCTCCAGTCATGTGCTGTTCCTATGTGTTGTGGCCTCTCAAATGAGGTTGGTCCTACATGTGCAGGGTGATTGTCGGGCATACATTTGTGGCATTAACCTCCCCCCTTGTTGCCTGTCCCCCATGCTGCAATGTAGGTGTATATGTACATATACTCACCCAAAATCCAGGTCCTTGGTCCTCCGTGACATGCTGTGTAAGCCGGCAGGGTGCTGTTCCACAGGACCATGGAGTCATGGGTTGATCCAGGGAACCGAGCACAGCAGTGCGTGATGGTCAGGTTGGCATCACCGGTCACCTGGACATTGAGGGAATGGTACTGCTTCCAGTTCCTGTAGACCTCCTCTGAGGCATGGGGGGGCCACCAGCTCTACATGTCTGCAGTCCAATGCTGCCAACCCATTGGGTATGCCTGAAATTGCATAGAAGTGGCCCTTGGTGGAATTTACCTGTTCCTTGGTGGTTGGGAGGGTGATGTGCTGGCCCACATGTTGCAGGAAGGCCTCAAGAACCTGCACCAGTACTATGGAGAAAGCAGGCTGCGATATGCCATGAACCTGGCTCACAGAATGCTGGAATGTGCCAATGGCCTGGAAGTGCAGGACCAACACCAGCTTCAACAGCGGTGGTATGGCTGTCCTAATGCCGATCCTGCTCCCAATGTCATCCTTGATGAGCTTCAGGGGGTATAAGAATATATATGTAGCATTTTACTAAAGGTGATGGCATTTTATTGCATTTATTGCAATATGTAGTGGCATTTTGTTGCCAGCAGTAATATGGCACATATATACATTTTTTTGCCAGTATAACATGTAAATATGTTGTTGGTGGCATGTAAGGTGCAGATTTTACAACACAGCCAAGCCCAACTTGAAACTGCAGAGAGAAAGGCACGCATAGAAAAGCTTAGTGCTGCCAGATCAGATAATGAAGTGCACCATTTTGTTTTGGATGCCTCATGCATGGAAACTACATTAGAATATACATAACTGACTAGCTTCATTTAATATTACTAAAATAAATACTACCTCTAACTGTTCTAACACTAAAATGCAGTATTCTATGCAAAATGAGGTGAAAATACATGTTTTGGTGGCACTGCTGTAATTCGTTTTTAAATGCACACTGGCATTTTTTTTTCTTTTTCTCCTGTGTTAACTTGTGGAGAGCAGAGGGAAGAGGCGGCAGGAAACCAAAGAGATACAATTATTCTGTTTGAAACTCATTGTTGGGAACATGAGGGTTGATACAGTATGAATTCTTGTCAACCTGATTGGGGGAGAATTATAGGTAGACATGCCACGTAAATAAAGTGGGAAGGCTCCGTGTTTTCCTAATGGGAAAACTTTCAGAGAGGAGTTCGTTGAGACTGGGCTGTGAAGACAGACAGAGTTCCAAGGGGTTACAGAGCGCTGGCTTAGAGAAGATTTCTCGGTGGCGCTCCCCACCCACACAAGATTTAAAGAAGTATTCCACGCTGATTGTGCCTGCCTTTGCGAGTGGAGCCAGGTCGTGCTAAGAACTTCAAAGAAGTGCTAATTTTGGTTAGCTTTGTGCCAAGTGAGGATATTTTGAACATTTTATGTTTAGTTACAATTTTATCGTAGTGTAGAAAGGTTAGAAAATCACTGCATGTTATTTTTGTCAATGTCAGAATGTGGGAACATTAATCCACATTGCAAATAGAACTGCTTGTTCCGTTTTTTTTTTGTATTCCAGAGACTGCTGTAAATAACCATGGTAAGATTTGATGACATGTATATGTAATGAGTACCTATGAAAACAAATGTGGGATTGTGTCATTCATACTTCTATGAATTATTTCAATAGATAAGGTCTAAGAGGAGGCTCATATTAATGCAATAGTGCATTTGCCAATTTACCAATGCAAGTCAAGTAACTGATAAAGCAGGTTTATGTGTGTGTGTGTGTGTGCCTTCCTTGCATGCTGATGGGAAAGGTATAGATCACTGGATGTAAATAAGACAGTGATACTTTATGATATATTATATAGATTACTGGACGTCCATGAGTCAGTAATACCTAAGGGCACATAGATTACTGGATGTAGATAAGCCAGTGATACCAGCCACAAACTGTAGGTGGCGCTCTGAATAAAATTATTGGGTTATAACAGTGCATAGGTCCAAGGCTCTCTATAGACCACTGGGAGGTATTCTAACAGAAAGGAAGGTTTTGTTTTATGATGGGGTTATAATATAAGGAAGAAAACCATGCTAATCACTAAATACCGCAAAACAATATACTACTAAAATTACCACCAATATAAGCTAACAAGGTATGGTCACTAAAATAATAAGAGGCCAAACCCAATCTAAATGCAAGACTAATTTACCACCAAATTACGCCAATATTTTTACGGTAATAAATTACCGCCAAATGCCAAATTTACCCCAATAAGACAAAATATCTTACAAATAATGGTGCGTTGGCCGAGAAAGTGGCTGTAGAGCACCTACTGGGCGTGGCAAGTGTGTCTCACACTACCATACGTGCATTAAAGGGAACCCATTTTATGAGAGCAGTGTGACACTAGAAGTGAATTTCAGAATGTCTCAAATGGAGGTCACATTCCCAGAGTTAGTGCAATATCTGAAGGCAAAGTTATATGCACATGGGACATGGTCATCAAATAACGCCACAGAGTGGCATGACCGCATATATGGTGAAGTGCAAAAAGAATCATTGGACAGCATCTTTGCAGAAGGTAGCATAATCCAGGTCTGTCTCTTGAGATTATTAAATGCTGCTGATAAACATGCAGAGAAAGATTGTCTGATACGGCTATGTGCCAAGACATGCTTCATTTTAAATAGGTCTCTGCGAATACAAGAAAATTATGCAAAGCTGATTAGCAGGTTAAAAATTGAACTGGATGGAGCTAATGAACAAGAGAAAAAATTAAGAATAGAACTAGAGGTATGTCAAAAGGACATGCAGTCAAAATGTAAAGATCTCGACATTCAATTGTCCCAAAGAAAGAAACCGTTTGAGGATAGTGAGCAAGAATTAAAACACTTGAAAATGTTGGTGGATCATATTAGACAAGATAAAGATGAAGTTGTTTTGGAAATGCAGATTTTTACAAAAAGAACATTTCGAGAAAGAAAGTGAGCTTCAAAATGCTGAACAAGAGATAGTTAAAATGTTTCAAGAAAGAGACAAAAGAGACAAAGAATTCAATTCAATGAATGCCAAATACAAATGACCGGTATGCAAAATGTGATTAATAAGATGGGTGATGAAAACAATTATTTGCGTAAGGATACAGATAGGCTCCTTAAAAAGTGCAAGGATTTGGAAAAGCAAATATGTATTTCCAGGTCCCAGGGCAAACGACAGGGCACTACATTCAATGGAGTTGAGGTGAATTATGTTTCTACACAGAGAGCTAGTGCCCCAGTGGCTGGGCTGATGGCAGAACTTGGTTGCAGCGCCCTTGGGGGATTTGACACATCAATTGGGGGTCGCCACCAATTCCATACGCCTGAAACAAGGGTTGAATCACAAAGTAGTGCAATTCCATGCACGAGTAACCCTATTAAAATAATGAAATCAATCAGGGCACTGATGAAACCATTTCAAAAAAGAGGGGAGTGCTGTATAGAGGATCACTTAGAAGCGGTGCACGATATATTTAAAGCCCTTCAGATACCTAAGGAACACTACAGACAATACTTTCACTTAACTCTGGACGCTCCCACAGCCGGTATCATTAGGGGATTAAATGAACAGCAGAACATGACATGGGAAGATTTTAAAAAAGAGATTAGATGTCATTTTTCTCCATTCCAGTCATTACAGGAGGCGAAGAAAGTTGCTTACACAATTAAGGCTGGGCCTAATACGTCTCCTCGCCAAATTTGGCAAGACTTAAAAAGAGCTTTTTCTCGCTTTGATGTATCTTTTGACACCAATTCCAATGAGTTTAAAACTGCCTACTTCTATCGGTAAGAGAAAGACATCATATCACAGTTAGTCTGTGAATTTGATCGTGACAAGTCCCTTGAATGGATTGTACACCAAAGTACAAAACTATATGAAGTGCTATATTGTCAGGGTAGAGCAAAATCTAAATAACCCTCAGCAACTGTGATGGAGATTAGGTCAGCTAAAATGTCACTTGAGTCTGCTCAAAGTCCAGGGAAGAATAATGTGACACCTGAATAAAGGGGTAATCAACAGAGGTTGTCACTCCCTGCACGATGTTTCAATCACATGATCCTAGTAATAGAGAGAGCTACATTAGCTCTAGGTACTTAGGAGACAGGCTCCGGGCAGTATTTCGGCCTGATATGTCAGGTATGAACAACAATCAGAGACAAGGCCAGGATCAAAGAAATAATGGTCCCTACCAGAAATTGGGTACACAGAGCAGATTTGACCCCAACACCATGATCTATGGTAATCAGGATAGACCCTGATATGTGGATCGATTTACTGAAAATGGGAATCAGCATAGGGGACAATACTCACAAAATGAGAGACAGGACATGAGGCAGAGCATGAATTATGCCCCACGTCAATACAATGAATCACCACCATCAGGGGACTACAACCAAAGGATAGGTACACCCCGCTCCCCGCACCCACATGAATCAAGAGTTCAGAAACAATCCCAATAGAAATAATTCTCCTGAGAGATATCAGAAAAGATTCAATCAGGGGGAAAACAAGCAATTTCGACCAGGTCCGCAGAGAGAAGATTCTAGAGAGATGGAAAGATTCCAGTGTCTCGAGGCCCAAGTGAAAATGTTGGCTGAACAAATAGGAATACTATGTATGGTTCAAAAACAGTCATCAAAGGAGGGGGCAGAAGGCCATAACAATGACCGGGTGATTTCTAAAAAATAAGTGACTAAAGAATGATACCTGCAGTGCTAAAAAACAGGTTGTCCTGATTCGATTTTGCATAATGACTCTGAGATGCTTAATGATTTAAAAAAGAAAATACCGGCAAATGAACATGTGACAGGAATTGCAAATACATCTAAAAAAGAAGTTCAGATTAACCTGGAGTTAAAGCAAACGCTTGAGATTTGCACAAATGAAAAAGGAAAACATGAAATTCCAAAAGAACAAAGGGACAGATTTAAGAAAGACAACTCATGCATGGGTAATACAATTGAACAGGGAGTAAGCAGGGATGTTAGAACGCTCTCCCAAGCCAATCAAAACACTAACAAAATACAGGCAGAAAGAATGAGTACTCAAAAGGAGGGTACAGATCAATCACCTGAAGAGTTCTTTGAGCCACAGATTTTTGAGGAAGTTAAAAAGATTGGTACCATGCCAAACATCCACAAGTGCCCAGAATTAGAAAATGACAAATTACCAAGTGATGTTTCTATGCCTATTCAGTTGGAGAATTGTAGTGTGAACTCTGATGATCCCCGGATGGAAGGGCGAACAGTGGCCATACTCCAAAGTACCCCTGAATATAGGGAAATTAGTAAGGTTTCTCAAACGAAAATGGACAAAAAGGAGGGAAAAATGTCTTTCCATTTACCAATGTGCTTAGCCAAAAGTGAAAAAGGTCTGAGAAAAGTGAATCCTGAAATTAGTAAGAACTCACACTTTTTAAGTGTGTTAGAGGAAGTTGAAGACAGATATTATGCTCCCATCACTGTGGAAGAAAAATGCAATACTTTTGCCATGATTGACACAGGCGCACAGGCCACAATTATGTCCAAAGAATTGGTAAAACGTATCAATGAAGGGAGATCCCCACGGAATCAGATCACAGTGAGACAGAGTGAAGGCCCAGGGCAACTTTAACAGTGAGGAGGTGCCTATTGTGGGTGTCACTGAGGTTGACATAAAGATAGGAAAACACAGAATGAAACAGGAAGTATTGATCACATCTGTTTGTGAAATTCCATTCCTAATGGGAACAGATTGCCTGAAAAGATTTTCTCCTCTCATAGATGGGGTAAATGGGGTACTGTG
Source organism: Ambystoma mexicanum (assembly GCF_040938575.1). Classification (NCBI taxonomy): domain Eukaryota; kingdom Metazoa; phylum Chordata; class Amphibia; order Caudata; family Ambystomatidae; genus Ambystoma; species Ambystoma mexicanum. The sequence goes on from NC_090926.1 coordinate 353,198,257, forward strand.
GTCTTTAACAAAAAAAACATTAAGACCTAAGAAAATAAAATCACAAAACAACGGTATAAATGAATGCCACACTGTTGCTAAAATGAACGATGCAGTGGAGGTATACCTACAGAATAGCTGTGTGCCTAGTGTCATTGTCATTTTAATGTGTCAGAATAAAATGCAAAATGAAAAAGAAAAGCAATCTGTGCAGATTTATTTGGATCCCAGGAAGAAAGGGCAAACTGAAATAGATTAACACACATTGTGTTTCTATTTAAAAGAGAAGAAATGCAAACAGAATACTATTCCTAAAACAGACACAGGAAAACACATTACCAGCCTTGCTGAAATACACATAGCAGATGAGCAGCCATGGATTCACATTGGTATAAATGACCATTCTAGAGTGATAAAAGCTACTTTGGCACTTGAACAGGAAAGAAGCTTTATTAAGGAGAAATTACTGCAGAAAATAATGGAGAGAGAGGAGATCCCAAAATTTAGAATTAAAAACCAATCTGTCTCTGGTTTGGATAACCCAGATTTTGAAAACCAAATTGCAGGAAGATGCATGTTAAAGATTAATATTGGACAGAAAACCATCTACCACAATGTGTGGATAGTGAGTGGAACACAAAATGATTTTTACATGGGCAATGATATCATGCACAGAATGTGTATGGTGTTAGATTTCCTTAACCAAAAAATATGGTCGGGCTAGGTGGACCTGCACCTGAATTTGAAGACAAGAGAACGGCTTATCATTGTGCAAAATTGAGACCATATGCAATTGAATTACAGGTGAAAAAGGTTATTACTATTTCTGCATTCACCAAGCAGATTGCTATAAATCTAAAGTGCAAGAATGGACAGCAAATTAAAGATTCTGATGCATTTTTGTGCCTGAATGAATCTATGAAACAGCAGGGCCTGGATTATGAACACACCCCATTGATAGATGTTGGAGAGGATCTGACAAAATTATGGTGAACAATAAAGGGTGTCAGGATATTCATTTAGAAGAGAATTCTTCATTAGGAATGTCCATACAAAAATCACATTATACTGCAGATTTTAATAACATGGTGATTGAAAATATTCCTGAGAGATAAGTAGATGCACAGGGTATGTTGCCAGACGATCTGGATTCTCAACCCAAAAGGGATCTTTAAAATTCAATCTGTGTACCCTTATGATTCAAATGAGACAGTGTGCTATCACCAAGAAAATTGTACACTATTTGACTTAAATGAAAATGAAATAGAAAATCAGCACATTGAAGTGGAGGCTGATATGCCAAAATATTCAAAAGTGGCAGCTTTACAGAGAGACACAGCCACACAGTTGGAAGAAAGCACAGAGATTCCTCCACTGGAGGATTTCCCAGAATTTTCGAAAATGGTAGAGGAGCAGATTTTGATAGCAGATGCATGTGATAGTGAAGAGGATAAGAAGGAATTGAGAAAAATATTTATGTAATTTAAAGACGTTTTTGCCAAAGATGCATATGATTGTGGCCTAACTAATTTACATGTTGCCACATTACTGGAAGTATGTGGTAGAAATCCAGTGTTTGTGCGCCAATATAGATTACCACTGGCATGTTTAGAGTCATTGGCAGAAATAATTAAAAACTTGGAGTCTCTGGGAATTATCAGGCCCGTTCATAGCAGATCCAACACTCCTATTTTGGGTGTGTTAAAGCCAAATGGTCAATGGCGTTTGTGTGCCGACTTGAGAGAGTTAAATAAAAGAGTGCCAGTGTTCAGATGGCCACTGCCATTCATTGATCAAGGCCTTGCTCAGGTGCATGGCTCAAAGGTGTCTACTACATTAGATCTCACATCTGGATATTGGTGTGTGCCACTGGCAGAGGATATTCAGAATTTGTTTTAATTTTCATTTGATAAAACGCAATACGAATGGGCTAGAACACCATTCGGGTATTTCAATAGTGTGAGTGAATTTGGCATATTTTTGAGAAAGGCTATACCTGATGCAGCGGAAAGAGGAACCATAGTTTATGTGGATGATGTCCTGATAAAAAATGAAAACTTAAAAAGCCATTTTGATTAAATTAGACATGTTCTTGGCCAATTGCAAAAGGCGGGTGCCAAATTGTCTTTACAGAAAGCACAATGGTGCAAGAAAAATGTGAATTGCCTAGGCCATGAAGTAACTGAACATGGACTAAACCAACAAAAGAAAAAGGTGGAGGCCATACAGAAATTGAAAGATCCTAGAAATTTGAAAAGTTTAAAAAGTTTATTAGGAATGATGGGATATAACAGGAAATTTATTGAAAAATATACTGAAATTACTCAACCATTAACTAAACTATTGAAGCTGAATACACCCTTTAAATGGGAAAAGGAGCAATCTGAGGCAGTTGTTAAATTTAAGGAATGTCTCATAAAGGCACCATGTTTAGCATACCCCATAAAAAAAGGGATTTCTTTATAGAAATAGGTTTTACTGAACATTGTATGTCAGCAGTGTTATCTGAAAAACATGATTTGAACCACAAACCCATTGCTTATGCAAGTAAGGCATTTTCTCAAGTTGAAATTAAATTCAGTGAATGAGAAAAAGCTATTTTGACCACTGTGTGGGCATTGCAGTATTTCCACCCCATTGTTCAAGGAGAAAAGGTAATCATTGAGACAAATCATCAACCATTGCAGTTTTTACAGAGTAAAAGGATTAGGTCAGGCAACCAAGCACAGTCCAGAATTACTTCATGGACATTGGCATTGCAAGGCTTTCCTGTAGAAGTGAGGTATGGCCAAAATAAAAAGAGCCCAGTTGCTCAAGGTTTAGCGGATTTACATGACTGTGCAGCTGAATGTGTATTAGACGATGTGGAGGCGGAATCTAGTTTGCAGGAGTTTGAACAATCACCACATAAAGTTTTGATGAAAAGACATGGAAGAATTTGCCAACTGTATATGTTGACGGTTGTGCTTTTCCCATCGAAAATGACAGTAATAAAGAGTTGGTATCAGGAATAGGAAATGTCTGGTTGAAATGTGAAGGCATTCCTAGTATAGGGATGAGAATTGGGGCTAGGAGTAGTCAGATAGCGGAATTGGCAGCCATTTATAAAGCAATTACTACTGCAGTTGATAATAAATTCAGCAAAATTGTTCTGGTGACTGATTCTGATTATGCACGAAATAGCTTTGTAGAGTATCTACCTGGCTGGAAAACAAGAGGTATGCTTGCATATAATAAAAAGCCCCTCAAATATGGAAAAATGATACAGGCTATAGACAAATTAGTGTCAAAGAATGATTTAACAATATACTGGAGGAAAATTCGTGGACATTTAAAAACCCCAAGAGAAGATAAGGAGGGAAATGATAAAGCAGATTTAGCCAAAATTGGGGATGTGATGGGAGAGTTGCTACCCATTGAACACTTAATTGATGAAATACAGATAGATGCAGTTACATGCTCTAAGGCTCCAAAGGAGGTAGAACAACCAGTAGTGCAATGGAGTCATGAAACACCAGATCAAGATTTGATTAAGGTGCAAAAAGATGATCCAATATTGGGGATCTAATATAATCATTTGATGGATCCCAAACAAAATCCTTTAACTGAGAATGATTGTACAGGAAAAGAGGAGTTGCGGGTATTATTAAAGAATAAAAAATGAATTAGACTACAGGATGGACTCATGATTAGGGAAAGACTTTAGAGATACTGAAAGATTAGGCTTACTGGCCACATATGTCCCAAGATGTGGAATTATCTACTAGGGGGTGCCTAGTATGTGCCTAATTTAAACCCGCTTCACCAATGCATAGAGCTCCACTGATGAAAAGAGGCTTAACCTTTCCATGGTCAGATTTGAAAATTGACTATGTAGGGCCTGTTAAAAGGTCGATTAGGGGGAACCGTTATATTTTTAGCGTGGTTTGTTTGATGTCGAAATGGATAAACTGTATTCCTGCACCAGATTGTAGTGCATAAACCGCAGCTACATTACTGGTAAATCATATATTTTCAAGATTTGAGTTACCACAAAGAATAGAGTCAGACAGAGGAAGTCATTTAACAAGCGCTTTAATGAGTAAAGTGTGGCAGATACTGGGGGTGAAAAGGAAACTGCATCTTGCATACTGACCCGCCTCTTCTGAGAATATTGAACATTGCAACAGATCTGTTGTGGAGATATTAAAGAAGTTTGAAGCAGAGGCAGGTCCCAGCTGGGTTTTATGATTACCCCTGGTTTTGATGGCAATCAGATCGACTCCTGCTAAAGCAACAGGTATCAGCCCTCATGAGGTGCTGACAAGTAGGAAGATGGTACTGCCACAACATTTATTATACAGGACACATGAGCAGACACGTGTGAGTGCATCTACAGTTCACGAATTTGTGCAGCAAAATTTGGAAAGGGCTGCTGACAGTGCAAAATCATATTATGATAGAAGGACGTCTATGAAAGAGTATAACGTGGGGGAGCAGGTATATAAATTTCATTTTGGAAAAGGTAAACATAAAAATTATAAATTTCCTGCGGCTTGGCAAGGGCCATTTTAAATTGTAGATAAGGTATCCCAAGTAGTTTACAAAATATTAAAGACAGAGGGTGAAACGGTAGCAGAGCAATTTGTTCATGTTAACCAAATAAAGCCCGGTCATCCCAAACATGAAATCAGGAGACTTAAGCAAGTAGAAACAGCTTAAGTGCCCTGAAGACATGGAAGGGAAGACACAGCGATTGTTTGCATAGTATCCCACATCCTAAAAAAAAATGTTGTGGTCCTTATTATAGAGATAAATGTAAATACAAATATTATAGGTGATAAACATTGATATAAGGGGCTGCAGCAGATTGAGTTATTATGGTGCAATGTTGAAATATATTTTGATGTATAATGGTGTCTTATGTATATGTTTGTTTTCTCTCTAACATGTGTTTAGTTTCAGAAAGCGAGCAGAATGTTTTGGACTATATATTTTTTTGTTGGTAGAAAGGGTGAAATTGGTATTGTGCTATGTACTTAATCTGTCTCTTTTCTATTTAATTTAGAACAACTAATTGATGATCTTTTGAGGTCGGAGGTCGCAGGACCGGAGGCCACAAAAGATGACGGAGTCCTGGAGTCCACGGGATGAAGCTCAAGTAATTCCTCCGGACTGAAATATGCGGGTGAAGACAAAGTAACCGGGACGCCCAAAGAGATGACTTCTCTGGAAAAGAATACAAGGGTGCCAAGATGGATTTCACTAAATGAACCAGATGAAGAAAAGTTGATGATCAGAACATCGTAGAGGTGCATGTCAATCATAAAAAATGATAAACGTTTTAAGAGAACAGTGGTGAATTGAACTTAATTCTACGCCGTTCCTGATGAAGCATAGTATTATTCTATGGAACTGAAAAGGAGAATCACATGTTTGTTATTTTAATTAGTTGTTTTAGTTAATTATATTAGTCATTTGTTTTATTTATTTATCTTATTTTATTGTTTTGTTATTATACATAAAATGTTGATGGCAGACACTTTGTTTAAAAAAAAGAAGCTATACATACATATGCACATGTGTATGAGGACTCATGGACACATTTGGAAGATATTACTGCTATTATGATTAAAGGGATGGTCTAGTAAAAATGTTTATTTAAAAATAGATAGGCAACATAAAAAAAATACTAGCATTCTCTTTTTTAAAACTTCCTATGTAAAATTTTGAGCTATTCAAGCCACAGCAGGCAGAAACACACGCGGTTGTGTTGGAAACACACGCGGTTGTGTTGGAAAACGCTGTGGTTTTTCTTTCCGAGTTTCTCAGGCTCCTCCGAGCCGGAGGAGCCTGAGAAACTCGGAAAGAAAAACCACAGCGTTTTCCAACACAATAACATTGTATTTATGTTTGCGGTTGCTTCAAAAGCGACCGCAAACATAAATACAGCGTTTTTAAAGCTGCGGATTTCTAAGTTTTCCGGGCTCCTCCAGCCCGGAAAACTTAGAAATAAAAACGCAGCTAGTGCTTATTTTAAAAAATGCTACTATTTTTTTTTATGTTGCCTATCTATTTTTTAAATAAAAATGTTTACTAGACCATCCCTTTAAGCAGTGGTGTATTATGAAATGTTTCAATGTTCATTATATTAAGTTGCTATTATTTCAATTGTAATTCATATGATGGAAAGAAAGAATAACAATTTGGGTTTCCTCCAATTGTGGATTTGGGTTGCAAGAATTGTTGGAAAAGGAGTGAATATGTAAGAATATATATAGCATTTTACTAAAGGTGATGGCATTTTATTGCATTTATTGCAAAATATAGTGGCATTTTGTTGCCAGCAGTAATATGGCACATAAATACATTTTTTGGCCAGTATAACATGTAAATAAGTTGTTGGTGGCATGTAAGGTGCAGATTTTACAACACAGCCAACCCCAACTTGAAACTGCAGAGAGAAAGGCACGCATAGAAAAGCTTAGTGCTGCCAGATCAGATAATGAAGTGCACCATTCTTTTTTTTGGATGCCTCATGCATGGAAACTACATTAGAATATACATAACTGACTAACCTTATTTAATATTACTAAAATACTAACGCTAACTGTTCTAACACTAAAATGCAGTATTCTATGCAAAATGAGGTGAAAATACATGTTTTGGTGGCACTGCTGTAATTCGTTTTCAAAAGCACACTAGCATTTTTTTGTCTTTTTTTCTGTGTTAACTTGTGGAGAGCAGAGGGAAGGGGCAGCAGGAAACCAAATAGATACAATTATTCTGTTCTGAAACTCATTGTTTGGAACATGAGGGTTGATACAGTATGAATTCTTGTTGACCGGATTGGGGAAGAATTATAGGCAGACATGCCACGTAAATAAAGTGGGAAGGCTCTTGGTTTTGCTAATGGAAAAACCTGCAGAGAGGAGTTAGTTGAGACTGGGCTGTGAAGACAGACAGAGTTCCAAGGGGTTACAGAGTGCTGGCTTAGAGAAGATATCTCGCTGACGCTCCCCATCCACACATGATTTACAGAAGCATTCCGCGCTGACTGGGCCTGCCTTTGCGAGTGGAGCAAGGTCGTGCTAAGAACCTCAAATAAGTGCTAATTTTGGCAAGCTTTGTGCCAAGTGAGGATCTTTTGAACGTTGTATGTTTGGTTACAATTTTATCGTAGTGTAGAAAGGTTAGAAAATCACTACATGTTATTTTTGTCAATGTCAGAATGTGGGAACATTAATCCACATTGCAAATAGACCTGCTTGTTCTGTTTTGTTTTGTTTTTTGGTATTCCAGAGACTGCTGTAAATAACCATGGTAAGATTTGATGACATGTATATGAAATTCAATATAATGAGTATCTATGAAAACAAATGTGGGTTTGTGTCATTCATGCTTCCATGAATTATTTCAATAGACAAGGTTTAAGGGGAGGCTCATATTAGTGCAATAGTGCATTTTGCCAATTTACCAATGCAAGTCAAGTAACTGATAAAGCAGGTTTGTGTGTGTGTGTGCCTTTCTTGCATGCTGATGGGAAAGGCATAGATTACTGGATGTAAATAAGCCAGTGATACTTTATGATATAATATATAGATTACTGGACATCCATGAGCCAGTAATACCTAAGGGCACATAGATTACTGGATGTAGATAAGCCAGTGATACCAGCCACAAACTGTAGATGGTGCTCTGAATAAAATTATTGGGTTATAACAGTGAATAGGTCCAAGGTTCTCTATAGATCACTGGGAGGTATTCTAATAGAAAGGAAGGTTTTATTTGATGATGGGGTTATAATATAAGGAAGAAAACCATGCTCATCACTAAATACTGCAAAACAATATACTACTAAAATTACCACCAATATAAGCTAACAAGGTATGGTCACTAAAATAATAAGAGGCCAAACCCAATCTAAATGCAAGACTAATTTACCACCAAATGACCACCAATATTTTTACGGTAAGAAATTACTGCCAAACCCCAAATTTAGTCTTACAAGACATCGTGTGGAACAATGACTACATTTTGGTAACTCTGGATGTTAAAGCCCTTTACACGTCCATAGACCACAGATTAGCTCTGAAAGCCATAGAATTCGCTTTTGCAAAAGCTTCAGCATAATTCTGGTCACAATTCGAACTCACAAAAGTACTTCTGGAATTTTCCCTAACTAACACCGTCTTTCTATTCAATCAACAATATCACAGACAAACGAAAGGCATAGTCATGGGGGACACAGACGCACCACCAATGGCCAACCTATTTATGCATCACTACGAACAGGTGCATGCCTTTGCCAACAATGATTTCAACAAACTGATTCACACCTGGATGCGCTACATAGATGACATCCTAATGATCTGGTGCGGAACTATGGAAGAACTGGACTCATTCAAACAATATCTGAATGAGAATAATTTTGGCATCGAACTGACAAGAACCTCAAGTAGCACAACCATTGACTTTCTGGACATCATCATCATGCCAGTAGGAACAGAGCTAACGGCAACAACCTACAGGAAACCCACTGAAGTGAATTCAGTATTACATGCATCAAGTTGCCACAAGAAATCAGTAATTAACAATATTCCCAAAGGAGAATTCCTACGAGCAAAAGGGAACTGCAGCTCACTTCCTGCCTATGGAGAGGAATGCACAGTACTCACCAGACACTTCTCGGAAAGGGGCTTCCCGGAGTAAGCAATACAAGCAGCAAAAACAATGGCAAACAAAAGAGAACACAGCACTTTACTGACTCCAAAGGAACACACCAGAGTGAATGACAACAAAATAAGATATATCACCCAATACTGTAGTGACAGCTACCAAGTACAGAGGATCCTGAAGAGACATTGGCATATCCTATCTATAGATGAAGACATCAGAGCATGGATACCAGAAAAACCCAGTATGACCTATACTAAGGCCAGAACACTTAGGACCATCGTAAGCCCATCCTTCATGGCACCAATTCCGAAAATAATAGACAATTGGCTCACGAGTAACAAACCAGTGGGATTTTACAAATGTGAAATGTGTCCCATGTGTAAATTAGCCACAACTACAAAGAACCTAAAATTCAGTGAAACCAACACACATGCAATCAAACAATATATCAATTGCAAATCCAAATATGTAATCTATGCTATCATTTGTGTATGTAATCGAAAATACATTGGAAGTACCAAGAGGGAACTCAGAACAAGAATTAGGGAACACCTCAGCTCCCTTCACTCACAAGACACCAGTTACCCACTGGCTCTCCACTGGCAAGAAGAACACCAGCTGGACAAAAAAGAAAATATCACCTTCGTGGGACTTGAATCAATACCATCAGACGCAAGAGGAGGTGACAGGGAACTTCAGCTTCGCCAGAGAGAAGCTCGGCTGATATGCAAAATCAGAGTTGTCACCATTGGATTAAACAGTGACCATGATTTTCATGTTTTCTTGTGAATATATTTGTGCACTTTTCTATGTGAACTCTGGACTTACCTTACCATGAAGTATGCTCATATAGTGTTAAAACTTTAGGCCTTGGCCTACTCACCACTGAATACTTGTTCACCACCAACAGGGGGTGCTACACCAACCAGGTCAACCCCTTAACCACGTCCCGAACCATTAGGATTGCCCCACTTCCCAACAGTCCCTACTCCCCACTCCTATCCCATAACCGGACCCCTTTTATCCCCCCCTCATTTTTTTTGTGAGACTGACATCCCATGGAAACATCCTACTACCATCTTCTACTCCTGTCCCTGCTGCTCATATATCTCGACTCCTCCAATTCCTCTACTAGGGGCATTGGGCACATGCACCCTCTACTAGCCATCCTGATCTACTCTGCGCTTTGCACAAACACCCATTGGGCTAGTGCACTCCATTCCCCATTGCGACCACGAAATCAGCAACTCCAATTTATTATTATTACTATTATTTATATTTATTTTTATCAAGACCACTTCTTCTAATCTCATAGAGATTAGCCTTTTCCTCAACAGGATCAGACCCAGCATGTCTCCCAAATGCAGCATGTAATTTGAGGCTACTCAATCAGGGCTTTGTTTTCAGCAACCAATCAGCTTACTCCCCACCGCAACCAATCAGAACGAGCATTACGTATGGTCAGGAAGTGTTCAAGACATGCATTGCGGTCTCGCTTCCTGACACCAGAACAACGGCATTCTCCGCCGATTCCGGCAATAGGTAAGATTACTAGGTGATCCTTCCTGGCCCAAACGTCCATCCCCCCGCGGCACCAGCGCCGTGCCCCGACACTGCAGTGGCCACTCCCACCTAACCCGCAACCTGGGACCACACAGGCCATCCACTCGCGCTCCTCATGCGCCACGAGCCCCGCCTCCCTAGAACCTGACCGGCTTCACATTGCCCAGCCCCCCGGTACCTGGCTGCCACTACTGCTTTGCCGGCCACACGCCCGCCATCCTGCCTCACCACTCACAGAGGCCACCCCGCCTCCAAGCTCAACACAATAAATTTGGCCAGCTACGGGTCCCAACTTGATTCTACTACCCCATCTGAGGGAGGGACACACACCTTTTCCTCCTCCTCATTTTTCCCTATTCTTATCCGGCACCTGTGCTGACACACATCATTAGCCCTCTCTTAATTGCTCTGACCTCCGCCGCTGGCTACCTCTACACTTCCAATTGCCCCATGGGCCCCCTCTCGCCTTTTCTTCACCAGGGTTCCCGTGCCTCTACCACATCCCCTTGGCACCAACACGATCTAGCGCTCTCACACGTCCTCGCCATGGGAATGAGCATTACCAGGCCCACCATGCCGGAATTCTCCACACCCACTCCCACCCCCTTACTGAGGATCCCTCTCTAGCGCCCCCCACCCCGTGTGCGTGCTTACCATACCTGACCCAACCTCCAATTCTACTCGATCAACCAGGCATAGCATGCCGAATCCTCTTCACCCACTCCGACCTTCCTTACTAAGGCTCCCTCACAAGCACTCTCGATCCCGGTGCGTGCGTGCTTACCGTACCTGACCCAACCTCCACTTTACCAAATTATTAAATATATTCTCCTGTATTTTTACAGACCAGGCTACCCAGCCCCACTGGCACCTGGACATGGGAGGACCAGATACCAGCTAACATACTCACTTGGGTAAGATTCAACCACCCCTTCCTCCACACCTCATTGCCTAACAACCAAGCTTGGCCTTCACCTGTAACTAACTAACTGTTCTTATTTTCCTCTCTCTCCCTTGGTACTTTGCTCGTGCTCTATCTGAACTAATGGTACAATCTGTCAATAATGTTAATACGCATTAATCTAAACATAAATGTCTTGCTGTTTGTAACCACTACCACCAACACTCACTGTCACCACTTGCTATTTCAACCAACATACTACTGTTCATCTATCATGACTGCAATTACATTTACCTCATGCAAAACCTGATAATAACATGTGATCATATTTGTAATACCTTATCCATGTTTTACTATGTCGCACCTACTTGCTGTCTCAAATAATGTCACTGCGCCATGTACTACACTTATCCACCCAATCAATTCACAAATCACAGCCTTGAAAAAGACTTAGGTCGAAACGCGCGTCGGCTGTTTGCACTCACTAAGGTTGACCAACTGGCATTAATTGCCACAGTGATGATTTTTGGTTCTGGTAAACCAACATAAATAAAAAACCACATGCACCAACAACTCTTTGACTTGACCATGAATTAAAACCAAAGGCAAAACTGCAACTTCTTGGACTATTGAATCCATCCAGTGCCCACAATCATCCAAAGGTTTGTCATCTCATTAAAACATTCAACCAATTGAGAACCCTTGAGTTGGTCCCCAGACAAACCATGATCTAGACTGCAGGCTGAACTTGAAATCACCGATAGGAGGTGCGCAGTGGATAGGGAGTCCCGACCCTGACAACTCCAACCAACTGAAACCCTAAACCCCAAATTTACCCCAATAAGACAAAATATCTTACAGGGGGCAAGAGTCGACTCCCTGTTTAGGTAGTACAGGGTGTGCATCTGGCTGTGCGTGAGGGCCCAGGGTGTGGCCCTTATGCGGGGAATCACAGCATGCCTCTGCCTCCCCACCTGCATCCCCTTCATCCTCCTCCTCCTCCTGTCCCTGGCCTCCTTTTTGCCACTGCTGCTGCTCCAGCTCCATCAGCTGCACATCAACATGCAGCACCTCCAGGTCTATGGCTGCAATAATGTGTGGCAGCATGGTTGTGTTGGGAAGTGTTTGTGGGGTGGGTGGGTCCCTGGGTCCCTACTACTGTTCCTGTGTGGGGTGGGTCCCTACTACTGTTCATGTGTGGGGTGGGTCCCTACTACTGTTCCTGTGTGCATTGGGTGCTCCTGGGTGGCTTGGGTGTACCTGTGACCTTATTTCTCCACATGGGTCCATTTCCCAGAAGCTCTTAGGTGGTGGTGTCTCTGGCATGGATTTGCTGGTAACACCTTCACATTTCTTTCTGTATTATTGGCAAGTCCATATTAATAATATGCAGGTAATACCATTGTGCCATTTTTAATGGCTCATGTTTCTGGCATTGCCAGTATTTCCATCACCTGTGTTACCGACGCCGGTAATTCCATGAGTGGTGTTGCTGGTGCCAGTGTTTACGGTGAATGGGTTCTGTGTCACTCACAATTTGCTGGTCCGGTAATAGTGCCGGTCTAGCGGAGCAGCTGCATACTTCTCCAAGAGACCCCACCCCTCTTCCACCCATATGTTGGAGACATGAGACCGTACCATGTTTGACACCAGCCATTGTGCCAATAGCGCAGCGTGTGTTTGAAAGAAGATACCCATTGAGACAACCCTTCAGAATGTATCCCCGAAGTGATGACAACCTAAGGAAGGAACTCCCTGAAGCAATATTAGAATGAGCAAAGAAAAGAAGCTATTGATGTCATAAAAGGTATGCACGACGTCCAGAGATACTGGCTGAGGATAATGTATAGATCCTAAAAGAAACTAATGACGAAGTAAAGAATCAAGTGAACTTTAAATACGAAGAAGATTACACGTGCACGAAGTGCTGCAGAAAATCAACTGTTCAATAGATGTACAGATGCGGAATGGCAAGGTAGATTAAGTCATCATAGAAGATAGCTATACATAGTGAATAGAGCTCAGGCAAAGCTGCCATTGTATAGAAGCTGGAAATCGGTATCATGAATTTAGTAATACAGGACCCATGAAGCGGGAATGGAAAACTGTGTTGCAGCAAGAATAAGGAGAGTCGTGGAGCTGCATGGCGAGGTTGTCTGGCCTGGAGTAAAGACTGAAACAGCCAAGGTCAGCTATCTATTCTAGAAATGAGCAAACGTGCAGAGGATGAATCATCCTGTGTTAAGGTGCAAAGAAAGAACACCAAGAGTGCCAACTTTAATTGATTTAGAGCATTTAAAACCTACGAAATGGACCACATGGTGGTCTCCTGTCATGTGAGCCAAGGATGAAAATAGAGTTCGAACTTGGAGTCCTAGACACAATAGTGAGGGCCCTCACTCCTGTGCATTCTCAAAGAGAAGGATACTTTTGCAAGGCCAAGTACAAAGACATTCTTCATGGCAGAAGACTTGGGCGATGAGAGATGCTGGGCTAATTGGGTGGGGAGGTAGTGTCATGCCTCATCTCTTTGCACCTGGGTCTGGGCTTACGTTCTGCTTAGTGAACCGAATATTCCAGACATGGCACAAGCGTGCCAACAAATTATAGTAGTCCATATATTGAAGGACATTATGGTTTGAAGACCAATGAGAAACTGTGTGTCTAATGTTTCTGAAGATTACATATTTTAGAGGTAGGCATATGTTGTCCACCTGATAGTGGGCAGCCAATCACAATCCCAGCTCCTATAGAAAGTATATTTAGATGTTCTCCATAGCCAATCCCGACCCTTGATAGGTTTTTCATTATTGCCACATAGTATGATGTCTCCTCTGACGTATTTTTGGTATAAAACCTATTGTTTGTGTAAAGATTGCTGAGAAAGACTGAGCGTACATCCGTTGATGTTCGTTGTAAACTCTCTGTTTTAGATAATTGTTAATAAAACAGTACTTTGCCATCTTCCTGAGTTGGTTCAGTTATTTGGACTGAGAGTTATTCTGTATAATCCCATCCATTACATATGCACGTTCCTAAAGGGCCCTAAGCTCACGTGGTAGCAGTGCGGATGGTTTAATGATCCAAACTCGTTCTGCGCCACTAGCTGGAAGATATGCAGAGTTTCCTGCGGAGAGCGGCTGAATAGAAATTAACTTGAAAGAAGAACTGAGACAGTGGGCAGGTCCCCCTTTGAAGAAATACCTGCTCGGTTTCCACAGGTGCTCTGCAGATAGTAGATGAAGTGCTCGGATTGAAGCAGGAGTAGATACTGAAGGCCTTGAGTCGATTAACGAATGGTAAGTAGACTAAGGCGAATGGCAATATAAAGGGACCGGATTGTGATAATTTTGGGTGATGAGAAATATTGAGGAGATAAGAGAGACCGCCTAGGAATCCTAATTCAAGGGAATTAGAAGGAGGCATTTCAAACTCCAACGGGAGTAGAAATAGAGAAAAATACACAGGTTAGTACCGTATAAGGTGATGTCTCAAACCCTGTACAGGGTAAAGTAGAGGCGAGAGAAGAGGTGATCATTGTGGTTTATAATGTGTAATGTGTGACTAGTCTAAATGTTGTTTGTTGAGTAAAATATCGAGGAGCAATAGAATTGTGAAGAGTGAAAATTGGCGCCAATCAAAAGAATAGATAGGTTATTGAAATAAGAGGGTTGAGCAGCGATTGGTGGTGCTTGCTCATATTTGTTGTTTTTAAACGTTAAAAGTGGTGACTTAAGTTAAAATAAAGGGTTTATTTAACGATCTGGTAAGTATTGACAGTCGATTGAGACTTGTCATTATGGAGGACACTACTCTAATGCACATACGCAAGACATTGCCAAAACATGTGCCCAAGCTCAAACAGTACAGTGCAGAATGGGTAAAGGGCACAGCAGATAAAATGTTCATGCCATGGCCACAAGGGGGAGCATTGTCAAAAGCGATATTGCAACACATGACCAAATACTTGCACGTTGCATACACAGGGAAGAAACTAGAGAAAAGATTAGCAATTTTAGAACTTTGGATGATGTCCAAGAGGAAAAAGAAGATCTGCCACCTAAGGAGTGGATGCTTAATCAGTATAAGGGGGAAGGTGTCATGCCCTCAGCTTGCCTTAACTTTCCTGAACCAGAGTGTTGCTACGGAAGAGATAGGAGGGTATCCTTTGAAGGAGTTAAGAGCAGCAACGAGGTATAGTAATCTGATATATGAACACCCCCGCTTATAGTAGTGACCATAGTCCGGAAGATATAAACAAAAAAAGGAAGATATTTGTAAATTCATACAAGACAAGGAAGAAAGAAGCGAATGGTCACATTTTTCGACAGATATAGACAGAGAAATCAAGAGATGGAAAGGAGAAAAAGATAAGGCTGACAAGGTAGCACTAGTACAAAACGAATGGATGGGAGCGCAGATATTACTCAAGATAGCTGGGAAAAGCATCAATGAAGTTAGGCACAGAGAAGATAAGGATGAACACGAAAGGAAGGAGAGAGGAGATTAAAGGAGGAAGAGCAGAGAAGGAAAAGTAGGGATTGATGAGAACAGATATATCAGGAAGAACAAGCGAAAGTTGAAAAGCAAGCAGAGGAACCAAGGAAGTATGACAATAGACAAAGGATGATAGAAGAAAGGGACAGAAAGTAAAGAGAGAGAGAGAGGACGAAGAAGCACACTGATTACAGGAGAACACATTACAGAGACAAAGGGAAGAAGAGGAATGAAGGCAAGAAGAAGAAAGAGTTAGAAGAGATGAGAGAAAGCAAAGGGAAGTAGATGAAGAAATCAAACAAGATGGAAGCCAGCGAGGTATGGATACTTGTCTTATTCGAAAAGAACAAATGAGGCAGAGCCCAGGAATATGATGGGAAAGAGAGAGGGATATTTGCTCAATAAAGGAGAAGACCTAAATCAATGCTAGATGAGGAAAGATACGATCTGGAAAGAGTTGGAGAAAGGATTGATAAGGCCCATCGGCAATTAAGAGGAGATAGCGAGTATGAAATTCAAGGGAATGATGATCGATCCCCAGTACCTCAATCACGAAGTGAGGAGGGAAACCTGTTTAGTGATGAATGGCAAGCATTGTATTTAAGCAGACTGAACCTAGACAAGGGGGAGGTGGATGATAGTTACACTAGTGGGGCCTAGACATGTCGGACGAGGAAAGAGAGTCCAGTATTGGGGCAGAAGAAGGGAGCGTGTGCGCCCCTGAAGGAAGCCAGCAAATGCATAAGGAAGTCAGATCTGGAATAGCCTAAAGAAAGAATGCCAGATCCCATAGCACATCCTGAGCGTCTCCGAGGACGATCACATAGTGAGAAGGGAGAGTCTCCACCATATGTAAGCAGGTCAAGGTCATTGCCGGCAAGGAGACAGACAGGGACGATTATCCCTGCCATGGATAAAATAATAGTGGGATCCGACCATGGGATGGGGTTCATGCAGTTACCCTTGTTAGAGAAGGGGGGGGGGAGAAAACTGCAATACATTCCATGGCCACAGATGGACAAGGATAACTTAAAATGCAAGCTCCTTAGTTTGACTTCGGGGGCTGGGAAATGGATATACGAATTAAAGAAAATTACAGGAGAAAATACGCTGGCCATTGGGGACATAAAATGTCTCCTGGCGGCTATTCTTGGAGAGAGGGCTGATGACATATGGAGGAGAGCGAGATATTCAAGTGTGACTGCACAAAACCTAGCTCATGATGGAGCACCATTTAATAATTGTAAGGCCGATGTTTTGAGGGCTCTCAGGGTACAGTATCCTGACTCATCAGACATGGGTGCAATTATGACAGGTAAAATGAAAGAAGATGAAGACCCTATTCTTTATATTCAAGATATTCAGGAGAAATGGCAGCTTGAAACTCACAAGCCGTTGGAAAAGACAGTGGCACTGTTTTAGCATATTTTATGTCAGGGGTTACCTGAACCAGTACAGAGGCAGATAAAAAACATACATAAAGATACAGTTGACAATAGTACACCATTGCTGGTTATTACAAGAGAAAAACAAGAAGAAAGTTGAAAACAGAAATATTGAGGAAGCCAAATTAGTTCAGAAACAGTTGCCAACATTTGCCATAGAAGGGGCGGTATTGACAAGCGAAGCAGTATTGGGAATGCAGGAAGCAATAGGTACATCGCAGGTGAATAATTTGCACCCGATGGACCAAGGTGGGTATGGGTTTATGCCACGAGGCAAAGGAATGGTTTATAGGGGAAGAGGAGGTGGATTACAGAAAAACCAAGGTGGGTTAAAAACAGAAAGAGAACCAGAGAGGATATAATGAAGGAGGGTTTACCAGAAGGGCTACTCCAGTATATTGGAATTGTGGAATGGCCGGAAATATTCTGCGCGTACGAGAGAGCTGAAGGAGCGTGCAAAATGGCTAGTTTTCCAGAGGGGGACAGCTTATCCTCCACCATACAGTACACCGACCAGAGAGGGCTTTGCCAAAGATCACACATCTTATCAGGCAAAAGCACTGCAAGTACAGCAGGTGCCACTGCAGGGACAAGCATAAATGAATCCACCCGGGGCAGTCGCAACAGACCCCTATGCAGAAACAGCAGTATGCAAATACAGGACAAGTACTGATACCTAGAATAGGAGGTGTCACTGTGGTAGGAGGAAATCCTTTCACAGGGATGGGATGAACGTGTACCCACAATAGGACAGCTCACAGGATAACTTGATGTTTTCAGTACTATCTGTGACACCAGACCCACGAGAGGAACCAAGGGTCGATGTGACGATAGGAGGCAAATCTGTTTCTTTTCTTTTAGACACTGAGTCAACTCGTTCATGTATATGGGGGAAAGTATCCAATGTCAGGTATTGCCATGAATGCTCAAGGATTCTCTGGAGCTACAAGCCGAGTTCTTTTTACGGATAAATTACCGGTCTTCATAGGAGAATGTGACATGTTTGGCCTTTGTTATATTCACAACAGACACCAGTTAACATTTTAGGAAGACATTTAATGATGAAACTTAATATGACGATTTCATTTACTGATCAAGGATTGTGTGTTCCACTCCAGGAATACATTATTTAAACGTGGGAGAGTTCATACTGTCATTCACAGGGCAAGTGGCTCTGCAATGCGTTGCAGTAGATCTAGAGATTTTATCTATATGGAGTAAGTATTTTGCTGACATGACTACCTGGCCTGGTAGGAAAGATTGTGAGGATACCTGATGAGTTTTTATTTAGACCACAAATACCGATGGATGAGGAAGGCAGACAGACTATTTCTATAGAGCTGGAAGCAGCTATAGTACGAAGAGAGATGGCAATGCTCGTAGGGACATACGATGAGGGTAGACCATGGAGAACAGTGATAGCTCTTGAGGAGGGGTGCAGACTGACTGACATAACCGATGATGATATGTTCAGGGAAGACCAAAGCGATGATGAAATGGTGTTATTCATGAGCATTACATATTGGATAAAGATAGAAAAAAGTGAAGTCCAATGGCGATAATGCGACAATGGCCAGCACATTTTTTTAGGAGGATTTTGAAAAGGTGCAGAGTGCCCTATGGGCCACAGTCCCCTATGAAGTAGTTTTATTGAAGAGGATAAGGGAGGTTAAAATAAAGCTTAAGCCAGGAGCAATTTTATCCCAAGCAAAACACTACCCCATGTCTCGAGAAGCTGATGAAGGTATATTTTAGACTATATTAGCACTGATGAATCAGGGGATTCTGGTGCCATCAGAGTCATTGTGCAATACTGCGATGTATCTGATTAAAAAATCTGAAGGAGGGTCATGGAGATTTATCCAGGATTTGGACCTCTTAACCAGTTGTAGATACTGAGTTTCCTTTAGTTCCTAATCCTGCAACAATATTATGCAGTATCCCAGTAGAAACTCTAAACTTCACGTGATCCACTTGAAAAATGAATTTTTCGTGATCCCGCTGCACAAAGAATCCAAAGACTAGACTTTGTTTACGTTTCGCCAAAAGAGACTAAAACACATTTGTTTGCCTCAAGGGTAGTGTGAGTCCCCATCGATCTTTAACAGGTTCCAACAGAAGCGCAGTGATACAGTATGTAGATGGCCTATAGATTTGTAGTAAAACAGAGGATGAGTGTAGGCAGGATTCTGTCCAACTGATGACTATTTTAGCAGACAAAGGATATATGGTGGACAAAGAGAAATTACAGTATTTTCAGGAGGAAGTGTTGTACATAGGTCAGTTAATGTCACATGAAAGAAAGAAAGTGACACCTGAGAGAGCTGAGGAAATTATTAAAACATCAAAATCAAACCCAGTGAGACACATGCAGCCGTTTCTGGGTTTGTGCAATTATATTAGAGCCTGGGTGTTTGATTATAGCACATACACAAAGCCACTTCTGCAAGCATTAAAGAAGGCACAAGTTGGTAAGACAAAAATAGAATGGACCGAAGAAATGGAGGATGGATTTGAGGAATTGAAAAAAGTAATTTGCACAGCTTCAGTTTTAGGCATTCCCAATTATGGCGAGGAATTGTATTTGTTTTCACACGCAAATGGGACTGTGATGACAGCAGTACTTACACAAAGAACTACATTGGGTACAAACCTTTGGCAGATTGGGATTCTAGACCCAGTTATGAGAGGACACTTCCCTTGTGAACAATCTTTGGCAGCTGCCTTGTTTGCCATTTTAGAGAAACCCATAGGCACATTGACATCCCCACCAGCTTTAGCTTATGAGGTAATGATTTCCAACCCAATGATTAAAATTGTAAGATGTAAAATAGTGAACCTTGCCAGGTTCATATCTGAACCCATTGAAGAAGGTGATCATGTGCATGACTGTGCCAATTATGTTGAATTCTATGATGATGTACCACCCTTTGTAAAGGAGAATGCTTTGGTGGGAGGGCTAATTCTTTTTATTGATGCTTTTTTGAAAATTGATCAGACTAGGGTGGGATGGCATTCAGGAGCCGCAGTAGTAAGACACAGATTAAATGGAGGATTTGAAGTAGTAGCAAGTCCAAGACTACCGTCTCACTTTTTACTGAAAGTAGCGGAATTAGTAGCGTTATTGTCGCGCTTCAGAAAAATAAAGGGCAGGAAGTGACGGTGTACAGTGAATCCATCTATGTGTTACGCTCAACTGGTATCCACGGGGGTGCCACACGATACTGGATGGAGGTCTAAGCGCTATACCGGACTCCTCTCTGCTTAGTTATGTGCCAGATGTTGGGTAGCGCCTTAGGTTTTTGTGCGTTGAACTCTCCGTCCTGAGTCTCTGTGCAGGGGTGCGTGGTTGGTGCTGGCGTTCCATGGACCTAGTTGCTTCACTGGTCTGTGTGCCCTTATGTCAGGTCCAGACCGGCTGTGACTCTGACTCTGCTTGCTGTCTTCCAGGTGAGTTATAATGTCTTTTCTGTCTTTATTCTGTCTCTTTCTTTCAGTCCGTTTTCTCTGTCTTCTCAGCGTCTTGCTCCACTACACTGTTCCCTAACAATGTCTCTTTTTGTTTTCACAGGGATGGTTGCGATCTCAGAGTTGCTGCACCGATGGCAAAGACCACGGTGAGTTATTGATGCCTGGAGCGCTGCGCTGTTTATTGGTGTTATTTGCTAACCTGTGTTCTCTCCCTTCTTTGTACAGGTTCCGGTGATGTGCCGAAGTGATGAGCGATCGAAGGCGATTGCCAGGTAAGGGCTTTGTTAACTCTGACCTTGTTCCTTCTCGCTTGCAGGTTGCAGTGAAACCCGGAGATGGGCGAGGTAAGAGAAGTGCAGGGTGCTGCCAGGACTCGCTGCTTGCCCAGTTAAGAATTGTTATTAATGCTGTCCTAGTTTCTTTACCTTTGCAGGTTGCGGCGAACTCCGGGGATGGGCTATGTAAGCAAAGCGCAGGATGGATTCAAGACTGGTTACTTCACAGGTAAGTGTTCTTGCTGGCTAATGCTGTTCTTGTTCTTCCAGGTTATTAATAGAATCCAGATCTAGGGCTTCAGGATCAGGCCGCCGGAGAGCAGATGAGCAGGAGCTGGACACAGTGAGCGTTACGCTGCAGGAGTGCAGAATAACGCGAAGCATATTCTGCTGTTTGGGTGTGGCTTAAATAGCCCAGGTAAAGTAGTTCCAGGCCAAGTAGTTCCAGGCCCAGCCACACCCAAAACACTAGACCGCATGGCTTGGTTCTAAAGAACTGAGCTGTGTAATAGGCCTCCATGTTGTATTAAGGTCCAAAACTGGTATTGCTTTATTCCTGATAATGAGCCTGGCACCAAAGGCACCAGGACTGACTCCATGTATGTTTCTGATGGTGTTTTAAGGCCCGTGGGCCAGTGTGAAGGGCTTTAACCCCACTGCTGCCAGGGGGCTGTTATACCTGTACCGTACATGCAGGGTTGTCATGTTGGAAAAGGAGGGGCTGTCTCTGTGCAGACGGGTCTCCAGTGCAGAATGCATCCTTATTGGATAGACTCATCAAGGCATTACAACTCTCAGTGGCTATAGCAGTCATAAAATACGCAGCGCATACTAACCAAACAGACTTTATCTCTTGCTGGAACAAAGCCTTAGACATAGAAGCCAAAAGGGTTGCATATTCTCCAGAAATGTCGAGTTTTGATACTGAGGATATTAAGGAAAATCTGATTACAACCATGTTAGTACAAGAGGGGTTTAATATGCTGTCAATAACCCGATTAATAGAGATTCAGGGAAATGCACCACAGGAAGAGAAAGGACTGTGGAAACAAAGGGGGTGTTATTTATCCCCCAAGGAAGCTTTCTGGTAATAGGAAAGCACTGGGAAGCCAGTGATGCCAGTCACTTTATTAAAAGTCGCTCTTGAACAACTGCATTAGCCCATGCATATTACTAGAAACAAATCATGCTGCCAATATTGCAGAAGACTAGTTCATTCCTAATTTGTTGGAACATGTTGCACTGTTTATGGTGAATTGCATTGTGTGTCAAAGGTTTACTGCTGGGCATACACTGAGAATGATTAGAGGAGTAATACCTTGACCAAATGGTCAGTTTCAGCATTTACATATCGACATAGTAATTGCAGACATGTAAATGATATAGGTATCTATTAGTGGTGGTGTGCCCCTTCTCTAGATGAATCGAAGCAGGTCCATGCGAATACCCTAATGCCACTTGTACAGAAAGGTTTTTAGTACGCAAAGTTTTCCCGAGGTGGGGTGTGTGCGAAGTACTAAGATTCTCTAATGGGCCACTTTTTGTCAATGAGCTATTAGAAAAAATAGGGCTTTTATTGAGTATAAAGCAGAAGTACTCTTCTGTGTATCACCCGCAAGCAAACAGGATATCTGAGCGACTCAACAGCCTCCTCAAAGAGAGGATCGACAAGAATAAATTGACTCTGAAAAAGGGATGACTGTATTGCCTACTCCATGCCCTTTGGAATCAGCCAGGGTCGGACCACCACATCACCCCACACGAGCTAGTAATATGGCGTTGAATGAGAACGCCCCTTACACCTTCATCTAGGATCATGAGTGATGCCCAGAGTGTAGCCAAAATGCTAGGTGATGAAATGTATGATTATTTGACATGTATGACTGCCAGTATTTATTTCATTTCAGATCAAGTCAAGCATCAGGGGGGAAGGTCTAGGAACATGGAAGAAGATAATTCGGTGACAAATCAGAGTGAACTATTACCACCCCGTAAGTTATATGTTGGGGACCTGATCCTGATCAAAATCTTCACCCGGAAGAGGCACAAGCTTCGCTTTAATGGCCCATTCCTTGTTGAGGAAGTTTCCCCTTCAGCTGTTAAGATTTCGGGACAACGAGCTTGGTTGCATCTGAACGATGGAAAGATTTATAAAGGCGAAACCCTCTCTCCCACCAATGTGGATCCAGACGTAAGACAAGAAGAAGAATTTACGCATATATAGACTTGATCGATGACTAAGAAAAAGGACGATAAAGCAACACATACTTTAATTGTACTGGAATTTAATAGACACTCCTTATATATTTTAGCAGGGAGTGCAAGGACTTGCAGAGAAATTCAAGAGTTTGAATTGAACTTTTAGAAATATATCGAAGTAGTGAATAATGCATCACAATCATGCCTATACCTCTGTTCTTGATCAGAAATTGGAAGAGAGATCAATATCCAGATTCATTTAGTGGAGAATATTTGTTTTAAGTGATAAAAATACATGATACCTGCCAATAGTGACGTTCATCGGCTTGTGGTTCCTGTCTTTGTGTTCATTTTTTAAAATATATTTTTTATTTTATATATATAAACCACACAACATTACAACTTGAACATAGATAAACACGTTTAACAACAAACAACACTGCAATCCCCATCCCTCCCCCCTATGAGCCTGTATGGTGTTCGCCATTGGTGTCCGCTGTGGGCGAGGGGGCGTCAGCACTCTCAGAGTCAATTGAAGCTGACCCCGTTCCAAACAGTTCAGCTATCAACAGTTTCCATGCCGCAAGAGAGCACATTTCCTCGTCCTCCCCTGCGATACTGGCATCTCGCCACACAGCCGTCTCGGCCTCCGCCCATTTTTGGAGATCCCTCCACCAGACCTCCGTTCGTGGTTTATGACACTCCTTCCAACCCATGGCAATCCTACGTTTAGCAAGCACATAAGCCAGATCTTTCAATTTATCGACATGTCTAAGTTTACGCGCTCTGGGATATCCCCCCAGTAAGCAGGCCCAAGCTGAATCCACTTTGAGTGTGACACCCTTTCCTGCCAGCTTCTGCGCCACCTCGCCCCAATAGCTTGCAATTACTGGGCACGCCCAAAACATGTGTATCATGTCTGCATTCTCCTCGTCGCACTTGGGGCACGCCTGGCGTCCAACACCCCGAAATTTGGATATTCTCAAAGGGGTCAGGTATGCTCTGTGCGTTATATAAAGCTGTATTTGCTTGAACCTGGCATTTCTCGATACTTTTTTATGATACCCAAGGGCTCGCTCCCACAACCCATCTGTCATCGGGGCCCCCATCTCCATTTCCCATTCCAGTCTCAAGTGCCCTAAATCGCTCCCAGCCTTCATCATCAACATCTCATACAACCTAGAGACCTCGTGCCCGCCCTCCGATGTGTCATATAGTATCTCCGCCGGGGCATCCGGTTCGTCGGCCAGGGTAGTTTCGGGCCACCTATTCCGGATCTCCTGCACTATCCTGTGATATGTCATATATTGACCCCTGTGCAGTCCCGACCCTGCCTCTAATTCTTCGTACTCCAAGATGGTCCCATCCTGCCAAATATCTCCCATGGTGACCAACCCCACTGACTCCCAGTATATCCGAATGGTTGCCCTGAGCTGCCCATCTCCCCTCGCCAGTGCGACCAATGGGAACTGCAATACACACGGCAGAGGGTTGCCCATCATCCGGCAGGCCCGTTTCCACATGTTCCGTCCCAAAGCTAGCATACTAGGCCGCTCCCTCATGCATGCATTAGCCACCCAGATCACCTCTCGCAAGTAAAAAGGGGAGCAATCCCTCCCAAACAGCCCGTGTTCAGGGGTCTCTTCATCAGAGAGCCACCTGGACACATATTGTAGCTGCGCTGCTACATAATATGCCTCAAAGTTCGGCAGCTTGATTCCGCCCTTCTCATAAAAGTTCTGCAGCTTCCACAGTGCGACTCTGTTGCGCATGCCGTGCCACAGGAATTCTCTGCAAACACTGTGTAGCCTCACAAAAAACTTCTTAGGAATCATGTAGGGGATGTTGTTAAAATAATGCAGAAGCCTGGGCAGCACCACCATTTTAAGCATGGCTCCTCGGCCCATCATCGCTAGTGGCAATCTTTCCCAGAACCTCATACATTTCTCGATCTTCCCCACAGCAAGTTCAGTGTTATACTTGTGTTCTTCCACGGTCGTATGATACACATCAATCCCCAAGTATCTAAAGGATCTCGTCGCCCACGGGATCTGCAACACTGGCAACCTCTCCACTGGAGTCCCCACATAGCCCCCCAGCGGAAATAGAGTGGATTTCTGAGGGTTTACCGCTATACCGGACAACCAGGCGTACCTCCCCATCACCTCTAAGACATACTGCAAATTTTCTTCTGGGTATCTTAGGTATAACAGCATATCATCCGCATACAGGGATATAAGGTGACACTCTCCTCCCACCTCGATGCCGACCGGGTCATATTGCTGCCGGAGGTAAATCGCCAAGGGTTCTAGGGCCAGGATGTACAACATAGGGGACCAAGGACACCCTTGCCTAGTGCCTCTGCCCAACTGCCATCTCTCTGACACCACTGCACCCGTACGGACCCTGGCCAGTGGTGCACTGTATAACACCTCGGCCCACCTAACATAACCTGGTCCCATCCCGTACCCTTTCAGAGCCGCTAGCAGCCAAGGCCATCGAACAGAGTCGAACGCCTTAACCGCGTCCAATGCTACTATCGCCATTTCGCCGTCCTCACCACCACCCCACTCGACCACCCTGTGGAGGCGCCTGTGGTTGTGAGTGATGTTCCTATTAGGGACATAGCCCGTCTGGTCAGGGTGGATCAACTTGCCGATCACTCTACGCATTCTAGTACCCAGGACAGCTGTCAGGATCTTACTATCTTGGTTCAACATCGACAGGGGCCTGTAGGAGCAACAATCATGTCCCGGTTTATTTGGCTTGGGGAGCGGTATTATAATCGCTTCCCTAAGTGACTCCGGCAACCATCCCATCTCGTACGCTTCGTTGAGCATTTCCAACATGGGCGGGAGCACTTCCTCTGCATAAACTTTATAAAATTCACTGGGGAACCCATCTGCCCCTGGGGTCTTACTAGTGGGCAACTGTCTCACAATCTCCTTCAGCTCTTCCAGGGTGATCGGAGCATCCAGCTCCTCTCGCTCCTCGTCGCTGACCTTGGGCAAGCCTACATCTTCCAGCACTTCGTCTATCTCCTCCTGGCTGCCCCCCTCGCAATCTTCGTATAGGACCTTATAGTATTCCACGAATGCCCTGTTCACGCCTTCTTGGGTGTCTACCTCCTCCCCCTTTTCATTGGTTACCATTCTGATCGGGGATCGTGGGGTCTCACTCTTGTACAGCCAAGCTAAGAGTCGGCCCGTTTTATCTCCCCCCGCATGCAGTCTCTCAGTATACTTTCTATAATTCAAATTACAGAGCCTGTCCCAATGTTCCGCACACTCTTGTTGCAATTTAGAGACCGCCTCTGCATCTGTCCCACCACCTTTCAGCTCCTCCTCCAGCGCGGTCTCAGCTCTATGCAAATCCGCCAGGACTCCCCCCATCAATCCCTTAGACTTCGCAATGGCGATCCCCCACATTACGACCTTAAAGGCCTCCCATAAGGTGCCAGCCGACTTAACGCTCCCTTTATTCACCTCAAAATAAGCAATTATCTCTTCCCTGATATCCTCTCTGAAGGCGGGGTCTTTGAGCGCCTCCGCCCTTAGGCGCCATGTTGGTATACGCGCTCGTGGGGGATACAGTTGCCATCGCATGACCAGGGGTGAGTGGTCCGAGAGGACCCTCGCCCTGTATTCTATATGGTCGCACTCCGCGACTATGTCTGGCGTGGTGAAAAAGTAGTCAAGCCTCGTGTGCAGTAGATGCGGAGCCGAATAGTGCGAGTATTGTCTCGCGCTCGGGTGTTTCGCTCTCCACACATCAACTAGGCCAAAATCTGCCAGCAGCGTCTGCAATACCCTAGCCGCCGGACCGGGCCCAGCCATCTTGTCATCCGACCTATCCTCCTTGGGGTTCAACACGCAATTAATGTCACCTCCCCATATCACCGTGCCCCCCATCCCAACGCTGAGCTTGGTGCACAGCGTCCTAAAATATGTCGCCGTTTCCTGGTTAGGCGCGTATGTATTTACAATGCACACTACTTTGTTCTCTACCAGCCCCCTCACCATAACCAACCTCCCATCCTCCTCCACAACCTCCTCAATTAGCTTGAATGGGACGTGTGGCGCCACCCACACCAGCACTCCTCTGGCATAGGCGGAGTACGTTGATCCTACCACTGTTCCCTTCCACTTCCTCCCTACCAGCTCCAGTTTCTCTCGCTTTAGATGTGTCTCCTGTAGCAGGGCTACGTCTATCTTCTGCCTCTTGAGATACAACATGACTTTATTTCGCTTGAGGTAACTGTTAAGCCCCCTAACGTTCCACGTTAGTATCCTGAGGTCTCCCATGGCCTATCAGTAGTTTCCTCCCCCCATCCAAGGCAATCCCTCCCCACTTTGCGAACACCCACTCCCGGTTCCACCCTCAGGCTCATACAAAAACTAAAACTCCCTCCCAAACCCCTACCCCCAACCACTGCCCAGCTCCATCCCTGGATCTCAGGCATCCCTGTGTTCGGTCCTCCTTGGAAACCCAAATAGAGAACCCGACAGGGTGTCACCCTACTAACAGTGACTAAACTAAACACAAAAAGGGGGTGTAAAGGGTGGCTTCAGGTGGCTCCACAACTTCGCAACCATGTCCGCGCAAGGACCACGTTTCATAACCCCTGACGCGCGCATGTTCTCAAGCGAGTTCAGTGACTATAATCTAGTCCCAATGTTCATGGCCCGACCGGGCCTACAGCGTTACTTATCTCGTCCTTTATTTTCCACCGGCCGTCTGAACATCTGACTCCAGAGGGCAGTTGTGTGCATCCAACCACTCCATAGCATCCTCCGGGGTGACAAAGAACAGTAGCTTGCTCTGAAAGAAGACCTTCAGTTTGGCCGGATAGAGCAACATGTATTTAAGCCCCGCTTCCCGCAATCTCCTCTTCACCGTTCCGAAGTTCATACGACTGCGCTGTACCTGCAGGGTGTAGTCGGGATAGGCCGTTATATTCGCCGCTCCTCGTTGTATTGTGCCTCCCTTGCGGAAGTGTTCAAGGATCCTTTCTCGGTCCCGGTAATTAAGGATCTTAGCTATCACTGGCCTGGGCGGGTTTCCCGGTGGTGGCTTCCTAGTTAAGGCCCTGTGCGCTCTCTCAACCGCAAAACCCTGCGACAGGGTGCCTCCCGTGATCTCCTGCAGTAGCATGTTTTCAATAAATTCCGTTGGATTGTGGCCCTCAGTTCCCTCCGGCAGGCCTACGATGCGAATGTTGTTCCTCCGGGCGCGCCCTTCTGCCTCCTCCGCCCTACTCTCCAAGTTGCCCACGCGTTGCACCAGGGCATGGAGTTCACGCTTATGCACAGCGCAGTCCGCCGCGGTAGGGCCCAATTCTTTCTCCAAAGTCTCTGTACGCTCTGCCAGGGTACGCACGTCCTGCCTTAGGAGGTTCACGTCCTCCTGTACTGCCCCGACCTGGAGTTCCATTGCGGTCTTCAGTTCAGCCACAGCGAGCTGGAGCTTGGTCTCCCAGGTCGCTTTCAGATCTGCGATCGCAGCGAGGACCTCGTGGTTCGCACCCCCGGCGGCCATTTCCTTGGCTTGCGTTTTGTCCTTGCTTTTGGCTCCGTCTGGGCCGGGAGGCGTTTTAGCGTATTCGTCGAGCGTGTGCTGTTTGGTCTTCGCTCTCAGGGGCTTGTTAGACATGTCTCACGTCCTTCAATCCCCGCTCGGATCTGGGGCAGAGTTTCACAGTGCGCCCTGCGGGTGCCCCGTTGTTATCACCACTTCTCTGACACTAAGTTCCTCTGTCCTCCGGCACCCCCGGCCATCTTGTCTGTTTACCTAGCTAGGCCAGGTCGCGTCTCACCCTCTGAGGTCCACTTTAGGCCACAAAGGGCCCGGGGCACAGTTCACGGTCACACCACACGATCCGGGTATAAAGTATCTTCGATCAGGCCCTGCTCCCTTCCCAGGTCCACGCCGTCGGCCTCGCAGGACTGGGTGTCCTTAATGACCTCGATGCACCCGCGTCATACACCTACACCATCACCATGCTCCAGTGCGACCGACAGGCGCCCAGATCAAGCACCCCTTTGTTCTTTCGTTCGGCGGCGGCCATTTTCTCGTTCAACGCACTCTCGCCTCCAGATCTTCTTTTAACTTTTAGTTGCGCTCTCACGGTGCAGGCCCGTGTCGAAACATAACCTCACGTTCACCTGAGATTCATGCGCGCAGTCATATCGGCCTCAGCAAAATTGCATCGGTCCTTGCACTGTTTTCAGTCGGATAATGTGCGGATCTTCGGGAGCCCCCGTACAGACACGTCCTTTCACATGGCTTCCTAGCCACGCCCCCCCTGTCTTTGTGTTCATACTTCAATCTTACCCTGCTCTTCTTAGAAGAGATGTTAATATTCACACTTTTTTACAGGATCCCAAAAACGGTCCAATGATAAGAAGGCTCCTCATTGCTATATTTGAGCAAATTGTACAGCTACAAATGTAAAAGAAACTCGATGATTGTATTAAAAATGATAAAAGAAGAAGATGGCATGATTATAGAGAGAGAATAAGTTCAGAAAGCATGGGATGGCACGAAAAATGGTTGTCCAGTTATGTATGCATTATATATATTTGCATGATTGTCCTCCTAATTTTTATGTTCCTTATTTTTCACAGTCTCTATTATCTTAATGGTTCTACTGAACAAAGAACTCCCATGATTCTCCCCACTATGCGTATGAATGATGACAATTTCCTTGATCTCTATGGGTATGTTAGGAGACATAAAAGAGATGCACAGGAAGATAATGAGGGATAAATACCTATCTAGATAATTCTGCTCACCTGGGGAATAACATGGGGTATCAACACATGAAAAAGGTGGGGGAAAGAGCATCTGATGAACCTACCTATGTCTGCTCTCTCGTCCCCTATGCCACAAATACTGTAAGGACTTTCATTTCGAAGGAGGTATCAGCATACAATGCGAAATGCCTCAGCCATCTTGCAGTATGTACTACTCGAGGACAATTCCCAGGAAGTTGGGCGACCTTGCGATGGAGATCAAGATGGTCGTTTCCATAGCAAGATGACTATATAAAGACCATATGAATGGAGAAGGAACCTGGATGGACAGACAACATGCTTGTGTATCCTCCTGCAGGACAGGAGGAGGTGTTCATTGAAGAAATGAAGATAAATAACTGTCCTGATGTGATGGAAATAGCAGGATCGCCTGGATGTTGGGAACCAACACAACTATTGATCTATGGACAGGTGCATACCAAGAAGGGATGGGAAGAAGGGATAATGTCCTGTGCAGCTCATCTGCTGAACATGGAATATGTACACGAAGTGCAGAGAGTGAATGATGGATGCTTAAGTCATGGGCCAAGGACTCCAAGTTACTGACATGGGTAGAAGACGAATCAGGCCAGTAGTTCTAATCCCACTATGTTTTCGAAGCCATGGAAAGAACCATGTGGGATATAACAAAGGATGCAAATCACAATTGACATTCCTGGAATGAGAGAAGGGACATCCATCCTTATAGATCGATCCTTATAGATCGATATTGGGCTTGTGGAACTGGAGCCTATATGAAATTGCCCAAGTGTTGGGGCACAGTGTGTTCCCTGGTGCTCATCCATGTTCCAGCATTAGTGATTCCTCAGAGTGATCTAAACCTTGGTGAATTTCCAAAAGTGAATGACCATGTGAGAAAAAGAAGATCACTTGAACTCCGACAGACGAAAATAGAAAATTATTTCTCCGCCAAATCTATAACAGCGTATGGAACCATTCCTGATGAGCAAAAGTTGTTCAGCAAGACTGCTATGATAATGACAGCCATATTCATGCCTAGAATTCAAACAGTTGCGAATCCCAAATGGTTGCAAATCACCAGATAAGAGCTTCTACAGACAATCAATGCTACCATAAAGGGATTCAACACCATTAAAGAAGAGCTGAGGGCCATACGATTGATGACCCTCCAGAATAGATATGTCCTTGATATGATCACAGTGATGAAAGGAGGAGTTTGTGCCAAAATCAGGCCTTCATGTTGCACATTCATACCTTCTCACGATGGCCAGAATGGGAGCTTGGCAGAGGCCATATCAATGTTGACAGACCTGCATACCAAGATGGAAGACAAGACAGAGGACATTGAAGATGGTGGTTGGTTTACCTCCTTGCTTTCATGGATTCCCCAGTGGTTGGCAAATCTATTCAAAGTATTTGGAGTAATACTAGTGCTAGTAATGTTTGGATTCTTTATAGTCAGAAAGGTGATTGCCCAAAGCAAGAAAACGGAAAAGAAGGTAGTAGGAATGAAGATCATGATCGATACCAACTTATAATGCTGTTAAAGAATATATAACGGCTAGCATCGTAGCACCTGAGGGAATGTAGTTTCTATATGCAAAGAATCATAAGACATACGTGGGACGATGGGTCTATTGTACACTAATGGAAAATGTAACTACATGACCTGGAATGGAGACAAACATGTAAAATCAGCAGGCACCCGGAGGGGGTGATGAAAATATAGACACCTAAGAAACACTTCTTCAAGAGAAAACACCAAGATGTAGAAAGACTTGAGGAGGTGGTCGAGGACTCGACCAGAGGGGGGAATGTAGAAGAGTAGCTGCATACCTCTGCAGGAGACCCCTCTCCTCTTCCTTTCATATGTTGGAGGCATGAGACAATGCCGTGTTTGACACCAGCCCTTGTGCCAATACCACAGCAAGTGTTTGAATGAAGATACCCATTGAGACAACCAAATCGAATGTATCCCCAAAGCGATGACAACCTAAGGGTGGAACTCCCTGAAGGAATATGAGAAAGAGCAAAGAAAAGAAGCTATTGACATCATGAAAAGTATATACTGTAGAGGAGCAGCTGCATGCCTCTGCAGGAAATCCTGCCCCTCTACCTCCTATATGTTGGAGGCCTGAGATTGTGCCATGTTTGACACCAGCAGTTGTGCCAATACCGCAGCGGATATTTGAAAGAAGGTATCCACTGAAAAATCCTTTTTGAATGTATCTCCGAGGAGATGACAATCTGAGGGAGGAACTCCCTGAAAGAATATGAAAAGGAGCGATGAGAAGAAGCTAGTGACGTCACAAGAAACATGCATGATACCCTGAGAATACTGTCTGAAGAGAATGCATGGATCTTACAGAAACTGATGACAAAGTTAAGAATCAAGTACATTTTTATGTGCGAGAAGAAGACTGCACGTTTGCGAAGTGCTGCAGAAAATCAACTGTTCAATAATTGTACAGATGCTGAAACTCAAGTAGACTAAGTCATCATAGAAGCTGGCTATATGTAGTGATTAGACTGCAGGCAAAGCCACCATTGTATAGGAGCTGGACGTAAGTGTCATGAATTTAGTAAGCCTGGACCCATGGAGAGGAAAGGTCGAGAATTGTGTCGCAGCAAGAATACGCTGAGATCGTGGAATCGCCTGGCGAGGCTGCCTGGCCTGCTATTAAAACTGAAGCAGCCAAGGTTAGTTATCTATTCTTGAAAGCAGTGAATGTGCGAAGGATGAATCATCCCTTTTTAAGGTACAAAGAAAGAACACAGAGAGTGGCAAGTTTTCTTAATTTTAAGACATTTAAATGCTGCAAAATGGACCAAATTGATTTCTCCTGTAACATGAGCCAAGGATGGAAATAGAGTTGAGCTTGCAGTCCTAAAACAACGAAAGTGAGAGCCTGCACTCCCATATATTCCCACAGACAAGGATACTTTGCAAGGCCAAGTTCAAAGACAGTCTTCATGGCAGAAGGCATGGCTGATGAGAGATGTTGGGCTAATTGGGTGGGGAGGTAAAGTCAAGTCCACCTCTGGGCGACGGGGTTTGAGCTTATGTGCTGCTAAGTGAACCGAATGTTCCAGTCATGGCTCAAGCATGTCAACCAATTTTAGAGGGACGTATAACGAAGGACCTTATAGTGTGAAAAACAATGATAAACTGCGTACCTAATAGTGTTAAAGATGGCATGTTTTTAGAGGTATACAAAATAGAAAGAGGTTCCCTAAACAGGGAACTCCCATCCCAGGCACACTGTCTAGGTTAGCCCTAGATGATGTGCAGGGGATGGGAGTTCCCCATTTAGGGAACCTCTTTCTATTTTGTAAATATCTACTTCCGTGCCAGGACATTCTATTCTCACCCGCACCTAGACTCCACATAGGTTCTAGATAATTCTTTCAAACTCTTGGTATTATTATATTCCAAAATAAATTTAAGGGTGTGCATAGTGCATCGTTTTTAGAGGTAGGCATAACCTGACAGTGGGCAGACAATCACAATCCTAGTCCCTATGCAATGCATACTTATATGTTCCCCTGAAGCCTATCATAGCTTTTGAATGGTTTTCTATTATTTTCCACGTAGTATGACGTCACTTCTGACATATTTTTTGCATATAAGGATGTTTTTATGAGAAAAAACATCCGTTGATGTCAGTTGTAACCTCTGTGTTTTAGATAATTGTTAATAAAACAGCATCTTTGCCATCTTCCTGAGTTGGTTTGATTATTTGGGCTCAGAATTACTATGCAATCCCATCCATTGCATGCACGTTACTAAATGCTCAATATGACACCCCAAGATACTGGCTGAAGATAATGTATAGATCCTAAAAGAAACTAATGACAAACTAAAGAATCAAGTGAACGTTTAAATACGAAGATTACATGTGCACGAAGTGCTGCAGAAAATCAGCCGTTCAATAGATGTACAGATTCTGAAATGCAAGGTAGATTAAGTCATCATAGAAGCTAGCTATACATAGTGAATAGAGCGCAGACAAAGCCTCCATTATATAGAAGCTGGACATCGGTATCATAAGGCAGGACCCATGAAGCAGGAAGGGAAAACTGACACAGCAAGAATAAGCAGAATCGTGGAACTGCACTGGCAGTTTGTCTGGCCTGGAGTCAAAACTGAAACAGCCAAGGTCAGCTATCTATTCTGGAAATAAGCGAACGTGCGGAGGATGAGTCATCCCTAGTTAAGGTGCAAAGAAAGAACACCAAGAGTGCCAAGTTTAATTCATTAAGAGTATTTCAAACCTGCAAAATGGACCAAATCGTGGTCTCCTGGCACATGAGCCAAATATGAAAATAGAGTCCGAACTTGGAGTTCTAGCCACGATAGTGAGTGCTCTCATTCCTGTGCATTCTGAAATACAAGGATACTTTTGAAAGGTCAAGTAAAAAGACAGTCTTTTTAAAGTAAAAATGGCAGAAGGCATGGGTGATGAGAGATGCTGGGCTAATTTGGTGGGGAGGTAGTGTCATGCCCCAACTCCTTGCACCTGGGTCTGGGCTTACATGCTGCTAAGTGAACCGAATGTTTCCAACATGGCACACACGTGCCAACCAATTGTAGTAGTCCATATATTGAAGGACCTTATAGTTTGAAGACCAATGAGAAACTGTGTATCTAATGTTTCTGAAGATTACATGTTTTAGAGGTAAGCATATGTTGTCCACCTGATAGTGGACAGACAATCATAATCCTAGTTCTATAGAAAGTATACTTAGATGTTCCCCTTAGCCAATCCCGACCCATGATAGGTTTTTCATTATTGCCACGTAGTATGATGTCACCTCTGACATATTTTTGGTATAAAAGCTATTGTTTGTGTAAAGATTGCTGGGAAAGACTGAGCGTACGTCCGTTGATGTTCGTTGTAAACTCCCTGTTTTAGATCATTATTAATAAAACAGTACTTTGCCATCTTCCTGAGTTGGTTTGGTTATTTGGACTCAGAGTTATTCTGTACGATCCCATCCACTACATATGCACATTCCTAAAGGGCCCTCGGCTAACTGGCATCCGTTATTACCAGCACTTTATTACCAGACCTTCAAGCTTATTATGAGCCTCATAGCCGGCCCTTCTCCCACGTTAGGCCTATGTTGTTGCCAAAAGGACTGAAGGTATACCTGTCGGCATGTCCCTGTTTCACCTTTAAAATCGGGATCACTGCTGGCTTAGTAGTAGTATTGGGGTGAGTAGGCGCTTTAGCCACTACTCATCCACGCACTCCTGCAGAGCAGTAGTCATTGTGTCACACTTACCACATCCGCACATTCGCACACGTCTTTGAGAATCATATCCTAAATATTAAAATTGTTTGCTAATAAATCCACAGTAAAGGCTTCAGTGACGCCTCTTTAAGTGCAGCTGCTGCTTTTCCCCAAAAAGCTATCCACCGTTGGTCGGATGTACATTTAAGTAAATTTTAGTGCGAAGATAATCAAATACATAATAAAAACGGCATTAATTGTTTTAGGTACAATCATGAACATATATTTCATCCGCAGAAAGTCAAAACATACTATTACACAAACATGCAGTTACATACAATAGCAGATAGAAAAGGATTTGACACAGAAAGCGTATCTCAGTATCCACATAGAAAAAATAAAATCCATCCTGTACAAACATTGCTGCAGGCTGCAGCTATTGCAGAGCCCTGAGGTCAGACAGCAGGCAGCACCTAATTGGTAAGCAGTAGTCTCCTAACCTGCCCCTGTTGCCCTTGCCTTAAGACATGCCCTCCCCATCTACACTGTTGAAATCCCTCATCAACTCTTTCTGAGGACACACCTCATCCCACACAACCTGCCGGCCCTCTCCCTGATTCAGGTTACCAGTGAGTCATGTCCGAACCAGAAATACCTCTGCACTATTAAGCATTTGTTTTCCTATGTGAATCCTTCACTTCCCTGCACCTTCTAGTCAGAGATGGTGGCGCCCACCCCCTTCCAGGCCTGCGTTCCCATGGAGACTGGGTAGAGTCCTCGAGCTAGGACTCGAGGATGCAACTGCCGGTTCACTTCTCGTGCCGGCATTCAGTGAGGAGAGAGAGGGAGACGCACTGACGCAGTGCAGAATACATCTTTAGCCTGGCACAAGGCCCCTGTAATGGATGCACAATTCCCTACTTCACAACTGCTGCTCTTGGTAGCGTCAGTCTGTAGATTGATGTGCCCGTTTCCGAGACACCAGCACAGTCGTCTCTCAAAATGGATTCCTCTGCTAAATGTGGTCACTTGTTTGATGCACTTGCCTTGCTACCTCTACAGTTCTATGATCTGCACCCCCCATGACCCTGCTTATGTATGTGTATAGACTGATGTCCCTGTCCTTGTGGGACTTGCACAGTCCCTTCGCAGACCCAGTGTTTCAGTCTGTAAACATTTGACCCTGTATTATATGCATCGTTCCCTCTCTTACACATGGGCCTGCATTACAGAAAAATGTGGCATGCGCAAAAGGCATGCTGCACCACTTGCCTTGTGGTTCGCACACTTCGGTCTCACAGAACAGCCCCAAGAACCCTTCTTTCAAATTGAAAGTGCGGACACCAGTTTAGCGCATGCGAAGTCTTATGGTCTTCCCCGATTTGCATGGTTTTGTGCTCCACGCAGACAGGGAATTTACGTTCCCTGTCAGAAGTTTCCATCATGAAACATGTCTTGGTCGAATCCCTCATCCCAGGGAGCTACGGAATGTCTGACACTCACAAGAGGGGTGGGGTTCGAGGTTGGTTAATTGTGGATATCTTTGGTATGGGGCATGGAAAATCACATGGCCCCTCTGATGTGTCCCAAGGTGGTGTACAGTTGCAGAGTGCACGCTCATTCGCACCCATTTCAGATATGGAGTGCGTAGTTGGAGCCATGCAAGCAGAATTGGCACAGGAGAAACATCTTGTCAGCCTTTCAAAATGGGAAACTAGCTGTGACTGCATGCACCCCGATGTAGTGCATGCACCCCGATGCAGCACTCGGACAACCATTACAATTGAAGGCGACATTTGCTCCCCCTCCTGGAACAGGTGGAAAGGTGAGTGGTGGATCTACATGATCACTGCACATTTTGTACTGCACATCACAAAAATAAATGTTTTGTTTTTATTTTACCCCATTTCACTGCATATATATGCAGGAGAAGATCCCCTGCATTCCCTCCATAACACTCCCATTTATTATTAACTTTACTTACCCCCCCACATATATATGCAGTGAAATGGGGCTGTAACAATGCAACATTTTGGGATGCGCAGTAACAGTGTGTGCAGTAATAGGGTGATAATGTCAGCTCTCTTTCAGGCTCCCCTCAGCCACATCTGCTTCTTCTCTCATACCAGACTGTCTGGCTGCAATTCAGGAATGGTGTGTTGCCAAAGATCTCTACCTTAATGCCAGTAAGACTGAGATCCTGCTCATTTGGACACCTGCTCCCTCCTTTCCTCTCTCTCTCTCTAGCCGGCCACTCTGGGCCCTCTTCCTGCTCTTTATTGTCTGGCTAAGAACCTTGGTGTAATCTTTTGACTCCACCCTCTCCTACTCTCCTCACATCTGTGACGTCTCCAAGAAGACAAACTATCAGCTGCACCGCCTCAAAGTTTTCTCTCTTTCCTCCAGAAGCTCACTGTCTCCAGAGCTCTGGTCCTCTCTAGGCTGGACTAATGTAACAGCCTCTTTCTAAATCTTCCTCCTTCTACTCTTCGACCTTTACAACTTGTTAGAACAGGACTGCGAGACTTGTCCTTGTCCTCAAGCCCAGCGATCGTATCTCTCCAGCTCTGAAATCGCTTCACTGCCTCCCTGTGGCTGCAATGATCAACTTCAAGACCCTCTGCATCATCCACAAGGCTTTCTGGCGCCTGTGACCGCTATACCTCCAACTTTATCTTCTAAGACATCTTCCTTTTCGAGCTCTCCGCTCATCCACCTCCAACTCTTTGAGGGTCAGTCCCTTCTTCAAGCAGAGAGTGGGGGGCAGATCTATCTCCTCGGTTGGGTCCTTCCCCTGGAACAGCCTCACTGCCTCTCTGAAATGTGAGCAGAACCACCTCTGGTTCCGGAAGCAACTCAAGACCTTCCTTTTCGCTTCCGCTTTCTCTCTTCCGCTCCCCTGCTGATTTACCGGACTGTTTCGCGCACTGGTCACCTGGTCACCTTCTGAACTCGGGCCCAGGCTCTTGATTGTTCAGTTGTCCTTGCACTGCCTCCAGGCTTCTCAGCACTTAAGGGGCTGTATCTGCAATGCTACAGTCCCTTCTCTCTGCACTTATGAGCCACCCGCTGGCTGAACTTGTGAGTTAACTGCACTTCCCCCTTCCCCTCCCCCTGGGGGTATTCTTCTCGGTACTCAGTTTCCTTCTGCTTGGCTTTCCTCTGCGTCCGAGTCTCGGCTTCCCTTCGAGCTGCTGCCTTCTTTGGACCTGGACAACAGGGAGCTCTGCTCACTCCCAGCAGTGATGGTCTCAGAATAGTTATGCGGGCACTTTGTCCACCACAATTTGTTCAGGGTCACGCCACCACCAGGTCCTGGACACCTCTTCTCTTTCGTGCAATGGTTTCCCCGGTGTCTTGTTGTCCAGTCTCCCGGCATCTCACTTTGGCGATCCTCGCCTCTTCAAATGTCACCTGCTCTGTGACTAGTTTTGCCTCCACCCCTTCCTGGTGTGATCATGTCAGGGGACTTCCAATGCATCCGATTCTCTCTCTCCTCCTCTCCTATACTTGTCTCAGGCAAGTGCAAAACTCTTAAAAAGACATCACTTTAACGTTCTTCAGCATTGCCGGCATCCACATATATGGATGTTGCATTCTTCTTCCCAATGGGTAGTCTCATATAGGTTGATAGTGTGGCTGGTCCAGGGAGTTCCTCACAGGAACGGGAATGTTTGTCACCTAAGGGGGAGTCACTCCCAGTGAGGTCCCTCTTGCTCAGACGCCTAGGGAGGGTCTTGCGGAGCAGGCTCACCTCCGTAGCCTCAAAGGGGTTGGCTTCCCCTTGGGGAGGAGGGATGAATACCCTCAATTCATTACATAGTAGAGTTGGAGTAGTTCATAGAGGGAGAGGAAGAGCATTCCAGAGCAGGAGAGCAAGGAGAGAGCAGAAATAAGAGGGAGCACAGGAGGCCAGAGTGGTTGCAAGGAGGTGAGCTGAAGATGATCTTCACTAGCGAGGAGGAGAGTAGGGAGTGAGATGAGCAGATAGGGTGGATGGGGCGAGTCCATGGATAGTTTTGAAGATGATGAGAAGAAGTTTATACTTAGCCCTTTGTTTCATAGGTAGCCAGCCAATCTGGTGATGGGCAGAGGAGGTAGAGGTAAGGCAAGAAAGGTTGAAAAGTGTGTGGACTGCGAAGCTGTGGACTTTGTCCAGAGGTGAAAAAGAATGGTTGGGAAGGTCATAGAGTAGACTGCCACTGTAGTCAGATCTAGAAAAGACAAAGGAGGAGATTAGCTGTTTAGCAGTATTGAAAGGACGAAGATGACAGATTTATCTGATATTGAAGAGGTCCAGTATGGCTGCAGTGCCAGATTTGGAGATGAAGAACGAGAAGTTGTGTGATGGGTCCAAGATGACACTAAGGTTATGAGTGGAAGCATAGTAAGGAAGGTAGTTAGGAGAGAAGAGAAGAAGAGGAGGAGAGTGTACTCCGGAAACCCCCGGCTGGCCAATAGAGCTGAGGTTTGCTCCGAAAATACTTTAAGATGAGATAGCTGCACGCTTGAGATGGATGGGGATGCAGATTTATTACTCCAACACCAATCAATAAGGACAACTCAATGGTTTGGCAAAGGGAGTCAGTTTAATGACAAGTACAAAAAACGGGGAGTCATGGAAATCAGCAGTGATGCAATCGTCCTTCTTGCTTCAACTCCAATGAACTTCATAAAAATTATAGCATTTATACTGAAAACTCGTCATGATTGACATGTAACACTCAAAATTAATAAGCAATTCTATTGGTTACGAAAAGGTAACTTTAATACAGGTACTATATCTGTATATGGTAACAGAGTGAGGGGATTGGGTAAACACTGTCAGGTGGGCGTCTAAGCTCTTCCTTCAAAGATGACTACTGTAGACGTCACTAAAAGTACAACGTGGTATTGGTTCTACTAACTATAGGACCCTACATTATTTGGTCCATTGTGATTGGATTGGCACCAACTCCATGCATACATTTCCACTTTCCTTAGCAGCACGCAGAATGGTCAGCCAGGTGCAGGGTGCACCCTAGTGCCCAGCCTTTCTCCAATTATGGTTACAATGAATCATCACTTCAACAACTATGTGTCAATTATGTTACTGTGGTTGGCCTCGAAACTGCATCTTCTGTCTAGGAAAGTTCCGATATCTCTGCCTGGGCAGATGCCAAGCATAGGTGTGAACTCGTGCTTCTCCTCGCTCGGGGGTCACGTGCTTCCCACACCGTGAATTTGTCTAGTTTCTCTTAATTTGTGCATTTGATTCTTATTCAGCTTGCCACCTGCCTACGACTCCTTATCTTGATCTTTCCGAGACAGGATAGTCTGTTCTTAAGTTTCAATTATATGTAGCTACTGTTCGTTCCTTCTATTGGTATGACCTTGGGTCTCCTGGCACGAGTTGCATCTGCCGAGTTTCGATTCAGCCGTCTCTTCTCGTTTTGCTAGAATATGAATCTCTGCTCATTCGGCCTTTAGTGACCTGGGTTGATTCTGCTTCGTTTGCAAAGTGGAATTACACTTATAATATTGCGCTTCGTTTTGAGGTAGATTAGGTATAATGGCATTTGCCACACTATTCTTCTACTTAGCATTGCAAGGCGCATCGTTTTCTTAGCTTTCTTGCGGTTCCAAGCATATGTACAGGTGTTAGGTGGTTGAATATCTTCATCCTGTTTACAGCTTTAGCTTCTTTGTATTTCAACATAGTTCTCCCCTTTTAGGTTCACGATATCCTTATTCATGGCGTTTCGTCTCTGTGTGTCATTCTCGGGTTGTAATTTCTTCTACTTGTACGTCAGTCTGGGTCCTCGTGACGTCACCATTCGTCTTCCATTAAGACCTTTTTGGTCTCTTCCGGGACTGTACTTAGGCAATCTTCATTTTGTCTCATTTGCTGGTAAGGGTTCCTTTATGGATACCTTACTGTCCATGGTTTTCTTGGTATCGGTACTTCAATAGGTGTTGCTCTTCTGATAGGTACTGGGCAGAGCCCTACTGCGGCTCTCTGCTGATTTATCTGCTCATCATACGTCACATATTTTGATGTGAACCTTCCTGGTACTTCAAAATGGGCGACTGGAGTGCAGGCTTTATTTGGGACGTCCTCTACATTCCCCCCTCTGGGCAATTCATCGACCACTTTCACCTCCATCTTTGGATTAAAATTACTCGATACTTCTGTATTTATCTTCACTCAGTCACCTGCGTTCATTCCTCCTTCATCTTTGAGGTCTGTACATGATGGTTTGAAGAAGTGTCTCTTTGGAGTCCATATTTTTATTACTCTTTTCAGGCTTCCTGCTGTCCTTACATGTTCTTCTTTATTCCATGTCCTTAGTTGACATGGTCCATTTGGGCTACGGTAAACCCATCTTCCCACATAATTTCTGTGCTTCCTGGGATAGAGAAACTTTGTTCCTTCTGGTGTGTGCATACTGGTCTTCACAAAGTCTCTTATTTCTTCATCAGTCAGGTCTTTGGGCTTCCATCCTGGCTTGACATCAATCATGATCTTCATCCCTATGGTTTTCTTCGCAGTCTTCTGGCATTGCGAGATTATTATCTTGATAACACCAAATCCAAAAATATCATCACTAAAAGGGCTCCGAAGAACTTGAATGCGTCTTCCATCCATTGTGGAACCCATGAAAACAACGATCCAAACCAGCTGTCATCATCAACTTCATCAGTTCCATTGATCATCTGGTTCTGCAGGTTTGTCAGCATACCTATGGCCTCTGTTAAGGTTCCATTCTCCTCATCGTGAGATGGTATAAATGTGCAACATGATTCTCCGATTTTTGCACAAACTCCTCACTCCATGGCTGTGATCATATCAAGGACATATCTGTTCTGGAGAGTCATCAGTCGGATGGCTGTTAACTCTTCCTTAATCACATTGAATCCTTTTATGGTTGTGTTGATCGTCTGCATTAACTCCCATCTGGTTATCTGCAACCATTTAGTATTTACTCTGACTTGGATTCTTGGCATAAAAATTGTTGTGAACACTGATGAGGTGATGCTGAACAGCCTGTGTTCATATGAGATTGCATGAAAGGCTTCTTCTGATTTAGCAGAGAAGTAATTCTCTCTCTTCATCCGAGTTATCAGTTCCACGGATCTCTTCTTCCTCAGGTGAGCATCTGCTTTCGGGAAACTGTCAATATTCAGGTCATTTTTTGGGATCACTAATGCTGGAACGTGGACGTTCACTATTGTGCATATACCTCCCCAGTCTCTTGGCATTCTGATGTATGCCTTGGATCCGCATGGCCAATAATGATCCATAATTACTGCAGTTCCATGAACCATTCGTGGAACGTCAAAAACGTGTCCACAGTACTTATTCTCTCCCATCTTTCCAGTGCCATTATTCCTAAAGCAGAATCTTGGGCTTTCTAGTGGCACTATCTGCAAGGGTCCTCTTCTGTCTTCGACCCATGTCAATAGTTTTGCAAGTTTCGGCCACAATGGCTTGCAGCCATTCTGCACAATGTCAACAGTTTCTTTGTAGAGTCCAGTGATCACCCAGGCACTGCAAATCAAAACTCCCTTTTCCTACCCATCTGGTGAAAGCACTGTTCCTGAAACCTGCATTTGGGCTCTATTCTTCCACTTTCGAGCTTCCTCTGGAGTTTTTCCTTGGACATTTAGTCCCGGGTTCACTTCCCATCTTATTCCTGCTCGTTTAACTCCAGGCTTCTTGTACCTGATCACATGATTCCTAGTATGAGCTCTGTTTCTTGTCTTAATGTCTTGAACATAATCATCTTCGTCAGGATATGCTGTTTCAGTTGCCCATATTAATGAGGCATCACTACCCATGAACTGGCCTCTGGTCTTGCACATTGCTACGTGTGACAGACAATGTGCTGTCTCGACATCTATTTCTACAGCTACGAAGATCTTGGATTTCCCCATGCTGTATTGTAGGAGTGCACAAACAAAACATTCCCCTTCTGAATTTCGTCTTCCAACTTCTTTCATACGCTGGTACCAAATGTTGTTTCCCAAATGTGCTGTTTAGGTAATCGTTTAGTTCATTGTCATCTCCATGCATGCTTCTCTTGATTCTTAGTGTTCTCCTGTAGTTTGCTATAACTGCATCCCTAAATGCATCTGTATGGCTCTTTCTTGCTGGAGGATTCTCAGGTATCCTGGTCCCTGGTGCAGGCTTCCTCATCTGCGCCATGTGTGTGGACAAACGTCTGGCAGCTCTTTCCCTCTCTTCATACATCCTTCTCCTGCTGGTTACAAATGCCCATTCCAACCACCCTGATGCTGGGCCGGTGTATGGTTTTGTTGTAGAACTTGTACTTGTCCCTTGTGCTGGAACATATATGTTTGTTACTACTGTCTCTGGGGTTTCATTCTTCC
The DNA here is from genome assembly GCF_040938575.1 of Ambystoma mexicanum. NCBI lineage: Eukaryota > Metazoa > Chordata > Amphibia > Caudata > Ambystomatidae > Ambystoma > Ambystoma mexicanum. Next base: position 353,241,632 of record NC_090926.1, read on the forward strand.
ATTCCTCTGGTCTTTTCCTTTCTCTGGCTAATGACGGCCATACTGCGTCTACTATTAGTTGTGCTTGTGAGATCTTCTTTGAGTTTGTCTTTGTCTCAGGGTGTTTATCATTATCATTTCTGTTGGTTTCTTTTCCGATTCATCTTGTCATTCCACAATGTCTATTGTGGAGTTTCTTATGGCAAGCAGTCTCTTCTTTTCTACTGTTTTGGCTTGTGGTTCTGCAGTCATTGACACTAGGCCTGGTTTGTGTCCATTCACTGTTTGCATGCGTGTGGTTGTCAGTTACCTTTCTTCATTCATTCTTTGCCGACCCTCTCTCCGGCTTTTCTGTTTGTTTGTTACCACAAGTGTGTGTGTATCATTGCTAATCACATCCATTTTAAGTTCATTCACCCCACCATCAGATCTTCTAGGGACTGAAATGACTATGGGCCTCATTACGACCCTGGCGGAGTGGGTTTACGCCAGCGTTATTCGCGGCGGACCCGTCCGCCCTACTACGAGTTTCCGTAGCGCCATGGAGCGTTTTCCGCCTGGTTTTTCCGGGCGGAGAAATCCATGGCGCTACGGGACCTTGTCGTTAATTACGCCACCGTATTTTGAGGTGGCGTTATTAACGCCTTCCCCACTCCCATTATACCCTATGGGGCAAAAATGGGAATGGGGAAGGGTAAAATGGGGAATGGGGAGTTACCGCCCCGCCAAGGTCGGAATGGGGCGGAAAATCCGCCAACCCCCATGGCGCTATCGGCAGCTTTCCGCCGTGCTCCATGGTGCATTTTGCACCGCGATTTCCGCCAGGGTCGTAATGAGGGCCTATGTAAGGTCTGGGTGCTTTTGTGGGTTTCATGCGTTCATCATTAGGTGGGTGCACTGGAATTGGAACGCTTTGTGCACCAATAAAAAATGCAGTTCCGATCGTTAATGACAGTAAAACAATGATGAATATGATACATAAATACATTATGCCCCTGTATGTCAGGCAGCAGCATTTACTTCCAGAGAAGCGTGGTTGTCTCTCCTCCTGTGGTATGACCAGATTGCTGCTCTGGACCCGCATCTTTTTTTATATATAAAATTTGTATTGTTTTATAGATACAAACAAAACACAACATCGATAACTTAACACTTGGTCAATACATTAAACACACAGGTATTCACTTCTTCGCAAAGCTTGAGTTCTTTCCTCCTATCTTTTTATACTGTAGATCTGTTATGCTCAGTGGCTTTTAGGATCGTATCGATCGCATGCATGAGTTCTATTCTGGTAGTTCATCAGATTCTAGGCTCCTTTTTTCATGCCTTGAAGTGTCTTCCCATCTTTGCCATATCTTGGCTGCTTTCTCTGGGCACCCTCTTGTGGTGTACACTCTCGTTTCCATCGGTACGCACATGTCCACATCCGTTACCCATTTCTCATATCGTGGGGGTGAGGCTGAGCCCCATAATTAGGCTAGGTTCCTCTTTGCAAGTCCAGTGGATGTTGCAAACATGAGTTTCTCGTATCGAGATAGCTCTATCTCTGCATCGATCCCTAGTATCAGGAGTTTGGGGTCCATCGGTATCTCGCGGCCAACCACTATTGATAGCCTGTCGCAGCATTTTTGCCAGTAGTCTTGTATTTGTGGACATTCCCACAGGATATGGAAGAAGGTCCCTCTTGTTCGATGGCATCGTAGGCAGTTGGGATCAGTCGCCCTTCCCCATTGATGCAGAGCCTCTCTGGGATAATATATTCTGTGCAGGATTTTTAGCTGGATCAGCCTGATTCTGGCAGAGATTGCTGTCTCTTTGGGGTACATGAGGGCATTAGTCCAGTCCTCTGATTGTATTGGACCCACATCTCTCTCCCATTTCTCTTTGAGTTCTGTGAGTTCCATTTTAGCGAATGAGTTGATTGCATTGTACATTGTAAATGTTATTTTGTGATCAATTCGCTCCATCACTATGTTCCTCTCGATCGGGGTACACTCTGGTACATTAGGGAGGTCAATCTCACTTGCGATAAGAGTGTGTCTCATTTGCCTGTAGTGGAAGTGTTCTGAATCAGGGAGATTGAATTTGTCTCTTAGAGCTTGGAAAGATTTTATTTCACCCTCTTTTACCATGTCCTCTAGTCTCTGGATCCCAGCTTCACCCCAGGCCGACCACTTGGGGATACCGCTGAGCTCTGGAAGATGCTGCCACAGGGGCTGTTTCATCGTGACCTTCCCTGCCCATCCCAGGTGTTTGTGTGCGTCCGTCCAGATCTGTGTCCTCTGAGCGGCCATTGTGGATGTGTTCTGCCGTGTTCTTTTTTGATAGAGGTTTTCCATTGGGGTGATCCCTTGCTCCGCCTGCGTATCTGCTCTGTTGTGCAGTAGGTTTGTGTCGTTGTGTAGGATGTCATTCACAACGGCATCTGGGCTGCCCAATAATAAGTTTGTAGGTGCGGGAGTCCAATTCCTCCTTCCCATACTGATCGCTGTAGGGTTTTCAGTGCGATACGAGGGTGCCCTCCTCCCCACAGCAGTTTCCTAAGCGTCTCATCTATTTTGCGAAATTCTATTTTCGGTATGTATATCGGAGCGTTTTTCAGAATGTATATGAACCGGGGGAGGGCGAGCATCTTCAATAGCGCAGCTCTTCCCAGCAGTGTGAGTGGAAGAGTCATCCAGTGCCTCACATCATTCACAAATCTATCTCTTATTGGGTGTAGGTTCTTTTCTGTATATAGTGTTAGATCTGTCATGATCTTTATCCTGAGGTATCGCAACTGCTCTCTTTCTGTTTTGTACGGGCAGTTATTCAGAGTTGTCGGATAAAGTCCCTTGATCGGGAATAGCAGGGATTTATCATTGTTTACCCTTAGCCCACTGAAGATCCCATAGGTGGGACCCTCTCTCCGGCTTTTCTGTTTGTTTGTTACCACAAGTGTGTGTGTATCATTGCTAATCACATCCATTTTAAGTTCATTCACCCCACCATCAGATCTTCTAGGGACTGAAATGACTATGGGCCTCATTACGACCCTGGCGGAGTGGGTTTACGCCAGCGTTATTCGCGGCGGACCCGTCCGCCCTACTACGAGTTTCCGTAGCGCCATGGAGCGTTTTCCGCCTGGTTTTTCCGGGCGGAGAAATCCATGGCGCTACGGGACCTTGTCGTTAATTACGCCACCGTATTTTGAGGTGGCGTTATTAACGCCTTCCCCACTCCCATTATACCCTATGGGGCAAAAATGGGAATGGGGAAGGGTAAAATGGGGAATGGGGAGTTACCGCCCCGCCAAGGTCGGAATGGGGCGGAAAATCCGCCAACCCCCATGGCGCTATCGGCAGCTTTCCGCCGTGCTCCATGGTGCATTTTGCACCGCGATTTCCGCCAGGGTCGTAATGAGGGCCTATGTAAGGTCTGGGTGCTTTTGTGGGTTTCATGCGTTCATCATTAGGTGGGTGCACTGGAATTGGAACGCTTTGTGCACCAATAAAAAATGCAGTTCCGATCGTTAATGACAGTAAAACAATGATGAATATGATACATAAATACATTATGCCCCTGTATGTCAGGCAGCAGCATTTACTTCCAGAGAAGCGTGGTTGTCTCTCCTCCTGTGGTATGACCAGATTGCTGCTCTGGACCCGCATCTTTTTTTATATATAAAATTTGTATTGTTTTATAGATACAAACAAAACACAACATCGATAACTTAACACTTGGTCAATACATTAAACACACAGGTATTCACTTCTTCGCAAAGCTTGAGTTCTTTCCTCCTATCTTTTTATACTGTAGATCTGTTATGCTCAGTGGCTTTTAGGATCGTATCGATCGCATGCATGAGTTCTATTCTGGTAGTTCATCAGATTCTAGGCTCCTTTTTTCATGCCTTGAAGTGTCTTCCCATCTTTGCCATATCTTGGCTGCTTTCTCTGGGCACCCTCTTGTGGTGTACACTCTCGTTTCCATCGGTACGCACATGTCCACATCCGTTACCCATTTCTCATATCGTGGGGGTGAGGCTGAGCCCCATAATTAGGCTAGGTTCCTCTTTGCAAGTCCAGTGGATGTTGCAAACATGAGTTTCTCGTATCGAGATAGCTCTATCTCTGCATCGATCCCTAGTATCAGGAGTTTGGGGTCCATCGGTATCTCGCGGCCAACCACTATTGATAGCCTGTCGCAGCATTTTTGCCAGTAGTCTTGTATTTGTGGACATTCCCACAGGATATGGAAGAAGGTCCCTCTTGTTCGATGGCATCGTAGGCAGTTGGGATCAGTCGCCCTTCCCCATTGATGCAGAGCCTCTCTGGGATAATATATTCTGTGCAGGATTTTTAGCTGGATCAGCCTGATTCTGGCAGAGATTGCTGTCTCTTTGGGGTACATGAGGGCATTAGTCCAGTCCTCTGATTGTATTGGACCCACATCTCTCTCCCATTTCTCTTTGAGTTCTGTGAGTTCCATTTTAGCGAATGAGTTGATTGCATTGTACATTGTAAATGTTATTTTGTGATCAATTCGCTCCATCACTATGTTCCTCTCGATCGGGGTACACTCTGGTACATTAGGGAGGTCAATCTCACTTGCGATAAGAGTGTGTCTCATTTGCCTGTAGTGGAAGTGTTCTGAATCAGGGAGATTGAATTTGTCTCTTAGAGCTTGGAAAGATTTTATTTCACCCTCTTTTACCATGTCCTCTAGTCTCTGGATCCCAGCTTCACCCCAGGCCGACCACTTGGGGATACCGCTGAGCTCTGGAAGATGCTGCCACAGGGGCTGTTTCATCGTGACCTTCCCTGCCCATCCCAGGTGTTTGTGTGCGTCCGTCCAGATCTGTGTCCTCTGAGCGGCCATTGTGGATGTGTTCTGCCGTGTTCTTTTTTGATAGAGGTTTTCCATTGGGGTGATCCCTTGCTCCGCCTGCGTATCTGCTCTGTTGTGCAGTAGGTTTGTGTCGTTGTGTAGGATGTCATTCACAACGGCATCTGGGCTGCCCAATAATAAGTTTGTAGGTGCGGGAGTCCAATTCCTCCTTCCCATACTGATCGCTGTAGGGTTTTCAGTGCGATACGAGGGTGCCCTCCTCCCCACAGCAGTTTCCTAAGCGTCTCATCTATTTTGCGAAATTCTATTTTCGGTATGTATATCGGAGCGTTTTTCAGAATGTATATGAACCGGGGGAGGGCGAGCATCTTCAATAGCGCAGCTCTTCCCAGCAGTGTGAGTGGAAGAGTCATCCAGTGCCTCACATCATTCACAAATCTATCTCTTATTGGGTGTAGGTTCTTTTCTGTATATAGTGTTAGATCTGTCATGATCTTTATCCTGAGGTATCGCAACTGCTCTCTTTCTGTTTTGTACGGGCAGTTATTCAGAGTTGTCGGATAAAGTCCCTTGATCGGGAATAGCAGGGATTTATCATTGTTTACCCTTAGCCCACTGAAGATCCCATAGGTGGTTAACGTGTTTGTTACGATGGGGCAAGAGAGAGCTGGGTCACTCAGATAGATTAGAAGATCATCGGCGTATAGGGAAACCTTGTCTTCCCAGTCCTGTGCCCACTGGAAACCTCTCCATTCCTGGGATTCTCTGAGCATTATTGCTAGTAGTTCAATCGCCAGTGCGAATAACATCGCCGATAAGGGGCATCCCTGTTTGGTGCCTTTTCCAAGTTTTATGCTTCTTGAGGACCACCCATTTACTCTGATTTCTGCTGTTGGGGCTTTGTATAGGAGTTTAACCCAGTTTGTGAATTGAGCTCCGAATCTCATTTTAGCCATTATGATCCACAGGGCCTCCCAGTGAACGGAATCAAAGGCTTTCTCAAAGTCAATAGTGAGGAGCGCCAGTTTGTCTTGTAGAGCCGGTGATCTTTCGATGGCAGTTTGTAGTGTATGAATATTAATTCGTGTGGATCTCCGTGGCATGAAGCCGCATTGGTCCGGATGGACCAAGCATGTTATCACTGTCTGTAGTCTGTTGGCTAGTATTTTCGCCAGTACTTTGGCTTCAGTGTTTATGAGTGAGATTGGTCAGTAGGAGCTACATGCATCTGGAGGTTTGCCTTCTTTATGTATCACCACTATACTGGCCTTTCTTAAGTCCGGCGGGAGTATACCCTTTTCCTTTGCATGCAGGAACATTTTAAGCATGTGTGGTGCCACTTCTGCGGTGCCAATTTTCTTCCAGATTTCCACAGGGAAGCCGTTGGGTCCCGGGGTTTTCCCATTTTGAAGCTGGGAGATGGCAGTCGTCAGTTCTTCCTCTGTTATTTCAGCTTCGAGTGCCAACCTCTGTGCTTCATTTAATGTCGGAATGGTCAACATATCCAGTATGCTGGGGTCCGTAGGGGTCATCGGCGGGGCATATAGGTTTTCGTAATAGGTTGCAAAGGCTTCTGCAATATCTGGGTCCGTTGTGGCCCATTCCGTGTTTGTGGTTTTTATCCGGCGTACTTGTAGGTGGCCCTCTTCTCTCCTTTCTAGCCTTGCTGGCCTTATCTCCCGTTTCGTATATTTTGGCGCGTATGGTTCTATGTGCATGTTTTGCACACCTTAGCGCCACATTCTGTAGCTTCTTCTGTGCCATTTGTAAAGTTGTGTTGTCTCCCGCCGCTCCTGTGCTTATTTAATTTGCCTCAGCCCGTTTCACCTCTGTTTCTGCAGCTTCCAACTCAGGATTTCACCCCTGAGAGTCGCCTTGTATGCTTCCCATATTACCCCTGCGTCCTCCACTGAGTCCTGGTTCAGCTCAAAGTATGCTGCAGTTGCTTCCTGACTTTTTTCTGTTAGTTCCAGGAATCCCAGGTAGTATGCATTCATTCTCCACCTCGGTGGCGGCTGTGGTCGCTCTGTCTCAAGCAGCATCGTGAGTGGGGAGTGATCTGATATCCCTCGGGGTTGTAGTGTCGCCTCTATTACTTTATGTGTGCTTTCGCCAGGGAGGAAAAAATAGTCAAGTCTGGACATCGACGCATGTGCGCCCGAGTGGAAAGAGAATTGCCTCTCTTCTGGGTGAAGGTCTCTCCATGCATCCCTTAGGCCCAGTGGCGCCGTGAAGGTAGCAAGCTTGGTTGGTAGTGCCGGGTTTCTGCCCCTTGTATGCGTGCGGTCCTCACTGATGTTCATTACCTCATTGAAGTCTCTGCTTCTTACCAGAGTATCCGTTGGATTGTTTACTATTATCGGTGTAATCTCCTCGATTAAAGCTGTCATGAGTGTCGGGGGTGAATAGACTGCCAATATAGCTATGGTTTGGTTCCATAGTGTGCCTTGTATGAAAACAAATCTGCCTCCAGGGTCTTGGATTAGTTTGGTTATGTCGATCGGGGTCCTTTTATTTATCAGTATTAGCACACCTCTCGAGCCCATGGAGAACCCTGCGTGCATTGCTGTCCTATACATGGTTCTCTTGAAGAATTGGCAGTTTGTGCCCGCCAGATGTGTTTCAGTTAGCATTACTATATCTCGGTCTTGTCGCTTTATGTATTGCATCACTAGCCTTCGTTTTATGCTGTTTCCCAGGCCGTTCACATTCCATGTCAAAAAGGCTAACTTTTTAGTATTATTTCTTGATGTGGCCATTGCTCCTTGGGTTTGGTGTTATGTACGAGTGTCCTTCCCTTGCGATCTTCATGCATTCTATGATTGTTGTAGCCCTGCTGAGCCATATGATTAGCGAATACCTGTGTAACTCCCAACTCCCCTTCCCCATACTCCACCCCCAACTGAAGCATCTGTCGCCCATTGAACAAAACAATTAACCAATCAAACTAATCGCAAGTGCGTAGCTGTCCTTGGTATTGGAAATACCTCGGTGCGTACTTGCTGCTGTGGGGGGATGTGTTGTGCTGGTCTGTGGGCCGCCAGCAATCATTTTCCGGTTGCAATATGCGTCAAGCAAAATCCGTTTGATTTCATGCCTTGTCTGTTTTCCTCTTCCATTTGCCGTCACAGTCATTCGTATTCTCTCTGTGGTATCGCGTCCATTTCTTGTTGGGGCAGCCTTTCTGATGGTTCGTTTAGCCGTGACCTGTTTCTTCTCCTTTCTTGGTGTTTGTGTGGATTCCCGTCTCCTTTCAGATTTCTCTCTGCCCAGGTCCATACCTCTTTAGGGTCAGTAAAGTGTATTGTCGTGCCATTGTGGTATATCTTCAGCTGAGCTGGGAACAGGAGACCATATTTCACATTCAGTGTTTGAAGGCGTTTTTTGAGGGGGTCAAAGGATTGTCTCATTTTCTGCACTTCCCTAGTGAAGTCTGAGAAGAAGCCGATCTTGGAGCCGTTGTATGTTATGTCTCCTTTTGCCCTGGCCATCTGCAGCACTGAATCGCGATCTCTGTAGTTAAGGATCTTCGCTACAACTGTTCGCGGTTGCCCACCAGATATCGGCCTGCCCGTCGGTACTCGATGTGCCCTTTCTATTGAGAACAGTTTCGACAAAGTCTTGGGTTCAAACAGATGGGCAATCCATTGTTCTAGGAAGAGTTCCATGCTCTCTCCTTCAGCCTTTTCGGGCAGGCCAAGTATGCGGATGTTGTTTCGCCTTGACCTGCCTTCACCTTCTTCCACCCTACTTTCCAGTACCTTTATGCGTTCCAGTGCTCTATTCATTTGCTGGCCCATGCCTCTCAGTTCGTCTTCTGCAACCGATATACGGGTCTCCGCCTCTCCAGTACGGGATGAGAGCTTTTGAAGATCGTGGCGTAGTAGGGACACTTCTGTGGAAATGCCGTCCATTTTGACCTCCATAGAGGTGCGTGAGTTGGAGATGGCATTCATCACATCCCGCAGGGACAGATTTTCTTCAGGATTTTGCACATCCTCGGATCTGCCCACTTCCGTTGGTGCAAGCAAGGCGGTGGTTGTGAATTGCTCCATCGTGCTCTGGTTGGTCCCTTTTTTTGTTGTCGCTCTGTCTTTGCCCGTCGCAGTTGTCGGCTGTTGACTTGCTTTTGGTGCAGGCTTTAGTGTTTCGAGTCAGCTTGCGGGGTAGCCTGCACAGTGGCTTGTACGGGCTTGTATGACTTCCCTTGCCCTCTCAGTTTTATTGGGGCCTTTACCCCTGCGCTTCTTCTCGGTGTGCTGGCGGCGCGCAGTGGGGTTTAATTTCTTATAGCTTTTGTCCCATATTTCAGGATCTACCTTCTGCACTCCTCTCTGTCCCAGCTCTTGTATGACCAATATTTTAGTTCGTGTTGGGGGAGAAGGGCTGCCCTGCCCTTTTCATCCACCCGCCCCCACTCCTTACCGGCTTGATTATGCAGGATGTCAGCAGGCGCTCAACGTTGTACGGAGCGCCCGCAAGCCGCGGTTTGGAGCCGGAGGCGGGTGCCGTCGATCTCTCCAGGCGTCAGTCGCTGCGCAGGGGATCAGGTTGTAGCCGCTCGCCTCCACTGCAGGCCGCCCTGTTCTGTTTACGAGGGGCACTCGTTCCGGGCGTCTGTCGGTCGCTTCGGGAGTGGCGATGCGGGATGTCTCCAGCTTCACCAGGTTTCCCAGTGTTCCGGATTCGTTCTTCTCCGGGAGTGCTAGTTCGTTGCAACCGCTCCTCTGATTTGGCGCATAGCGGCCATCTTGGATTCACTTCAGTGCCGGTTGCAAATTTTTTTCCCCCACAGATTTCTCGATATCTGTTCAGCGGAGTGCTTCCCAGTTCCAGTCTATTGTAGCGGCGAATGTCTGCTTTTAATCGCTGTGATTGTTCGCCTCCGTTTCAACAGTTTTCTTCAGGATTTTGGAGGATTCTGCTGGCGGCCCGGGAGCTCCCACTAATCATGTCTGCATGCTGCGCCTGCTGGCCACGCCCCTCCTCTGGACCCCCATCTTGATTCTTTGCCAAACGTCACCTTTATTTATTGTATTCCCTTAGCCAATATCGTCTTTCGAGTTCTGGGTTCAAGAGTGTCAGGTGCTCCACAAGTTTCTCCACTCTTGCGGGTGACGAATAGTCTCTTATTTCGGGACGCAGTTCCTTTGCTAGACTATGGAAAAAATCAAATTAAATAACACTTCAGTAAGTCCTTTTACTGTGCATGTTCAAAGTAGGTAAACTCCCAGTCCACTCCTCGGATTTGCTTCAGTCCTGAGGCCATATTATATGCTGATCAGTATGAAGAAATAAGGAACAAATAACAACAAATGCAATAAGTGAAGTCCTTTACACTGTTTCCTCGATCTGTCCCTCGGCGGAAGGCTTTTAGAATCTCCTCAGATAATTCTTCTGATGGTTAGAGAGTTCTACTTGGAGCACAATTCCATGCAAGAGCATGCCCATCTGTGCAACATTAGCTGGACCTCTGATGAATGTGAGAACGTCAACATCGATTGGTCTCCTCACTAGTTTTGGAAAGTCAGTGACTAGGTGAAAAAGGACATTGTGAGCCAACCTGCTGTCTTCTAGTGAGAGGGACACCCGTCCTGTCTTGCTGATGTCCAGGATTATATGTTCTCTCCTTGATGTAGACAATGTCTGCACTGTCTGGTCGCGTGGAGTGGGACTAGGATCACGATTGTATTTAAAAGTTGGCTTAAATGTTCTGTATTCGCTGGGTCTCGAAGAAACGTAAGTGTCTCTGTTGTTCTTCCGACAAGAGCTGGACAATCTTCGATTATACGAAAGAACAATGTGTTGATAAGCTCATTTATTTCCATCTGTGTTTGGGACATTTGGTTCTTTCTCACTGTACTCAGGAAGTAAGAGAAATTTTTCGGCAATGACAGTAAGCAGTCTTCTTATTGTCTTTTCGTTCTCAGGATCTTGAAAAAAGTCAGTGACATTGGTGAGCCACCCTACCAATGACGGATATGATTTTAGCTCTAGATCAAAATAGGTGACCACATCCTTGGTGATGTCGCTACTGCAGGATACCATAAGTGATTCCGAATAGGGTCTCGTGTGAAATGAGTCAGGATATTGTAGTTGCTTCCAATGTAAGTATCCTCGGTCAAAATTTGGCATATTCTTTTCTAGTCAAAGCTCAAGTGTGCCTTAGTCCAAAGTTCAAAGTTGACAGGCTATGTTGTGTCTTATGCATGCAATTTTCTTCTTCACCCTGCAACTAGGATGCACAGAGTGTCCGTTTTCGTGCCTTAGTCCAAAGTTCAAAGTTGACAGGCTATGTTGTGTCTTATGCATGCAATTTTCTTCTTCACCCTGCAACTAGGATGCACAGAGTGTCCCCTTTTTTGCTTAGAGGAAGTGTCCAATTTAAGCCACAATTTGCAAAAAGTTCTTTGTCTTTGTTTGACGGGTCATGCATACTTTTTCCTTGTCTGCACATGCTGTGGTTCTTCCCCGTCGCTCGTCGACTCCTCTCATTGGGGTGCAGGCCGGGGGCCTTCTCCGATGTAGGTTTGATATTTCCAAGAAAAATCCAAGCTCTCCTGCCTTGTAGTTTCACTGCGGATGGGGTACAGTCCTCCACCGTGAAGGGACCGTTAAACCTTGGCTCGTCCCACTTTTTCCTTGTATGATTCCTCACAAGGACGGTGTCTCCAGGGAAGACGGATGGAACACAAAGTCCTTGAGCTGTGTCTGTAGTAGTATCTCCTTCTGTGTTCCGTGCTGCCCTGCACCCTTTTTGTCATCTCTGCAGCTGGTCTGAAATTACAGTAAGACAAGATGTCATGCAGTTCAGATAGTTTTGCATTTCAGACCCTAACATTTCTCCTGTTGAGTGGGCATCACATCTAGCTCTATCTCGGGGTATCAAGGGAGTTCTCATTTTTCTTCCTGTGGCTATCTCCCCTTGGAGTTCCATTAGCTGTGTTTGTCCCAAACTACAGTAACTTTCATGTACAGTTCGTGTAACCATCATTCACTCGTTGGCATGGATAATTTCCACATACACTTTTGGATGCCATACGCTTGGCTTCCGTGTCTGCTGCTTGATTTCCGTGTGAGAAAAAAACTGTCCCCTTCATGTGGGCGGCGCATTTCACGACCGCTATGCCCACTGGGAGCTGTAGTGCCTTGATCAGCCTGTTCAATAGGCTGCGTGCTGCACTGGCATGCCATCCGCTCAGAGGTAGCCCCTCCTTTTTCAGCGTGCTAAGCCTGCGTGCACTATTGACGTTACATAGGCAGAGTCACTGTACACCGTTAATTCCTGGTCTGCGTGACTCTCAATGGCGAGTATCAATGCCAATAATTCTGCAGCCTGTGCTGATTAATAAGATGGTATTCGCACACTAATAAGTACTCAAAATTCTCCATTTGCTGTGTTTTTCACCACAGCAACACCAGTATATCTTTGTCCGTCACTTTGATCCATCCTCGAAGACGTGTCAATGAAGACGATCTCTCTTTCTGCCATGGCATTTTCTTTCACCCTGGGGATTTCATCATAGAATTCTTCATAATTTGTACAGTCATGCGTTGGCTCTACTTCAGTGACTGGCTAGGCTATGAACATAGCTGGGTTCACTATCTTGCATCGAGCTATCTTAATCAATGGATTTGATATGATCACTTCATAAGCAGATGCTCTCTGAGATGTCAATGTGCCTTTTGGTTTCTCTAGAATGGTAAATAGTGAGTGCTCAACGTACAATGTCATGGAGCATCCCATCACAATGGTTGTAGCCTTCTCTATGGCGAACGCTGCGGCAGCTAATCTTTGTTCGCAAGGAAAATGACCTCTCATTACTGGGCCCAAATTCCCACTGTAGTATGCCAGGGGCTTGTACCCCAGTGTGGTTCTCTGTGTGAGCACTGCCGTCGTAACGCTGCCATTCGTGTGTAAAAACAGATAACATTCCTCTGCATAATTGGGGATCCCTAGAACTGGTGCTGTGCAAATAGCTCTTTTGAGTTCAGCAAATCCTTTCTCCATGGTCTCAGACCATTCAATCTTTTCTTTTATCACTTGGGCCTTCTTTAGGGCCTGAAGTAAAGGCTTAGTGTAAGAGCTATAGTCGAAGACCCATGCCCTAGCGTAGCTGCAGAGGCCTAGAAAGCTGGGCATCTGTTTTATCGTGTGTGGCCTAGCCATGTTCAGTATGGCTTCAGCCCTTTCTGGGGTCACTTTCTTTCCTTCATGTGAGATTAGCTGGCCTATGTACAGCACTTCTTGTTGGCTGAACAACAGAATAGTACCTGCATTGCTCTTCTGGTGTGCTGCAAATTAAGATGTCATCTACGTATTGCTGGACGACACTTTTTAGTGCAATATTGCTCAAGTCCATGTGCAGGACTCTGTTAAAAATAGATGGAGACTCACAATACCCCTGGGGTAGTCTCGTGCTTTTCAGATGCATCTGTCTGAATGTGAATGTCTGAATGTGAATGATGTCAGATCTTGTTAGATCTTGTGAGTCACGGTGCAACGGGATTGAGAAAAATGCATTTTTCAAGTCAATCACTGTGAAATGTTTTGCCTCAAGGGGTATATTACATAGAATTGCAGCCGGGTTAGGGACTAAAGGGAACTCGGCCTCAACAATACCATTTATTGGATGTATATCCTGGATTAGCCTCCAAGACCCCCCTTTAATTTCTTGATCGGATAAATCGAAGTATTGCATGATGACTCTGATGTCACTAAGATGCCCTGCTCCATCATAGCCGAAATTGGCTTAAAAATCATCCCTTCATCCGCCTCTCTGGACATGGGATATTGTCGGGCTTTTGGTAGAATTGCTCCAGGTTTCAATTTAATCTTCACTTCTCCAACCCCCTTCAAAAGGCCTACATCATAGGGTCCTGTAGTCCATACTGAGACAGGCACCTGGGCCATGTCGTCATCAAAATATTCTGGACGGTTTCGTGCCAACATCATTCTCTGAGGTACTTCTCTTTTGATCATTTTTACCCAAAAGGTGAGACTCACTTCCACCATTGTCTCTCCCATATCTGCTTGTTCTTCAAACAGATCATCGGTGATGTCAGTCAATCGATATCCTTCTTCAATGGCAATCACTGCGCACCATTGTCGGCCCTCGTCATCATAACCGTCAATCAAGGCCATTCTCCCTCGTACTGCAGCTGTGTGTATCATCAAGGGAAATACTTGTCCCTTTCCTCGTGCATCAGTATTCTTGGCCCAATAGGAATTCATCAGGGGTTCTCATGATTCTGTCTGCAAGGCCTGTCTAACCTGCCATAAGCACACGCATATCATATGCAAATATTTCTGGCTCTAATGGTATAGCCCTCATGGCTGTATGTCCCACGTATGCTCTGATTATCTTGCATACATTTGAATAGTGTATTCCTGGAGTTGAACATACTATGCCCTCCTCCGTGAATGAGATTGTCATGTTTAACTTTGTCATTATATCTCCACCCAAAATGTTTACTGGGGTCTGATGTGAATATAGTAAAGGCACATTCATCTCACATTCTTCTATGGAGACTGGAAGTGCATTTGTGAAGGGAAAGCGACTTGCAGCTCCTGTAAAACTCAGAGTATTCATGGCCTTGCCGGACAAGGAAAACTTGCCTTCACGTATGCACGAGTGTGTTGCACCCGTGTAAACTAGGAAGGAATATTCTTTATCCCCTACAATGACATCCAGCCTAGGTTCCCTGTGACGGCCTGGAGTCACTGATAGGATAGAACACATCATGCTTTCCAGTGAGCTGCCCAAGTCCATATACAATTTTGGCCCACTGTGTGCTGCTGGATTTCCCCCATTCCCATTGTTACTTCCCATTCCAGGGTTTGTGGTCTGCCCTGTGCTCACCGTCTGAGATAGTTGCAACTGTGCCTGTTGGGATTGTCCCTGTGGAAAATTCCCCATGCTCTGAGGTTGCACGCCTTGTTGCACTCCTGGTGCTTGGTGTTGCACCGTGTGATTCTGTGCAATACCCTGCTCTGCCACGCCTGCTCCTGTCCCTTGGCCGTTCTGCATCATGCCTTGGTTTCTGCATGTGCGAGCTAAGTGCCCTGTCATTCCACACAACAAACATACTGGCGGTGGTCGGATCATTTGCCCGTTTAACATATCTTGATTACCATTTTTGTATTTTTTTTATTTTCATTGATTGAAATTAGCTGACAAAGTCAACTTTACAATCATATATTTTCATAAGAATACACAAAGGTTTACACATATCACATACCAGAGAACGGGACAAATTCAAAAGCAAACACAACATCCGCATGTTAAAATTCTCACAACAAATCAAAAGTTCAATTAAATCGCTCAAATAATTCAATTGACTAACTAAGATATACATGGTATAACATTTCAGCTTTTCAACTTGTCCCATAGTTTCTAAGACAGTTAAAATCAACATGACATTCACTTATTTGCATTGACCAAATATGAGTCACAATAACTTTTTATAATTTTGTAAATTTTGTGATTTTAAAGCTCTTGTTATTTCTAAATTCTTTCAATTATATCGGATTTCATCCTTTATCATAGTAAGTAAATAAGTAAATCAAATGATATCCATGATTCAGTGTATTACCTCCAGAGCTAAGTTATTTAAGAAGTTTATAGCAGCATATCTATGTGAGCTAATTTGGCCGCTAAATATATAATTCCACAACATATCTGCTGAGAGCTCTCTATATTCTTTGAATAGGGACTTCAGAAGCGTTATGCGAAGCAGACTCAGTGCCTCGCATTCTACTAGTAAATGCGTCAATGTCTCCTTATTGTTAACCTTAGTGCAAAATCGACAAACATTATTTGCAACATTTATCAGTTTGCGATTCATCAAAACGTCATGCCTCCACCATAGATTGAAACTTAGACAGAGAAATTCGGTCTGTGTTGGATGGAGGGAAATGTTTTCAAATACAATTCTATTTCACCATATTTTTTGCAGCAAATGGTTGTTTCACAAAATGTTGGTATTTCATACATTTTTCCTGAGTACATATCCTGTCATGCTGGAATCATTTGGTTTTGGCTCTTACTGGGTTTTGGATTAGCATTTCAGTTGGTATTTCTGCATTTTCCAAAATTTGTCTAATTTTCCTCCTCCATCCACTTACAAACATGTCATCTACTTGACTCATATGTTTCAACAGCAACCCGATTATGCTTTTAGGATTATCTGCTAGGAGATACTTTCAATGTAGAGAGATTACGTTCCATAAATACCTGGCATTCAAGGAGATCAATCCTAATTCGTATCTCATCATTGGTCCTGGGGTGCAATTCGGTAGTTTCAATAATCCCCTCCAGTATTTGGCTTCTAATCTACTCCGTACAGTCTCCATTATAACCCTCTTGGTTTCAGCTCCATACAAGAGTATCAGTGTTGTTTTTTGTTGGAAAAATTGTACAATGGGTTTGATTGAAAATGTTCCATATTTGTTTTGAATGAGCCTTGCCTGGGACATTGAGATTGCAAGTTTGTTCTCAATGCATCTCTTATATATTTGTTCATCATTTCTGTCTGCCAAAGTTATACTCAAGTATACATATTCAGAGACTTGCTCTAAAGGAGCTTCATTCAATTTCCAAGTATGTTATTTCTTCTTGATCTTTTTGTCGCAAACCATTACCTTGGTTTTTTCTAAGTTAATGGTTAAATAGTTCTGTGTTACAAACTCATCTAATGCATCTAGCAGCCGTTGAAGACCTTGTGGGGTTTTTGAAAGCAAAACCAAGTTGTCTGCGTAAAACAAAGCCGGGATCGATTTACCTCCCATTTTTGGGGCATCTGATGTCACTCCCTCAAATGTTTTTTGTGCATCTTCAATAAAAAAATTGAAAAGCGTTGAGGCAAGTACACAACCTTGTCTCAATCCTCTTCGTGTTTCAATCTCCGATGCAAATTGACCTCTAAATCAAGTTTACCATTTTGCATATTTTGAAGCCTCCTTAATTATTTTGGAAACCTCCCTGATTGCTCTGCCATCCTCTTCCCCTAAATCCTCTTCCCCTGGGGTAAAACCCTGTATTGCCATGATTATTCTGCTGTGGATTAGTCACCTGCTGCATGCTCAATTCAGCTGTGCTAGTTATCATGGCTCCCTCAAGAGCATATTTCAACAATTTCTTCTGCGCCAATTTCGCCTCCTCACCCTTACGTGCAGCTTCCTTTTTGCGTTTCTTTTCTTGCATCAATTTGCAATAGTGCGCGATAATCAGCTCTATTTCAGCCCAAGGCTTGGCCTCAATTCCCACCAATTTCTTGAGTTGTTTCTGTACCGGCTCTGGCAGCCCTTGGCACAATATATGGTAGAGCACAGGCATAGATTTCGTCCAAGATTAATGAGTCTCGAGCACCCATGAATCTTGAAAATTCTGCATATAAATTAACGGATCCTCAGACTCCTTCATTTTTGGTGTCATTATAGCTCCCATATCGGAAGTGTCTGGGTATAGCACTCGTAGTGCTTTCCATGATATGATATGATATGATAGGTTATTTGTAATGCGCTTAGTACTCAGAGTTTTCTAAGCGCGGACCCGGGGATCGAACCCGTGTTGCTCCGTGTCGTCTTGCTTCCAAGGCAAGCTCCTTCATTTTTTGTGTCATTATAGCTCCCATATCAGGAGTGTCTGGATGCAGCACTCGTAGAGCTTTCCATACTGCGGCTCTACAATTTTTAAATGGAGTTCCGTCATGCGCGGTATTAATTGTGGTTACACCAGGGTAGCCTGCTCGTGCCCACACATCGTCTGCTCTCTCACCAAGTATGGCAATTAGGAGACCCTTAATATCCCCTATAGCTAACGTGTTGCCTCCTGTCATTTTTTCTAACTCATGTATCCACTTTCCGGCTCCTGATGTCAGTATTGGAAGCTTGTTTTTCAAATTTTCTCGATCCATGTGTGGCCATGGAATATATTGTGGTCTTACTCCCCCTTTCTCGAGTAGCAGAATTTGGGATGCATAGCCCTCTTTCTCTTCTCTCATTGTTTGTCTGTCTATTGCAGGGGTAATATTCCCACATCGCCGTCTGACTGGCAATGTCCTGAGCCTTTCTACATAGGGCGGTAAAGACACCCCCCTCTGACCGTGTGATCCTTCTTCATGTCGGTCTGACTGCATGGCTGACTCTGATGCCCTCGGTGCAGACTCGCTAGTGTCTGACCATCTCATTCCTTTCTCTCTTGGGAGTTGTCTATTGCTCCGTCTCTCTTCCTCATTTTCTTCACGCTCCTCCCTTTCTGAGTCGGACAGTGTCTGTGCCCAACTAGTGCCACTTCTCGTGTCTTCTTTGTTCCTACTTATTTCTAGTCTATCCAAGGATAGGTCTCTATTTCCACTACTTCGGGAGACATCCTAAGTGTCGTAAAGCTGACTGCTCTCCAGGCGATCGTCTTCCCCCTCCCCTTGGGGTGTTTGTTCTAACACCATTTCATCATATATTCTATCGATCGTTTCTCTGATGCTTCTGGTGTCGAAGTCATCTTCCATATTTGCCGTAGACTGCTTGGTACTGAATCATACGCAGGAAACAATTCTTCTATGTCTCCCCAATCTACTACTGGAGCGGGTTTTCTAACCTCTCTACCTAGATATTCAAGATCACGTGCTCTCTGTCTCTGCCTACTTTCTATGTCATCAGCGAATTCTCTGCGCTTCCTCGCTTCTTCTCGTAGTCTTTCTTCTTCCTTTTTCTTTCCATTTCTACGTTCATCCGCCCTTTGAATTTCCTCATTTCTTCAACTCTTTATTTTTTTCTCTCATATTCTTTGTTCTTCCTCTGACCTTTGGTGTTCCTGTCTGTCATGATCAGTTGCTACTCTTTGTTTACGATCGAGCTGTCTTTCATGCTTTTCGCGATATAGCTGTTCTCGCCTTTGTCTGTCTTTCTTTCTTATTTTTTCATCTCTTAACTCCTTCTCTTTCCCTTTTCTCTGTACATCATCTAACCTCTCCTTTTGTTTCACATCATCAATGACTTTACTATCAAGTTTCAATAAAATGTGTCCTCCCATCCATTTGTTTTTTGTGAATGCTATTTCATCAGTTCTATCTACGTTTCCCTTCCATCTCTTCCCTTCTCTCTCTTGTAAGTGATTTTAATCCGGCACTTCACCTAAGTCAACGCCTAGCGTGTAATGCACAACTGAAATCCTTATTCATCTGTGTCTAAAAGTTATTTTATTCTGAACGATGTACCACTCATATCACGCCCCTCTCCTGGAACCCCCCCCCGGTCACACTGAACCAGGAATCAGACTGGTTTGCAAAGTTAAAATATTTATTTATGTATTCACAATTCAATCACACTATGTTTAATGGGTACACAATGATCACCAATTGGGTGATGTAACACTAAGCAATCTCTTTAATCACAATGAGTAATAATGAGCAAAAACAAAGCAGCACAGAAATAATACTTTTGTGTGTGTGTTCAAATCAAATAGCAGTGTGGTTACTATTCCCCCCTGCATGCCCCTCAGCCCCCCAATGGGCAATGTAAAGAGATAGGAGGAGAGAGCAGGTAGAGTTCAAACAAAATAACAATCCCAATTCCCTGCAGCACTCAAGAGAAAAACAGAATTGATTGCAAGCTGTCCAAATGGTTTCAAAGTTATCTGAAGAATGGATTGGGTGAAAACACTAAATATGGTCTAAATTGCTGAAATGGTTTAAATTCTTAGGGGAGCCACTTTGGATGGTTACATACAAACACTAGCAATGATTTGATACTAAGGAACAATGTGAAATCTTACAATTAAGGTTGGAAGCAATCAAAAGCTGTTTTACACGTGTCAGATTTTCCCTGCATCGAAAATTCGCAGCAAACTTTTAAGCATTTTTCTAGCACAAAAACTGATGAAGTTATGGACGTTTTAGTGGAGGTTGTTTTTTTCAGATAGGCGCAAGAATAGGAAAACAGGAACGTACTTTTAAAAGACAAAAAGGATATCTTGTACTAGATTATGGCTATAGAAAAAGAGAATGCCACACATGAATCTCCACAGTCCTGGCCAGGGACCCTTTACGTGGTGGATACTCACTTTCTTTCTGGGATTCAATTTATTTATTCACAACACTAATGATTTATGGTTTTAGAAAACAAATGAGAGAAACCTAGCGCAAGAAAACCTCTGACAATTAAAAAATACTCCTAACCCTACCGGTTCTGAAGACAAGAGAGGATGGGTTTAAGACAGGGATTATGATGGACAGTACATATGCTAGTGACACAGTCCTATTCTATAAATACTCACTACATATGTTTTTACACGGAACCGTCAGGATTCTGGTGTGTCAAGATTTCTGGTCAGGGAAGGGAATCTGGTTCTGGGATAGACATCTGGGCACACCGGACTGGACTGGGTCTGTTCACAGCACAGCACAGGACTGGATCGGGTCTGCAATGGCTCTGGTCACAGCTCGGCACAGCTGGATTGGATCTTTTGGTTCTGATGATAATTCTTTTAGCAGACAGCAGTACAGCAGAGCCCGGGTGTTTGTTTGATGTTCCCCTTTGGTGGTGGGATTCTGGTTCTAGAATTTAAGGCCTAGTTGAGAATGGTTCAGCTATGCAATGGGCCTTTCTGTTTGCCAAGTTTCTGGAGTCTGGAGCAAGGAAGATGGATGGTTCTCTAGCAAGGTGCTCTGCCAGCAATCGGTTAGTGGGTGAATCTGTGTGTCCTTTGCAGTGCTGAGCTGTGTCTATTTATGCTTATGATAAGGGGGGTGTTTGCTGGTTCATCCTAAGTGCGCCCCCTTTCCAGGGATGGGTCAGAGTCTCCTCTCTTCCTTGATAGGAGGAGAAAAACATTGTGTCATCTTTATGGTTTGGGTTTACGAGGCCTAGAGTCCACCCCTAGCCTCTTGAACACAAAATCTACTTTTGGTACAATACATATTTACACATATGCAGCCTCTATAACAACCACATATATAAATCACACATTTTGAGTAGCAGGTACTCCACAAAACCCTGTCGCTGTAGAATCCTGTGTCTGCTTTCCACCGAATTTCGCCCTTTTTATCAGGAACACAATGTCCAGTTTATCAGAATTTTTTTACAAATGTGCACGTTGAACATGGGCATAAGTGTATGAAGTTTCATGCTTCTATCAAAAATACATGTTGTGTAATATGACATTTTCCGCTGTTTCTTCCTAGAACATGTCACAGAGTTCTGGCACCTTTTAAAATGTGCAGTCACAATTTAGATACACAAATATGTGATTTTTATATTTTAAACAATTTTAAGTGGTAAGTTACATGTATTTAAACAAAATGTTCTTTGTGAATGTCCAGCCACAACTGGTTGTTTGTCTCTGCCTCCTTCTGGCTCTCTGCAGTTCAGAAGCAGTCTCCTCCCATTTCTTTCTTGGCCCAGGCCATTTACGACCCTTCACACTTGACATTCCTTTGAGCTGGAGGAAGTCCATTGTCTCTTTCTGGCTCCCCAGCAATTGGCACCTAACCGTGAGTTTCAGCTGGGGCGAAGTGTCCTCATTCTGGGAAGAAACCTGCCTTTCAAGTTCTTGCAGCTCAGCCAGGCTTAATTTAAATGTTATTTATGTTGCATTTTTCCTTTGCTTAAAACCAACTTGTAATTTCAAAACATGCAGCTAGAACACTTATTTCAGATGCTAAACCATGGGATTAGCAATTACAACATAGGTTACTCTCAGTAACATGCCATTTACATTGCAAACATTTGCTTTCAGCTTATACATTTTTAACGTTAATCAGGCAGGCTTCTGACAGCTGTGATACAGGCAGCTGAGGGTACTGCGCCCATATTTTGACAGATTCCACAGGCAGGCAACTTTTGCTTGTGAACGTTTTTATGACAAATTCAGCTTTTCAGGACATTATAAGTGCACAATGATTTCTTGAACTAAATGAATTGTAGCACCCAGCAAGAATATTGGAGGTTTGAGGGTGTTTTGTACCGGCATTCTGCAGTTTCAGCAACCAAGAAAAAAGGATTTGAAAGCAAGATTTTGGATTTCTTTCAGCAAAGCACTGTTTTTCCCTCTGTGCTCCATTTTTACTTGTTGTGAAGCCCAATGACATATTTTGAGTGAGATCTCTGTTCCACCAATGACAACATGCGTTGTAGATTGGGCAGCCATCTTTTTGTGTTTTGCACAGTGCGGTTTTCAGTGGTTTTGGCCATTTTAGGATTTCTGGCACCATCAGAACACAGGGATGCCGCATGGCAGAGCAAAAGTGGGTCAATACATCCCACACTCTTTGTCGAGAGATGCGCTTGTCTGTGCTTGATCCCTTCTTTCGTCATCATGTCTCCCCTTGTCCTTTGGGACTATGGAGGCAATATCCTTATCCTTATCTTTCCCTTAATTTTCATCACTACTTTGCGTAGGTGACTCATATGTGGGGTTGCTATACCCCGTGGCTGCTTTAGGTTCTCTCAGCGGGTATAATCCTTCATCTTTACTTTCTTCACCCTTTGTTTCGGATAGGGCGGGTGGCATGGTCGGCGTCTCACCCACCTCTGTACATATATTAAGTATCTAATCTATTGGCAGCTCCTCTTACTTTCCCTGTTCATATATTTTCCAAAGTTCTAGAACAGCAAGACGTTTTTCTAACTTTTTGCCCATGTATGTGGCATGCAAATATGTCGTCATGTGTTGCAAGATAGCTTTAGATAAGGACCCACCCTGTGGCCACACTCTAGACACATACCAGCCCATACACAAGGCTAAGACAACCCTACAAACCAAACAACAGCTAAAATAACATATATCCTTCCGCCCGCCCCCGCCACAGGCGAGCCTCCAGGCTGCCACCCTGAAGCACAGCTTGCCATCCTGATGCAATACTAGTCATCCAGGATGACAACAGAATCACCATACCTGTTAAGAGACCCCACAGACCGCTAAAAACACTGCTACCAGATATAGAACTATGCCTGCATCACAAACATACGAACAGGTACATATATGGACTTTGCCACCAGAGCCCACCCAACTACACCAAGATATACAGATCCTGCAACAACTTGAAGATGCTGGCCAGCCATCTCCAAGACCACCAACAAAACATGGGGTTGACCTAACTACTTATCTCAATGGCAGCACTAACAAGTCCCATAAAGAAAACCCTGACCAGGTAACAATAGCCAGGATAACACATAACACTTAAAGATAACAAATGACCATGAACAGCATTCTTAACTTTAACATAGCATCAACGAGAGGGCGTCCCCTACCAGCAACACACTTCATCCAACTTAACAAGCTGTCCCTTAAGATAAAAAAAAAGGCTTCTCCAGAGAGTGCACTACTGCCAAAACACTAGCCTTCCCATTTCCATTCACATAAGTGCAACTCTCACTAACCACTCATTAAAATTCCTGACAGGCCCTACCCTCAGGATTTACCTTACTCACATATAAAACCTACAGAGGCGCTACCTCACCTTAGTTGCACCACAAAACGCAAACTCCATGACCCAAACAGTGCTACTAAAATCACTAAAAGAGTGTGCTACTAAGTGGCGCTACCACCAAACAATACTCGTCAAAACAGTGGAACTACCTACTGTCAACACCAACGGAGGCGCTACCTCCCTAATCTGTAAAACTTATACTTAAGTAAAAACGAATGTTGCACGCACTCATTCTTTTGTACATCCAAACCTATTAATTAGATAATATACTAGTAACATGTCTTCACTTCCATACTTCTCAACACGTGAATGACACGTGAATACGGTTAGAGTCCCTTTCCTCTTGCATTCACGTGTCCTCCTTCCTGCACCCCCCGCAGCAGAGACTCTTCTGCTCTCTCACATGACATCACACAGGTACCTGTATCTCCTTTTGCTTCACTTGGTATCCACTTCAAGGTCCTCCTTCACCATACCTTGGACCATCCTCGTCGCCAATTGTTATGACCGGCTCTTGGTGATAGGGTTCACTCCAAGGGACACTCAGATACACAGGCCAGGTACGGACAGTGGTTACTTTATTGCGGTTCTTCTGTTACAAGGATCAGATGTCATCATAGTTATTAGGAGATAAAGAGGAAAGGGACAGGAGCCCACTTCAAATGTTGAGCCAATGACCACACCTTCAGGATTTCTTAAATGGTTTATTGGCATATCTTAAGACACATAGTAAAGACCCCCAACCTGTACATCAGCTCTCATCAACTGATAACATTTGAGGAATAACAAACAGCTTAGGAGTTCTCACATCAGAATGCTCTGACCTCATAAGCATAGCCTACAACATAACCTTCTACAAGATATAATCCACAGCACTGTAAATACATTAGACATTCACAAAACACACCCCCCTCCCTTATTTAAAAAAAAAAAAACACAGCCTTTTATAAGCATATCAACTAAATTTGGACATGCAAATTCACAGCACAGTACGTTTCTTTTGGTAAATGTAAAAGTAAACATATACTTCTTACTATTTCAATTTTGCTACTCTGGACATATTCCCCACTTGCCCACTCTCCAGTCTCACAGCATTTTCAAAAACTTGAATGACCCTCACCGGGTCTGAATACAATGGATCCCTCTTTTTGGGTATCACAGCTCTCCTTATCCTGACTAGATCTCCCACCTC
Organism: Ambystoma mexicanum; assembly: GCF_040938575.1. Taxonomy (NCBI): domain Eukaryota; kingdom Metazoa; phylum Chordata; class Amphibia; order Caudata; family Ambystomatidae; genus Ambystoma; species Ambystoma mexicanum. The sequence continues at coordinate 353,266,062 of NC_090926.1, forward strand.
AACTATTGTACTTTTTCTCGGAAATCTCTCGTTCATCCTTTTTACCCATTTGTCCTTTCGATCATTCATCCTTTTTCTTACATTATCCACAACAAAGTCAGTTTCCCTTGCTCTCCCCAGCCAGGCAGGTGATAACAGTGTGTTGCCCTTGCGACCTCTCATAAGTTCGAAGGGACTGGCGCCAGTTTCAGCACACGGCGCCATTTGCAAAGCATTTAATCGTTCCTTCACTGCCACCTCCTTATCAAAACCACACTCATTTGCTCCTCTGATGGCCTCCATTATGGACCGGTTTACCCTTTCAATCATACCATTTCCCTGTGGATAATACAAAGCAGACCTTTTGTGTTTTATTCCACACTTCACTAAATAGCTTCAAAAAATCTGCCGGCAAATTGCGTAAGTATACTCCTGGGTAATCCTTCCCTCTCAAATATCCCAGACAGAAAATCCACAACATGCTGACATGTCACATCTCTTAGTATTTTGAACTCAGTCCATCTTGAAAATGTGTCCACTAAAGCAAGGATAAATCTTCCTTGCCCCATTCCCATATCTACCGGTCCCAAAATATCCATTGCCACATCTTGCCACACACCCTTAGGTGCTTGAACCTTCTTCATTGGCTGTGACACAGCCAACACATTTTTACCGGATTTGATACAATCGGCGCACCCACCAACCATTCTCTCAATTTCTCGCTCCAAACCTGGCCACCAATAATCGGCTTTAATTATTTCCTTTGTTTTATATACACCTATATGTCCTTGATGTGCAATTTTTACAAGTCTTTCTCTCAGGCAATGTGGAACAACCAATTTATCCCACCGATACACCAGTCCATCCTTCACATACAATTCAAACCTTACCTCCCATAATGCTCTTTCCTCACCAGATAACAATCTTTTTTCTAGCCACTCCTCTCTAACAAAACTCACTACTCGTTTCCACATCTCATCAGACTCCAATATTCGTGTCCATTCATCTTTTTGTATAATTTCTTCTACAGTTGCAAAAACCATGTTTCCCATCTCAACAAATTCCTCTCTCTTCTCTTCATCACCTCCCTCTGTCCTTACTCTGGACACATGGTCAGCCTGTACATTTTCTTTACCTGAAACAATTTCTATGACAAATTTGTGACATTGTGACATTGTAGCCTAGTTACCCAACAGGCAACTCTCCTTGACACTTTATAAAAGGCCCTTCGTTTCAAATATGGCCTTCAGCGGTTTATGGTCAGTTCTCAATGTAAATTCTTGTCCCCACACAAGGTTTTTGAGTTTTTCTATACCCCAATGACATGCTAGGGCTTCTTTCTCCAAGACAGAATAGTTGAGTTCTGCCCCTTTCAACATGCGGAAAGCATGTAACACCACATCCTCATTGCCGTCTCCTTCCAATTGTGACATCACCACCCCTATGCTGGTATCACTGGCATCCACAGCGAGAATGGGTCTCCTTCTAGTGTCATACATCCCCAATGGTTTTTCCATGTCAATTTTTCGTTTAATGTCATTGAACTCTCGTTCACATTCCTCACTCCACATAAATTCTGCTCCCTTCTTCAAAATGGCTCTCAAACTGGTTACACTATCAGCATAGTTCTCCACAAATCTATGGTAAAACTCAATCGTTCCCAGAAACGACCTCAATTCCACCTTATTTTTGGGTGGTTGCATTCTCACAATACCATCCACAAGGTCCCTTTTAGGCCTCAAACCTTCCTCTGAAATCTCATGACCTAGATATTCTATCACACGGGTTAGAAAAACACATTTTTCGCCTCTCAATGTTACACCCCTCGCTTTAAAAATCTCCAAAACAGTATCAACTCTCTTTTTTAATTCCTCCTCACTATTTCCACAAATTAAGACATCATCCTGAAAGCACCATACTCCACTTATATCTTTCAACAATGTATCCATAACTTTCTGGAACACAGAGGATGCCGAAATTAGTCCAAAGGGCATGCGGCGAAATTGGTAAATTCCCTCATACGTAATAAAGGCAGTCAGTTTTCTCGACTCCACATCTAAATTAATCTGGTGATATGCACTCGCCATGTCTAATTTAGCAGAGAACCTTGCATTTCCTATGCGACTTAAGAGCTCTCCCATATTTGGAAGGGGATGTCGATCAGCTAGCACACAACGTTAAGTTCTCTTAAATCCATGCAAACTCTCAGATCACCATTGGCTTTTTTCACTACCTCAACTGAGGAAATCCATTCGACAGCTCTAGCAGGTTCAATTATTCCATATTTTTCTAACTTGGTTAGCTCTTTACGCACGGCAGTGCGCATTGACAATGGCAAAGGCCTAAGTTTGGCCGCAACCGGTACACTTCCCTCTTTCACCACTATCTTATGTACCATACCCTTGAGAAACCCTACTCCCTTGCCAAACACTTCAGGATATTTAACAATGGCATCTTGACCCTTGTACGCACTTTTGTCTGAAATGCCATTGTTGGCCACATTGAGGACTTGTTCCTTGCTGTTGGGGTCGAGTTTGATACCCAGCCCCCTCTGTCCTCTCCACCCAAGCAGAGTTTCACCCTTTTCCGTAACATACATTTTTCCATGAGTAATCCTACCCTTGAATTTAAATTGAGCCTTGCAGCATCCTAGAATCTCAATCTTACTTCCATTGTACCCCACTGGGTTTTTATCCGAGGGACACAAACTTCTCACACACCCTCCAATTACATTTTCATAAACCATCCTAGACATCAGGGTGATTTTTGAGCAAGAATCAGCCAACATCTTCACTTGATGCCCATTTACCTCCACCCAAGCAGACGGATGTTCACAATCATCATAATCTGAACAATGAACCATATTTACTGTAAATTATCTCATTTTCAGAAAAATCTCCTTCTTCTGACAAAATTGCATCATTTTCATCAACCAACATTACCCCCTTTCCACCACCAATACGATAAATTTTGCAACAGTTTTCAAAGTGTCCCCATCTCTTACAAATGCTACAGTTGGTCCGTCTCCCAGGGCACATGGGAGAGGTGGATAAATGGTGTGAGCTACCGCACCGGAAACACAATCTATCATCTCTCTTGGTGCTCCCTTGCATACCACCCTGCACGCCATCTTTTTGAGATCGTTAATTGCCTGGGTCACTCACACCGCCTTTGCTTTGACTGGAATTATATTGCTTAGATGTTCTGACTCTATGTTTCTTTTTCTCCCTCGTCCCGTCTTTCTTTTTATCACCCACTCTCAGAACTTCTCTAGGTTGGACAACTTTGGGCACATTGGCAGACAGCCTTGCGACGCACTGCAAAGTATGTTAAATTCTTTTGGCTATACCAATCACTTCCTCTAAACTGGGATCATCTTTGAGCCACACTTCTTCACAAATTTTGTCATTAGAGCAGTGCAGCATAAACTGGTCTCTTATGTGCTCGTCCAACCCTCCACCAAACTTACAGTTTAAAGACAAATGTCTCAAGGCAGTAACATAATCCTCCACTGACTCTCCTTCATGTTGGTACCTCATACCAAAATGGTACCTTTCAAGAACAGTGCTTATTTTGGCTTCAAGGTGCTTATCTAGTTTAGCCAGTGCTACATCAAAATCAGTTGCTCCATCTTCCAATTCTAACTCTGAGGCATCAGGAAGGGTATCATAGATCCTCTGTCCTTCATACCCAAGAAAATGCATCAGCATGGCAACCTTGCGCTCCACAGACATGCCGTTCCCACAAGTAGCTTTAACAAAATGCAGAAATCCCTTTTTCCAGGGTGCCCACTTGATCCTAAGTGGCCCTGGTGTGGGCATGAATACCTGTGGGCCAGATACTCCTGACAAAGCCATTTAGCAACTGGCTGACAGGTGGTGGTTGCAAGATTATTCTGGTTCTTTCTTCTTTACTCCACACTAGTCTTCTCACAAGTGTGTTGGTAATATGTGCATGCAGCCCCCTGCCAAAAGAAATGTTCTCCTATTCTCCTCACCTGTTGTCCTGGAGTTTATGCCAGACTTCACGTGCAGCGTAGACAAAAGACTGTTGCAGTCCAACAACTAAACCGCCTTCCCGTTAGGGCCCTGGGCGTGTGTTGTGACTTCCGGGACTCAAATGAAGACAACCTTCCACACTTAGGGCCTCATTACACGGTAGGCGGTAAACCATGGCGCTATTAGCGCCATGGTTCATGCCGGTAATTTACCGGTACTGCCTTGGAGGAAAGGGGAATTACCGCCCTATTCCAAGGTTGGCGGGGCAGTAATTCCTCCTTCCTCCATTGCCCTTCCCCATTCCCATTTTTGCCCCATAGGGCATAATGGGAATGGGGAAGGCGCTAATTCCGGTACCGCAAATTGCGGTACCGTAATTAGCACCCTGGTCCCTTTGCGGGTTGGATTTTTAACGCCTGCAAAAAGCAGGCATTAAATTCCCCAACCCGCAAAGGGACCTCGTAGTAAGGCGGTAACCCTTACCGCCTACCGTGTAATGAGGTCCTTAATGTCCCGTTGCGCTAACAGCAGAACTGTCTCCAACTTACAATACGAGGTCGCTGCACGTGGCACGTGATTCCTCACGTGATGATCAGGGGAGCAGGGGCGGGGCACTTGAAAGCTCCTCCGTGGCTTCAATATGCTGCCGCACTTGCCGCTTTCGTGCAGGGGGAGCTTACCTGCACATCGGAGCGGGCGGAAGCTCCTCCTGGGCTCTAAACACGACTCCGGTCACCGCTACCACCCAAATATACCTCGCCTGTGCACCGGAGCAGGCGAAGGCGGGGCTCAGTCCTCCGCAGCACCCAGATGCCTCGCTTCTCGGCCGCAGCTCGCCTACACACCGGAGCGGGCGACGGCGGGGCTCGGTCTTCGGCGGCAACACCTGGATACCTTGCTTTTCGGCCGCACCTCTCCGCCTTCCCAAGTGGCAGGCGAAGTCCTGCCGATCCGCACTCGAGGTTCCACCTTCTTTCGGGGCCGTTTCTCAGCCGCGGGCTGCTGGGGAAATCCGAAATTACTAGCCCGGGGCGGCAGTCTGCTCCTCCTCACTCCGACAGAGTGACACAGCGGCAGTCCACGACGAAGGTAGGGGACGCCTTCTCTCTCTCTCTTTAGGTCGGGGGTCTTGGGGATCGTAGTTAATACCAGAGGGGCAATACTGGCATTAAATATCCCATCCTCGTCGCCAATGTTGCCCTAATGTTACGTAGTGACTTGCAGGCTTGTCTTGAGTTACATCTTAAGTTTATTCCAGACACTTAGGTTACAGTTACATTAAGACAAATACATGAGAGTATGGACTGAATCAGCACTGGCCCCATCACCCAGGCAGGGGAGCTCTAACTGCCTGCCTCAGTATGGAACCCTCAGATCAGCATTCCATCATTCACACAGCAACACTCCATGTGACAGCACAGACTCACAGCATGACAGCATGACACAGACAGTCACTACATAACACATCTCCTTCCCTTACCAGACCCACACACACACAGAAAGTCACAACATAACACATCTCCTTCCTTTACCAGACACCCACACATACACTAAGACAATCACAACATAACACTTTGCCGGATCCGTCTCACGCCAAATAGACTCAGCCTATCAGGTGCAACCAATTCAGCCAATACAATCGAATACTGCAGATAACCATGAGACATCCCAAACCCATCTGCGTACCCAGCATTTGACCACTGACAACCCGATGGCAGTATTGTATGAGTCCGCCATTCCAAAACCGACACTCTGGAGAAGGCACATGCTTTGGCACAACAACATATAAGAGAATATCACTTACGAAGGCGCTACCTCCTTTACCAATTGTGGAAACAATCCAACGTGGCACTAATCCACTCTGATACCAGGCCTACTTCATATTAGCAGAGGTGCTACATCTCGCACATCACGATGTTCCACAAACCGGAGGCGCTACCTCCCTCAAGTACACTTGCGTCCATGCACACCAGAGGCGCTACCTCTCTCCAATACAATTTTTCCCAATAACCGGAGGCGCTACCTCCCTGGTGACACTCACACTCAGAGGCGCTACCTCTCTCAAACACCAATTGTGCCACACTCACACTGGAGGCGCTACCTCCCTCAAATACCTTAGTGACACGCACATCAGAGGCGCTACCTCTTTAAAGTACCAATTGTGCCACACAAACTGGAGGCGCTACCTACCTCACATACACTTGCATCACACTCACCAGAGGCGCTACCTCTCTCTATCATGATGCATACATCAGAGGCGCTATCTCCCACAAAATACACTAATGTCACACTTATGAGAGGCGCTACCTCACTCAAATGCCACTAGTGCAACCCAAACCAGAGGCGCTACCTCTCACAACTACCTAATGACAGTCACACCAGAGGCGCTACCTCTTTTAATTACAATTGTGAGACACACACACCAGAGTCGCTATTTCTTACTACTACCTCAGTGTCACCCCACACCAGAGGCAATATCTCTGCAGTGACAACCTGACTCATACTATATCTCATAACAGTCCTTGGTCCTTGTGCATCCAATTCTCATCCAACCTCAATAGAGTCAGGCACATTTCCATATTTGCATTTACCCAGCAAAAATAGCAATGTTATGACTGCAGTATACTAAAACATCTTATAATTTCGTCCTAAAAGTCCATAGTCATCTTTTGACCCTATGACATAACTTTGTTCCTAAAAGTCCATAGTCATCTTTTGACCCTATGACATAACTTTGTTCCTAAATGTCCATGTTGCAATAGCAACTAAACTCCTGAAAAGCCTCAAAAGATTATGCTAGCCCATTCTTCCGTTAGCGCTTCCTTCATTTCAACACATGCAACCCACAAGCACCTCACTCATTACTTTTAGAAAAGCACATCTGACTTCTGAAAGTAAACATAACTTTTCTAAAATTCCATGGCTGGCATGCAACTTTATTCTGCAAAATGCGCCATCATATTATCTCAAACTCATAGTGCTTTACCTTGTATTAACCAACCACCTTATCAACAAAAAGGATACATTATCCGTCCTTTGTACAGACCGGACATGCTTTGGCACAACAACATATAAGAGAATATCATACACTTCAGCTTTGCAAAGTTCTTCATCCGAACGCCACACTTACGTTCCAGCGGATCGCCAACATACTTGGACCTTCAATGACGTCATCATTGCTGCACAGAAGCACGTGCCACGTCATTATTTCCTTTGTTTTATACACACCTATATGTCCTTGATGTGCAATTTTTACAAGTCTTTCTCTCAGTCAATGTGGAACAACCAATTTATCCCACCGATACACCAGTCCATCCTTCACAGACAATTCAAACCTTACCTCCCATAATGCTCTTTCCTCACCAGATAACAATCTTTTTTCTGGCCACTCCTCTCTAACAAAACTCACTACTCGTTTCCACATCTCATCAGACTCCAATATTCGTGTCCATTCATCTTTTTGTATAATTTCTTCTACAGTTGCAAAAACCATGTTTCCCATCTCAACAAATTCCTCTCTCTTCTCTTCATCACCTCCCTCTGTCCTTACTCTGGACACATGGTCAGCCTGTACCTGTAACATTGGCGACGAGTTGGTCTTTAGAGAAGAATCTGCACACAAGAACGAGCTGAAGATGAGGGAGCCTGCTACGGGGGGTGCAGTAGAGAGGAGGGCATAGCGGAGATCAGCACTGCCCCCCACAAGACAAGTAAGACCTATCACCCAGGGCATTAAAGGGTAGCAGTAAGAAAATAACAAAGCCCCATTAGCTGCCCATGAGTCAGAGGGAGAGCTGGGTCCAAGGGGGGCTGAAGAATGAAGCAGGGGCATTGAGGGAAGCTCAGGAAGGGAGCTGCGCCCTTAAGGTGAAGTGTGCAGTCAGAGAGTACTGGCAAAATAAAGTGCCCTTTAAGCGAGAAGTCAGTTGGAGAAGGGAGTGAGAAATCAGTTGGAGGAGGAAGCGAAAAGTCAGTTGGTTAAGATGGGTACAGTCATCCCATATGTGAGACTCCCTAGGTGAATGAAATCCCATGGGCACAACACAGTGAAGATTGAAGTGTGGTAAAGGGAAGCTGCCCTAAGAGGGGTGATGCGTCCGTACTTTTCAGAAGCGACTGAAGCTCCATTCAAGTGCGAGATGTAATGGAAACGAGAGATCTGACTTTTGGAACTGAATGGTTACGTCTCATAAAGTGAAGAAATGAACTAGAAATGCCATGGTAAAACAGGGGTTCCCATGAAAATCCCATAAAAATGCGAGGGATAAAACGTATTGGACATAAGTGTGTGAGTGTAACGGTCTCTCTCACTGTGTATGAGAGGCGGTTTGGAACGGAGAGCTCCGTTAGGTGTCAGCCTCTGTGCAGCAATGATGACGTCATTGAAGGTCCAAGTGTGTTGGCGATCCGCTGGAACGTAAGTGTGGCGTTCGGATGAAGAACTTTGCAAAGATGAAGTGTATGATATGATGACGTGCGTCCCAGCACAGTCAGCGGATATTCTGAGGAAAGCACCTGCAATTACGATGCAACGTGATCAGGAAGTGAATGTAAATAAAATGCTGTGAACTGTGTAATCTGATGACGTGCTACGCTGCGCACATGACAGATGTTCGGAGGAAAGCAACTGTACTTAAGTCGTAACATGATGAGGAAGTGACTACAATGCTGTGTCTACGTTTGCTGCAAAACGCCCTCCATTGACATTTGAAACGGTTTCCAGTAAATAAAAGTTCCACACGATCGGCTAGTTTGGTGTGTGGGTTCATGAACAAGCGGAAAGTGCAGCAAGATCGTGAAGTGAAGTAAGAAGACAAAAGACACGCGAGTGTTGCTGTGTCAAGGATGGATTGAAATAGTCATTGTCCACGGTGGAAGTTGGGAAATCTAGCAGAGTTATGAAGATATTTGGAGGAAGCATCATATCCTTTTTACAAGTATTGTGAGATTTGGAAAGCCACTGTGATGGATATTATTGTCATGTTTGTTTGAGTTATGCTTGTGGTTAGATGTAACCGATTTGAGGCATTTGCAGGTAAAGCTAAGGACTGACTATGGACATTTCAACATAGTGGTTTGATGTGAAATTCAGATCGAAGTTTGTGTGTAAGAAGTGATGGGTTTGTAGCTGCCTGCATTGTTATAAAAAGGTGTATCTCTGTAAAACTGTGCTAATATAACCTTTTTGAGGATTTTCAGGCATGTTAGTTGCTTTACAGTAATATGGACTTTTAGGTATGTTGTGGTTCTACTTAGGGTCATAAGATGGCCATGGACTTGTAGGACTACACAAGTCAGATTAGGGTCATAACCTGGCCATGGACTTTTAGGACAAAGATGTTGAAATTTATGTTGTTCAACAGTTTTGAGTTGCATTTACATTATACTACAGTCATAACAATGCATTTAAAAGATGTGTAATGCAAAATGTTTTGTGCCTGAGTTAAGGTTGACTGTGTAATGGATGCACAAGGAAGGGCATGAAGGTAATATGAGTCAGGTTGTCACTCAGAGGTAGCGTCTTTGTTGTGGGTGACGCTGTGATAGTAGTGGGAGGTAGCGCCTCTGATGTGAGTGATACTGGCTAGTGCTTAGAGGTAGCGCCTCTGGTATGTGGGTCACGATTGAGAGAGGTAGTGCCTCTGGTGAGTGTGGCTCAATAGGTATTTGAGGGAGGTAGCGCCTCTGGTTAATGTGGCAAAATTGGTACTTGAGAGAGGTAGCGCCTCTGGTGTGCATGGATGCAAGTGTATGTGAGGGAGGTAGCGCCTCCGGTTTGTGTGACACAATGGTACTGAAGTGAGGTAGCGCCTCTGATGTGCGTGTCACTAGGGTATTTGATGGAGGTAGCGCCTCCGGTTCTTAAGCGAAGAATTGTATTGGAGAGAGGTAGCGTCTCTGGTGTGCATGGCCGCAAATGTATGGGAGAGAGGTAGCGCCTCAGGTGTGCATCGACGCAAATATATTGGAGAGAGGTAGCGCCTCTGGTGTGCATGGATGCAATTGTATGTGAGGGAGGCAGCGCCTCCGGTTTGTGGAACATTGTGATGTGCGAGAGGTAGCGCCTCTGCCAGTATGAAGTAGGGCAGGGATCTGAGTGAACCAGTGCCACGCCAGATTGTTTCCACAATTGTTAAAGGAGGTAGCACCTTCGTAAGTGATATTCTCTTATATGTTGTTATGCCAAAGCATGTGCCTTCTCCAGAGTGTCGGTTTTGGCATGGCGGACTCATACAATACTGCCATCGGGTTGTCAGTAGTCAAATGCTGGGTACGCAGATGGGTTTGGGATGTCTGGCCAGTGTCTCATGGTTATCTGCAGTATTTGATTATATTGGCTAAATTGGTTGCAGCTGATAGGCTGAGTCTATTTGGCGTTTGAATTTGTGAGTAGTGCTGTGTTGTCTTTGCCTCCGGTTTAGATGGTGATGCGTTGCATTGAGACGGGTCCGGCAAAGTGTTATGTTGTGATTGTCTCAGTGTATGTGTGTGTGTCTGGTAAAGGAAGGAGATGTGTTATGTTGTGACCTTCTGTGTGTGTGTGGGTCTGGTAAGGGAAGGAGATGTGTTATGTAGTGACTGTCTGTGTCATGCTGTCATGCTGTGAGTCTGTGTTTTCACATGGAGTGTTGCTGTGTGAATGATGGAATGTTGATCTGAGGGTTCCATACTGAGGCAGGCAGTTAGAGCTCCCCTGCCTGGGTGATGGGGCCAGTGCTGATTCAGTCCATACTCTCATATATATCCTTATGTAACGGTTCCTTATGCATCCATTACACAGTCAACCTTAACTCAAGCACGTCGCCAATGTTATAAAGCACAGTCCAGGCAGCTTTAGGTTGCTTCTCTATAAGTTTACTTCAGTTTCTTAGTTACAGTTACATGACACTGAGACATCAGGAATAAGACAGATAGATCACCGGCACCCATCACCCATGGAGGGAGGGACCAACTGACCTGTTACAGAAAACTCAACACAGCATTCTCACACTCATACATCAACATTCCACTTGACACTGGCATGACATCACTAAGCACATGAACAGCTTCAGCAGAACAGACAAGCACATCAAAACATAATCAATAATCGATAATCGATAAACCATCAATCTCTGCTACCAAGTGTACTCCGGAGACCCCCGGCAGGCCCATAGGGCCGAGGTTTGCTCCGAAAATACTTTAAGGTGAGATAGCTGCACCGTTGAGATGGATCGGGGTGCAGATTTATTACTCCAACACCAATCAATACGTACAACTCAATGGTTTGACAAAGAGAGTCCGTTTAAAGACAAGTACAAAAAACGGGGAGTCATGGAAATCAGCAGTGATGCGATCGTCCTTCTAGCTTCAACTCCAATGAACTTCATAAAAATCATAGCATTTACACTGAAAACTTGTCATAATTGACGTATAGCACTCAAAAGTTAATATGCAATTCTATTGGTTAGGAAAAGGTAACTTTAATACAGGTACTATATCTGTATATGGTAACGGAGTGAGGGGATTGGGTAAACACTGTCAGGTAGGCGTCTAAGCCCTTCCTTCAAAGATGACTACTATAGACATCACTAAAAGTACGAAGTCCCATTGGTTCTATTAACTATAGGACCCTAGATTATTTGGTCCATTGTGATTGAGTTGGCACCAACCCCATGCATAAATTTCCACTTTGCTTAGCAGCACGCAGAATGGTCAGCCAGGTGCAGGGTGCGCCCTAGCTACCCAGCCTTTCTCCAATTAAGCTTACAATCAATCATCACTTCAACAAATATGTGTCAATTATGTTACTGTGGTTGACCTCGAAACTGCATCTTCTGTCTGGGAAAGTTCCGATATCTCTGCCTGGGCGGATGGCAAGCGTAGGTGTGAACTCGTGCTTCTCCTCGCTCGGATGGTCACGTGCTTCCCACTCTGCAAATTTGTCTAGTTTCTCTTAATTTGATTCTTATTCAGCTTGACACCTGCCTACGCCTCCTTATCTTGATCTTTTCGAGACAGGATATTCTGTTCTTAAGTTTCAATTATATGTAGCTACTGTTCGTTCCTTTTATTGGTATGACCTTGGCTCTCCTGGCATGAGTTGCATCTGCCGAGTTTCGATTCAGCCGTCTCTTCTCGTTTTGCTAGAATATGAATATCTGTTAATTCGGCCTTTAGTAACCTGGGTTGATTCTGCTTTGTTTGCAAAGTGGAATTACATTTATAATACTGTGCTTCGTTTTGAGGTAGATTATGTATTATGGCGCTTGCCGCACTATTCTTCTATTTAGCATTGGAAGCCGCATCATTTTCTTAGCTTTCTTGCGGTTCCAAGCATATGTACGGGTGTTAGCTGGTTGAATATCTTCATCGTGTTTACAGTTTAAGCTTTTTTTGTATTTCAACATCGTTCTCCCCTTTTAAGTTCACAATATCCTTATTCATTGTGTTTTGTCTCTGGGTGTCATTCTCGGGTTGTCATTCCTTCTACTTGTACGTCAGTCCGGGTCCTTGTGATGTCACCATTTGTCTACCATTAAAACCTTTTTGGTTTCTTCCGGGACTGTACTTAGGCAATCTTCATTTCGTCTCATTTGCTGGTAAGGTTTCCTTAATGGAAACCTTACTGTCCCTGGTTTTCTTGGTATCGGTACTTCAATAGGTGTTGCTCTTCTGATAGGTACTGGGCAGAGCCCTACTGCGGCTGTCTGCTGATTTATCTGCTCATGATACGCCACATATTTTGGTGTGAACATTCCTGGTACTTTAAAATGGGCGACTGGAGTGCAGGCTTTATTTGGGACCTCCTCTACAAGAGGAACCAAAAGTCTTGGGAGGATAGCTCTGAGGGTTACGGGAGGATAGCTCAGGGGCAATTTGCTCGCCTTGGAAGTAAGATGGTGCGGAGCAACACAGGATCGATCCACGGGTACATGCTTAGAACCTCTGGGTATTAAGTGCATTAATGATAACCAATTTTAATTATAAATAAATAACAAATTATAATTATAATTATAATTGTAGCCTGTTTGGCTGGGAATTAGAGAACTTCCGTCTTAGTGGAGTTGAGCATGAGCAAGTGAGACGCCATCCAATATTAGATGGCATAGAGACAGTTCAAAATTTTTGACAACGCTCTTCGGATAAGGAGTGAAAAGAAAGAGGATCTGAGTGTCATCAGTGAAGATTTGATAGAAGCTGTATGAGAAGATTAGAGCACAAGAGCTGAAGTATACAGATTGAAGAGCAGTGGACCATGGGCAGACTCTCGGGGAACTCCAACAGTAAGGGGATTGAGTGGGGAGGGGAGGCTGTTCTGGGACACCTGAAAGTGCCTGGAGGCAAGGCATGAAGCAAACCAAGTGAGGGCCTTTTCTCAGATGCCATGGAGAGATACTGTAAGGAGAAGGTCAGACTGGTCAACAGTACTGAAGGCAGAAGAGAGGTCTAGAAGAAGAAGAATAGATGAAAGGTATGCATGCCAAGAGGAAGAGATGAAGTTGCTGACATTGAGGAGAGCTGTCTCAGTATAATGCAGAGGTCGGAAACCAGATTGAAGAGGATCCTGTGAGATGTGAGTGTCAAGGAACTAAGTGAGTTGATTGAATACTACTAGGAGTTTTGAATAGTGTGGTAGAAGAGAGACAGGGCGAATGTTTGCAGAACAGTTAGGATCTAGATCAGGTTTCCTAAGGGGTGGAATGACAATAGCTGCCTTACAAGATGAGGGAAAAGTGGCATTGTCAAGTGATGAGTTGAAGAGGGAAGAAAGATGTGGAGCGATATTGGGAGCTATGTGCTACACCATGTGCAGGGACATTGGGTTAGTGGGAGCACAGGAAGGGTTAGCCTTGAGACATAGAGAAATAATCTCATACGGGTTGGTGGGGGAAAAAGAAGACATAGTAGCAGGAGAGGAGGGTAAGACTGATGGAGAAAGGTGAGCAGGAGGAGGGGACAGAAAGTAATTAGTGAGGGAATTGTGAATGGTAAACATTTTAGATGCAAAGTAGAAGTGCAACATAATTTGCAGAAAGGCCAGAAGAGATGGAGGTGGGTTTTGGAGCTGAGAGGATTGTGTTGAGAGGTTTTTGGAGGCGCCTAGGTTGGGAGGATTGGGTCAAATTTGGCAGAGTCAAAGGTAGAGGAATAGTTTTGAAGAGCAGTGAGATAGCGTTGGAGATCAGAGGAGAGTCTTGACCTTTGCCAAGCGTGAAGCTTTTTCTGCATTCTTATTTTCAGAGTGCGGATGAGAGGTGTAATCCAAGGCCGGGGATGGGAGGATTTAGGAGTGAGCATAGTAAGGTTAGTGAGAGGAAAAGGGAGCGTAAAGAACAGTGTTACATTTAGTGAGGGTTTCATCAGTGGATAGAAAGGTGAGTTCAGTGTAGGAGGAGAGATTGTGTGTAGGTCACAGAGGTAGTGAGGGAGTTTGGAAGACGGAAAGGGTGTAGTAGATGGAGAGAGTGAGGAAGAACCAGGAGTGGAGATTGAGAAAAAGACAATAGGGTGAACAGAAAGGAAAAGGCGCAGTGGAGATATTAGAGGGAGAGAGTTGAGAGGAGATGAGAATACGATCAAGGGAGTTTTCTTTTGAATGGGTAGGCAGCAAGTGGACAGAAGAGAGTGAGTGGTTAAGAAGAAGAGAGTTAAAGCCGCCAGTGGATAGAGCAGCACAGAGAGAGAGAGGGGAGGTTGAACTCACCAATGACAATGAGGTGGTGATTGGGAGGGAGAGAGGCAATTAGTTGAAAGATGTGGTCGAAGAACTGACCTACTGGACCAGGTGACCAGTAGGGAGAGATAATATGTATGCCATAAAGGGCCGTGCCTGTGGAGATAGCATATTCAAATGAGGGGGAATTAGCAGGAGATAGGTGAGTAGGGGAGATAGGAAGTTTGGAGGATGAAAATAGTCATACACCACCACGCCTGCCAGTGGGGAGGGGAGAGTGAGTGAAGGTGTATGCAGGTTCAAGAAGGGCAGCAAGATTGCTGAGTCAGAGGGAGAGATTCAGGTTTCAGTAAGGGTAATGAGGTAAAGAGAAGGACAATGACAAAAGAAGAATTCAGAGGTAAAGGTGGTTTTATTGCAGACAGACTGTGCATTCCAAAGAGCAATAGGAAGAGAGTGAGATGTAGAACCATAGCGACGTTGAATCTGAGAAATGTAGAGGCGCTGAGAGTAGATGCGAGAAGAGCATGTGTAATGGAAGTTAGGGTTGGAGTAGATTTTGTGAATGAAAAGAGTAGTGGAGCGAGAAGAGAGGTGGCGTCGAAGAGATATAAGGATTGGAAGAGTTGAAATGGTTCTGAGCAGAGGAGAGTGAAAAGAGAAATGGAAGGGGAAGGAAGAGATGGCATGAGAAGTGCATGGTGAGGGTGCAGCTGAGAAGAAGCAATTAAGGGTACTTACAGGCAAAGAGCAGGATACAGCAAAGCAAATGCTCATAGGTGAAGAGACTGGTCAATGGCTGGTCTTCATCCTTCACTGTTCTTCCCTTAACTGGGACACCCCTGGCTGGACACCCCTAGAGAGTTCAGAAGGGATGACAAATGTTCTTGAGGAGCCTCCTGTGACCTTCAGCTGGCGATAGGGCTGATCCACAATGGCTGCAGAAAGTGATGTCACTGATCCAAGATGTCCACAGGAAGTGATGTCACCAATCCAGATGGTCGCTGGAAGTGATGTCACTAATCCAAGATGGCTGCTGTAAGTGAAGTTCCAGACAGAAAGTGATCCCAAAATCCAGAAGGAATGACACGCGCTCTTGTCACCTGATCACCTCATCCATTAGTGGTTGGTCTTTCTGGTATGGTCCCTGGTGTTGCTGGGATGATGCAATTTCTTACTGATTTGTGTTCCCAGAGGAGCCTCTGGTGGCTTTCTGCTGGAGATAGGGCTGATCCAAGATGGCCACTGGAAGTCATGTCACTAATCCAAGATGACTGGTGGAAGTGAGGTTCCAGATAGGAAGTGAAGCCAAAAAGCAGAAGGGATGACAGGCACCCTTGTCACCTGATCTCCTAGCCCATCAGTGGTCGGTTGTTTTGTTAGTGCTGCTGATGTTGCTGGGATGAGGCGATTTCTTCCTGATTGATGTTCCCATAAGAGCCTCTTGTGGCCTTCAGCTGGAGATAGGGCAGATCCAAGAAGATAAATTGTATTTTTAATGCATGTACCCGTTAGCTCAAGGTGCTTTCGTTGATCACTGGTTTTCCACTGAAAGACCTTCTGGCTTGTCTATGAAGTTTAATCATGACTGGGAGGCAAGAACAAATCCCATAATCCTCAATCTTTCTCCATTTCTTGCCTGATGTATCAAACCAGTCAAAAATTACCTGTAGTTGGGAGGCCAGGTGGTGTCTTTAGGGAGTAAGAGACTGCCATATCACAAGGTCATAAGTGTTTAATAGGCTACTCTCGGAATCCCAGTATGCCCATACAATTGACATAATTCGGAATTGAATCAGTGATATGAATCAGGGAGGAAACCGAATGGGATTAGCTTGAAACAAATACAACAATCTTAGCAAAAGGTTCATCTTGATACAGTAGATCCCACCTAGCCAAGATATCTCTAGTGGAGCCCATCTGATCAGGTCTCTAGAGATTTAGGAGAGGAAATCAGGGACACTATGATCATAAGGTGTGGAATGATATTTGGAAAGTTAAATTCCCAAGTATTATACTGTCTTGGACTGCCATTAGAAATTATATTGCTGCTGAAATTGAATATGATATAATATGATATGATAAGTCATTTATAATCCGCCTGTACACAAGTGTTTCTAGGTGTGACAAGAAAGGGAAGACAGAATGAGAATAAAACAAACGATCTTACAAGGCTTTTTGTCATTCAGATTGCACAAGTGCGAGGGGGAGGGAAGAGGGGAAGTGCCGGGGGGGAGGAGGGAGAGTGCAATGGTAACGCAGTAAGTGCTACCAGGGAGGTGTCTCAATAAGTGCAGGGAGTCAGGGGACTGGAGGGTTGCAGATACAATTCCTAAGTGGTTGGGAGGCCCGGAAGCAGTTCAAGGGGCAACAGGTCATGCAGGAGCCTGGTCCCGAAGGGTCAGTGGGTTGCCAGGTAACCAGTTACTGCAGCAGACAGGAGCATCAGCAGGAAGGTCTTGAGTGCTTCCTGAACCATTGGTGGTCCTGCTCAAGTTTGCGAGAGGCTCTTCCAGAGAGAGGCCCCAGCCGAGGACAGAGATCTACCCCAACTCTCTGCATGGAGAACCGTCTGACCCTCAGAGAGTTGGAGGTGGATGGACAGAGGGCTCAAGAAGGAAGATGCTTAGGAATAGAGAATTGGATGTAGTGTGGTCCCCGACCCCATAAAGGCTTGTGGACAATGCAGACGGTCTTGAACTTGATCCTTGCATCCTTGAACTTGATCCTTGTTTATCCCTAGCCTTGGCAAGCTTAGAGCCAGTACGGCAAGCTCACATTCCGTGTAATAATTTCACAGCCTCCTAGCGAAGAGGCTTTTTTATCCCCCGCCTTGGCAAACTTAGAGCCAGAACAACAAGCTCACTGTCCATGTAATACTTACACAGCCTCCTAGGGAAGAGTCTTGTTTATCCCCAGCCTTGGCAACCTAAGAGCCAGTATGGCAAGCCCACTTTCAGCTTAAAGCTTTTGATTGTTGGAAAACTTCCAACTCTGATATAAACAGAACAAAATACACCATGGCAGCAAAAGAGCACAGAGGTGCTATCTGTAATGCTAAAATATCTGCCTATGACCAGAGGATAAAGAGTGCCAAGTCCTATACTAAAGAACTCTTTAAGGTCCTAAGGGAATTAGATAACCTGTGCCTCTCCTCATTGTTTATCATTAAATACAAAAGGGGTGCTCTGCTATCCAAGATGCTATAAAAAATAAAATTAAGAGGATACAGGATGACACTCGGGCCAAACGGGAAACTCACGGCCGGACCATGCACCATGAGACATAATCTAATGTCAATGAGAGCATCCCCCTCTTTGAGTTCTCGTCGGTTACCGAATGTGAGATGCTCACTCTTCTGTGTCGACTTAGACCTACATTCTCTAAAGGTGAGGTGTGCCCATCAAGGGTGGTAAAAGTGTGCACTAGGCAGTTAACCACGCTGATTACTAAATTGATAAACTCTTCTTTTCGGGAATGTCTGGTACCAACCAGCATTCAGCAGACATAGATATCTCCATTACTAAAAAAAATCTTTGGATCCAAGCGTGCCCTACAACTATAGGCCTATCTGTAATGTACCCTTTCTGCTTAACTTGCTGGACCGAGCTGCCTATCTGCAAGTACAAGACTTCCTGGATGGTCACCAGATCCTGGGGCAGAGGCAGTCAGGCTCACAGTACGGAATATGCCTTGCTTGACCTTAGGACTAATATGCTGGAAATTCTGGTTAAAGGAGGCATTGCCCTCTTGATGTTTACTGAGCTTTCAGTGGCCTTTTACTTGGTAGATCACACTAAGGCGATTTCCAGGCTCGTTAAATCAGCTCACTTCTTACCCTCAGCTGCGAGATGGGTTAAGTCCTTTCTGACTTATTGGACAACAAGAGTTTTTAGTGTCTGCCACAAGGTCGACGAGTTTGTGGTGCCCTGCGGAGTCCCACAGGGCTCTTGTCTGCCTCCTATGCTGTTTAACATATTCACCATTTTGATTTTTGTATTGTGACACAGAGCACCTTCAGTGCAGTGTCACAGAGAAATCCTTTAGATTTCTCATAAGGTTTAAATACATTTTCTTGTGAGAACTACTGTTCCCAAGAATTGTAAAGTTAAATTGACTTTACTTACCTTTTCTCTTTGTAGGTCCAACTCACACCATCTTATGTGGAGTGGTGGGGGGTTACTTAGTAGCCCCTTTTTCCTACTTACTCATGTAACACTTTTTATGTTACCCTCACAACTTTAAATGGTTGGTGGCAGTGGTTTAATTTTCGTACCATTGTGCTTTTCTACCGCAGGCTGAATCCATAGCACCTATGGATGATCATTGTTTCAAAATGGCCCCGGTATTCTTTTTTTGCCATTTCTTCTTTGTGAGGTTTTTCTTGGGTTTCATTGTGCATGCCAAACCAGGTTTGAGCCCTTTGTTCATTTTGCCTTTTGACTGGCTTCAGTTCTGAAACCCGCCTGTGACTCCGGTGTGACTTGAAGGGCAGGAAGTGAGGGAGGTGCCCATAACTCCCCTGTCCTTTGTTTCCTTGATTACCTGAATGCACCCAGTCCTAATTGACTGGCTGGCTGGCCCTGCTGTGTGAGTGACAGCTAGGCTGTGCATAAATGGGAGAAACCTGCTTAAAAGGCGACCACTGCGAAGAACACCCTGATGAAAAAAACTTGAACGCAGCTTGCTGCATCCTTCTGGACTGTTGAACTGCCCGGTGAAGCCCTGCTGCTATGCTGAAACTTCTTTTTCTGATCGACAAGAGAAGCTCCGGAGAGGACGACTTCTTCCCTTGGGCTAGTGGGACCAACTAACCCTGAGACGAACTTTGCTGGAAGACCTTCCCCGACTGGCTGTACTTCTTTGCTGCTGCAGGAACGGAGTGCCAGGGGTCAAAAAATCCATAGTCGAGTGTAACATCCGTAAGCCGGCCAAAAGCTCCAGGAGTCTCGTCGGGACCCTCCTGAACCAGGACGACTCAAGCTCAAGTCACCTCACTAGAATGCTGGACTCGAGGAGTGAAGGAAGCCCAAATGGTGTCCAAGATCTACGGTGGTGCTGTTTACCGAGTGCTGAAACCGCGAAGTACCACTGACCCGAAGATTACCCGTAGCTGCTGCCGACCTTTGAATTGCTGTGCAGGAGTCCTCCAGACATCCTCCCTCTTGTCCCCTTGACTGAGCCCCAGGAACAGAGGATCTGCATCACTGCAACCAGACAGAAGCCAGCAGGATCCTCTTCTTCTAACCAAAGGTACTGTTCTGACTTTGGGGTACTTACCTCATCATCTGTAGCTTGCTTTTCTCAGTTGAGACTTGCAGTAGCTGCGTTTCTAGAGTTGATTGTAGCTCTAACTTTCACAAGTGTAACAGCTTGTGACCCTACAGTGATGTTTCTTCAACAAACTCTCTAACTCTCTGCAAGACTTTTACTATCTAAGAAGTGCCTCAGCTCCATAGACTTTGTTCCAATTGACTTTGGCTGGCCTAGCTACCTGCAGACTCTCATATTCCATTGACTTTGATTCTTACTGTCCCTCATAGGTGTTACATTGTTTTTTAACTAATATTGCTGGGAAAGGTTTTTATGTAGACTACATTGGAAGATTTAAAGTGTTTACATGCTCTGAGAACCTGTTTAACCCTTTTCCTTCCTTTAACCTTTCCTTTTTACCAACCTTAGAATTTACAAAGTGCAAAAGGGATATATAAATGCCATTACTGTCCTGGTTAGTGAAGTCACCTCAGGGTGTAGGAAGTGTGAAATGAAGCAACTCTAAAAGAGTATCTACACGCTTTGCCTTGATTCTGAGAACATATTTAAAGTGTATTTTTATTGTTGCACATCGCCCTTTTTAAATAATGCTTATTTAAATGTGACTGTTAAATAAATAATTCTTTTACTAGAAACCCTTGAGCGTGTTATTTGGATACTTGCATTGCTAAATTCTATCATACAAATGTGGATGTTGGATAATGGATTAATGATGCTAAAACAGAGTTAATGATTGTGGGTACAGCAGCACGGTTTAAGAAACTCAGTCCGGACTATCATTGCAGATAGCCTGCTGCAGTGTTGCCACTCTTCCCAAAGTTCAAACGATGCATGTGGTGATTGACCAGGAGCTAAGTTTGAAGGCCCATATCAGCAGCCTGGTCTCCTCCACGTCCTACTTTCTGAAACTACTGGCGCAGCTACGGCCGTTCTGTCTCGAGAAAACTGTACCACCATTGCTAGGGCAATTGTTGGAGCGAAATTGGATTATGGTTCTAGCCTGCTACAAGGCATTAATAAGGGAGAAATAATGCACATTCAGATAATTCAAAACAACGCTCCTAGAGTTGTGGAAGGCCTACGCAGGAAACACCACATCTCTGAAGTGAGGCGAACACTGCACTGGTTCCCTGTAGCCAGCAGGATTTCTTTCCGCCTCCTGTGTATCACGCAAAAATGCCTGTATGACACTAGCCCAGGCTATCTCTCCAACCACCTTGCGTGGCTGCTGTCATGCAGGACATTGAGATCCAACAATTTGGGCCTCCTGCAAACCCCTAGGGCTAAGCTGGATGTGGTGGCACAGGGTTCCTCCAGCTGTGCTTCTCCCAAAATCTGAAATGCACTCCCCTGCGCTGAGACTGTGCTGGTCCTTGTCTACATTACCCTGTTTCAATGACCTCTGACCCAATTCTGGATCCGTTGATGTATCTCTGATTGCTATTTTTTGTTGTGTCTGTCTTGTTCGCATTACTTTGCCTACGGGCTCGTTTTTATGTGCAATACAAATAAACTCATTTAAATAAATAATAGCTCATAAACCACCTGGTCTTGTTTATCCCCACCCTTGGCAAGTTTAGAGCCACAACAACAAGCTCACTTTCCATGTAATAACTACACAGCCTCCTAGGGAAGAGTTATGTTTATCCCAGCCTTGTCAAGCTTAGAGCCAGTGTGGGGAGCTCTCTTTCCATGTAATACATTCACAGCCTCCTAGGGAGGAGTCTTGTTTTTCCTCAGCCTTGGCAAGCTTAGAGCCACAGCAACACGCTCGCTTTCCATGTAATAACTACACAGCCTCCTAGGGCAAGAGTCGTGTTTATCCCAGTCTTGTCAAGCTTAGAACCAGTATGGCGATTTCACTTTTCATGTAATACCTCCAGAGCCTCCTAGGGAAGAGTCTTGTTTATCCCCAGCCTTGGAAAGCTTAGAGCCACAACAACAAGCTCGCTTTCCATGTAATACCTCCACAGCCTCCTAGGGAAGAGTATTGTTTATCCCCAGCATTGGCAAGCTTAGAGCCAGTACAGCAAGCTCACTTTCAGTGTAATATCTTCGTAGCCTCCTAGGGAAGATTCTTGTTTATCCCAGTCTTGTCAAGCTTAGAGCCACTATGGCGATCTCACTTTCCATGTAATACCTCCACAGCTTCCTAGGGAAGAGTTTTGTTTATCCCAGCCTTGTCAAGCTTAGAGCCAGTCTGCGGAGCTCTCTTTCCATGTAATACATTCACAGCCTCCTAGGGAGGAGTCTTGTTTTTCCTCAGCCTTGGCAAGCTTAGAGCCACAGAAACACGCTCGCTTTCCATGTAATAACTACACAGCCTCCTAGGGCAAGAGACTTGTTTATCCCAGTCTTGTCAAGCTTAGAACCAGTATGGCGATTTCACTTTCCATGTAATACCTCCAGAGCCTCCTAGGGAAGAGTCTTGTTTATCCCCAGCCTTGGCATGCTTAGAGCCACAACAACAAGCTCGCTTTCCATGTAATACCTCCACAGCCTCCTAGGGAAGAGTATTGTTTATCCCCAGCATTGGCAAGCTTAGAGCCAGTAAAGCAAGCTCACTTTCAGTGTAATATCTTCGTAGCCTCCTAGGAAAGATTCTTGTTTATCCCAGTCTTGTCAAGCTTAGAGCCACTATGGCGATCTCACTTTCCATGTAATACCTCCACAGCTTCCTAGGGAATAGTTTTGTTTATCCCCAGCCTTTGCAAGCTTAGAGTAAGTACGGCAAGCTCACTTTCAGTGTAATAGCTTCATAGCCCCCTAGGAAAACTTCTTGTTTATCCCCAGCCTTGTCAGGTTTAGAGCCAGTACGATGAGCTCACTTACAGACTCCAATGCAAGAGCCTGTTCTCTCTCAGTCTTTGGAGAGCTCAGAGTCTCTTGGGCAAAGGCAGAAAAGGCAGGAGCCTGTTCTAGATGGAGGGAAGGAATGACACGAATGCGACAAGAGCAGTATTACTGCTGGGCTGACTTTAATAGCACTGCATGCTCCAGCGCTTATCTATAATTACAGAGCAGAGAACTGACTACACCGCACGCGCGCAAACAGTTCAGAGACAATGCAGCGCGAGCACGAAAGCGCACCTGCGTACACAGGCAGATGCAATGCAGTAACACACTCAGTGGAAGTGTGTGCATAGAATTCAAATTGATCTGAAGAAAGCAGTGGACATAGCAGGTGGAGCTTTGAGGGCTGCTTACGTACGTAACAGGAGTCCAAGGAAAGGAATAGCCAGACTCTGGCAAAGTGCGTTTACACGAGCATCACTGACCCGGAAATAAAATGGGCACAGTGTGGGAAAGGCTGCATGCACAGCTCATACTGATTTGAAAAGTGCATGCAACACACTATGTTGAAACTCATTGAACACAGATATGAGATAGAAAGGGGAATGCCTTGCGCAATGATTACAAAACCGTCAAAAGAAAGATGAGTAAAAAGAGAGACGCAAAGTTAGGGGCCGGGATGATAAAATGTCGGCCAAAGACAAACGGGATTTAAAGGTGAGAGCCAGCTAGCAAAACAAATCTGCCATTCAGTTCTGTGGCTCCTGCAGCTGTTGCCTCATTCTTGGAATGTTTTTAAATAAATGGAGTCCAGACTCCAGAATAGTCAGTCCGCGGGAAAGGCACCAGGAAGGCAGCCTGTACCCACCCAACGTGGCACGGGGAGGCTGCGATGCAACCAACTCCAGCCATAAGTATGTGCAAGGCAGCCCGCTTTTTTAGGAAGTCAAAATACTTCCATGCTTAAAACATGTTAAGTAAAGGACTTCTGTGACCACGATGGAAGTCAATATTTGGGTAAGAAGACAGGTAGGATTCTCCTGCCTTTTGTTTTTCATGAGTGAAATAAAAGTGAAAAAAAAAGTAGCCATTTGATTTGTAAAAGTCCCAATCTTGTCACAGGAATGGGGAGGGGGCTCGGGGGATGTGCTGTGACAGCAAGACCACCATCTGCATGATTATCTGAGTCTCTGACTACCTGGCTCCTCGGTTTGGAGGATTTGGGGACTTTTCTGAGAAAGATTCAAAATGGGCTTACCTGTAGTGTTGAGTGTGACCACCAGCAAGAGAAGGAAGGGGCCTCTGTGCGCCCGGGTGCACCCACATATCATCCCTGGGGCACAAGCAGGTGGAGTTGCTGGTCCGGCAGGTTGAGAAAGCCGTACCGCAAGTATCTCTTCTCACACAGCAATGATGTCTCAGCCACACTTTAACACTTAAGTGCAGGAGTTGATTCATTGTGGGAAATTGGGACGAAGATAGACGCCCTTAGCACTTAAGATTAAGCCTCAGTGTTGTTCAGGCACCTCTTCCTGTCTCCCTCGGCTCACTCACTAGAGCTGGGCGCGCCTGACGGGGCTCGGGCCGGCCCGAACCCTCCCCTCTGGCTCTGGCCTGACCCCCATCTCGGGCAAGTGCTTGCCCAAAGCAGGGGCCGGCCACGAGCCTCATCGGGTGCTCACCAATTCCTATTAAGAAAGAGAAAACTCGCTCACGCCTGACTGTATTCCAGCCACCTGACCCAAACAGTCCGGGAGAGCACGTCCTTCACCACTCTCACTAGACTACAACAGACAAAGAGGCAGGACAGCCTATTTTTTATTTTAGTGTTAGCGCATTGGTTTAACATGAAATCCGTTCACACATAAAATTACATACATACAAATTAGGCATCTACCATAATTAAGAAAGATACAAATTAAACAAATTAATTCCAGAATAAAAAAAGATTTTTTAAAGGATTTTTAGAAAGACATAATATTTGATTAAATCAATGTATTATAAAACCTAAAGATATTTTTAAGGCGCAGACTGTTCAATTATTCAATATGTTCTAAAAACCTTAAGACCTTGATCGTGTACAAGGCCGACCTTCCCTCCAACCTTGGTTGACATAAATATTGCTCTCCTTTCCATTCGTTCCTATACAGGGTTTCCCCAAAGAACAGAATACACCTCTCATGCGGTGATGGACAATCTACCACTAGGTCTCTGAGAGTTCCTTTTACATCTTCACTATTGCAAAAATTATATACAGGCTATGGGAAATCCTTATTCCTAATATTCAGGATTTCTGACGTTTTCAACAGATTGAATATAAACCTCAGGGACTGACCTCTATGTTTGGAGTTTGGGAATTTCTCCAAATATTTTGATAGTACACGCCATTTTTGTGTTCTATCCCCAATTCACCAATCAGCTTCTGTCTGTTCAGTGCAGGGTAGTTAGCGACCCCAATACGAATGCCACAATCAACGTTAAACAATGTGCATAATTGTATTCAGCTGATCAGATGTACAACTCAAACCTCCTAGGATCAGATCACACATATGTGCCCACCTCCACAGATATTCACATTCATGTTTTGAGAGAACTATATTAAGGCCACAAAACAAGGAATCCTCTGGCAGGAATCTCATTTTCCTCAACAGCAGGACTGTATTCCAGCAAACTACTTTTGAGAGATAGAAGACCCAATTCAAAATGTATAGTACTACTATGAGGCTCTACGGCAGATTAAACACTTTCCACCACAAGCCTGATTCCAGGGCATCAAACATCCCCCAGTCAAGTTCCAAATAAGTCAACATACCTTAAATGAGTTTAGGGACAACCAGCATGGCACCATGTAAAGACCCAACCAGACAGAACTTTCAATCTCTAGCCACTCCCAGCCCGGACTTTAAGACACACTACAACCACACAAATGGACCAGCATGGTCCTGCGACTCCCAAGGGATGGACTAGCAACATAGCAGGCATCACAAATCTGGATCCATAGACTGATCAATGCACCACACTTGCAAACAGGACAAAATAGAGACCGACCCATGTTCGATATGTTTGTGCACCCCACTAACATCAGGGGCACATCAGAGATCATAAACCAATGGGGTCAGTCTCCCCCACGTTTTCTCCCCATCACACATAAAACACTGACACCACCCAACAATCACCACAAAACGGAATGCAGAACCGTAACAACAACAATCAAGATGGATAACATCACAAGTTCAGTTCCACTGATTCGGTATAACTGTAAATTCTAATAGGGCACCGGAGGAGCCCCAAACCACCTCCCCCTTACCCCAAACTTTCAATCTACTAGCACCTTTGACTATACCACACATGGCAGATGTATGCCTGCTTGCACCAGCTCGACCACAGGAACCTTGTGGAGCAGCTCGGAGCTTATCGCACAGCCTGCTACATCTTTAGCTCCACCACATAGTCTGCTCTGCCTGGGGGTCCGCCAAGTGTAAATTCCACCAACCACATAGAACCACACCAGCAGTCAGGACTAGATTGCTTCCTGCCTGGAGTCACTGTCACATGTTTGCTACCCGCCTCTCCCTGATAACTACCCCCTTTTTTGTTTTTATCAAAACTACAAGCCAACCGGCCACCACAAATTTTAGAGATGAGCAACACAAGACCGCTTTACATCTCCATTAAATTGGGTAATAGCGCGTATTAAAGCACTTAGACGAGGGAGGTATCCGCCATGAAGCACTAGATAAAACGTTATATTATTTGTGTTCAGCTGGCATTAATAGACCAGGGTTAGATGGAACATTGATAGGGGCTATCTGTGTAAAATAGAGCGGCTACTTTAAGGGGGACGGTTGACAATTGTCATGTTGGAGTTTTAATATGCAAGTTTCGCTGGGGTGCCATTCAGGGTGCTTTAGGCATAGCTCTCAAACTTTTGTGTAGCCAAAGCGGGTGAAAACAACACATTTTTTGGGGAGAGGGCGGATGAGAGCCCATTGAGGTGAATGGGCGTGTGAGTCAGCTGATTGCAAGGTGGGTGACACCTGCCAAACGCGTGTGAGTTGAAAGCTATGCTTTAGGTTGGACTTTGAAGGTACCAGATGAAAGGGAAGAGTGGGGGTGGCTGCAGGCGAAAAACTTTGTATTTTTTATTGTGTATTTTTTCATTCATTGTTTTAAAACAAGAGCCATAAATGATTAAATGTAACATGAAAAATACACTCTAAAACACTAGTAAGTCTAAATTCATTTGGAGGGCCATTTTGCAACTGTTCAACATAACATGAGTTAAAGTTTTACGGTGTACGATGACTTGATGCAAAACTTGTATTATTTTAAGCACAGAGTCTGAACTTACATACAGTCATCTGTCTTTAACCCGCGTGGTAAATTATATGTGTACTTAACGCAGTTTGTCATTTTGAGGCATATTTGACTTGCCACCAACCCGGCTCATTCTATTTTGCCTCCTGGTTTCAGGGGTGGACTGGGAACTAAAAGAGGCCCTGGAAATAATTACTGAGGACCAAAAGAGGACCTGGAAATAATGTTCAAAGTGGCCCCATATGACACATTTTCAGCAAGCTCAATGCTTTTCCTATGACAACATTTGGAAATGCCACACAAAAGAGGCCCAGGCGGCAGAGGCCCACCGGGAAATCTCCAGAGTTCCCTATAGGCCAGTCCACCCCTGCCTGGTTTTCACCGCCACCCCTTAAATTTGGTTTGTCTAGACGCCACTTTGGGGGAGCAGTCAAAGAGAGCCGGCCAGGCAAAGAGCAGGTAAACATGGCCGCGAACCCCTCATCTGAGCCTGCTTTGTCACTTTAAGGCACATTCTGGAACGTTTGGGAGTGAAAGGCTCGGTTGGAGTCCCACTCTCCGTGCTAATTATTCTGCGCAGAGCAGATTGCTGCGGACTTCAAGGCTCCTCAGATCCCATACAAATCCATAAGCCGTTGTGTGCGCAATGACTGTCGCCCACACAGCCGGGACCGCCCGTCACTAGGCCGCATTCCGCAGACGCAGCTCTTTTTTTTCCGGCCGCCTGATTGAAGTAGGAATATTAGTGTTTGAGCTGTGGATTTGCGAGTTTAAGTCGTACCACATCACCAGGTGCTCCGCGCGAGATAAGGGCTCGGGAACTGGAAGCGCATCCCACCGACACAGGGGAACTGGACCAGGATTAGACCAGCGACTTCTTAATGACAGTCAATATTTAAACATGACCATTGCGGCTGTGCCATCACCCAACACGACCGTCCTAAGTCCACGGAGCACCTGACGAGGCAACAATGCCACCAGAACGGAAATGAATAGTTGCAGCGCCAGCTCCAGTCATGACGCAGGGGAGGAGAGCAGGGAGTGCTAGGCTAAACTGTCCCCAAACCTTGTGACCATTTGTTTATGTATGCGTCCGAGTCTCAGGCATCTAAACAAGTGCTCAAATGTATTTTGAATGCTCTGGACCAAAAGCTGGCACAACCTAGGTTTAGGCGTGCAACCCCCACTCCCACTGAAGTCGTTAGGAGGCCTAGGATGCAGTCATTATAGGGCTGTGGGAGTTAGAGAGTTCATGGGTAGAGCTGATCCAGGACCGAGCTGGCAAAATATCCATACTCGCTGTTCTGCCTCACCAACCCCGACCATAGAGAATCCATACCTGGCATGCTACCCTCTCTGTCCATCCACCCACAACACCCACCCCTGGCAACCAGCCTCCACCCTCACGGCCCCTTACTGCGAAACCAATCCCTGGCGTCCTGCTTGCCACTCTCCGCAACACCCACAGTTGACACAATTCCCACCCCCTCTCTACAAAGCCCCCACCTGACTTCTGCCCATCCCACCCAGCAGAGCACAAATACTACATGGCATCCCAATTTGGCAGATATGGCACAGTGAAATAAAACAGTATGCTCAGGATCACACACTCTAGTTAGGAGATGAATCTGGGATTTGAGCAGAGTCTTCACTTTAAACACTTGACACACAGCTTCTGATCTCTACCCGATAAAGATATTAATTAATGTATAGCTTAGAGAGCAAAAACAATAGTCTGATTTAGAGCGATAACTTGAAAAGTACACAAATCACATGTTATGTAAAAAGATATTTGTACCGCACACTCTCACCACAGGAGTGGTTTCTGACGCTCTGGCGGATCTGAAAAGCAAGAGGGTAGGGTAAGTTAGTAGGACTGAGCGTGAGAAAAGAGTAAAAGAACTGTGATGTGCTGTTGGCAGCTTCTGTTCGGTTTACACCGTTCGCTGAACTTAGGTGTATTTTTCGGTTGGTAGCCTTCATGTGCTGTTGTGCGAGGCTATGTATGGTTTGTTTTGTTGTTGCAGTGTAGTGAAGTGCGTGCGGTTTGTTGTGATTTAGAGGTATGGTTGTGTTTAGTTCAGAGTTTGAGAAGTGCACACAGAGGGGTGAGTTTTATTTATCAGTAGGGTTAGTTAGTGGCATCACTATCTAGATGCTGGTATCCACAAATCCATCTAGATGTGATGCATGCTAATCTTCACAATTCTGTCTAAATGTGACTCAAGGCTACGCTTGACAATTCTGTCTGGATGTGACACAAGTTAATATTCACAAGTCTGTCTAGATGTGACGCAAGCTAATATTCAAAATTCTGTCTAGATGTGTCGCAAGCTAATCTTCACAATTCTCTCCAGATGTGACGCTGGCTAATCTTCACAATTCTGTCTAGATGTGACACTGGCTAATCATCACAGTTCTGTCTAGATGTGACGCAAGCTAATGTTCACTACTCTGTTTAAATGTGGCATAAGGTAATATTCACAATTCTGTCTAGATGTGGAGTAAGCTAATATTCACAATTCTGTCTAGATGTGATGCAAGCTAATATTCACAATTCTGTCTAGATGTCACAGGCTAATATTCACTATTCTATCTAGATGTAACACAAGCTAATATTCACATTTCTGTCTAGATGTGACGCCGGCTAATCTTCACAATTCTGTCTGGTCAATTCTGTCTGGTTGTGACGCCTGATAATCGTCACAGATGATCAAAGAAGTTGTAATGAAATGAGAAAAAAAGACTGAAACACAGGAGAAAGGAGTGAAAATGGAGGGAGAGGCCTGGAAAGGGGGTGAAAGGAGAGAAAAAAACAGAACAAACAGCAGAAAGGAGGCAAGCTGAAGGCAGAGAGCAAGAAGGGGGGCACTCACCTCACAGGGGCCAGGATGCAAAATGGGCTGGAGCGTCCTGGTCCCAGAAAGGATATTTAGGCTCCCTCTGAGGAGGAGCCAGTCAGGGGAGGGGAGGCAGGTGGGTGTGCGATAGGGGCAGGGCAGAGATCGCCCGAGAAAATCAGTTAGAGGAGAGGCCTGGAAAGGTGAACAAAGAAGGTGTAATGAAAGGAGAAAAAGACTGAAACATAGAAGAAAGGAGCAAAAATGGAGACAGAGGCCTGGAAATGGTTGACTGTATGGATAAAAAAACCGAAAAACGGCAGAAAGGAGCAAAGCTGAATGCAAAGCCCTGGAAAGGGGTGAAAGGAGAGAAAAAGCATAAAAAAACGACAGAGAGGAGCGAAAATGGAGGCAGAGGCCTGGAAAGGGGGTGGAAGGAGAGAAAACAACAGAAAAAACCTCCAGAAAGGAGCAAAGGTGAAGGCAGAGAGCAAGAAATGGACAATCACCTCACAGGGGCCAAGAAAAAATCTACAAATCATTATGTTGATCAAAAAGCGTATGATTGAAGCTTTATTTTTCCCATGTTATGTTATGTGATGCACCGCTGCCTTTTTATGGTCTCCAGGCACTCCATCCTGAATGGAGCACCAAATGTACCAGAGTGCAACATAGTGTTAGCCTAAAAATATCCTCTGGGTTTTGTAACCACACTTTCAAGACTTTAAGTAATACAGTGAAGAAAACCAAACTGTGTCACAAAATCACACACCTGCAGACTTCCTGTCCAGAAGGTCCCGGGAGGGGTGTGCGCCAGAACCTTCGGTAGCGGATAGGTACCTCAGGTACCTCATACATCAAACCACCCCAGAGGGAGTCGACACTGAAGTAATAGCTCAGGAAGCACAAAATGACCCGGCCTGCCAAATTGTATGCGAGAGCTTCGAATGCGGCATGTGCGGAGGGAGAAGGAAAGTGGGAGAGCCGCAGAAGACCTGATGCACATGGAGGTACAGCGCCTCATACAAGTGAAGGACGAGCTAGCACTGTCGGGTGACCACCTTCTTCTAAAAGACTGCAAGCTCGTAATTGCCACATACCTGAGGGCAAAGGTCATTGAGCTAGCCCATGAAAACCATAGGGGAATGGTATAGACCAAGCGCATGCTCCGCCAGAAAGTTTGGTTCCCTAACATGGACTCCATGGTGGAGGATGCGTTTAAGTCCCATGTGCAGCCTCATCACTCCCAACCGACACCCGTAACCACTGATCATGTCTGAACTTCCGCAGGGAATATGGGAAGCTGTGGCCGCTGATTTCTTTTGGCCCATTGAAGGGGGAAAGTATGTCCTAGCGATGATGGACGAATACTTCATATACCCATAGGCACAACTAATATATCGACAGCCGCTAATCACGTCATCCCCACGTTAGACCGCATCTTCTCTGCATATGGGATTCCTAAGCTGCTCAAGATGGATAATGGACCTCCCTTCAGTGGACACCAGTTCACACAATTTACGGATTACCTGGGATTTCATCATCGAAAAATAACTCCCCCCTGGCCTCAAGCTAACGGCATGATAGAGTGCTTCATGGCCAATCTAAAGAGAGCGCTACAGATAGCCAAACTCAAAGGGCAGCCCTATGAACAGGTATTGAACCAGTTGATAAGAGACTACAGGGGCACACCCCATAGCACTACTGGGAAGACCCCAGCGGAACTAATGTTTGAGCAAAATACACAAATGCGTCTCCCACAAGCAAGCCAGGTCAACTCTCCTGAGCTGGACCAGGAAGTGCGGAATGGGATGAGGCCACGAAAGCTTGTATGAAGGCATATGCAGACACTTGCAGAGGCGTGAGGATGCACCAGATTGAGGTGGGCGATGTAGCCGTAAAGCAGCCACAGACTCACAAACACACCTCCATATTTCAGGAGGAACCTTGGCTGGTCACTCAAAAGAAAGGCTCTATGATACGGCCCAAGCCCGGAAGGGTCAATCACATGCAACTCCTCTCACTTCAAGGGAATTCCATTCCTCGGATCGAGATGGCTAAGTGGGCGTGTGAGTGCCCCTATTGACTATGCATCTGATGACCCCTATCAAGGGGATTATGGTGACACGGAAGACTCTGATCAAGAAGTTCATGTGGAGAGTGAGGCTGGCAGAAGCTCTCTAGTTCCCATCAGTGCACGTCGGCAGAGGGCTCGGAACAAACCTCGTAGATGGATCGAGGAGATAGACTAGCCCAATCCTCCAGACCACCACCCATTGTGAAGTGTCTGGTAACTGTTTAAAATGGGGGCGATGTCATGTTGATGTCGCCATGGACACAGGGAGGTGGGTTGTTGGGAAAGCGAAATGACGAGGGAAGGGGAAGTGACGAAGAGGGGGTGGGCCAAGAGGCAGAGAAAATTGTATTTGAATAAAGAAGGACCTTAATGTTACAGCTCTGTGTCTGTGTCCTTTTAACTTCTGCCACGCTCTTTCTCAGGCCTACCCACGGCCATAACACTCACAACCATATTATTACCTCATTGATCTGGACCCTTAATAAACACCTGCTTTTCCCACAATTCCTCTTGTTTTATGTGTCTCTTCACCAGAGCACAACTTTGTGGTACTGGTTTATTCCTGTAACTTCTCAGGAAGATTATTTATTTTAATGATTGTAACCCTTATTACTAGCCACGAACTACTGAAGGGCCCTGGAGCTGCACACAACATCTCCCCTGACTGCTTCTCCACTGGGCCGCCATATGTCTGCTCTCCCAAGCATGTGGGTGGAAGAAGCCCAAGTAGCACGATAAGTGCATTCAGATGGTGGGGAAGGCAGTAGGTAGTGTAGCTGGCCTGAGAGCACAGCCTTTTCATTTGCAGGTCACCTAGCAAAGAGATTTCTTTGACCACCCCCTGTCTCCAATAGGCACAGCATCGTTGGAGTGGCCAAGCGGGTAGGTAGTATCATTTTTTACAGCCATGGTACAAGAACAGGTGGTGTGGAGCAGAGGCATTGCTGGGGGGGGGAGTGGCTATAGCCCCGGGTCTTTTAGTTGTAGCCCTGGATAGAAGCCCAGGACCTACAACCAAAAGGATAGCTAGCCCCGAGTCCCTACAGTCTCGACATTAGTGTAGCCCCGGACCTATTTCAGACCTAGCAATACCCCTGGTGTGGGGGATGGGGTACTTACAGGTTGATCTGAGTATTTCTGGGAGTGTCAGGATTCCAAAGTAATACAGTAGGGGCCGCTGACCAGGTCAGTGTAACTCTTAAGTAGTACACCTCAGCGCTATCAGGGTGACAACCTGCAAGAGTGATTTCGGCTTACTCTTAAATGAATCCCATTAAACAAATAGGCACGTAGGCACTCAGTTGATGATGAATAAATGTCCATTCTCAATAACTACCCTAATAATATTAATAACTTTCCAACAACCTGCCACAGTCTGTAATTCTGTGGGCATGCCCGTCTGGCTGTGTGGTTTGAAGGCAACTATGTGCCCTACGAGGCAAGGAGTCCCAGTTGACAGCCAGAATGAGACCACCCCTGTACCCCAATCTCCAGCAGGGCTGGGGTTTGGAAGTGGAGCATGGTAAGTGCTAGAGACTCGCTATGTGTTCAGCGTGTCCACATTTGTCATTGGTCTTCGCTGCATACTGATGTCTGAGGTGTTGAGGCATAGTCTGGTGTAAGTAGGTGGGAAATTATGTGGCCAGCGCAACCAAATTTGTCATATCATTGCTGTATTATGATCTGTGCAGGTAGCCATGCCTGCGGCCAGTGTCCATTGAAGTGCTGCATTTATACGTACCTAGAAACTTAGATGGAGATTTGTTGTATGTGCGTCGTCTCAGGTAGTGGATTCCTCTGTCGATTCTAGCAGCTGCGAAAAAATGGTTAGCGACAGCGATAGTCTATAATTCAACAAATTGCAACTAAAGGAGCACAGGCTATACTTACAGGCTCTTCTAGGTGGATAGCACGGTGAATCTACCCAGATATTGTGCGCAAACTGAACCTTCTCGATTGTTACCTTTAGCATGGGTAGCCCATCCTATAATTCATTCATGGATGTTGTTGGTGTGGAAGATGTGCAGAGGAAGAGTGTTCCAGATGGTGGGAGCTAGGATAAAGAAGACTGAGCTGCCAACTCTGATGGAGTGGGAAGGAGGGATAGCGAGGAGGAGAGCTGAGCCCGATTTGAGGTTTCTGGGGGGTTAGTAGTGGATGATTTTATTCTGTAGGAGCTCTGGTCTTGTATTATGGATGGCTCGGTGAGTGATGCACATGGCTTTGAAGGTCACTCTTAGACTGATAAGGAGCCACTGTAGTAGTCTGAGGGTGGGGGTGATATGTTCTCTGGGCGAGAGGGCAAGGAGCAGTCTGGTTGCCAAGTTTTGGATTTATTTGAGTTTTCTGAGTGGGCGTGCTGGGGTGCCAAGATAGAGGATGCGTAAGTGGCAGGTTCTGGAACCGGAGTTGATGTGCTTGGAGAGAGATAGGTCTGCATCCATGGTGCATCCAAGATTTGTTACAGAGATGGAGGTGGCAGGTGGGGCTTTCAGGGCTTGTGGCCATGGTAAAGTTTGGGGAATCAGAGTCGTTTTTCCACACATTAGTATTTCTGATTTCCCAGGTTGAGGATTAGATGGTTGGTCGTCAACTATCAGTCGATATCCGAGAGGCAAGAGGCTAGGTTGAGAAGTAGGGAGGCTGGAGTCTTGGGAATTTTGAAAATGATCTGGGTGTCATCTGTGTAAGGCAAGGTTGTAGAGTGGATGAGAGCTGGCAGTGGGCTTAGGTAGATGTTGAAGAGGAGGGGTGAGAGGGAGACTCCTTGTGGGACCCCTTTTGTGAAGGAACAAGGGGTTGAGAAGAAAGGTGGTAGGAGAATGATTTGCAAATGATTAGAAATAAATGAGGTGATCCAATTAAGGGCAGAATCTTTGATGCCTAGGTTGAGGATCCTGTTCCTGGGTATTGTGTGGTCAATGGTGTCAAAGGCTGCGGATAGATCCAAGAGGATGAGTGGTGCACAACCTCCCTTCGGAATTGGCAGTTCTTTTTAGGTCGTCCCAGCTAGAGACCTGTGAGGATTCCAATCCACAGAGGGATCGGAACCCTGTCTGGGCTGGGTCGAGGTGTCTATTGGCTTCTCTGAAGAGGCCAAGTTGATGTATGCCGCACTGTCAATTAGTTTAGCAATGAAGGGGTTGTTGGAGATTAGGCGGTAGCTTGATGGGGAGGGTGGGTCGAGACTGGGTTTTTTGAGTAGTGGTTTCACATGAGAGGTTTTGAAGGCCTCTGGGAAGGTGCCACATGAGAGGGATTTATTCATGATGGTGCGGGCTACGCTGTCTGCACAGGTGGAGATAAGGATTTTTTAAAAAGATGGATAAGGCAACTAGGGGAATTGAATTCTCCTAGGATTTTGTGGAGTTCCCTGCATGGATTGTTGGAGTCGGAGATTCAGTTTCCATAGTGTTTTTTTTGGTTTTCTTTATTTTGTACAGATATGTCCTGTTCTGTCTTGCCAAAGCTGTTTTGTTTTGTGGAGTAGGGTAGGTCCTCCAGGTTTGCTTTAGGCAATGCTTGAAGTTTTGAGAACTTTGAGGGAAGGGGTGTACCATTTTGGGTGTGGGCTTGATCATTGCAAGGGGCAACAGGTTGGTGTGAGGGGGGTCATAGCTTTGGAGAGCCATTGGTTGAAGAGGTCACTGGAGGGGTGCCCTGCCTTGCGAGAGAGATCAGGGAGTGTGAGAAGTAGGGAATTGGCCAGGTATGGGTTGATGATGATGTTATCCCAGAGAGAGAGGTTAACAGGGTGGTTGAGGAGATGTTTGCTGGGAGTGGTGGGGTGCGGGATGGTGTTGAAGTGAGAAGAGTATAGCGTGGTGATAAGTCCAGATGAGGGGGCGAGGTGGGAGTGGCGAGACTAGGTCTGATATGCAGAATAGTGCATCGAGGGTGTGCCCTGCAGTGTGTGTTGGGTGGGAAATCAGTTGTGTTAGGCCGAAAAGCTTCCACATTGTTGATGAGGGAGTGGGTCTTGAGGTTGGCAGGGACATCAGACCAGATGTTGAAATCTCCTAGCAAAGTGAATTTGGGGTGCTGGATCAGTGTAGTTGAGACAGAGTCGCAAAGAGAGTCGGTGACATTTCGGTCGTAGCCGTGTGGCCTATATAGGAGAACGGAAACTGTGGGTGATGGAAAGGCTCAGGTGGAACCTAGCAAGAATAGATTCACATTTAGTGTTGCATGGTAGATTTCGAGTGGCTATTACTGAAAGGTGTTGTTTGTGGAGGATGGCTAGACCCCCCGCTCTGCTGGGCCTGTTATGTAAGAGCAGGGAGTAGCTAGGTGGGGAGGCCTTATGTGTTCTTTTCTATTCAGGAGATGGTTGAATGCCTGTTTTTTTTTAAAAAAAACATTGAGACTTTTAGTCATAGATATTTGATGGTGAGATCCAGGACTTCAGGTCCCAGAATGCAAAGGAAAATACGGGTGATCTAGAAATGCCTAGATGGAGACAGGCATGTTAGCATGTATGCAATATGTGCAAATGTATGGGGTTTTAGATTTAAAATATTACTTGCCAGATTATACACCAACTTGTGAGATATGTAAACTCATGGGTTACTCAAAACAAATATGATTCTAGCTTTTAATTACCTCAATTGAATGAGCACTTAAAGCAATCATATGTATAAAGCAAAATGATAGCAGCCTAAATTCTGTACCTTCAAGGCCGTAAACAAAACTTTAACAAGGTTATGTTCTAAAGAATATGTTATGTTGCATGTTACGTTCTGTTTTTTAATAAAGCAAACAGACAAATAATAGCTACACCATGGGAGCCATGGAGAGATGGCAGTGGTCGAAGTGTAAAGCAAAAACTAGTGGAACTATGTTCCCATTGGCCGGCCCCTTTTCTGCCCATTTCACACCACAATACTGACTGTCACCCCCAAATAGAACCCCATACCGGGTCCTTCATTTCCGCCACTCCACCCTGTAACACTGCGTTTTACAACAGTTTTAGCAAGACTGAAGAAAACAGTGCAAGAAAATGCATTTAAATGAGCACCATTTCTTTGTCATTGTCGCCCACAGGATGCAGCTTTATGCAGGCTTCCCCTCCAATCACCCACCAGTCGCACCTGTTAAGGGATGTGCCCATGTCTATAGCCACACACACTCCTCCCATTATCTGCAAACACTGCTGCACCTACAGCAATTCATATGCATATCACTGCTGAGCTGGGCTTTTTGGCTACTTGGGAATGTGTTTTATTTCCCAGTCTATTGAAATTAACACCAGTCCAGGCGTACAAGATAGCACAGTGATAGGTACACTGGCATGTTATCTGCAGGGCTCAGGTTCAAATCCACACTAGGGGAGTTGTACAAAATAAAAAAGTTGCCTTGCTGGAATGGTAATTTGGGTTACATAAAGTAAGGGAATGATCATGGTTTGCCCTGAGAAGCAAGGGAACGTTGTACTCTTTAGTTCCCACCCACTTTGATCTCTGGGAAAGGGGAGCCTGAAGCCAGATTACAGATTGGAGGGAAAGAAACAGCGATTAAACAGTAAGATTTGAGCTAGAATATGATATTTTATTTGTATCGCGCTCATACACAAGTGTTTCAGAGCACGACGAGGCAAGGGAGGGGAACAAGGGAGGACAATAAACGATCTTACTAGGCCCAGTGACATTGAGAATACACAAGTGCAGGGGAGAGGGAAAAGGGAAAGTGCAAGGGAGAGGGGAGGAGTGGAAATTGCTGAGCAACGGCTAGAACAACAATTGGTAGTGCTGCCTGCAAGGTGTTAAGTGCAGGTTAAAGTGCAGACAGGGGGTGTCTGATAAGTGCAGGTAAGAGGACTGTAGGGCTACAGATACAGCCCCAAGTGCAAGGGTTGCCAGGAGGCAGTGTGGGTGTGTGGATGGGTGGGCAGGGACCTGGGCCCGAAAAACAAAGCTTGACCAGGTACCCGGTACCAAAACAGACAGGTCAGTAGGGGAGAGGAAGAGCGAAGGCAGAAGCAAAGAGGAAGGTCTCGAAGTGCTTCCAGAACCGGAGATGGTTCTCCTCAAGTTCCAAAGAGGCAGGGAGGCTGTTCCAGAGGGAGGCCCCAGCCGAGGACAGAGATCAACCCCCAAATTGTTTCTTGGAGAAGCGACTGACCCTGAGGGAGTTGGAGGTGGAGTAGCGAAGAGCTCAAGTAGGAAGGTATTTAAGGAGGGAGAGTTGAAGGTATTTTGGACCCAGGCCACAGAAAGCCTTGTGGACAATGCAAAGGGTCTTGAATTGAATCCTTGTAGCCACTGGGAGCCAATGAAGAGATTTCAGGGCTGGAGAGACATGATCCCAGGGCTTGAGGCCATGGACAAGTCTTGCAGTCCTGTTCCGGATGAGTTGTAGCGGGGACGGAGAGTAGAAGCAGGCAGATTTAGAAAGAGGCTTTTGCAGTAGTCCAGCTCAAAGAGAACCAGAGCTCCAGAGACAGTGAGCTTCTGGTGGAATGAGAGGAAAGGAAGAATACATCTGAGGAGTTGCAGTTGGTAGTTTGACTTCTTAGAAACATCAGAGATGTGAGGAGAAAAGGAGAGTGTGGAGGTGAAGATGACCCTGAGGTTCTTAGCCTCGCAGGTTGGAGCAGGAAGAGAGCCAAGGGAGGCGGGCCAGAGAGTGGCAAGAAAGGAGGGTACAGGTGTTCCGATGAAAATAATCTCTGTCTTACTGGCATTAAGGCAGAGATCATTGGCGGCACACTACTCTTGGATAGCAGACTGATAATCAGAGATGAGAGAAGGAGAAGAGGTGGCAGAGGGAAGCCTGAAAACAAGCAGAGTGTCATCTGGATAGCACTGAAAGTTGGAGCAGAGAGCAGCAATGCGGTGGGCAAGGGTTGCCAGGTATTGGCTGAATAGCCAGGGAGAGAGGGTAGACCCCTGGGGAACACCACAAGTAGAGAGTGAGACAGAGGAAAGGAAGGACCCAAGTTGGACCTTGGAGGGTCGATCAGAGAGGAAAGAGGTCAGCCAGGCCAGGGCCTGATCGGTGATGTCCAGGTTATCACGAGACGGTTGAGCAGGATGGCATGGTTGACCATGTCAAAGGCAGAAGAGAGATCAAGTGGGATGAGGACAGAGGGGATGTTTGAGTCGAGGTTAGGGAGTAGGTCTTCACGCATGTTCAGGAGAGCAGTTTCTGTGCTTCTGGCAGCTCTGAAGCCAGACTGATGGTTATGGAGACAACCAACAGAATCAGTGTGAAGATTAAGCTGGGAGATGGCCCGCTTTTCCAGGAGCTTGCCCGGGAAAGGAGTGATGGAGATCAGGCCTTAGTTAGCAGGGCATGAGGGGTCGGCTGTGGGTTTCTTGAGAAGAGGGTCCACAAGAGAGTCCTTCAGAGGGGAAGAGAAGGCTCCAGAAGGGGAGGTTGCAGAAGTCAGCCAGAGCAGGAGCAAGGTTGTCAATGTGTTCCTTGATGGTTTTGGACAAACATGGAAGAACCTGTTTTGACGAGACATTCATGGATCGGACTTGTCTGGAAATCTCGTCAAGGGAGAACAGAGGAAAGGAAGAGAAAGAGGGAGGGGGCAGCTGCAGAAGGGCCAGAGGAAGAGGGTAGAGAAGGGGGAATAGGAGGAGAGGATGAGAGGGTGGACAGGATGTCCTGAGTTTTTTAGATGAAATGAGAGGAAAGGGCTGTGCAAAGGGTGTGGGAGGCAAGAGGAGAGGTAGAGACTACAGCAGGGTTGACCAGCTCCTTGCAGATTTTAAAGAGTTCGGGCGAGTTCTTAGATGCCGCAGAGATGCGGGCTTGGATGAGGGCTCTCTTCTTAGTTCAGACAGAGAGCCGCTATTGCCTTTGGAGCAGGTGGCAAGCTAGTTTGGCAGAGGATGTACAAGAAGCCTGCCATTAACTCTCAGCCACCCTACACTTGCGTTTAAGGGTAGCTAGATCGGAGTCGTACCAAGAGTTGCACTTGGCTTTGGGCTCAAAGTGGATTCTTATGACAAGGCCATGAACATCAAGAGTATCAGAGATAGAGGAGTAGAGCATGGAAAGGGCTGTGTCAGGATGTGAGTGAGCCAGAGGAGGAGGAGGGGGAGAGAAAGTGGTGGCAAAAGCCTCAACTTACACAGGTTTCATGGGTCGGATGACCGAGAAGGTAGGTGGCAGTGTTGGAGCTGGCTTGGCCTGAGGGGTGGAAGATGAAGAGGGACTTTCATATACATATGAAAGTGCCCTGGAGGACAAGATTGCTTGACCTATTAACAATGAGGTGCTAAAATGAGGTTCCTGTCAGGCCCCTTTTATACAGAGACCAATCCCAGAATGCATCATCGAGGCATCAACATGACGTCTGCCTGAATTTTGTTCCACAAGCAACCAGGGGAGCAGGGAGGGAGCTACACAGGCCGGGTGCATCCATTAAGGAGAAAGAATTCCTGCTGGGGGCAGACAGTGTCAGAAAGACACTGACTGCCCCCAGACTAAGAAAAAAAAATGTGCCCGTTTTTCAAATTTGTATTTCGTCATGGTGCAGGTGGCAAGTAGGGAGAACAGGCAAGTCTCAGGTCGGGCCCCAGGGCCCATTGACTCGTACCTCGTACTTAGGGGCAGGTTGCGGTCAGCTATGAAGCCTGAGCTGGCGTGAGCCCCCCTACCCCTAGCTCTCCCACCTCTACACTGGACAAGGAACTCAACTAGACCAAACCTTTGGGGGATGGGTGAAGGAGTGGCTGTGTTTGGGTGGGAAAGACGTGCTTGTATAAGGGCGAGGTTCTGCACCATGGAATGTTTGTGGGAACTATTGTCAAGTTAGCAGCAAATGGTGCAATTTGAAGCACATTGAGCCACTGACAATACCAGTAAACATGATAGGATTGAAGGCCACAACGCACATTTCTATTGCTACTTGCCAGCATGGCGATGCTGTGGTTGTGAGTTGGGGTGTGGTTGGCTTTGCCAGCTGCTAGTTCACTGTGATTGTCCAACTGCATTGCACCATAATCCCATTTAAGATGGAGTGTGGCTACAATTGGAATGTCTTTCAGGTGTCAGAAGGGCAAGCTCGGGCAACTGACTACAAATTGTGGGCCCTGAAATTGTGCCATGGCATGCTATAATGTGACATAGCATTTATGGCCCAACATACATGTTATAGCATTCCAGGGACAGTATATAATGTTTTGTATGGATATAAACAAAGAAATGTGACCAACTGTGATGTTTCCAAAATGAAAAGGTTATCCCCAGAGGTCTGCTGAGCAAGGCACAGCAATAACAAACACCTCCAAATTATTAAACCTCCCACACAAACCAACAACATATCTTAACACATACCTCCTGCACAGTTCAGCACTATAGGACGTATGTTCTAGGGTGTCCTGGTGATTTGCGCATGACAGCCCAGTAGCTGAGCACGGTCCAGTCATACAGTGACCCAGAACTTCGGGGCAAGGCCTGATTAGCCCAATGTTTGTTGCGTGACTGGTCTGGAGGCGCTACGCTCCCTTTCTACTTCCTTGCCTGAGCAAAGGATGTTTCTACTGCGTATTCATCGGGCTCCTCTACTAACAAAAAAAGGGGAGAAACAGAATACCCACCGTAAGAGGCATACTTTAGAGGGAAAAGCCTGAGGCTCCAGAACGCCCCAAGACCATTGATGGAACATGGTTGGAGCTTCATAGTCCAAAGGATGACAAACCAACCCGTGGGCAGTTTGACCAGTATACACTCTATCTAACATGTCAGTGTGTCAGGAAGTGGGTGAAAGCAATTTGGCAACCATATTAGAGCGCAATAAAGCGCATGTCCACTTTCCTTCACTCTAGAAATATGCAGACTCTACAAACACCAAACCTCACACAAAGCTGCAATGGCAAAAAACAGTGCTTTCATAAATAGAAACAGTGCTTGACTGGTATCCAGAGGTGGACTTGGCACTCAGATGACAAAGGGCGAGTGGGCCCTGCCGTGTCATGGCCCACCACCCTCCCACTTTCACACAACACACAGACCCTCATCCCTCCCTGCAGGCAGTCAGGCACAGCAGAATAACAAAGAGCAGTCTTGGCAATCCCACGCAGGGTCCTGTCTGATCATTTGTCAGCGCTCATGGCGGCCCATTTCAATACGATTTCCCCACTTGCCTACAGTTAGGGGATGCACACATTCTGTTTCCCCCTTGGGTTGCTTAAATAAGACTGGAAACAAAGGAATGCTCTTTAATCTCACAGGGCAGGCAGCCAGAAGGGAGCAAAAATACTGAATGGCCACTGAAAAGTTATTAATTGCTCTGTCAGCAAGGTGCTAACGCAAAATGCTCACACATTTCGTTAAAGTGGTGAGATCAGTATTTGGAACCTGGCTGTGATTTAAGTACTTGATTTCATATATTCCAGTGATATGTCACATACATATTTTTTAAGGTTTAGGTATCCAAAAATGAAATAATTTGTTTTCTATCAATGGGCCTCATTACATGTTTGGCAGTCCAGAAACACGGATGCTGGTAGCAACGTATCGACACCCTTTCTGGACCGCCAAACTCTGAGTTTGCCAGTAGTGGCATGAAACTTCCAGGCATGCCTGACCTGTCTGGAGTACAGACCCCTACCGGCAGTGTTTTCACTGAAGCACCGGCACCATTAGCAATGGTGCCGGTGCTTCAGTGACCCCTTCACAGGAATGGGGATTTACCATTTTGGCCACCTGCCACAATATCCGGTGGTGCCTCGAAGTCAGGCGGCAGAAATAGTGTTACGGGATTGTCGGTGACCTGCCCCCTACTGGCAGGTTTAACTGGCAACCCCGTAATGAGGGCCAATGTCTTGAAAAGTATGCAAATCACATAAGAAAACAACCTGACATCATATACATTGTTACAGAAATAGGTCTAGCAAAAAGACATGTATAGCTTTATTTTTGCCAGCCTAAATGCAAGATTGCAGTAGCAGCCCACAAAGGAATATGCACCTAAAAACAATATCATTTGGTTTGAAAAAGTATTAATAGTGAAAGAGAATGCAATAAAAGGTAATCTGCTTGAGCCAATATTTCACACAGCATGCAGCGTTATTTATTTATTTGATGTATTTTATCATATATAAAGCACACTAAGCCCGGGGGTATCAAGACACTGATACATTACAGTTACATGCATGAAATCACAACATGGCAGGGTAGAATAGGAGCACATTTGTAGGGGGTTAGACGAAGAGCCACGTTTTTAAAGCTTTCCGGAAGGCCCACTACGATTGATCGGATCGCAAGGTATACGGTAGAGAGTTCCAGTGTTTAGCTGCTATGGCTGGGAAGCTTTAACTTCCAACATTAACCCGTTTAAATTTGGGCATGATGAGCCGGTGAGCATAGGCAGATCTAGTTGGTCTCATTGATTGGGTTCGCTAGATTTTCTGTGTGAGGTAAAGGGGAGAGGTGGAGGGTAATCTGTGTAATGGACACAGTTTTGAATGTGATACCTTCATGTATCAGGAGCCAATGGACATTTACTCTTGCTGTAGAGATGTGTTCCTATCTGGAGATATTGAAGGCCACTCGAAGTGCATTGTTTTGGATAACCTGCATCTTACGTCTGTTACGCGAGGAGGTGCCAGCAAAGAGTGCATCACAATAGTCAAGCCTAGAGCCAATGACGGCTTGGGTGATCGCAAGACAACCATCAGGGGATAAGAATGGCCTACCCTCCTACCATTTATTATCGCCTACCATTTGCACCTGTTAAGGGACAACAGTCCTTACCCAGGCACCTCTGTGTCTGGGTCATCAACCTATAATATGTTTATTGAAATGCTAGGTTGACACAAAGCTGAACATGGGGCTGATAGGGGCTGCTGGGAAATGCGCTGTGCATCCCTGCACTTTTAATTGTCACACAAAAAGTGTGAGCTCAGATGAATTTGTACAGCTGATCCTGCTTTAGAGGAGAAAAGTCAGGGCTTATTCCTGTACCAAGCTGGCTGTGTGTGAGACACGGCCTATACAATTTGGACAGTTCCTCAAAATGCGGGAGAGTTGGCCACCCTACAGACTCATCCAGCCCTTTTCACGGACCTTGGGCTTCATTTGGGCTTGTTTACCTGCCAACTTGGTATAAGGTGAACATGAAGAACTCACACAAAGGGGATTTTCATCAACCATGTGGATCTTTTTGGCCCATTTCAATGCAACTATATGTAAGTGACTGCATTTTAATTGTTTCCCTGTTCATTTATCTATTGCAGCTGTGACTCAATATAGGTGGGGAGCTACGCAACCACCTGCCCACCTCACATCACAAATATGC
Source organism: Ambystoma mexicanum (assembly GCF_040938575.1). NCBI lineage: Eukaryota > Metazoa > Chordata > Amphibia > Caudata > Ambystomatidae > Ambystoma > Ambystoma mexicanum. The sequence goes on from NC_090926.1 coordinate 353,310,250, forward strand.
TCCCTTTTTACTCCTTTTCCTTCTGCTTCCTTTTTCTCACATACAGCATTCTTTTTGGCCTCCTTTTTTTTGCCTTACTAGCAATTTCCTCTCTACTATCCCACTCTTTCCTGCCAACTATGTCATCCCCTGTTCTTGCCTCATTCTCTTAATGCTCCCGCCTTTTTCGTTCTCCATTTCTGCCAAAGGTTCTTGTACATAAAGATCCCGTTCTTCTTCCTCGTTTTGCTGCTATTATCATACTCACCTGCCTTCCTTCACTAAACCAGTTGCCTGCATTGCTGACCCGCCACTCTCTATTCCTCACTTACTTGTCCCCCCTCACTCCCTTTCAGCTGTCCTCCCTCACTCTTCATTTCTCCCTGACTCTTTAGACCTCCATTACTCACCATTCTCCTTACACTTCTGAGCCTCTATTTCCCCACCCTTTAATCCTCTTTACCCTGCATTTGCCCTCACTCTTGTGCCCTATCAACTATTGCCCCTTCTCCTGCCCTTGTTCATTCCCTGTACCCATTTACCCATTTACCCTCACATGGCTCCCTTCAATCACCTTATCTCCTGCCTTCATTCACTTGCAATCTCTCGCTCATGCTTCTGCCCTCCTTCATTCTCCACTCTCCTGTACCATCAGTGTTCATGTTACCTGCTCCTTCTCTACTTTTCTCCCTCACTTTCCTGCCCTTAGTCCCTCTCCATTTCTATTCACTGCCCTGCAGCAGGGCCCTGTGGAGCTGGAGGACATATGGAGTGGGTGGGTTGGAATAGATGGGCCTTTCAAGTGCCACAAAAATAACCCACAAAAAAGGTAAACGCTGATATGTTTTGAGATTAATAGATGAACTCGTTTAAGTATGCGATGTTCAAAGAGACATTTTAAGTGTGTGGGGTGAGAACTCCGGGGAGATGCACACAACGGTTCTGCATGCTGTAGGAATTATCCCATGATATCGCCTCCTGTAATGTGCCTTCCCATTGCTCATGTTATTGTCCCTTGTCTTGAACCCTATAATTTCCAACATTAGCTTCAGGCTTTATCATTCAATACTACCACCATTGACTGCAAATCCTGGTGAGGAGGCCCAGATGTACTCAGATGTGCCCAGCTAGGGTCAGACCCCTAAACACAAAAAATAACTTTACAAAAATGAAGCATGTGTGCCTAGAGTTCATCATTGTGCAACTCTGCCCACTCTAGGCTCTGCCTCCATGGGCCGCCCACCTGGGGCCTTCTCTCATGTTTACTCATGGGGCCCATTGCCTTAAATCTGCCACTGAAGGTATCCCGTATATTTGGGCACTATGGCCCAGGGCACCAGCAATAGTACTGGTGCCCAGTGCCTCCATTATGGCACTGATGACCCAGTTTGCCATGCTGGTCCTAATGAGCCTGCATGAAGCATTGCACAGCTGCATCTACGCCTTCATTTGCTTCATGATGCACGTGCTCAACATTGAAATGTTTGGGAGACCTAACCAAATGCTCTTTCAGCCTTACACAGACTGACACGTGCTCCCAATCGCAACTCAAAGTGCAGTGTTCATTCTTCACAGACGCTAGTAGATATTTTGAACAACAACCGTTACAGTAGTGAAACTCTAATTTGCGCCCACCTACACTTTATTCATCTAAACTTTGGTGATAAATGTTTCTTTTGTTAAACGTATCTTGTCTAGAAAATGTTCCTTTATTCGCAGATATTCTCTGTGAACGGTATGTTGTAATCCACACCTTTTTCATGCATGCTTAGAGGGGGGGCGGACAGCGCTGCCTGGCTGTTAGATGGCTGTGAGAGGTGCTTCCACAGCCTGCTTTGAATTTAGATTGAGGGTGCATTTTCTGGGGTGGCAGGGATCACAGGTACAATTGCTTCTTTTTTTATTTCAAAAGTTTTTCTTCAGTAACCTGAACTCCTTTGCAATGTCAAACATGAGCTGTAACAGGTCGAAGCAGGTGTAAAACGCGCAAACTAAATCTGAACCACAACGATGGTACATTATGCTTTTAATGGTGGAATTTGAGGGTAGAGGAGATTTCAGCGTGTGCAGAAGGGGAGAAGCAGAGACAGTTCTAGAAGGGAACAAGAAGCAGCTATAAGATTGGTGTGTGGGGGGAAATGGGTTGTCCAGATAGAGAAAGTATGACATGTATGTACTTGCACATGTTTTGTTGATTTTTTAGGATGCAAAAAATCGGTAGAACTTCTTGAGATTATTTGATACGGCTTTTCATACAGAGGTGGAATATCTATGCAATCAGGGGGGATTGGTTTTGAGCTGAGTGCAACTCAAGTTCAAACCCAAATGTCATTATTACTATGGATTCCTTTGTGTTTGTTGAGATTGAGTGCTACACAATGTTGCGTGTGTGGCATACCAAGACCACCAGCTAAAATGTGTGGGATTCGACATTTTTTCCAGTTGCAGAATATGCATTTGTTTGCCGAGGTCAATAAGAGTCTTGATAGGTGACTGGGCCTGGAACCAGGGAGGCAAATGTTCCCAGACATGCAATCTGGGCATTGATTAACAAATATCATTTGAATGTCTTTTTCAATGTCTTGCCTGAAAGGGCAAAGTATTTCACAAACGTATATCAATCAAAACCTGATCTATATAATTTGTAAATTCTCCATGCTGTTTGAGCTAATGTATGGGTCCTTGTATGCGAACTGTTTGCAGAAAATGTCTACACATGGGGTAGGGGAGGACTTCGAAAGCTATGCTGGTGTGTAAGGGGTCATTGATGACTGAGAAAAGAAAGGTTCAATTTCTCGTCGGCGGAAGGGTTGCATATCCTAGAGGAAGCGTGACATGTCCTAGAGGAAGCGTGACATGTCCTAGAGGAGGCGTGATATATCTTAGAGGAAGTGTGACAAGGTCTAGAGGCAATGTGGCTTATCCTACCTAGAGAAAGGTGGCATATCCTGGAGAAAGCGCTGCGCGGGCCTAGAAAGTTGGTTGTTGAATTTCCATAAGTCTTTGACTACAGATAATCCTGTGAGTTATTGCTCACTGCAATGGATTTTTTTGTTGTCTATTTTAATGTGTTTGTTCCAGTGTGTGAGGCTTAGGGAAGCCTTAGCTTTTTTACAGGAATCTTTCTGTCTTTACGTAGAGCCCGTGCAGTCCCTTTCATGACTTGCTTGTCGAGCAAGCGATCATTTCAGGTTTGAAACAACAGAGCTATTGGATTAAGCAGAAGCATTATTTTCTTCTCAGTTGTGACTGTGCGTCTTCATCTAACAGTTTCCAGCTCTGTGCATCTGTAAAGCATGTTTGGTAATTGTAGAAGTTGTCGATATTTAGGCCACCTGGATTCTTATCCTTTTTCAGTTTACAAATGACTACTCTTGTTTTTCGTTCGACTACACGAATGTAGCTTGGAATGAATCCATTGACTTGCATAAAGATGATTCTTAGGGCTTGGAAGTCGTCCAGCTCTTTTTGCATCGATGAGTGGGTGGATGAGTTGCTTACGATCTCCACCTATGAAAAGGCAATTTGCAAATTGAAAGGAGAGACTGAAAAGTTTATGGACATATGGGGGATCTTTCTCAATGTGTATGGTTAAAGTCTCATGGTGACTCAATATGCTGGTGTGTTTTGTCCAAATTCACTATTACCCTGAAATGTATTCTGATTTGCTCTTATGCTAGCCAAGATCATGCCATGTTATGTGGGGATGTGTTTATTGATTATTTAAAAGTTGTACTACCAAATGATACAGTTAGATATTGTTCTGTTTCTTTCTCTTCTCCTTTTCTGGTCTCTTTTCAATTTTCTCTCTTCTACTTGTTCTCCTTATTTATATTGTGTTATGCATTATGAGATGATTTTTTCTTCTTTTTCTTCTCTTTTGGGCTCAATCTTGTGACCAGGTTTGTAATTTTATGAAGCTTTTTTATTTCTAATTGTATTGCAAACTTTATTGGTGAAAATAAAAATGATAAAACTGGCAAAAGAAAACAAAAAAAGAATCTTGCAGTCAGACTTGGAACATGCTACGATTGAACCTTATGATGGACGATAGTGTCATTTTATTGTTTCTATATTTATAGCTCTGCGACACAAAGAGTTGTGTTTGGGTGACCATTAGGCAATCACGAAAGTCATTTTGTTTGGGATACATTTGTAATTGGTGTCTTTAGTTATGTTATGCTTTGTTGATTTATACCACGCACTGCTACCACCCAGAGGCAGTCTCCAGGCGCTTGCGTGGCTCTGGAAGAGAATGGGCTGGAGAGGTTAGTGAGGCTAAGATCAGTGGTCGAAGGTGGCTGGAGCGGTTGGGCATGCTGCTCCTCTACTTTTTTAAATTAAGATGTACTGTTGGTATACTTTTATTTGAAAAACAATCCATTCCGGAATGGTTTTGTTTTAAAATAAAAGTGTAGGAAGAGGTTGAAATGTGCACTTCAGTGCACTGCACTGAATGTTTCCTTAAACAACAGGCGCATCTCTTTAGGAGGTTTGTATTGCTCGTGAGGAGGGGCGTGGCGATGGGGTTTGTAGGAGCAGGGACAGGCCAGCAAGGAACATAGTTCCACTACTTCATTTTGTACACTTCAACCACTGGCTAGGATGAGAGAATAGATTCAGAACCAGGAGGAACTGGCGTCTGTGAGTGTTGCTTTGCATGTGGGAGTTGGTGTGGGAGCAAGAGTCGAGTCCTAAAAGAAAAGTGGGGGAATTATTAACATACCCATTGAATGTGGCATCACCAGAAATTAGCATATCAAGGTGCCCTCTGAAAAAAGTGGGGGATTCCTGAAAAAAGTGGAGGACTCCGTCCACCCGCGTGTACCCTCGACTTGAGACCTGTTCGGGAGGCCCAGTGCGTTGTAAGCATATGGGTGAGACTCAGGGCCTCTGGTGTTTGCTAATGTTTGTGTTGGTGTTACTGTGTTGTGTGGAGTTGTGGTGGGTTGTGGCTGTGCGTCCTGGTTTGATAATGTCCATAAGGGATCCAGAGACGTGGGTGGCCTTAGCTGTGAGACTATCTGGTGCCTTGGTGTCTGCCTGCGTGTTGACTATTTTATGGACTATGCGCGGTGGTTCACTCTAGGTGTGGTTCTAGCATCTCAGAGTTGATGAGTGTGAACATCAAATCAATGCTTGGTTTGTTTATGTATAGTGTGGCTAGCCCAAGGTATGGAATAGTGGCGTTGGTTATGTCGGAGGAGCAAGAAGGGGAAGTGGGTTAGTAATTCTGTTGGTTTGTTGGACCTTCTGGTGTGACTCTTTGGTTGTCGCCTGATGGTATCTACCCAGGTTCATGGTTGTGGTTCATCGGCCTATCTCGCTTCCTCTCTAGTTGTTTATCTGTGATGTTATTGCTGCTGGTGTCCCTTCCTGGCTGTCATTGGGCTTCATCAGAAGCTTGGCGGTATCCCGGTGGTAAATCCACCAGGATATCACCAACACAAATAGCGTTACTGCAACTCAGTCCAGTGCTATTAGCGCCAGATCCTGTGTTGTGGTATTGCTGTTACTCCCCATTTTGTTAAGTGTCCATAGGACTCTATAGGGAAGTGTCAGTGCTATTACTGCTGGCTATAATAGCGCTACAGTAATAGTGCTGCAAATGATCAGACAGTGACAAGATTTACCTCTGGCTCAAAGCAGTAATGCAGCAGTAATATTGTTACTGCCGCATTTTTGCTGCTCTGCCCAACCCCTGATGAGGCCCATTGTCTGGTGAATAACTAGGTTTTGAGTCGTTTCCTGAAGGTGTTTGAATGTTTCTCTCAAAAAATAGAACTAAACACTTGAACTGTTTAGGTTTCCATTTTGGACCAAAGTCTAGGCTCATAATTTTCATGCACCTAGAGGTTGCAACTTCAGAATAGAAAATCATGTCATCTGCAGTTTTAAAAGATGAGTTGCCTATTTCTATGCCTTTCATTTTGGGATTGTGTTTTATGGAAGGCAGTCAAGGTTCTAGGGCTATGATAAAGGTATGGGGAAAGAGAGCAAATTTGGCCAGTTCTTTGTCAAAGAATGACTAGAAGAGTTATATCCATGGGCAAAGGTTTTAGGGTGACTATCGAGGACCACAATGTAAATAGGTATCCAAAGTGAATATTTTTAAGATTTAAGCTTTCAGTCAGAAAGGGCCGTAAGACATTACCAAATACCTTCTTGGCATCTAATGCAACTACTGCTGCCATGCAATAGATTTTTTTGGCAGATGTAAAATCTGGCATAGAATACGGTGTTCTTACTGGTTTGGTGTTTTTTTTACATAAGCATGAATGGGCCAGGTGAATAATTCTGTGAAGGATTAGTCTAGTGCCCATGATTTTTGCATTTAGTTTGCAGTCTAAATTAAGGAGAAAAATAGGTCTGTAGTTTGCAGTGTTTTGTGGATCTTCCTCTTCCTCAGAATGACGGCTGTTGATGCTGGAGCAGTTGTACTGGGTAGTTCCCCTGTGGACGATAAATACTTAAATAAAGCTAGCAGTGGAGGGGAGAGTATGGTGAACAATGTTTTGTAGATGTTGGCAGCTAAGCCATCCAGATCCGGGCCTTATTTTTGGGTAGAGAGTTGATGGTTGCTTTGATCTCCATTAATTCAGTGGGGAACTAGCTGGATTTTATCGTTTGTAGTGTTGGCCAGTAACTCTAGATCTTAGAGCTTGGAGTTTAGTTGTTTAGTACTAGGGGATATTTGGGGTTTATGAAGTTTTTCATAGACTGATCCAAAAGTCTGAACTATATCTGGGATTTTAATAACAATTGGACCAGCATCTTTTTTATTTTGATTGAAGCAATATTCTTTTGATTTTTCCAAGCCTCATAGTTTGCCAAGAGACAGACATATTTTTTGTTGAAGCAAAGAGCATTGCTTTATTTGGGTTTGAATCCATGTATATTCTAATGATTCTACTTTTGTCATATTTTGGAGATTTTAAATGGAAAAGATGACTTTCATTGCAGAACTAAAAGCTGGGGATATGAAATAATTGCGAAGTTTATTTTGTATTGTAATAAAATCAAGTCTTTTGTCATGGTTCTTTTACGTAAGATGAAATGCTAATTAGTAAACCCCTAATGGTACCTTTCACGGCTTCCCAAATTACAGCACACATTCCTCAATCGCTGGATTTTCTTTTAAAATAAAGTTCAATATAAGTTTGTATTTTCTCTGTTTGTACCTGTTCTTCCAATATGGAGTCAATAAGCCTCCATTGCTGTTGATTACATACAGGGGAATTACAATCTAATGATGCACTAATACAAGCATGGACCAAGGTGAGACTTAGCTCCATATGTATGTCTGATGTTTGGGATAAGACTACTCTATTAGTAAGAACATAATCAATTCATGAGAGGGATTGGTGGAGATATGAGGAAAAAAGTAAATTCTTGACCAGTTGGGTTATGTGTTTTTCCATACGTCTTCAAGATTACGGTCTTAGTAGAGCCCATGAAGGATTTTCAGAGATGCTGTGGGGCCGAATATAAAGATTGATTCTCTGTCTAAAACATAAACTAGGGGTATATTAAAATCACCACCTACAATAAAATGTCAGTTGTTGAGATGAAATGCATATTTGTACTTCTTTCTTCCCAAAAGGTAGGTTAGTCTATGATAGGGGTATTTATTTTAATTTTTGCATTTTTAAAGCGTTCACACAGTCCGCGGGCATCGAGGTGCTGTTGCGAAAATGTATTATTTTTTTTTTAGTTGCATAATTGTTTTTTTGTCTTAGTTGCATATTTATAACACGCTTAAACACCCAGAGGTTTCTAAGAGCGGATCCGGGAATCAAACCTGTGTTGCTTCGTGTCGTCTTGCTTGCAAAGCGAGCACATTGCCGATGAGCTATCCACCCTGGGACTAACATACAGATTAGTGTTACCAAGTGGTGGGGAAAAGCAGCCATCTTCTTCTTGACCCATCAAGTTGCGATTAGAGTTTTGGGAGTTGACCGGTTATCACATAATTTCTTTTGACGTTGGCATCTGCAGATTCTGCTCACACTGCTAACCGAATATACTAAACCATCTCTATTACTTTTTCACTCTTTTCTTTTTGATTGCTGTGTACTTTTTTTATAACATTTTAAAGTGTGTTTAATTTCTGATGTAATGTAATGGCTAAAGGTTTTCGATTTTGTAAACCATTTTGAGCCATATAAATAATAAAAATCTAAATAATATACTGCATCTTACACACTTCTTTGTTTAATAATGTAGATGCTTGGAGAAGGTCAACATCCTCTTGCAGTCTATTATAAAAGTGCAAGAACTTTTTCCATTTGACAGGATGACTTACTCCTCCTATGCGCAAAGAGAGTAATTGCGACTCATTTTGTGCATGTTGAACTAAGGTAGATATACAATGTGAGACTGGGATAATCAGAAGCTAAACCTGTAATGAAGAATCTTGGCTCATTTTATCTTTTGAGGGAGGAGGGTGGATGTAGGTCTCTTGGATATGTTCGTAAGAAAGTAGGGGAAGATCAACATACCTAACATTACATTAGGAATTTTTGCAAATATTATGTGGGCTATTGTGGGATCCACATGTCATTTGAGGGGAGTATAGACAAGTCTGGAGATGCAGACAAGTAAAGCTGAGAGGAATATGATAGGGGAGGAAAAGGTACAGAGGGCTGGAGGATATGTAGAAGGGAGGAGTAATCGGAAGGTCCAAAGGTATATTGAGTAAATCTAGAATGAGGAAAATAACATTCAAAATTTTGGAATTCAGTGGATAATGGATATTATGGGTGAATTGCTGGGGCAGCAGAGGAGTTATGGCTACACCTCACTAGTGGATTCTACTACCCATTATAGTCAAGAGTTTCTTTTCTAAAGTGATCCATTCAGTAAATATAATAGACCTCAAAGATGTGAAATAGAATAATATACAACTATATGTAAACCACTATTCGTTCCATGAAATTGTGGTTCAGTACTTATTGATCTATGTGTGTGCAATATCGGTAATATTCAATTCTTTGTTGTGAGTAGAACCTAAAAAAAACTATCATTTCCATTACATTGACACAGCTGCCACAGGCCCCTCCCAGTGTTACAGCAGGACATTCACTCTCTAGGGCAAAGCAAACTGATGTGTGTGTCTGATGTGCATGTGTAATGAACGTAGATCCAATGCAGTTTTTGCTTACAGACTACTTATGTCACGTGGCAGCTCTTCAGTACTAGATATATTAGTATCCAGTGACAGGATGGTGGTGCATCGCAACTCCTCTGTTCTTCATGGTTGCTTCCGACTCTTTGACAGTACCATCTAATCATGTGGTCTCTGAAACGCCAGCAATGCAGTGCATTGCTCATGGGCTAGTTGGAAACGTAAAGACTGCTCTGGCTCCCTGACTCCCTTCACTCTTCGGTGCATGTTTATGAAATTGCAGAGGCACTTCTTTTCATCCCCACCCCTCATACATGTGAGCATAGCATAAAGTGTCAATGAGCTGAGGCTGCCAAGCAATGACGTATGAAGTAGCAGATGCACTTCTTTGCATCACCACCCCTCCTCCATGTGAGCACAGCATACAGTGTGAATGAGCTGAGGCTGCCAAAGAATAATGCCAGCAGCCCCTTTCATTGCCTTAGGGGCTGAATGCTGAGCCAACATAGGCAAAGAGCTCATTCACCCTACTTTCTCCCTACCTGCCACAGATTGCTGGTAGTGTTATCTGATTTAACCACCCAGTACCCATCTCAAGTCCCTGGTAACTATGAGGACGACACTAATACCCTTAACGACACCTATTCCATGATTCAGTCATGGATGGCGACAAACCACTTGTGCCTAAACAGTGACAAGACCGAAATCTTGCTAGTTGGACCACCAGCAGTCTTAAACAATCTCAACAGCCAATACACAGCCTTCCATATTAATAATATCCTGGCCCCTGTGTCGTCATCGGTACAGACCCTTGGGGTCTACCTTGACACCACCTTCTCCATGACTCGCCAAGTAAATGCTATTGCTTCCTCTGCAGCCTACGCCACCCAACTTCTAAATGCCTCAAGACCCTTTCTATCCAAAGACAGCTGCCTAACCATCACCTGCGCAGTCATTGGCTTGAGGCTTTGTCTACTGTAATGTCCTCTTCATAGGCACCACTTCAAGAAACCTTCAGAAATTACAAGTCATCCAAAATAATGCCCTCCGAGCAGTGCTCTACATTCCTAAAAAAGAGCATATTTCATCAGCCGGAAGAGATGCCCATTGGCAACTCATCTGCGAACGCATCATCTTCAAAACCCTGTCCGTCACCCATAAGTGCCTTTCCAATACAGCCCCTCTACTTCTCCTAGAAAATCTCCAAGGCCCATTCCACCAGCCCTACGAGGACACCCTACTCTCACCATCTACTCTAACCCAAGGTCAGACAAACTAAAGCTGGAGGCTCTAGTTTCCCATACTTAGCATCAAAACAGTGGAACTCCCTTCCCCCCCTCGTTGAGATCAGAACAATCATACTGGGTATTCCCTAGAGCACTAAAACCCAGTTATTTGACTAGACTATCCTCCATTCTTTCCTTGCTCCTCATCTCCCCTGTCACTTGTATCTGTTCTACATGTATAAAACAGCAACTTGAATGAAAATAATTTGTATCTGTAACAGCACCTCAATGATCCTAGGTTGTTTGTGTGCTTTATAAGTGAAATAAATAAATAAAAGTAAATCCAATTCCAGAATCGGTTGAAGGAAATAAAACCCATGTAATTCTCGCCTTTTGCATCATGTATGCAAGTCCACTATGTTCCTTGAGATCAACATAGCCTAGAAAACCCGAAAAGCAGGATATCATCTAATGCTCCTCCTAAACGTCACGCGGTTCCTCACACCTCAGAACACATCATAAGAAGTTGGTAATTCAATTAGGCCACAGCCACTCTGAAGGCCCAATCTCGTTCCCCAGATAGGTGCTCCTGCTTTCCACATTGTTGGGTGTCCTGACCCACGTTTGGACTATTATGCTGCAACGGTTGGTGCTGTGGGCTTAGAAAATCCAAGATGGCCGAAAAGCCCACATTGCGCCAGAATCCAGGAAAACCGCGCAGTTTTGCTGCACACCAAAATGTTCCCCTGACCTGCCACCCACCAGTGCGAGCGTGATGGGCCAGGAGTGCCATGGGTGAAATGTGTGCCAAAGGAAACACAGCAGTGCCGGTTGGCTCAAAAAGCGCTTTGAAATCACCTTTGTTTCTCTGAATGCAAGCTCAAAATGCCTATTTTAAACATTGCAAGATATTCAAAAATCTCACTGAACACCAGCAGACATTTGGCAGAATGTAGTCTTGTGTGCATACAAAATCTGGGAAAAGAAAGAGCCTAAAATAATGTTCATAATGAAACTGGCTGAGCTGTGGATGTCAGCAGCCTAAGTTAAATTGGACTGAAAGACACTAAAATCTAAATGTTTAAAATAAATGAGTGACCTACTGTTGAGTGTCACATAGTTTGCAACTGTTAAATGTCCTAGTTTTGAACTTAGAATCAGCATTCTAGCTGCATGTGTAAAAATTGTAATTTTATTTGGATGAAGAAAAACTGGGAACAAAAGTGACATTTAGCTGAATTCTGGCTTAAAGAGATTGAATTCTGCCCGGCAACTACCCCCGACAGGAGTTGAAACTTGCTCAGCCACTCTTCCCAGGCCTGGCTGCATTCTGCTGCCCCCACCAAAAGGAGATGACACCTCCCTGATTGAATCAGGGGAGGAGCACCTAGGACTGGAGGGAAACAGAACAATGAGCCTTCCTTGGCTCAGGCAAATGTTAAATTAGGGGGGGTCATAAATGGCTTCCTCTTGAGAGAAACGGGGAGAGGCAGTGCCTCTGTGAGCAACTTGAGTAGGAGGAAGTGGACAAACCAGAAATTCCACCATGTGCTTTGGGAAACCACACCCCTCTGGGCCAGAGCATAATTTTAAAAAGATGGATAATTCATAGTGCAGACTTGTCAAAATTATATAATTAATATCATTATTCTTGTGATTTTTCTGTGCACATTTTAAGAGGTGTTAGGAGTCTGTGGTATGTTCTTGGGGGTAGTAGTGGAAAATAAGGTGTTACTCCAAATGTCTGTATGTTAAAAATCTGACACTTTATCATCTCATGCCCATATTCCTTGTGCATGTTTGTGTAAATGTTGGAAAAGTTTAGAGGTTGTGTTCTTGATGAAAAGGGCAGAATTCTGTCATAAGTGGACACGACATCTTACAAAGACAGGGATCGGATGGTTTGGTGCTACAGAAAATATGTTAACTGGACATATAATATTAGAAAAATTGTACGTAGATAAATATGTATTTGAATCAAGAATAGATTTGGTGCAAATTGACCAGGGGTGGATCCTCTGACCCATAAACTACCTCATCACGATGACACTCCATTTCCTTCCCCCAATCAAGGGAGAGAGGAAAACTTGGCCAATGATAAGTTGCGAGGGGCAGGCTTAGCTATGCCAACACACACCCATTTTATAAAGACATAAAAAGAGCCACTGGAAGCCAGACAGGGACATTCATTTTCCAACCTTCAACTGAATTCCTGCGCAGCACGCTGACGGAGAACTCCAGAAACCAGAACTCCAGAGATCCAGACTAACTCCAGAACAAAAACTCCAAAGAGCTGAACTCTTCAGTAGGCCTCAAAATCTTTTGCAAACTATTCAACCGCCGGACTGTGCGGTTTGCTGCTTGCTAAGAGTCCTGTGTATCCAGAACAGAACCAGTACCCAGAAAGCAGTGCTATATCCAGAATCCATTTGATCCAGACCAGCAGAACCAGAGATCAGTGCAGTGCCGAGTGCCAAACCAGACCGCTTTATCCAGAACCGCAGACCAGACCCAGACCGCTGTGAGCAGAACCGGTGCCTGATTGACCCGCCGAGCAGAGAGAACCGCAGCTAAACCTATTGACCAGATCCGTGACAAGGCCATTCCGTTTAAATTTATAGTGTGAGTATCTCTTCAGAACGGTGCAGAACCAATCTCTTAGTTTAAAATGATCTAATGAGAACTATTTTAACCTATTGAGAACTGCATCATAGGAATCGTGTGTTCATTCTGTCATTTCAAAGCTGCAAAACTGTCATCTGTCATTCTGAGCTTGACTTTTATTTTGAGAATCTACCTTCACAAAATCGTCCGTATCTCTTGAACTGTTAGTGATAGAAGCGAGATTTAACTTTTGTCTTAAAGCTGAGATTCTAAGCTTTCCAACAAGCTCTAAACCGACGCTCGTGACTAAATTGCCGCGATTTGACATTTTGCTTCACTTCAGCCACATGTAAAAATATTTGTCTTTTGCTTCAATTACGGAATTCCGTTTTCAACCTGATAACCATCCCTGAATCATTGATAGGGCAGGCCTGAACTGATTTAAAGTATCTCTCACTCATCCTGAACCTCTAGAGGGAATTAAAAGCATTTTTAGCATATTTTTCACTTCATTGCCACCACATTAAAGTATTTTGGGCCTGTGTTTAAAAATCATCCCTGGTGCTCTCAGCTTGATGGGGGGGAATTGGAACTTTGTATTGCATTTTTGTTGGTATTTTTTCCATTTCCTTATATTGCATAAAGGGGAGGAGTGAATTGTCAAAAGAAAAAGTGATCACATTATCTCTTGTTGAAATCATATCAAATTATTTCTGTTTTTCTGGCAAATAGGCAACTGATGGCATTAGAGAAGGCCCAATCTGACCTGGTCTCTTCTGAGCAGAGGCTGCAGAGGAGCCAGGAGTCAGAAAATAATAGTAGGCAGTATATTATTAAAATAAAGGAGGGTATGCATATCCTGCAACAGGAAAAGGCTGACCAGGAAACCAGATTTCTGGCCTTGCAGAAGGAGTACCAAGAAGGTTTGGACTCCCTACTGCAGAGCCATAAAAAGCTGGAGCAACAACTAGACTTTAACAGGGCATGCACAGAGCCGGTAGCCACCCTGCAAATCCGACTAGATAGAGAGAAAGAGGAAAGCAATAAATTGATTTTGAAAGACCTGGATACCCAGGTAGAGTTTGATCAAGAACGCCAGAAAGCTGGTGCCTTTCAAAGGCAGAGGGGCAGCCTGGCTGCACAGATGCAGGCTCTTAGTCAGGAAAGGGACACCTTAGGCCAGGAAGTCTGCCAATTAAAAGAAAAAATTGAAGGAAATCACCTGGCCCTCCAGGGGCTGGGTGACCTCCAAAAAGAGCATCAGAACTTGTTAGAGCACACCAGGAGGGTGGAAGATGCTCTGGCAAGAAAGGAGCAGGCCAGTAGGGATGGGACTCAGGAGGTAACCCTCCTGCAGCAAAGACTGGCCCAGTATTCCAGGACCAATCAGGAGGCACAGAGAGAGAATGAGGCTCTATGTCAGCACAATGATAGGCTCCAGCAACAGGTAGCCATACAGGAGAGACTGATAGAGTCTAGTAAGGCCTTAACTGAGGAACTGAAAGCGCAGGCTCTTACATTGCAACAGGGAACAGGGGCTGATAGAGATGAAGTTCACTGGGAAAGGGAAACACCTGAGCATAACCTCAGGAGCCCTAGTACCAGAGGCCTTCATCTCTCCCAGTCCTTGGACTCTGCCACCCCCATGTCCCCTGGCGCACATGAGCACAGGGCCACAGGGAGGGCAGATTACTATCCAGCCAGAAGTATGGGGTTCATAGGCCAGTACCTCCCAGGAATGGATGGGCGGGCATCCGGGTATGGGACCTAAGCACAGTGCAATTTAGTGGGGAACCCCAGGAGAGTAGGCCCACTAAGGGCATCCTGAAAACCTCTGCCCAGTTAGGTCAGTGGAGGGGGGGTACCCATCAAATCCTGGCAGCAAGGAGGGATCTGAAGACTCCTCTGAGCGGCCCAGGATACAGGAGACCAGGTCCCCACATTCTGCCAGCCATTCCCAGGCCCGCAGAATCCGGGAGAGCCTGGAAGATCAGACGGGCACCTCTGGGAGCAGTGCTTCTGAGTCAGAGGATGAATGGACCAGGGTTACCCGAACCAAAAAGGCCAATAAGGCAAAAAGGGCCTTGCTTAAGGACCCCTTAAAGCAGATCAAGGCAATAAGGAGTGTCATCACCCCTTATCACAAGAACGCCAAGTATTCTGTTTGGGAACACTTGGAGCTTTATGAGCAAATAATGGAGACTTTCCATTTGAAGGACAGCAGTAGCTGCATTCAGTATGTAAAATGGACATTCTCCCCAGAATACTCCAGTTTCTTTGCGGGGCTGGAGGACCAAAACCAATCAATCAAGATGGTCCACATATAGGGCGGCCATCTTGAAACATTTTTCTGTTCATAGAAATCCTCAAGAGGCTCGCAAGGCAGCCTACAATTTGCAATGTGGGGAGGATCAGGCCCCACAAGAATTTGTGCAGGCGTTAAAGCGTGCTTTTGCACAGACTACAAAAAGGGTACGCATGGACAGTAAAGAATTTGTTAATACGTTTTTCCATGCCTTTCCCAAATACATAATGAACCAGCTCGTGAGAGACTTTCACGAGAAAGATCTTTAGACTGGGTCATTGAGCAAGCCACCCACATCTATGAGGTGCAGACACCGGTGGAAAATAAGAATCAGCCCAAAACCTCCAAAACCAACAGCACCCCTGCTGCTGCCAAGGTGGCAGAGGTAAAGGTTGCCCCCATTTTAGATTTGGAGATGGGGGAGGCCTAAAAACCTGCCTGCACCGAATAATTCTAAGCCCAGAAGGCCCTCGGGCCAGTCACAGACAGGGAGCCAAGGAGGTAGTCCCACAAATGGGGTCCCTCGCTCCGCTGACTATGTAAGTCCCCGCTATAAGGGAAACAGTCCAATCCTGGGTTATGTGTGGACTCCTTAGGCCCAAGGGGGGGGGATCCAACCAAGCACCCAACCCAGGGAACTTCCCTCCGCACTTCCCCCAGGAGGGCAGAAATTCACCAAATCCAGGGCAGAACTTGTTCCCCAGGTATCCACCCAACTTCCAGCCCCAAAATCATCCATCCTTCTTTCCCCAATTCCCTGAACCCAGACAACCGAATCCGGGAGAGGGGAGGCCAAGGGTGGAGGGGTACCCAAATCTTCCCAACCTGGGTTGCTACCAGAGAAGGGATAGCAACCCTTCCTGGGATCAGCCCAGGGGAGAAAATAGAACCCCGTATCAGCCTGAGCGGATTTCACAGTTAGAGCGCCAGGTCCAAAATATGGCATGGGATCTGGGTCACATACTGAGGGCTCAACAGAACCCTCAGATGAGCATGCCACCGCAGAATGCCCCAAACTCTGGGCCTGGTGCTCCAGAACAATGACGGGGGCAGCACTCCGATAACCCACCGGTTCCCAGGGAGGAGGCACAATGGGAAGGGGGGTGTAAAGCCTGGGAGGAAGCTTCCTTCCCCATTTGTAAACATCCCCTGGAAACCCAGGAACCAGAAACAAAATCTCCTGCCCCTGAAAGTCTGCCTCCCAAGGAGCAGAGGGGGGGTAGGAGAAACAAAGTTCTCAAACAGACCCACTTTGAGGAGGAGTTACAGATCTTCCAATTTGAGGGAGAGGGATCCCAAGAGGATCCTGGGGAAAGGATCTTCTCCTTCAGAGATGGGGGAACTCCTCCCAAGGAAAAAT
The DNA here is from genome assembly GCF_040938575.1 of Ambystoma mexicanum. Classification (NCBI taxonomy): domain Eukaryota; kingdom Metazoa; phylum Chordata; class Amphibia; order Caudata; family Ambystomatidae; genus Ambystoma; species Ambystoma mexicanum. The sequence continues at coordinate 353,326,851 of NC_090926.1, forward strand.
GGGTCCCAAGGGATTTCAATCCAGACTGGGTAGATGTGGGGATTGAGCTGTCGCCGCCCATCATCCTATCCCAGAACCAACAATACCAAAAACCCCTGGTTCAAACCCATCCTGGTGACTGCCTCCAAAAAGGGGGGGGCGGCCCAGAACCGGAACCAGGGGAACCTAAAACCGCATCAATAGACTGGGTAGATGTGGGGATTGAGCTGTCGCCGCCCATCATTCTATCCCAGAACCAACAATACCAAAATCCCATGGGTCAAACCCATCCTGATGACTGCCTCCAAAAAGGGCGGGGCGGCCCAGAACCGGAACCAGGGGAACCCGAAACCATTTCCAGTTGCCAACTTTTTCTTTCAGATTCCCAAGGCTCTCCACAGAATTCTGCCCAAATTTCTTCTCTCTCAATGTCCAAAACCGGAAAGTTAGCCCAGCAGTTGTCCAAAAATGTGCATTATCTGTGCCCCCTTGAGGAGAAGGAGGGAAGATATTATGCCCCGGTACAAGTACAGGGGCAGGGTACAATGTTGGCACTGGTGGACACTGGATCCCAAGCTACCCTTCTGTCCAGAAGGGCCTTTGACGAACTAAATGCAGGAAGAGGGGAGTATTCCTCTCACCTCTCTTCCTGGACAGCTTCAGAACTTTGACGGGAAGGAAATTCCCGTCGAGGGGACGGCAGATTTGGACATTAAAATTGGGTGACACAAGGTGAAACACCCGGTCATAGTAGTGACTCCAGAGGGCACCCCTTGTTTACTAGGGAATGACCTCCTGAGAAGGTTGTCACCCCTAATAGATTGCGTAAACAAGGTCCTCTGGGCCCAGTCTAGCCGACCAATAAAATTAAAACAGAGTTTCAACCATATTAGTTTAAACGGCACATGCCACATGGTTGAACAAAAATCTGACCAAGTAGAATTTCACTTCCAGAACAACCAAATTCCAGACGTGACAGTAATAGCAGTAGGACAACAGACTGGTGATGGGGGGTCCTCTCTATTTCTGAAAATCAACCTTCCCTCCAGTTTAAGGTGGTACTCCACACTGGAAGGAAATACTCTGAAATTCTTTACTAATCCACAATCAGAAACTCCCACTCCTATAGTCCAGAAAGAGGTGAAATCAGCTCAGAGCCTGGCTGATATTCAGCAAATTGGAGAGCAGTTGTTCATCCCTATTCAGTTAAATGATGGGAAGGACTCGGTTCTCGCTCGAGTGTGTGTGAACAACGGTAAGAGCTTCATCAGCGAAGCCATGTTCCGCCAACTCCCAAAAGATCCAGCCATTCCCAAATTCAAACTGATAGACAAATGGGAAATGGATCTGGAAACACCCAATTCGAAACATCTCCTGCCAAGCAGGTGTATGCTCAAAATCTCCATTGGCAACAAGAGCATAGTCCATAATTGTTGGGTCGTGCGAGACGTCACTTCCGCCTTTTACTTAGGAAGTGACATTCTCAATCGCTTTGCCATTAGTTTGGACCTAATAAACTTCAAAGCTGGTCCCGATTAGCGGATAATCCCATGGGCTTTGATGATCCAGAAAAAGAATTTGGGTCAGCTCAATTGCTACCTTATGCAGTTGAAATTCAGGTTAAAGAGGAATTCACCATCCCAGAAAGGACCCGACAATTCTCCCTGGAAGTCAAAGTTAAAAGAGGACAAAAATTGAAAAACCCTGATACTTATATTCATCTAAATGCTTCTCTCCAACAGCAAGGGTTAGGGGTAAACCCAACACCATTAGTCAACATAGAACATGACACCATTCCAATAGAGGTGGATAACAGCGACGTAAAGAGTATCACTCTAGCCTCAGGCACCATTATTGGAATGGCGGTTGATGACCGACATTTCTCCATTGATTTAGGAAATGAACTGTTAGGACCAATTCCCAAGGACTGTTTTGACAGTGACAGTGATGACAATACAACACCAGACAGGATCTTTACCCGGCATGGGGGGAACTTCCTGGTGTACCCTTCCTGCCCTTATGGTAAGGAAGATGTGACTTGTGACTTCAGAGGGGATGAGGTGATTTTCCAGGTCCATGAGGGCTGCCTTTCCCACCTGAAGCCTCCAGTCCAAATCAGCACTCTGACCAGGGACTTCTCCACCCAGCTGGAGGAGGCCGCTGAGATAGCAAAACCAGAAGTCTTTCCAGGCTTCAGGCAGATAGTGGAAGAGAGAGTCAACGTAGTTGATGCCTGCGTGACTCTGGAACAGAAGCAAAAGTTGAAACAAGTTTTCTTGGATTCCCAAGATCTCTTTGCGGTAGACTCATATGACTGCGGTCGCACCGACATCCACACAACAACAATTCCCACGGACCCTGGCATGACTCCAGTGTTTGTGAAGCAATATCGTTTGCCCCTCGCATCCATGGAGTCCCTTACTGAAATATTTAAGAACCTTGAGTCCCGGGAAATAATCTGTCCAGTTCACAGCACCTTCAATAATCCGGTGCTGGGAATATTGAAGCCAAACGGCCAGTCGAGACTCTGCGCCGACCTTAGGGAGCTCAACAAACGGGTCCATACTTCCCGATGGCCTCTGCCCTACATTGACCAAGGGCTGGCCCAGATTCAGGGGTCACAGGTATTCACTGCAATAGACCTGACCAATGGATACTGGACCGTACCTGTCAGTAGGGAGGACCGATGCAAACTGGCTTTTACCTTTGGGGGCCAGCAGTACACATGGACCCGAACTCCCTTCGGATACCTCAACTCCAGCAATGAATTCAACATTTTCCTACATAAGGCCATGCCCGACCTGGGTGCGAGTGGTAATCTGGCTTATGTAGATGATGTCCTCATCAAAAGTTCATCTGTGGAGGAACATATAGCAGAGTTCCGTTATGTTCTGACACAGTTGAGGGCCGCCGGAGCAAAACTTTCCTTTCAGAAAGCACAGTGGTGTAGAACCCGTGTTAATTTCTTGGGGCATGAGATTACTCCTCAGGGTCTCTGTCCCCAAGAAAAGAAAGTGGAAGCACTTCAGAAACTAAAGGATCCCACAACTCTGCGGGAACTAAGGAGCCTCCTTGGACTGACTAATTACAGCAGAAAGTTCATTGGGGGCTATGCAGAGATCACTAGACCCCTGATTCATCTTTTGAAGGGGGGGGTCAAGTGGGAATGGGGTCCAGAACAATCCGAGGCAGTAAGACAACTCAAAAGAAGCCTCTCACAAGCGCCTTGCCTAGTTTACCCTGTCAGAAACAAGGAGTTCTTCCTGGAGACAGGGTTCTTTAATACGTGCTCGACGGCAGTATTATACCAAATGCATGACAAGGTCAATAAAGTAATCTCCTATGCGAGCAAAACTTTATCCTCTGTGGAGGAAAAATTCAACGATTGTGAGAAGGCACTCCTGGCAACGGTGTGGGCATTGAAGAATTACCGCCCGTTCATCCAGGGGGAACACATCATATTGGAGACTCCACACCAGCCTCTGCAATATCTCCAAAGTGACAGAATCTGGGCCGGAAATGTGAGTAATTCCCGAATTACTTCCTGGATTCTGTCAATGCAAGGCTTTCCTGTAGAGGTCAGATATGGCCAAAACAAGAAGAGTCCCCTCGCGCAAGGTCTGGCTGACTTGCATGATTGTGCCAGAGAAAACTGTCTCGAGGACGAAAGTCTAAAAATCAAGGACAACATGGAGGCATACCTTAATTCCCCACACAAAGTCTTTGAAGAAGACAAGTATGAGGGGATGCCCACTGTCTATGTGGATGGATGCTCTTACCACGTTGACAACAACTTGGAGAAAGAACTGGTGGCCGGCGTAGGGAATGCATGGGTGAAGGAGTTTCCAGAACCCTCCGCTGGGTAAAAAATTGGTCCCCAAAGTAGTCAGGTGGCAGAGTTGATGGCTGTGCATCAGGCCATCCTCACTGCTGTCCAACATCAACTCCACAAACTGGTCATAATCACAGATTCGGATTATGTACGGAACGGGTTCGTGGAGCACCTGGTTAATTGGAAAACCAGAGGCATGTTATGTGCTAATAACAAACCCTTGAAACATGGGAAGTTAATCCAAAATATTGATGATCTGGTCACCTTGAATGGGATGACCATCTATTGGAAAAAGATCAAGGGTCATTCCAAAGTAGAGGGACCAGACACAACTGGGAATGACTTAGCTAATCAGCTGGCGAAAACCGGGGCCATCCAAGGGGATCTAATAGAAATAGAGTCCCTGTTGGGGGAAATCCAGGTCACTGCTATCACTAGGTCCCAGACAAATGCTCACAATGATCTTTCAACTGCACAGTGGAGTAAGGAGACCCCTGATGCTGATTTAATTACGGCTCAGAAGGGGGATCCAATAATTGGTAAGTTTTACCAACACATTGAGGACCCTGAGAACTTTCCCCTGACGGATACCGATTACATTGGGAAAGAGGACCTTAGAGTGTTGATGAAATGTCCAAAAATGTTCCGAATCCAAGACGGTTTGTTGGTAAGGAAATCCCATGCTGTCCATGATCAGTGGGTGGTCCCGACCTCATTCCGAAGCCTGATGTTAAGTCACGCCCATGATGCGGCCACCGCCAGTCATAGGGGGTTTCACACAACACTTGAGATCTTAAGAGAGGTTGCATACTGGCCACACATGGGGCAAGACCTCGACCAATACTTGAAGGGGTGTCTTGTGTGTGCACAATTTCAGCCAACATCCCTCACACAGCGGGCGCCTCTCCAAAAGAGGGGGACGACACTGCCATGGTCAGATTTGCAAATCGACTTCATAGGCCCCGTGATTCACTCATCTAGGGAAACAAGTACATGTTGACGGTCACATGCTTGTTTACCAAGTGGGTGGAATGTCTCCCGGCCCCAAACTGCAAGGCAGAAACAGCAGCTGCCCTGATGATTAACCACATCTTTTCCCATTTTGGTCTACCTCAAAGGATTGAGTCAGACAGAGGTAGCCATTTCACCAGTGAGGTAATGACAAAGATGTGGGAGATACTGGGGGTCAAAAGGAAGCTACATATTGCTTACCGGCCAGCTTCTTCTGGGGCAGTAGAACGCTACAACCGGACCATTGTGAGCATATTAAAAAAGTTTGTGGCAGACTCTGGGCCAAGTTGGGATATCCGATTACCTCTGGTCCTAATGATCATCAGATCTACCCCTTCATCTGTAACTAAAATGTCACCATTTGAGCTGATGACTGGACGCAAGATGGTGCTTCCCCAGCATTTGCTCTACAGAATCCAAGAGCAAACGTTGATAAATGCCTCCACAACTCATGAGTATGTGGAGAATTTAAGGAAACACCTCCAGCATGTTTTGCCTATGCTCAGCGGAATCTAGAAAGATCAGCTGATAGCATGAAAACTCACTATGATTTGAAAACCACCAGGAGGAATATAAGGTGGGGGACCGGGTCTATCTATACAATTTCCAAAGGAACCAGGCCAAACAGCGAAAATGTTTGCCTACATGGAAGGGACCCTTTCAAATTATAGACAAGGTCTCCCCAGTTGCATACAGATCCGCATCCCCAAAGGTAGTTTGGCGGAAGGGGAAGACAAGTGGGTCCATATAAATCAGTTAAAGTGTTGCCATCCCAGGCACACTCTGCAGCAACTGGAGGAGTCCTCTGCAATCCCAGAGGGGGCCGCTCCAGAGTAAGTCAGTTCCAACTCTAAAATATCCCACATATCAAAAAGATAGTAACGTAATGCAATGTTCCCTGTTATATCCTGTTTTTAAAATAAGACTGCAAAATGTATCCTGATGTATAAAATGTATCTGTTCGCCACACCATTAATAGTGGTGGACAAATGTCTAGGAATGTGTATTGCCGCCTTGCTTTATCATCCTAGGAGAGATGAAACCATGGAGACTGACCAAGGAGGACGACCCGGGAACCGGGAGCAAAGATCCGAGGGGCCCGGGGTACCGCCCAATATTCCCATCAGGACCGGCGAGGAGAACCGATCGATCCAACTGGATGGAGGAAAAGATGCGGAACTGTGCCATCTACGGAATTGGAAGAAGATGATGCGGACATACCAGCGCGTGGATCAAAATATCCTTTGCACCCGACTCCCCCTCGACTCGAAATCAAAGCGCAGTCGGGCGGGGGTGCTTGTTGGGTGTCCTGACCCACGTTTGGACTATTATGCTGCAACAGTTGGTGCTGTGGGCTTAGAAAATCCAAGATGGCTGAAAAGCCCACATTGCGCCAGAATCCAGGAAAACCGCGCAGTTTTGGCACACACCAAAATGTTCCCCTGACCTGCCACCCACCAGTGCGAGTGTGATGGGCCAGGAGTGCCATGGGTGAAATGTGTGCCAAAGGAAAAACAGCAGTGCCAGTTGGCTCAAAAAGCGCTTTGAAATCACCTTTGTTTCTCTGAATGCAAGCTCAAAATGCCTATTTTAAACATTGCAAGATATTCAAAAATCTCACTGAACACCAGCAGACATTTGGCAGAATGTAGTCTTGTGTGCATACAAAATCTGGGAAAAGAAAGAGCCTAAAATAATGTTCATAATGAAACTGGCTGAGCTGTGGATGTCAGCAGCCTAAGTTAAATTGGACTGAAAGACACTAAAATCTAAATGTTTAAAATAAATGAGTGACCTACTGTTGAGTGTCACATAGTTTGCAACTGTTAAATGTCCTAGTTTTGAACTTAGAATCAGCATTCTAGCTGCATGTGTAAAAATTGTAAGTTTATTTGGATAAGGAAAAACTGGGAAATAAAAGTGACATTTAGCTGAAGCCGTGTTTAAAGAGATTCGAATTCTGCCCGGCAACTATCCCCGACAGGAGTTGAAACTTGCTCAGCCACTCTTCCCAGGCCTGGCTGCATTCTGCTGCCCCCACCAAAAGGAGATGACACCTCCCTGATTGAATCAGGGGAGGAGCACCTAGGACTGGAGGGAAACAGAACAATGAGCCTTCCTTGGCTCAGGCAAATGATAAATTAGGGGGGGTCGTAAATGGCTTCCTCTTGAGAGAAACGGGGAGAGGCAGTGCCTCTGTGAGCAACTTGAGTAGGAGGAAGTGGACAAACCAGAAATTCCACCATGTGCTTTGGGAAACCACACCCCTCTGGGCCAGAGCATAATTTTAAAAAGATGGATAATTCATAGTGCGGACTTGTCAAAATTATATAATTAATATCATTATTCTTGTGATTTTTCTGTGCACATTTTAAGAGGTGTTAGGAGTCTGTGGTATGTTCTTGGGGGTAGTAGTGGAAAATAAGGTGTTACTCCAAATGTCTGTATGTTAAATATCTGACACTTTATCATCTCATGCCCATATTCCTTGTGCATGTTTGTGTAAATGTTGGAAAGGTTTAGAGGTTGTGTTCTTGATGAAAAGGGCAGAATTCTGTCATAAGTGGACACGACAACTTACAAAGACAGAGATCGGATGGTTTGGTGCTACAGAAAATATGTTAACTGGACATATAATATTAGAAAATTTGTATGTAGATAAATATGTATTTGGATCAAGAATAGATTTGTGTGCAAATTGACCAGGGGTGGATCCTCTGACCCATAAACTACTTCATCACGATGACACTCCATTTCCTTCCCCCAATCAAGGGAGAGAGGAAAACTTGGCCAATGATAAGTTGCGAGCGGCAGGCTTAGCTATGCCAACACACACCCATTTTCTAAAGACATAAAAAGAGCCACTGGAAGCCAGACAGGGACATTCATTTTCCAACCTTCAACTGAATTCCTGCACAGCACGCTGACGGAGAACTCCAGAAACCAGAACTCCAGAGATCCAGACTAACTACAGAACAAAAACTCCAAAGAGCTGAACTCTTCAGCAGGCCTCAAAATCTTTTGCAAACTATTCAACCGCCGGGCTGTGCGGTTTGCTGCTTGCTAAGAGTCCTGTGTATCCAGAACAGAACCAGTACCCAGAAAGCAGTGCTATATCCAGAATCCATTTGATCCAGACCAGCAGAACCAGAGATCCGTGCAGTGCCGAGTGCCAGACCAGACCACTGTATCCAGAACCGCAGACCAGACCCAGACCGCTGTGAGCAGAACCGGTGCCTGATTGACCCGCCGAGCAGAGAGAACGCAGCTAAACCTATTGACCAGATCCGTGACGAGGCCATTCCGTTTACATTTATAGTGTGAGTATCTCGCCAGAACTGTGCAGAACCAATCTCTTAGTTTAAAATAATCTAATTAAAACTATTTCAACCTATTGAGAACTGCATCATAGGAATCATGTGTTCATTTCTGTCATTTCAAAGCTGCAAAACTGTCATCTGTCATTCTGAGCTTGACTTTCATTTTGAGAATCTACCTTCACAAAATCGTCCGTATCTCTTGAACCGTTAGTGATAGAAGCGAGATTGAACTTTTCTTTTAAAGCTGAGATTCAAAACTGCGCTCGACGCACGTGACTATATTGCTGCGATTTGACATTTTGCTTCACTTCAGCCACATGTAAAAATATTTGTCTTTTGCTTCCATTACGGAATTCCGTTTTCAACCTGATAGCCATCCCTGAATCATTGATAGAGCTGGCCCGAACTGATTTAAAGTATCTCTCACTCACCCTGAACCTCTAGAGGGAATTAAAAGCATTTTTAGCATATTTTTCACTTCATTGCCGCCACATTAAAGTATTTTGGGCCTGTGTTTAAAAATCATCCCAGGTGCTCTCAGTTTGCTGGGAGGGAATTGGAACTTTGTTCTGCATTTTTGTTGGTATTCTTGAAGACTGTGTGCTCTCCTTCCATTTCCTTATATTGCATAAAGGGGAGGAGTGAATTGTCAAAAGAAAAAGTGATCACATTATCTCTTGTTGAAATCATATCAAATTATTTCTGTTTTGCATTCTGTCCCACCTTGCATTTCCTTGAACCATATAAATCATTCTCTGCTACCTTAGTCCTCTGTTCTTATTCATAAGTAACCAAGAACTGTGCTACTGTAGGATTACCTATTGCTGATTACTGCTCATATTCACAAGTGTGCTATCAATTATCAATTTATTTATAAAAGTGTGATATATATCTATTGTTTAATTTTTCAAATAAACCTTTTTAATTTGCAAAACAAACCTACTTCTTGGCTCAGTGGGGTCAGGGGGATTCTAAGAGAGGGGCGTTATACAAGGGTTCATCATCCAGATTATAACTTGTCATAAAATATATAAATAAGGGTTTCCATCAGCATCCCAGACTAGGCATTGACATAGCTGTAGTGTTGAATTGAAGCCGTTCACAACATGAAGGCCCAATTGCAACACAGCAATAGGTATAATATGGGACAAGAAGGGTATAGAGGTTGGAGACAGATGGTGAGCATGAGAGAAGAGGGAGAGAACAATGAGCAGGGAGACTAGGGAGAATGAAGGGGGTGAGAATACAATGGAAGATGAGAGGAGAGATCTGGAAGGAAACAGACTAGGGAGATATGGAACCATTCCTGAGAGAGCAGGGAAAGAATAAAAGGTGAGGAAGAGGGGGAGGAAGAGGGGGAGACTGGATGTGGTAGGTAGAGCCAATTGGGCTGGCAGTGTAGGAAGGCTATGGTACCTGGAGTGAAGCAGTGGAAGGCCTGGTTGACCTGGGGGGGGCAATAACTGCTTGGGCCTGAACTTTCTCCAAGATAGAACCTACCCAGTAGCAGTCACACTAATGACATGAAACATACTTTCGCAGTAGTTTGGAATCAGCAACTGCTGACCCAGAACCTCCTTAGGGTGTCCGAGAGCCGAGGTGTTTCCTGAGTTGGTCCCTGAGGTTGTGTGTATCTCAGGTAGTAAATCCATCAAAAAGTATGCCCTTGGAGGATGGCCTGAATGATGATGTTGTGACAGTTCACCCTCAACTGACAGGGAAGAAAGGGGTGTCCACTTCAATAACATCCGTGATATGCCTCACAATCGAGACAACAAAGAGGGTTGGCCAACACAGAAACTTTGAGTGACTCTGTGTTTTTGAATCTTTAAATTTTGTTATGAACCCTTGATGAATTTTGGTTGAAATTGTTTGAACTTTCTCTAAAAAAAGAGACATCATCATGGACTGGCCTAGAGCGTTGCAAACATTCAAGGCACATATATAATTCTTTTTTCACCCATCATCTTTATGGAGAATTATTCATGCTTGAGTGTTATTTTTGCTCTTATTCAGTTTTCTGTACACAAAAAGCCTTGTTTGTTACCATGATAGTGGCAACATAAGTGCTCTGTTAATCAGGTTCTTTGCCGCACAAGCTTCTTGAACACACAGTGATATTACAACTTCATGCATATGGGGAGTCTACATCTGCTTCACCCCCTTCAGGCATGTTTCTGTCCATCACAAAGTTTGGAGTAATTCCTTGTCGGGGTCTTTGATGACTTATAGAGCCAGGTGGACTCAGGAAACACCATTGCCCTAATTCTCTTGGATGTACCCCTAGCCTTTGACATGGACAGCCATGACAAGTTATTACGAAGACCTGAGGCTCTTGGTGCAGTCTGCTCTGACTTGCACTGGGATGCCTCCTTTCTCAGGGACAGGTGTTTGGCCAGCTCTCTCTATCCCTTCAGACCAGGGTCTCTGCCCTTAACCTGCATAGTCCCACAGGGAGGAGGCCTGTCCCTGCTGCTTTTTAATATATATATTTTTTTCCTCTGATGGCAATAATTCAAAATCATTGCATAGAGTTATATAACCATGCAGATGACACTTAACGCATAGTTAACTCTTTAATACAGCCAAAATATCTCATCACCTTCAATCTTGCCTACTGAACATCAGTTATTGGAAGAACCCCACATCTTTCTTAAAATAAACCCCACAAAACTAAGGCACTGGTCCATGGGTCTGCAGCTTTCGGCCCGCCAGATATTTTGGACTGCAATTTCCATCAGCCCTGCCAAACAGAGCCAAGGGTGATTGATCAAGGAAGTCGTAGTTCAAAACATCGGGAGAGCTAAAGGTTGCAGCCTCCTGCACTAGTGGTAAGTCCAGACTCTAATGCATGTATTCCATCATTTGGCCCTGATATGCCTCACACATAACATACAATTTTTTCCGCACAATTAATTCAATCGTCTCGGGTATCCTGATGCGTTTTTGTTAACTAACAGACTGTTGTAAATCAACTCAATGGTACGCATTTTATTGACCTCGAAACTTGGACTCAAACCTGTGATCTTCCGGCTATGCTAGGGACGCCAAATGACTCATATTCAAGTCCAGACTCTAATGCATGTATTCCATCATTTGGCCCTGATATGCCTCACACATAACATGCAATTTTTTCCGCACAATGGATTAAATCGTCTAGGGTATCTGATGCGTTTTTGTTAACTAACAGACTGTTGTAAACCAACTCAATGGTACTCATTTTATTGACCTCGAAACTTGGACTCAAACCTGTGATCTTCCGGCTATGTACATATGTCTGCTAGGGACGCCAAATGACTCATGTTCAACAACAGCTATTCATTGGCCCCCAAAGGTGTCTGTGGTAGTACAATCTGGGTTTTGTAATCTTTGAATACTAAAACTGATTCTCCCTTTTCGTGAGGAGAAAGAAATTGTATTTGTAATATTATCACCGTTGTCATCCAGAACAGACTATGCCAATCCTCCATTTTCAGATTTGCCTGGCATTCTGTATTTCTCTCATCCACAGGTAGGGGTAGATTCTAACCCCTCCGTCCCACAGCCGGAATTAGAGGATTCCATGTTGCAGCCTGAAGTTCCAAATGCGGCTCTCCCTCAAGCTCCATACCTGCATTCTGTAATCCCGCTGCAACTTTCAGTTTGAAAATAGGACCGATTTCCTGTTTCCTGTTTATATCTGTTTCCTGCTGAAGCACTTCCAGATCATTTTCAGAATTTAAGCACTTTCCATAAGGCGTCCTTTACCCGGGCATCCAGAGCAAAGGTAAGACAGAGCTAAGGGCTCCTGCAATTATCTTTTCTCTATTTCATTCTTTGTTCCTTTTTAGTCACTGGGCTTAGTCACTGGGCTTCACAAACATGATGCAAAAAAAAAAGATCGCAAACAACATTCAAATCAAACACTAACACAACACTCCTCTGAAACAACTAATCACATGCACCTGCATTCTGCTCAGCTGCCACTCTGCACCTGCACACATACATGAAATGAATGAGCTAATTAGCACACATTCCCTGTATATAGGCTTTCTTAGAGAAACCTGTCTGAAACACCAATACACACCAATTATCCCTGACATGATTTTACCACACTATCTCGTCCACCACATAGACCGTCTGCAAAAATGAGGTGTTGGCGTTGCTATTGTATACACAGATAATCTCACACCTGGCAACCCCACCCCTCATACTCTTCCTTTTAAGCAATCTCACTCACCTGCTCGCCTATAGAATACCCCACCATTATCATTTACTGCCCCCAAAGACACAATCCAAACTTCCACATTGACTGGACTGACTTCACTACTAACAATCACAGCTCTCCCTGCACCAATATCAACCTTTGCAACTTTAACCACAGTAGTTTCCATCCAGCGACCCCAGACTTAACAGCATCCTCACTTCAGTCACCCCCTTATGACCTCACACAACTCATCACCTACCACACATATATAACTGGCAACACCCAGGACCTTATGATCTCATGCACAAAATCATGTCAGTGGAAAATTGAATCTGGGTGTCATGGTTGCAGCCCTTTGCAATCCCCTTTATGCACACTCAATCACAGAAAATATCTCCCCACCTGCCAGATAGCCCCATTGCTCCCCCAGCCAGACAAACCAAACACATTAAAGAGACAGCCTTAGCACTACTCATACAACCGCTCACCTCCCTACACACACATCCCTCAATTTTACTCAACAATTACAACACCACCACCACTCTGGAACTTTACAAAATGGCACTGCTCAAATCACAAAAATGCTACACCTACCACTATAAACCATGGTTCAACAGTTCCCTTTTCTTTATCAAGCAGAAAGCCAAATGCCTAGAAAAAGCCTGGCTAAAGAGCCATGCCCCACCACCAAGAAACCACTCAAACACTGCCGCAAAAAATATAAAACAGTCATACACAATACCAAAGCCAACCACTGCCTCCAAGAACTCCAATCCGCTACATTGTCAAGCTCCTCTCAAAACTACCATACACATCTTACAGAATCCCATTCACTTGTCTATGCAACTACCTCATGGACTTCTTCAACTCTAAAATACACAACATCAGGCAAGCCTAACCCTCTGTTCTCCCATCCCCTTTCCCAAATACTCCAAAAAATGGGACACTTTCTACTCCATCGACACAGGCAAGCTCATCACTGTTACTGTCAAAACAAAACCTGCACACTCCCTGGATCACTCATGCCCACCTCAAGCTGCAAACATTTGCATCACCATACTCACACCACATTGGATCGTTTCCATCCACTCCTGTCTCTCACATGGTACTGTCTCCTCTGCACTCAAAACTGGACAAATCTCCCCCCTCCTCAAAAGAAAAACTGTCAACCCAGACTCCCGTAAAACTACGGCACCATTAACATCCTGCCATACCTCGCCAGAATCATGGAATGCTTCATCACAACCCAACTTCAGAAAGGCATCACCACAAACAACCTCTTCATCCTCTTCCAATCTGGATTTTGCCTAGGACACAGCACTGAGACCACTACATGTCATGTCCTTGATGACCTCCACAAGATCACAGACAAAATACACACATCACTACTCAGACTCCTCGGCCTCTTTGCTGCATTTGATCCATCGACCACAATTTTCTACTTAACATCCTATCCCACAGGATGCAACCCTCTGTCATCATCCATTACTGGTTCACCACCTTCCTCACTGACAGAAAATGCTTTGTCTCTATGCCCCCTTATCATTCCGACCCCACCCCAACCAAGATTGGGGTTTTGCAACATTCCTCCCTATCTCCGTTCCTCTTTAACCTATGTCTATAATCCCTAGGACAGACCCACAGCAAATGTAACATTAATTTCCACCACTAAGCAGTTGACATGCAAATATACTTTCATACCTCATCCCCTTCATAACTCCACACTCTCAAAAGATGTCTCACCACTTGAATGGCCACTCACTTCCTCAAGATCAACCCTTCCAAAACAGGATACCTCTTCATCTGCTGCCCCCTCCCCATGCACAAACCCAACCTCACCCTCTGCATTAAAGAACTCGACACAGACAAACCACACATATCCCTCTCCATCCCTGCCTAATCTCTTCATCATTGACCCACACCTCTCCTACACTACATAGCTTCTTTCACCAAAACATGCTATCTACAACTACACCTCCTACACAAGATTTGACACGTTTTTCCCCTGATAACATCCACACTGCAGTCCAAGGACTGGTTCTGTCCAAGCTGGATTACGGTAATGCACTTTTCACTGGACTCCCCAATAGCACTCTTGCCTCCTGCAAACGTTCACACATCTCCCTAGCTCTCGCCCAGATACACTGGCTCCACGTACCCAAAAGAATTGCCTTCAAAGGATGTTGCATCATTTTCCAAGCCCATCTGCCTCAAAACCCCATCCCCCACACAAACATCAGACAAACAAGCCAGCATCTTGTACACATTCCACTCAGCAAACTAACATTCACAAGAAAACCCAGTGGGCACTCAGAGCATGGATCACACTACGGCTTCACATGCGCACTGCAACTGCCATCAGTACTTGCTGAAAGAGCCTCAGACATGCCTATTTCCCCACATGTAATCCAGCCTACACACCTCCCGTGCTACCGCTGATCTATCCTAAACAATCTATCCTATCCTCTCAACATTTTGAAACTTCTGTTTCACCTTCCACCTTTTGAACCTTTTAACCTTATGAGGCACTCAGAGAAACTCTGGGTAGTACCAGCATCAACAAATATTCAAATAAAATAAAATACCACTTTCGTTGGCCACAGAATGCTGCCATTTGGTTAATTGCTGGTATGAAACAGTGTATATAACACTATTATATACATATTATATTTGTTGCCAGTGCTGTTACTGGACAACTTCCAAATATTGTATATGGTCCATTGGGCGTACGATGAGCTAGACTAACCTTCATCGGGGTCCAACTGCATCTGGATACCCCCAAAAAGACCACAGAGGTCTGCAGAGGCTCTTATAATGATGGAAAATGAAAGTACCTTCAGATTGGGTAGATCCGTTAGCTTTGTGGATCCTCCTTTATACAATTCAGTTCCCACATCACTTATGGAAATCTCTTATTTACAAGTTTCGAAGCAAAACTAAAAACATATTTATTCACCCCATACTTTGTGTCATAAATCCCCTCCTTCATTAGTGGTAATGATCCGACCAAGCAGGCAATACACCTTCGAGCACCAAGTGGTCACTCGTGGTGACAGTCACTTAAGAAATACCTGCTGTCAAAAAGGAGACCACAGAACACACAGAGACATACTATGAGGGGCACAGTTTTATTAAGGACCAGCCTAAGTACCCAGCTTCGCCGGGATGTCCTTTCTCAGATTTATTTTCATATTCCACCAAAAATGATGAACAAATATTGTTGTTGGCCACAAAGGTAAACGTGATACATGTTAATTTCACTATTTAATTGAATACCAAATGTTCATTTATCTCCAATTTAAATTCTCACATCAGTATCATATTTGTATGCTTACTCTGATTATTTGTAGTGTTGTTAGCAGTGGTGGCCATTGTCGCTGCTAAACACACACTGCAAATAATCAAAGTAAGCATACAAATATGATATTCATGTGAGAATTTAATTCGGAGGTAAATACAAATTTGGTGTTCAATTAATAAGTGAAATTGACATGTATCGAGTTTATTGCAAAAAAAATCAATGAAAAGAAAGACACACTCACTGTCTTCTAAAAAAATAAAAAATAAAAAATAAATGCAAGACCAGTTCAGCACAGAAAGCACGATGATCAGCACTTTATACAAAGGACCTGTAGATGGCGTGCGGACCACCACAAAACATAATGCCAAAAAAACCCCAAAACAGTTCATTATCTCTGGAACGGGATGACCCATCGAGCTAGAAATAGTTGCATTAATTCAGCAATGAAAGAAAGAATATTCCATGAAAAATTCATGATGCCAGACCTCACCATTCATGAGGAGTTACGTCCCCAAGATCAACACCACACACAAACCCACAAACAAATACAACTTTGTTTTATATATATAGATATTGAAAATAGAAGGCTGCTTATCAATTAATGTGCAACAAACAGGTACTGTTAAATGTCATTAACTCTACCAGCATCAGTCAAACAAAACTCTGGATCACTTACTACAGACCCGAGTGGTCTTGCCACCTGCCCCTTGACACCCTCTCTCCTAAACATTGGGCCTCTTGGCTTAGCCAATTGTGATTT
The DNA here is from genome assembly GCF_040938575.1 of Ambystoma mexicanum. Lineage (NCBI taxonomy): Eukaryota > Metazoa > Chordata > Amphibia > Caudata > Ambystomatidae > Ambystoma > Ambystoma mexicanum. Next base: position 353,343,240 of record NC_090926.1, read on the forward strand.
CTACTTTACAGCTCTCTGTCCTCCACCTGGCACATTTGTAATCCTCCTGCTCATGATCTCTCCCTCCTTCAACTCAAAACATATCCTCTCTCCCGTCTCACCTATTCTACCAAATTTTGCTCTCTCTCCTCCATGTCCAAGCTATTCCTCGCTCTGCTTCTCAATCCTTCCTCGACCTGTCTCCTGCTATTCTTTCTCTTTGCAATACCGGGAACACCCTCTTTTCCCTCACAAATCCAGTGTACATAGATTGCTTTGTATATAGTGCATAATGGGTCGATTAGGACATATGGGTTCTGATCAGCTGGCCAATTCTTTACTGATTTTCCTTTTTCCTGATTGCTGCTTGTCCCTTGTGCCCCCCTACTTCAGTCCATTGTTGTTCAATTGAGGTGACCCAATGAGTTTTAACTCCCAGCAGACAATTGATGGAGAAGTGAAAGAACACAACTGGGTCATTGTGGAGCTCCTAATATGGAGCTATCTGGCATCCCTAACTCCAGGTGGGGGAAGGTTTCTACTATTTTAGGTTTCCTACCCCCCATTTTAGGGTAAGACAATATTATCATGGCTACTGCCTAACCGAGCAATCTGCCTGGGACATTTGTGTGTTATAGGCTATATTCATTTGTCCGCGTTGTATATTATGTTACTTGTCTTTTATAGTGGGAACATCACTACCACTACCAAGCTTTGTCCACACAGAGCTTAGTTGTAACCCAACCGGGGTGATGGCCAGACCGTGGTCTGTCGTGAAAAAAGGAAACAGTGCCAAGGAGAGCAGGAAAGAGAAAGATTGTGGAAAGGCAGGGAGACAAACACAAACAGGCTTAAATCACAACATGTAGGGAAATGGTGAGTGCTAATGATTGTTGGGATGAATGTAGAGTTTTCAGTGTTTTGACCAGAAGAAAATGTAATAGAAAGAAGGGACAAGAGTTTCCCTTTTTGGCTGGGAGAACTTTCATGGAGGTCCTTATTAGTTTGGGGGTGGGGTAATACGTTAAGTCATGTTGTGGATAGATTATTGCCTAGAGGTGTGTGCTAAAGTGTTTCTTGGAATTGAGGGACTACAAACCAGATAATCATGTTGGATTATCTCCTGCTGGTAGTCGGAGGGGGTGCTGATACAGCCGAGCCTGCCAAAGGAGTTGACAGAACCAGGAATTGGCTGTATGCAGAATGAGTGCTGGGGGAATGTGGTCTTTCCTAAACTGAGTCCCGCTAAAGTGTGTTATTTAATTATTTGGGTTTGTGTGGAGTGCCACATGTCATCTTCCAGCTACTTCGCAGCCTTGACATAGCATGATGCATCATAACTTGCTTGGAGGATTAGTAAATGTACACATTGATACACTAGAAAAAAGCAGAACTTGCATTAAACTAAAAAATGGATTTCAGCAACAAAATCAGAGTGTGGAAAGAAGAATCAAAATAAAGCATAATGATTAAAAGAAGTGGAAGCCCCACATGAATATGTGTGTATGGTGGGGCAGTGTAATGACACCATCAAGGCAGATGGCAGGTGTGCATAATATATTTTTATAAATAATAGGGGTAGACACATTAGGGTTCTAACTCTTTTTCAAAGTATGACTGCAAGATAGTATGACTGCATTAAAACATGTGAAATCAAATAAATTTCCTGCAAAGCAGACACCCAGACCTGGGTAATTTGCCAGCAGCAGGATCATGGGGAATTGGGCACTATCTAAGCAGGTAAATCCTCCACAAGCTCTCTCACAACCTTGACGTGATTGAATTAAAACCTGTGGAAGCCTGTCGAAACCTCTGTGCATGTATGTGAGCTTTCTAAAATTCTACATGGCATTCTTCTACAGAAGATACATTTTTCTACTTCTCATTTACCAGGTTTGGCAGGACTGGGGCAACTTTTGGGAATGTCCCATTTACCACCTACAGGAATTGAATCAGTGAATGGGCTGCTCCGCCTTCCCCTCAGAGTTCCCCAGACCACCTTTGCTGGTGTGACCAGTATGATTTCTCATCACACATAACATTACAGTAAAATAGGGTTATACTTAGGCCTTATAGACTGAGAGGGGGAGTCATTATGACAAGATAATGACTCACACACCATTTATTCCCCATGGTGAAGCTATGGCCTATAAATTGGGGAAGGATCATTAACTCATGTAATAATAATCCATCTGTATGGCTGACACCGTGAGGACCAACACAATGAAGCCATTCCTGGGCTCAACAGAAGCAAGAACAGCAGCTTCAAACAAGTTGGCCTTGGATTGGCCAATCCACGATGAAAATTGCCCCAATCAACAGAGCGAGGCTGCCTGTCTATGCGTGTCCGGGCCGAGAGGGACGAAGGGATATCCTCTCATCAGCCCCTCGTTACTAGCTGCTTGTCCCACAAGGACCGCTGGACTCACCCATCATATCCAGCCTCAGCAGTGGTCAAGAACCGAAAAGTAAGCCTATGATGCCTGAGGATGTAATTGGCTCCATTGCGCCTGCAGCCTATAGTAATGTTTACTTAGGCTGTCGTAAAAATATTGCTCTCCCAACCCCATCCTTTTGCACCACAGACTTCCACCTCAGCCTGCCCTGCACACATTGCACCACCTGCGCACCTCATCTCACCTCTGTCCACACCCCATTATTGCCTACTCACTCCTCCTTGTTGCACCAATCCACCTAACACGGTTCCCACAAAGAAAGCCAAAGCAGTTCTTAGCTCCGCAACACACCCCTCCCAGGTATGCTCTCGCCTAGCTAAACAGGTCAACTCCACCTGATCTGTGCCACATACTCACAGCACACCTACTGATATCTACAAACACCTGCAACCCAGCCCAATTTTCTCACTGTACACCTATCTGAGGTCCTCCAGACCTGTAGCCCAACAGCACACCCCTGTGGATTGTCATGCCATTCCTTCCATGACTCTTGTTCACGGGAGAAGTAGGCCTGGTACCTGAACCTGCCTAGCAGTGGCCAAATCACATCCTCAAACAATTCAGATTAGGAACAATGGACTGGGTGAACGTTCCTACCCCGCCATGTCTCTGGGACTCAAACTGAACTCCTATCCAAAACCGTGCCCCACGCACAACACCACCTTGCCAAGACACAGAGCAAATATTACCCAGCTTCGTAAGAGTATCCAGACACTGCCATGCAAACACTCCTAAATACTCAACCGTATAGGGGAAGGCCCTCTTAGGGCCCAAAAAGTCAACCCACTGACTCCCACCAACCCAAACCTGAACACACTGCCTGCTTCCAACATGCTGGATTCACCCTCCAGCCTCTTAACAGGGGCCCTGATCAATGCCAATGCATCCACGCACATGCCCTTGATGTAAATTATCTCATCAGTACCCATAACCTATATTTCCTGGTCGTCTCTGAAACATGCCTGCGTCCATCCACCGGCCCTGCACTATCTCTTGCCATCCCATCTGGCAAGACCGACAGACCATCTGCTGGAGGTGGGCGGGATGCATTGGTTGCTGAAGAATCCATCCCCATTAGACATGCCACAATACCCATGGCAGGCAACTGCGACCTCCTATCTGCTAAATTCTCCCTCTCACACACTGACACTATGACCATGTTTGTTGTCTACCGACCTCCTGGACCTATCCTTACTTTTGAAGAGGTTCTCACACTCTCCCTGGGTGCTAACATCAAGCCCACCTCCAGAACTATCCTCTTAGGGGACCTTAACTTTGCTCTCAATGATCTGTCGGACTTGCAGGCATCCATGGTAGCCAATTCACTCAGTGCCTTTGGCTTCCAACACTGTGTCCAGAATCCCACCCACAAAAAGGGCTGCACACTAGTTTGGGTAGCCAAATTCAACTGTCAGTTAACCATCCTTGCCAACATGCCTTGCCCTTGGTCTGACCACCATATAGTCTCCTTCACCATCTCGCCCCTCGAGATCACCACACATGCTCATCGCTCCTTGCTCCAGCTTGGACATGCAGTTCCTGAAATTTCATGAGGGATATCATTGTCCCTCTACTGAAAGCACTCCAACCCCAACACGTGCACTCTAACGACCCTTCCACACTAGCTGATCTTTACACAAGCACCCTATTGTCTGCAGTGAATGCAGTTGCCCCACTAGTTCCTAGAAAATCCCAAAAGGCCAAACATGCCATCTCCTGGTACACCTCAAAACTCAATGAGCTGCGTGAATCCAAACACCTAGTTGAAGCCAACTGGAAGAAAACATCCTCAGTACCCCTTAAAATGAAATTTGCTGCGGCAGCAAAACAATACAGACAAGCAATACATTTAGAAAATTCGACCATTTACAATCAGAGAATTGCCAGTGCAAAATCCAATACCAGTGATATTTTCACAATCCTGGGGGAATTAGAATCCCCAGCTACCCCTCCTCCGATCATCATCAAAGATGAGGCCTGGTGCTCTAAAATCCAAACAGATATGCAGGAGAAGATTGAGACCCGACATAAACAAATCTGCCTCAAGCTATCCCTGATCAAATCTTATCCTCTGTCCCTATGCCACCCAGTCACCACACCTGAGACCAACCAACTGCCTTTGTTTCACTTTTCCACCGTTACCCACACTGAAGTAGCCTCAATTCTCAAAAGCCTTTAACCCTCCAGATGCAAAGGCGACATTTGCCCTACATCTATTATTAAGGACTGCGTGGATGAATTGATCCCATTCATCACCAAATTCATTAATGCTTCATTCTCATCAGACCTAGTGCCAGCCAACCTCAAAGCAGCATGGGTACTCCCTCTGATGAAAAAACCCTCCCTTTATCCGGCAGTCTCAAACAACTATGGGCCCATCACCACTGTCCCATTTCTCTTAGAAATTCTGGACAGAGCTGCATATATACAGATCCAACCATTTCTGGAAACCCACTACATCCTGGGTGAACGAAAAAACTGGATTCTGGCTGGGCCACAGCATGGAATCTGCCCTGCTTGACCTAAATAAAAACTGTTGGATGGGATCAGAGATCAGGGAAACTCTGCCCTCCTCCTTCTCCTAGATCTCTGAGCTGCGTTTGATCTGGTTGATCACCAGATCCTCTGCCATTACAACGGCAGCAGCAAGATTTTCACCTGAATCCGCCACCTGGGTGGTTTCCTTCCTTGAAGACAGAGCCATGCAAGTGTTCACCGAGAACTGCAGTGCTCCTCCTGCCCCCATACTCTGCAGAGTACCCCAAGGCTCCTGTGTGTCCCCAACACTATACAACATATTCACCAGACCCCTCTTCGATCTACTTGACTCCATTGGCATATTCCACACAAACTATGCCGATGACACACAAATCCTCCTACCTCTGTCTGGCAACTACCTTGAAGTCACACGTGCACTAAGCAATGTTTATGCCATAATACAGGCATGGATGATCATGCACCACCTGTGTCTTAATGATGCTAAAACAGAGCTCCTCCCGGTGGGGCTGCCACTACAATCAAGAATCAAGATGTACAAAACACATCCTTCTGCATTGACAGAATCTAAATCCATTTCCTCTTCGGTGAAAACCCTTGGTGTGTACCTTGACTCCACACTCGGCAAGTGAATGCTCTTGCCTCGTCTTCAGCACACACAACTAAACAGATGAATGCCGCCAGGCCCTTTGTCTCCCAGGACAGCTGTCTCACTATTGCCTGTGCAATCATAGGATTGAGGTTGGTCTACTGAAATGCCCCATTTGCTGGCACTTCCTGCCGGAACATTGCAAAGCTACAGGTGATCCTGAACAATGCGGCACTTAATATCCCAAGATGCAAACATATCTCTGCTGACAGGAAAAATATCTACTGGCTCCCAATCATAGAGCGCATTAACTTCAAGTCACTATCCATCACGCACAGATGTCTATCCAACTGTCTCCCCGCCAACCTGATGCAGAATATCATCAGGGATCTGTCGAGCAGACCTCACAGAGCAGACCACAACAACAAACTACTGCAACTGAAATTCAAATGTGCTTAATCTGGTGGTTCTAGCTTCCCAACATTTGCAGCAAAACAGTGGAACTCCCTCCCCCTTCCATGAGAGCAGAGAAATCCTACTGGGTATTCAGGAGATCACTAACAACCTGGCTATTTGCAAAACTATACATGGTGGGATGCATAAGCTTGGCCTGAACACTAAACACTTGTCCCGATGATCGCTTTTTTTCTGTATGTGTAACTTGTTTTGTAACAGTGTCTTGATGCCCCTGGGCTTAGTGCACTTTATACATGAAATAGATAAATAAACAAATAAATAGCCCCTCCTGAAGTCTAAAAGGTTGTTAGAACATGAAGTTTTACAACTAAAAAGGAAGTTGTTTTTATTGTGGGGGAAGAACGAGCATACATAAGTAATACTAATTTAATTAACATGGAACTGGTAACAACAAACTTTACACACTTTTTGTTTCCTTACAGTTGGTTAGTTTGGGGAATAGAGCTGCACATGTTGCTCTGCCTTTACACAGGTGAGGACAATGATGTTGGTGCTCATTGTCTGGCTTGTCCTCAAATCAGAATGTTTGGAATGAGGTCTATATTGTGGCGATATGCCCCGAGGTGGAGGGCTGACCATTAGGTAACGGCCTGCCGCCCAAGTTAAGGGCCTGAGAGCTGTAATGGTCCCTTAACTGGGCTGGTGGGCCATTGCCTACAGGGTCGGGCTGCCACCATGGGACATATCACCATTAGGACCTGTGTACATCGTTACACGGGTGCTAATGTTTTTTATTCTTTTTTTAAATGGAAACTATTTCCTCTCTGTGAACCGAACGCCTTGCAGCAACCCAATTGCAGAGAGAAAAATGGCCGCCATGAAATAGCAAGGTGGGCCTCTTCTATTTCCATGGCGGCCAAACAGAACAGGGACAGGAGCGACATGAGCTACGGCGGCGGATCCCGCTGCCACTGCAATCAACTAAGTGGATTTGGGGAGGGAGAAAAAAAAAGCAGGGTTGGTGTGGGGAAGATGGCGGGCTGGGGAACCAGCCATCAGGCAGCTTGGAATGCGGGCTAACACTACCAGTGTCAGCATGCATTCCATGCCTCCTGATAGGCTGGCACCCCCACCCAGGGTGCTAATGAGAATTGTAGCCCTTATTCTGAGCATCCTGATTGGCTGGATGGAGGTCTATAATGGAATCCATGTTTCAATGCATGAAACTTACATTAATATTGCATCAGTTTAGACAATATGCACAACCAAACATTAAAATCAGTTTAGGTAATATCCTCTAAATAGATTCAACACATTTATAATAAAAATGTACATTGTTTAATATTCCTTTTGCAGTGTTGCATCAATAAATTAGACAATAGCATAGTTTAAAAAGGCAATGTGCTGGGGTTGTCAGACTGGGAGTACTGGGAGTGTTCCAGATAGAATAATACTGGGATGGTCAACCTCGGAATACATTGGGATCATAAAACCTTGACAATACGGGACTGCCACACTGAAAACGCATGGTTCTGCAAACTGGTAAAACACCAGGGTTGTCACAATGTGAATTCAATTGGCATTATTGGAATATATTGGAATTGGGTAAGCTGGCAGCATACTGGAATTTTTAAACTGTGACTATAATTGCTCCTATGGCCCTGACACCTACATGGATGCATTCTTTTTGAAAGGTCTCCCTGGAGGCTTCATCCGGCGCTCGGGGAAGTTCTCACCAGTCTAAGCAGGATTTGGTTCCATTAGTGTCCCCGGCTCACCCACTGTAGCCTGCGTTGAGCAGCAAAGGCTCAACTGTTATGAGGACATGTGAGGCACAGAAATCGGTATAACACACCATTACATTGACTACAAAGAATGTACTTGCATGTTACTTTTCACTGCTTGTCACTACTGAACAGTGGTGCACAGTGACATCTAAGTAAATTGGCAGTTTTAACTTAAAAAAATGATTAGAAGCATTCACAAATTTGAAGCATGTTAATTATGGCTCATTGCCAAGAAGGGGTTCTGTGATTTATTTATTTTATTTCTTTGCTTGATATCATTACAAAACTACAATTTGTTTATAAGGACTTCACGTCTTTTGTAGCCCTCCACAAAGTTCGTTTTACCATTGTAACAAATAGTTGTCAGCAAAGCCTTTTCGGTTCTTCCAGCAGGCATGGCGGCCGGTGCAGAGACCCAAAAAGTCTCTGGTCGCAGGTCAGCAACAAATTCACAACGAGGCAGCGGGAGTTCCAGAGTGTGAAGGTTCGGAGCAGCTCCGTGCAGATTTCCTTGCAAAGCTACTGGTTGCAGCCGCTGCTGGCTGTCCACCATGTTGGTTGCCCATTGCCCTCATGTTCTCGGGTCAGTCCCTGTGCAGAGGTAACTGCCATGACAGTCATCTGCGGGGAGGGATTCACGAGGGAAGAAGGCACTAGTTTGGTCCATCACATACTCAGTCATTTTCCCGTGGATCCGACTAGCAGCGCGGGTGGGCTCATGCAATCTGTGCTATCTCAGTGCTCATAGGAAGACATGAGCTCTGTGGGTATTAGGGTTCACAACATGGCCTGCTTGGGGGCTGCTGTCGGTACCAGTGCTGTATTCAGCACATTTGTGATCAGTGGGCCTGTGCTCCCATCTGTGAAAATCTTACATTGGGCAGCGCTGGCCAATGGTCCGGTTGTCGCCGGATCCGAGATCTAGCACCAGATGTGTAGCCGGATCCCAGGATCTGGCAGCCTCAGCGCCAGATAGGCCATCACAAACCAAAGGGCTTTTGAAAGAAAGAGAAAAAAAAAAGCACTTTATGTGCTACAGTACGGAGTGGGCGGAGCCGCACACAGTACATTGGCACCATGAGCGCTCTTCTGGCGCGGCCCACCCTATCTATGTCACAGGCAAGAGGAGCCAAGGCAGACCGACGAAAAACCTGGGGGCTCGCCTCTGTGACCTAATCTGCTTTGCTTTGCTCGCACAGAGCAGATTACATCACTGAGGCGAGCACCCAGGTGTACCGAGGGTCAAAGATGTTGTGTGCAGGCTCAGTGACCGTTGCCTTTCACAACTGAATTCTGGTATTTGTAGTTTGGAATGTCAAAATACATTTTGATATTGACATACGCTTACTATGGTTTGTGTACTTTCCAAGCAATTAAATAAATAAGGCAATTGTTTTAATTTTTTTAAAACATTTTCATTGATCAGAGTTCAACTGGCAGCTCCACACCTTCTGAACTCTGCCTCCTCGGAATTTCGCCCCCCTCCTCCAAACTCCTTCTCCACAGCGACCATCAACTCGAAACTGCAGCTAAGCTGCCCATCCAGATTCCAAACCACCATGGGGACCACCAGCTACCCATTTTTATGGCACTGGCAACAACAGGTAACGGATGTTAGGAGAGGGCACTTAAGTCTTGCCAATGATTTATCAACTGAACATATTGCACTGCAGCATTGGCCTTATAATTGGCATAATGGACACTGGAAATGATGGGCTAAGCGAGAATGATGTGCTACTTACTGCAGGTGGGTACACTGGAAACCGACTATGATGTGCTAACTGGGCATTATGTACATTGGCAATGTTCTGATCTGCAAATTGGTAATTGGGAGTCATTTCATTACTGAGACTACTGTTAACTTGAACTGGTGTGCTTAGTGTGTGTGCTGCTAACTGGTAATTATGTACTAAATAGGCATGATGTCAATGGTGTGCTTTCTCTCTCTCTCTCTATATATATATATATGTGTGTGTATCAATGTTCCCTCTCATAGTTTTTGGAATGCTTGTGTGCAGGCTTCTTTACCGTCGTGTGCGCAGCGGAGTGATGCAGTGAGCCAGTGGAGTTATCTACTGTGCAAGCAAGCGCAGTGAAGGTGAGCTCTCCTTCAAGGAGAAGATGTTCTGTTCTCCTCCCTTGCCATTCATTTGGATCCCATTATTATTATATGTAGCGCAACACTGTAGATAAAACTATACTGTCAACCTAGTGTTTCCCGAGCACCAACAGAGACAACTTCTCTTGCACACGTCTGCTGAAATCCAGCATACTCGGCCCTGCATTTCCCACTGGAGCCCCACAAATACTTAACTGGCCGAGCATTTAAATGGAAAGCTAGTTTAATGGGTGTTTGTTTAACAAACCTATTTGCTTTTTTGTTTAACAAACCTATTTGCTTTTTTGTAGAACTTTACTATCTCTTCACATATGCTGCATGCATGTGTCTAATGAGTACAAACAGGAGGCCTTGTCACACAGTATTTTTTGTTGTGTGTTTTTGAGCTTTGAGAGTCCATTTACACAACCTAGAGGCCATGTTTTACTCTTGCATGGCTTTTCATTCTGGTACTTGTAAGTTTGGAATATTCCACCGTTGAAGATTGTGGAATATAAAATGTCTATTGGCCTCATTACGAGAAGGCGGTAGCCGTGCCGGTATGGCAGGCATGGCTACTGCCATGCTCGTTACCGGCACCACCTCCCGCGATTGGGCAATAACCGGCCCATTACGAGTTAAACGGGCCGGTAATTGCCCATTCGCGGGTGGCAGTGTTGCCGTGCTCTTGATGCACCGGCACTGTTGATAACGGTGCCGGCGCAATTACGAGTTATGCTCGTGGGTGCCGCACAGCCTGGCAAGTAAGGCCTGGGGGGCTGTCAGGCACCCGCAAGCATAACTCATTATGTGCGGGACGGTATGAACGATGCTGGTGCATTAGCCGCACTGCTCATACTGTCACTGCCAGGGTTGTAATGAGGCCCATATGTCATTCTTTTTATTTGACTTTTTTCCAGAAGAAAAATATATATATATGAGTAGTTTTTTGTGAATGGGGTACTTTTAATGTCCTATTTATAAATGAGTTCTCCTCAAAGTGAACCATATTTCTACCAACCACAATGTATGTGATCGGAGGCACATCATTTGATCTCACTATGCCTTATCTGCCAAAAATTAGAAGCCCTTAGAAAATATACTATGGAGAAAAGCTTCACTCATTGTGGCATTACTCTGTCTACAATAATAATAATCATTCATATATTGAATCACTAAGTGTGTCTCTTGGCTCACTCATACACTGAATCACTAAGTGTGTCTCTTGGCTCACTCATAAACTGAATCACTAAGTGTGTCTCGGCTCACTCATAAACTGAATCACTAAGTGTGTCTCCTGGCTCATTCATATACTGCATCACCAAGTTTGTCTCTTGGCTCACTCACATACTGCATCTCTAAGTTTATCTCTTGGATCACTCACATACTGCATCTCTAAGTGTGTCTCTTGGCTCACTCATATACTGCATCACTAAGTTTGTCTTTTGGCTCACTCACATACTGCATCTCTAAGTGTGTCTCTTGGCTCACTCACATACTGCATCTCTAAGTGTGTCTCTTGGCTCACTCATATACTGCATCACTAAGTTTGTCTCTTGGCTCACTCACATACTGCATCTCTAAGTTTGTCTCGTGGATCACTCAAACTGCATCACTAAGTTCGTCTCTTGGCTCACTCACATACTGCATCTCTAAGTGTGTCTCTTGGCTCACTCATATACTGCATCTCTAAGTGTGTCTCTTGGCTCACTCAAATACTACATCTTTAAGTTTATCTCTTGGATCACTTATAAACTGAATCATTAAGTTTGTCTCTTGGCTCACTCATATACCGCATCACTATCTTTGTCTCACTCATAAACTGCATCACTAAGTTTGTCTCTTGGCTCACTCATAAACTGCATCAACAAGTGTGTCTCTTGGCTCATTCATATACTGCATCACTAAGTTTGTCTATTGGCTCACTCACATACTGCATCTCTAAGTTTATCTCTTGGATCACTCATAAACTGAATCACAAAGTTTGTCTCTTGGCTCACTCATATACCGCATCACTATCTTTGTCTCACTCATAAACTGAATCACTAAGTTTGTCTCTTGGCTCACTCATATACCGCATCACTATCTTTGTCTCACTCATAAACTGAATCACTAAGTTTGTCTCTTGGCTCACTCATATACCGCATCACTATCTTTGTCTCACTCATAAACTGAATCACTAAGTTTGTCTCTTGGCTCACTCATATATCGCATCACTATCTTTGTCTCACTCATAAACTGAATCACTAAGTTTGTCTCTTGGCTCATTCATATACCGCATCACTATCTCTGTCTCACTCATAAACTGCATCACTAAGTTTGTCTCTTGGCTCACTCATAAACTGCATCAACAAGTGTGTCTCTTGGCTCACTCATGTAACGTAATGCCCCACAATCCTTTCAAGTATCACAGACTTGTGAGATTTTGGTTTATAGAGATATTTTCGACAGTGATAGTTTCGAAATACAAATGTTTCGACACAAAAGTCTCGAAAACAAAAGTTTTGAATGCATTTAAAAAAAAAATGTTTTTAATGGGGGGTTCCTCCCTAACCCCCCGTTTTCTTTTTTAAACAAACTTTTTTTTCTATACGAAACTATAATAAAACCTTAAACATGAAAAAAAATGCATTCAAAACTTTTGTTTTCAAAACTTTGTATTCTGAACTTTTGTATGTCGAAACTAAGTTTTCGAAAGAATGACTGGACACCGAGATTTTCTGTGGTATCAGAGAGATGCCAATACATATGCAAATTAGCAGAGGCTGCACATCTTTTGCCGCACAGGGCCTTTCAATTCCTACAAGACTACAAATGGCTCTGATAGGGGGGCCTGAATTGCAAGCTACGTGTACCATTTAAAAGTATTGCATTGAAAATGTCACATACAAGACAACTACATAACACAAGGTTTTAAGGGAGCAGATGTACGTTTAAAGTGTCTGCCATGAGTCAATGTTGAAAAATGTAATAATACTATTCACCTTCCAATGAAAGCCCATGTCTTATATTCAATATGTTTAGCTCTTCTGCTTTCTGTGAAAGAAAACATGACACATCCTGAAATTAGAATCACACTTTCACGTCTCCTCCAGAAAATCCGTGATATTACAAATGGGGGAGGGTTGACTTGAAATACTTCATTAGATAATCTTTATTCTAGTGGCCATACGGTAACAGCGAATTACTTTTTCTTTGAAAGGAAACACCGGCTGGTTACATGGTTTCAGAAACGCGTTGCTCCTGAAACAACATTAATAACTACATTGCAGACTGTCAACTGTAAATCAGCCACGGATCATTTGCCCTCCAATTATGTTCGGCAATATCGTTCTCGCTGAGAAAAACACCAGAACTTTACTAAAGGCTCCACACAGGGTGACCAGATTTTCAAAATGAAAAATCGCGACAGGCACTGACATAGAGGTAGGACTGCAGTTTCAGTGCCAATAAAAACAAAAGAAGGACTGACATACAAATGGGACGATAATGAAGCTGCAGTCGTGGCGAATGTTGGAGACACAGAGCACTGTTAGTGTTTTGAGGCGAGAAGACCTAGAGGAAGGGGAGAAGGTATGTGGGAGGGGATTCAAAGTGAGTGTGGAGAGCGAAATCGGTCCCAATGTCGGGATCTTTCCATCTGTTTGGCAAAAAAGGGGACGGTATCCACCCGACCCCCAAATCCCGGGATGGGCTTTTTAAACTTTGAAAAGTTTCAGGATACCGGGATGGAGGTTTAAATACCAGGATGGTCCCGGCAAAACATGGATGTCTGGTCACCCTAGCTCCACTATAACTCTATTGATAACCACCTTGCTTGAACTTAAGAGTGGCAGTATTGAGTCTGATAAATTGCTGGTAATGCCCACCCCGCAGATATCATCAAATATGTAATTAACACCTTTGAGGCAATGTTATCACCTCAGCAGTTACAGTTTCATACACCTGCTTTGCCACAGATACAATCTACTTTCTCTACACCAGCACCAAACATAAAACGCCTGCTCGTTTGTTACAGGTTTCTGTTGCCTGTGTAGAGGTCCACCTTCTCCTAAAAATGAAGACCCGTTGGTGATCATTTAAATTGCAGTGGCTCGCCTTTCACAAAAATCAAATGGTACATGCAGATTGAAAATGGCATGCTCATTAATGCCATGCTGCTCTTCAAAATCCAGCAACAACAGACGAAATAAATAAAAAAAGTTGTTTTAAGTAAATAAAGTGTTAAAGCTAAACTGTCAATCTTAGATGGACGGTGGCTTCAATAGCTATGGACAGTAAAAGGCAATCATTCATTTAAAGTAGAGTACTGTCTACTTAGTCATGAGATGCAACTCCTGGTGAAAAGGCACGTGGAATCATTCAATCTGAAGTTCCATTGCATAATCCTCTACAAGCAGAGAGACTGGATAATTAATTGCGTGCTGTCAAAGGCAGTTGGAAAACCAGGTGTGAAGGGAAAAGACAGAGAGCAGACTGGTGCAGATCTCTGATTGTCTGCCTCTGCCCTAAAGCACCGAGTTAGAGATCTGATGGGGCCTGGTCCCCATTCATTTCCCCATAGATAAAAAGGTACATTTTTGCTTGACCGCACAGCCAAAACCAGTGCACAGATTTGGACCAGGTTTGAAACAACTTGGGCAAGAAGCATTGACTTGCGATTCGTTTGTGGTTTGGGTTTATTATGTCCAGTACTTTTGTAAATTATTTGAGGGGCAAGAGAGAGCCACCTTCTTAAAAATAAACAGCTATATCTGCACGGATAAATTGAGTATCCAGGTGTTTTTAAATGAAAACGCAGGCATCTTTTTATCCTCAATGCGAGTGGTAACCGCAGTTGAACCCAAGTTTATACTGCAGGGCATCGAAAATAAAACCTAGAAAAAAGCCATTTACTGAAGGCCGTGGACACTGGATAGTGAGCAGGGAGTGATTTAAAAAATACATTGGGCACGGCTGAAGGCCATGGTTAGCGGCCAGTTAGTGTTTTAAAATACACAAGGGGCACGGCCAAGGCGCCGAAAAATATACAGTGGGCAAGGCAAAAGGTTATAGAAAAATAATTATAAAAAATAATTACCTATTTTTACAGCTACAGTGACGTCGGGGGTGAAAAATCAAATCACTGGCCATGGCCAGTGGAACGGTAGCATTTATTTTAAATGGCTGAAGGCATGGTAATGTTGTAAAATATAATGTGGGCATGGCCGAAGATCGTGCCCAGTTGCCTGTTAGTTTTAAAATAAATAGAGAGTAGGTAGGGCCGAAGGCCATAGTGTTAAAAGAAAGGCCATGGCTAGTGGTACCGAAAACTATACAGTGGCGATGCCCGAAAGCCATGGACAGTGGCACTGAAAACTATACAGTGAGCATAGCCAAAGGTCATGCACAGTGGTGGTGAAATATATACAGTGAGCATTAGATTCAAGGAAAAAACATTAATTGAAGTGTAGTTAATTTGAGTAAACTTAACGCAATCAAAACCCTTGAAATTCAGCGCATTTAGAAACTCAGGAATGGCTTATCTCAGTACATTCCTTTTGAAAAGCCCAAGAGCACATATATATTATAAGAGAAATAGTTCACAGTGCCATACAAAATGATATTATAGGGCATATGGTGTTAAGGGGGGGGAGATGAACGGGAACCTGCTGAGTTAATCTGTTCCTGAGTATCCCAATGTGCTGCACTTCAATTAAATATATATATATACACACACACACACGCACGCACGCACGCACGCACGCGCACACACACACACACGCGCACACACACACACACATCAAAATGTTTGGCACCTAATAATAGTGAACCCTTATTGTCCTTTTAATCGAGGCAACACATCGTATGATGGATGGGATGGAGAATAACGCTTACACCATAAATTAAGACCAACTCAGGAAGCTGGCAAAATGTCTCTATTTTATTCTCAATTATCTAAAACAGGGAGTTACAACGGACATCAACGGACGTCACACAGTATAGTCTCAGAGCATTTAATAAAAAAGCATTCTTAAATAACAAAAATGTGTCATACGTGATGTCATACTATGTGGCAAACTAAGAAAACCTATGTGAGATTGTGGATGGTCCAAGGGGAATATCTAAGTAAAGGTTTCTATAAGGGATTTGATTGTGATTGGGTCTCTACACTCAGGTGGACAACTTATGCCCTCCCCTAGTGCATGTCATCTTCAACAGTTATTAAGTACACAGCATATCATTGGCTCTCAAACTATAAGGCCCTCCATTATGTGTCCCTCTAAAATTTGTTGGCAAGCGTGTACCCTTCTGGAGCATTCGACTCCCTAGCAGCACGTAAATTTGTATCCCAGGTGCTGGTGGATGGACTTCATCGTACCTCCACTGGCAATTAGCCCGTCATCTCTCAACACTCATGCCTTCTGCCATTCAGATTGTCTTTGAACTTGGCCTTGTAGTAGCTTTTCTTCTCTGGGACTATATGGGAGTGTGAGCATGTTCTTATCAAGGTTAAGGTCTGTATGCCCACATCTATTGCCATCCTGAACTCACGTGACAGGAGACCATGAATTGGCCCATATTATAGCATTTAATTGTTTTGAATAAAGAAACTTGTCACTCATGGTGCTCTCTCTTTGCAACTTAACAAGGGATGACTCAGAGTCTCACATTCACTGTTCTTCAAGGAATGATAACCAGTTTTGGCTGCCTTAGCCTTTGACATCAGGCCAAACAGCCTTTCCTTGGTCCATCTTCGAGCTCCGGCTTCTTTCTTTGCTGCAACACACACATAGCTATCCATCCTTCTTTCTCCATGGGTTAAGCTTACTAAAATTGTGACATGGAATGTCCAGATTCTATATATATTGGCTGCACCACCTGCAGTCTATTCACTACGTATAGCCAGCCTTTACTTTTCAATCTACCTGCGTTACAGCACCTGTACAGTCATATAACTGCTTGTATTTTCTGCAGTGCTTCTTTACACGTGCAATCTTCATTTCTCACAAGAAAATCTTCTCAATTCTTTACTTCGCCATCAGATTCTATAAAATCTATGCATTTTCTTCTTCAGTCATCCTTCTCAGTGTGTCACCCTTATTTCCTATGACTTCACCAGCCTTTCCTTTTCACATCTTCACACTTCTTCTGGGATCTCCCTCAGGAGACCGTCATCTCTTTGGGGATACATAATATAGGGTTTTCTCAGTGGATACCTTGCCTCAAAGGCTCTTCGTGGGATAGGCACCATTACTGGCGTTGAACATGTCGCGAATTCCGGTTTCCAACATATTGGCAGAATAGGGGCGGGACTTCCTGCAGAGACATTCAGCTTCTCGTCTATACTCCCCCTCTGGTTGATTTATCAACCACTCCTTCACAAGTCTCCACATCTTGGTATCCTCTCTTGAAAAAGTGCTTCTTTTGAGTCCAGACCTTCACCACTCCCTTCAGGGATATTGCTGATTTTACATGTTCATCAACACTCGAGGTCATGTGACTGCATTGTCCATTTGGATTACAGCAGATCCATTGTCCCATGTACTTCCTATGATTTCTTGGATGCAAGAACTTTGTTCCCTCGGGTGCTAAAATGCTAGCCTCTATATATTTTCTGATTTCTTCATCTGTCAACTCCTTGGGTCCAAACCCTGATTCGACATCTATCATGATCTTCATTCCTACTGCCTTCTTTGCTGTCTTCTTACACTGTATGATTATTATCCTGATCACACAGAATCCAAACATCACCATCACCAGTATTGCTTCCCGGAATTCGAAGATATTCGCCATCCATTGTGCAACCCAGGAGAAGATAGACGCGAACCAGCTGCCATCTGCAATATCCTCTGTCTCATCTTCCATTTGATCGTGTACCTTAGTTAGCAATGTTATAGCCTCTGTCAAAGTCCCATTCTCGTCATCGTGAGAAGGTAGGAACGTGCAACATGATTCTCCGATTATGGCGCAAACACCTCCATCCATCGCTGTGATCATATCAAGGACATATCTGTTCTGGAGGGTCATCAGCCTTATGGCCCTCAATTCTTCCTTGATCACATTGAATCCCTTTATGGTAGTGTGGATTGTCTGCAGGAGCTCCCATCTGGTAATCTGTAACCATTTGGCATTGGCCATCGTCTGGATCCCAGGCATAAAAATTGTTGTGAATACTGCTTAAGTCTGTCTGAACAACCTGTGCTCATATGGAATAGAATCAAATGCTTCTATCGATTTAGCTGCGAAATAATTCTCCCTTTGTGTCCGGTTGAGGAATTCGGGTGATCTTTTCTTTCTCAAATTCGCATCTGCTTTTGGAAACTCTCCAATTTTCAGGTCGCGTTTCGGAATCACTAATGCTGGAACGTAAATAAGCACTATGGAGCACATCCCGACCCAATCTTTGGGCAACTTCATGTAAGCTGTGGACCCACAGGCCCAGTAGTGGTCCATCAGAACTACTGTTCCATCCTTCATGCCTGGTACATCAAAAATGTGGCCACACTGATGATTTACTCCAACTTTCCTAGTGCCATTATTACTGAAACACAGAGCTGCACTGGCCAGAGGTACTATCTGCAATATCACCTTTATCATCGACCCATGTCAACAACTTCACAATTTTCAGCCAGTAGTGATTACATTCAGTCTCCGAAGTTTCTATAACTGGCTCATAATATCCTGTTAGTGCTGCTGCCTTGCACGCAATCAGGCCTTCCGCCCATCCTCCCAGAGTCAACATGATTCCTTTCATTTGCAATTGACCACTTTCCTTACATCTCTGCATCTCTTCTTGATTCTTGCCTTGACAATCTATGTACCTGTTTTCTTCTCTTCTGATTCCTGCTCCGTTCATTTCAGGCTGTTCATATCTTATCACTAAATTCTGTGTTTCTGGTTTCTCTCTTGTTTTCAGATCTTGCACATCGTTATCCTCACTTTGGGATGTCTTTTCAGTTATCCTTATCAAGGATACTGTTTGACCCTGGAATATGTCCTTTTGTCTGGCAGAGTATGAGATGTGTTAGGAAATGAGCGTTTTGCACTGGTACTTCTGTAGCTATGTATATCTTGGAGTTCCCCATAGCATACACTTGTCATATCATGCGGTATGAGAGCACAAACATAGCAACTCTCCTTGGAAGTTCTCTCTCTCACCTTTTTCATGTGCTGATAACACAGGTTATTACCCAAGTGTGCTGTACTGTCTAAATATGTGTCAATCCCATTATCATCTTCCTCTGCACTTCTCCTGTGTCTTCCCCTTAAAATGTCAGCAGCCCACGGAAACAACTCTAAAGCTTCTCTGCTCTGGGAAGAAAACACTTGAGACATTGGCTCATCGGTAATGGGCAAGTCTACACGAGTTAATGGAGTGGAGAGAATCAAAGGGAAATTTCTTCGACCAATGAAATAAAGAGTGTGAACCAGAAGAAACAGGAAGACAAAGATAGAAACTGAGCATGCACATATTACACATCAGAATATTAACCCACACCATTTATGGAATTCTGGAGTTTCTTCGGCTTGATCATTCCTTAAAGTTGTACCCTTTTCAAGATTCCTCAGTTTTGCTATACTCAATTAAGGAAGGAAAAACACTTTTTAATCAGATACTTTATAATAGGTTTTGCAGCTGCAAAATTTCTTCCACTATCACTGTAAGCAGCTTTCTAATCACAGGCCCATTCTTAGGATCCTGTAAAAAAGTGTGAGTGTCCACATCTCTTCTAACAAGGGCAGCATAAGCTTGAAGAATAAACACAAAGATAGCAAGTAGAGGTCTATGGGCATCTCCGTCTGAACCAAAGACTCAATTAAACAAGTATCCAGTAACAAATTAATCGGGATACTGCTTCTGCTTCCAATTATCGAGACCAAACTCGAAATCTAGTTCAGGCATATTTATGATGCATCAACAACTTTCTAAAGTTAATTTTCAAAGAATTCTGTGACTCAAGCAACAGGTTTGCACACCTGCTATAAAATCTATATGGAGTGTCCAGTGAGAGCCACAGTCCAAATGCAAATCTGCATTTATGTGTCAATCTGTTGGTTTATTGTCCTTCTTCTTTGTCATCGAGCGAGTCTGCACACGCTGAGATTCTTCTTCTTGTCTTGTCTTGCTTCTGTACGATGTATGGGGGTGCTGTGGCCTCGCCGGTATAGAGCTTGATGTCATTCAGATGGATCCAAGCTTGTCTGCCTTGAAATATTACTTCTGAGGGAGTAATGTTCTCCACTACATAAGGTCCAATGAATCTTGGCTCATGCCACTCCTGAGTGAAGTTTCTGATCAGCACATTGTCACCAGTAAAAAGTCTCGGTGCTGATAATAGTTATGAAGATCCGGTTGTTGAATGGTTTTCATCTGTGTTCTGAGACCGACCCCCCTGATGCCTGAGTTGATCTGAAATGACAGAGATACTAGCGGTCATACATGTCAAATATTCATTTAATTCATTTCCTAACATTTTTGGTGTACTCTGGGCATCACTTCTACTCCTCGATGGAGGAGTTAAAGGCAATTTCCTTTGTCTTCTGTCACTAGCTCATGGGTTGTGAGGTGGTGGTCTGACCCGGACTGATTTCTTAGGGCATATAAAGCTAGGGGTAGGCAACATAGCCATCCCTTTTTCAGTGTCATCTTAAGCTTGGCGTCTCTTTCCTTAAGAAGGCCGTTGAGTTTCTCACATATACCGTTCACTTGTGGGTGATAAGCAGAAGAAAACTTGTGTTTAATGCTTAACAATAATCCTATTTGTTTAAATACTAAATGTGGCGCATTATCGGATCTCAGCACTTCACACACTCCGCATCTTGCAAAAACTTTACGTACTAAAAACTTCACTGTGCAAGTGGCATAAGGTTGTATAAAAGGGCCTGCTTCAATCCACCTAGAGAAGGGACACACCACCACTACTAGATACCTGTATCCATTACATACTTACAGCATATCAACATAATCGATATGTAAATGCTGAAAAGGACCATTTGATTGAGGAATTACTCACCTAATTGTTTGCAGTGTATGTCCAGCTGTAAACATTTGACATACAATGCAGTTTACTACATAAAATGCAATGTGTTGTAAAAGGTTCAGCATGAACCAGTCTTCTGCAATTGTTGCAGCAAGACTTTCCCTAGTCACATGAGCAGGGTAGTGCAGCTGTTCAAGCACTCCCTTTAACAATGCTACTGACATTACTGGCTTTCCAATACTGTCCTGTCACCATAATGATTCTGTGGCTGATAAAGAACACCCCCTTCGCTTCCAGAATTCCTGCTCTTGCTGTGGTGCACTGCCTTGAATCTCCATTAACTGGGCTGTTGGCAAATGATTAAATCCTTCTTTCACTACCATTATTGTAACTACCTTCTCCTTGACATCTGGAGTATCAAAACTTATAATATCTGAAGAATATGCAGCCCTTTTGGCTTCTCTGTCTGCAGCTTCGTTTCTGCAAGAGATAAAATCAGTTTTCTTAATATGCGCTGTGCATTTAACTATCGCTATGGCTACTGGGAGTCATAGTGCCTTAATAAGCCTGTCCAATAATGATGCGCGCTGCACTGGAGTGCCGTCCGATTGTCGGTAGCCCCTCCTTTTCCAATGTGCTAGTCCCACATGTACGGTTGACTTCACATTCATATTTTTCGAGCATGACAATAAGTGCTACCAATTCTGCCGCATGCGCTGAAAAGCTAGATGGTAGTCTTGCACTTGCTACAACCTCAAATTCACCATTTGCTTTATGCCTCACTACAGCTGCGCCAGAATGCCTTTCTTCACGTGTTTGATCAATTTTCAAAGAACTATCAATAAAGAGAATTTCCCCTCCTGAAAATGCATTCTCTTTTACGCGCATTATATCGCCATAAGACTCTATATAATTTGTGCAGTCATGCACATACTCACCCTCTGCCACAAAGGTGGCAGGTTCACTATTTTACATCTGACAATTTTAATCGCTGGATTCTATATTATTACTTCATATACAGAAGCTCTTTTAGATGTCAATGTACCCTTGGGTTTCTCCAAAATGGCAAACAAAGCCTGTTCCACAAAAATCATCATAGAACAACCGATTACAATACTTGTAGACTTTTCAATGTCGAACGCAGCGGCTGCCAATGAATGTTCACAAGGAAAATGCCTTTTCATAACCGGGTCTAAAATCCCACTGTAATATGCCAGAGGTTTGTACCCTAATGTAGTCATCTGTGTAACTACTGCTGTCATAACTGTCCCCATTGTATGTGAAAACAAGAAAAACTCCTCAGCATAATTGAGAATTCCTAAAACAGGAGCTGTACACATTGCTTTCTTCAAATCTTCAAACTATCCCTCAATTTCCTCAGTCCATTCATTTTCTCCTTATTCACCTCTGCTTTCCTTAAAGCCTGTAAAAGGGGTCTTGTGTATGAACAATAGTCAAACACCCATGCTCTCACATAATTACATCATTCCAAAAACGGTTGCATATGTTTCACAGTGTGCGGTTTTGCAGTTTTCATGATAGCTTTAGCCCTTTCAGGTGTTACCTTCTTTCCCTCATGTGAGATCAACTGGCCTATGTACAACACCTCTTCTTGACAGTACTGCAACTTCTCTTTGTCTACTTTGTATCCTTTGTTTGCTAGAATAGTCATTAACTGAATCGAATCTTGTCTGCACTCATCTTCTTTTGTACTACAAATCAAAATATCATTTACATAGTGTATCACAGTGCTTTTCAATTCAATATTGCCTAGGTCCATCTGTAGGACTCTGTTAAAGATCGATGGGGACTCAGAGTACCCTTGGGGCAAAGAGTGTGTTCAGATGGATTTGACAGAACGTAAATGAAGTCAAGTCTTGTGAGTCTTTGTGCAATGGGATTGAGAAAAACACATTCTTCAAATCAATCACTGTGAAATATTGCACTTCTACTGGTATACTGCATAGTATTTTTGCTGGGTTATGAACTAAAGGAAACTCTGCCTCTACAATCTGGTTAATCAGGCTCATATCTTGTATAAATCTCCACAACCTTCCGTTTGATTTTTTCACAGGGTATACCGCAGTATTACACGATGATTCTGATGGTACCAGAATACCTTTTCCATCTGTGCTGAAATTGTCTAACAAATGCCCTCATTAACCTCTCGTGACATGAGGTAAAGTCTTGCTCAAGATAAAATCGCTCCTGGTTTCAGCTTTATTTTAACCTCCCCTACTCCTTTTAATAGGCCCACATCATAAGGGCCAAGTCTTCATCAAAAAATGCCACATTATCGCCATGCGCTGTGGGATCTCCCTTTTCTCTATTCTATTCCAATATGTAATGCTCATAAAGAACATTACTTCGTCATCTGATGGACCACATCCAAATATCTCATCTTCAGTGATGTCAGTCTTACCCGATGGCATTCACTGTTCTCCATGGTGTACCCTCCTCATCGGTTCCTTCGAGCATTGCAATTTCCCCTCGTACTATGGCTGCATCTAACTCTAGGTGGATGGTCTGTCCTCTCCTTCTTCCATAGGTATCTGTGGTCTAAGTAAAAATTCATCAGGTATACTCATAATCTTTCCCACTAAGCCAGGTAGCCATATTAACAGAATGCTCACACCATAAAGGAAAACTTCTGGTTCAATGGGCACACCTCACAGAGCCAATTGCCCTGTAAATGCAATATAAATTCACCCACATTCATATGGTGTATTCCAGGACTGGCACACACTATACCTTTGTCAGTAAACAAAATCGTCATGTTAAGTTTTGTCATTAAGTCTCTTCCCAAAAAATTAACTGGTGTCTGTCGTGAATACAACAATGGAACAGGCATGTCACTGTGGAGTATTGTTATCCACGCCAATGCGCCACACTGCAGCCTTTTGCCAATGGGGAAAGGAAACTGCCAAAAATGGAGGCAATAACCCCTGTGCACGCCAAATCTGCAAGATTGCGCAGAGTTCATAAACCATCAAAAGAGCTGCACACTCTGCCACACACACACGCAAAGTGGTGTAAAAACAGGAATCACTGCTGTTGCCTGTCATCTGTCATCTGTCACCTGTCATCTGTCACCTGAAACAAGGCCACAGAAGGGCCTAATCTGAAAATGCAATTAAAAATTCAGTCATTTTCCCAGAGTATTATGGAAAGGAAAGTGTGCTGAAATCATGGATTCTCCAGGCAGTCAGAGGAATCCAGGCCTCCCTGCCTGACAGCTGCAAAAGGAAACTAGCTGTCAAACCCATTTAAAGGTGTTTCTTTTTCTAAGAAATTGCTAAATCCACTATTTAAAGCATGTTTGTGAAGGGCTAATTATTTTAAAATGTTTAAATCCATTATAAACTGTGCTTATATTTTATATGTGAATGAAAATATTTTAATATCAAGGAGCCCAGTCTGGGCCCAATCCACTATTTAATTCTAATCTGACAGCCTGGCCTGGGAACATTGACATCTTCGCTTGACACTTCCTTGAGAACAGGAAGGCTAATGGCTGCTAATGGTTCCCGCATAATGCCAAGAAGCAATACAATGCGGCCGCATTAGACATTCATCTTCTGGATGACCAAAATACAAAGGACAGGCTGAGCATTGACCTCTACAAGGAGGGGCAGGATGTGGAGGTTTCCCAGTGAACTTCAAAGGACTGGACAGCTGCTGCCTGGAAACTTTGATGTGAAATCCTTATTTGGGATTAAAGTTTAAAATGCTTTAACTGAGCAACCTAAAGAGGGATAAATCTGAAATTTGGTAGACATTAAATTAATTTCAGCCTTGTGATTTGAAGACATTTATGAAACTTGTACCATTTATAATAATTTCTGATTGTGGCAAAACTATTAATGTTGCAAACACAATTGTATGTATATGATCCATAAGCGCCCAGAGATGTACCAAATTAGAAATGATTAATCCAAAGTGCTATGGGTAAAATTGATAAAAATCCGTAGAATGACCAAGACAGCTCTCACAAAGATGGGAAGTGAATGTAAATGTAGACAATCGAATATAAAGTATATGTGTCCATTTTTATGAGGGTGCATAATGTTAGAAATGTACATTTGTGCAAAAGTATGTTTTGGGTAAATATCCAGGTGGGAGTTCCTAAATCTTGTCATAAAATGACAGCTCTATTCAGACTGCCAACCAAAACAAAGCACATGCCTGTAGCCACTCACAACCATGGGGGTGTGTTTGGAAAATCTGCCCACACCATAAACTTTGTAAATGGATAAATATAGGACTTTCACTACATATAGAGACTGCTTCCAGAACACACTGCTTCCAGAACCCATCCAGATGTCCATGCAGCACCTTATTCCAGAACTCTTCATCTTGTAGCTGACTCCAGAATTCTTTGAAAGATCCAGATTTCTTTGCAGAATCCAGACTCTAGCATTGCTGAAACTCTTGCTAGCTAGACCCAATTTCAAATATCCCAAACTTGAGGGGAAATAGTTCTGATTCAGCTTGGCTTGCTACCATTAAGGCTTGCCCACTGAAACTTGCATCCTGTAATCTGCCTTGTCCAGTGACCAGAGGGTCCATCCAAATCCAGTCTGAGGTGCAGTCCAAATTGACCAGAACCGCGCCACTGATCCAAATCCCTCCAGAGGTGCCCTGCTGCCGGTAGACCTGATCAACCCACTGACCAGAGCTGAAGGCCCAATTTACTTATAAAGGACTGTAAGTATAATAGGAAAAACAGTGACCCATAATATATTTGCATTGTATCATCCCTATCTCAACCCAACCCATCTTTAATTCAGATCCATAGTATTGTTAGAATCCTTATTGCGCTGATTTTCTCTCTCATCTGTGTTACAAAACCATAACTCCCAAGTGATTTTGAAGTAACTAAAGTAAATCCCAGTAGAAATTGAGGACCCATCACGTGAATGGTTGTGCTGGCCACGTAGCCGTGAGGATTCATGTGTGGTCTCTTCTTTATCATAGTCATTAATCTAGTATAAGAAAACCTATCTGTTATTTTTAAATCAAATTCCTGTTTTCATTTTTGCGCCTATTTTGCAAAAACACCTCTCGCTGAAACCTCTATAACTTCTTCAGTTTTAAATATAGAAAGGAAATTTGAACTCTCACTGGTACCTAAGACCCTTAGCTATCTCCACATCACAGAACAGTGTATTTGACCCGTTTCTCTCCAATCCCGCATAGTAAAAGTTTGCAGAGAAATGGCAAAATTCACAAGTTTACATGTGTCATTTCCCCATTTCAAACTGCTTTTTCCATCCCATCCTGATCTCAAGTGTGTATTGCTGTTGATGTTATAGCTCATGTATGTTAGGACCTATCTAGTGTTGCTTTCCTTAGAATTTCTATCCATTTAAGCATTTTTGCACCCTTTTGCAGTATTTTACAAAGCCATTTTCACCTGTCATTTTCAAAGAGTCAATTTCCAAAAATGGTTTTCCTCTCTTGTTTGGGGAGGGAAGATTGCCTATAAACTCTAGAACTTGTCTTTCATTCCTGAATACCTGTTGGCGACTCACATTGGTGTAGGATTGCTCATTGGTATTTAAACAAAACTTTGCAGGGGGAATCTTAACCTAAACGCTATCTGTGCACAAACAAAACTTTTCTTTTTCCTATGTTTTCTATGTTGCCTCATTATAAGTGAATTCAATTGCTTTGCTTATTCTGAATTGTATTGTCACTGTTAGGTGATTGCTGCCCCATATATATCTATATTAAACTTATGTGTGATTTGAATATTAAAATAGATAAATAAATATTTACCTTTACAAACCAGCCTGATTCCTGGTTCAGTGTGGCCTGGGGGGTATTTTGAGACGGGAGTGATATGAGTGGTATATCTTTCAGAATATTGAACTTATAGACAAAAATAAAATAAGGGTTTCATTTGCGCACTACATGCCAGGCGAGACTTGGGTGTGTGCCTGATTGAAATCCGTTACATCTTGGGGGCTCATGCCGCGATTCTGAATTGAAATACCACCCATGACAGTCTAACACAGCATACTAGCCTGCAGGTTACAGACACCTTGCTGGCTTGGTGTGCTGTGCTACACTGTACAAGCACAGGTTACAGACACCTTTCTGGGTTGGTGTGCTGTGCTACACTGTACAAGCACCCCTCAAAAGACATACTCAACAAATCAGGCCTGTTTGCAAAAGTAAATTAACCCTGAAATAAGCCATAAGGAAATTGATATTTCTGAGATGGCGACCCCAGTGCAAATTAATATTGCTAGGGAACATTTCCTGCGCAAACTGTTTGTCAGGGGTGAGTGGCCAGAACAGGATGAACAGGTATGGCTGCAGGAAATAAAAGAACAAGTCACTGCAATAGATCTAAATATATGGCAGGACAAGGGTCCATTACATCAAGCACTTAGCGAACTGTACATGGCCCCAAAAATAAAAGGGGAGCAGTGTACAATTGCCAAAATAGCAGCCTACCTGTACCTCCACATAGGGATAATACAGGAAAAGCATGCAGAAAATATAGTTCTGGCAAAGAAGCAAGTGGAAACACTGCAGAAAATCCAAACTAATCTGGAATCTGCAGAGCAAAGGCTCCAGAAGAGCCAAGAATCAGAAACAAAGGCTAGGCAGTATATTACCAAATTAAAGGAAGAGAAGTATCTTGCTCTGCCTTCTCTTACAGCAAGAGAAGGCAGAGCAAGATACCAGATTGCAGACACTGCAAGATGAGTATCAGGAAAGGGTTGACTCTTTACAACAGAGTCAACAGAAACAGGCACATCAATTAAATTATAATAGAGTCTGCACAGAACAGATAGTCACATTACAGAACCACATATAATCCTTGAAAGAGGAAAATAACAAATTAATTATTAAAGACATCGGGCCTCATTCCGAGTACGGCGCTAACCAATGGCGCTATTAACGCCTTGGTTGACGCCGTACCCGGACCGGCAGCGCCTTGGTGGATGGCGGAATTACCGCCCCATTCCAAGGTTGGCGGGGCGGTAATTCCCCAATCCCCATTTACCCTTCCCCATTCCCATTCTTGCCCCATAGGGCATAATGGGAGTGGGGAAGGCGTCAATTACGCCACCGTAAATTACGGTGGCGTAATTTACATCAAGGTCCCTTAGCGCCATGGTTTTTAACACCTGCTAAAAGCAGGTGTTAAAACCACCATGGCGCAAAGGGAACTCGGAGTATGGCGGTAAGGGATTACCGCCACCGCTCTCGTTAGCGGTGGCTGCTATCCCTTACCGCCATACTCGGAATGAGGCCCATCCACTCTCAAGTGGAATTTGATAATAATAATTTTGCATTTATATAGCACTACAAACCCTCAGGTATCTGAGCGCTGCTTATTATTACCCACAGTGTGTGGTGCTCATTTATCAACCTTGGAAGGATGAAAGGCTGAGTTTGGCCCTGCCAGGGTTCGAACCTGCGCTAGCAGGCTCTGCAAACATGTCAAAGCAAGCGCTCTGCTCTTTGTGCCACTTGACCGGCTGATGAAGAGCACTAGAAATCTAGTGCATTTAAAAAACAGAGGAATGACCTGGCTGAACAGAGGAGGGGCACTCTAAGTCAGGAGAGGGACGCCTTAGGCCAGGAAGTCAGCCAATTAATAACTAAGTTAGAAGAAAGAAAGCTGGCCCTTCAGGAGTTTAGTGAAGTTAAAACTGAATATGAGAAGCTATTAGAGCACACCAGGCGGGTGGAGGATGCTCTGGCAAAGAACACTCAGACCAATAATGACAAAACACAGGAGGTGAGTCTCCTGCAGCAAAAATTGGTCCAGTATTTCCAATCCAGGCAGGAAGCACAGAGAGACAATGAGGCTCTCTGTGAAAAGAATGACAGGCTCCACAAACAGATAGCCATTCAAGAGCAAATCATTGAGACCAGTAAGGCCTTAATAGACGAGCAAAAGAGTCCGATTTTGGCATGTCACCAGGGAATAGGGGCTGAAAGAGATGAGGTAGGAAGGGACAGAGAAACCCCTGAGCATAACATCAGGACCCCTGTTATCAGGGACTTTAATCCCTTCAGTACCATGGACTCTACCACCCTCATGTCCACTGGCTCATATGAACCAAGGGCCACGGGGATGCTAGACTTCAGTAGAACTAGCAACATGGGGCTGACAGATCAGCGCCTCCCAGAAATTGATGGGCGGGCATTGCTGTACAGATTCACAAATGTTAGGGCTAGCCTCTCTGATCAGGCAGACTCGAGTGAGGGGGAGAATCAGAGAATTGGATCCTAAAAAATACCACCTACCAAAGGATCAGTCTGTAAAAGTTGGTGGGGAACTCCATGAAAATAGGCCCACAAAGAGTATCCTAAAGACCTCTTCCCAGTCGGGGCAGTGGGGGGGTACAATCCTGGGAGCAAGGGAGAGCCAGAAGACTATTCTGAGCACCACAGTTCTCAAGAAACTAGTCCCCCACATTCTGAAAGCCATTCCCAAGCTCGCAGAATCCGGGAGAGCCTAGAGGATCAGATAGCCACCTCATGTAGCAGTGCCTCTGAGTCAGAATATGAGTGGACAAGGGTGACTAAGACTAAAAAAGCCAACAAAATTAAGAGGGCCCTACTGAAAGATCCCCTGAAACAAATCAAGACCATTAGGAGCGTCATAACTCCCTATCGTAAAAATGCCAAGTATTCAGTTTGGGAGCACTCAGTTTGGGAGCACCTCGAGGTATACAAGCAAATGATGGATACTTTCCATTTGAAAGATAGCCAGAGTTGCATTCAATATGTCAAGTGGACCTTTTCCACTGAATACTCCAGTTTCTTTGCGGGACTGGAGGATCAGAACCACTCAAGATGGTCCACCTATAGGGCGGCGATCTTGAAACATTTTTCTGTACATAGGAACCCCCAAGAGGCCCGCAAGGCTGCCTACAATCTGCAATGTGGGGAAGACCAGGCCCCACAAGAATTTGTGCAAGAAATAAAACGTGCCTTTGCGCAGGCCACCAGGAGGGTGCACACAGACAGTAGGGAGTTCATTAATACCTTCTTTCATATACTCCCTAAATACATCATGACCCAGCTGGTGAGGGACTTTCATGAGAAGAGATCACTAGACTGGGTCATGGAACAGGCAACTTGCATTTATGAAGTGCAGAAACCGGTAGAGAATAAAAGTGCAAATAAAAACTCCAAACCAACCAACACCCCTGCTGCTGCTAAGGTGGGGGAGGTGAAGGTTGCCCCCATTTTATATCTGGAGATGGGGGGCCTAAAAATATTCCTGTGCAAAATCCTTCTAACCAAAGACCCAGAAAGCCCTCGGGCCAATCCCAGACAGATAGTCAGGGAGGTAATCCCACACAGGGGACCCCTAACTCCCATGATTATAAAAGCCCCTGTTACAAGGGCAACAGACCCATCCTGGGCTATGTGTGGACTCCCCCCTCCCAAGGGGGGGATCCAACCAGGTAGCTGCCAACCCAGGAAACTTCCCTCCTAACTTTCCCCAGTAGGGCAGTAATTCCCCAAATGCCGGGTTGAGCTTCTTTCCCCGGTACCCGCCAAACTTCAACCCTCAAAACAACCCTCCTTTCTTTTCCCAATTTCCTGAGCCCAGACAGCCCAATCCGGGAGAGGGGAAGCCAAGGGTGGATGGTTACCCGAACTATCCCAACCAAGGGTATTATGGGAGAAGGGACAGTTACCCTTCCCGTGATCCACCCAGGATGGACCAGAGAACCCCCTACCAGCCAGACCGGAAGTCCCAACTGGAGCGCCAGGTCCAGAACTTGTCACAGGATCTGGGTCGCATGTTGAGGGCTCAGCAGAACCCTCAGATGAACATGGTGGCCCAGAACCCCTCAAACAAAGGGTCTGGTGCTCCAGAGCAATGACGGGGAGATAATCCTGACAATCCACAGGTTCCAAGGAAGGAGGCACAGGGGTAAGGGGGGTGAAAAGCCTTAGAGGAAGCTTCCATCCCCACTTGTAAGAAGCCCCTGGAAACCCAGGAACCAGAACCAGAATCTCCTGCCCCCGAAAGTCTGCAACCTAAGGAACAGAGGGCGGGTAGGAGAAATAAAGGGCCTAAAAAGACCCATTTTGTGGAGGAGTCTTCCAATTTGAAGGAGGGGGGTCCTCAGAGGACTCTGGGAAAAGGATCCTCTCCTTCAGGGATGGGGGACCTCCTCCCGAAGAAATATGGGTCCCGAGTGATTCTGCATAAATGGGGGGACTGAGTTAAAACCGCCCACCACTGAACCCTAGAATGACCAGCCAGACAATCACCTGGCCCAAACCAATTCTGGTGACTGCCTCCAAAAAGGGGGAGGGCAGCCCAGAATCAGAACCAGGGTAGCCCAAATCTTCCCCTATATCCAACTGTCACCTTTTTCTTTTAGATTCCCAAGCTCCCAAACAGAATCCTGCCCAAACTTCCCCAAAATGTGCATTATCTTTGCCCCCTTGAGGAAAAGGAGGGTAGATTGTATGCCCCGGTCCAAATATAGGGGCAATGTACATTTTTGGCACTGGTGGACACTGGATCCCAAGCCAACCTTCTGTCAAAAAGGGCCTTTAATCATTTGAATTCAGGAAGGGGCGAGAGAAACCAGATCGCTCTCACCCCTCTTCCTGAACAACTTTAGAACTTCGATGGGAATGAAATTCCTGTTGAGGGGACTGCGGATTCAGACATTAAAATTGGACGACACAAGGTGAAAAACCTGGTCATAGTTGTGACTCCAGAGGGCATACCATGTTTACTAGGGAATGACATCCTGCATAGATTATCTCCCTTAATAGATTGTGTAAACAAGGTCCTCTGGACCCAGACTAACCGACCAATAAAATTAAAACATAGTGTCAACCATGTTAGTTTAAATGGCACATGGTGCAACAAAAACCTGACCAAATTGAATTCCATTTTTAAAACAACCAAACCCCTGACGTGACAGTAATTGCAGTAGGACAACAAACTGGTGATGGGAAGTCCTCTCTATTTCTGAAAATCAACCTTCCTTCCAGTCTCAAGTGGCATTCCACACAGGAAGGAAATATTCTGAAATTCTATACCAATTCACAATCAGAAAATCCCACTCCAATAGTCCAAAATGATGAGAAACCAGCTCAAAGCTTGGCTGCCATTCAGAAAATTGGAGAACAGTTGTTCATCCCTATTCAGTTAAATGGGGGGAAGGACTCTGTTCTCACCCGAGTGTGTGTGAACAACGGTAAGAGCTTTATCAGCGAAGCCATGTTCTGAAAACTCCCAAAAGATCCAGCCATTCCCACCTTTAAATTGATAGACAAATGGGAAATGGACCTGGAAACACCCAATTCCAAACATATCCTGCCTAGCAAGTGTATGCTCAAAATTTCCATAGGGAACAAGATCATAGTCCATAATTGTTGGGTCGTGCGAGATGTCCCAGCGGCATTTTATTTAGGCAGTGACATTCTCAATCGCTTTGCCATTAGTTTGGACCTAATAAACTTCAAAGCCTGGTCCGGATTAGCGTGTAATCCCATGGATTTTGATGATCCAGAGAAAGCATTTCGGTCAGCTCAACTACTGCCATATGCAGTTGAAGTTCATATTGGAGAGGAAGTCACCATCCCAGAACAGACCCAACAATTCACACTTGAAGTAAAAATTAAAAGAGGACAGAAACTGCAAAATCCTGACGCATATGTTCACCTCAATGCCCACTTCCAACAGCAAGGGATGGGGGTTAAAACCTACACCACTAGTCAATACAGAACACAAAATCATTCCAATAGTGGTGGATAACAGCGACCTTAGGAGTATCACTCTGGGCGCAGGCACCATTATTGGAATGGCAGTTGATGACTGACATTTTTCCATAGATTTAGGTAATGAACTGATAGGACCAATCCCCAATGACTGTTTTGACAGTGATAGCGACAATGACACAACACCGGACAGGATCTTTACCTGGCATGGGGGGAATTTCCTGGTGTACTCTTCCTGCCTTTATGGTAAGGAAGAGGTGACCTGTGACTTCAGGAGGGATGAGGTGATCTTTCAAGTCCACCATGACTGGCTTTCCCCAGCTGAAGCCATCAGTCCAAGTTAGTACTTTAACCAGGAACTTCTCCACCCAGCTGAAGGAGGCCCCTGAGATAGCCAAACCAGAAGTCTTTCCAGGCTTCAGACAGATGGTTGAAGAGAGAGTCAACCTAGCTGATGCCTGTGAGACTCTGGGTCAAAAACTAAAATTGAAACAAGTTTTCTTAGATTTTCAGGATCTCTTTGCGGTGGACTCATATGACTGTGGTTGCACCGAAATCCATACAACAACAATTCCCACAGACCCTGGTATGACTCCCTTGTTTGTGAAGCAATGCGCTTTGCTCTCGCTTCCATGGAGTCCCTTACAGAAATAATTAAGAACTTAGAGTCCCGTGGGATCATTCGCCCAGTCCACAGCACCTTCAATAATCCAGCGCTGGGGATTTTGAAAACAAACGGCCAGTGGAGGCTCTGTGCTGACCTAAGGGAGCTCACCAAACGGATCCACACTTCCCGATGGCCTCTTCCCTACATTGACCAAGGGCTGGCCCAGATCCAGGGGTCAAAGGTATACACTGCCATTGACCTTACCAATGGGTACTGGACTGTACCTGTCAGTAGGGAGGACCAATACAAGTTGGCCTTTACCTTCGGGGGCAGCAGTACAGTTGCACCTGGATTCCCTTCAGATACATCAACTCCAGCAATGAATTTAATACCTTTTTGCATAAGGCCATGCCCGACTTGGGTGAAAGGGGTAACCTGGCCTATGTAGATGATATTCTAATCAAAAGCTCAACTGTGGAGGAACACATAGCAGAGATCATTATGATCTGACACAGTTGAGGGGTGCCGGAGCAAAACTATCTTTCCAAAAGGCATAGTGGTGCAGGACCCGTGTCAACTTCTTGGGGCTTGAGATAACTCCAGGGGGTCTCTGTCCACAGGAAAAGAAAGTAGAATCACTACAGGAAATAAAAGACCCCACACCTCTGCGGGAGCTAAGGTGCCTCCTTGGACTGACTAATTACAGCAGAAAGTTCATTGAGGATTATACAGAGATCACAAGATCCCTGATCCATCTATTGAAGGGGGGGTCAAGTGGGAGTGGGGTCCAGAACAAGCCGAGGCAGTAAGACAACTCAAAATAAGCCTCTCACAAGCGCCTTGCCTAGCTTACCCTGTCAAAAACAAGGAGTTCTTCTTGGAGACAGGGTTCTCAAATACATGCTTGACTGCAGTATTATACCAAAAGCATGACAATGTCAATAAAGTGATCTCCTATGCTAGTAAGACTTTATCCTCTGTGGAGGAAAAATTCAATGATTGTGAGATGGCACTCCTGGCAACGGTGTGGGCATTGAATAATTATTGCTTGTTCATCCAGGGGGAACACATCATAGTGGAGACTCCACACCAGCCTCTGCAATATCTTCAAAGAGACAGAATCCGGGCCGGAAATGTGAGTAATTCCCAAATTACTTCCTGGATTCTGTCAATGCGAGGCTTTCCTGTGGAGGTCAGATATGGCCAAAACAAGAAGAGTCCCCTCGCGCAAGGTCTGGCTGACTTGCATGATTGTGCCAGAGAAAACTGTCTCGAGGACGAAAGTCTTAAAAACAAGGACAACATGGAGGTATACCTTAATTCCCCACACAAGGTCTATGAAGAAGCCAAGTGTGAGGGAATGCCCACTGTCTATGGGGATGGGTGCTCCTACCATGTTGACAACAACAGGGAAAAGGAACTTGTGGCCGGCGTGGGGAATGCATGGATGAATGATGCCTCAGAACCCTCTGCTGGGTACAGAATCGGTCCCCGTAGTAGTCAAGTGGCAGAGCTGATGGCTGTGCATCAAGCCATCCTCACTGCTGTCCAACACCAACTCCACGAACTGGTCATAATCACTGATTCAGATTATGTACGGAACAGGTTCGTGGAGCACCTGGTTGATTGGTAAAACCAGAGGCATGCTATGTGCTAACAATAAACCACTAAAACATGGAAAATGAATACAGAATATGGATGTTCTGGTCACCTCTAGTGGGATGACATCTACTGGAAAAAGATCAAGAGTCATACTAAAGTAGAGGGACCAGACAAAACTGGAAATGACCCAGCAGATCAGCTGGCCAAAACTGGAGCCATCCAAGGGGATCTACTTGAGATCGAGTCCCTGTTGGGGGAAATCCAGGTCACTGCTATCTGTAGGTCCCAGACAAGTGCTCACAATGAACTCTCAACTGCCCAGTGGAGTTAAGAGACCCCAGATGCTGATTTGATTACGGCTCAAAAAGGGGATCCAATAATTGGTAAGTTTTATCAACACATTGAGGACCCTGAGAACTTTCCCCTGACGGATACTGATTGCATTGGGAAAGAGGACCTCAGAGTGTTGATGAAATGTCCAAAAATTTTCTGAATCCAAGACGGTTTGTTGGTGAGGAGATCCATATCTAGCCATGACCAGTGGGTGGTCCCTACCTCATTCCGATGCCCGATGCTAAGTCACGCCCATGATGCAGCCACAGCCGGTCAACGGGGGTTTCATACAACATTAGAAATCTTCCAAGAGGTTGCATACTGGCCACACATGGGGCAAGACCTCAACCAATACTTGAAGGGTTGTCTTGTGTGAGCACAATTTCAGCCAACATCACAGAACACCGTGCTCCCCTCCAAAAGAGGGGATGACACTGCCTTGGTCAGATTTGCAAGTCGATTTCATCAGGTCCATGATTCGCTCTTCTAGGGGGAACAAGTACATGTTAACCGTAACATGTGTGTTTACTAAATGGGCGGAATGTCTCTGGGCCCTACATTGCAATGCAGAAACAGCAGCTGTCCTGATGATCAATCACATCTTCTCGCATTTTGGATTACCCCAGAGGATTGAGTCAGACCGAGGTAGTCACTTCACTAGCAAAGTGATGACAAAGATGTATGAGATACTTGGGGTAAAAAGCAAACTACACATTGCCTACCAGCAGAACTCTAGTGGTGGAGTTGAGAGGTACAATAAAACTATTGTGAGCATATTAAAAAAGTTTGTGGCAGATTCTGGCCCAAGTTGGGACATTTGATTACCCCTTGTCCTGATGGCCATCAGATTTACCCCTTCTTCTGCAACAAAAATGTCTCCATTTGAGCTGATGACTGGATGAAGGATGGTGCTACCCCAGCATCTGCTCTACAGAACCCAAGAGCAGACCTGGATAAAGGCCTCCACAACTCATGAGTATGTTGAGGATCTGATAAAACACCTTCAACATTCTTTTGCTCATGCTCAGCGGAATCTAGAAAGATCTGCAGACAGTATGAAGTCCCACTATGACCTTAAGACAACTAAAAAGGAATATCAAGTAGGAGAACCAAGCCAAAGAGCTCAAATTCCTCCCAAGTTGGCGGGGTCCTTTTGAGATTGTGGACAGAATCTCACCAGTTACCTACAGAATCTGCATCCCCAAGGGCAATTTGACAGAGGGGGAAGACAAATGGGTCCACATAAACCAGCTAAAGAGTTGCCATCCCAGGCATACTTTGCGGCAAATAGAAGAGCCGATGGAAACCCAGAAGGGGACAATCCCCCAACATAAAAATAATTATTAAATGTTCATTGAGTACGTACAAGGAAAGAGGGTTGAGACCATTATATATATAAATATAGGTGGGGAATATTGTAAATTGTATTCAATGCATGCATCTGCCCCGCTACACCCCACCTAATCACCAAGGAGGACTCCTCTGGGACCAGAAAAAAAAGAACCAAGTGCCCGGAGTGTCGCTCCACACTCCCAACCAGAACCAGCAAGGAGAGCATGTCACATCCATCGCTGATGGGACAAACAACCAGATTTTTTTCACATGGATCGAAAGAAAAATAATACCACTTGCCCAACTCCTCCACGACTGGACGCCACTATGGAGCCGCGGGGGGGGCTATGTGGAGTATTTTTTTCCACGCCAATGCACCACACTGCACCCATTTGCCAATGGGGGAAGGAAACTGCCAAAAATGGAGGCAATAACTACTGTGCACGCCAAATCTGCAAGACTACACAGAGTTCATAAACCATCAAAAGAGTTGCACACCCTGCCACACACACAAAGTGGTGTAAAAACAGGAATCACTGCTGTCACCTGTCATCTGTCATCTGTCACCTGTCATCTGTCACCTGAAACAAGGCCACAGAAGGGCATAATCCAAAAATGCCCTTAAAAATTCAGTCATTTTCCCAGAGTATTATGGAAAGGAAAGTGTGCTGAAATCATGGATTCTCCAGGTAGTCAGAGGAATCCAGGCATACATGCCTGACAACTGTTCAAGAAAACCCATTTAAAGGTTTTTCTTTTTCTGGAAGAAATTGGAAAATCCACTATTTAAAGCATGTTTGTGAAGGGCTAATTCTTTTAAAATGTTTAAATCCGTTATAAACTGTGCTTATATTTGATATGTGAATGAAAAGAATGTAATGTCAAGGAGCCCGGTCTGGGGCCAATCCACTATTTAATTCTGATCTGACAGCCTGGCCTGGTAAAATTATCATCTCCGCTTGACACTTCCTTGAGAACAAGAAGGCTAATGGCTGCTAATGGTTCCCGCATAATGCCAACAAGCAATACAATGGGGCTGCATTAGACATTTGTCTTCTGGCTGACCAAAGAACAAAGCACCGGCTGAGCATTGACCTCTGCAAGGAGGGGCAGGATGTGGAGGAGGTTTCTCAGTGAACTTCAAAGGACTGGACAGCTGCTGCCTGGAAACATTGATGTGAAATCCTTATTTGGGATTAAAGTTTAAAACTCTTTAACTGAGCAACCTAAATAGGGATATATCTGAAATTTGGTAGACATTAAATTTATTTCAGCCTTGTGATTTGAAGACATTGATGAAACTTGTACCATTTAAGGGACCAAAGTTCTGAAAAATGTCTGATTGTGGCAAAACTATTAATGTTGCAAACTTATGATTGTATGTATATTATCCACTGATAAGCGCCCAGAGATGTACCAAATTAGAAATGATTAATCCAAAGTGCTATGGGTAAAATTGATAAAAATCTGTAGAATGACCAAGACACTCTCACAAAGATGGGACGTGAATGTAATGTAGACAATCAAATATAAAATATATGTGTCCAATTTTATGAGGGTACATAATGTTAGAAATGTACATTTGTGCAAAAGTATGTTTTGGGTAAAAATCCAGGTGGGAGTTCCTAAATCCTGTCATAAGATGACAACTCTGTTCGGACTGCCAACTAAAACAAAGCACAAGCCTTTAGCCACTCACAACCATGGGGGTGTGTTTTGAAGTTCTGCCCACGCCATAAACTTTGTAAGTGGATAAATATAGGAATTTCATTACACATAGAGACTGCTTCCAGAACACACTGCTTCCAGAACCCATCCAGATGTCAGCGCAGCACCTTATTGCAGAACTCTTCATCTTGTAGCTGACTCCAGAATTCTTTGAAAGATCCAGATTTCTTTGCAGAATCCAGACTCTAGCATTGCTGAAACATCTGTGTTACAAAACCATAATTCCCTAGTGATTTTGAAGTAACTAAAGTAAATCCCAGAAAAAATTGAGGACCCATCACGTGAATGGTTGCGCTGGCCACGTAGCCGTGAAGATTCATGTGTGGTCTCTTCTTTTTCATAGTCATTAATCTAGTATAAGAAAACCTATGTGTCATCTTTAAATCGCATAGTAAACGTTTGCCGTGAATTTGCAAAATTCACAACTTTACACGTGTCATTTCCCCATTTCAAACTACTTTTTCCATCCCATCCTGATCTAAAGTGTATATTGTTGTTGATATTATAGCTCATGTATGTTAGGACCTGTCTAGTGTTGCTTTCCTTAGAATTTCTATCCTTGTAAGCATTTTTGCACCCTTTTGCAGTATTTCACAAAGCCATTTTCACCTGTCATTTTCAAAGATTCCATTTCCAAAAATGGTTTTCCTCTCTTGTTTGGGGAGGGAAGATTGTCTATAAACTCTAGAACTTGTCTTTCATTTCTGAATACCTGTTGGCTACTCACATTGGTGTAGGATTGCTCATTGGTATGTAAACAAAACTTTGCAGGGGGAATCTTAACCAAAACGCTATCTGTGCACAAAATGAAAACTGTTCTTTATCCTGTGTTTTTTATGTTGCCACATTATAAGTAAATTCAATTGCTTTGCTTATTCTGAATTGTATTGTCACCGTTAGGTGATTGCTGCCCCATATATATCTATATTAAACGTATGTGTGATTTGAATATTAAAATAAATAAATAAATATTTACCTTTGCAAACCAGCCTGATTCCTGGTTCAGTGTGATTCTGGGGGGTATTTTGAGACGGGTGTGATATGAGTGGGATATCATTCAGAATA
The DNA here is from genome assembly GCF_040938575.1 of Ambystoma mexicanum. Classification (NCBI taxonomy): domain Eukaryota; kingdom Metazoa; phylum Chordata; class Amphibia; order Caudata; family Ambystomatidae; genus Ambystoma; species Ambystoma mexicanum. The sequence continues at coordinate 353,382,423 of NC_090926.1, forward strand.
TTGAACTTATAGACAAAAATAAAATAAGGGTTTCATTTGCACACTACATGCCAGGCGAGACTTGGCTGTGTGACTGATTTAAATCCCTTACATCACACTCTCCTATAGAGATTGGTAATTCATCAGTAAAAGGAACTCGGCTCGTAGCTCCAGATAACCCTTGAGCATTCATGGCAATTCCGACATTGGATATTTTCCCTCTCATATACATGAACGAGTTGCAACAGTGTATACTAGAAACGAAAAAAGGTTTTCCTCCTATCGTCACATCAAACCTTGGTTCCTCTTGGAGTCTGGTGTCACAGATAGTACTGAACAAGTCGCCCTGTGAGCTGTACCATTGTGGATACGTGCATACCCCTGTACCTGTGAAAGGATTCCCTCCTACCACAGTGACGCTCCCTATTCTAGGTGTCAATAATTGTCCTGTGTTTGTATTCTGCTGCATCTGCATGGGGGCGTGCTGTGACTGCCCTTGCAGTGGATTCAATGATGCTTGCTGTGGTTGCTGTGCCTGTTGCATTTGCAGCGCTTTTGCCTGAAACACTGTCTGATCTTGGGCAAACCCTTCCCTGACAAGCTGTCCCCTCCCTTGAGAATTGGTCATTTTGTGCATACTCTTGGCTTCCGCATATGTGTGCAATGTGCCCTGTCATACCACATGTCCAACATATGGGAGGACCCCGTCTGACTAGTCCCCCTAGTTTGAACCCTCCTTGCACATTCTGATTCTCATTCTGTGTGTTCTGAAACTTACTTTGATTGTTTTGAAATCCACCCCTTTCTCTGTAGCACATGCCTCTACCTCGTGGTACAAAGCCATTCCCTCCCTGGTCCATCGAGCAATGATTACTCGCCTGCAATGTACCCACTGCTTGCTGTACTCCTAGCCCTTCTCCACTTGTAAATACCGCCCCTTCTATAGCATATTTTGACAATTTCTTCTGAACTAACTTGTCTTCCTCAATTTTTCTAGCATCATCTTTTTTCTTATTTTTCTCCTGTAACAGCCCACAAAGATGCACTATAGTCAACTGTTTTTCAGCCCATGGCTTTGCTTCCATTCCCGCTTGCTTCTTGAGTTGCCTCTGTACCTGCTCAGGAAATCCCTTTACATAAAATGTGGTAAAATACTGCCACTTATTTCCCCACGGCACGTGCATTTGAAGAGTCCCGCATTCCTGAATTTCCTGAATGTAAGCAAGCAGATCCTCGTCCTCTTTCATCTTACATGTCGCAATTGCACCCATGTCTGATGTGTCAGGATACTCCACCCTGTGAGTTCTCCAGACATCTGCCCTACAATTATTAAATGGCGCTCCATTGTGTGCTATGTTTGGTGATGTGACACTCGAATAGCCTGTTCTCGTCCAAATGTCATCCGCTCTTTCCCCAAGAATGGTTGATAGGAGACCCTTAATATCCATATTGGAAAGGTATTTTCTCCTGTCATTTTTTCAAATCCATTTTCCCACACCCGCCGTTAAACTGGGGAGTTTGCACCTTAAATTATCCTTAGCCATCTGTTGCCATAGAACATACTGTGGTCTTGCTCGTCCTTTTTCCAATAAGGGAAACTGCGTAAATCCTGATCTGCAATCGGCTCCCATCATCTGCCTATCCATAGTGAGGACAATGGTTCCTAATCACCTTCTTCCTGGCAATGACCTTAACCTGCTTACATATGGCGGTGATTCTCTCTTCTCGCTATACAATTGTCCTTTAGGGTGCTCTGTATATGCTATAGGATCTGGTGTCCTTTCCTTAGGTTGCTCTAGATCATACTATCTTACTTCCTTGTCTGCCTGCAGGCCCCCCTTAGGGGCACATGCACCTCCTCCTTCTCCACTGAAGGATTCCCTCTCTTCGTCTGACATATCTAGTCCCCAACTAGTGTGACTCTCACCCCCTTCACCCTTATCTAAGGTCAGTCTACTTAAAGACAAGGCTCTATGCTCAAGACTGAATGGATTATTCTCTTTGTTTCATGATTGGAATACTAGGGTTTGATGTCCCTTCTCTCGGCTTGCCAATTTCCAACCTTCTCTTAAGTCCTGATAGGCTTCATCATTCCAATCTCCGATACTTACTATATCAAAGTTCTCTTCTGGGGTTACTCTAGATGGTCCTGACATTTTTCCCTTTGACGGGAGAAACTCTTCTATACTGCCCTATTGTATTACTGGACTTGGCTCCATTAATTCCTTTTGAATGCAGTCAATATTGTGCTCCCGCTGTCTCCTCTTTCGTTCTAATTCTTCATCTACTTCTCTTCACTTTTTTGCTTCCCATCTAACTCTTTTCTCGTCTTGTCATATCTTTTCTCTCCTTACCCCTGCTCTTCTCGCTTCCTCTTCTTTTGGTCTCTGCATTCTTTTATCTCTTAATTTCTGCACTTCCTTTTCTTCTCTTGTCCTTTCTTGCCTATCCCGTTCTTCTAATGCTCACTGTCTGTTATCATACTTTCTTTGCTTCTCTGCCCTTTCTTCTTTCTTCTGTTGCTCCTCCTGATACATCTGTTCTCACCACTGTCTGCTCTTCCTTTTATGCTCATCTTCTTTTAATCTCTTTTCTCGTTACCTGTCTTTTCTATCCTGTTTGTCTTCATCTTCCCTTTGCCTGACTTCCTCAATGCTCTTCCCATCTAGCTTGAGTAATATCTGTCCTCCCATACATTTATTCGGTACGAGTCTTACTTCGTCAGTTTTATCCTTCTCTCCTTTCCATCTCTTGATCTCTCGTTTCATGTCAGTTGATATGTTCGATCTCTCACTTTTCTCTTCCCTGTTTAGTAAGACCTTAAAGATCTTTTCTCTTAGTCACCTCTGGACTACAATCACTAGTATAAGCAGGCAGTTTGTATATCAGATTACTATACCCGTCACCACTTTCAGTTCCTTTGATGGATACAATCAAACGTTTTCCATGCTAGCGCCTTTTACTTCAGACGAGGCATGGGGAGCAGAAGGCTCAACACCTTCCCCTCCTTACTCTGATTAAGCATCCACTCCTTAGGTGGCAGATCCTCTTTCTCTTCTTGATACATTTTCCAAAGTTATAAAATAGCTAACCTTTTCTCCAATTTCTTTCCCATGTACGCAGCGTGCTAGTATGTGGTCATGTGTTGCAATACTGCTTTCGACAATGATCACCCTTGTGGCCATGGCATGAACATCTTATCTGACATGCCTTTCACCCATTCTGCACTGTACTGTTTGACCTTGGTCATGTGTTTTGGCAATGTCTTACATAAATGCATCAGAGGAGTAATGTCTCCCATTGTGACAAGTCTCAATTGACTGTCAATACTTACCAGTGTTTACAAAAATATATTTATGAAAACAACAAATATGAGTGCACTCAATCGCTGCTCAAAACCTCCATTTTTCAATAATCTGAGTCTTCCTCTGAGTCAGTACCGACAGTTTCTCTAGACAGACACTATTTATCCTTGACCTTTGTAGAGGAGGTCCCAAATAAGGCCTGCACTCCAACCACCCATTTCGAGCTAGCAGAAGCATACTCGCCAAGATATGTGTCGTATAAGGAGCAAATGAACCAACAGAGAGCCACAGTGGGGCTCTGTCCAGTACCCAGCAGAAGGACTTGTACACCTATTGAAGTGCCAATAACCAGATAACCATGGACTGCAAGGTACCCATTAAGACAACCATACCAGCATCTGACGTGAAATGAAGACCACTTACAAACTGTCCCTGAAGAGACCCAAAGGGCACTTATTGGAGGCGAATGGGGACGACACAATGGCCTGGACAGACGGTCAGATGAAAGAAATGACAACCAAAAAGGAGATAAAACAAAGGCGAAATGTTGCGAACCATGATGTAATGGACATAGAAGAAGAAACAATGCTGAACTTTAAAGAAACGTAAGCATTGAGAGCAGAATGGAAATGTGTAACTGGCCAAATGCTTGTAAATAGGCTTGGAAGGCAAGAAAGAAAGGAAACAGTACTGCTTGCAATGCTTAGTAGGAGGATAGAATGGCAAGCGCCAACTATATGTCTACCTCAAGAAGCACATTATACAAGTGCGACTCCATTTTACGAAAGCAGAATTAAGCCCAGGATTATAGGGGCCTAACACGCCAGGATTCATGTACCAGCACAAAGTCGGACGAAAGAGCGGAATAGAAACTTAGCAAGAAGCAGCTCATGGCTAGCAATTCGAGGTCAACCCAAGGAAAGGAGGAGAGCAGCAACTCTGAAGAATTGAAACCTAAGAGGCCCAGGCAGGAGACGAGGCCGAACAAAGAATCAAATACGCAAATAGATGGAAAATGAAGCAGCTTCGCAGTGTACTGACACGTGACCAGACAAGCGCAAAGAGGTACCAACGTCTGATGTCACCCAAAACTGGAGGAGGCCATAACTTTCCCCAATAAGAAGCTACAGTTTCGAGGCCATCCTCAGCCAACTAATTGACACATGGGCCTGAGGGTAGTGGTTGATGGAAGGGAGGCAGGGTGAATCTTGGGCCATCCGCACCTGGGCGACCCTTCTGCATGCTGCTAATTAAAGTGAAGATTTATGCCACCCAATCACAATGGACAAAATAATCTAGGGTCCTATAGCTAGTAGAACCAATGAGACGTCGTACTTTTAGTGACGTTTATCACAAGTGATGTAGAGGGATGGGCATAGACGCCCACCCGATAAGAGTTATCCAATCCCCACACTCTGTTACCATATACAGATATAGTACCTATACTTAATTACTTTCTCCAACCAATAGAATTGCATGTCAAACCTATGAGTTTTACACCTCAATGATGACGAGAATTTGCTATAAAAGTTACTGTTTGCATGAAGAATTTGGAATGGAATGATGATTTCCATTTGTTTCCCCGTTTTTTGTACTTGTCATTAAACGGACTTCCCTTTGCCAAACCATTGACCTGTCCTTATTGAGTGGTGTTGGAGTAAGAGAATCCTGCACCCCATCCTCCTCAAGGTGCAGCTATCTCGACATAAGGTGCCGGAGGGCGAGCACTAAATCTCATGGGCCCGTTCAGAGGTTGCTCCGCCCTCCAGTACACCTTTTCTCAATTTTCCTTACTCAATTGTCAATATTCGACATCTTAATTTACCGCAAATACACAAACAGACAGACTAGTCGACTCTTCACCTTAATCCCTAGTGATCACTCTTCATCTTCGCCCCTAATAATACCCTGATTACAGGATTTAAATGGTTATCTTATACAGACCTGTCCGATACGTAGCCTAGTTTACTTCAACTGAAGTGTATAATAATTTTCCTGAACCCCATTGGGTTAGGACTCTCTGGCTCTCTCTCTCTCTCTCTCTCTCTCTCTCGTTACACAAAAGTAAATTCCCGTTACATTCCCCGTTACTTTCTAAATCACCCATTACTTTCCCCATTACTTTTTTTAAATTACCACAATCCCATCCCCTCAGTTTGCCATCCCCCATAGTCTACTTACCATTTGTTTGTTCAGCTCAAGGCTTTCGGTATCGACTCTCTCCTCCAATCAACCACTTTCGCCGTCCGTCCGCAAAGCGCCTGTGGAAACCAGGAGGGATTTCATCATCAAAGAGGTACCTGTCCCACCATTTCGAATTTCTTGCATTTTCTATAATGGCCGTTTCCTACAGGAAACCCTGCGATCTTCCGGCTAGATGGCGGAGGGTCTCAAATACTGGATCATCTCAAATACTGGAGTCTACTGCCGATGGATCTTACTTCCAAACCATCTGACATGCTACCAAGTGAACCCTTATGGTCCTTTTAATCGAGGCAACACATGGTAGGATGGATGGGATGGAGAATAACTCTTACACCAAATAATAAGACAGACTCAGGAAGTTGGCAAAATGTCTCTGTCTAAAACAGAGAGTTACAACGGACATCAACGGATGTCGCACAACATAGTCTCAAAGCATTTCATAAGAAAGCATTCTTATATAGCAAAAATGTGTGATACGTGACGTCATGCTGCATGGCAAACTACAGAAACCTATTTGAGATTGTGTTTGTTTCAAAGGGAATATCTAAGTATACTTTCTATAAGGGATTGGATTGTTATTGGGTCTCTACAGTCCGGTGGACAATTTATGCCCTCCCCTAGTGCAAGACATCTTCAACAGTTATTAAGTACACAGCATATCATTGGCTCTCAAGCTATAAGGCTCTTCGATATATGGCCCTCTACAATTGGTTGAAATGCTTGTACCCTTCTGGAACATTCGATTTCCTAGCAGCACGTAAACTGGTACCCCAGGTGCTGGGGGCTGGACTTGGCCATACCTCCCCACCCAATTAACCCATGATCTCTCATCACTCATGCCTTTTGCCATTCAGATTGTCTTGGAACTCGGCCTTGTAGTAGATTTTCTTCTTTGGGAATATAAGGGAGTGTGAGCATGTTCTTATCAAGGTTCAGGTCTGAATGCCCACTTCTATTTCCATCCTGGACTCACCTGACAGGAGACCGTGAATCTGCCCATGTTATAGCATTTTATTGTTTTGAACTAAAGAAACTTGGCACTCATGGTGTTCTCTTTTTGCAACTTAACAAGGGATGCCTCAGCGTCTCACATTCATTTTTCTTCAAGGACATATAACCAGTTTTGGCTGCCTTAGCCTTTGACATCAGGTCAAACAGCCTTTCTTTGGTCCATCTTCGAGCTTCGGCTTATTTATTTGCTGCGTCACACACATAGCTATCCATCCTTCTTTCTCCATGGGTTGAGCTTACTAAAATCGTGACATTGAATGTCCAGATTCTATATATATTGGCGGCACCACCTGCAGTCTATTCACTACGAATATCCAGCCCTCACGATTACTTAGTCTAGTTGTTTTACAGCATCTGTACAGTTATAAAATGGCTTGCATTTTCTGCGGTGCTTCTTTACATGTGCAATCTTCATTCCGCACATGAAAGTCTTCTTTACTTCGCCATCAGCTTCTATATGGTCTATGCAGTTTCTTCTGCAGTCACCCTTCTCAGTGCGTCACCCTCATTTTTTCGTGACGTCACCAGCCTTTCCTTTTGACATCTTCACACTTCTTCGGGGATCTCCCTCAGAAGAATGTCATGTCTTCGAGGATACATCATCTAGGGCAGGCTTGTCCAACCTTTTTGAATGTGGAGCCGAAGCATTAACTTTTTTTCACCCGGTGGGCTGGCGAGCCAAAAGTCAACACCCTCACCCAAAGCAGTATATTCGAAATCGATGGTGTGTGACCTTTGACACAATAGCATCACTGGCAGTGATAGCCATGCAGTCCCAAAGATAGCTTTTGGTGCCAGGGACAGTGATCAAAGGTTAGTTTCTTGTGATTTCTTCCACCAGTGTGTACGTGTTGATATTTTTCTGAAACAGTGGGGGCAACTGAGCGTAGAGAGGGAGCTATAACGATCTAGAGAGGGTTTGGGGGGGATCCCCCCAAGATTTTTTTTCCAAATATGGGGCTGAAATTGTGCTTTTTACAGCAGGAAAAGTGACCAAAAAGCCATCATAAGTTTACAATCAGTTCTAAGGGGGAACATGTACATTCCATGTCACCAACAGCAGACAAGAACATTTTACAACACAACACATTTTAATGATCAATGTGTCCACAGTGTACAACAGCGCTGTCACTGATGTAACACATTGGCATGCTGGTTGTGCCCAAAATATGCCTCTGTAGCAATATGTCTATGCTGGTTGTTCCCAATTTAGGACAGCATTGTCCTGTACAAAGCATGATTGATGCTGCCTGAGCATGTCCAGCGTGGCCAATACATATGCCATCTTATCTCTGTAATACACAATCATTACTTCTTTGTTAATGATTGATGCTGCCTGTGCAGTGTGCCCAAAACATATGGCAGCTTATCTCTGTAATACACATTCATTACTTCTGTGGTAATGAAAGAAGCATAATCCAATTCAAAAGATACCATTTGGAAAATTGATCACCCAAAGGTGAACCCAATTGAAGAAACGCGATGTGAGCACAAACTAAAAGTATGACAGACTTTTTTTATTGCATGAATAGTAACTTGTAAAGTTGCAATTGTAAAGCATTCAGCACACTTAAGAATAAGTCCAATAATTCTACTAGCACTGCACATGTTTTCAGTGTGACACTTGGCATTGTTTTTGCTTGCACAAATTTTCAATATCCGCTGGCACACTTGATGTGGCAATGCAGAGTATTCCAGATAGGTGGCCATCTGTCAAAAGTGATCTTGATTTTGCTTTTATGCTCTTCAATCTTGAGAAAAGCTGTTCACAGCAGTACGTGCTGCCAAAAAGTGCAATGAACCGAAGTGCATGTTTTGACAGATTTGGGAAAGAGTCCCAAGTAATGTATTTACTATAAAATGTATGCAGGGTATGTTCGGAAAAGGCTCTCTTCAGGTCACCATTACTTTGCATGTCAATTAATTCCATTTGAAACATGTCAGGAGCATTGGTGACACTAGTACCAAATGGATCGGCAAACATCTTCAGCTCATCACTGTGCTCCCTGAAATCTGAAAATCGTTTTTTAAATTCATTCGAAAGATTCCCAATCAGTGCAGAATACTTGTCATGGTTGATGCTGTGAGCAGATCTAGTCATCAGTACTGTGAAATGAGTATCATTTTTTTCATTCAGCTGTTTCTGAAACAATTCCAGCTTATGAACAATGGATTGGATGTGCTCATACAGCCTGTTCACAAACTGATCCTTCCCTTGCAGTTTTATATTCAGGTCTGAAAGATATTTTGTTATGTCAACAAGGAATGCCAAGTCATTCAAAAAGCTATCATTATCCAAGAAGCTGACATATTTCCCTTTCCTTTGTTGGTCATTAATGTTTTAATTTCGTTAAGCAGTGACCAGAATCTGCATAGTGTGGCTGCCCTGCTAAGCCAATGAACTTGGCAAAAGTAGATCACATCATCATGGTCTGCTCCCATCTCCACAAGAAATGCTTGAAACTGTCTATGATTAAGCCCTTTTGACCTTCAAAATTCACTGTAGAAACAACCTTTTCCATCACGTGCGTCATCTCCAAGGCCTTTGCGCACAGTTGTTCCTGGTGAATGATGCAGTGATGCGTGATGACATTCTGGGGAACTGACTTTGCCATTAAACTGACAAATCCATTGTGTTTGCCGATCATAACTGGGGCCCCATCAGTTGTCAGTCCACAGAGTTTGTCCTCTGCCAGATTGAATTTCAACAAGACACATTTCACTTAATTGAAAATGTCTTGTCCTGTTGTTTTGCCTTTCATTGAACCTAGGTCAAGTTGCTCCTCAACAATTTGGAATTCTTTGGTCACTCCTCGTCCAAAGATCGCCAGTTGGGTGGAATCACTCACATTTGTGCTTTCATCCACCCGCAAGGTGTAAAACTGACAGGCACCCAATCTTTTCGTCAGTGTGTCTGCAATGTTTGATGATAGGTCATCTACTCGTCTAGCAATTGTCTGATGTGAGAGACTGGTTTTCTCCACCATTGCTTGTTTGTCAGGGAATGCCACAGATGTCAATATTCCCAAGCAATCTTTGACAAATTCTCCATTGGACAATGGTTTCCCTCTCCTTATATGGCTTCGGATATCAAGTAACTTATCTTGGTTTCTGCCTCAGAGTTCTGTCTGCCAGCTTTGAAGAACGATTGTTGCCCGATTAGGCTCTGCTTCAGCGAGTTTGCCCGATCAATCCTAATCTGACCAATCAGGTTGTCAAATTCAGTGGCATGTTTTGTAGTATAATGCCGCTTAACATTGTATTCCTTGCAGACAGCTACTTTTTCCTGGCAAATCAGACACAGGATGTTCCCCCTTTGTTCACACACAAAGACATCCTTGGCCCAACTATCCTTGAAAACACGACATTCAGCATCAATCTTTCTTTTCTTCTGATTCGCCATCTATTGAGACTTTGGCAGGTTTTAGTCATATGAAAGCTACGTTGTCACAGGCCCATTACATTAAAACAATTCAGACTTACTTTTATTACTAAGTAATAATGTGGTTTTAATATAGCCAGAACATTGGACCACACTGTATGGCATGATTAAAAAAAGCCTCACACATAGTATTGTCGCACAAATCTATAACAATGCCTGTAGAGAAGCAGTGTTTGACATGTGATATACAAGTCAGTGGGGAGGGTGTGGACACAGGCTGTGGCACCCTTGTGATGCTACTTAAATACTAATTAATGCAAAGGAATGCTGTTATTCTCACGTGGCAGGCAGCCAGAGGGAGATGAAACATTAAAATGCCACTGAAAAATTAGTAATTACTCTGTCAGCTTTGTTCTAACACAGATAACCTCGGAGGATAGTGCTCTTACCTGGTGGAGGGCAGAGAGGGAGGTCAGCGATAGTATCAGGTAAACCGGAAAAGTCATTGCTGCGGCGAGCTGATAGAGTTGGAGGTGGCCAACAAGCTATGCCTGTTGAGGAGAAAAACAACATGTTTTATTTGTTACGTCGTGCTTGTTGCCAGTCTTCCAGCTTTGTAGTGCTGCAAATTAAATGCAAGGCTATTAACCACTACACATAATGTAATTATAAGTGAGGAGGTAAATTTATTACACGATGCTTCTTTCCCAAAGTATATATCAATTCCATGGCACTGGTGATTAGGTACTTCACTATGCAGATGATAGTTTTGACCAGTGTTGCCAAGTAAATATTCTGTATCTATGTTGACCATGTCCCCTACTTTTTCCTTTGGCCCCCTTTGTGCCCCTCCTAAATTTGATTACTGATGACACCACTAGGTTGACCAACTATGGGGGTTCATGAAGAGCAGGGGGCACAATTAGTGAGCTGCAACTTGATCCATTGTTGCCTGTATGTCTGCTACCATAGGTGACAGGTCCAGGGGGCACCAGAGGCAGTAACAGTCCTCTGCCACGGCCCAGAAATAAAATTACTCGGGTCCACGGACCCGACAAATATTGAACACATTCCTACAAGAATGGATCACCATATGTATCAATAATATCTTTGGGTATAGATCCATATTGTCAAATTGCTATGAGTGGCAGCAGACGCCCAAGGCCAAATGATAATATGTTATTGTATAACTATAGCACCTACACTAAAGCTCTTTTTTTATAGAACAAATATGCACACAATATCCCCCAACCTGCGTTGGTACTCATTTATCGACCTAAGAAGGATGAAAGGCTGAGATGGCCTTGCTGGGATTCGAACATACAGATGACACACACAGCGCAGCATTGGACTCTCAACCCACTGAGCTATCATCGGGTCTGTGTACCTGATTAATTTATTCCTGCAATGTTGGTCGGACCCAACATTGCAGAAATAAATAAATTAATCGGGTCCACGGACCTGACAAACAGTGAACACATTTTCTAAAAGAATGGATCACCATATGTATCAATAATATCTTTGGGTATAGATCCATATTGTCAAATTACTATGAGTTGCAGCAGACGTCCAAGGCCAAATGATATGTTATTGTATAACTATAGCACTTACACTAAAGCTCATTTTTATAGAACACATATGCATACAATATCCCCCAACCTGTGTTGGTACTCATTTATCGACCTAAGAAGGATGAAAGGCTGAGATGGCCTGGCTGGGATTCGAACATGCAGATCACACACACAGTGCAGCATTGGACGCTCAACCCACTGAGCTATCATATTGGCTATGTTTGTCGGGTCTGTGGACCCGATTAATCTATTTATTTCCGGGTCCATGGACCCGCCAAACATCGAACAACTAAATAAATAAACCAGGCTGTGGCCTGTTACTGCCTCTGGTGCCCCCTTACAGGGGGCACCAGAGGCAGTAACAGTCCCCTCCTACGGCACAGAATTCAGGTCCACGGACCCGACAAACATTGTGGGAAAACATTTATTTATTTGTTCAATGTTTGTCGGGTCCGTGGACCCGATTAATTTATTTATTTCTGCAATGTTGGGCCCGACCAGCATTGCAGAAATAAATAAATTAATTGGGTCCACAGACCCGACAAACATGGAACAAATAAATAAATAAACTGGGCCATGGCCTGCAAAAAAAAAAACGAAAGAAAATAAAACTTGCCAGGCCTCGCTCGGTCACCAGCATGATGCTGGGGCAGGGCCTTACCTTCACTCCACCCATATGTGATTTCCATTGGCTGAGAAACAGCCAATGGAAATACTGTGACCATGCAAGGTTTTCATTTTTTTTTTTTACTATGACGTACCTTGCATGGCAACAGTATTTCCATTGGATGTTTCTCAGCCAATGGAAATCACAACCTATGCCGGCTTGGTCCTTTGAGATTTCCTTTCTTAGTCTGTACAGCCTCGCGGGCCACATGAAATGGCTCGGAGGGCCGCATTGTGGCCTGCGGGCCGTATGTTGGACAACCTTGATATAGGGTTTTCTCAGTGGATACCTTGTCTCCAAGGCTCTCCGTGGAATAGGCACCATCACTGGCGTTGAACATGTCGCGATTCCCGGTTTCCAACATATAGGCAGCATAGGGGCGGGACTTCCTGCAGAGGCATTCTGCTGCTCCTCTACGATGGCATTGACAGTTTAATTATAAATCCTTCATAATTTCTATCACGTATTATTTACCTGCAATGCTTTAGTTATGCACACACTAGCTAAAGGTATACCAGGGCCGCTTCTGTAGGCATCTGGCCTGCCTGTGATCGGGAGCAGCCAGTAGGATGCTCTGGGACCTTTGCTGGCACTAGTACCTTTTTTTCACCAACGTACCAGCACCCTTCCCGGAACGCCAAACTGCGAGTTTGCCGGTAGGGGCACGGAACTCCCGGTGAGGCCTGACCTGTCGAGAGTTCAGGCCCCTACCGGCGGTGTTTTCACTGAAGCAGCGGCAGAATCAGTGCCAGCGCTTCAGTGACCCCATTCTCGTGGACTCCACGGGAATGGGGATTTACTGTTTCTGCCGCCTGCCATAATATCCCGGTGGCGGAAACACTGTTACGGCGTTGCCAGTAACTCGCTGCCTACCAGCGTGTTTTCCCGGCAACCCCGTAATGAGGGCCACTGTCTTTCCTTCCCATCATGTTCTTCTCATCCGCTCCAAGTTACAATAAGGACTGGATTTACCTAAGTCACACCGGTCTCAGAGAGAGTTTCCTTGATAGTGTGCTTTAAATCATTTAAATATTATTCTTTAACTATTGAGGGTGAATTTATCTCCGTTGTCAATAGACCAACTTCTATTTTTTCACCTTTCCTAGTAAAACCTTTGGAGAATCGGTCGATTGCTCACGCGGGGGCTGTTAGACAATTAATTCTGTACCCCGTCATGGCTAGAGGAGGAATCGATGGTTGAAATCACACACCATAATAAACAATAATGATTTAACATTTTCACGAAATGTCAGCGCGCCCTGGAGCGGTGTACCCAGAGCGAGGCGCCCCGGACCATTTCATCTTCTGCCGGCAAATTGTCACACCCTCACCCTCTGCATTTGCGCTACTGGGACCCCCACACAGAGCTCTGACAATGCACACCAGTCTATATGGGCAGCAACACCCACATGTCCAGTGCCCGGATCCCCAGATAATGGTGTGAATACACCCGATCCTGAAGCGCAGCTCAGGGCCCAGGTCCTAGAAAAAGGGGGGGGGGGGCTCAGACGTCAGAGGCAGTGAACGTAAACTGAAGGAAATGTGCATGTTTAATTTTCGGGTGACTTTCCCAACTCAGAAAGTGTACTGGACAAAACAGCATTTGCCAAGATAACATTTTCTTAAACCATTGATTGCTAAATGGAAAAGGAACCCTTTGTCTGAAAATGTAAACGAAAACGTATCCTCTACAGCACAGACTCAATAGGAGTGTTATACAACGGTTTGCTTAGAGAATCGTGTGGTCTCGTTTGTAAGTGTCTCGTTCTATGAATCATGCGCCCAAGGATCGATTCCCACGCACAGTGGGTCGTGCTTTTAACATTTTTTTTAAATGTAAGCCAACCGACCACCCACTGAAAAAGTGGACTGACGCCGTCCACCCACGTGTTCCCTGGACTCGACCCCTGCATTGTACTCATACAGTGATCCGCCATTACGCATACACCCTGACTTAATGCAGCCCCCTCGGCGCACTTACTCTAAATTAGCTGTGGGAGTGGGCGGAGCCGACAGTGAATCCTTTTGGGAATTCAGGCCAATAGTTCGACCCCATACATAGATCTACCACTGGACAACAATCTTTACCTCCCGAATCCCTTAAAATTCAACTCCTCAATCCTGTCATGGAGTTCCTCTGCCAATGCACCTCAATAATGAATGGCCTGTGCCAGCGGCCCACCCCCATTCCGGGCCTGTCAGCCACACAATCTCTGCCAGTGTACCTCAGTAAGGATGCACGGATAACACTGGCGCTTCCATACCGAGATACACACCCAGCTCTACTGATGCACCTCAGACTGACTCTCTTGTCTTACTACTACGATCCTCACTTAACTCTGCAGTTGCAACTCGATCCTCCTTTGATGCAGCCTGCGCCCCTCTGGTATTGGACCCCACAGACAGCTCTTCGAACATACCTCAACCCTGAACTGCAGCATTCCCTGCAGTCCCAATATTAGCGGTAAACTCACCTGTGACAAGGGGGGGTCATTACAAGGTTGGCGGTAAGGGGTTAACGGCGCCGGTAAAGGTGCCGGTGCTGTTAACCCCTTACCGCCGCATTACGAAGTCCTTTAGCGGGTCCCACTAAGGGAGGCTGGTTTTACCAGGCGCCCTTAGTGGGAGCCGCTAAAGGACCAGCATGCTAACAACGGGCCGTTATTAACGGGCCCGTTATTAACATGTCCCCATTCCCATTGAGCCCTATGGGGGCTCGAATGGGAATGGGGATGGGTTCCCTGAATGGGGAAATACTGCGTCCTCCAAGGTTGAAATGGCCCGGTAATTCCCCATTCAGGGAACCCGGACCTGGCATGCGGTAAGGGGGTAGCCATGGCGCTAATAGCGCATTGGCTACCTCCAACCTCGCAATGACCCCCAAGGTCTTCCATTTGCGACAAAGCACCCCCTGCTATTTCATTACTGAAACCCCCTCATGGACCTTGGCATGTGCTTATGACATGGTTCTAACTCGTTCACAGTTTCACAGGCTCTATGGCGTATAACTGTATCCAGCTGAAATGACCAGTAGCCAGTGCCCTAAGTGACATGGCAAAACGAGCCAGGGCTCATCAAGTGCGTGCTGCCTAACAGCGGGGACGAGGGGTTCGCTTGCCAGCTTGTTAGGCCACGTCCCTGTGATGAGCCCTGGCTTAATAGGCTACAGACACCCCCGTCAGAGGGTGCTGATCTCTGCATCTATTACCTAAAAGGATGCCTGGCAGAGCACAGCAGCCAAATGTTTTCAGCCTTAATGGCGGGGTTGCCTCTCGCCAGGCATTCATTCCTTTATCTAAGAGATGCAGCCATCAGCCTCGAGTGATCGCTGTATCTTTTTGCTAAAGGGATGTTTGATGAATGGCAGCCGCACCATTAAGGCTGAAACAGTGAGGCCGCTGGAAACCGGGGCTTTTTTCCTAAAGTCTGAAGCTCCCTCGAATGAGAGGGAGCTTCAGCCTTTACCAAAAAAGGCCCCGGCTTCCAGCGGCCTCACTTTTTCTTCTATAATGGCATGGGAATCTCTTGATTAAAGGGATGCCTCGCAGGTGCCTGTGCCACCATTATAGAGAAAATGATTTTTATTCTGATGCCTGAAGTTCTCGCACATGAGCAAGAGCTTCAGGTTTTAGAAAAAACGCCTTGTCCTCTACTGGCTGGGGTTGCCAGCGACCATTATGCGGCCCTGGCAGGGCTCCGACTCAGACCCATCATTCTGAGACTGCCAGGGCTATGGCCTGAATAGCCCCAGCCCACTTTAAGCCCTGCCAGTAGCATAGCAGGGTTTCATGTGGAATGTGCGTCCTGCTTTGACGTTTGCCATGTCTTTGTGTCGCCACGTGCTGTGGGCAATTGCCAAACCTTCCAAGTAACACAGCTTGCATGTGCACGGATGTTACCCGTGCATTTCTGTTATCAGTGCATAATATGTCAAACAAAAACCGGGAACTTTGTTGTAAATAGGTGTTTCGGATCTCTGTGATCATGGGGCTTTGTGACACACCATTAATTCAAGGGGCACTGACCCAATGCTAGATTGCAATGCGGTGTACTGCACACCAAGCAATCGAACCACAACCCATTACATACACAACTTCTAGGGTTCTGAGGTCAAAGATCAAAATCTCACGCTAGCTGACCCATAGATGAGAAAGTGCATTGCAGTGACACCCCACTGATCCAAATCGTTTTTGTGGCTGTGGAAAAAAATAACAAAAAAAGCATGTCAAAGGTCAAATACCACAACTGTTTGACCTATCTGACGCATGCACGGAAACGTGCATAATATGAATATTCTAATGACATCACATCGTAATGTGCTCAATGATTGCAGCAAAATAAGCAAAAACATATTCTTAGTGATTTTTCTAAGGTTGAAGGTCAAATGTCATTGCAAGAACACCTCACATGTCAAAATATATTAAATATTTGCTGAAATGCTGAAAAGTAACCCCACATTCTTTGAGAACAATCATTGTAAGGCCAAGGGTCGGATTCTACAACCACTTGCCCTAGTTGACACGTTTGAACAAAGTGCATGTCGTGGCATGTGTAGTGATATTTCGCATATTATGGAGCAATAACCAAAACACTCTTTGAGATGGGTGTTGTGAGGTCGATGGCACAATGGCAAACTCCTCACACTCCCTGGCCCATAGACGTGAAACCACATGTTATGGCGTTTGTAATGCCATCGTCCTCACCTCCCTAAATTGGTCAGAAGAATTACCAAAAAGCACTTTGAGAATGCACACTTTGAGGCAGGAAGTCAAACGTCCTGGCCGCTCCTTATTTAATGGATTAGAAAGTGCATAGCCTGATATTTCTACTGACCCCTCGCTTAGGAAAAACAATCACAAGCTTGCACAGTTCTAGCAGTGCAAACCTTCAAAGGAGCATTTTTTCCAAGTTTAATGACCTTATGACCTCCTAACATTCAAGTTGTAAAGTTTCTTAGTACTAAACATAAACTGTAGAACAAAAGGTTTTCTGTATTTTTCCAGATTCCACTTCTGAAGTTGAGATACTTGCATGAAAAATATCAATAGAAAGCATAGGTGTCGGCTATTTTTAAATTTATGGGGAAAGCCTAAAATCACTGACAGTGTTTTATTTCTTACCTTTGCATAATACCGTCAATATGCAAAACATGCTTTTTTTCTGTCATGTAACTACAAGGTTTGGCACAGAGGTGTGCTGTTTGAATCATTTGCTAGATAAACATACACAGAAACAAACAATATTCTGTTTCCCATTAGTATTTTCAAGATCTTATGAGCAATAGCAGTTTGAAGTGAAACACCTCAAAAGAGTTGGAAATAGCTTGCCACTGAGTAGTTTTCTATGGGCACTAATAGAGCACTATTAGCTCAGACATGCCTGGTTTCTCTTGGCATGCTGGTCCTTGTGGTCCTGCATTTATAATGGAAAAAAGCTTAACTACAAGTTGCAGCATGCAAAGCAAAACAGGACAGTATGAGCTATTCAAGTTGAACATGGAGCAATTTAACCCAGTAACTGCAGACCAGTGTGAGAAGGCTAGCCAAAGGCTGAATATGTAAACAAACTCCCATAAGTTCCCAACCTCAACCTAAGAGGATTCCTGCCTCACACTCCACTATAACCATTCCCATAAAGGTCATAGTAGGACTCAGGAACCTCATGAATCCCAGACTAGGGCTTCTGCTCCCAGGAAGGCACGGTTGAAATCCGAGCCATGGTTAAATATGCCCCATACTTCCCTCCAGCTTTCCCATCTATAGAACCTGGACATTCAGGGTTTAGGGGAGTAAGTAAAGGGACTTTGCCTGCTGTGTGTTCTTGGGCATGTCCAGGCTCACCATGACACTGTGTAAGGTTCACATGCCTGACCACTGCCGAACCAAACAACCTTTGTGTCCTCAAGCAATTTGTCAAATATTAAAACAATCATTGCGGTAACCATAACATAAATTAGAAAACCAAAAACTGGCCAAATTCAGATTTCAGACAAACAACACGTTAGTAAGTGGGCTGCAGAGTGGGGTGGCTGCACAGGGGGTAAGGCGAGGCCTTGTGGTGATCATGAATAAATAGAAGGGCGTACTTCAGTGACAGAACAGTTGACTGTCACTGAGGCAGTTGGAGACACGGAGAGAAAGGGCAGAGACTTGCAGGCACGGTTTGGGGAGAGTGGCCTGTCCCCGGGGGTCAGGGGCTGGATGGACACAGGCCACGCGTCCTCCTGCGAGAACCGGTTATGCTTTTATGAGGTGGAGGTGTTCTGCTTCCACCTTGTGGGAGATGGGCTGGGTCACTGATGGGGCTGCTGTGGGCAGCATCATATGGCAAGGCATGGCAGATGGCACTCTGCATGCTGCGGGAAAGGGTGAGCCACTGAGTAAAAACGGGAAGCTTAGTGCAGAGGAACACAGTGGAGGGGCGACAGACATGGGGGGCAAAAGGAAGGTGGTGGAAAAGGTGGTAAAAGAGGAAATAATCGGGAGTGTTGCATTGGGAGACAGCTGGTGGGAGAGGGGGTGGAGGTAACCCTTCAGAAGGTTTTCCTGTGGGGGAGCAGTGGCAGTGACAGTGTCAAGGGGAGAAGGGGAGGCCTGCAAGGAACTGGTAATAAGGAGCAGTCCTGCAGTAGGTCCCCAGAGATAAAGAAGGCTGAGGAAATTGGGAGGGCAGGTAGTGGACAGCAGGGT
Organism: Ambystoma mexicanum; assembly: GCF_040938575.1. Classification (NCBI taxonomy): domain Eukaryota; kingdom Metazoa; phylum Chordata; class Amphibia; order Caudata; family Ambystomatidae; genus Ambystoma; species Ambystoma mexicanum. Next base: position 353,401,232 of record NC_090926.1, read on the forward strand.
GAAAGAGATTATAGCAGGTGTGGAACTGGGGAGGAGCCCATGGAAGCTGGCTAGGCCTGATAAGTCGGCTAGGCCTGATAAGGATCTTGGGGGCGTTAGCCCTTTTGTTATTTCGAAATGGATAAAGATTAGGATTGGAGAGGCACAGTCTGTGCAAGTGATAAGTGGAGGGAGATTGTGGGTAAAAGGTGTAGGTGATGAAACCAGGAAAAATGCTTTGGACTGAGGTAGCCTTGGAATGGAATGGTGATACATGTAAAGGGGTGATATATGGAGTCCCTCTTAGTACACATGCTAAGGACATAGTTAGCTCACGGAAGGGTATGGGGGTGTTGAAAATGTGATGGTTGGGTAGGAACATTCTAATGGGGGCACAACTCTACAACAGTTGTACTGCAGTTTAAGGGGAGTGAAGTCCCAGAATGTGTGTATTTGGGGTATTAGTGGTTTAAAGCCAAGGAGTATGTCCTGGAGTATGGCCATGTGGTGAGAACATGTAGGAAGGATAAGCGTAGTAAATGTGGTGGTTCTCATGATATTAACAACTATGTGATGGAGTAAACGACAAAGTGTTATAGTTGTGGTGGTGAACATGTTGCCTCATATAGAGGTTGCCTTAAGCAAGAAGAGGCTTGTAAAGCAATGCAAACAAAAGTGAGCCAGAAAATCAGCTATGCTGCAGCGATTCAGAAAGTGCGAGAGGAGAGGAAGGGAGGAAGGAAGCGACGATTAGGCCTAAGGTCCCTGAGGGACAGGTGGATGTGGGGGTGCAGCAGATTCTTTGGCAGAACATTTGGCTCGATATCGATTCAAGATGATAATCAATTGAGTCTGCATATAAGAACAAGCCTGGATATGACTCATACTGCGCATATAGTTTTGTATATCGATTACTAAACATTGGTTTGTGGCGTTTGTGTCCTGAGGAAGACAAATATCAGTTCCTTGATTTAACTCGATATAAACATTCATCAAAAATACATACAAAACGATATTTTGGGACTTTTCAATTGATAAGTCCCCTTAAGATACTCGTAGTCGATACTCAGCACTTTCTGTCTGCAATTGTGCACTACCTTTGCACTGTTTTAGCATTTTATGATACCTTGTATTTTGGTCATTAATATTTATGCGTTTGAGGCTATATTGTATTCATAATTAGAGACACATAGAGCTATAAGCTTTATTTAAAATTGATATAATATGGACAGTGGGCCAACTATGAAGAGGAATATTCAGTACCCACGTTTTTAGGGTCATTTGTTCAAGACAATTTTTCTTCTCATATATTATACAGTAGTATCAAATTGGACTGTTTTTAGAAACCTTGGCACATTTGTATACATTTTAGGATTAGTACTGTGTTTATTTTTATGAAACTGTGTGTGTTATACTAATATAATATGACTTTATAATGATCATTACTGACTGAGCTTACCCTCTCTTCTACCGACCAGAGTCAATTGTATTTAGAGTTCAATTTTCTATGTTCCGCATGACCACTCCTCTTGGATTTTTGACTTTTTACGCTCCCCAGGTCCACGGTTTAGGGGGTACCCATCCTTTTGTTACAATATTGCTCTTACGTCGGACATTGAAGAGGCCTTGAGCGGCAGAGAAATGGTGGGCACAATCTTCATGGACATGGAGAAGGCTTATGATATGGTGTGGAGAGGAGGGCTGCTCTACACATTGCAGGAGAAAGCTGTTCAATGGAAATACATTTCCTGAGTGAAGAATATTTTGGAAAATAGAGTGTTTCATGTGAAAGTCAGGGATACATTATACCAGGAATTTCTGATGGAGAATAGGACTCCTCAGGGTAGTGTTATTAGACCTGTCCTCTTTAATATAGCGGTGGATGGTCTCATAGGAAAGATCCAGGAGTGTGGCTGCAAAGTTGGGTTCTATGTGGCTGATGGGGTGTTATGGTGAGAAACAAGTGAGGTGGTAGTATTCAGGAGAAGTTGCAAATTACATTGGATGTCATGGAAGAATGGTGCACGAAATGGGGTTTACGATGTCGAGCTTCAAATCAGTGTTTATGGTGTTGCGTAGATGTAAAACAAGAGTTAGCCTGGACCTGCGTGGAATTGTGTTGGCACAAGTAACGGAATGTAGGTACGTGGGATTGTTTCTGGATGAGCTTTTGCATTGGAAGTCACAGGTAGACAGGATGGCAGCAAAATGTAAAACGGCACCTACATTTGCTAAGGGCTGTGTCAGCGCACAAAGCATGAGGCTGCTGTATATAGGAATTGTTAGGAGGGTGTTGGAGTGTATGGTTCAACTTCAGCCTAGCCACAGTAAGACTCAGCTTGGTTTGCTGGATAGAGTCCAGGAAAAGGCACTGAGAATTGTGACCAGCACAGTAAGGTAATCAGCTACTGAAGTCATGGAGGTATTGGCAGGGGTGCTGCCCTTGGATTGCAGGATGGTGGAATTGTGTGTTAAATATTGGCTGCAATGCCAATCCTTCAGTGAATGGCACTCAGTAAAAAGGTGCCTGGTGGTTAACTGTATGCATGTGTATAAAGGTGAAAAGCTGGGAGAGAAGTGGGGGCACCTTTGTGTTTCATGCTGAGAGGTTAGTGAAGCGTCTGTGGATGGAGGAGCTATGGATCGTGGAGAATTTCGACAGAGTGCTGTTTCCCAGATGGATGTTGCATGAATAAAAGATCTGTTTGCAATTGACGAAGGTAGTGGTGAAAAAGAAGGGTGACAGAGTGGTGATAAAACATTGCTGCTTCAGTATATGAGGGGTTAAGTAGGTGTATATGAGGGGTTAAGTAGGTGCACAGCACAAGTGAATACCGATGGGTCCAGAGACCCTGACAGGAACAAGGTACGTATGGCCTACTATTTTAAGGAGGACACCGAGTTTAAGATGGTGAGGCTATCAGATAATATCTCTGTATGCATGGCAGAATTGATGGCAGAGAATATGGCAGTGGTTAGAGTTATTTATTTTATTTAATTGGTTATTTATAACAAGAAACGGCTGGCTAAAGGAGTGGTATTTGTGTACTCACTGAGTGCATTGTAAGCTATAATGGAAGAGAACAGTGATAGAAAAGATATAGCATTACATTCTAGACAACAGCTTGAGAAACGCACAGTTTGGGGATTGAGTTGGCAGGATGGGGATTGAGTTGGCATGGAGCCCCAGTCATTGTGGGATATTGGGTAACTAGTTGGTGGACGTGGCCGCCTATGAGGCCTCGACCATGGAGGTTGTGGATATAGAAATCCCCTTAAGTGTGGCTGAGGTTCAGGTGCTTGTGAAAGGCGGAGTTATGGGAGAAGGGCAAAGCAGATGGGATACAAGCAGGATGGGGAGGCACTTGTACGCAGTACAAAGGAAGGTTCAGTCTAAGAGATGGGGGGGGAATGCAGAGTTGGCACACAGAGAGGAAACTATCTTGAATCGGCTTATAGTGGGCCATGCAGGTTTGAAAGGATGGAAGTTTAAGGTGGGTAGAGTCACTTTTGCGAATTGTGAGATGTGCCTAAACCCATAGACTGCAGATCACTATATGATAGGATGCAAAAAATTCAGACTACAGAGCAAGATTCTAATATCCAGGGTGAGTAGCATCCGCGTGGAAGTAAGGGAAATATCTGACTTGTTTCACCTGAAAACAGGGTCAGAGGACAAGCTGGGCAGGTTCCTCCTTCAGTACGTTAGGGAGACTGGGAAGTGGAAGGAGCTTTAGCTGAGGTGCACGGCTGACAAGGGTGACTAACGGCAAACATCATCTCTTCCAGATGGAAATCTCTGGCTCCAGCCCTTGAGGAGCCATCCAAAGAAGAAGAAGAAGAAGAAGAAGAAGAAGAAGAAGAAGAAGAGGAAGAGAAACAACCCCTACCAAATGTTGTTGGGGGTTTAGAGAAGTAAGAAGAAGGTCTTTACCCACCGTGTTTTCTTGGTCTTGGCTTTAACATGCCCAGGATCACCATGCGTGAGTAAATTCCAGACATAGCCCTTGGTGTGGTGAACGCCTTTCTCCAACTCTCTCTTCTTTTGCCCCTGCACTCAATAGAATTGTCCCAGGGTAAATTCGGTCCAATTGCATATAGCATCTCCAGCTTTTCCTTCTCATGCTTTTCTAAGCATCCTTTCTATCCTCTATCCTCAGGTCAGCTATCTACCGACTTTGCTCCCCCTACCACTAGTGCATGTTCTATCACACTCCCCCTTTGCCTCTTTGACAGGCAAAGCGCTTCAAAACCATAACCTATGGCAGGACGCATCATACAAATTCAAGCCTCAGTGATGTAGGAGTGCTTTAGTTCTTCAGGCGGCAAAGTACAGCAGAGCCTGTATGTACATCATGGTTTGTATGCATACTTACAATTTGAACCAAGGCAACACATCATCTCCTACGGTTCCAGCTCCTAGATGCAATTCAAATTGCTCTGTGTGTTATTCTAAAAAATTTTACTGTGACAAATCAACTTCTGGGGTACCAGTGGTCCAGGGGTGAATATCAGTTTCTAAATCATCCTCACACCTCTAATGCATCAGAAGGGATCCGAACAGATTGGAATAACAAGCAAATTATAAACCACCTTTTCCAATTTTGGCAATGTGGACAGAACGGAAGGCTTATCTCCGAAAGGTTGTGGATCGTTGGTTAGCTGCAACACAGCGAAAATACAATTATTACCCAATGGAGTGTCCAGTCAAGGTTGTATTAAAAATATCTACTTTATTAATCACAACAGACATTCTAAGAAAATTGCGAATTACAACCCACACTGCACAGGAATGCAGAGGACAGACAGTTTCAAAGAAGGAAAAGGGATGCACTCTGGATACTGAGATGAGGGTAGTCGGTATGGTAAATAATCACAACAGTTCAAGGATACTTGGCTTCAGCACAAAGGGAGCAATGGGTCTTAAAAATGTCATTGGGGCATCTGGGAAGGACCAGGGGGACAGAACCACAATGTATCTTGTGCTGTAGATGTTCTAGGTGCTTGACAGGGTCGAGTCGGCTTCAGGGAGCTTTGCAGGCTTCTGTGACAGAGTTTGAGACAGGAGTCGCTGCGGGTATCAGGCGGCACTACGGTTCGGCACGCAAAGCAGGACGAACAGCTGTAGGCTGGCCTCCATGGTAGCTCAGGGTCAGGAATCGCTGTCTCAGTGCTGATCGGCAGGTCTGAAGCACTGGTTGAGGTGTTTCGAATGTCTTTAAGCGATGGCGGCTGAACAACAGTCAGCATTGCTGTCAGTTGCAGATCGAGGAACTCGACTGGCTCGAAAATGTCCTTTAAGGCGGATGTCAGTAGATTCTCATCGAGGCACTTCTCCCAGCTCTTCAATGGGCTCATGTCATCCTTTAAGGCGGATGGCCAGCAGCTGTGGAGTGTGTTGCAGGCAGATGCCTTGTCCTTGGCTATAGGCTCAGAGACCTTCTGCACTTCCTATCCAGGAAGCTTGCTGCAGAGCCTAGCAGGGCATGCTGTGTGCTGGCTGGGTACTAGTTTGGGAGTGGCTGGAGGGTCCTCTTCTGTTTTCCCCTCTGTTCCCTGGGAGACGTTTTGGGGAGGGATCTTGCATCCCTCATTGGACATCCTGGCCTTCCTTCACTGGCAGAAGATCTAAGGCAGACTGTACTTTCAGCCAATGTCCAAGGTTGAGTTCTTTTTTGTTACTTCAAGTGAAGTCTTCAGATGATCTGCTTAAAGAGGGGCTCCAGCCCTCCTTTAAAGCCAAGTGGGCCACAGTGATGGGTGTAGCTGTGACAAATCAACATCCGGGGCACCAGGTGTCTAGGGGTGGATATCGGTTTCTAAACCATCAATCAACCCCACACCTCTAGTACACCAGAAGGGATCCGAACAGATTGGAATACAAGTAAATTATAAGACCTCCTTGTCCAATTTTGGTAACGTGGTGTCATGCGCCGCCCAGCCGATTGGCGGTTACTTCCGCGATGGAGGCTCCGGCGCCGACCGTAATTCCAGCACGTTGTGTTGTTTGCGTGCAGTCACGGTCTAGTCTTCCTTCAACATGGCGATCGCTGGGAAGTATATAAGTCCTCCTCTCCCAGCGATCAATGCGTTGCAACCCCCGTAGCTTCCGCTTCAACCTTTTGGGTGAGACGCTAGTTTTCCGCCTTGCGGCTTGGCCGCTCTGTCTTTTCGCCTTATCGCTCCTTGCGATACCTCTTGTTCTTCCGCTACCCCCCCCTTCTCTTTCTCTTTCCCTTTCTGGTTCTGGGTCAGTTTCTCTTTCAGTTCCGGCGGCTCACCCCTGCTCCTCAGCCTCTCTCTCTCCCTCTCTTTCTCCTGGGTCCTGTTGGCCGCTCGAAGTTCCCGTGCTTGAGCTGCCCTTTTTGTGAGAGCGCTTCCTGGTCTCCGTCGCCTTCGGCTCTGCTCCGCCACCTCAGCCCGCAGCGGCCGTCCACCTTCACTTCTTCGACTGTTGGTCTCTCGTACTTTCCCAAGAAGGACTTCTGTCTCGACCTCCTGCCTCGCAAGGGTTTTTTGTGCCAAGAAGGCTTTTTCCCTTGTCGCCTACTACGGGAGAGGAGTCCCAGAACTGCTTGTTTCAAGCATTCACTGTGGCTTCCTCTCGTGGTAGGCAAGTTTCTTCATCCACAAGAAGAGATTTCTGCGCACGTCGGCGTCTCAATACAGACGAATTGGAGGATTACCACTCAGGTGAGGAGGGGAAGGGAAACGAATTGGACACGTGGACAGAACGGCAGGCTTATCTCTGCAAGGTCGTGGATAGTTGGTTAGTTGCAACACAGAAAAAATACAATTATTACCCAATAATAAAAGGGACTGTCCAGTCAAGGATGTATACAAATATCTACTTTATTATTACCACAACATACAGTTCTAGCACAACACAATTCCAACCCACACTGTAAAGGAACACAGAGGACAGACAGTTTCATGAAGGAAAGAGATGCACTCTGGATACTGACAGGAGGGTAGTTGGTAAAGTGATCAGTCTTATAGTTCAAGAATATTTGGTTTCAACACCAAAGAGGCAAAGGGTTGTAACTGTCTCTAGGGGCCTTCAGAGAAGGACTAGGGGGGCAGAAACACAATGTACCTGGTGCTGAAGAAGTTCTTGGTGCTCGTCAGCATCAAGGTGGTTCCAGGGTGTTTTGTACCCCATGTGATAGAGTTAGTGGCAGGAGACAGTTGCAGGAACCAGGCGGCAGGCAGTTCGGCACGTGAGGCTGGGCGGACATCTGCAGGCTCTCCGGTGCGGCAGCTCGGGTCCAAGAATCATTGTCTCTGCACTGGTTGGCGGATCTGGAATGCCGGTTGAGGCATCTCAGACGACTCTGGTCCTGTGGCATGACAACAGTCAGCAATGCAGCCGGATGCGGTTCGAGGACTCGACTGTCTCGAAATTGTCCTTAAAAAGAGGGATGCTGGATGATGCTTGTGTGGCACTCCTCCTAGCTTCTTTGCAGGGCTTGTGCCCTTTCAAGGCAGATGACCCAAAGTTCAGGAGGGTGTTAGCAGGCAACAGCTGTGTCCTTTGTCCATAGAATCTCCGACACATCCCACCCAGGAAGCTTGCTGTCAGAACCTATCAGGGCATGCTGTGTGCTGGCTTGGTATCAGTTCTGGAGCTGCTGGATGGGTCCTCTGAGTCCGGTATCTCCGTATGTTCCCTGGGCGATGTTTAGGACCAGGATTTTGCTTCCCTCTTGGAACTCCTGGCCTTCCTTCACTGGCGGAAGATGTAAGGTAGACTGTACCTTCAGCTCGGGTCCAAATGAGTCCTTCTTCTTACTCTTTGTCAAGTCTTCAGATGATCTGATCACTGAGGTGTTCAGCCCTCGTTTGAAGCCAAATGGGCCTCAGCGATTGGTGTAGGCTAAGCCCACCTTAATGGACCAATCCTGGGTCCCCAATAACAATCTTCAGTGTCATCTTCCTGTCTGCTGCACAACAAAGTGTCTCCCAAATTAACTGAGCCCTATGAAGCACTTGATCACAACATGGGCCTCCTTTGAAGTAGGGGGTTGCAGGCAAACTTTCATCTCCTACAATTCACATACTTCCCTGCTCTGAAAGGAGTGGTTCCAGACAGGACATTCATTGACCTTTCATACCAATGAGGGGTGTTAGTACCAAGTTGACACATAGCATTACAAAGAGGTGTCTGGTCTCCATTGTCACTTCCTGCACCCAGGCCTTTCCTGACTCCTGCTAATTAACATTCATCAGTATTCGATGCCACCAGCAAGGTTTCACAATGGAGATGCAAATCCATGGGGCCTTGAAATTCTAATCAGGCTGCCCATGGTCACAGGCTTTTGATGTACCCACGGATGTCAGGTGTCAGCTACACATGACAGGGTACGGCGGAGCTGGTAAACTGTGTCCTCCCACATTGCATGACTATTTTTCTGCTGTGTGGTGAGCATGGAGCATGGAAAATGTGCACGGGAATGGCCCCAGCAATCATTCTTTTTAAACAAACAAAAAAGTCCAGGCGAGGGCACTTTTCCCATCCTGATGGTTGCATTCCTCACAGTAGGCTAAGCCTACCTTAATGAACCAATCCTGGGGTCCCTCCAAACAATTTCCTGTATGCGTGAGGTCATAACCGGAGTGCTTTGCAACAGGAAAGGTAAAGCGGTGAAAACAGGAAGAAGGTGTTCCCCAGAATCAAAATGGTGGAAACCTTCACTCAACAGAAAGCTCTGGTCACACTCCCTTGTGACACTAAATCCCACCCATTTTCTTGTCTGTTGTGTTCAAAGAGTCTCTCTGGTTAATGGTCCTCTCTATGTGGTCCCTGTTAAAGCAGTAGCTCACCCTGGAAGCTGTGGCAAGACCAGACTCTCTGGCTCTTGCAAACCACATTCTCGTACCTTATGGATGGGGTCCCTTTAGTGGGGTGGTAAACAACAGTTCCAGACATGTGAGCTCACTGTCATTATTACTGAGGGCAGGAGCAGGCTTCAAGTTGACACAGTTACAAAAGAAAGGTTGTTGGATTTTCTGAGAGTTGGGGTGCTCTCCCTAAAACTGGTCTTCTGCTGGCAACTTACAAAATACATCTGGTGTTCCTATATGGTTAGTGTTTCAATCTGTAAATGTCACTAAGGGATGTTGTTGTGTCTTCCCGGAGTTGGTGGAGAGAAAGCCAAAAACCACCTTGATATGCACAAAAATAAACAAATACTCTCCCGGAGACAATTCAGGTAGTTCATCAAATTGTTTATTAGGCACAATTAACCAATTGCCTTTCGTGGTATCAAATTGTTAATTCGTCACAATTGCCAAATTGCCCTTTGTGATGACCCGTGTTTCGGCTGATTTAGCCTTTTTCATATCAGGGCAAGTACACTTTCTTTGAACCATAAACCAAATAAACCAAATATGATATACATTATTCACAAAAAGATTTAACAAAGCCAATTTTTCATATGTAAAAACATCCAAAAAAAACATCAAACAAGTCGATAGTAACATTCCTATTTCCACTAATTGTAAGTTGACAGAAAGCAAGGTTAGGGTACAAGGGAGGATGGTTAGGAGTGGGGAAAAGATATTTGAGCAGGAGGGACAAGAGGCAAAGTAAAGCTAGTATGGCGTATTAAGATGCATTGGAGCTCAATCCGCTGTTAGAAATCACCTACTTTTACTGTTCTTACCGTCCATAATTGGTTTGCAAATATGATTCTGGTCCTTATTTCATGGGTTAGATCCCTGTGCAGGTATGGATAAATAAAGATTGAATAAGGTTGTTGGTAAACTATGTATATCCATTTCCTCTAACTCAGTAGGACCTTTTCTACTGCCCCACTGCTAGTCCGTGATTTTGCTACCGGTGGTAGAATTCCTTTAGAAGTAATAGAATCGTTAGGACTTTGGAAGCCAAGTATACTATTACGCATGGTGTGGGTATAAATCCCCATGTCAAACTCATTAAATCCAACGGGGCCGTTAGTTACATAAATTGACCAAATGGCTCTTGATCTATGGGCGTAGACTGCCCTGTGCATGCGGTCAGTAAAAGCTGTTTATATCACGCTGGGTCTGCACTGGATCTGTCAAAGAAGTTGTTGGGAATGCAAACTTTGTGTCTAGCACAAAGATTCCCTCAAGTTTGATCAAGTTGGGGTCTTACCGTAATAACAGGAATGGTTCCGCGTAGCTATTCTGCATGCAAGCCATTGGCGCCATGTTCCTTATGTGTTTGTGGGCGATACCATGGCAATGCGGCTCCTCGTAGCCATTGTCATGGGAGCGTCAGGTTATTACAAGCTTACTTATTCTTGGTCTTTAGCAAGGCAGCCATATTAACATGGCAAGCTTCGCTATTGCATTATATCTCGTATGACTAAATGGGAATACTATATTGTTAATGTTGCTGTCTACACTGGAGTATCCTCCGCATATTATTAATTCAATACATTAATGTGTACAATATTTCATGCAAGTTAATACATATACATATTGATGTGAGCTTGGTACTGTATTAATGTTGATGTTGCTTACGCTGACTCATCTGCATCTTATTTATCAAATACGTTGGTATAAATTACATTCTATCTCATTGGTACTGGTATAGGATCTGTACTATATGATTATTAGCACTTGTTCGGTTCTGACTAGGTAATCCTTCTTTTAAACTGCGATGTCGCGGACAACAAGCAAGGCAGATGGGGTCCCAATTGTCTCAAACATGCCAATTTGAAAGGTGAATCCTTTGCAAGTATTAATTATTAACACACCGATCATCAGCCCCTCTTGTCCTCTCCATATTATTTCTAATGCATGCTTGAAAAATTATTTATTTTATTTTTTCCCATAAAGCAAAATGTACACTGTCATTGAATTTATAATGCTAGACATATTGGTATGGGTAATTCTGAATTTCGATTTGAACTGTCTTGGGAAGGAAAGCACGGAACAAAAAATTGGGAAATATTTAGCCATGTTTCCAATTCTAGGTACTAGTTCTTCATAAAAATGAAACCATTTCATTGTTGGAGTTCAGACCCTTGACTGCGGTGTTGAAAAAACATATAAGTCTGGCTTCTTGTCTCAAGAGTTTAATTCTATCTCCCCCTCTTCTCCCTAGGGTCACTTGTTGTAAACTTAGGAATTTGATCTCTGATTTGTCCGCCATCAGGTGCATTGTTTGCCAATGTAGAGATAGTGGGAACAGTGGGTCTTGGCTGCCAATTTTATTTATGTGTTCACGTATTCTTGTTCGCAGTTCCCTCTTGGTGCTCCCAATATACATTCTGTTGCATACGAAATAATCCCGCAGATAAGATATTTCGATCTGCAGTTAATGCCTTGTCTAATTTTAAAGGTCTTGCCAGTCATGTCCTTAAATTCTTGAATTTTTTCATGTGCATACTTGCACATCGAACAGTTCCCACATTTCCTAAATCCTGTTTGGGTTGTTGGGAGCCATGTATGCTCCTTTGTAGTGACAATGTTAGGTAACAGGGACGGGCAGACTTTTGATCGCAGTGTCTCTGCGCGTTTGTAAATAATAGTTGGTTTGTCTGCCACATATTGCTTTATGTGCTCATCCAGTCTCAATATATGCCAATGTTTGGCGATTATTTTCCTTAAGGTGACATGATGGCTACTGTACTTCGTGATGAAGCTCACTTGTTGTGGACCCAGAGTGCCTTGTTTTGTTTTTGTGCACAACATTTGATCCCTATCCATTTTGCTTATCTTTGTACATGCCCTTCTGGTGCTTGTGGCCAAATACCCTCTTTGGTGATATCTTTTTCTAATAGCTGGCATTCTTTTTCAAATGTCTCCTGTGTCTGGTAGTTTCTTCTTGTTCTTACATATTCTCCTTACAGAATATTATTAATGATAGGGCTAAAGTGACAGCTGCTTGCATGCAGCGTGGAGTTCACTTCCGTCTCCTTTCTATGTGTCCAGGTTTCCAGATGTGTTCCATTGACATATATGGTCAGGTAAGTTGATTTGGTCTGTGTTGCTCGTCCCTGTAAATTCAATTCCAAAGTCATTGTGGTTGATTTGTTGCATGAATTTCCCAAGTTGTTCTGATGTTCCTTCCCAAATAAAAAAAAACGTTGTCTATATATCTCGTCCATAGTTTGATTTTGCTGTCATAATCCTGGTCTTTGTATAAATTACATAATCCTCATATAATCCCATAAATAGGTTGGCCAGGGCAGGTGCATATCTACTGCCCATGGCTCCACCCATTGTCTGTTGGTAATATTGATTATTGAAAGTAAACACACTAAAGTCTAATGTGAGTTGTAACATTTTGTTAATCATTTTTGTTTGTTGGTAAACCGAGGCAGAATCATTACAAAATGTATAGTCAATCATAGCAATGTCCCATTTGTGTTTAATGGAGGTGTAGAGGGCCCTTACGTCAGGGGTAGCCAAGAGGTAGTTATCTTGCCAATTTATTGTTTGAAGTTTGTTTATAATACTGGTTGTGTCTTTCAAGTATGAAAGCAGAAGGGTTGCTCTTGGTTTCAAGATTGCCTCAAGATATTCAGAGATATGTTTTGTCGCCCATCCAATCCCGCTCAGTATTCGACGGCCTTCTGGTATTGTGAAGTGTTTATGTATTTTCAGCAGGAAGTATATTGTCGGAATGATAGGTTCTGTGATCTTTAGATAGTCTTGTTCATGATCTGTGATGAGTCCTCTTTTATGGCACATCGTAATTGATTCTTCTAGTTGTTTAACAATATCTCGTGTTGGATTATTTGCCTGTATTTTGTAGCATCCTGGGGTAGTAAGATGGTTGTATGCCATTTGTAGATAGTCCTTATGGTCCATGACAACAGTATTCCCCCTTGTGTTCGCCTCCTTTATGACTATTGTTGTGTCTGCCGCCGGTTGTTTCAAAGCGAGTCTCTCTTCCTGTGTCAAATTGCTCTTCCTCATTCTTGATCTTGTCTTATTTTTTTTTATAGATCAATACACTTCAATACAAAGCTCTACGTTTTTGAGACAGTTTGTGCTCCCCTGAAAAAGGAGCAAAATGGCAGTTCAGTTACTTAGCAGTGAGCAAAAGGACAAAAGTAAGTAGTAGATTATATATACTTTCTATGCAGTGCAAATAGTTTCAGTTCACCAGAATAGTTCAATTCAAGGCAATAGGCCAGGCCAAAGTCAATGAGCTAGTGGTCTGGATAGGAAAGAGCAGTTCTGGTATCAAACGGTAAATTCTTTGCAAAAGTTCTCCGAAGTAGTTAGGCGAAAAAGAATCATTTGTGGGGTCACAAGCTGATTAGGCCTGCAGGTTGGGAATGTTTCACGAACTTTCTCAGCGAGAGTGGCATTCTCTCAATCGGGTTGGCACAGTACCTTTGTATGAAGAAAACAAGTATTGCTGAAGTCGTGGTTGCTGGCAGTCCCTGCAGATCTCGCTGTTCCTGAGCCTCAGTCATGGGGACAAGAGGGAGGACATCGAGGGACTCCTGCACGGCAATGGATCATTGAAGAAAGCAAACAAAATGGAGTCACTTCAGTTGCAGTAGCTGTAGATTCAAGAACGCAAACTGGTGTCCCACTCCCTGGTTAAACCTAGCCAGCCTTGAGATTGGTATCCAGGTGTTTTATGAGTTGATTGGTCCAACCAACTCAAAGGAAGAAGCCGTCCTTGAAGGAGCTTCTCTGTTGAATGGAGTTTGGCAATTCGGACCTGCAGCAGGGCTTTACTGGGCAAACCAACGGTCCAGGAGTTGCAGCAGCCGTCCTCTTCAAGCTAGTCTTTGGTTCTTTCATTCCAGTGGTCGACTCTGCCTTCCAGTCCACGAGACTCGCCTTTAAACAGTTTTCTCCCTTTTATTCCAGCCTAGCTGTCACTCACCCAGCAGGGTGGCTGTCCTTGCCGGACAGTCAGCCAGTCAATCATGCCATAGTGCATTTGGATCTCCTAGGAGACTAAGCATAGGGAGTTTTGGGCACCTCCCTCAGTTCCTGCGCACCCCAGACACTCAGACGCCAAGGGCGGACTTCAGTCCTGAAGCCCGCCAAATGCACACGAAGAAAGGGACCAAACCTGGTTTGGCGCACAGAGACAAACACTAGAAGGCCCTTTCCAAAAATAAATGGTGAAAAAAAAGACCGGGACCCGTTTAAATAAAGGGGCTTAAGGCGCCATCTTGAAAAACATGGCTCCCGTGATTTTTAGCTACCGGTGTTCGCAATCTGGAAAAATCATGGTAGTTTGTTGTAAAACAACTGCCACCAGCCTTTGCAATGGGAAAGTGTAGCATTTGACTGCTACATGAGTGTTTAGACACAGGGGATACTAAGTAACCCCTCCAGCACTCCATTGTAAGATGGTGTGTGCTGGGTCTATGAATTTGGAAAAGACTTGCAAAGTCAATTTCCCTTTACATTCTCTGAGAAACAGCAGTTTATCACAGAGAAGGTATTTAAACCTTTGAGAAGTCTAAAAGACATCCCTGTGTCACTGCACTGACTGTGCTGTGTAACACATATGAAAAGATGATGCATATGGAGTTATCTAATAGAGAACACAAATGTAAAACACACATCAAAATACATGAAAGAGTGGGAAAAAAGGCTCACACTGTTTCCAGGTAAAAAAATCAAATCCTCAAAATTCAGCAAAGTTGCTGGGGGTCTCTAAGGTGAATGGAATTAGAAAATTTCTGAGAATTCTCCCTAACACTTTGAAGTCGCATAAGGTTCTTGAGAGACCACTTTGTGAATCTATCACATTGTCGTTTGCTAATTGTGGGACAAATTTAGACTGCGGCCTAAGTTCTTCGGAATTTATTGCTCCTGGTTGGATCCTCAGTTTTTGTAGTATATTCCTCATTTCGTAATCCTCTGTTTCAGTTAGTGATCTTAATGTATATATGTCCTCAATTTCATGTATTGTGACGTTACTCTTAGGTATTTTTACTGTTCTGATGTAATCTTCCAGTGCTTTTGTTGCGAAGTATTTTGCGTCTTTTATTGTTCGACTTGATAGGTTGAGTACTAGGTCAGTTAATTCTTGGTCTTGTTCATCTCTTTCACACTGGCCCTCACGTACCTTTTGTTGACATTCATAAGTGCGTCTGTATTTCCACAGTTGTCTACCCCCCTCCTTCCTCTCCTCCTTGTATGGGTAATACTTATCATGCTTGATTCATCATAGATGCCTAGTAAAAAATGTAACCCCACAGTAAGGAATGGCAAGACTGGTGGCACAAAAATGCCAATCTAGCCACGTAATAACATTTGTCATGCTTGCTTTATCATAGATGACCAATTAAAATGGCATGCCACAATGGGCAATGGATAGACTGGCTACACCGGCATGCCAGTCTAGCCACATAATAACAATCATGAAGTTGGCTTTTCCCAAATATGGCAGGTATACATGCCATGCCAATTTAAGGAAATGTCAACAGTGCTCCAGTGCTCACCGATCCCCCCACTGTCTCACACACGCATAATCACATTCATACCCATTCACCCATACACCGTCTCTCAAATTTACTCAAATGAACACCCTGAACGTTCACACTACATTCTCAACATGCTCACCACCCAGAACATTCACACAAAATCACATTCTTACCCATTCACACAGTAGTCACTCACCTATACACCTTCTCTCATATTCACTCATATGCACACCCAGAATATTCACAATGTATTCTCCACATGGGCATCCAAGCAGAACATTAACATTCATGCCCATTTAGTGACCATTCACGTATAATACACCTTCTCTCCCATTCACTCACATGCGCATCCAGAACATTCACACTGCATTCTCCAAACAGGCCTCCATTTAAGATTCACACGCTCATAATAACATTCATACCCATTGAGCCACCAAACACTCACCTATACACCTTCTCTCACATTCAACCAGATGACCAGATGCGGAAACAGAACACTCATGCTGCATTCTCTGCACAGGCACCCCCCCAGAACATTCCCAAACACTCATAGTTACATTCTGACCTATTCACCCACCAGTCACTCATCCATACACACACACACTCTGAATTCTCTTTAATACACCAATAACACACACTCACACCACATACATACATACATGAACATCCAACACACTTGCACCCACAATACACTCATACATTACTCACATTATAGATACACATATAAAAAAAGATCTCCGACCTATTTCTCTCACTCCAGGCCCAAGCTCCAGCGCACTATGCAGATAGGAAGCATGGAAAATATAGGAGTGCCCCCTTGCCACTATGACAGCCAGCCTCATCTTTGACTTTAGGCAGGGAGAGGGTAAAGCGGAGCCCCCCTCTGGACATGGCACAGCAGGGCCCCCGTACAGCGGGCGCTGTGGCATCCATGCTACGCCAGTGCCGGTAAGCACAGCTAAACTCCCATTAATTACATAATATTTCAGCTGAAAAATAACTGCAGTTTCTCCCATTTCAAAATGGTGTGCATTATAGCTGATCAAGAAGAGATCAGACTTCATGGCCAGCCAATTGCTACCCTCTCTGTCGAGACTAGCCGCCAGTGAAAACAAACTTTTTACACATGCATTTTAAAAATGATGAGCCTCATCACGAGATGGGCGCTATCCCACTGTAATACCCCCTAACTGTAATATCGTTAGCGCCCACCGGTCCGGCAGTATTACTGCCAGATCATGGGTTGGGCGTTAACGGTAAATACCCATTCCTCATTGGGTCCATTGGGTCATTTCGGCGCTAATACTGTGCGCTATTACAGTCGGCGGTAATACTGCCGAAAAACAGGGCGCTAAATAGAATTTTCTGGAGGTAAAACAGCTCATTTAGTGCACAACTCATGATAGAGCCAGCCTTTAAATGGGGCGGTAATACCTTTGTCACCGCATTTAAGGGCTACAGCTCAACTCGTGATGATGGACCTATGTGTGAAGCTCATTTTCATGCTCAACTGAACTCATACAAGAATTTCACATAAAAAACATAATCTATCTGATTTAACAATACTTGTTTATTCATCCCACAAAGGAACCGCCCATTAATCAAATGCTCTCTTGTCTTCTCCGTCTCACACTCCGGCTCATCCTCCCTTCCCTTTTCTCAGTCTCGGCCGCCATCCACATTGTTTCTCGGTCCCCCTTTCCAATTCATTCCTCTCTACTTTTCCTCCTCTCGCTAATTGTCCGTCTTTTGCCTTATCATTCACATCACCCTTCCAAACTCTGCTCCTGTTTCGTGTCCTCTCCTCCTGTGCTCGGCTTTCTTATGCATTGTCTCCACTTTTCTCTCTGTCCCTCGTCCCCCGAAACACCTGTTAGCTGCTCTCTGTGCCCATCTGTGTCTCTATGTAATGACGTCTCTCTGCCCAGCCCACCCTGGTGTCTGATCTTGATCGGTGTCCCGTCGATTTGTATGCACGTCTCTCTGCCCCATCTGTGTTTCCTGCCTCTTTCACCAGTCCTTAGCCCCAGGCCAAATCTCTAGTGCCAACCCGATCTTACTGTGTGTGCCCATCCCAAACTATACTTACATCACCATTGTACACACCCTGCCTTCTCTCTGTTTCTATCTAGCTTTCTTAGTTCAACTGAGCTGTCTCTTCTGATCTACGCCTATCTTTCCTAGTATATCCGGTGTTGCGTCAAAAAAAACGAATCCCCAAAAAACCGTGGCCCATTTTTTTCTTGCTAATGTTTGCAGGATGCCCGTATCTTTTTCAAATAAATAGATAATCGTTTGGGTAAGGGTATCAAAAAGGGTGGAGGATGTGGAGGGGGACGAGGGCTCGTCCCCAAAATAGAAAAAAGGGTATTTGTTTTCTTTTCTCCGTAATTCGACCCAAAAAATGCATTGTTTTTCGACCTCTGTTTCTTTTTCCAGCTATTCAACGTAAATCCGTACATCCATGGAGAAAACAGGTCTGTAGACAAAACCATATTGCAAATTAAGCAATTCTCGGAATTCTTTTTCAGAGGGACATGTCGTGCAAAAAGAGTTTGTATTCACCCTCCCCTCTGCAGCTAAGGTCCCTGAGTGGTGTCCAACGCGATGTCGCTGCCTTCCGTTGGACCTAAATACATTTTATATGAGAAGGCAAGAGTTTCAACCAGGCTTCCCGGCCGTGCAAGCCCGCAGGTATTTGCTGTGGTCTGTAATCCTTTCCAGAGATCATGAGTGGCCTTTGGAATTGATGGTGACACCGAGAGGTAGGCCTGACGGATTTAGGCCGCGCGGGCTCCGGAATGTGATTGTTTCACGGTTCTCCAGCCCTTGAGTGGATTACCTCCAAATGAATGTGCCCAGGGGAAGCGCATGGACCTGCGGCGATACAATCGCCTCTTTCACTTTAACCCAATCATCCGTCCGTAACCCAGTTACAGTCGCTTGGCGGTTCAGGCGTAAAAGCACGCACTGACATGTTGCTATGGTCTTCTCCACGAGAGAGCGACCATCACACACATGCTTTGTTCCATGCTCACTGGCCATCACATCATACCTGCCTAGCAAAACTTCTAGAAACCTATGTATATAAACCAACCCAAGAACACGTTGAAAAAAACCACCTGCTGGACCAAGCTGAAATCGGTTTCAGACCAGTGAGGAGAACGGAAACAGGGCTACTATCCATCTGGGATGACCTAAAAACAAACACAGACTCAAACACTACCTCAGCCCTTATTCTGCTCGACCTCTCCACAGCCTTTGACACAGTTAGCCACGACACCCTGACCGAAAGACTAGAAGACATAGGCATAACAGACACAGCACTACGCTGGACCAAATCATTCCTAGCAGACAGAACAGAAACCGTATAGATCAAACCTTTCAAATCCACTCCACGAGTTAACGACTGTGGAGTGCCACAAGGATCCTCACTATCTCCACTGTATTTCAACATCTATCAGACTCCGGTCATCAGAGTCTTCAAAAAATACAACATTACATGTTACAACTACGCAGATGACACTCAGATCATCTACAAAATCAAAGACACCGATGCCGACCATTCAACCCTAATCGACTGTCTAAAAGAAGTCTTCAACTGGATGGATGCCAACAACCTGAAAATCAACCCAGGAAAGACAGAAATCATGATCGTATCCAATGACCAAGAGAACGAAACCACCATCCCGTGGCCTATGGAAATGGGAAATGCACCAACACCATCAAAGGTAGTAAAAAATCTGGGAGTCCTAATTGACAACACCCTAACCCTGGTACCACAAATAAATGCAACAGTGAAGAAATGCTTTTTCCTCCTCCACACGGCAAGAAGAATTCTACCTTTCCTCTCCTTCACGCACAAAACACTCACTATCGCCGCCCTAATCATGTCAAAAATCGACTATGCAAACAACCTTTACCTCGGAATACAAGAATACCTCCTGAAGAAACTGCAACAGATCCAAAATGCAGCAGCAAGACTACTCCTCAAACTATCCAGAAGAGACCACATCACTCCAGCCCTAAAAACACTACACTGTCTCCCAGTAAAACATTGCATCACCTTCAAAACAATGTGCATAACGCACAGGGCAATCAGCGGACAAGGAGCAGAATTCCTACAAAAGAAAATAACAGTCTACAAACCAACAAGACCCCTCCGATCAAGCAACGAAATCCACCTGGAACTCAAACCATACCTTAAGAAAAAACTTGGAGGCACCTCCTTCTACCACTTACCATTTAGACTACTCCTCAAACTATCCAGAAGAGACCACATCACTCCAGCCCTAAAAACACTACACTGTCTCCCAGTAAAACATTGCATCACCTTCAAAACAATGTGCATAACGCACAGGGCAATCAGCGGACAAGGAGCAGAATTCCTACAAAAGAAAATAACAGTCTACAAACCAACAAGACCCCTCCGATCAAGCAACGAAATCCACCTGGAACTCAAACCATACCTTAAGAAAAAACTTGGAGGCACCTCCTTCTACCACTTACCATTTAGCCGCAAAAACCTGGAACAACATCCCAAAAGAAATAAGAAACACTGAAGATCACCTAAAATTCAGGAAATCACTAAAAACCTGGCTCTTCAACACCACAGACTAAATCTGGAAACCAAAACCGGAAAAAGGATGACTAAGCCAGAAAGGACACGGACATCCCTGACACGTGAGGGTAGCTCCCACGGCACCTGGACGGGTGACACCGGATAGACTGGAACACAGGCGGCACGCACAGAGACTGAGTCAACTACCTCAGACAATCCCACCAACACTTTCACCCGCCCCTTAGTTATCACCAGGTACCACAGTGGTGTGGAATTGTCGAGATACTGGAAATCAACACACTACCTGAGAGGTTGACATTGGCAGGTGCACTAGCCACAGGAGTATGAAGGAAGGATAAGGGGAGCTATGAGAGAGCATGTTAGAGGTAGGGGCCAGAGGAGTAAGGAACCTTGTATGCCAGTCGGACCCAGATCAGGTCAGAGCCGCATCAGGGGAGATTACGCAAGCTGACTGTCTCAACTAGGATAGAGACGCAAACTAACCAACCCTACTAACAATTTCCCTTTCTACATACACCTCTCAAACCCCAAACCAAACACAACCAAAACCTACAGCACAACAAACCGCACAAAATTCACTACATTGAAACAACAAAACAAAAACACACATAGTCTTGCACAACAGTACACAACGACTACTGGCCGCAAACACCCCAGGCCCAGACCTCCCCTCCTCTTTCAGAGCCGCCAGAGCGCCAGGGGACCACTCCGGTGGTGATAGTGCGCGATACAAATGTCCTTTAACATTAACATACATTTAAAAATGAAAAACCCTGAGATTTGCACACATGACGACCCGCCCACATTCACTGATGACTCGGCCCTCAATCACACCCACTTTTGCAAACCAGCTTTGCACCGAAAAAATCCTTTCTCATTTAAATAAAAAAGTGAAAGCGTCCTGGCTCCATCACTAATTGTGCCAACCCACTAATATGTGTATCAAGTTCAAATGCCAGGTGTGTGTAGCTCATCTAAAGGCCTGCCTTTTCTCTTTCATCATCCATTTTCTGCAGCTCTCCCCAGTTAACTTGTAACCTTGTTTTTCACGTGAAAAGAGGCTACATGCCATATCCGCCCTCCGATGTCACAGATTGAAGGGCCCTGTCATCAAACAGCGAGAAACCCCCGGGGACCCAGAGAAGAGCGTGGAAACTGGAAACCCTGAGTCTCTGGGATAAATCCAGAGACTAGGCCTTCCCTGGAGACCCGGAGAAGAGCGTGGAATCCCTGAGTCTATGGGATAAACCCAGAGCCTAAGCCTTCCCTGGAGACACGGAGAAGAGCTTGGAATCCCTGAGTCTATGGGATAAACCCAGAGCCTAAGCCTTCCCTGGAGACACGGAGAAGAGCGTGGAATCCCTGAGTCTATGGGATAAACCCAGAGCCTAAGCCTTCCCTGGAGACACGGAGAAGAGCTTGGCAAACCTGTGTCTCCTGGCTAAACCCGTAGACTAGGCAGGTATGTATCACATAGTGCTGTAATGATTTGTATGATTGGATTACTTTCCGGTAATCTTCATTGCCAGTAAGTAATCCAATCACCACCACCATTTCCCTCTTCCTCGTCCCAGTACTTACCTTTGAGGTATACCAAAGCTCGTAATTGAAGGGGCCTATCACAAAATACACTGACACGCATGATGCCGCTGCAGAGTGCCTCAGCATTTTTACTGACCAACAGAGCTGGCTAACCAAAAGAAATGGCTACAGGACAGTCCGCATTCAGCCTCCAATGCCCAATAAATGTATTTGGATCAGCTCACTCTGCTGCCCTGAACATCTCCAGCAGGGCTACTCCTTGTGAATTGGAACATAGGTAGGCCATCCTCTTGACTGACCTCCCCTGGATGTTTTCTGGGAGTTGTAGGTCTGCTGCTGCATAAGCCATGGTGACTGCTGACTGATTCCATTGGTTAACCAACAAAACCAATGCCTTAATGGTAGACCCTGAGGCCCCAAAGGGCAACAACAATTTGCCTGTCTCCCTTAAGTCCCCTGTTCTCCATATGCATTTTATCACTGTTCCTTTCACATGGAGAGCCCTGGGATCGTATCTCTCCAGCTCTGAAATCTCTTCACTGGCTCCTAGTGGATGCAAGGATTAAATTCAAAACCCTCTGCATTGTCCACAAGGCTTTCTGGGGCCTGGGTCCAAAATACCTTCAGCTATCCCTCCGCAAATACCTCCCCTCTCGAGCTCTTCGCTCCTTTACCTCCAACTCACTCAGGGTCAGTCGTTTTTCTAAGAAACGAGCTGGGGGTAGATCTCTGTCTTCGGCCTGGGTCTCCCTCTGAAACAGCCTCCCTGACACTCTACAACTTGAGGAGAACCATCTCCGGTTCTGGAAGCACCTCAAGACCTTTCTCTTTTCTTCTACCTTCGCTCCCCCTATCCCCTGCTGATCTGTTCTCTCTTGGCACCGTGAACCTGGCCACCCTCTGTCTTTTGGGCCCAGGTACCTGCTCATCCTGTCACCCTCCCGCACTGCCTCCGGGCCACCCCTTGCACTGGGGTCTGTATCTGTACCCATACAGCCCCCCCTTTTTCTTCCTGCACTTATCGGACCTCCCCTGTCTGCTGCCTTAAACCAAGCACTTGCAAATTGCTGGCTGCATTACCACTATTTGTTGCCTTTATTATTTATTTATTGTTATTTATCTGTTTCTCCTCTGCTTCGCACTTTCCACATCTCCTCCCCTTCCATGCACTTTTCCTCTCCCCCCTCTCCCATGCACTTGCGCGTTCTCAAGTCACTGGGCCTAGTAAGATCGCTGTTTTGTTCTCCCATGTTCCCCTCCCTTGCCTTGTCGCGCTCTGAAACACTTGTGTATGAGCGTGATAGAAATAAAATATCAATCAATATCAATCAATCAAAATCCAAACAGTGCCACACCTCTTATTCTGGTGTTGTAGGATTTTTGATAACTACTGTAAGAGTAATGTCCTGTGCCCTGTGAAATTTGGACATAACTTTGAGTAGGAATGCCTGATCACGTTTCCTGATCAACGACTCTGTCTGTATCCTCAAGCAACAGGGCCCATATTGCACCCAGTCTATGCGCTGATGTTACTGTCACCAAAAATGTAGATTTCGAAGGTTAAATTCTAAAAATGAGTGCCTGCATGTGACACTATTGCCTGTAGCTGGAGCTCTCCTGTCTCTTCGTCGTGCTGGACTATGCCCCAGTAAACATCAACTCCTGAAAGGGAGATGAGCTGCTGTTGTCAATGTGAGGGCTGCCCTGGACAGTCAGGTGTCTAAATACAGAAGTATTTTTATTCTCTCCAAGTGAAGAGTGCATACTAGGGGTGCTTGGAGCTTTTTAACCCCTTAAGTGCCAGGCTATTATTGAAGTCTATGTAAAAAGGACGAGTATACTCGTCCTTGGCACTTAAGAACGTGGGTGCTGTCCTTAAACCCAAGGGTAGCATCCTGAACTGTAAGTCTATCCTTCCACTGCGAATCAGGGAAACTCCTGATTAGCACCTGGTAATATGCATTCTGGAAATCTACAGACGCCAAGCAGTGTCCTTCCAAAATAAATGGCAATATTCTCTGAACAGTTTTCATCTTCAGTTTTATCTGAGTCATGAACTGGTCCAATGCCGTAAGATGTGGCACCACCCGTATATTTCCCATAGGCTTGGGAACTTGAATATTATCTTGCCACTGCCTCCCAAGGTTGCCATTTGGATTCTTCTGTGTGGCAGTCCCTCATATGCACGTCGCTGCTCCCTTTACCCCCTGGATGTATGTCTTTACTTGCCCTGCATTCACTTTCCCGTGCATGCACATGGTCACTTTTACTTCTCCATACCTTTACTTCTCAAGTCTTTTCCCTTCTCGTATCATTCACTTTGCCATTAGAGGGGAGACCCCCGCGCCCACCTTTTTTTCTAACCAATCTTCTCGCCCATTCACCCAAACCCTAACCTTACATCTAACCATGACCCAATCCATTGCCACCTTGACAATGTAAAGGTGCGGACGAAGTAAAAGCATGAAGAAGTTATTGCATGGAAAAGTAAATATCTGGCAAAGGGAATGTAAAACAAGTACATGTAGGGAATGTTTTCTGGGCGAAGTAAAGGGGGATACTACCCCATCATAGGATCATTTTAATAACAGCTCCCATTGGTTCTGCGTTCAGACAGTATTGAAGAGCAGTGAGACCCATCTTCAATGGTTTTCCCCTGTTTCTCAAAGTCACCTAGTGCCATGTAGGACCCATACGCCTTGTCCCTAAATGATAGATAAGTCCCTGAATAGGACCTTTTCAGGACTGTGTTCACCTTTCGGTTGGCCGAGTCTCTGATGCCATTGATGACCTTCGCAGCAGGGTGGAGAGAATGGAGTCTCTTTTTCCTGATTCTGGCAGAGTCTCTTCCCCTTGATGTTTGAGATTAGAGTGAGGTTCGATTTGGTAAAATGTTTTCTCTATGTGATGAGGCCCCCAGTCTTCCCTTGATGACCTGTGCAAAGATGGTCCAAAGGGTTGGCTGCCGCCCGGAAGAAGGGGGTGATGGGCTTAGAGGAGGTGTATTGTGTTTCCCTGGACCAACTCCAGCGAGTCTGATACTTAAGACATGAACCCATCCCATGAGTTGTCACAAACCTCCCTCGGTAGAGACTGGGGCGGCTAGCCTCACAGAAACCCCAGTTGTGAGTCCTCTTTATCCTAAGGAAGCTCCACATAGTTCCTATAAGAACCCCAAGTGTAGAGAGTATTATAAAACCATCCAAAACCTAATTCTATGCCTCCTATTACTTTTATTTATGTCACACCTTTGTATTGTACTTGAATTCTGTTTTGTGTTTCCCATGTACTTTGACGTGGCACACCTGCAATTTAGTGCATTATAAAACTTTGAATTAAAGTAAATAAAATGAAACACCTAGTCAAAAAAAGTCCCAGAAAAAAACTTTACGTCACACGATACCACTGGTGATCGATTACTGTTTCACTGTTTCACTGTTTCCGATTACCATAGGGGACAAATCAACCGCTTCTATGTCACAGATTAGGATGACCACTCCGATGCATCCCAGCCACTCTACTTTAGGTATTCTATACATTATCCCTGGCTCAGTTGGGACCAGTATAAGCAGGGGTTACACTTACTTAAATGTCTATTGTATGTCTAGCTCTACTTAACACCCATGGGGAGAGAAGAACTACAACACCCACTGATGAGTTGCTTTAAACAGTCTTTATTTAGTAGATAGAGGTGGATTCATACCATTACTGTGCCCCCATCACTGCGAACTCCGAAAATTTCGATTTTATTTTATTTTGACCCCCTTTACACCACATATATATGCAGGTGGGAGCAGGGATGTCATTTAGGGGTCATCAAGGATCGCAATTGCGACCCCTGAGGTATCCCTAGCTAAGCCTGTGGTCTCCCTTGCTATCCCTAAAAAAAAAAAAAATATATATGTGTTTAAAAAAAAAAGTTTAATGCCTGCTCCTGGGCTGTGGCCAGCGCCATGCGGCTCTTTGCTTCTGGAGTGGCTGGCTCTCTTGTTCAGGCCTCTTAAATCTTTTAATCAGGCGTTCCACAAGTCTAACACTTTCAGCAGTGACCCTAAATAAGAAAGAATAGGAAAACCAAATAATGTGTCTTTCTGGAATTCTATACAATAATTGCTAGACTCATTAAAGGTTTATTTCAGGCACACTTCAAGGGGTGAGTCACTCAACTCAGCCTTTCATCCTTCTGAGGTCGATAAATGAGTACCAACACAGGTTGGGTGATATTGCATGTATATTTTTTCTATATGAAGCGCTTAAGCGTAAGTGCTATATAATAACACAACATTATCGTTTGGCCATGGACGTGTGCTTGCATTCACAGTAATTTGGTGATATGGGCCTATACAGACTGATCTTAACGATACATATGGCGATCCATTCTTGTATGAAATGTATATCACATTATAGTGATATCATAACCATATTTTTCGTGGTGTACTTAGGAACAATGCTATGTGAAGCCACTTCATGTTTTGTCAAGGGGTGAAAGGTCGTGTTCCATCGCTCCCGCAATAACACTTCTGGTTGGGATCAAATGACATCACTTCCTGTGATGTCATCAGTGGTCAAGGATCATGTGATGTCACATCCGCTACCCCTGGCATTTTGGTGAAATGACGTCCCTGGGTGGGAGGTAATTGTATATAATGCAAGTAAGAGGGGCTGTGGGGGGTCTCCCCCCACATATATATATGTGGTGGAAAGGAGGGGTCAGAAGAAAAGTCAGCAATTTCGGGGGTCACTGTCATGGGGGTCACAGTAATCGTATAGATTCGGCAGAGGTGTTTAGTGCACACAGTACTATACTTACATGAGACACTACTCACCATTCTGCACAAGGGGAGTGTTTTAAATCTTCTGGGCACAGGAAAATGAAAGGGTAACCCCCCCAACATAAAGGTGGCCCGGACAGTGGACTGAACTGGCTTGTGGAAAGAAGAGCCATGGATGAAATAAAGAAACGTTATGACAGTTGGGGGACTGTTTGTGAGAGGATGGGAGCGGGAGTGGGAGAGGGTGGGAGCAGGAGTGCTGAATTGAAGCTCTGTAGGGGCCCTGGCCTCAGGCTACCCCCAGAGCAGCGGAGCATCAATCTGCCAAAGACCTGTGACGCTTGTCTGATGTAGCCCCATCCAAGGAAGAGCATGGGCTGCATGTGTAATGCGGCCAGGAGAGCGAAAGTGGCCTATTAAAAATCATCCCTCTCTGGAAACAGATGCAGTATGCCCAAAAAATCACCCCATCCGGCCCTGCCAGGGGTGTGGCCCGGGCAGAAGAAGTGGCCTACCAGGTATGCTGGATGACCCCGGTGATCTGATGGCATAGGGTAGTTAAGATCTGAGTCCCGGGACTGCTTGTGCTATGCAGTGGTACTTGGGTGACAGTCTCGAGTGACACCCCAGTGTGGAAGCAGAGGCCGCTTTCCAGAAGTTGGCCTGCCCTAGGGTCAGACGGGGCCGACCATGAAGGTTGAAGTCCCAGGCAATGTCGGTATAGTGACCAAGCGAAGAGCACAGGTGGCTCCATGTTCTTGATGCTTGCCGCCTCCCCCTCAGCCAGTCAAGGGAAGCAAGGCAGCCGGAGCACGGATGGAGGGGGGAAAGCGCTCTCTCAACAATGCACAGGCACAAGGCTAATAGGGAGGCAGGCTCTACCCTGGAGAAGGGTGAATGACCATTTCTAGTCTGCCCTGCTGGATTTGTGAGCGACATACCCCTGGAGTCATGGGGCACCACATGGAGAGCAAACTCCTGTCCAGCGGAGGTGAGCTGGTTAATGAAAATAGCACAGGGAGTGCACTGAGCTAGGAAAAAGAAATCAGAGGCACTGTGCTACACAGTGCTTGTATATACACCTTAGATTTGTAAGGGTAGACTGTGGGCCCCAGTATATATATATTAGTTACAGTTTCTATCTGCTAGATGTTCAAACACCTGTATAAACTGACCGCGCATATAAGGCATGGGGAATTGCATGGACATTTTGCCTGGGATGTAGAAGGGGACCTGCTCTCGGCCAACCAGGTTAATCGGGCTTCATTGTACATTGGGTTTCAATATTCTTAGTATTGGATTATTAAAAGTACTATAGCTTGGTCGGATAATCATACGTG
Source organism: Ambystoma mexicanum (assembly GCF_040938575.1). Lineage (NCBI taxonomy): Eukaryota > Metazoa > Chordata > Amphibia > Caudata > Ambystomatidae > Ambystoma > Ambystoma mexicanum. Next base: position 353,428,851 of record NC_090926.1, read on the forward strand.
ATTCCTAGTTCTTGATAATCTCTGTGAGTGATTCCATGGACACTAGAGGTAAATGGTTTAACAAATAAATGTGCTATATTAGGGTCTGTAGGTATGGTTGTGTAATAAAGAGAAGTATGTCCACAATTACATGAATCTACAGAGAAAACATTCTGAAAATCCATAAATATTTGTCTTAACTTTTGCTTTTGTGTTTCTGTCTGACAGGCATCAGCCATACGGATCTGTTCTACCATCTGGCGGAAGCCTAGAAATATTTCTGGAATGGCTATTTCTGAAACATCTTCTAGTAAAGTGGAGAGGTCTTTATTTATGGTGCCTACCTGGCTGGTTGATACCATAGTGTTGACATAGTTACTTGCGACTTTAAACACTATTTCATCTTGTAGCATTTCACAGTTAACATCCAACGCTCCCTAAGGGTACAGGGCGTGCCATATAAAATTCCTCCCTTGTCGAGTGTAAATGTGTTCTGCTCTGTTATCATCAATATTGCCATAGCAATCTTCTGGTATAGAACCTGCTTGCTAAAAAGACCTTTTCCAGCTCGCTTGATTCTAGGGAATCATCATTTGCTGCATTTACTCCACAGTATAATCATAATTGTGGTAGGAACTCAGGGGGTAGCCCATCTCCTGGTATGGCCCATCTCCTGTTACAACTCTTAATGCCGTTTGCCCAAAACTATTTCTCTCCGCAGCTGGTCTGGATAGAAGGGGTAGGTCACATAGTGATCCTACACTGGCCTAGTGGTGATGGCCAAGGCAGTGTGCTAGGTGGCCAGGGCTACATCTATTTAAATTTCCCAACTTAAGAAGGTGACTCTGATAGCTGCTGGACTGAACACACTGTACACACTCTCCCCTTTCACAGCTGCCACAGGGCTTTGACGAGTTGGTTCAGGTTACATATCCTTCAGCAATGATCTCACTGGCCTTATCAACATGATCCTGATCTCAGGAAGGTTACCCTTCATTGCTTAGGGACAGCAACCATGAGTGCTGACATGAGCAGCAAGACTGTTTCCAGCCCCGTGTTCCGGCAGCACACTAAATAGATGATGAATACTTGGGATGTGTGATCCCATATAAACTAATGAAAGTGTTTATCATCATGCGCTCATCGCTCTTCCTCTCTCTCCCTCTTTATTTTATTCAATAGCCTTTGCATACTAAGAAAATACATTTGTGTAGCCCTAGGAGTGCAACTCTAATACTCTACCAACAAGCAAGCATTAAAACCGGGATCACTGCATGTTTTCACCCTTAACAGAATATGTGAGGACAACATCTCTTACTAATAGTTTAACTGCCTCTGTTTTTTGGTTTCTTTCTCCATCACTAACCTTATGGCTTCAAAAATTGCTTTAACGTTTGCATAATGTTTAGGTCCGCTCTGTAATTATTTGTGTTTATTTACTGAACATTGGGGATGTTTTGATGTCAGATGTCAGGCGGCAGAGCATTCCAGTGAAAAGAGGAGCAGAATTTGGATGAGGCACAGTGATAGCGTGGGACGGATAGGTCTTGAGGATCGCAAAGTTCAAGAGGGAGAGCAAATAGATGGAGTTATCAAGCTAGAGAGGGGCAAGGCCATGGATAGATTGATAAATGAACAATAGGAACTCAAAGATTGAGCGCAAACCCAGTTTGGTGTTGGGGTGTAGAGGTGGGCAAGGATCTGGGTAGGTTGCATGTAGCAAAGTGAAGACCTTTGTGTAAAAGAGAGAATGAGTAGGATGTATAGGCTGAAGCAGTAGCTCAATTTCCTGAGCACACGGGTTGTGATCAGGTTTGGGCCACACGATGGGTGAGGTGGGGGCAGATTGTCCTTATGTTAAGTAGGTTAATCATGGGGAGTGGCTGTGACCATAATGAATGTCTTCAGTCTTAGGACGCTGTTGAAGAGGATCCCATGGTTGCAAGCCCTGGGTGATAGAGTAAGGAGGTCGGAAGAAAAGGTGGTGGAGGTTAGTATTAGATAGGTTCACCCAGTTATGATATCTGTGAGGCAGTTCATAATGCAATAAGAAATGGCAGGGGTGAAGGATAAAAAAACAAAGATGATTTGGGTTTCGTCAGCAAAGAGGTAGTACGGAGAAGGTAATGAGAGTGAAAGGGAGTGGATGAAACACTGATCCTTGGGATGCTCCCAATGGCATGGTGTGTGGAAAGAGGTGACAGATTTCCAGGAGAATGGGAATGAGCAGTTTGACAGATACAATGCCACCCATGTAAGTGCAGTGCCCTTGAAGCCAATGAAGGTGAGGGTCTGGAGAAGGAAAGGATGGTCCACTGTGTCGAAGGCAGTAAAGAGGCTGAGTAACATGAGGATGGAGGAGAGGTGGGAGTGGTGAGCAGTGGCTAGAGAGTTAGAAACATATGTGTGAGCTTTTTCAGTGGGATGGTTTGCTCAGGAAGCCTGACTGGAGGAGATCACAGAGAGAGTGAGAGGCAGATGATGATGCAGTTGAATACAGCTCTCTTGAGGATCTTGGTGGTGGTGGGGAGACTGCCCTCCACAAAGAGGAGTTATCAGCCATGTGGTTCTTGATTGTATAGCAGGCAGCAAAGAATAATTTGGTGATGGAGAGTTTGAGGATGGAAGAGGGGTAGGAGGAGTGACGGATGCATTCTTCTGCTGCCTTCTGTGTGACAAAGTAAGATTGCTATGCATTTCTATGCACTTTGCAATGTGATTTTGAGTTGAGTGTGGAGGAATGAATGGACTGAGGTGATAGGCATACCTGTTAAAAGTTTGGTATTGCACGTGTTTTGCATGTAAATTGTGAGGTGTGAATATGTTTTCTGCAACATGGTGCCGAATAAGCCAGCATCCTTGGGTCGAGAGCATTGTACATGATATAATCCCTCTTTGCATTACCCTTCCCCTATTCAGCAAACTCAAAAAACTCATGGCACATTGTCCCTAATTAGTGACACCATTCCACAGTAGTGACAGTATAATGAGTGGCATATATATATATATATATATATATATATATATATATATATATATATATATATATATATATATATATATATATATATATATATATATATATATATATATATATATCTGTTATGGCAAATAGAATAGCCTATAACAATATCAGGCACACCCATCTCTCTTTAAAATTACTTGAATTCTTTCCTTGCCCCCAGCATTCCCCCACTCCCTGTACTTCTTTGCACCCATGATTTGGGCCTCTTTCTAAAACCCAACTCTTTTCCATAGCAGGGCTGTATTCCTTTGCTGCCTTCTGTGTGAGAAGGTAACATTTGCATGCATTTCTTGGCACTTTGAAATGTGATTTTGAGTTGGTTCTGGAGAAAGTAATGGACTGCAGTGATAGGCATACCCCTAGATGGTGCCACAGAGATCAACATATTTGTTATAAGTTCCCTTATTTAGTCAGATTGCCCCCGAGATAGTCGTTCTGCTGGCAAGACATTTTATTTAACAAACAAAATAAACATTAGTCCTTTCCTGGTAGGGGAAGGAGCATACATTCTAGACTATGGGCCTTGCTACACATTTGGTGGTGCAGTAAAAATGTACCAGCAAGAGGATTACAACTACTTGTACTGCACTGCCATAGCCCGAGGTTGGAGGTAATGAGGAAATACCTCCAGCACCTGGCTGGAACATTCCTCTACGCATTATCTCCAATACATGTAAAATATACTGTGTGTGGAATTGTCACCTGAGGTAAATGCTCTAAATCTCAAATGGCGTCCTATCAGATTACAAAATGGCAACTAGCATGCACCTCCAGGATCTCGTGGTGGGTTCCAAAATGGAAGGAGTGACCTAACTGGATGACGAGTCAACAGGAAGCATCGGTAAATGAGAGGCAGACATCTTTCTTGTAGCAATTCCACCCCAACGATACCTGAAGTCTTGGATTTCTGGCAATTGAGCTCTTAAAGAGGAAAGTACACAATCAATTAAAAAAATGCCCATTAGAAAATCTGAGATCCAACAGGGCTCACATTTTCCGTCCAGAGGATCGTTCTCTCTCAGCCAAACATGCATGCCTTCCAGAACCCGTAGCACTGCACATAGGGAAATGAGAAGCGTCCTGCACTGTCCATCTCCCCGATGCTCCCTCACCAGGTACAATGCATCTATTTTGGAGAATGTGAAATCATAGTGGGCTGCAGAGGACAATGAAAGGAATGATCTTCACAATCCCAAACTAGAAGGTGATCTGGAGAGGTGTTAGGATTCTGACCCTGTGTCCGGACGTGCCCATCACACACTCGTTTCATACATCCCTTGGTTAGGACCCATGCAAAGGCTCCTCAAGTCCCTGACCACTCAGGCCTATGGCAGGAGATGCAAACAATAATGGTGGCGCCTCAATGGTTACTCACACTGTCCTCAAGAATACACCCCAATCCTACTCTCACACTTAAAGAATACCCATCTGGCCTCTCTGACACACAGCATCTCACCCTTGTGAGAAATGATGGGGATCGCATAGACACCAGGGGCCCTTACTTGACACGGCTATTCAAGCACAACACAGACAGAGACACAAAGCCACACACATCACTTTAATCAAACCAGACTAAAAGACAATGAGGAGGGCCCTTGCAGCTTTCCAGCTTCCGGCAAGAAGATGCTTCCAATCCGAGACTGTTATGTCATGGAATCGCCACTGGGATTCTGACACCTACCCAGGACCCTTCTACCCTGCCCATATATCCCACCTTGACTTCCAAGCAAAGTTCGGAATCCTGTGACCACACAAGGAGATCATAGTTACACAAGATTGTGTACATTGCAGAGGTACGCTTTACAAATCCCAGTTGATATGACAGAATATAGCACAACTAGATCTCGGAGACTCACCAAGAGTTAAAAGAACACCAATGCCTTTTATACATCTTCAGGTTGGACAGGTGTCTAGACTGCTGGATGGTCACAGTTACACCAATGGACAATTGGTTCAAGACCGGTCCTTTCAGGCCAGGCAGAAGATATGGGGAGAGGTAGGGTCGACACTGGCTACACTGCCATATGTAGGGCAGGGAACCATGATCCCTTGACCAATAAGAGACCCGTGTGATAACTTGTGCTCTCTCTGACTTGATCTGTGTTGTGAATGAGAGGAATCGAGAAAAAGTCATAGAGAAGTATTTGCAGCAAACTGATCTAGACCGTGGCCCTCATTATGAGTGTGGCGGAAAGGCAACAATGGCGCCGGTAGTGCTACCGGCACCGTTGTTACCTCTCCACCACACTACGAGTTCTGCTCACGGGTGCTGGACTGCACGCCTGGTCTGACCACGCGTGCAGACCGGCACCCGCGGGAAAAAAACAACTCCGGCGGCAGCCGTGCCCTTAATACCGCCAGAGTTGTAGTGAGGGCCCGTGTCTTTTGATCAAGCCGGAGAATCCCTGAAGTGGAAGCAAAACCTCGGCAGCAAGGAGCTAGTTGTAGTTTGCTGCTGACAGGTCCCTCTAGGTAATCCCGTTGAAGGACAGTGGTCGAAGTGAGCGGGAACGGACAGGAGCGGTGTTCCAATACTTTTATTTTTTACTGTTAACCTCTCCACTACTTTTTGCAACCATTTTCACCATTCCGGAACTGTTCTTTATGAAGTTAAAGCACACTTCTCCACTTTACCACTGGATATCAGTTAGAGCTCAATTTATATCTAAATAATTGGCTGCCAACCAGCGTGACTGCAACCCTTGCAAAACATGTTGCACGTTGCTCCTTTCCTTCCTATTCTGTCCCCCGCCGGAGTCACAGTTCTTCGTTTTTGGTACACTTCAATCGGGTTTACCGCAAAACACTGAAAAAAGAAAGATCGAATGCACATTTACTGCGCATTCATCGGCCTGGTAGATAAGACTGAAGTCCATAATACCAAACAAGGATAGCAGGGGTAGCAGGGGTGTTCCCCGCTCCCGTAGTTCGGTATTAGGGGCTGGATGGGTTGCGGTGTGTCTCCTGCATACATTAAAGACCCATCGGGGGACAAACAACCAAAATCCAAAAAGGCTTGAATTACAAAATGCAATCAAGTGAGCTTCTCAATTTTGTAATTCGAGCTTTTGGGATTCCGTTTTCTAAGGTAGATCCCTTCAATCACTGGGAAAGGACAAAAGCAAACAGCTAAGAGGAGGGAAAGAACCTTCTTAGATTATTGGGCTATGTATCCTCGTTCCCCAGGATGTGTGAGACGTACAGAGAAAGTGGTGGAGACTCTGCCCACAATATCAATAGGTAAGCAGGATTAACCGAATATTTGCATTAGGAATTCTGGAGCGCATTGTCAAAATATTCAGCGTGGCTGTGTTTACCACTGGCTCTGGTCCTTTGCTGGTCATCACCGACTTAAGATCCTTGGAAGCCTATGATCCAATTTGGGGGCACCCAGTCTGCAGGGGCGTGGGGGGCGGCTCACAACTCACGCTAGAGAAGCACCAAAGATACAGCATTTGTTTTGCAACAACGTACTACCTGCCCCCTTTCCAAGAAGTGCTACAGCAGACCCACAACATGTAGGGAGGGCCTAATTATTAACATCACAGCTCCCTTTTAAGAGAGGAAACTATGGTTGGGATTGGGTTATCTGCGCTCTGTCTCTTCAATTTAGGAAATAACTGTTTAGCATTGATATCAATTAAACAATGGGTTGAAATGTTTTTTTCAGAAAAAAGTTGTTTCTTTATTGGTGAAAGAACGTGGTGGTCAGCCAACACGTGTTTCGACCTTGGTCGTCTTCAAGGCCTTAAATTCACAGTACGACGAGTAGTCGACCATATACGTTTCCTATGCGTTGTGATGCAGCTGGTATCTCTCAAAATGTTCTTGTATTAGTATGAGCTGTCTCTTTCCAGTGTGTTCAATGTTATCCTAAGCCCATTGGCTAAAGCGTGGTAAATAAGCGTTGAAAGTATATGTGTAGACGTGCATATATTCCTGCCGTTAGTTTAGCCCAGTTCCAACTTTGTATTTAAGGTCCATGACCAGTGTCAGCACTCATAGCAGGTCCTAATACCCAACCATACTTTCATCTATGCTCTATTTAAGGTCCTTATGGGTGGGCATTGGGACAAGGGTATGCATCTTGCCCTTATATATATCATTTAGTGGTCATAGCACATTTCACTAGGAGTCGAAACCGTGCACTTATATATCTGCCCTTCTAAGAGAGAACAAGCATTGGTAATGCCAACAGTTTGGGCTTTTGTGTAGGCATGGGAAAGGCCCTTGCCAGGCACGGCTTAGAAGTATTAACTGGCCATTGATGGTAGCAGGTGCAAAGTAGTGCGAGTAGCTGGGCATCTAACAGCAGTGCCTGGCAAATGCCTAATACTTATGCACAAGCCAAAACTGTTGGCTTTGCAAATGCCTGTTTTAAAAGGACCTCAGTGAAGGACATGCATAGTGCTTATGAATAGAGTGGCTGAAGGCACACGAAGTTAAGACATTTTTATAACACCAGCTCTGAGTTTACAGCTACAATTAAGTCATTACTTTTCAGAAGACTACTTTGAAAAAAGACTGTCAGGCACTTGAGTGCAAAGTTTGATAGTAAGACTTTATTAAAGCCAGCTCAATGAGTTCCCAGAGGTGGTGGTTTGGGCGAGGAGGGGCAGAAACTGGGTTATAAGGATTAGCATGGCCATGCGGAGTCAATAGATGGGCAAATAACCAAACAACAGCTGGAAGCTGTGTGTCCCCCCCTCATATGACATTTCTCCTTATTTGTACTCTAATGCAATAGTTTTAGCTTACAGGTAGCGCAAGCACCACCGAACAGCTCAAACTAAAAGCGGTTCAAGTGAAAGGGTGGCATTGTTTGCCCACATAACAACCGTCTCCGGGCTCAACTCACCCTCCCATTGTATAAAATGTGACGAGGAAGGTAATGGCCCACAGAATGTCTTATGTTTAAGTATTTGAAAAGCACACATCAGTGATCTGTGAGAGACATTGGGCCTCATTACAAGCATGCTGGTCCGGAAAGAGCGTTGCCCGTCGCTACGTACCGGCACGTTTATCCAGACCGGCACACACTGAGTTGTGATGCAGCAAACTCCATCACTGCAAGTGACCTACTGTATCCGGCAGCACCGTGAACAGAATCTGCAGAATGACGGGTCGGCTCTGCCTGAAACACTGGCACAGCGGTAGTATGGGAACATTCCGAGTACCGACTTCATGGAAACACCGGCATAAAAGTGCCGCTGGAACCATGATGATGGCACCGGAAACACCAGCATTGCGGACCAAGCATTAAACAGTGTCAGGTGTGCAGGAACAGGCCACATGCTGCCAAACTCTGCCATGTGCACACCATGAGCACTGGAAAGCACAATAGGATCACTCCTGCACCCCACACCCCTTCCAACACAACCATGCTTGCAGCAGCAGTAGCAGTAATGGAACTGGAGACCTTACATGTATGGATACAACTGGAAGAGGCAGAGAGGCACAGTTGGTGGCAGAGGCGCAGGAGGAGAAGGAAGGTCATCATGGCCATGCAAAATAAAAATGGCCTGCAGGTAGCACCCCGCAGGCAGCCACCCATACCCTGCATAAGGGCCACACATTTCAACCTCAGCCAAACACAGATCCACACCATGTACCGGCTAGACAGGGACACCATCACCTCCATAGTGGACCTGATCCACAACGACTTTGTCAGCCTCATCCAGATCTGTACTGCCATCCTCCACTTGCTCAAGGTAGTGCTAAATCTCCTCGCCACCAGCACCTATCAACACACCGTAGGTGAACTGCATGGGCTATCCTGACCCTGTGTTTCGAGGGCCCTCTTCCAGGTCCTGGATGCCCTCCTGCAGCATGTGTCTGATCACATAGCCCTACCTAGAACACTTGACCAGGTCAATGCCACCAAAGCTGCATTCCATGCCCTGGACGGCAGGCCCAATGTGATTGGTGCATTGGACTACACAAATGTGGAGTTGGTGGCCAGGCATGCCATTGAGGCAGTCTACAGGAACCATACATTTTACCACTCCATCAATGTGCAGATGGTGTGTGATGCACACCACCTCATCACTCATTGCTCTGCAAGATTTACGGGATTAACACGCAATTCTATGGTGCTGAGGAACTCCACGCTGCCAGGGTACATGGCACCTCACAGCAGAGAGTGGACATGGCTGTTGGGTGAGTGTAATTACCAAAGCATGTGCACTGTGGAATTGGGGAAGGGGCGACAATTATCTGCAGTGCATGTGTGCAATGCAATGTCCGGCACACAAATAGCATCCTTGACTTGAAGGGCATGACAGGCGTGTGTCAAATGTCCAGACGGAGAATGCGCATCATCAAAGCTGGTCTGCAACATAAAATGCACTACAGGTACCAGAATGCATCACACCAATGGCCCAAACCCCTGCAAAAACACTCTGAGCAAAACCCACAACACCTGCAGCACAGACTAATTATTTAAATGCAGCCCACCACCCCACCTCCAAACCACTAGCGTACCCCACAGCAGGTAGCCAGTTTGCCTGCCTGTTCCAAGTGCACATACACATATGTATGGGACATGAACTGCAACAAAATAGCTGGACATATGCATGGATGGGTGATATGACCATCATAGGACATGCAAATTGAAACCAGATCAGAACACGCATTAGTCTGAGTTGTTGGTGGAGTAGTCATAGGGTCAAAGGGCAAGGTGGGTGTGAATGGGCGATGGAAAAGTGACAGCAAACCACCCATTCACCACGCATAGGGACCAAGCATATTGGCTGCATGGCAATCATTAGCTTGTCATCGCCTTCCCAATCCAATCAATTCCTTCAATGCTACCCCTCTGTTTATACATCCACATCAATCATTTTGCCTGATTCATAGATGCTCGTCAACCACTCCCATGCAGTACATCATGTACATCAAAATGCAAGTATGACCACGCATGTACTCAATTCCTTAATAAAAGCAATTTTGTTTTTTGCACGTAAAGAAACTTTATCGCCTGTGATAGCTCTGCCTACCAGGTCTGCGGCCCCCGGCATGGTCTGACCTGTCGGGCACATCGGCTGTGACAGGCAGATTTATATTTTGCAGGCCCAGAAACAAGCCACCTGGTAATGCCACAGGCAGACTTTCACTCGGACAAGCCAAATTTGCTATTTGACCGTGTCATTCCATTCACATTGATGAATTGAGCCACAAAGCTGTCAGATCACTGATTCTACACCTAATTGTCCGTACAATGCAGACATGCAATTTCCATTGGCAATGCAAATGGGACCTGGCTCATCTATGACATATGCTACGTCTTGTGCAAATCCCATGTAAGAACTTGCATTAGTAAGTGAACAATATACATACTGTACCAACATGATACAGGCCCCACAATGATTTTGACCCCTTTCTGCCGCTCCCGTACAGGTGATGCTGGATACCCCTTGATGCCATGGCTGATGTCCCCCGTGAGGCAACCACAGAACCAGCATGACCAGGGATACAACCTTAAAGGCAAGATTCCGCTGCCTGACCAGATCAGGGGGGGGCACTGATGTACAGCCTGTGGAGGTGGGCAAGATAGTCCTGGCCTGTGCCATGTTGCACAACATGTGCATCAGGCGCAACATAGCACTGCCCCCGGACATGGACATGCACCCACCTGATGCAGAGGATGAGAATGACAGTGATGATGAACTGCCATTAGCACATCACAGGGATGCCATGGATGGCCGTGAGGCACGCAATGCACTGATTAACCACTATTTCTGAGCACATCACACAAGCACATGGCCTATGACAGCTAACACATTTAGCACTGTACAGGAAATTAAACACTCAGACTACAACTGAATGTCCAGTCATGATTTCAATGCAACACCAAGTGTAATGTGAATAATTAAATGCAAAACAAATATGGAACTACACCTACCACCCACACTATCCCTCCCCACTCCCCCTCTCTATCTTTCCCCACTCCCCCTCCCCAAACATCCCTCCCACTCCCGATCCCCAATTATCTCTCAACAACTCCTGTCATGTTGTCCATGTAGTCCTTGCAGAAGACACATACAGTGCACATGCCTGCTGTGGGCCTACTTGCGTCCCCGCTTGCCATCTGGCATGCGACTGTGTGAAGAGGATGACAAGTGCACCGAATGATGCTGTGGGTTGCTGGGCACAAAACCTGCAGGCATGGAACTTGTGGATGGTGTGTGTGCCTGCTCAGGGGGGCGTCTCTCAATGAACGCCTGAAGGCACATTGCCATGGACTCATCAATGGAGGACATGTTACTATTGCCCTCACGTATCCTCCTGGCCATCAGGACAATGGCAGTTGACACACGTTCAAGGGCACGTGCATTTGGCCGGCCAATGGCCCGTTTGCTCTTCCGCATCAACTGCGCCTCCTGGAGGTACTGCTGCACTAGGACAGTTAAGGGTAGAGTCTGCCATCCATTTCCCTGACACTGGGGAAGGGTGGGCATTGTGGGCTCATTGGGTTCAACGGGCTGAATACTGAAGGCTCATAGCTGTTGTGGTCGCTTGTCTCCACTGTGTTGACTCCAGCATTGTCAACTATGTCCTCTGAACTTGATTGATGGGCACGTGCATGTAGCTGCTATGCTGGTGGTGATGATACTACAGCAGTTAGGGCTAGCGGGATGGCCGCTGCTGTGGTCACAGTGATGGTTCGTGCTGGCAGGATGGCCACAGCTGTGGTCACATTTATGGTAGGGGCTGGCGGGATGGCTGCAGCTGTGGTGACTGTGGCAGTTGTGCCAGTGGAGGCTATGTTGTCATGGGTGGTGGTGGTGGTCTGTGGTGTCCGGTGGCAGTGGCGGCTGATGCCCCTTGAGGTGCTTGCATGGGCACTTCACTGTCAGATGATGTGCCTGAGGGAGTCAGAATGGCATGTTGTCAGTGAACAGTGTGGATTGATGAAGCACATATTGGTCGTGGCTGTTCTGTGTCGGGAACATGGCGTGGTACATGGCATAGTGCACACATTCTTGTGTTATGCATACTGAACTGCAGGATGTGTGATGTTTCTACATGGTAGAGTACTGCGCTGGGGATACTGTTGTGTTGTGCTGCCACTTGCTGGGTAAGAGGTACGGATGGCATTCACGCTGTGCGATGTTGTGGTGGGGAGTGGTGTGGTATGTATGGGGCAAGCATGGGCTTGCTGATTGTACCAGTTATGGGGACAGTTGTGCATTTGTGCTCGGGGGTCGGGCTGGCTTGGACGAGGGGACAAATGTTGACTTTTTGTGCAACTGTGGTCATGTGTTGGTGGACTTGGAGCTTAGCACTGCTGTGATTTGGTGGCAATGGAAGTACGACAGGCACACATGCAGTACGCTGTGGCAGGCTGATGTGGGTCTGTGTGGGAGCAGATGCATGTTCAGTTGGCAGTACAGGGTGCCGGTGCTGAGTTCTGCATGTATTACTGGGATGGGTCATAGTTTGGAGGCCAGGGTGTATGTCCATGTATGTTGTTTTCTTGAGGGGGCATCAGGGTGTTTTTGGGGTTGTGGACAATGCAATTCACATTTCTGTGATATGTTGGTACACTGGTGGGAGCAGGGTGAATAGGGATGTTGATTATTACATTGGGGTTACGTGTACTCACTGGCCTTTTTGGGAGTCCCAGCTGCGGCCTCCGCAGCACTGACCCCTTCAATTGACTCTAGGTGCAGCACACTGCTGCACGTCTTCTCCGAGGGCATCAGGCGTATTGGGGATGCGAAAGCGCCACCTGTGGCCATGTCCTGTTTCCGCTGGGCAGAGGGGAAGTTCTATACCCTCAGGCATAGGTCATCCCATCACTTGCAGTCTCACACTGTGGGTGGGGTTGTGCCGACTGCAAACACCTTATGGGTCCCATACTCCCAAATGCTCTTCTTGCACAGCTGGGTTTGCCTGCACTGGTCATTGCTGAAGAGCTCTGCTGCATGGTGGACATTGGTGTCCGGAAGCATGTTGAGCTCGGGCTCAGCGTAGCATGGCTTCCACTTGCGGGTCTCACACACTCGAAATAACATGCTACAGGTGTAGTTTGTCTGGTCAGGAGGGGTGGATGTCACCTGCAGTTAGAGGATTTCAATGGATTGTGCTTTTGTAATGGCCACCGGCCAGTTTCCTGTTCTGGCGATCACTTTGTTTCCGATCATGGTAATTGCAGTATTGCTGTTTCTTGTGCCGCTGAGTCTGGCAGCGTGATGCCGGATTTGGAGGCACCGGCACCGAGGACAGAGGTGTTATCTGTTTTTGGTAAGTTTGATGGTGTTTCCGTGATGCTGGTACCGCCGTTTCGGGCATGCCGGAATGCGTGTGCCCGACAACCTGTAATCACCTGATGATTCCTGAATTACAGGTTGCCGGAAATGGTGGCACTGGCATGCCGGTAACTAGGAAAACTTACTGGCATACTTGTAATGAGGGCCATTGCTTTACAATAACTGTAAATGGTATTGCAGAAAAAATTGAGGCAAAAGATGAAGGCAATACAGTGTAATTGAGCAAGATCCATGCAAATGGCAGGCATTCTTACAGAGTCATTAGTGATCTAATTATTTAGACTGAGATTTGCACTAATTTGAATACAGGTATAATGATAACATACTTCAGAAGCATTTCCTTACTTATCTATGTCCTCAGGCAAATAATTGTATTCTCTCTCATGGTAGCCACACAATATCTTACAGGGCTAAACACAACGCCTTTACAACTCCATCAACTTTTGAAATCCCGCTGCAGCTCTAGGCCAGCCATGCTTGTAATTTGCACTTCCTCATCTTGCCTTCCCCCATTGGGCCTTCCTCTCCCTGTCAAGGCCCAGTATTTATCATGACAATAACAATGCTTTCTGCACTGAAACCCGACAGACCAATAGCCTGCTACACAGTCACTAATCTGCTCCTCCCCAACCATCCTGAGAAAGCTGCCATCAGACTATCAGTCTTTCTTTCTCTGGGTAGGTTCGCTCCTTTCCGTCCTGGGGTCAGACTACCATAGATTTGCAGAAGTGGCAATGCATTTTGAGCATGCATCTTTGTACTAGTGTGCTCATGAAATTGCGCCAGTGCAAAAGGCGCTTTTGCATACGTAAAACAGATGTGTTTTTGCCGCGTTATTTCAGTACTCCATCCCCAGATGTTTCAGTCGCTTTGTGTGTGCGTGTGTTGGGGATCCAAAATATTCTGCAGCCTGCGCCCAGTTTTTAAGGTTTGTTTCGATAAGTCTCTTTCCTACCTTCCACTTGCACAGTCAGGGACGTTCTAGTCAGGCGTGTTTGCCCCTCTCTGCTGTTACCACCAGTTTCCTTAGAAACCCTTGAGTGAATAGGGCGGTGGTCGGCATGCTGCACTCTCTGTGCATCACTAAGGCAATAGTCAACCCGCACTATAGAGCTGGACTTGGCAGAAGAGAGAGGAAGCTAGAAGGCTCTGCCTTCAGGAAAGGGTGATGATTTGGGAGAGAGGACACACTCAACGGCTTCCCGGGAATACGCCTGCCAGTTTATGATCCATCTCACTCTTACTGACTTCCAAGCCAACAAACGCCCCCGATTTAATTCCCTCTCATTCCTAGATCCCCAGTGGCCACCAGTGGCCGCATCTAGAAATTGCTCAGTTTGTAGCGTGTGCATTGCAAACAACCAACAAAATATAACATAACATCAAATTCACTAAACTGTTTCTCAATTCCTCCTCCTGGTCTACTATTGCCTTCTCTCTCTCTCTCTCTCTCTCTCTCTCTCTCTCTCTCTCTCTCTCTCTCTCTCTCTCTCTCTCCGTCTCTCTCTCTCTCTCTCTCTCTCTCTCTCTCTCTCTCTGTCTCTCTCTGTCTCTCTGTCTCTCTCTCTCTCTCTCCTCAGTGCTTTGAAGCTGCCTTTGGTGGTATAAGAGCTATGCAGGGAGGCCTTAGGGCAGGGCCACCTGGGCAACCTCCCGAGCCGCCATCAACCCTCCCACTGGAGTCTTTCAAGGTCTCCCCAGAGCTGGCATGGTGGGAGAAGGTGCGGCAGGCGCCCGATTGATGCGCCCTACTCTCGGGAGCAGAGAGTAGGGCATACCCCCTTCTCATGACCAGGGGCACGTGAGGGATGGGGAGCACCACATTTTTGTTTTGCTGCCCGGGGCACTGCAGACTCAAGAAACTAACATAGCATATCGTAATGTAGAGTGGGATAATGAGCCTCATTACGAGATTCACTGTAATGGAAAAATGATGCCGGTAAGGGAACACCGGCACCGCACACCGCTCCGGCCTATTACGAGTCAACGACCCGGTAATAGCGCCACTGCTGAGACCGTGAACCCCCGCACCGGCATGCGCGCGGGCACTTGGCCCTTCAGGCCGGCAATACCGGGATGCCGCTAACCGGAGGACATCACAAGTCATGCGGACATGCAACTACCAGCATCACAAAGGCAGTAATAAGGGATACCGGGATGGCGGCAACACCGGCATCGTGAATCACCGGTTAACAGTAATGTGCAGTGTTCCCAACTGCCACAGGTGGACACAATCAGCACAGGTGGAGGCAATGGAGTCTGGCCCAGTGCAAATGGCGCACACCCACACCCCTTTCCACACCAAAATGATCCCACTTGCAGTTGCGATATTGGTACTGGAGGACATACTTGCATTGCTACACCAGCAACAACAAAAACAGGCACCACAGAGGAGACGCAGGAGGAGAATGAGGGTGAGATAGGCCCAGCAAGTCCCACCAGTGCAGCCAGTGGTACCACACAGGCAGCTTCCAACCCCTCGCATCAGAGCCAGTCCATTCAGCCTAACCCCTGAGCATATACACACCCTGTACCGCCTGGACCAGGACACCATAACCACCATTGTGGACATGATACACAACGACATTCCCAGCCTGATTTAAATCAGCACCGCCATCCCCCCCTCTACTGAAGGTAGTGTCTGTGCTCCACTTCCTGGTCACAGGCACCTACCAGCACACAGTGGGGCAGATGCATGGCATATCACAACCCTTATTTTCATGCATGCTGAACCAAGTGCTGGATGCCCTCCTGAAGCACTCAAGCGACTACATATTCCTACCACGGACTGCCCAGGAGATCTTTGACAAAAATGTTGGCTTCCATGCACTGGCAGGCATGCCAAGTTTTATTGGTGCTCTTGACTGCACCCATGTGGAATTGTGGTTCCCACATGCCATGGAGGTGGTGTACCGCAATTGTAAGCTATTTCACTCCATCAATGTACAGATGGTATGTGACTCCTGCAAGATCATCACACATTGTTGTGCTCGATTTCCCGGATCAACTCATGACTCAATGGTGCTGCAGAACTCCACGCTACCACGCTACATGGAGCGACATGCAGGACGACGTCCCTGGCTGCTTGGTAAGTTGCGTGACAGGTACATGGCAGTGTAATGGGGGGTGAGATGTATACACCACCCTGGTGTCATTGGTGTGGTGACTGCACAATGTCAATACTGAAAAACACTGTGCCCCAAAGCATCCCAAACTGAACATGACACCCAAAGCCCATAGTAATGACGGAAGCTGCACACCAATGACAATATGCCTGACTTTCAACCAGCCCACATCCCACAACACGTCCACTGCACATCTTCAGACCTTGAACTCTGTAACACAATCCAGCAACATGCTGTGAGTATGCACAATGTAAATGTCTGCAGCAAAACACAACACAAGACAAGCATCCATGAGTGTGCACAAATCAATCCCACCAAGGGAATACACTGCTTGTCACTGGGCCACCACCACAGTTGCGCTGCATTTCACCATGGGAATAATAAGCGCTGAATGAGAAACATTCTGAGACTTGTGACAATGCTGCCAGTAATTAAATTATACTAATCACTACACATCACATTATGATACCAAACACAGCGGTATGCATCCACAGTGCATGAACATCAGCAAGGTAGGGGACACCCTGTATCATCTGGACGATGCAACCCACACCATTAGACCATGGGACAGCACACATTGTGGCAAGGTAAAATGTGTGCATACATCCAGGGATATGTGAACAACAAATATCTGCAGGCATGTGTGATAAGTACAGGTGTCTTTCAGGAATTGACTTACACATACCTTATTTTGCACCCATGCAGGTGATAGTGGCTATCCCTTGAAGCCATGGCTCGTCACCCATGTCCGGAACCCGCAGAACAGGCACGAAGAGGACTACAATCGTGCCCATACCCGTACCCTTGTGGTGATTGAGCAGACCTTTGGCCTGTTGAAGGCACATTTTCGCTGCATTAGCAGGTCGGGTGGGGCACTCCTGTACAGGCATGAGAAGTGGCCAAGATGATCATGGCATGTGTCATGCTGCACAACATGTGCATCCGACGGAATGTGCCTCGGCCCCCTGACATTGACAGCAACCACCAGGTGAGGATGAAGAAGATGAAGAAGATGGGGTTGCACATCATCCAGGTGGTGATGCACTTGAGGGACGTGCTGTGCGCCAGTCTGTGATAGGCCAATATTTCTAAGACACATGGATGCAGAGGGTGCCATGAATGTGGAACTCAGGGCACTGGGTGTGGGGGTACATGGACTCTATGCACTGTAAACCAATAAAGCACACATACACAATAAGGAATGTCCAGTCATGTGATTTTTTGGTACACAACGAGTGTATTTAACAGGAAATAAGTAAAAAGTGCTCAGACCCTCCACCTCACACACCCCCTCCTCCTTCCCCCCCACAACTCCCCCACATACCCCCTCCCCCCTCGACTCCCCCCACAACTCCCCCACACCCACTCTTCCCCCTTCACCTCCCCCCACAACTCCCCCACACACCCTCTCCCCCCTCCGTCTCCCCCCACAACACCCCCACACATGGCGTGCAATGTTATGCTACTTGAGTCTGCATAAGTCTGCACATGCAGGCTGACCATGCTACTTATGTCCTGTTTCGGACCCCGGGGGTGTTATGTAGGGGCGCCGCATGGTGTGTACAGACCTGCACAAGGGGCTTGTCTGTGTGGAGCTTGACGATGACCCCGTGGGTGCATGCTCTACTGTCGGGGTAGGACGCTGAGCCTCCAAGGCATCCGCAATCCTGGCAAGGACCTGCCTCACTGCCGACAGCTCCTCACAGATTTTTAAGGTGCTCGACTCTACGGCCCCTTTCATTGTCGCAGTGTTTTCTCGGGCCTCCTTCCTCGTCACGTCACCATCAGAGACATATTGTTTTACAAGCCCGGTCAGCTTCTGCTGCCGCACCTCCATTTGTGCCATTCTGAACTCCCCGTCTCGGACCCCTTGGGAGGTGGATGGTACGTGTGGCAAGGGGCCCAATTCAGGTGGGTCCTCTGTGGGGCTCCAGGCCTCTGGTTCTGCCTCTCCTCCAGACTGGACGTGCTAGGTGCCATCGGGTGTGCTTATTGGGGTGTACTAGGGTGTTTGGGAGTGGCTAGGTGTGCCACCAACTTCCATTGAGTGGTTGTCCTCCTCAGGGACACATACCTTGCCTTGGGATTGTTCTTCATCGCCACTCTGTGGTGCTGTGGCAGCTGCCTCCCCTACCGAGCTGTTAGCTGCAGACAGGTTCCCATCTGCCACTGGCTCAACTGCAGTGGATTCCACAGGTGTTGGCACTGTTGGTGTAGTGGCTGTCCTTTGACGCCCCTGTTCCCTGCCATCCTGTGTTGCCTTTGCCCTCGGTGGCTTATGTGCCTTGCCTGTGCCCTTGGACGTGGAAGGCCTGTTAGTGTCTTCCCTGGACCAGGCCCTCTTCGATAGAGTGGTGGCCTGTGCAGCAGAGTCCCGTGCATCGCTGTCGGTATCAGGGCCTGTGGGGGACCGAAAGAGGGACGGCATCAGTGATGGTTGTACATGCATCATGCATACAATGGTATTAGTGCAGTTGTACACGTTTGATGACTTGCTGTCTTACAGTTGTGGCATACAGGTTGCTTGACATATGGTGGGGTTTTTCAGGCATACGTTAGGTTCACACATGTGTGAGGTGGTGTATGCTGTGTGACATGCCATGTGGCTGGTGGTGTGTGGCTGAAGGCCCTGTATCTCTAGGATTGCAATAGATTGTGTTTTTAAGATGGCTGCCATGCCATTTCCCGTTCCGGCGCGATGATGTTACTTCCGGTTCCGGTAATCACGGGCTGGGTATTGCCAGGCCAGTTATTGCTGGGCCCATTATTTAGGGGTGGACGGAGGCAGAGGGGGCTTTCCATGATGCCGCTAACGGGGGTTTTGGGGTCATTTACTGCATGCCGGTACAGACAATACCGGAATGCCACAATGCGCGTGCACGCATTCTCTTAATGGCCTGATGTTAGCAGTGTCATTGCTACCCGGACGTGGTATTACCTCCAGCCCGGTAAAGTTTGGTTTTTAACGCAAATCTCGTAATGAGGCCCAATGTGTTTGCGCGGACGCACAGAACATCAAATTAATTTCTGCCACCCCATCTCACATACTCTCATCCACTGACTTCTGCACTTCCACAAACGGATTTACGCGATTCGGCTCCTTCGACCTCCGCTGCAGGGTCGGACTGGGACAAGAAATAGGCCCGGTTACCCAAAACAAAGTGGCCCACCCATCGCCTCAAAAAAGTGGCTCTCCCCTCGTCTCACGACCCTTGACCCCTGATGTCATTTGTTCCCACCCCAAAGTGACATCTGGGAAGCGATGAAACATGACCTTTCACCCCTTGACAAAACAGGAAAGGCATCAAATGGCATTGTTCTTAAGTACACTACGAAGAAAATGGTTACCATACCACTGTAAAATGATATATATTTCATACAAGAATGGATCACCATATGTATCATTAATATCTGTGTGAATAGGCCCATGTTACCAAATTACTGTGAATGCAAGCAGACGTCCAAGGCCAAATGATAATATGTCATTGTGCAGCATTTACGCTAAAGCTCTTTTTATAGAACAAATATGTATACAATATCACCCAACCTGTGTTGGTACTCATTTATCAACCTGAAAAGGATGAATGGCTTTTTGAAAAAAAAAAATGTGAAAAAAATATATATATTTTTTTCAAATGTTTTTTTTTCCAAACCGGACCAGGTGTGGCCAGAAACCGGCCCCCAACCCCAAGGGACGTTTTTGGCCCAGCCATGGGTCAAAAGGCAGGGGGGCCAATCCGTCCCTGCTCCCCTGCTATATTCGACCTCCATGAGGGGCTCTGCCTCCATACCTGCTCCCTCTCCTCCCTCCCCTCTCAATGCGGGGTGGTTCTAGCCCCCCATATATCCCCTGCTGGTCTCCATCCCCGACATACACTCATGCTTCAGGGCCTTCTCACCTTGCATCAGATCCCCTCTTGCTCAACGCATTGATGAGCACCAGTAAAACTATTTAGAGGAAGCTCAGTAGCCTAGTGTTATGCTTTCAGTATCTTAGTGCTAAAGGGAGAGGGGCTGATGTGAGACATGGAAGATAATGGTTAATGATCATGACAAGATGGGCTAATGTGAGAGGCCCCTTCAAGGGTTGCCCAGGATTAGGCCAACACCCTCGTGGATCTTCCCTGTATGTCCTATGGCAGTGGAAAACCAGCAAGGCTGTAGCCCATGCAGATGTTGAACCTGATCCAGTGGCTAATGGTTGGGATGGATTTGATTTTAATGTATTTAGATATAGAAATTCATGCCAAAGTGCTGTACATTAAAAAGAACGGTACATCAGAAGTTTGTATGGGGAAGTAAAGAGAAAACCAGTACAGTCATCAAGAGGAAAGAAAGTATTATTTCAGACATGCTCAAAATAAAGGATAAGAAGAAAGAGAGTGATGCGCCAGTAGGAGCGCATTCCAGTGGTGAGGGGCAGAGAGTAAAGGTACGAAAATGGGACTGGGCACAGGGGGGCTAGAGACGGCAAGACGATGTAGAGGAGCAGCTGCATTCCTCTGCTGGAAACCCTGCCCAAAAATACGATGGGACAGAGTAGAAGAGATTCTGCAGATAAAGGACATAATGCCAAGATTTGATGCGGAAAGGATTGGAGAAATGATCAATAAGGTTTATCAATAGTTAAGATGAGGTAGACAGTATGGAACTCGAGGGAATGGTGATCGATCCCCAGTACCTCATTCACGAACTGAGGAAGGAACCATGTTTAGTAATGAACTTTGAGCATTGTCTTTGAGCAGACTGAACTTAGACAAGGGTGAGGGGGATGATAGTCACACTAGTTGGGGCTTAGATATGTCGGAAGAGGAAAGAGAGTCCGGTCTTGGGGCAGAAGGAGGAAGTGCGTACACCCCGGAAGGAAGCTCTCAAATGGATAAGGAAGTAGGATCATAGGATCTGGAACAACCTAAGATAGGGCGCCAGATCCCATAGCATTTCCTGAGCGTCCCAGACGACGATCACATAGTGAGAAGGGAGAGTCTCCACCGTATGTATCTAGGTTAAGGCCATCACCGACAAGGAGACAGACAGGGATGAATATATCTGCCATGGATAGACTAATAGTGGGATCCGACTATGGGATGGGGTTCACACAGTTCCCCTTGTTAGAGAAGTTAGAGAAGGGGAGCAGGACCGCAATACATTCCATGGCCACAGATGGACAAGGATAACCTAAAATACAAGATCTCTAGTTTGACTTCGGGGGCTGGGTAATGGATATACGAAATTAGAGAAAATGACAGGAGGAAATACGCTGGCCATAGGGGACATAAAGGGTCTCCTGGCAGCCATTCTTGGAGAGAGGGCTAATGACAATGGAGGAGAGCAGGATATTCAGGTGTGACTGCACAAAACACAGTGCATGATGGAGCTCTGTTTAATAAGTGTAGACGTTTGGAGGGTTCTCAGGGTACAATATCCTGACACATCAGATATGGGTGCAATTATGACACGTAAATGAAGGAAGATGAACACCCCATTGCTTACATTTAGGATATTCAGGAGAAATGGCAACTTGAAATTTCTGAGCTGTGGGAAAATATAGTGGCATTATTTTACCACATTTTATGTCAGGGGTTGCTGAGCCAGCACAGAGGCAGATGAAAAAGCAAGTAGGGATGGAAGCGAAGTCATGGGCTGAGATCCAGTTGATGATAGTGCATCATTGTTGGTTATTACAAGAGACAAACAAGAAGAACGATAAGAATAGGAAGATCGAAGAAGCCAAGTTAGTCCAGAAAAAGTTGTCAACATTTTCCATAGAAGGGGTGATACCGACACGCAGAGAAGGATTAGGAATGCAGGAAGCAATAGGTACACTGCAGGTGAATACTTGTGCCTAATGGACCAAGGTGGGTACGGTTTACGCCACAAGGCAGAGGTATGGGTTATAGGGGACGAGGAGGCAGATTTCAGAATAACCAAGGTGGGTTTCAAAATACACAGAATAAGAACCAGAGTGCTCGGGGAGGATATAACCAAGGAGGAATTAACATGAGGGTTCCCCCAGTATGTTGGAATTGTGGAATGACAGGACATATTGCACACATATGTGGGAGCCAAGGGAATGTACAAAATGGCCTATTTTCCAGAGGGGGGACAGCTTTTTCTCTGCCATACTGCACAAAGACCAGAGGGGGCTTTCCCCAAGATCACACATCTTATCAGGCACAAGGGCCGCAGGTACAGCAGGTGCAACAGCAGGGCCAAGTACAAATGAATCCACCACAAGGGCAGCCGCAAGAAGCCCCTATGCAGACACAGCAGTATGCTAATACAGGACAAGCATTGATACCTAGAATAGGAGGTGTCACTGTGGTGGGAGGAAATCCTTTCACAGAGATGAGCTTGTACCCACAATATGACATCTCACAGGGTGACTTGGTGTGTTCATTATTATCTGTGACACCAGACTCCCAGGAGGAACCAAGGGTCGATGTGACGATAAGAGGCAAGTCCTTTTCTTTTCTTGTAGACACAGGAGCAACTTGCTCGTGTATATGAGAGGGAAAATATCAGATGTCAGGTATTGCCATGAATGCTCAAGGGTTCTCCGGAGCTGTAAGTTGAGTTCATTTTACTGATAAATTACCAGTCTCCATAGGAGAATGTGACATGTCCGTTTCGCTGTCATATTCACGACAGACACGGGTTCACATTTTAGGAGGAGATTTAATGACGAAACTTAGCATGACAATTTCAGTTACTGATCAAGGAATAGTGTGCTCCACTCCAGGAATACATAAACATGGGAGAGTTCATACTGGTGTTCACAGGGAAAGTGGCTCTGCGAGGCGTTCCAGTAGATCCAGCATTTCTTTTATATGGGGTAAGTATTTTACCTACATGGCTACCTGGCCTGGTAGGAAAGATTGTGATGATATCTGATGAGTTTTTATATAGACCACAAATACCTATGGATGAGGAGGGTGGACAGACTATTCCTATATCGTTGGAAGCATCTATAGTACAAAAATAAATGGTAATGCTCGAAGGAATATGCAATGAGGGTAGACCATGGAGAACAGTGATAGCTCTTGAGGAGGGATACAGACTGACTGACATAACCGATGACGATATGTTCAGGGAAGACCAAAGCGATGACGAATTAGTGTTCTTCATGAGCATTAAATACTGGATAAGGATAGAGAAAAGGGAAGTTCCACAAAGAATGGCGATAATGGGGCAGTGACCAGCATTTTTTCAGGAAAATCTTGAAAAAGTACAGAGTGCCCTATGGACAACAGGCCCCTATGACGTAGGTTTATTGCAGAGGATAGGGAAGGTTAAAATAAAGCTTAAGCTAGGAGCAATTTTACCCCAAGCAAAACAGCACCCCATGTCTCGAGAAGCTGATGAAGGTATATGTCTAACTATTTCAGCACTGATGAATCAGGGGATTCTGGTGCCATCAGGGTCATTGTGTAATACTGCAGTGTATCCGATTAAAAAAATCTAAAGGAGGGTCATGGAGATTTATCCAGGATTTGAGATGTCTTAACTAGATTGTAGATGCTGAGTTTCCTTTAGTTCCTAATCGGAGACAATACTGTGCAGTATCCCAGTAGAAGCTCGATACTTCACAGTGATCGATTTGAAAAATGTGTTTTTCTCGATCCTGTTGCATAAGACTTCAAAGACTTGACTTCATTTACATTTTGCCAAAAAAGACTAAAACACACTTATTTGCCCCAAGGGTACTGTGAGTCCCCATCAATCTTTAACAGAGTCCTACAGATGGATCTAGAAAATATCGATCTTGAAAGTACGGTGATACAATACGTAGATGAACTATTGATTTGCAGTAAAACAGAGGATGAGTGCAGACAGGACTCTATCAGATTAATGGCTATTCTAGCAGAAAAGGGATATAAGGTGGACAAGAAGTTACAGTACTGTCAAGAAGAGGTGTTATACATAGGTCACTTGATTTTGCATTAAGGAAAGAAAGTGACACCTGAGAGAGATGAGGCAATCATGAAAACATCAAAACCTAACACAGTGAGACAGATGCAACAGTTTTTGGGTTTATGCAATTAAGTTAGAGCCTGGATGTTTGATTATAATTTGTACACAAGGCCACTTCTGCAAGCATTAAAGAAAACACAAGTTGGCAAACCAAAACTAGAATGGACTGGCGAAATGTAGGAAGGATTTGAAGAATTGAAAAAAGCAATTTGCATAGCCCAGTTTTAGGAATTCCCAATTATGGTGAGCAATTGTATTTGTTTTCACACACAGATGGGTCAGTAATGACAGCAGTGCTTAGACAAAGAACCACATTGGGGTACAAATCTTTGCCAACAATCTTTGGCAGCTATCGTGTTTGCAATTGGCAAGTCCACAAGTATTGTCATGGTGTTGTTCTATGGTTGTTTACGTGGAACATGCTCTATTTGCCATTTTAGAGAAACCCAAGGGTACACTAACATTCCAAAGAGCTTCAGCTTATCAGGTCATGATTTATAAACGAGCGATTAAAATTGTAAGATGTAAAACAGTGAACCCAGTCACATTTATAGCTGAACCCATAGAAGAAGGTGATCATGTGCATGACTGTGCTAATTATGTTGAATTTTATGATGATACTCCCTGTGTGAAGAAGAATGCTTCAGTGAGAGGGGAGATTCTTTTTATTGATATTTCTTCAAAGATTGATCAAACTAGTGGGGAAAGGCATTCAGGTGAAGAAGTAGTAAGACACAGATTAAATGGAGAATTCGAGGTGGTACCAAGGGTAAGGCTACCATCTCATTTTTCAGCACAAGCAGCAGAATTAGTAGTGCTTATTGTCGCACTTGAGAAACATGAATGGCAAGAAGTGAAGTGTACAGTAATTCCACGTGACGGCAACCATACATGCAGGATTGGCATGTTGGAAGAGGAGGGTGTCAAGACTCGTGATTCGCGCAGACTATGAATGCCTCTGTCCCCAAGTACCAGTCAGACAGGTAGTTATTAACTCGCTGACCAGTTATTGGGGCCACAGGTGACTGGGACAGGAACACCAGGACTCCACATGGCTGCAAAGGAGCAGGTAATGCACTAGGGATTAGACAGTAAAACCAACCGGAATATGCAACAATACAGAATAGGGAAAATGCACCTACCCGTGGGTCTTTGGGAGCGTGTATACCCGAGGGAGTATCCTGTTCCCTCTGTGTGGTGCTGGTCTGTTCCCTCTGTGTAAGAGTGCTGGTGTGGGAGGAGCCAGATAAAGCAGGTCCCTGGAGACACTCTCAGGGTGTCACCTCTTGGTCTTGATGCTGTGGGCAATGACGGATAATATCCGATAAGGAAAAACAAAGTTCAAGAATTCCAGAAGTATATGTGGTTAACAGACTGCACGTGATGCTGGTAGTCCAGGATATGACGTGGCCGAGGGGAAAAGCGATAACAGTCCGTGATAATTTCCAATGTCAGTGTCTTCCATGTGAGCAAGAATTGAAGCACCATAGCCAAAGGAGAAAACACAATCAGTCCGTGAAAGAAGGTCGAGGTCAGACTGATCCACGTGTATCATATACAAAGTGCCATAGCCAAGGGTTGAGACAAAAGCAGTCCAGAATTCGTAAGTAAAGTTCCAAAATCCACATGATACGAAACAACAGAGAAATGCCACTCACCAGGAAGTAACACAGCTGAGAAGCAACGAACGCTTGGCAGTGTGTTCATTTATGCGGTTGTCATGGAGACACGCCATGCAAACGGAACCGTGTCAACACGGCAGACGTATGTAGGTGGACCAGCACCACGTGATTCCGGAATCGCCACGGCAACCGCCAGCATGGCCATAGCTGCCAAGGGATTTGCTTGTGAGATTGGACCGCATATGTCTTTCGGCATGTATGGTGAATACTACATGTATCCCGTCCATGTGTTGGCGATCGGGGTATAATGTATGCATGGGAGCCAGATGACTACCTGGAGGGGGCGTGACAGAAGGGGGCATGACAGAGGGGCTACCTCCGTGCAGATGGCTCTTCAGTGCAGCATGCGTCCTTATTGGAGAGGCTCATTAAGGCCCTACAATTCCCAGTAGACTTAGCGGTCGTAAAATGCGCAGTGCATACTAAGCGAACAGATTTTGTCTCTTGCAGGAATTAAGCCAGAGACGTAGAAGAAAAAAGGGTTGCATATTCTCCAGAAATTTCAGGTTTTGATACTGAGAGTATTAAAGAGAATTCAGTTACAAGTATGTTAGTACAAGAAGGGTTTGATAAGTTGTCAATAACCCAATTAATAGAGATTCAGGGAAGCGCACCACAGGAAGAGCAAGAACTGTGAACATGAAGGGGATGCTCTTTATCCACAATGGAAGCTCTATGATGATAGGACAGCACTGGAAAGTCAGTGATGCCAGTAACTGTATTAAAAGTGAAGCTTGAACAGCTGCATTACACCACGCATGTAACTAGAGAAAATCTTGCTGCTAATGTTGTAGAAGACTGGTTCATTCCTAATTTGTTGGAACACGTTGCACTATTTATGGTGAATTGCATTGTGTGTCAAAAGTTTACTGCTGGGCATACACTGAGAACCATCAGAGGAGTAATACCTTGACGGAATGGTCCATTTCAGCATTTACATATCGACTATGTCGATATGCTGCAGACATGTAATGGATATAGGTATTAGCGTTGTTGTGTCCCTTTTCTAGGTGGATCAAGGCGGGTCCATGTACACACCATGATGCCACTTGCGCAGTGAAGTCTTTAGTGCACAAGGTATTCCTGAGGTGGGGTGTATGTGAAGTACTAAGATACGATAATGGGCCACATTTTGTCAATCAACTATTCAAACATATAGGGCTTTCATATATATAAAGTTCTCTTCTGCGTATCACCCATAAGTGAACGGGATATGTGAGAGACTCAACAGCCTCCTCAAAGAAAGGATTTTCAAGATTAAATTGAATTTGAAAAAGGTCTGGCTGTATTGCCTACCCCTGGCCTTATATGCCCTTCGGAATGGGCCAGGACAGGACCACCACCTCACCCCACACGAGCTAGTTACAGGGCATCGAAAAAGAACGACCCTTACACCTCTGTCTAGGATTAGGAGGATGACCAGAGTGTAGCCAAAACTTTAGGTGATGAGAGGCATGATTATTTGACATGTATGACTATCAGTATTTCTTTCATTTCAGATCAAGTTAAATGTCAGGGGGGACAGTGTAAGAACACAAAAGAAGATAATTATATGTTGGGGATCTGATACTAGTCAGAAATTTCACCCAAAAGTGGCACAAGCCTTGTTTTAATGGCCCTTTCATTGTTGTGGAAGTGTACTCTTCCACTGTCAAAGTATAAGGAAGAAGAGCTTATTTGCAACTCAACGATGTGAAAATGTATAAAGGCGAAATTTTCCCTCCTACCTTTACTGAGAAGCAAGACAAGAAGAAGAATTTCTGTGTGTGCAGACTCGATCGATGACTAAGAAGAAGGACGATAAAGCAACGAGTGATTATCACATACTTTATTTGTACTGGAATTCAATGGACACTCTTTACATATATTTTAGCAGAGAGTGTGAGGACTTTCAGAAAATTCCAGTAGTTTTGAAATTAACTTTTAGAAACATATTGAAGCAGAGAATAAGGCTTTAGAGTTATGCCTAAATATCAGTTCTTGATCAGAAATTGGAAAAGAGATCAGTATCCACATTAATTTTGTGGAGAATATTTGTTTTAAGTGATAGAAACACATACCTGCTGACAGTGACATTCATCGGCTTGTGGTAGCTGTCTTTGTCTTCATACTTCAATCTTACCCTGCTCTGGTTAGAAGAGACATTAATATGCACACCTTTTTACAGGATCATTAAAACAGTACAGTGATAAGATGACTCCTTAATGCTATAATTGAACAAATTGTACATCTGTAGACATAAAAGAAACTTGATGATTGTATTAAAAATGATTAATGAAGAAGGTGGCATGATCATAGAAAGTGAACAAGTTCATCAAGCAGTCGGATGGCGCGAGAAATGGTTGGCCAGATCTTTCTGCATCTTATATATTTGCATGATTGTTCTTGTTATCTTTCTGTTCCTTATCTTTCACTATCTCTATCATCTTAATGTTTCTTCCGGAAAAAGAGCTGTTATGGTTCTCCACTCTAAGAAGATGAATAATGACAAATTCCTTAAGCTTTATGAGTATATTGGGAGACATAAAACAGATGCAGAGGACGATGATGAAGGGATAAATACATATCTAGATAATGCAGCTCACCAGGGAATTAACATTTGGTATCAACACATGAAAAAGGTGGGAGAAAGAGCATCTGATGAGAGTTGCTATGTCTGTCCTCTCATCACCTATGCCATGAATACAGTAAGGACCTTAATCTTGAAGGAGGTTTCAGCACACAATGTAAAATGCCTCAGCCATCTTGCAGCATCTACTACTCGAAGACAGTTTCAAGGAAATTGGGCGACCTTGTGATGGAGATCAAAATGGTTGTTTCTATAACAGGATGACTATATTAAGACCACACAAATGGAGAAGGAGCATGGATGGAGGTGCAAGATGCTTGTATATCCTGCTGCAGGACAGCATGAGGTGATCATTGAAAAAATTGAGAGAATCAAATGTCCATATGTGACAGAAATAGCAGGATCACCTGAATGTTGGGAACAAACTGAAATGTTATCAAAAAAGGATGGGCAGAAGGAATGATGGCCTGTGCAGCTCATCCTCTGAAGACAGACTACTTGCAAGAAGTGCAGAAAGTGAATGATGGATGCTTAAAGTCATGGGCCAAGCACTCCAAACTATTGACATGGGTAGATAATGAATCAGGCCCAGTAGTTGTAATCCCGTTGGTTAATGCAACACTATGCTTCCGAAGACACGGAAAGAACCATGTGGTATATAACAAAGAATGCAAGACCACAATGGATGTCCCCAGAATGGGAGAAGGGAGAGTCATCCTTATGGATCGATATTGGCTTGTGGATAGAGCCCATACAAAGTTGACCAAGGATTGGGGCGGAGGGGTCTCCCTGGTACTCATCCATGTTCCAGCATTGGTGATTCCTCAGAGTGACCTAAACATTGGGGAATTTTCAAAAGTGGATGCTCATTTGAGAAAAAGAAGATTGCTTGAACTTCTCCGACAGACAAAAAGAGAACATTATTTCTCATCCAAATCGATAATAGCGTATGATACAGTTCCTGAAGAACACAAGTTGTTCAGCAAGACTGCTATAATAATGACAACCATATTTATGCCTGGGATCCAAACAGTGGTGAATGCTAAATGGTTGCAAATCACCAGAGGGGAGCTTTTGCAGACAATCAATGCTACCATAAAGGTATTCAACACCATTAAAGAAGAGTTGAAGGCCATACGACTGATGACCCTCCAAAATCCATATGTTCTTGATATGATCACAGCGATGGAACGAGGAGTTTGCGCCAAAATTGGACCATCATGTTGCACATTCATACCTTCTCACGATGACCAGAATGGAACCTTGATAGAGGCCATAATGTTGTTGACAGACCTGCATGCCAAGATGGAAGACGAGATAGATGATATTGAAGATGACTGCTGGCTTCCCTCTTTGTTTTTGTGCATTTCACAGTGGTTAGAAAATATATTTATGGTTCTTGGAGTAATACTGGTGATAGTAATGTTTGATTCTGTATAGTCAGCATGGTGATTGCCCAATGCAAGAGAACGGCAAAGAAGCTGGTAGGGATGAAGATCATGATTGTTGACAAACCTGAACCAAATGCCAAGGAGCTGACTGATGACGCTGTCAGGAAATAGAGGCCAGCATCGTTACACCTGAGAGAACGAAGTTCCTGTATCCAAAGAATCATAAGAAGTATGTGGGTCGATGGGTCTATTGTACCCTGAATGAACAATGTAACTACATGACCTGGAGTATAGATGAACATGTCAAATCAGCAGGCACCCTGATGGGGGTGATGAAGATATGGATACCAAAGAAACACTTCTTCAAGAGAAAATACCAGGATGTGGAATAGATTGAGGAGGTGGTTGAGGACTCAACCAGAGGGGGCAATGTAGAGGAGCAGCTGTATGCCTCTGCAGTCGACCCTCCCCCCTACCTCCCATATGTTGGAGACCCGAGATCGTGCCATGTTTGACATCAGCAGATGTGCCAATACCACAGAGTGTGTTCGAAAGAAGATACCCATTGAGACAACTGTACCGAACATATCCCCCGAAGCGATGATAATCTAAGGGAGGAACTCCCTGAAGGAATATGAAAAAGAGCAAAGAAAGAAGCTATTGACATCACAAGAGACATATACAACGTCCCGAGATACTGGCTGAAAAGGTTGTATGGATCCTACAGAAATTAATGACGAAATAAAGAATCAAGTGAACTTTTAAATACGAAAAAGAAGATTACATATGCACGAAGTGCTGCAGAGAATCAACCCTTCAATAATTGTACAGATGCTGAAACGCAAGTAGACTAAGTCATCATAGAAGCTTGCTATACGTAGTCAATAGAGAGGAAAGGGAAAACTGTGTAGCAACAAGAAAAAGCTGAATTGTAGAGTTGCATGGCTAGGTTGTCTGGCCTGGAGTCAAGACCGAAGCAGCCAAGGTCAGTTATCTGTTCTGGAAAGAAGCGAAAGTGCGAAGGATGAATCATCCCTTGTTAAGGTGCAAATAAAGAACACACAGTGTGCCAAGTTTAATTCATTTAAGACATTTAAAACCTGTAAAATGGAAGAAATCATTGTCTCCTGTCATGTGAGCCAAGGATGAAAATAGAGTTCGAACTTGGATTCCCAGAACATGATAGTGAGTGCTCGCACTCCCATGTATTCTGAAGACAAGGCTACTTTTGTAAGGCCAAGTTCAAAGACAATCTTCATGGCAGAAGGTGAGAGATGCTGGGCTAATTGGGTGGGGAGGTAGCGTCATGCCCCATCTCCTTGCACCCGGGTCTGGGCTCATGTGCTGCTAAGTGAACTGAATGTGCCAAACATGGTGCGAGCGTGCCAACCAATTGTAGTGGTCCACATAACGAAGACCCTTATAGTTTGAAAACCAATGAGTACCTGTGTATCTAATGTTTCTGAAGATTACATGTTTTAGAGGTAGGCATATATTGTCCACCTGACAGTGGGCAGCCAATCACAATCCTAGTTCCTATAGCTAATATACTTAGATGTTCCCCTTAAGCCAATGTCCAACTTTAGTAGGATTTTCATTATTTGCCACATAGTATGACGTCACCTCTGATGTATTTTTGATATATAAATCATGTTTTGTGAAAAGATTGCTGAGAGAAATCGAACGTACATCCGTTGATTTTCGTTGTAACTCCGTGTTTCAGATAATTGTTAATAAAACAGTACTTTGCCATCTTCCTGAGTCAGTTCGGTTATTTGGACTCAGAATTATTCTGTGTGATCCCATCCATTAGATGCACGTTCCAAAAGGGCCCTGAGCTCAATGAAATAGAGATTGTGAGAGCAAAAGGCATGGCGAAGAGTAGAAGGAGATGAGCGGAGAGAGATAGGGAGGATAAAGGTTATGAAGAGATTTGAAAACTAGAAATAGAAAATTAAATTTATGCTGAGTATGGAAAGGGAGCCAGTGGAGAGAGGATAGGGCAGAGGAGATGGAGTCATGGGCGGACCATGAAAATAGGCGACGGATAGAGGAATTGTAGATAGAGTTGAGTGGGGATAGGTGGGAGACAGGAAGACCAAAGATAAGAAAGGAACACTAAAAGAGTTGAGGGACAAAAAGAGCCAAAATTAGAAGTTTAGTAGCGTTGAAGGTAAGAAACGGACATGCTTTGCAAATATTAAAAAGGTGGGCTCTATAGGAGCGAGACAAAGAGGAAATATGAGAAGAAAAGGAAAGATAGGAGTCAAAGTGAACTCCAAGATTGTGAGCAGTAGAAGAGATGGGTAGGTGGGGGAGGAAAAGAAATAGAAGCTGGGGGAAAGAGGGAGGGATAGAGGTGACTGGAAAAAATAGAACCTCCGTTTTGGAGGAATTAAGCACCAAGAAGTGATCAGCCATCCAAGATTGAATGACCAACAAGCAGGTGGAGATACGTGCATGTATCTGAGAGGAAAAGGAAGAGAAGGATAGAAAGAGCCGAGTATCATCCATGTAGAGGTGGTTAGAAAGACCAAAAGAAAAGATAATAGCAGCAAGAGGTTGAGTGTAAAGTGCGAAAAAGAGGGAGACCTAGAACTTTGTCTTGCGAGACCTTGTGGGAGAGGAGAAAAGAAGGAGAAACATTCCCAGCCCAGGAAACCGAGTAGGTGGTATCAGCTAGACAAGATTTAAACCAGTCAAGTACTGGACCAGAAAAACCCAAAGAGGATAGGGAAGAAAAAAGAAGAGATTGAGCAACCGTATCAAAGACTGCTGAAAGATCGAGGAGAATTAAAAGAGACAAGTGTTTGATATAGAGTGCAGAAAGAAAGGAATTAAAAACGGACAGTAACGCAGTCTCCATGGAGTGATGAGGGTGGAAACCAGTTTGGAAATACAGAAGAAGTGAGTTAGAGGAAATTAAGGCTGAGAATTGAGAGTACACTCTACTTCAAGGAGCTTAGAAAGATAGGGAAGGAGGAAAATAGGGTGGAAGCTAGAAGGAATAGAAGGGTTCATAGAGGGTCCTTTAAGAATAGGAAGGATAGCGGCATGTTTAAAAGGAGAGGGTTAAATGGAGTTGTTCAAGAGAGAGGTATTAAACAGAGCTGTAAGAAAAGAAATAAGAGGAAAGATCTTAAGAATAAGGGCTGATGGGAGAGGATAAAGAGGAGCAGAAGTAAGATGTGCTTCGGTCAGGAGGCTGATTGTGTCAAAGTCACAGAGCGGTGTGAAAGTGGATATGGAAGCCAAAGGTGGGGGTAGTGAGGAAGAAGAACGAGACCAGGACGAGATATTGTTATGGAGAAGAGCGACATTAGAAGAAAAGTACTGGGCTGAGTCATGAGCAGAGAGAAAAGAGGAAAAAGCAGGATCTGGCAAAGGCAGGGAGAGAATACGAGTGCACGGTTTGAAAGAGATGCAGAGGGCGCGATGAGTAGAAATGGAGTAGATCAGACAAAAATGACTTTTTGGTAGAGAGGAGGACAGTGTAAAAAGCAGAGTGACGAGAGGAGAGAATAGCGCAGGCTGAGTCCGCAAAAGACTTGCGCCAATGACGTTCAGCATGATGACGTTTACACCACTGGGAATGAAGTTGAGGAGTAAGCCACGGTTGGCGGGACTTCGGGGTATGGCGGAACAGAGTAGCAAGGTATAGGGAATCAAGGCGGGTGGATAGAGATGAAAAAAGAGAGGAAGAAGCAGATTCAGCAGGGAAATGGCAAGGTCATGTAGGGTGCCCAAGGAAGAAGTACGTGTGGAAATAAACAGAGATGATTCAAAGGCACAGAGATCATTAGAGAGGAAGAACTTAGCAGGGAAGGGAGAAGGCAGAGTGTTGGAAGGGATAATGGAAAAGCAGAAGATGTTGATTGGAAGAATAAATTGGAAGAGTGGTGACTGAATATATAGAAAGCAGGGATAAGAACATTAGATATAGAGAAGATCCAGTAATGTGGGAGGAGGAAAGGGCACATATGACAATTGATAGGGGTCAAGAATAGAGATAAGTGGAATGGAGGAATGAGTTGAAGAGAGGTCGAGGTTGAAGTCTCCAAGAAGTATAAGAGGAACATCAAGAGGTAAACGAACAGAGTGAAGTGAGTCAAGGTCCTCACAAAAGGAAGAGGTAGGACAGGAGGGTGGTACAGCAGAAGAAAGGGAGATCAGCTACCAAGGAGCTGGGTGGTCCTCTTTTTTCGGAGGCTGTGTGAATGAGGACCAGAAATATTGTAATAAACCAACGGGTTCCACAAAACAGCTACCCTCATAATCACAAAACACATATCTAACCTAAACACATCTCGTGTTACTTGAAGTGAGAGTGAAGTGTTACATCTCATGTTAAGTGAAGTGTGTGACACACAGATATATAAGATCTAAATTGAGGAAGAGAATTTAAAGGGTGAGTACCACAACTATACCCCTCACTTCCCTATACTAGCCTCACTCACACTTCAAGTAACATGAGTTGTGTTTACGTTAGATAAATGTTTTGTGATTATGCATTTTGGTAAACGTCAGATTTTTTCTTTGTTTTTATATGTTTTTTAGTATGTTGACAGATGATTTTTTGTAAGATAATGATTAAAATATGTATTTTATAAAACTATGCACCTCTATCTAAATGAATTAAGACAGCTCTCTATCATTGCCCAGTGTGGATTATCACACCTATTGGATGTGAAGGAGGGTAGCTGTTTTGTAGAACCCGTTGATATATTACAGCAGAAGAAAGGCCACAGAAAAGGGACCTTTACAGAGTGAGTACTGGTATTCAAAAGAAGAGAATGCAGGTAGGTCAGGAGGGGAAGCAGTGAGTGAGAAAGAGGAGCGATAGAAAATACCAACCCCATACCCTCGATCGGAAGGGTGGTGGGTGTGTTTAAAAGCAGTAGAGGAAGTGGTGATGACATGTGTCTGTGACCATTTCGCACTCTGGCGAGGGGAGAAACATATGAGACACCATGTCCTGCTAAAATTCCCCTAATATAAGCAAAGCTAACCTAGGCCTGACCAGGTACTGCTGGTAGAATATAGTGCCTTGATGCTATGACATAGGTAATGTGCTAAGCACTTGGAACAATATTCATAATGGCGCTTTGAAGAAGCAGGGATTACTGAAAGTGATAGACACTAGCAGGCCGATTCATGTAATTCCTCTCAAAAGTGTTGCACGCGGCTGGCGCACAGCGTGCCCGTGCGAATGTCTGCGCCAGCCGCGTGCGATAAAATCAATTTCCGCGCAGAGCGTATTCATGGATTCTCACCTCCAAAAGCAGACGTGGCGCAGAGTGGTGCAGCGACCCTGCAGCATTGCCAGTTACGCCCCCAAGAACGCCCTTGCGCAAGGAAAAGCCATCAAGATCGCAAAACCATCGCAAAGGGCTGCGCCAAACCTGTACCAGTTTACCGGACTGGCAAACAGCAAACGCAAAGCGGGGAACAAGTATTAAGGGTGTCGGGAACACGCGTGTGCGAGAAGTTTCACACGCGATCTGGCCTGGGGGAGTGTGTGCGTGTATTTCAGGGGTGCGCGAGAAGTATTACACGCAAATGGCCTGGGTGCATGTATTTCAGGGGTGCGCGAGAAGTATTACACGCGAATGGCCTGGGTGCGTGTATTTCAGGGGTGCGCGAGAAGTTCCACACGCGAATGGCCTGGGCGCGTGTATTTCAGGGGTGCGTGAGAAGTTCCACACGCGATTGGCCTGGCCGCATGTATTTCAGGGGTGCGTGAGAAGTTCCACACGCGATTGGCCTGGGTGCCTGTATTTCAGGGGTGCGCGAGAAGTTCCACACGCGATTGGCCTGGGTGCGTGTATTTCAGAGGTGCGCGAGAAGTTCCACACGCGATCGGGCCTAGGGGGGCGTGTGCGTGTATTTCAGGGGTGCGCGAGAAGTTCCACACGCGATTGGCCTGGGCGTGTGTATTTCAGAGGTGCGCGAGAAGTTCCACACGCGATCGGGCCTGGGGGAGCGTGTGCGTGTATTTCAGGGGTGCGCGAGAAGTTCCACACGCGATTGGCCTGGGCGTGTGTATTTCAGAGGTGCGCGAGAAGTTCCACACGCGATCGGGCCTGGGGGAGCGTGTGCGTGTATTTCAGGGGTGCGCGAGAAGTTCCACACGCGATTGGCCTGGGCGCGTGTATTTCAGAGGTGCGCGAGAAGTTCCACACGCGATCGGGCCTGGGGGAGCGTGTGCGTGTATTTCAGGGGTGCGTGAGAAGTTCCACACGCGATTGGCCTGGGCGCGTGTATTTCAGAGGTGTGCAAGAAGTTCCACACGTGATTGGCCTGGGCGCGTGTATTTCAGGGGCTCGCGGGTGGTTTCACACGCGATCGGGCCTGGGGGAGCGTGTGCATGTATTTCAGGGGTGCGCGAGAAGTTCCACATGCGATTGGCCTGGGCGCATGTATTTCAGAGGTGCGTGAGAAGTTCCACACGTGATTGGCCTGGGCGCGTGTATTTCAGGGGCTCGCGGGTGGTTTCACATGCGATCGGGCCTGGGGGAGCGTGTGCGTGTATTTCAGAGGTGCGCGAGAAGTTCCACACGCGATTGCCCTGGGCGCGTGTATTTCAGAGGTGCGCGAGAAGTTCCACACGCGATTGGCCTGGGCGCGTGTATTTCAGGGGCTCGCGGGTGTTTTCACACGCGATCTGGCCTGGGGGAGCGTGTGCGTGTATTTCAGAGGTGCGCGAGAAGTTCCACACGCGATTGCCCTGGGCGCGTGTATTTCAGAGGTGCGCGAGAAGGTCCACACGCGATTGGCCTGGGCGCGTGTATTTCAGGGGCTCGCGGGTGTTTTCACACGCGATCTGGCCTGGGGGAGCGTGTGCGTGTATTTCAGAGGTGCGCGAGAATTTTCACACTCGATTTCAGCAGGGTACGTGTATTTCAGGGGTGCCGGGGAATCCTACATGTGATTTGGCAGTGTGGGTCCTCACAGGTGTCCCCTGTACACCCTCCACGGCCCCTGCAGGCAGCCCACACCACAGGGGACTACCCTGCATCCCTGGTCATGTCCCGCAGGCAGCCCACCCAACATGGGCATGCCCCCCAGCAAAGGCACATGTCTCCTTGCACTACTGATCACCAACTCATGTCTCCTTGCATCCCCACCCCCAGCATTGCGGGGCACCTGCCAGCAGGCCCCCACTCATGTCCCCCTGCACCCCCACCCCCCAGCATTGCGGGGCACCTGCCAGCAGGCCCCCACTCATGTCCTACTCATGTCCCCCTGCACCCCCACCCTCCAGCATTGCGGGGCACCTGCCAGCAGGCCCCCACTCATGTCCCACTCATGTCCCCTGCACCCGCACCCCCCAGCATTGCGGGGCACCTGCCAGCAGGCCCCCACACATGTCCCCCAGCCAACATGTCATCACAATCTAGATCCCTGGCCCTTATGGTCAGCCTCCAAATGCAAAACACCCACTCGAGTACTGCATCCACCCACTTAGAAATGCCAATGACATGATAGAACCCCAATAACAAGTTTGGAAATGAACACATGGCCCTCACATACACCCAATGGGTGTCAGTGAATCTCAAAACCCATATCAGGATATGCATGATACCAATGAGATGATACTACACATTGAAGTTTGATGAAAAAAATGTATTAAAAACACCATAAATGGAATAAAAAATAAACAAATGACAATGGGAATCAAAAACCAAAAGAAGCATGTCCGTAAAATAATGAAAAACGACAAATCATAATCCAAAGGAAAGGTGTCCAAAGTCACAGTTCAAGAAAGTAAATCCAAGGTAAAAACAAAACCGAAAACCATTGCTCCATGGGTAAATCAAAAAAAAAAAAAATCCAACAGTCAACTATATACAGATAAACAAACCAGGGTCCATGATCCCAACTGAAGAAATGAAACCTACATAAAAATACTACCTAATAAAATAAAACTATATACAAAAATGTGGCCCATTGTCCAAAAGATCCAAAATAAATAAAAAAGCAAAGGAAACCTAACACTAACTACATAACTATTTACAAGGACAGCGGGCTAGTCCGACGGCTCACTGGTTGTTGTCATGGGCCAGGGCATCATCGAACTCCTGTTCAATGGCTTGGAGGCGGGCATGTTCCCTGGCCCGAGGTCTCGCAGGGATAAAGCAGTGTCCAGCTCCAACTCCCTGCGAAGACCCTCGAGGCACTCAGCCCGCCTCAGCGCCCTCCGCATGGAGTTCTCTGCCCTAAACATTGTGAGCCGTTCCTCCTCTGCCCGCTGCCGCTCCGCACCTATCTGCTGGCCCAACCGCTCCCACACGGAAGCCACTCCCATTCCAGGGTTCTCCTGCCATCCGGCCAATGCCTGCACCCCTGATGTTGATGGCCCCGAGACATGATGCTTCCCACGTCGAGCCTGCCGCTGCCTCCGACGCAACTGCCTGTGCCAGCACGATGGCATCCAGGCTGATGGAATCCACCGACGCCGTCGTGCACGTGCCCTGCCCGATGATGCCGTCACATCCTCCATCTGCTGGGGTCCAGTTGCTGGTGTGTCCACCCCTGCTGGACCTCCGACTCCTGACTGTGGCAGGGATGGGATCCCCACCGAGGTGGCTGCATTGGTCGGGGCAGGTCCACAGGGGGCGCTGGTGGCATCTGGGCCGGAAGACGGCATGGAGTACGACTGGCGCATAGCCTCCACAGAGGAGGAGAGGGTCACCAGAGTGCCCGACACATGTACAAGACCCCCGACCATGACCGCTCCCAACTGGGCCACGTTGGCACGGTGCTCTTCGTGATGACGTGCGTGCTCCCCCCGGGAAGCACGCACCTCATCACAAATGACAGCCGTGCACAACGCGACACCAATCAGGACCTTCTCCATACGGCCAGGGGTCCCCTCGTCCGCAGGTGGAGGGGAGTAAGATGACATGGACATCCCCCCTACCTGCGAACGGGCCTGGGATGGGGCATCCCTGCTGGTGCATGGTGGTGCAGTCACAGTGTCAGGGACAGTGACATGCACAGGCACCTCAACGGCGACCTGTGCTGCCTCCTGCTCCTGCCCCTGGACTGCACCACTTGCACCAGCAGGGATGCCCCCACCAGGCTCCATGTGCGGCTCAGTAGAGGCCTCCTCCTCCTCTGTGGAAACCACCAACCTGGATGGCTCCACACCGTCTTCCGTCGTTGCAAGCCCCTGTGAGGGCTCACCCACCCCTTCCGCTGCAGCCGTGGGGGCATCCCCGCCGCTTAGCTCCACAGCGCCGTCTCTGCCCTCTTCTTCACTTTGCGCTGTGTAGAGGGAGACATAGAACACAAGCATCAGGGTACTGTACAATGGTCCCCAAGACAGGAAGAAACAGCAGATGAGTGGCACTGTCAAAGATCACTTCCATCATGTCCCTCCACAACACATGGGTCAGTGCAGGCAAAACACATGCAGTAACAGGCATGGCGCATGCTATGGACATAAGCAAACATGTCCAAGGGACTCTTGAAGCATACAATGTTGTTTTTGGACTCACATGCATCAAGGGTCATGCCTATCACATGCACACACTTCAAGGTACTTTCATCCATCTGGACTCGTACACCCCAGACACAGTGGATGTAAGGATAACTAGGCTGCATTAGTGAATCTGAACATTGTCACAGACATGTGTCATGCATCCCTGGCATCCACAAGTCACAGACACGCAGGTCAGAAACACAGACATGAACAGCATACATGTACATGGCATCAGCACCCATCCCTCACACACACCCATGTCCAGGAACAGAGACTGGCATGCTCTCATGTGTCCATTCCGCATAGGGCTCCCCATATTGCATTTAAACACATACACCAACCGTGTGCTTCACACATTACTGGTCTCACATGCATGACCATGATGTCCCTGCACACACACACGCGTACATGGCCTATGTCACACATACAGGCAAGTATCAGACAACCAGCACGCTGCAACATGCCCTGTCTCACACAGCAATGCTTGGCCACTTACCGCTCGACTCCAGACGGGTCTGCCTCTCAAGGATCTGGGCATGGAGTGCTGGGCGTACGCGTTCCAGGACCCTCAGCTGGATGGTACTCATGCTGTCCCGGCCCCCCTCCACGAGGCGCCGGGCCTTTATGAGGGTCCTGGACCTGAAGTCCTCCCAGCGCTTCTTGACTTGCTTGATGTTGCGGGTTGCCACCCCCTCCGCGTTGATGGCAACCACAAAGTCGTCCCAGATCCTGTCCCGTCCTTCCTTGTCGGCGCGTGGTGATCCGAAGAGGGCATCATAATGCCCCAGGACAAGCTCCACCAGGACACCAACTTCCTTCTGAATGAAGCTGGTGGCCCTCTGCCCCTCTGGCTGGGGGTCGCCAGTGGTCTCGGATGGTGTTTGCCCCGACATGGCGACCCCCGAGGCAGGCGTGGGTGGGCAACTGGGTCCTGGGGCTGGGCTGTGGAGCGATGGTATCCCAGTCGGGAGTGTTCTGTTCCAGCAGGGGTGGACACAGCAACTCGACCCCTGCAGATGGCTGATGTGCAGGCACCAAATGGCAGGGCACGGTGGCAGCAGGCAGGCAGGCAGCAGCAGATGGCTCGTGGGAGGCTGCTCGGGGCTCTGGGGGGCAGTAATTCGGCCTTTTGGACAGGAGCATGTTCTTCCGTGTGCTTACGCGTGGCCAGCTTGATACGGAGTGATTTGGCACGTGAAAATTCTGCATGTCAGCGTGTGAATCGAGGAAAGGCCCTTAGCGCGTAAGCGCGTCAGCACGCATACGCGATTCCATTGGACCAAAGGCCCTTAGCACGTATGCGTGTCTGTGACGTATCGCGCACGGGTGTTGCTTTTCGTGGGGTGCGGTGCGTGTGTCTTGCAGGCATTGGGGTTCACACGCTATTACTTCACAGCGGGTGGGTGTTGGCTACGCGTTCTTCTACACGCAAGGCAGACGGTGAGTGGTACCCTGCTCCCCCAGGCCCGATCGCGTGTAAAAACACCCGTGAGCCCCTGAAATACACGTACCCCGCTCCCCCAGGCCCGATCGCGTGTTAAAACACCCGCGAGCCCCAGGAATACACGTACCCTGCTCCCCCAGGCCCGATCGCGTGTAAAAACACCTGTGAGCACCTGAAATACACGCGCCCAGGCCAATCGCGTGTGAGAAACTTCTCGTGCACCCCTGAAATACACACGCCCAGGCCAATCACGTGTGGAACTTCTCGCGCACCTCTGAAATACACGCGCCCAGGCCAATCGCGTGTGGAACTTCTCGCGCACCTCTGAAATACACGCGCCCAGGCCAATCGCACGTGGAACTTCTCGCGCACCTCTGAAATACACGCACACGCTCCCCCAGGCCCGATCGCATGTGGAACTTCACGCGCACCCCTGAAATACACGCACACGCTCCCCCAGGCCAGATCGCGTGTAAAACTTCTTGCGCACCTCTGATATACACGCACACACTCCCCCAGGCCCGATCACGTGTGGAACTTCTCGCGTACCCCTGAAATACATGCGCACAGGCCAATCGCGTGTGAAACTTCTCGCGCACTTCTGGAATACACGCGCCCAGGCCAATTGCGTGTGGAACTTCTCGCGCACCTCTGTAATACACGCACACGCTCCCCCAGGCCCGATTGCGTGTGAAACTTCTCGCGCACCTCTGGAATACACGCACACGCTCCCCCAGGCCCGATCGCGTGTGGGCCTTCTCGCGCGTTTAGGACTTTGGCGCACATTTTTTTCCTGCGCAGGGACGCTACCGCCTGCTTTCATGTGGCGGACATGTATGGGCCTGTGCGCGTCTTTGGCCGTGCGCTGTTTTTCCCTATTCGATTCCATGAATACGTGTTGTAGGCGAGCGTGTGGGCGTTCTGCGCAGTTGCCTCCTGTACTTCCCCTGTGACGCCCACATTTTCACGAGTTGTTCCCCATTCTGCGTGTGACGCCCCGTGTT
Source organism: Ambystoma mexicanum (assembly GCF_040938575.1). NCBI lineage: Eukaryota > Metazoa > Chordata > Amphibia > Caudata > Ambystomatidae > Ambystoma > Ambystoma mexicanum. The sequence continues at coordinate 353,470,805 of NC_090926.1, forward strand.
ACGACTACTTTTGTTATGTGCGCCGCACTATGTGCGAATTCGCTGTGGCCTTATCGCACGGCGTTCGATGACCTCTGTGCCAGCGTGCACCAGCGTGCGCCGCGCACTTTTTCAGCGCACATCCCACATTTCGCGCGTGCACGGACTTCCATGAATTGATGTGCAATGTTTTCTGTGCGATAATCGCACTTGCACTGCGATTTTCGCTATTTCACTGCGAATCGCACGTTGTCGCACGCGTGCGCCGTTTTTTCGGCACACGTTGATTCCATGAATCGGCCTGTAGATGTGAACCTGAACGAGTTTGCTTTTACCTTGCTAAAACAACCTCTCCGTGGGATGTTTGCTTTTAATATACATTTTCATTTATGAAGGTAGTTCTGCATATAATTCTATAACGCGAAGGGACCAGCCAACAGCAAAAGGCCATTTCGTTTTTTTCCTCTTAAAAGGGGTTTAGACAGCAGCCCTCAAGCGATACTGTGCAAACGAACCTTGTACTTTGTACATAGAAGATTCAAATTGCCCTATGATAGTGAGATGACAGCTCTAATCACCAGGAAAACATTTCTGGGCACAGATAAAATGTGGCCTTAGCTCAGCTGCAGAAAGTCAAAACAATCTTTTTGCGTGCAACACTATATGCCAATTAGCATTTAAATTGTTTATCGAACTTGAAGCTGGTGACAAACTAGAAGTTGGTGTGTAACTTGAAGTTGGTACCATGCGTGCAGCTGGTGGGGGTGAAATAATGGAATCATTGATATGCATCACAACGTAGGGGCAGGGTTTCAGAGTCCCTGTGCCATAGAGCTGCATTAGATTCTCTGGACCCAGAGAGACTGTGCATTAAGTGACATGTGAGTATATTGATCAGGGGTTTAATTAGTGCGTTTCCCAAGGAAAGGTATATCATTCCATGCAAATCTTAGAAAAGTGGGAGGCTGGCTATTCAGATGGGAATAGCAGAGGATGCTGTCAGAGGATCCTGTCAAACCCAGACAGGCTAAAATCACAGGGAATGTCTTGCTTGTTGTAGGAAGCAGACATTCAATAATTTATATTGCTGGGAAATAGCTTGAATTGATTTGGTGCTCTTTCTGGTTATTACATTTCTGAAATGGATTACTTTATTTACCATTGATTATTAAAGCATTTGACTTTTGCATTGATTGGCTCATTTGACATTATCTTATTGCAGCATTGCATTTCACCTTTGCATTGAACCGGTAGGTTATATGCTTTTGTTTAGTTTAAGTTTGGACACCTAGCATTTGCAGGTGCTCTGTTGATTGAAATTGGTATTGATGCTTTAAGCTTTATAATGCAAAATTACGAACATTGTTGAAAAGTGTGTTTTTCAGGCCTTGTTCATGAATTTGATACAGGCATGGCTCCAGACACTGATGGTGAAGAGGGTGTGAAAGAGGCAGCAGTGAGCAGAGCAACAGGTCCCATGCTCACGAGAGGGATGGAGGGCTTCTTCCCTGTGTGGCCAGCACCAAAGGAAGGACGCAATGCAATCTAGATAGGTTTTGACCCCTCTGCCCACGTCAAGAGGTCTAATAGGACCATCCTGGGGTGAGTCTTCTCTCTTAAGCATAGTGGGAAGCACCATGGCCTCATCCATGTGAAAGGAGAGCACTTATCTGTGGAAAGTCGCAGAGGGCTGAAGGACGAAGCTGTTTGGTAGGTAGGGGAAGAACGAATGAGTGATACTAGTTACCTGATGCTCCTGGCCCAGGCCATGGCCAAAGAAAACACCTGTGAAGTACTTGAAAGGAATCTCCAGAATGGCCTCAAAGGGTGGAGAACTAAGGCAAGAGAGGGCCATAGGCAGGTTCCTGGATGGACAAGGCGACCTCATAGGATGCCATTATTATTTAATTTTTTATTTTGTGGATTATGGCTACCGAAACAAGCCTTTTAGACTATGTACAAAAATTAACAAACACATACACTTGAAAGAATAATTTATTCATAATACATGTGTTAAAACAACAAAAGGTACACAAAGTCATCAATTTCATCAAAGTTAAAAAGGAGACAACACAATAATAGAAGAATAATTCATCAAATTCATCAATTTAAAAATGGTAACATTGATAATGATTATCTCTAAAATAGTGTTTAAGAAGTAATTAAATGCTTTATGGTAGAGATGGATATTCAAAAAACTGTTTAAATATTATGTTTTATTGATGATTAAAGGCAACAAAGTCATGGGGGCAGTGAGTCAAGTTTTTTTTGCCTGGATCCAAATATGGTGAGCCATCGCCATCATTACTAGCGATTCTGCCTGTAGACAGATGCCCATGCCCAAAACTGATCAGAGCCGTAGGTGGGGAAATTGGCATCGCTTTTCTCGGATTCCGGGATTAGTGATGACCAGGCTATCATTATATGCCTGGTAGTTTCAATGTTCAATTTGTAAATTCTACAAATGTGTTCTTCTTGTGGCTCCCACATGTTCTGGGACTGGGAGGATATCCATGATTAAATAGATAATACATCGGATCAGAGCCGGGCAATGCAATTTAGTCAAATAGGTATGCAGGGTTTCATAAAACATGCCCTGTTGGGTGTATAGCCTATACCTTCTCTTTTTAGCCAGAGCCGAAAGTAACAGTGCTTGGTCCCATTATATTGTTTTCTTTTTTAATTTATGAGGGAAGAGGGCCTGATTATATACAGCAGAAAGGGGCAAATTAATCATATCTAGATGAGCTGTTACTGTTGCCACCATTTCCTTGTATGTAATATTTGTCGATTTCAAGTTGGCCTGGGCCACTGCCAATCCCAATAATTAACCTTTGTTCACGTTTTCTGAATTCCTTTTCACCAAGAACTTATCTTATAAACACTTATAGAGTGCAACATAAGCCCAAAGAGACACTTTGCTATTTTCCAGTGCGACATGAGGGAATGTAACCCGAGTTCTAATCTTATTGCTTCAACTGGAATCACTCCCAGTAAATCCATCAACGAAAGCAATATTTTTGCCTTCAGTTTTTGCAGTCAGATGACCGTCCTCTCTGGTAAAAATTCCCACACCTATCAATCACCTTCTTAATGGGCAGCCATTTGCACCAAGCCTTGTGTGGAAGAACCTCAGAATTATAATTAAGCGAACTGGAGGACCTAACTGGGAGGCCTAAGTCATTTTAGCTGGTAACCTGTTCCAAGTGTATACCACCGATAACCCAGGAGAAAGAGGTGCCACCATAAGCCACCATAAGCTTTTTTCCCTATTCCCTATTGCCATTATTTTGGTTTTAGATAGATTAATCCTTAGTACGTTAGATTGGGCTATAGTTGCAACCTGAGAGTGTTGTAGACCCACCACAGTCTGATCTAGGACTACGGTGTCATTCGCGTAGATGAGCCAGGCAATCTTCACCCCCCAAACTTAGGTAGAAAGTTGTGGGTTGCGTTTAGTGCCAGATCAAGGTCAGCTACATAAAGATTAAAAAGGAGGGGCACAAGAACACAGCCTTGTTTGAGGCCTGTGTTTGTTGGAATGTTTTGGGATGTGCGCCCCTCCTGGTTCAGCCTTACCCTTGCCGATGTGTCACTATAAAGTGATTTAATGAAGTACAGGAGAATTCGCACATGCTTCCTGTATGGACCACAATTTCTGGCGAGAGACCCTGTCAAATGACACACATTTATCAACATAGGACAGATATAGTTTGGTCTCAGGATTCTGATGTATGTCCGAGATCAGTGATTGCAAGAATCAGATAGTGTGAGTTGTACTGCTATCCTTACAAAACCCATTTTGTTGATAGCTTAACAGATTATTCGTGTTTGACCAGTTTGTTAGCATTTCTAGCAGAATGGAGGCACACATTTTTCCCCCGTGTCCAGCATTGCTAGAAGTATGTAAATGTTTGAGTCGAGATAGGGACCCTTCTTATGAATGGGGATAAGGATGGATTGCTTACAGGAAGGTGGGACCTTACCCAGCAAGGAAGAATTCATGTAATATTGGCGCCCACAAAAGAGGATCTTTCTTAAGAACAGCATTGGAGAGCCAGTCAGGGCCAGGGACCTTCAAAGCTTTTGCTTTGGTTACCAAAATAACCACAGCCTCCTCTTTAGCATGGGACAGAATTGATTTACCCAATGTGTGCAGCCAATTTATTTCCTCATTTGTCTAATCCATCTCCCTATAGGTCCCTGTAATATGAGAGCCCCAGGCCTTGTCCGAGATGCTGCTGATTTTTGGGGTGGCCTCTCCTGTTCTGTAAAAACGAAGCAGGTGGCAACATTTTTTGGTGTCATGTGTTTTTATTAAAGTCCGGATCATCTTCCAGTTTGCTGAGGCCACGTCAAATTTATAGCTACAGACCCAGTTCTTGTATTTATTACAGAGTGCTGTGATTTGTTTTCTTTTCTCACCCTCTGAAATCTGCCTTCTCCCTGTGGTCTTAAGGATAGTTCCATGTAAAGCTCTCTTCCTCTTAAAAATGGTCAGATCATATGGAACTCCTGCCATTCTCATAGATTTATGTGCTGTCAGATGTCTGAATTCAGTCAGCCAGAGATTATTTACCATTTGCTCAAGATCCCAATCACTGCTAGTTAATAATTTCCCAGGGGTGCATCCGCTTCTGGACAGTGAGGAGTTTCTACTGTTGAAATTCCCCTGGGCCCACAATACTCGGTTTCCCTGGATATTGACCTTAATGTTCGTGCAGGGCTTTTCCCTTGTTTTTGAAACACTTAACCAAAGAGACATTCTTAACATAGCATAACCACTCAATTCAGTTGACAGAATAGAAAGATCGTTAAAGTGAGCACTAACTATAGGGTTAATTACAAAGTCATTACAGTTCTTTGATCGTTCATTAGACCAAGTAGCCACTTGACACCTATCCATGCATGTAAACTGGGATAAGTAGCTCCTAGAGTAGTTCCAGCCAGTGGCCATCTCTTTTTCGAGTTTTGGAGACTACTTCATCCACTTTGTTGGGTGAGTCAGGCCAAGCCTTGGGGTGAGTAATTCTCTTAGACCAGTCAGCAATAAAGTTTCCCATCAGAAGTATGCCACCCCTAATGTCCCAATTGGACAAAGCGCATCAGACACCTCCTTTGTTAGTTCCTTAGTAGTTTGACTATCGGGGGTCATAAAGAGTTGCAACCAGAGACTGAGTTATGTGGACTGGAAAATCTGGCAACATCATGCACAAGAAATGTGGGTGGCTTCTTACACCAGGCATTATTCTTAAGGAGAGATCCAATGTTGCACCAATGCAGAGTCCACCCTTCAGTGCCGCTGCATGGGTGGCTGAACTGGGCAAAATGCCACAGTAAAACTGTGCATGTCAGACTGGGACAAGAGCCAGGTTTCTTGTAGTAGAAACAATTGTACTTTCTGCAGGATTTCTTTTTCCATGGGATTATGTAAAAAGGAGCGATAGCCCAGAGTGTTCCATGAGAGAGCACTGAATGGCAGTTCATCAATGGGTTTTGCTGGTCAGGCGGAGGATTCCATAGGGGAAACTCAAGTGCCTTCCATACACAGCTGGGGCTGGGATGAAGTCTGAGAGCTGGAGTACACTGGATACTGTAAGCCATTTCTGTTGATAGCCCTGCTATAATAATAGTTGTCCTTTTGTTTTGCTTCTATGGTATTTACCGGTTGAGATAGCTTGACCCTGCTCAATTTAGGCTTGGAAATTAGTATATCAAAGCCCAGATGCTGCAGGGCGAAACCACAAGAAGATATTATTTCCAGCACCACGGGGGGAACAAAGGTAGCCAGATCCTAATTTGTTATGCTGTAATAAGATGGTAATTCTAGGGCTTGAATGTCACTAGATGTTATTATCCTCAGTTTGGGGGTTCATGTGGAATATGCCAAGAAGTCTCGATTGATTTAAAAAGGGGCTCATTTCTGTGGGATGGAGCGTGATAATCTTTAAATGCCTGAGACCCGCAAAACGAGAGCAAGGTAGAGGAGATGTTGAATTAAGATCTCCTGTTGCACGTAGCCCATCAGGTACGGCCAGGCAATAAGCTTGTGTAGTTGGCTCCGTCAGCTTCTCTGGTGCACGTCTGCTACATTCTTGTGCTGGAGAAATTGCAGTCAAGCGGATGATGTTGAGATTATTGTCCAAACCAGTTGTGTCGCTAAATGTTGCACCAGAACTGTGCGCCACTAGACCAGGCAAAGCTCTGCTTTCTAGCATGTCCCCAAGGCCCACATTTCTCTGGTTTAGTTTTGGTGCATAGAGCCATTTCCCCCAGGCCTCAAAATCCTGAGACGAACCTGTTCACTCTCCCTCCAGTGCATTATTAGTGGCCTTTGGGCGTTGGGGTGCAATAGCATTGCTATAGAGCGTGCCAACTCTATGGGCTCCTGTCCCCCTGGTACCTCATGTGTTACTGCGGGCCTTTGGTCATCTTTACTCAGAATGTGCTTAGGCACATAGAGCCATTTGTCCAGTGATCCAGGATAGAGGTTCATAGCTAGGTGACTCCGATCCAGCGTTGTGTTAGTGTCCTTAGAAGGCCGATCCCCATTCTTCAAGTTGGTCTGGGAGCCTTTGGTCTGTTTGGCTGTTTCAGGTTCCATGTTTATGGGTACCCTTTGAGCAGTCTTGATTTTTTTCTTTTCAAAGATGTGTGCCATTTTTGTGATGGGTCTAACTGTAGTCTCATGATCAGCTGGCTGCTGTGATCTCTCTAGAGCTTGGGCCGAGTCCCCAGTCTTTTTCTTTGTTATAGTCTGCAGTCATTTCTGTTTCGGCAAGTTTTTTATTTTTTGCCTGGGTTGGTTTTGGTTTTCTGTTCCTGGTTCTCAGGTTTGTGTACTTTGCGGCTCTTCTTCTTTTGCTTCCTGATTTTCCTGCCTGTTTCTATCTCATTGTCAGAATTGCTGGGGGCAGATGTATCCTCTACATCAAGGATAACCTCCCTCCCTAAGTCTTCAAAAGGAATCTGGGCCAGTCTAATAAATTCCTCCATGATGGACTGCAACAGGGCACTGTCGTCCAAGGCATCTGAGTTGTTTTCTCTAGCTAGCTGATCCATGTCTAGTGAGTTGGCCTGCAAGGTGCTCATCAAGGTTGCATGTGGTTTGAATTCAGTTTTTATTTCACCAAGCGGGTCAGCACCTATGGTACATATTGCCGCTTTTAGGTCCACTAAAGTGGAGTCACAGTATTCTGCATCCTTGGTGAGCTCCAAAAGTATTTCAGTATGAGACTGCACCTCGCCCTTCAGCAGTTCAAAGATATTGACAAGTGATGTTAGGACGAAATGTAATTTATATCACACCTATACACATGTGTTTAAAGGTGCAACGAGGTGAGGGAGGGGAACAGGAGGGAACAAGACAGCGATCTTACTAGGCCCAGTGATATTGAGATTGTGCAAGTGCAGGGGAGAGGGAAGAGGAGAAGTGCCAGGGGAAGGGGAGATGTAGCAATGCAAGACACAGGATTAAACATTGAAAACAAGAAGTGCAGCCAGCAGGTGGCAGAGAAGGGTTAAGTGCAGAAAAACAGGTGATAGACAAGTGCAGGTAGGGGGATTGTAGGGTGGCAGATACAGCCCCAAGTGCAGGGTTACCAGGGTGGCAGAGCAGGTGTGCATCTGGGAGGGTAGGAACCTGGGCCCGTGGTCCAGAGGGTAGCCAGGTAACCAGTGCAGTATCAGACAGGATATCAGCAAGGTAGCGGAAGAGAGAAGGCAGAAGCAAAGAGGAAAGTCTTGAGCTGCTTCTGGAAACGGAGTTGGTTCTGTTCGAGTTTCAGAGAGGCAGCGAGGCTGTTGCAGAGGGAGGTGCCAGCTGAAGAGAAAGATTTGCCCTCTGTGTGACTTTTGAAGCAACGTGAATTTACTTTACTAAAGAATATCGCCACATGAATCCTGCAATGTTTGTGATCGTCATTGATGACATAACTGATGACATCACATGCGAAATTAATATTGATGAACAGTTCCTATGGAGAAGCCTTTTAAGATCTTGGCATTGGATAGTAGAGTGGTAGAAAGACCGTTGGAGCAATGGAGGAGGAAGGTAGAAGCTTTCTTATGGGATAAGGAGGTTCATGTAAAAACGTTATTGCTTAACCCAATGAATGCAAGAAAGAAGCTGTTGCTCTGCGACTGGATCTCCACCCTTGATCAATGTGGTGGTTTAAAATCTAGAGAAACATTGGCCATTGAGAGTGGGATGGTCAATGTGTTGCCTAATTTTATGATCAAGTTCCCTTCACCGAACTATCGGGATTTACTCCTCAGGTGTCGTTTAAACATCTTGCATACAAGAGAGGTTCAATTTAGGAGAAAAATGGTAGGAGTTGAGAATGCTATCTGTCGATATTGCATGAACAAGCAGCTTGTGGAAACCCTGGAGCATTTAGTAATGAATTGTGAAGCATTAACAGAGATACAATCTTTCTTTTTGGATGATTTTAAATCAATGGGTGCTACCCTTATAAGGTCGGAATGGTGGAAATGGGTGCTAATTGGAGACCAGACGAGGTTGGTTATTGCTGTGATGAAAATGCTAGATGCTGTATTGCCAGTTCGGGAGGGAACATTTAAGATGGAGGGCGGAAATTAATTGAACTCTGGAGTGTTGATTTTGTTCTTTTGATATGTGTGAATTCTGGAATTTGGGGAATGGATTGAATTGAATGTATGAAGGATGTTATTTTGGAAACTTAATGTTAAAGGTTTATTTTAAGATGATGATTGTTTTTTCTACATCTCTGACTTGTAACCAATAAAACATTTAAATAATAAAAAAAATGAAAGTCCCTACAAGGGGTTGTGTTTATAATGTTGGTAACAAGATGTCAGGGGTGATTGTGTAATTTATACAGGTAATAACTTGCTTACTTGCTAATAACTTGCTAACAATTCAAGACTTACTACACACTTGTGCTAGTACAAACAATACATATGAAGACCCACAATACATACAAATCAGAGGCACATACAGGGAAACTAAAGTAAGGAGGAAAGAAATAGCATCATCATAAAATGTTAATAGCATTAAAGTTCATCTACATGTATACAAATGAATTGTGTGTTTGAGGCCTACCTATTGCCCCAAGTACGTGAACCATGAGCTGAGACCAAACCCTAAGGAAAGTGCTTTAAGAACATAGGACAAGGTAAACATCTAGTTATACAGCACCTTTTGAATTTTAATATTCTGACTGTCAGTGAACAAAACCACCTGGCCTAGATAGGTCAGTGAACAAAAACAAGTGGGTCAGATATGTGATGTCATCAGTGATGTCATCAATGACATTTGTGATGTCATCTTTGATGTCCTGGGTGTTAGTCTTAGCAGTGCACGGTTGTAGCACGAGTTATGGTTGCTTAGCTTAGAGGTTTTTCGGTTTTACTTGTAACCATAACGTCCCTTTACATTGAATATATATATATATTCAAGGAAATATCTTTAGTTGCAGGGACGTTAAGGTGAGAACTTAACTCAACAATACCCCTGAAATTCAGCAAAAGCCACCTTAACTTTGTGCTCCAGGTTGCGCAACCTATGACCACAATGATGACATTTTACCCATTGTGGTTTCAATGATTCAGGCAAACCAGACATCCTGGCAGGAGTAGTGTGGATTTGGACGAGACAATCCCAACCCTCATCCTGGGAGCTAGCACACGTGACATGCAGGAGCCTGCGAAAGATGTGGTTTATGCAGGAGGCTGCATGCCCAAATAAGGAAGTCCAGGGTAAGCTCAACCTGGCTGGAGGCTAACAGACAAGATGGCCAAAGGACAAAACAAAAGACTTTGTGGCATGCCCATTTTCGGTACTGGCCACCGTCCAGGACCAAACACAATAAACGCATATGGTACAACAAAAAGAAGTAAAAATATCAGTAAAGTAAACTGCTGCCACAAGTTCTTCCTAGGCACTCTTGTTTTACCAGCAAAAAATCCTTGGAAGGTGTCTAGGGCCATAAAATGAAAAGACCCTGTGCGCAGTACAGTAAGGTTCTTGGCGCACAGTTAAAAAGTTACCAAGAAATGGCAACAAAGTCAAAGACTAAGGGAAACATAGTTTCCCTGTACTGACAGTCGAATTGATGTATCAGATTCCCCATAAAGAATTTGCAAAAGCCCATGTGAGTGCAGCTGAAGGCTGTGTTCCTCTGGAAAAAGTCAGGTTAGGTCAGCCAAGCAAAAGCAAAAGGTTTGGGGGTCCATAATATGGAGGGAAAATTGCACTTAGAGAAATCTTTCCTAACACTAACTACATTTAAGCAGCAGGGAAATGGGAAAAAAGACTGGCTGCAAGAATAACATATGCCCAGGTGCTTTCTGCACCCATAGCGAAAACCAAAAGCTGGCATCCATGAATATACGCACAGTACTGCTAAGCTTCAAAGTGAGTAAGGGGCCGTCCCCCTCAGGCCATATTACGCTAAGTGGTCTTGTAACTTTGCCTCACTTGTTAGGCACCATGCCCTGAGTCAGCTGGCCTTTTCCTCACCTTGAAACTAAGTTGGGTCTGTCATGGTTACTGCATGGACGGGTGACCCGAGTACCAGTGATTTTTCACCCTTGATGTCACTGTAGCTGTAAAAATATCTATTTCGTTTTTATTATGTATAAAAGTTTGCAGGCTTTGAGAACTCACAATGTTTTTAGTTAATGTCCTGTGTGATTACATTATTTGTTGAGGATCACACACTTTGGTTAAGCATCATGCGACAAGCCCCTTGTTTTATGGGCAGGTTCTTGGTGACTGTTGTCATGCATCGCACAACTCCAACTAACCACATTTAAGAAGCACGTAAAAAGAAAATAAATGACCAGCTGCAGAAATAACATATGCCCATGTTCTTTTGCCCCCATAGAGAAAATCATAAACTGGCACCCATGAATATATGCACAGTAAGTGAACATATATCTTAAAGAGAAATATAGAAATGTAGTTCAATAGACCTACTTCTTAGACAAAGGTTTGCAAGACAAAATTGCATTGGACTTTAAAAAAAAGTAATAAACTCCAGAAAAATAACCTGACAGAGGAAATGTTCCAATGAATATGCTGGCAAAGTATAAAGGGTGCTCACCTATGAAACCCAGCAAACTGTCATGAAATATTCCCTGGAAAACTAAATCCCATTACGAAACAAGTACTTGTGGTTTTGCGAGTAAGCGTCTGCACTGGGAACATGACAACCTGAGTAAAATCCTGGTAAGCAAATACTTGCACAAGCTTGCCAACCTCAAAAAAAAAAAATCCAAGAGGTTGGGACTACACTCTGAAAAAAAGGTTACGCTGTCCACCTACCTGTGTCCTTTACTGGTGCCATGAAAAGCAGCCCCAATTATGGCAAAATAACTGCACCAGTGTCCAGGAATTCAAACTCTCTTGCCACATTGTACACAAATACTCACAACTTACTTTCCCTCTCATCATTTCCCTCAACCCCATGTCTAGCTTTCAAAATGTCTCTGCTTTATAAAGCTAACTTGAAAAGTACACATAACATAGGCCCTCATTACGACCCAGGTGCTAATGGTTTAATGGCGCCGTAAAAGGCGGCGGCGCCGGTAAACCATTAGCGCCTGATTACAAGGTCCCTTTGCGGGACCCGTACTTAACGGCTGGTGTAGACCAGCCGTTCAAGTGGGTGCCGCAAAGGGACCTTGCCGATAATTACGGCAACCGTTATTAGCGGTGCCGTAATTATCGCCTTCCCCATTCCCATTATGCCCTATGGGGCAAAGTGGGAATGGGGAAGGGCAAATGGTGAATGGGGAATTACCGCCCCCGCCAACCTTGTAATGGGGGCAGTAATTCCGCCATCCACCATGGCGGAGACCGGCATGGACCATGGTGCTAATAGCACGATGCTCCAACGCCAGGGTCGTAATGAGGGCCATGGTGTCACTCAAATATATAAATCCTTATAGAACTATATTATGCAACTATGTTATTTTTTTCCCCAACTTAACTCTCACACTAAACTTGTTGGTGGCCTCCACGACTATGAATCTGGATTCTGAGCATCCAGAGGCACAGAAACTGCTCTTCTCAACACCTGTGAAGAACTTCTTGCATCTTTGGACTCCAACTCCCCAGCTGTCCTTATCCTTCTCGATCTCTCCTCTGTATTTGAAACAGTTAACCATTTCATCCTCATACAAAGGCTCCATGATACACTTGGCATCTCGGAACGGGCACTTGATTGGCTGTCCTCTTTCCTTACTAACAGTTCTTCCCAAGTCATCCTGGGCCCCTTCTCCTCTCCTTCTACCATCTCTACCTGTGGTGCCCCTCAGGGCTCTAAACTCTCCCCCTGGCTCTTTAACATCTACCTTGCTCTCCTTGCATGCCTCAGCTCCTCTTTCTCCTCCAACTTCCAGTGTTTTGCAGATGACAAACAGCTCTTCTTCAGACTTCCTGCTGAACCTCTTGCATCTTCCATCATCCCTGACTGCCTATCTGGCATGCAGTCCTGGTGTGCCTCCAATGATCTCTGCCTCAATGACTGTAAAACTGAGATCCTTCCCATTGGGACCCCTGCTCCCTACGTCTCACCTTCACTCTGGACTTCCTCCTTGGGGTCTCCCCCGGTGCCTTCAACTGAAGTCAGAAACCTTGGTGTCATATTCAACTCCTCTCTTTCCTTCCTTCCTCACACTCAGGACATTATCAAGAAGTACAACTATCAATTCTTCCTTCTCAAAGGAATTTTACCTTTTCTCACTTTCCCTCAGAGGCTCAATGTGACTCAAGCCCTTGTTCTCTCTAGACTTGACTACTGTAACAGCCTCCTCCTGAACCTTCCTTCTTCCACTCTGCGCCCCCTCCAGCTTATCCAGAATAGGGCAGGAAGACATTTCCATGGCCTTAAGCCCAGGGACTGAATCTCGCCTGCACTAAAAAGTCTTCAATTCCCTCTGCATCATCCCCAAGGCTGTCTGAACCCGAGGATCACACTATCTTCAACTTAATCTCTCTAAATACTCTCCCTCTAGACCACTTCGCTCCTCTGGCACCAACTCCTTGTGTGTAAAGCAGTTTGCAGAGGGCATGGTGGTTGCTCACTTTCCTCTTTGGGCTCCCTCCTTTGGAATAGCCTCCCCCTCTCCCTGCGCCTTGAGCAGGATCTTCTTAAATTATGGAAGCTCCTTAAGACTTTCTTGTTTTCTTCCTCCTTTCCTCCTTCTCTCCTCTGCTAATCTCACAGTTGCTGAATCGGTGTCCTTGGCTCTTTGCATCTTTGGAGCCTTGACCTTCCACACCAATTCTTTCACATCTCTTGTCTTTCCACAGCACTTTGCATCTGCATACCCTCTGCTTGGAGTCTCGCACTCACACCTCTCTCGGCCCAGGTCGTTTAGCATTCAACTTCTAGCACTTCATCCATGGCTCGCCAACGGGATCGGACTCCCCTGCACTTACCCCCTCATCCCTTTTCCTTTCTGCATTTGCACGTTCTGAATACTCACAAGGCATAATAGGTTTGTTCCCCCCTTCCTCTCCTTCTGCTCTTAAATATTGTGTTTTATTGTTGTAATGTAATTCCCACTCTTCCTCCATCCCTACCCTGTGGGCGCTTTGAAACGTATATTCTTATTGTATAAGCACCTAACAAGCACACAATAAATCAATAAATAAATAAATACATAAAAAGTGTACAATTGTGGCATTATTCCTGCATCTCGATTGTGAGACTACAACTTACAGAATGCAATTCAGCAAAAGGCAAAGATTTGTCTCCAAGTGCAAAACTTTCAAAGACTGACAGTAGCACGGTTTAAAAAAATAAAATAATTTGGATGCCCCTTCGGTGGTCCATCATTGCAGTAACCGGGACTAACTCTGCTTAGCTTCAAAGCGGGACTGACCCTGCTTAGCTTCAAAGCAAGGAAAGGGGCAGCCCATTTCTCTAAGTGGACTTGTAACTAACTTGGTCTCATTTATCCGGAGACATGGCTTGAAGAGACTTGCCCTTTCTTCGCTTGGAAGATAAGCAAGGTCTGTCATGGTGACTGCATGTATGGGAGACAAAATGTAAGAGTGGGTACTGAATTACACATACCCTCGGCTATCCGTGGTACTTTATATCCTCGAATATGCAACTGAAAAAAATGCTTTCCTGCCCCCAGGACCTCATCTGTGCCAGCTCCCCTACCCCACCCCCCAGATGACCTCCTGCACTCTCCCTATCCCCCCACAACACGCGCTGATTATGTGACACAGTTTGTTCTGAGATGTTAGCTATTTGAGGCTACAGAAAGCTTTGTGTTGAAAACTCAGTGCCTAAACCCCCTCCAAATTTCACCTGGTGCCCTTTTGCCACCCCCACCTCAAGCCTGACGGCATTAGCATGTTTTATGACCTGCAAATAGCTTTTTTCCTATGTTTTATTGTCCCAATATCCTTGACTATAACTGTCGCATTGAGAGAAAAACTAGATGGCAGTCGTTTCATTTCTAAAAAAAAAACAGTTTTGGGTAAATCCATAAGATATCTCTATCTATTTTGGGAACGGAAGTACCCCATTCTCCGTCAAATATTTAAAAGACTACTGCGTGGAATAACCCCGAACCACCCATGAATTGTGAGTCAATGCTTCATGCCCAAGTTGTTTCGGACCTTGTCCCAATACGTCCAGCAGTTTGGGCTGTGTGCTTTGGCAAAACTTGAACCTGTTTGTCCATGGGAAAATGAATGAGAAGTAGGCTGCACTTTTGAAAAAAAATATTCTTTTTGACACTTAATAACTCTTTTATTTTTTAGTAAATCTTTATGAAACTTTTCAGTTGGGGGCAGGAGGAATCAAACATTATTAATGATAGAATTTTGAAGGGATCCTATGGGAGAGCCGCCCTATAGTTAAGGTGAATCAGACTCGCATGGGAACCCATTGGATATTCGTGGCTATAAAGGACTACAGATAGCCAAGGGTATGTGTAGTTCAGTACCCACACTTAAAATTATTATTTTTTTTAAGATATTTTTACAGCTATAGTGACTTCAGGGGTGAAAATTGGCCAGTGACACAATTGCCATCCAGGTTTACTATTCATGCAGTAACCTCACCAGACCCTGATAGCTTCAGAGTGAGGAAGCAACCAGCCTCCTCAGGCCATGTTGCCCAATAAATGAGCCAAATTTACAAGACCACTTAGAGAAATGGGCCGGCCCTTTCCTCCCTTTCGAGCTAAACAGGGTCGGTCCAGCTTTGAAGCCGAGCAGGGTCAGTCCTGGTTACTGCATGGATGGGTGACCGAATAGGCATCTGAATTATTTTATTTTTTTTAAACTGTGCTACTGTCAGTCCTTGAAGGTTTTGCATTCAGAGTAAATCTTTTGCCTTTTGCTGAATTGCATTCTGGTAGTTATAGTCTACCAGTCAATAATAACAAAAAAAATAGATATTTTTATAGCAACAGCGGGTTTCCCATTGCGGCAGTAACTGAGACAAACCCTGTTTAGCGTCAAAGCGAGGAAGGGGTAGGCCCCCTAAAGCCATGTTGCCTAATAAATGAGCCCACCTTACAAGATCACTTAGGGAAACATGGCCTAAGGTGGCTGGATCCTTCCTCGCTCTGAAACTAAGCAGGGTCGGTCTGGGTTGCTGTATTGAATGGGAGACAGTCAACAGTACTGAATGCCATTTGTTTTCTTCGATTTAAATATATCATAACACATGGCATCCGCATTATTATTTTTTAAACCGTGCTACTGTCATACCTTGAAAGATTTGCCCTCAGTGACCATTTTTTGCCTTTTGCTGAATAGAATTCTGGTAGTTGTATTCTCACAGTCAAGATGTGGGGAATAATGCCACAATTTTTGACAAGAATTTATATATTTGCGTGAAACTATGGTATGTGTACTTTTCAAGTTAGCTTTATAAAGCAAAGCATTTTTTAAAGCTAGACATGGGGGTGAGGAGGGGAAATGATGAGCGGGAAAGTAAGTCATGATTATTTTCCCACAATGTGGCAAGAGAGTTTGCAATCCTGGACACTGGTAAAGTTATTCTCCCTTGATTGTGGCTGCTTTTCATGGCACCAGTAACGATATATGTTTTATTTTATTTTTCATTTGTATAGCGCCAAAACAGCCTGTGGGCACCATGCCGCTGTTACAGTTGTACAACATTGGGTATGGTTAGAGTGGGACAAGCAATGGGTATAGTGGCAATTACAGAAGAACGTTGCTTAGTGCATGGTGGGGAATTGTCAGAACAAGTGCTCACAGTTTGAGAGGTTGTATGGAATGTGCATATATTCACTTACTGTGCATATATTCATGGGTGCCAGCTTTTGATTTTCGCTTTGGGGGCAAAAGTACCTGGACATATGTCATTTTTGCAGCTGGTCATTTTTTTCCCTTTTATGTGCAGATTGGGAGTTCTCAGAGCCTGCTATCTTTTATACATAATTAAAAAAATAGATATTTTAGAGCTACAGTGACATTGAGGGTGAAATATCACTGGTGACTCAACTCTCCCATCCATGCAGTAACCAGGACCGACCCTGCTTAGCATCAAAGTGAGGAAAAAGCCACCCGTCAGGTCATGGTGCTTGATAAATGAGGCAAATTTACAAGACAACTTAGCGCAACATGGCCTGAGTGGGCCGACCCCTTACTCACTTTGAAGCTAAGCAGTACTGTGAGTATATTGATGGACGGCAGCTTTCCATTTTCGATATGGATGCAGAAAGTACCTGGGCATATTTTATTCTTGCAGCTGGTCATTTTTTTCCTGTTTCCGTGCTGCTTAAAAGTGGTTGGTTGGGGTTGTGCGATGTTTCACAACAGTCACCAAGAGACTGGCCAGAAAACAAAGGGCTTGGAGCATGGGACAGGACATTTCGGCACAGCCAGTTAGGCGCATGCCGTTATGGCATGACCATTTCACTGCAGGTCCCGTTTGGGCACACCCAGTTAGACGCAGCCAGTTGGGCGTAGGGACCTCTCGGTGCAAGGATATTCTGGCATGAGAGGTCACAATTGGCACGGTATGAACCTGCAGGCACTTTGCATTATGTAATGTGGACTAAACGTGAAAAACATTTATTTAGTGCAACATTGTAAAACAGGATGCAATATGTATTACAAGGTCGTTGCAGAATTGTACACGTATTACACATGAAACACATTTATTTACTACAACATTATAAAAACAGAATGGAAGATGTTTTACAGTGTCACTGGGCAACATTATAAAACTGAAAAAACAAAATGAAAACACATTTGTGCTCAACGCTGCCTTCGAGAACCCTGGCCTGCAGGAGTTTGACAGTCAGGACTTATGCTACAATGATATTACGGTTTGGATTCTCACAAGTTTCATACTTAGCCTTTTACAATTGGACATATTAAATTGTAGGCTAATTATAATATGTATGCATCATAAAGCACTAAGCCATTGTGGTGTTGTGGTTGAATGATGGCCCTTGAACTCTGGCAGACCAGGGTTCAAGACTTTTTTTTATTTTAAATTTAAAACAGTATATTTTGGCAAACACTGTGTATTCTGGACTATGTAGTCTTAGCAGGCACGGCTTTGATCCATGTGGCCTGCTTCATAGAAACGTTTACCAAATGACTGCATGATTTTAAGAAGGTCTTTTGAGCTGTACTACCAATGGGTTAATAATAGTTGTGCGCCTTCCATTGCATGTGAGCCAGCACAAACAAGACTTTCTTTTCAGCTTAAGGGATGGGCTTGCCACACAGTCCCTATAGTCCCTTAATATATTGCATACATTTTAGATTTTGAAAACGATGGGGGCAAGTAGACACCACTCCTCTCCAGCCCCTTATTCTCACTTTCCCCAGCTGAAAAAACATATTTTACTCCCCCCCCTCCTAAAATTCTACACTATGTACCTCTTCAACATTTTACAGATCCCCTGCTGCCATTCAATCCGACCAAATAGAGGTGCAGGAGGAATCATGAATATAGCCAAGTTACATGTCTTGTATATATTGTTATATGTCGCACGTTCTTTGTTATTTGGGAGATGATCATTCACATTTCCTTTTTACTCTGGATTTTGGGACTTGTAGTAGAGGCACTTGATGGACAAAACAACACTACAAGTCAAAAAATGCAAAAAAACAACAACTGAATGGGCATCTTCCAAATTACAATGGAGACATACACACACACACACACACGCACACACACAAAAATACATTAAACTAAATCACATTTATGTTGAACACTGCCATTGGAGAACGCCGGCCTGTAGGAGTTCGAGATGCAGCACTTACCTATTATGCTACAACAATGTTATTGTTTGGATTCTCACAAGTTTCATACCTAGCCTTTTATCATTGAACATTTTAAATTATAGGCTAAGTATGAAATGTATGGCCTGTAACACAGCAAGCTATTGTGGCCAAGTGGTTAAATGCTGATCCTTGAACTCTGGCAGATCAGTGTTCAGGGCTGTATGGTCTTTTGAAATGTAACTAATTTAATTTAATTAAAAGAAAAGCAAAGCAACCGGGAGGTGGCAAGGTTTGTTACAGTGCAGTCCTGTGATCTTATTTGGCATGAGGGTGTTTAGACGTGGCTGCAATGTCAGCTACGTCCAAATATCCCTTGTGCCAAAATATCAGCTTTGGAATTGCTTTCGTGCTGAAAAGGGTGGGCCGAAATGGGCGCTGCAGCAGAATTGCTACACCAAAACGACATGCAGCAAAATGGGGTGTAGCGCTTGGATCACGTTGCTTAATCAAAGTGTGTGGTTCATGGCAAAAAATGTTGTCTCACTGCGCATTGCCTAAAAACATTGGAGGTCATTACAACCTTGGTGCTAAGTGCACCAACTTTACCACCATGGTGTAAACTACGTTTACACCATGGTGGATGGCGGATTAACCGCCCCATTCCAAGGTGATTGGGGAGGTAAATCCCCATTTCCCATTTTCCCTTCCCCATTCCCATTTTTGCCCCATAGGGCATAATGGGAGTGGGGAAGGCGCTAATTACGCCGCCGTAAATTACGGCGGCGTAATTAGCACCATGGCTGGTTAGACCCATGGACTTTAACGCCTGCCAAAAGCAGGCGTTAAAGTGGGAATCCGGTGTTAAGGGTTAACGCCGTTGTTAACCCTTAACGCTGGGGTTGTAATGACCTCCAGTGTGAGTTCTCAAAACCTGCAATTCCGAAGGCCATGGCTAGTGGTCCTTGTAGTATTTTAAAATGGACAGTGGGCACCACTGACCATGGCCGAAGACCATGCGAGTGGTCGGGAAGCAATATAAAAATCTATGGAGTAACAAAACCCTTGAAATTCAAGGAAAAAACTTTAGCTGCAGGGACATTACGGTGAGCAATATACATTGTAACAAAACCTTTGAAATTCAAGGAAACAACTTTAGTTGCAGGGACGTTAAGGTGAGAACTTAACACAACAAAACCTCTGAAATTCTACTAAAGTCTCCTTAATTTTGTGCCCCCTGTTGCGCAGCCTATGAACACAATAATGATATCACAGATCACATCACTGATGACATCACTAATTACATGTTGTATGAGAACACGGATGACGTTACAAATCACATCACTGATGCCATCACTGGTGATAACACTAATTACATTGAATATAACTGATTACATCAATATAATATAATTACATCCATTTTAAATATTCAGTGCACATGGGTGAAGGTTGTGACCCCTGTCCAAAACTGAAGGACATGACTAGTACCCATTCACGTGCTCAAATATATTTGGCCATGCACACTGACCATGGCTGAAGGCCATGCTTATTGCCAGTTACTGTTGTAGTGTAATTAGTGATGTCATCAGTGAAGTGATCTGTGATGTCATCATTGTCGTAATAGGCTGCGCTACAGGGGGTGCGAAGTTAAGGTGGCTTTAGCTGAATTTCAGGGGTTTTGTTGCATTAAGTTCTCACATTAACGTCCCTGCAACTAAAGTGTTTTCCTTGAATATATATATAACAAGATGTCAGGGGTGATTTAGAGAACTATCATGAACTACTTAATGTCCTAATAAATGTACTCATGTAAACAAAACATTATATTTGTGTGTTGTTGTTAATAGAGGAACCTAATCATACATACATATAGGCAATGGTTGCAGCATGCACCATAGAAGTACAATATTTTTAATCAGTAATTTACAATAGTAAAATAATAAATGCTACCTTATGAGAGTTTTGAGTAATGTTAAACATGCAATAAATAGGTATCAATTGACAACTTACCACACACTTGTGTTAGTATAATGAATACATATAAAACCCAGAATGCATACAAATTAGATGCACATGCAGGGAAACTAAAGTAAGGAAGAAAGAAACAACAGCAGCAAAAAATGATAATAACATTAGAATTAATAACTATCCACATACATGTATTTTGTTTTTGAGGCCTGCTTATTGCCCCATGTATGTGCACTATGAGATCAGATTAAACTCTAAAGAAAGTACTTTAAGAACATATGAAAAGGTTAATGTGTAGATGTATAGCACCTTTTACATTTTGAAAATTCTCATTGTCAGTAAAAACAAAAAAACTAGCCTAATTATGTCAGTAAACAAAAGCAAGTGGCCCAGATATGTGATATCATCAGTGATGTCATCAATGAAATTTGTAATGTCATCTTTCATGTCCTGGGTGTTAGTCTTAGCAGTTCACGGTGGTTGTTATTAGCTTACCGTAACTGGTGAATTTCAAGGGTTTTTCGATTTTATTTGTAACCGTAACGTCCCTTTAACAAAGTGTGTTCATTGAATTTCATAGGTTTTTATTAGTGTAACTTGACCATAAAATCTGTTTAACAAAGTGTTTGCAATAAATATCATGGGTTTTTACCTGTGCACCCTTGCTACAACTTTCTTTTTTTTAACATGTTTTTATTAAGGTTTTCTTTACACCGTACATATAATTACAACTTTGAAACCCCCAACATCCCTTCTCACTCCGAGCCTCCTCCCCTCCAGAAGATGTCTCTGTACTTGTCAAGAGGCCTCGACCATTGTTCCTGTATCCTCTAACTGAAGATGTTGAGAATCCTTATTTTATGTGGGCACCATTTTTCCATGTAGTCTTCCTTGTGCCCCAGTCCATCCTAAATTTCTGATGTTCCCTTTGAATATTGTAGGTGATCCGTTCCATTGTGACATGGGTCCACACTCTCTGTAATCATTCATATATTGTCGCTGGGGATCTCTGTTTCCATTTTTGGGCTATCGCCAACCAAGCCCCATAAAATTCAGTTTCTGTGTCTTTGACATTACCTTCTCTCGGGGGTCCCAGTGGCCATACATCCACTTCTTCCCCCAGTCCCACCTCATCCGGATACATCGCCTGCATTTGAGTTTTGACTTCTCCCCAGATCTGATGTATCGCCGGGCAGTCCCACCAAATGTGTCTCCAATCCCCCACCCCTCTACATTCCCTCCAGCATGTATTCAATGTTGTTTTGTACATATTGTGGAGCCTCTCCGGGGTATAGTGCCATTATACTAAGACCTTCGTCCACATTTCCCTGGTTTGAATTGCTCTCGTGAGTTTGGGTATCGCCTCCCATATGTGTTCACAGTGCTCTTTTGAATAGGTACCCCATAGGGGTTTCTCCTTCTTTGCATATATAGCCATTTAACTTCTTCTGTAAGGGCATTTAGGAATTTATAGGTGACTGAGACAGATTTCTTTGTGCCTGTGTGTCGTGATGTATGTTTCGAATGGGGTCAACTCCCTTGTTGCAGCTAGTTTGATCCTTGGGGATTGTAGCCAGTGGTATAGCTGTTCGTATTTATATCTATCTTTGGGGGATAGTCCTGATTGTGCTACACATTCTTCAAACAACCTGATTTCCTGGGCCTGGAGCATGCCCCCTATCTTGTTGCAGCCGGCCTCTTCCCATTTCTGGTATGTACTCTTTTCCATGCCCAAGGGGAATTCTGGGTTACTAAACATCGGCATAAATCGGTCGGGTCTCTTCTTTCGTGGCCTTGTCCATATACCTAGTCTCACTTTCATTACTGCGCTGATTTCTTGATTAGAGTGTCTGTGCTGTTTCCCTCCCCAAACGACATGGCGAAGATGGATTGTTGCTACCGCTCTGTTTTAGGAGACCCTATTTTCTGTGACCCTTCTGGGATCCACTCTTTCAGCACCCAGAGTTGAGATGTCTCAGTGCCGTGAGGACTGCTCTGGACACTCTAGGGGTCTTTTTTTCATATGTATGCCATTATTATTTTGGTCAGGGCTTTAAAATATGAAACTGGGACTTTAATTGGTAATGGCTGAAACAGGTAGAGGGCTCGGGGTAGGACGTCATTTTGATTGCGGTGATGCGACCCCACCATGAGGTTGACATGGGGTTCCATCCCTCCACATCCCGTTTGATCCTTTCTAGTAGTTGGGGGTAGTTTTCTCCATATAATCTATCAATCTCCCCGGTTAGCGTAACTCCCAAGTATTTGACCCCCTTGTCTGCTACCTTCAGGTGTAGTGCAGTGGCCTGATCTTGGATGTGGTCCATATCCCCCGCTAATATAAGTATTTGTGATTTTTCTCTATTAATTTTCAGCCCCGAGATAGCCCCAAAGGCCTCAATCTCCTGTAGTAGGAGTGGTGGAGTCTTTTCTGGGTCCCCCAGTACCACGAGCATATCATCTGCATATGCCGCTATTTTGTGGGAATGACCTTCCATGTCTATGCTAATTATAGCTGGGGTTTCTCTTATTCACGCTAGGAGGGCTAGGCTGGGTTCCAGGAAGATCGCATAAAGAAGTGGGGAAAGGGGGCACCCCTGTTTGGTCCCTCTGCCTACTCGGACTCTTTCGCATAGGTCTCCATTCACTGCTATTCGAACGCTCTGAAAGTTATAGTTGGCCCTGATCATGTCAATGAAGGCTTTCCCCATGCACATTTTTCCCGAAATACGGAAGAGAAGGGTCCACTCGACGAGGTCAAATGCTTTTTCTGCATCAAGGGCTATTAGTACTGCCGGTGAGTGGGTGATCCCTGTCTTTTCTATCAGGTGGGTTATTCTCCTTATATTGTCATGGGTCTGTCTGTTGGGGATAAATCCTGACTGGTCCTGGTGTATCAGTTTCGGGAGGACTTGTGATAGTCTATTGGCCAATATTTTCGTAAACAGTTTCGCATCTAAGTTAATTAGCGCTATCAGGCGATATGAGCTGGGTAGCGCCGGGTTCTTCCCCTGTTTGTGGAAGACTAGTAATTTAGCCTCGTTCATGGATTGGGTTATATTGCCTTTTTCTTTAAAGGTATTGAAGGTTTCTGTAAGGACTGGGGACAGGATGTCTCCATATGTTTTGTAGAAAAGTGTGGTGTATCCGTCCGGGACTGGGGCTTTGTTCATGGGTAATTTGTGAATTAATTTATTTACCTCCTCCTCGGTTATTACCCCATCGAAGTATTGCTTTTCCTCTTCTGAAATTGTTGGGAGGGAGATGTTGTGAAGATATGTTTCTTGAGCCTCCCCATTGGGGTGGTCTGAGGTGTATAGGTTCTGATAGAATGTTTTTAAAATGTTCCCTATGTCCGCCGTTTGGGCTTACATTTGCCCATTATCATCTATGAGGCTTAACATCGTTTGCCTTGCCTGTTTCCCTTTCAGTTGCCTGGCTAAGAGTTTATCTGCTTTGTTTGCCTTTACATAATACCAATGTCTCGGATGTAGCAGGTTTCTCTCTGCCCTTCTGGGTGGATGACCTCTAGCTGGCATTGGACATGTCTCAGGGCTTTCTTTAATTTAGTCGAGTGTTTTTGGACCATCTCTTTTTGTATCTCTGTCAATTTTTCCTCTAGCTTCGCTTCCCATTGGCGGTCTTGTTTGTCCCTCTTCGCCTTAAGTGCGACAAGATGCTCCCTTGCCACCACCTTAAATTCCTCCCATAGTGTCTCCCTAAATGTCTCAGGGAGGTTATTGCTGGTGAAGTATTCTATAATGTGTTCCGTAACTGACTTGCCCAGAATCAGGTCTTGGATTATTTTCCGACAGGAGTCTCCACCTCCATAGCCCTGTCTGACAGTGGGATAGCAACAGTTCCACCCAGAGCGAGGCATGATCGGAGAGTGCTATCGATGCGATCTGCGTGTGTTGGATCATCCCCAAGAGCCCTGTAGAGACCCAGACATGGTCTATTCTAGACATTGGGCCTCATTACGAGTTTGGAGGTAGCCATGCCGTCATTACCGGCATGGCTACCTCCAGACTTGTGTCCGGGTCCCGAAAAAAGGGAATTACCGGGCCATTCTGACTTTTGCGGGCCCGGTAATTCCCATTTTTGGGACACGGACCCGGTACGTCCCCATTGGGGAGGATGCTAACAACGGACTTTGACGTTAGCATCCTGGTCTGCTCGTGGGTGCCGGTATGCACGTCTGGCCAGACCAGACGTGCATATCGCCGCCCGCAAGCAAACTCCTAATGTGGCGGCCTGGTATGAACGGTGCCGGTACCTTACCGGCACTGTTCATACCGTGGGCGCCAGGGTCTTAATGAGGCCCATTGTGTTATGGACGTGTGAAAAGTGTGTATAGCCTGGTTGCAACCCTTTGGCGCTCTGCCATACATCTTCTAGTGCTTGGTTTCCCATTTTAACTCATAAGGTTTTGGAAGGTGTGCCCTGTCTTTGTGGTCTGGTGCCTGATTTATCTAGAGTGGGGTTCCATGCGATGTTAAAATCCCCCCTCCCCCCGGAACCATCTCCCCCGTGGCAAACCTTTCAAGCGTATCCAGGATATCCCTTATGAAGCCGTCCTGTCCCGAGTTTGGGGCGTATATTGCCGCCATTGTCAGGGGGTATCCCTCAATCTGGGTGTTCACGAAGAGGTAGCTCCCCTGTTTCTCTGTGTGCGTGTTGTGGACTTGAAGGTTTAGGGAGTTATGGAATGCTATCAGGACCACCGCTCTTTTCTCTTGTCCGTTTCCCTGGATGATTTGGTTGTATCCTTTCGATGCACCTTCCCTTTTTCCTCCCCCTTTATATGTGTTTCTTGGAGCATTATGACTTCAGATTTCCCTTTTTGGAGGAAGTGTTCCACTTTCTTTCTCTTTACTGGGGAGTTCAGACCCCAGACATTATATGTTAACGCTTTTAACCCCATTCTTTCTTGTATTGGGAGTTCCCTATTGTTTTGTCTTGAACTCTAAGGAGGTCATTACAACCTTAATAATAATAATAATAATAATTAGGCTTTTATATAGCGCTACAAACCCTCAGGTATCTGAGCGCTGCTTATTATTACCCACGGTGTGTGGTGCTCATTTATCGACCTCGGAAGGATGAAAGGCTGAGTTTGGCCCCGCCGGGATTCGAACCTGCGTTAACAGGCTCTGCACGGGTGTCAAAGCGGGCGCTCTACTCGCTGTGCCACTTGACCGGCTAAGTGCACCAAGTTTACACCATGGTGGAAGGCGGATTTACCACCTCATTCCAAGGTGAGTGGGGCGGTAAATCCCCATTTCCCATTTTCCGTTCCCCATTCCCATTTTTGCCCCATAGGGCATAATGGGAGTGGGGAAGGCGTTAATTACGCCGCCGTAAATTACGGCGGCGTAATTAGCACCATGGCGGGTTAGCGCCATGGATTTTAACGCCTGCTAAAAGCAGGCGTTAAAATCAGAATCAGGCGTTAAGGGTTAACGGTGGCGTTAACTCTTAACGCCTGAGTTGTAATGAGGGCCTAAGTAATGAAGTGTGCTTTCCTTCCAAATTTCCTCTCACTCTCCCCTCCTTCCGCCCTCCTGAACATTGCAACACCCAACTTGCAAATCCGCCCCTCTCCCCCCATAACTGCCCTGATGAGGGCTCTGGAACCTATGATTGCTCAGGCGTGGAGCCCTTTGCGCCATGCCCTCTTCATACTCAGGGATAACCGTGGGGGGAGTCCTAAACCCCACATGGATTCCTCCAATGGCATCCGGGATGGGTTCCCCCGTCCCCTCCCGTCACCTGATTACTGGATTCTTGCTGCGTTAATGGCCTGACATGTTCGAGGTGATGGGATCAGGCTGGAGTTAGATTTCTGTCCGCTGAGCGATGTCAGTCGTGGGTCTGGTATGTCGTACTTCTTTTTGCTTGGGCGTCTTGTCCTTCTGTTCATTATCTGCCATTCCCAAGGGGTCTATCGCATGCACGGCCCTTCTCTGCAGTGGCCCGGGTGGTCTTCTTCCTGCTCTTGAATGTTCAATATCTGTAAGACCTCCTCACAGGTTATTCTTCTTTGTTGTTTCCCGTCCCACAAGAAGAGCAGACCGAAGGGGAAGGTCCACTTGTATCTAATTTGTTTGGCTATTAATTCTTTTATTACTGGGCCCATTTCTCGCCTTTTCTGCAGCGTCGACCGTGCCAGGTCTTGGTAGAGGTATATGTCCATGCCATTCATCCGGATATGGTCCATTGTTTTTGCTTTCTGTAGAATCATCTCCTTTTGGGAGTAGGACGTGAGGGCCACCTGGACATCGCGAGGGCAGATTCCTGAATCCCTTTCTCCTCTGACCCACTCAGTGTATCCTGTCCATAGGGACGTCTGTTTCTTCCTCTGTAGCTAGAATGTCTTTGAAGACTTGTTGTACTGCGTCCTTAAGATCTTTGTCCTCTACCGATTCCACCATATTTTTTATCCTAATGTTTGATCTCCAGGAGCAGTCCTCGCTTTGTAGTTCGAGGTTACGGGTCAATCGGACCAAGTTTTTTCCTGCGTCTCTGCGCTTTGTTGTGTCTCCTCCTCTATGTTTTGCACAATTTTCTCCACGGTGGCCATCCTTTCCCCCAGGTTCACTACTTCTGTTTTCAATTCATGTACCACTATTTTCCTTTCACTTTTCACAGCTTCAATTTGAGTGTGCATAGAGGTCATGAACTGAGTCTGGAATTCCCTGAACCAGGCCTTCATATTCTCCTTTGTGGCCATCTCTGCCGGAATGTCGGCTGGGTTTGTGCTTGCGCTTTGGTCTCTGTGTGATTTCCCTTTTGCTTGTGTCCCGGGGTCCGCTCCCAGAGTTGTACTAAATTTGGTTCCTGCCTTGTTTGTGGTGTCTGCGGCAGAGGTTGTGGTTGTCTTCCCCTGGATTTTGACATGTGTGCCTGCCTCGTGGATTCCGTTAGCTTCCAGGGTGTGCCCCCGGTTCTTCTGTAGGGCCTACAGCGGGTCTGGTCTTCCTCTCCTTGATATGTCATTAGGCCTGATTCCTGATTGCGTTGTGCATCTGAGGGGGTCACTTTTCCGCTCCCAAGCGCGTCCTCAGAATTTCTCAAGCACCCTGAGTGGGCCCCATTTTTCTGTATTCATGGGTCGGAGTCCTGTTTTATGGTTGTGGGGTGGCCTGTGGTTATCATCTCATCCTTTCCCAGTGGTTCTTCCGACCGTGAGGGCACTCTCGCCCTCTCTCTTTGTTCGAGTGATGTGCAGGGGGAGCCTGGGGTATGGTCTATTCCTTCCTCTGTATGTCCTCTTCCAGTGTAGGAGGCGCCACTTTCTTCTTTTCTGGGTCCCAGCTTTGCCTACTCCCCTAGGGCGGTTATTTACTTTCCTTTCTGGGTGCTTCTTGGGCCTAGGCGCGTATGTCCCTTATCGTTTTGTGTACGTGCTTGGGGGTAATCAGCCCCATTGCTATCGGGTCGCCGCAAGCAGCCCTGCATGTTTCCTCTTCCTATGAGGGGTCATGATGGGTCAGGATGACCGACTGGTTCCGTTCATGTGCCTGCCCTTGGATTATGCCCCCGTTATAAGCTTCTGGTCAATAATCACCTGCTTCGCTGTTTTCGCGTTAATGCGCTGGGGGAGTTCCGTGCACAGTGGGGCTCCTTACCGTGAGTCTAGTTGATGTTCTTTGCTGCCTGCTGGCCCCGCTCTATGGGTGCCTTCTTTCTTTCCTTTCTTGTCCTCAGAGTGTGCATCTGGGGTGGGTCAGGGTGTCCTCGCTGTCTGCCTGTTTGTCAGCTGCGAAGCCGCATTCTCTTGCTGCCCTCTGGGGCCGCGCAAGTGTTCCGTCGCGGCCACTCCTCTATGCTTTGTTGTCCGCGGGGGATAATTCTGCTAGACTCTTCTGTTGCTATCCCCCTTAGTTAGATTTCTGCCCAGTGGGGCTTGCCCTGAAGGTTTACCTCGCGGATTGTGATACTGATGCTTCAGTTCCCGCCTAGTGACCACCTGCAGACTTGTATATTGGGTTCAATCCGTGCGATCTGGGTGCCTCGGGGTGTGCCTCCCTCCTTCCGGCTCACTCTGGGCTGCCCCGGGTGCTTTCGCTCAACTGCTTCTGTTTCCTTCTGCAAAATCGAGCATGATCTCGGCCGCTTTGTGGGTTGTGCTTGCCTCAGAGGATGTGCCCCTTCAGTACTGTGCTGAGGCATGACGGGTCTCTCCCTCGTGTTCACTCTGTGATCATCCCTACTCGCTCACTTCGTTTTCTTTGTTGGCTGCTTCGGCCCGCTTGCCACTTCTCCCTGCTTCTCCACGAAGTACCCGGCAAGATTATGGGCTTGTGGAGCTTGAAATCCACATCATTGACGCAGCACATCGTCCCCTCTTGGCCGTCATCTTGGAATCGCTCCAGCTTTCTAAAGTCATACTTAGCCCCAATATAGCAGCATTTTTGTCTAATTTAGAAGGTTTCACCATAAAACTCCTCCATTCCCCACCTGTGAGGAAAAGGGGAGCTGGAGTGTGGCATGGGGAGTTTTGCAGCTGGAGTCACAACACATGGGCTAATAAGCCCTGGAGGTGTGGTGTGTTAGGACCATGGACCGCGTTGAATGTTTCCCATGGTGCCTGGGGCAGGGAACTGGAGCTTGTGCATTGCGCATGCAACGTGAGGGGCTTTATAAGATCCTCTTCGGCCTGTGCCGCTTGCTGGTGATTTTGGTGAATATGGGCATGGGCCAGAGGAGACTGGAGCCACGTTTCTTTGCTGATGCTGGGAGGAATGAGGTGAAGTGGAAACTAAGACTGGGCCACGGAGAGTGGGCCAGCCCCTTCTGGCATCTGCTTCCCTCACTCCATCTGTTTGCGTTCATGAGCGGGGGGAGGGACACGGGCGGCAGCACAAGCAACACGCGCAAGGCACAGTGATACGCCCGCAGGTTGTCGTGATTACAACGTGCAACGTTCAGCATTCTTTGTCTGGGATGGTGCTGCATGGACCCCAGGCTTAAGATACGTGTTCCACTTGAATGTTTTTTGGGGGTATTTGTTGACATGGAGAAACGAAAAGGCTAACGCACGCATCGAATAACCCTGCCTTGTTGAACACTTAGTTGAGCATACGAAACGCTGAACGTTGACTGTGCACGTGTTCTGTGAACTGTGCTTACGCTTTCTGTGCTTATGCACGTTTTTGAGTTCAGTGTCATGAAATACGCTATTGTGTAGGCTGCACCGGTTCACTCACAACTCTCTGAGGTGTTTGGAGAAGTTCTTGTTGCTTAATGTCAAGCTGGTCCACAGATCATGTGTTATGTTTGTAGCT
The DNA here is from genome assembly GCF_040938575.1 of Ambystoma mexicanum. NCBI lineage: Eukaryota > Metazoa > Chordata > Amphibia > Caudata > Ambystomatidae > Ambystoma > Ambystoma mexicanum. The sequence continues at coordinate 353,500,268 of NC_090926.1, forward strand.
GCTTACTGTGCAATGTTTGTGGTATTTCCTGTGTTACGTTTGTGGCTATATAGGGTAGTAATTGGCTGGAAACTACTCCAGGGATTGTCAATCCTAATTAAGAAGGGGTGAGCTCATAGGGGCAGCTGCTCCTAAAACAGGAAGAGGCACATGTGTGATTAAGGTTTGCAGGTTAAAGTAGTGAGGACCTCGATACATTATAATCTAGCTAGGGTATATGGTGTATGTCTCTTCCCTAAAACCCCTGTGTCTATCCAATTACAAGTTCCCTCACCCTCAATCTGGTTTTCCTAATCACCCCATTCCTATCCACAACTTCTCCCTAACCCTCTTCTCTCAATTGGCTGCCTCGTGGTTACCTGTGATCTCAGAATCAAGAACCAGTGCCAACGAAGGTGGGAGGGTCCCTTACCATTCGGCTTCCGTGGTCAGGAAGGAGTTGTGAGATACTCATGGGGAGTGACATAATCACGAGCCCCGGACTCAGGATATTTACAACCACCTAAGCCATAATGGAGTCAGACCCTGCGCCCTTTAGCGGAAGTGCTAGAGGCACTGCACGACATACACACAGAGTTAGTGCATTCCTGCCAAATAATACATAAAAAATGCACGTTGGTGGGTTGATAGCTCAGGGCACACCTCTCCAGGGCGCAGCTGCAGCATCTTCATCCTCCTTTTATGTATAGATGCCATCCTTAAACTGGTGAGGACCACACCCTGAGACTCCTGGTATCGCCTTGGGGAGAATTGTTCATAAGACTAAGATGTATTTGCAGCCCTTTAGGTTACACAACCTCAGAGGAGTAACTTGCACCTTAAACCCTTGAGGCTAATTTAGGTTTGAATTTATGTCATATCACTTGTGATTACTTATGCCCTTTTTGGTGATTAACCATTGGCAACTTCTACTTTTTAGGGGATTGCCTTGCTTACACTATTTTTTAAAAAAAACTTTATTTAATGCTTGTGGTACATAACACTGCAACAACAACACATATCGCATATATTGGAACAGCAACATTCAGATCAGTTACATAACAGAATAAGCAGTATTACTGTTTTAACGCATCACTGGGGCCTGCCGGGCTGTTACTGATAGAGTCTGCTTTGCATAGATATATTCTAAATGGGGTCCAAATGTCCTTTGGTTTACATGAATTCGGGAGTGAACTTATATAGTGTTCTTCACATTCATTGACATACATCAATTCCGTAAGAAAGTGACTCACTCGTGGTGCATGTGCACTCTTCCATTTTTGCAGAATGCACTTTTTTGCCACCGCGCATGTAATGTTAAAGAGCCTTCTCGTTACCTCAGACTGTTTACCAATATCCCCAAACAGATATTTTTGTGGTGTGAGGTCTGCCGCTATCTGGGTTACTTCCTCTAGGATGTTTGCTACCTCGCCCCAGAATTCGCTCACAAGAGGACAGCTCCAGTACATGTGTATCGAATCGGCCTGATCCGTCCCACATTTCTGACACTTACTGGGACTGTTATTTGTAAACTTTGCCACTTTTTGTACCCTGTCTCGTACCCCTCCCCAGCTCAAACAATTCTGACATGGTTTGATTCGTCAATACCCTGGCTCCCGGGTTAGTGTATAGTACCTTGACACATTTCAGGAAGTATGGGCCTAGTCCAAATTTCTCCAGCACCATGAACAGATACGTCCATGACACCGAGTCAAACGCCTTTTCGGCATCTAGAGACACAGCCACCGCTTGGGCTTCCGGCTTGATCTGGGCCATGACACCAAATAGTCTTCGCAAATTAAGTGCCGTTGACCTAGTGGGGATAAATCCGCATTGGTCCGGGTGTACCAACATTGGCATGTGTGACAGGAGTCTAGTGGCCAGAATCTTAGCAAATACCTTAGCGTCACAGTTTATAAGGGACAGGGGCTTGTATGAGGACATCTCATTGGGGGGGCGCCTGGGTTTAGGGAGTACAGTGATTATAGCCTCTCTCATGGATGTTGGAAGTGTCCCCACCTCTATGGCCTCCTCCCACATGGACAGTAATATCGGGGCGAGTTCCTCACCTAGCTCCTTATATAACTCAACCCCCAGACCGTCTGAACCAGGAGTCTTCCCGTTAGCTGATGTATGTTTCGAATGGGGTCAACTCCCTTGTTGCAGCTAGTTTGATCCTTGGGGATTGTAGCCAGTGGTATAGCTGTTCGTATTTATATCTATCTTTGGGGGATAGTCCTGATTGTGCTACACATTCTTCAAACAACCTGATTTCCTGGGCCTGGAGCATGCCCCCTATCTTGTTGCAGCCGGCCTCTTCCCATTTCTGGTATGTACTCTTTTCCATGCCCAAGGGGAATTCTGGGTTACTAAACATCGGCATAAATCGGTCGGGTCTCTTCTTTCGTGGCCTTGTCCATATACCTAGTCTCACTTTCATTACTGCGCTGATTTCTTGATTAGAGTGTCTGTGCTGTTTCCCTCCCCAAACGACATGGCGAAGATGGATTGTTGCTACCGCTCTGTTTTAGGAGACCCTATTTTCTGTGACCATTCTGGGATCCACTCTTTCAGCACCCAGAGTTGAGATGTCTCAGTGCCGTGAGGACTGCTCTGGACACTCTAGGGGTCTTTTTTTTCATATGTATGCCATTATTATTTTGGTCAGGGCTTTAAAATATGAAACTGGGACTTTAATTGGTAATGGCTGAAACAGGTAGAGGGCTCGGGGTAGGACGTCATTTTGATTGCGGTGATGCGACCCCACCATGAGGTTGACATGGGGTTCCATCCCTCCACATCCCGTTTGATCCTTTCTAGTAGTTGGGGGTAGTTTTCTCCATATAATCTATCAATCTCCCCGGTTAGCGTAACTCCCAAGTATTTGACCCCCTTGTCTGCTACCTTCAGGTGTAGTGCAGTGGCCTGATCTTGGATGTGGTCCATATCCCCCGCTAATATAAGTATTTGTGATTTTTCTCTATTAATTTTCAGCCCCGAGAGAGCCCCAAAGGCCTCAATCTCCTGTAGTAGGAGTGGTGGAGTCTTTTCTGGGTCCCCCAGTACCACGAGCATATCATCTGCATATGCCGCTATTTTGTGGGAATGACCTTCCATGTCTATGCTAATTATAGCTGGGGTTTCTCTTATTCACGCTAGGAGGGCTAGGCTGGGTTCCAGGAAGATCGCATAAAGAAGTGGGGAAAGGGGGCACCCCTGTTTGGTCCCTCTGTCTACTCGGACTCTTTCGCATAGGTCTCCATTCACTGCTATTCGAACGCTCTGAAAGTTATAGTTGGCCCTGATCATGTCAATGAAGGCTTTCCCCATGCACATTTTTCCCGAAATACGGAAGAGAAGGGTCCACTCGACGAGGTCAAATGCTTTTTCTGCATCAAGGGCTATTAGTACTGCCGGTGAGTGGGTGATCCCTGTCTTTTCTATCAGGTGGGTTATTCTCCTTATATTGTCATGGGTCTGTCTGTTGGGGATAAATCCTGACTGGTCCTGGTGTATCAGTTTCGGGAGGACTTGTGATAGTCTATTGGCCAATATTTTCGTAAACAGTTTCGCATCTAAGTTAATTAGCGCTATCAGGCGATATGAGCTGGGTAGCGCCGGGTTCTTCCCCTGTTTGTGGAAGACTAGTAATTTAGCCTCGTTCATGGATTGGGTTATATTGCCTTTTTCTTTAAAGGTATTGAAGGTTTCTGTAAGGACTGGGGACAGGATGTCTCCATATGTTTTGTAGAAAAGTGTGGTGTATCCGTCCGGGACTGGGGCTTTGTTCATGGGTAGTTTGTGAATTAATTTATTTACCTCCTCCTCGGTTATTACCCCATCGAAGTATTGCTTTTCCTCTTCTGAAATTGTTGGGAGGGAGATGTTGTGAAGATATGTTTCTTGAGCCTCCCCATTGGGGTGGTCTGAGGTGTATAGGTTCTGATAGAATGTTTTTAAAATGTTCCCTATGTCCGCCGTTTGGGCTTACATTTGCCCATTATCATCTATGAGGCTTAACATCGTTTGCCTTGCCTGTTTCCCTTTCAGTTGCCTGGCTAAGAGTTTATCTGCTTTGTTTGCCTTTACATAATACCAATGTCTCGGATGTAGCAGGTTTCTCTCTGCCCTTCTGGGTGGATGACCTCTAGCTGGCATTGGACATGTCTCAGGGCTTTCTTTAATTTAGTCGAGTGTTTTTGGACCATCTCTTTTTGTATCTCTGTCAATTTTTCCTCTAGCTTCGCTTCCCATTGGCGGTCTTGTTTGTCCCTCTTCGCCTTACGTGCGACAAGATGCTCCCTTGCCACCACCTTAAATTCCTCCCATAGTGTCTCCCTAAATGTCTCAGGGAGGTTATTGCTAGTGAAGTATTCTATAATGTGTTCCGTGACTGACTTGCCCAGAATCAGGTCTTGGATTATTTTCCGACAGGAGTCTCCACCTCCATAGCCCTGTCTGACAGTGGGATAGCACAGTTCCACCCAGAGCGAGGCATGATCGGAGAGTGCTATCGATGCGATCTGCGTGTGTTGGATCATCCCCAAGAGCCCTGTAGAGACCCAGACATGGTCTATTCTAGACATTGGGCCTCATTACGAGTTTGGAGGTAGCCATGCCGTCATTACCGGCATGGCTACCTCCAGACTTGTGTCCGGGTCCCGAAAAAAGGGAATTACCGGGCCATTCTGACTTTTGCGGGCCCGGTAATTCCCATTTTTGGGACACGGACCCGGTACGTCCCCATTGGGGAGGATGCTAACAACGGACTTTGACGTTAGCATCCTGGTCTGCTCGTGGGTGCCGGTATGCATGTCTGGCCAGACCAGACGTGCATATCGCCGCCCGCAAGCAAACTCCTAATGTGGCGGCCTGGTATGAACGGTGCCGGTACCTTACCGGCACTGTTCATACCGTGGGCGCTAGGGTCTTAATGAGGCCCATTGTGTTATGGACGTGTGAAAAGTGTGTATAGCCTGGTTGCAACCCTTTGGCGCTCTGCCATACATCTTCTAGTGCTTGGTTTCCCATTTTAACTCATAAGGTTTTGGAAGGTGTGCCCTGTCTTTGTGGTCTGGTGCCTGATTTATCTAGAGTGGGGTTCCATGCGATGTTAAAATCCCCCCTCCCCCCGGAACCACCTCCCCCGTGGCAAACCTTTCAAGCGTATCCAGGATATCCCTTATGAAGCCGTCCTGTCCCGAGTTTGGGGCGTATATTGCCACCATTGTCAGGGGGTATCCCTCAATCTGGGTGTTCACGAAGAGGTAGCTCCCCTGTTTCTCTGTGTGCGTGTTGTGGACTTGAAGGTTTAGGGAGTTATGGAATGCTATCAGGACCACCGCTCTTTTCTCTTGTCCGTTTCCCTGGATGATTTGGTTGTATCCTTTCGATGCACCTTCCCTTTTTCCTCCCCCTTTATATGTGTTTCTTGGAGCATTATGACTTCAGATTTCCCTTTTTGGAGGAAGTGTTCCACTTTCTTTCTCTTTACTGGGGAGTTCAGACCCCAGACATTATATGTTAACGCTTTTAACCCCATTCTTTCTTGTATTGGGAGTTCCCTATTGTTTTGTCTTGAACTCTAAGGAGGTCATTACAACCTTGGTGCTAAGTGCACCAACTTTACCACCATGGTGTAAACTCTGTTTACACCATGGTGGATGGCGGATTTACCACCTCATTCCAAGGTGAGTGGGGCGGTAAATCCCCATTTCCCATTTTCCGTTCCCCATTCCCATTTTTGCCCCATAGGGCATAATGGGAGTGGGGAAGGCGTTAATTACGCCGCCGTAAATTACGGCGGCGTAATTAGCACCATGGCGGGTTAGCGCCATGGATTTTAACGCCTGCTAAAAGCAGGCGTTAAAATCAGAATCAGGCGTTAAGGGTTAACGGTGGCGTTAACTCTTAACGCCTGAGTTGTAATGAGGGCCTAAGTAATGAAGTGTGCTTTCCTTCCAAATTTCCTCTCACTCTCCCCTCCTTCCGCCCTCCTGAACATTGCAACACCCAACTTGCAAATCCGCCCCTCTCCCCCCATAACTGCCCTGATGAGGGCTCTGGAACCTATGATTGCTCAGGCGTGGAGCCCTTTGCGCCATGCCCTCTTCATACTCAGGGATAACCGTGGGGGGAGTCCTAAACCCCACATGGATTCCTCCAATGGCATCCGGGATGGGTTCCCCCGTCCCCTCCCGTCACTTTGATTACTGGATTCTTGCTGCGTTAATGGCCTGACATGTTCGAGGTGATGGGATCAGGCTGGAGTTAGATTTCTGTCCGCTGAGCGATGTCAGTCGTGGGTCTGGTATGTCGTACTTCTTTTTGCTTGGGCGTCTTGTCCTTCTGTTCATTATCTGCCATTCCCAAGGGGTCTATCGCATGCACGGCCCTTCTCTGCAGTGGCCCGGGTGGTCTTCTTCCTGCTCTTGAATGTTCAATATCTGTAAGACCTCTTCACAGGTTATTCTTCTTTGTTGTTTCCCGTCCCACAAGAAGAGCAGACCGAAGGGGAAGGTCCACTTGTATCTAATTTGTTTGGCTATTAATTCTTTTATTACTGGGCCCATTTCTCGCCTTTTCTGCAGCGTCGACCGTGCCAGGTCTTGGTAGAGGTATATGTCCATGCCATTCATCCGGATATGGTCCATTGTTTTTGCTTTCTGTAGAATCATCTCCTTTTGGGAGTAGGACGTGAGGGCCACCTGGACATCGCGAGGGCAGATTCCTGAATCCCTTTCTCCTCTGACCCACTCAGTGTATCCTGTCCATAGGGACGTCTGTTTCTTCCTCTGTAGCTAGAATGTCTTTGAAGACTTGTTGTACTGCGTCCTTAAGATCTTTGTCCTCTACCGATTCCACCATATTTTTTATCCTAATGTTTGATCTCCAGGAGCAGTCCTCGCTTTGTAGTTCGAGGTTACGGGTCAATCGGACCAAGTTTTTTCCTGCGTCTCTGCGCTTTGTTGTGTCTCCTCCTCTATGTTTTGCACAATTTTCTCCACGGTGGCCATCCTTTCCCCCAGGTTCACTACTTCTGTTTTCAATTCATGTACCACTATTTTCCTTTCACTTTTCACAGCTTCAATTTGAGTGTGCATAGAGGTCATGAACTGAGTCTGGAATTCCCTGAACCAGGCCTTCATATTCTCCTTTGTGGCCATCTCTGCCGGAATGTCGGCTGGGTTTGTGCTTGCGCTTTGGTCTCTGTGTGATTTCCCTTTTGCTTGTGTCCCGGGGTCCGCTCCCAGAGTTGTACTAAATTTGGTTCCTGCCTTGTTTGTGGTGTCTGCGGCAGAGGTTGTGGTTGTCTTCCCCTGGATTTTGACATGTGTGCCTGCCTCGTGGATTCCGTTAGCTTCCAGGGTGTGCCCCCGGTTCTTCTGTAGGGCCTACAGCGGGTCTGGTCTTCCTCTCCTTGATATGTCATTAGGCCTGATTCCTGATTGCGTTGTGCATCTGAGGGGGTCACTTTTCCGCTCCCAAGCGCGTCCTCAGAATTTCTCAAGCACCCTGAGTGGGCCCCATTTTTCTGTATTCATGGGTCGGAGTCCTGTTTTATGGTTGTGGGGTGGCCTGTGGTTATCATCTCATCCTTTCCCAGTGGTTCTTCCGACCGTGAGGGCACTCTCGCCCTCTCTCTTTGTTCGAGTGATGTGCAGGGGGAGCCTGGGGTATGGTCTATTCCTTCCTCTGTATGTCCTCTTCCAGTGTAGGAGGCGCCACTTTCTTCTTTTCTGGGTCCCAGCTTTGCCTACTCCCCTAGGGCGGTTATTTACTTTCCTTTCTGGGTGCTTCTTGGGCCTAGGCGCGTATGTCCCTTATCGTTTTGTGTACGTGCTTGGGGGTAATCAGCCCCATTGCTATCGGGTCGCCGCAAGCAGCCCTGCATGTTTCCTCTTCCTATGAGGGGTCATGATGGGTCAGGATGACCGACTGGTTCCGTTCATGTGCCTGCCCTTGGATTATGCCCCCGTTATAAGCTTCTGGTCAATAATCACCTGCTTCGCTGTTTTCGCGTTAATGCGCTGGGGGAGTTCCGTGCACAGTGGGGCTCCTTACCGTGAGTCTAGTTGATGTTCTTTGCTGCCTGCTGGCCCCGCTCTATGGGTGCCTTCTTTCTTTCCTTTCTTGTCCTCAGAGTGTGCATCTGGGGTGGGTCAGGGTGTCCTCGCTGTCTGCCTGTTTGTCAGCTGCGAAGCCGCATTCTCTTGCTGCCCTCTGGGGCCGCGCAAGTGTTCCGTCGCGGCCACTCCTCTATGCTTTGTTGTCCGCGGGGGATAATTCTGCTAGACTCTTCTGTTGCTATCCCCCTTAGTTAGATTTCTGCCCAGTGGGGCTTGCCCTGAAGGTTTACCTCGCGGATTGTGATACTGATGCTTCAGTTCCCGCCTAGTGACCACCTGCAGACTTGTATATTGGGTTCAATCCGTGCGATCTGGGTGCCTCGGGGTGTGCCTCCCTCCTTCCGGCTCACTCTGGGCTGCCCCGGGTGCTTTCGCTCAACTGCTTCTGTTTCCTTCTGCAAAATCGAGCATGATCTCGGCCGCTTTGTGGGTTGTGCTTGCCTCAGAGGATGTGCCCCTTCAGTACTGTGCTGAGGCATGACGGGTCTCTCCCTCGTGTTCACTCTGTGATCATCCCTACTCGCTCACTTCGTTTTCTTTGTTGGCTGCTTCGGCCCGCTTGCCACTTCTCCCTGCTTCTCCACGAAGTACCCGGCAAGATTATGGGCTTGTGGAGCTTGAAATCCACATCATTGACGCAGCACATCGTCCCCTCTTGGCCGTCATCTTGGAATCGCTCCAGCTTTCTAAAGTCATACTTAGCCCCAATATAGCAGCATTTTTGTCTAATTTAGAAGGTTTCACCATAAAACTCCTCCATTCCCCACCTGTGAGGAAAAGGGGAGCTGGAGTGTGGCATGGGGAGTTTTGCAGCTGGAGTCACAACACATGGGCTAATAAGCCCTGGAGGTGTGGTGTGTTAGGACCATGGACCGCGTTGAATGTTTCCCATGGTGCCTGGGGCAGGGAACTGGAGCTTGTGCATTGCGCATGCAACGTGAGGGGCTTTATAAGATCCTCTTCGGCCTGTGCCGCTTGCTGGTGATTTTGGTGAATATGGGCATGGGCCAGAGGAGACTGGAGCCACGTTTCTTTGCTGATGCTGGGAGGAATGAGGTGAAGTGGAAACTAAGACTGGGCCACGGAGAGTGGGCCAGCCCCTTCTGGCATCTGCTTCCCTCACTCCATCTGTTTGCGTTCATGAGCGGGGGGAGGGACACGGGCGGCAGCACAAGCAACACGCGCAAGGCACAGTGATACGCCCGCAGGTTGTCGTGATTACAACGTGCAACGTTCAGCATTCTTTGTCTGGGATGGTGCTGCATGGACCCCAGGCTTAAAATACGTGTTCCACTTGAATGTTTTTTGGGGGTATTTGTTGACATGGAGAAACGAAAAGGCTAACGCACGCATCGAATAACCCTGCCTTGTTGAACACTTAGTTGAGCATACGAAACGCTGAATGTTGACTGTGCACGTGTTCTGTGAACTGTGCTTACGCTTTCTGTGCTTATGCACGTTTTTGAGTTCAGTGTCATGAAAGACGCTATTGTGTAGGCTGCACCGGTTCACTCACAACTCTCTGAGGTGTTTGGAGAAGTTCTTGTTGCTTAATGTCAAGCTGGTCCACAGATCATGTGTTATGTTTGTAGCTGCTTACTGTGCAATGTTTGTGGTATTTCCTGTGTTACGTTTGTGGCTATATAGGGTAGTAATTGGCTGGAAACTACTCCAGGGATTGTCAATCCTAATTAAGAAGGGGTGAGCTCATAGGGGCAGCTGCTCCTAAAACAGGAAGAGGCACATGTGTGATTAAGGTTTGCAGGTTAAAGTAGTGAGGACCTCGATACATTATAATCTAGCTAGGGTATATGGTGTATGTCTCTTCCCTAAAACCCCTGTGTCTATCCAATTACAAGTTCCCTCACCCTCAATCTGGTTTTCCTAATCACCCCATTCCTATCCACAACTTCTCCCTAACCCTCTTCTCTCAATTGGCTGCCTCGTGGTTACCTGTGATCTCAGAATCAAGAACCAGTGCCAACGAAGGTGGGAGGGTCCCTTACCATTCGGCTTCCGTGGTCAGGAAGGAGTTGTGAGATACTCATGGGGAGTGACATAATCACGAGCCCCGGACTCAGGATATTTACAACCACCTAAGCCATAATGGAGTCAGACCCTGCGCCCTTTAGCGGAAGTGCTAGAGGCACTGCACGACATACACACAGAGTTAGTGCATTCCTGCCAAATAATACATAAAAAATGCACGTTGGTGGGTTGATAGCTCAGGGGACACCTCTCCAGGGCGCAGCTGCAGCATCTTCATCCTCCTTTTATGTATAGATGCCATCCTTAAACTGGTGAGGACCACACCCTGAGACTCCTGGTATCGCCTTGGGGAGAATTGTTCATAAGACTAAGATGTATTTGCAGCCCTTTAGGTTACACAACCTCAGAGGAGTAACTTGCACCTTAAACCCTTGAGGCTAATTTAGGTTTGAATTTATGTCATATCACTTGTGATTACTTATGCCCTTTTTGGTGATTAACCATTGGCAACTTCTACTTTTTAGGGGATTGCCTTGCTTACACTATTTTTTAAAAAAAACTTTATTTAATGCTTGTGGTACATAACACTGCAACAACAACACATATCGCATATATTGGAACAGCAACATTCAGATCAGTTACATAACAGAATAAGCAGTATTACTGATTTAACGCATCACTGGGGCCTGCCGGGCTGTTACTGATAGAGTCTGCTTTGCATAGATATATTCTAAATGGGGTCCAAATGTCCTTTGGTTTACATGAATTCGGGAGTGAACTTATATAGTGTTCTTCACATTCATTGACATACATCAATTCCGTAAGAAAGTGACTCACTCGTGGTGCATGTGCACTCTTCCATTTTTGCAGAATGCACTTTTTTGCCACCGCGCATGTAATGTTAAAGAGCCTTCTCGTTACCTCAGACTGTTTACCAATATCCCCAAACAGATATTTTTGTGGTGTGAGGTCTGCCGCTATCTGGGTTACTTCCTCTAGGATGTTTGCTACCTCGCCCCAGAATTCGCTCACAAGAGGACAGCTCCAGTACATGTGTATCGAATCGGCCTGATCCGTCCCACATTTCTGACACTTACTGGGACTGTTATTTGTAAACTTTGCCACTTTTTGTACCCTGTCTCGTACCCCTCCCCAGCTCAAACAATTCTGACATGGTTTGATTCGTCAATACCCTGGCTCCCGGGTTAGTGTATAGTACCTTGACACATTTCAGGAAGTATGGGCCTAGTCCAAATTTTTCCAGCACCATGAACAGATACGTCCATGACACCGAGTCAAACGCCTTTTCGGCATCTAGAGACACAGCCACCGCTTGGGCTTCCGGCTTGATCTGGGCCATGACACCAAATAGTCTTCGCCAATTAAGTGCCGTTGACCTAGTGGGGATAAATCCGCATTGGTCCGGGTGTACCAACATTGGCATGTGTGACAGGAGTCTAGTGGCCAGAATCTTAGCAAATACCTTAGCGTCACAGTTTATAAGGGACAGGGGCTTGTATGAGGACATCTCATTGGGGGGGCGCCTGGGTTTAGGGAGTACAGTGATTATAGCCTCTCTCATGGATGTTGGAAGTGTCCCCACCTCTATGGCCTCCTCCCACATGGACAGTAATATCGGGGCGAGTTCCTCACCTAGCTCCTTATATAACTCAACCCCCAGACCGTCTGAACCAGGAGTCTTCCCGTTAGCTGATGTATGTTTCGAATGGGGTCAACTCCCTTGTTGCAGCTAGTTTGATCCTTGGGGATTGTAGCCAGTGGTATAGCTGTTCGTATTTATATCTATCTTTGGGGGATAGTCCTGATTGTGCTACACATTCTTCAAACAACCTGATTTCCTGGGCCTGGAGCATGCCCCCTATCTTGTTGCAGCCGGCCTCTTCCCATTTCTGGTATGTACTCTTTTCCATGCCCAAGGGGAATTCTGGGTTACTAAACATCGGCATAAATCGGTCGGGTCTCTTCTTTCGTGGCCTTGTCCATATACCTAGTCTCACTTTCATTACTGCGCTGATTTCTTGATTAGAGTGTCTGTGCTGTTTCCCTCCCCAAACGACATGGCGAAGATGGATTGTTGCTACCGCTCTGTTTTAGGAGACCCTATTTTCAGTGACCATTCTGGGATCCACTCTTTCAGCACCCAGAGTTGAGATGTCTCAGTGCCGTGAGGACTGCTCTGGACACTCTAGGGGTCTTTTTTTTCATATGTATGCCATTATTATTTTGGTCAGGGCTTTAAAATATGAAACTAGGACTTTAATTGGTAATGGCTGAAACAGGTAGAGGGCTCGGGGTAGGATTTCATTTTGATTGCGGTGATGCGACCCCACCATGAGGTTGACATGGGGTTCCATCCCTCCACATCCCGTTTGATCCTTTCTAGTAGTTGGGGGTAGTTTTCTCCATATAATCTATCAATCTCCCCGGTTAGCGTAACTCCCAAGTATTTGACCCCCTTGTCTGCTACCTTCAGGTGTAGTGCAGTGGCCTGATCTTGGATGTGGTCCATATCCCCCGCTAATATAAGTATTTGTGATTTTTCTCTATTAATTTTCAGCCCCGAGAGAGCCCCAAAGGCCTCAATCTCCTGTAGTAGGAGTGGTGGAGTCTTTTCTGGGTCCCCCAGTACCACGAGCATATCATCTGCATATGCCGCTATTTTGTGGGAATGACCTTCCATGTCTATGCTAATTATAGCTGGGGTTTCTCTTATTCACGCTAGGAGGGCTAGGCTGGGTTCCAGGAAGATCGCATAAAGAAGTGGGGAAAGGGGGCACCCCTGTTTGGTCCCTCTGTCTACTCGGACTCTTTCGCATAGGTCTCCATTCACTGCTATTCGAACGCTCTGAAAGTTATAGTTGGCCCTGATCATGTCAATGAAGGCTTTCCCCATGCACATTTTTCCCGAAATACGGAAGAGAAGGGTCCACTCGACGAGGTCAAATGCTTTTTCTGCATCAAGGGCTATTAGTACTGCCGGTGAGTGGGTGATCCCTGTCTTTTCTATCAGGTGGGTTATTCTCCTTATATTGTCATGGGTCTGTCTGTTGGGGATAAATCCTGACTGGTCCTGGTGTATCAGTTTCGGGAGGACTTGTGATAGTCTATTGGCCAATATTTTCGTAAACAGTTTTGCATCTAAGTTAATTAGCGCTATCAGGCGATATGAGCTGGGTAGCGCCGGGTTCTTCCCCTGTTTGTGGAAGACTAGTAATTTAGCCTCGTTCATGGATTGGGCTATATTGCCTTTTTCTTTAAAGGTATTGAAGGTTTCTGTAAGGACTGGGGACAGGATGTCTCCATATGTTTTGTAGAAAAGTGTGGTGTATCCGTCCGGGACTGGGGCTTTGTTCATGGGTAGTTTGTGAATTAATTTATTTACCTCCTCCTCGGTTATTACCCCATCGAAGTATTGCTTTTCCTCTTCTGAAATTGTTGGGAGGGAGATGTTGTGAAGATATGTTTCTTGAGCCTCCCAATTGGGGTGGTCTGAGGTGTATAGGTTCTGATAGAATGTTTTTAAAATGTTCCCTATGTCCGCCGTTTGGGCTTACATTTGCCCATTATCATCTATGAGGCTTAACATCGTTTGCCTTGCCTGTTTCCCTTTCAGTTGCCTGGCTAAGAGTTTATCTGCTTTGTTTGCCTTTACATAATACCAATGTCTCGGATGTAGCAGGTTTCTCTCTGCCCTTCTGGGTGGATGACCTCTAGCTGGCATTGGACATGTCTCAGGGCTTTCTTTAATTTAGTCGAGTGTTTTTGGACCATCTCTTTTTGTATCTCTGTCAATTTTTCCTCTAGCTTCGCTTCCCATTGGCGGTCTTGTTTGTCCCTCTTCGCCTTAAGTGCGACAAGATGCTCCCTTGCCACCACCTTAAATTCCTCCCATAGTGTCTCCCTAAATGTCTCAGGGAGGTTATTGCTAGTGAAGTATTCTATAATGTGTTCCGTGACTGACTTGCCCAGAATCAGGTCTTGGATTATTTTCCGACAGGAGTCTCCACCTCCATAGCCCTGTCTGACAGTGGGATAGCAACAGTTCCACCCAGAGCGAGGCATGATCGGAGAGTGCTATCGATGCGATCTGCGTGTGTTGGATCATCCCCAAGAGCCCTGTAGAGACCCAGACATGGTCTATTCTAGACATTGGGCCTCATTACGAGATTACGAGTTTGGAGGTAGCCATGCCGTCATTACCGGCATGGCTACCTCCAGACTTGTGTCCGGGTCCCGAAAAAAGGGAATTACCGGGCCATTCTGACTTTTGCGGGCCCGGTAATTCCCATTTTTGGGACACGGACCCGGTACGTCCCCATTGGGGAGGATGCTAACAACGGACTTTGACGTTAGCATCCTGGTCTGCTCGTGGGTGCCGGTATGCATGTCTGGCCAGACCAGACGTGCATATCGCCGCCCGCAAGCAAACTCCTAATGTGGCGGCCTGGTATGAACGGTGCCGGTACCTTACCGGCACTGTTCATACCGTGGGCGCTAGGGTCTTAATGAGGCCCATTGTGTTATGGACGTGTGAAAAGTGTGTATAGCCTGGTTGCAACCCTTTGGCGCTCTGCCATACATCTTCTAGTGCTTGGTTTCCCATTTTAACTCATAAGGTTTTGGAAGGTGTGCCCTGTCTTTGTGGTCTGGTGCCTGATTTATCTAGAGTGGGGTTCCATGCGATGTTAAAATCCCCCCTCCCCCCGGAACCACCTCCCCCGTGGCAAACCTTTCAAGCGTATCCAGGATATCCCTTATGAAGCCGTCCTGTCCCGAGTTTGGGGTGTATATTGCCGCCATTGTCAGGGGGTATCCCTCAATCTGGGTGTTCACGAAGAGGTAGCTCCCCTGTTTCTCTGTGTGCGTGTTGTGGACTTGAAGGTTTAGGGAGTTATGGAATGCTATCAGGACCACCGCTCTTTTCTCTTGTCCGTTTCCCTGGATGATTTGGTTGTATCCTTTCGATGCACCTTCCCTTTTTCCTCCCCCTTTATATGTGTTTCTTGGAGCATTATGACTTCAGATTTCCCTTTTTGGAGGAAGTGTTCCACTTTCTTTCTCTTTACTGGGGAGTTCAGACCCCAGACATTATATGTTAACGCTTTTAACCCCATTCTTTCTTGTATTGGGAGTTCCCTATTGTTTTGTCTTGAACTCTAAGGAGGTCATTACAACCTTGGTGCTAAGTGCACCAACTTTACCACCATGGTGTAAACTCTGTTTACACCATGGTGGATGGCGGATTTACCACCTCATTCCAAGGTGAGTGGGGCGGTAAATCCCCATTTCCCATTTTCCGTTCCCCATTCCCATTTTTGCCCCATAGGGCATAATGGGAGTGGGGAAGGCGTTAATTACGCCGCCGTAAATTACGGCGGCGTAATTAGCACCATGGCGGGTTAGCGCCATGGATTTTAACGCCTGCTAAAAGCAGGCGTTAAAATCAGAATCAGGCGTTAAGGGTTAACGGTGGCGTTAACTCTTAACGCCTGAGTTGTAATGAGGGCCTAAGTAATGAAGTGTGCTTTCCTTCCAAATTTCCTCTCACTCTCCCCTCCTTCCGCCCTCCTGAACATTGCAACACCCAACTTGCAAATCCGCCCCTCTCCCCCCATAACTGCCCTGATGAGGGCTCTGGAACCTATGATTGCTCAGGCGTGGAGCCCTTTGCGCCATGCCCTCTTCATACTCAGGGATAACCGTGGGGGGAGTCCTAAACCCCACATGGATTCCTCCAATGGCATCCGGGATGGGTTCCTCCGTCCCCTCCCGTCACCTGATTACTGGATTCTTGCTGCGTTAATGGCCTGACATGTTCGAGGTGATGGGATCAGGCTGGAGTTAGATTTCTGTCCGCTGAGCGATGTCAGTCGTGGGTCTGGTATGTCGTACTTCTTTTTGCTTGGGCGTCTTGTCCTTCTGTTCATTATCTGCCATTCCCAAGGGGTCTATCGCATGCACGGCCCTTCTCTGCAGTGGCCCGGGTGGTCTTCTTCCTGCTCTTGAATGTTCAATATCTGTAAGACCTCCTCACAGGTTATTCTTCTTTGTTGTTTCCCGTCCCACAAGAAGAGCAGACCGAAGGGGAAGGTCCACTTGTATCTAATTTGTTTGGCTATTAATTCTTTTATTACTGGGCCCATTTCTCGCCTTTTCTGCAGCGTCGACCGTGCCAGGTCTTGGTAGAGGTATATGTCCATGCCATTCATCCGGATATGGTCCATTGTTTTTGCTTTCTGTAGAATCATCTCCTTTTGGGAGTAGGACGTGAGGGCCACCTGGACATCGCGAGGGCAGATTCCTGAATCCCTTTCTCCTCTGACCCACTCAGTGTATCCTGTCCATAGGGACGTCTGTTTCTTCCTCTGTAGCTAGAATGTCTTTGAAGACTTGTTGTACTGCGTCCTTAAGATCTTTGTCCTCTACCGATTCCACCATATTTTTTATCCTAATGTTTGATCTCCAGGAGCAGTCCTCGCTTTGTAGTTCGAGGTTACGGGTCAATCGGACCAAGTTTTTTCCTGCGTCTCTGCGCTTTGTTGTGTCTCCTCCTCTATGTTTTGCACAATTTTCTCCACGGTGGCCATCCTTTCCCCCAGGTTCACTACTTCTGTTTTCAATTCATGTACCACTATTTTCCTTTCACTTTTCACAGCTTCAATTTGAGTGTGCATAGAGGTCATGAACTGAGTCTGGAATTCCCTGAACCAGGCCTTCATATTCTCCTTTGTGGCCATCTCTGCCGGAATGTCGGCTGGGTTTGTGCTTGCGCTTTGGTCTCTGTGTGATTTCCTTTTTGCTTGTGTCCCGGGGTCCGCTCCCAGAGTTGTACTAAATTTGGTTCCTGCCTTGTTTGTGGTGTCTGCGGCAGAGGTTGTGGTTGTCTTCCCCTGGATTTTGACATGTGTGCCTGCCTCGTGGATTCCGTTAGCTTCCAGGGTGTGCCCCCGGTTCTTCTGTAGGGCCTACAGCGGGTCTGGTCTTCCTCTCCTTGATATGTCATTAGGCCTGATTCCTGATTGCGTTGTGCATCTGAGGGGGTCACTTTTCCGCTCCCAAGCGCGTCCTCAGAATTTCTCAAGCACCCTGAGTGGGCCCCATTTTTCTGTATTCATGGGTCGGAGTCCTGTTTTATGGTTGTGGGGTGGCCTGTGGTTATCATCTCATCCTTTCCCAGTGGTTCTTCCGACCATGAGGGCACTCTCGCCCTCTCTCTTTGTTCGAGTGATGTGCAGGGGGAGCCTGGGGTATGGTCTATTCCTTCCTCTGTATGTCCTCTTCCAGTGTAGGAGGCGCCACTTTCTTCTTTTCTGGGTCCCAGCTTTGCCTACTCCCCTAGGGCGGTTATTTACTTTCCTTTCTGGGTGCTTCTTGGGCCTAGGCGCGTATGTCCCTTATCGTTTTGTGTACGTGCTTGGGGGTAATCAGCCCCATTGCTATCGGGTCGCCGCAAGCAGCCCTACATGTTTCCTCTTCCTATGAGGGGTCATGATGGGTCAGGATGACCGACTGGTTCCGTTCATGTGCCTGCCCTTGGATTATGCCCCCGTTATAAGCTTCTGGTCAATAATCACCTGCTTCGCTGTTTTCGCGTTAATGCGCTGGGGGAGTTCCGTGCACAGTGGGGCTCCTTACCGTGAGTCTAGTTGATGTTCTTTGCTGCCTGCTGGCCCCGCTCTATGGGTGCCTTCTTTCTTTCCTTTCTTGTCCTCAGAGTGTGCATCTGGGGTGGGTCAGGGTGTCCTCGCTGTCTGCCTGTTTGTCAGCTGCGAAGCCGCATTCTCTTGCTGCCCTCTGGGGCCGCGCAAGTGTTCCGTCGCGGCCACTCCTCTATGCTTTGTTGTCCGCGGGGGATAATTCTGCTAGACTCTTCTGTTGCTATCCCCCTTAGTTAGATTTCTGCCCAGTGGGGCTTGCCCTGAAGGTTTACCTCGCGGATTGTGATACTGATGCTTCAGTTCCCGCCTAGTGACCACCTGCAGACTTGTATATTGGGTTCAATCCGTGCAATCTGGGTGCCTCGGGGTGTGCCTCCCTCCTTCCGGCTCACTCTGGGCTGCCCCGGGTGCTTTCGCTCAACTGCTTCTGTTTCCTTCTGCAAAATCGAGCATGATCTCGGCCGCTTTGTGGGTTGTGCTTGCCTCAGAGGATGTGCCCCTTCAGTACTGTGCTGAGGCATGACGGGTCTCTCCCTCGTGTTCACTCTGTGATCATCCCTACTCGCTCACTTCGTTTTCTTTGTTGGCTGCTTCGGCCCGCTTGCCACTTCTCCCTGCTTCTCCACGAAGTACCCGGCAAGATTATGGGCTTGTGGAGCTTGAAATCCACATCATTGACGCAGCACATCGTCCCCTCTTGGCCGTCATCTTGGAATCGCTCCAGCTTTCTAAAGTCATACTTAGCCCCAATATAGCAGCATTTTTGTCTAATTTAGAAGGTTTCACCATAAAACTCCTCCATTCCCCACCTGTGAGGAAAAGGGGAGCTGGAGTGTGGCATGGGGAGTTTTGCAGCTGGAGTCACAACACATGGGCTAATAAGCCCTGGAGGTGTGGTGTGTTAGGACCATGGACCGCGTTGAATGTTTCCCATGGTGCCTGGGGCAGGGAACTGGAGCTTGTGCATTGCGCATGCAACGTGAGGGGCTTTATAAGATCCTCTTCGGCCTGTGCCGCTTGCTGGTGATTTTGGTGAATATGGGCATGGGCCAGAGGAGACTGGAGCCACGTTTCTTTGCTGATGCTGGGAGGAATGAGGTGAAGTGGAAACTAAGACTGGGCCACGGAGAGTGGGCCAGCCCCTTCTGGCATCTGCTTCCCTCACTCCATCTGTTTGCGTTCATGAGCGGGGGGAGGGACACGGGCGGCAGCACAAGCAACACGCGCAGGGCACAGTGATACGCCCGCAGGTTGTCGTGATTACAACGTGCAACGTTCAGCATTCTTTGTCTGGGATGGTGCTGCATGGACCCCAGGCTTAAGATACGTGTTCCACTTGAATGTTTTTTGGGGGTATTTGTTGACATGGAGAAACGAAAAGGCTAACGCACGCATCGAATAACCCTGCCTTGTTGAACACTTAGTTGAGCATACGAAACGCTGAACGTTGACTGTGCACGTGTTCTGTGAACTGTGCTTACGCTTTCTGTGCTTATGCACGTTTTTGAGTTCAGTGTCATGAAAGACGCTATTGTGTAGGCTGCACCGGTTCACTCACAACTCTCTGAGGTGTTTGGAGAAGTTCTTGTTGCTTAATGTCAAGCTGGTCCACAGATCATGTGTTATGTTTGTAGCTGCTTACTGTGCAATGTTTGTGGTATTTCCTGTGTTACGTTTGTGGCTATATAGGGTAGTAATTGGCTGGAAACTACTCCAGGGATTGTCAATCCTAATTAAGAAGGGGTGAGCTCATAGGGGCAGCTGCTCCTAAAACAGGAAGAGGCACATGTGTGATTAAGGTTTGCAGGTTAAAGTAGTGAGGACCTCGATACATTATAATCTAGCTAGGGTATATGGTGTATGTCTCTTCCCTAAAACCCCTGTGTCTATCCAATTACAAGTTCCCTCACCCTCAATCCGGTTTTCCTAATCACCCCATTCCTATCCACAACTTCTCCCTAACCCTCTTCTCTCAATTGGCTGCCTCGTGGTTACCTGTGATCTCAGAATCAAGAACCAGTGCCAACGAAGGTGGGAGGGTCCCTTACCATTCGGCTTCCGTGGTCAGGAAGGAGTTGTGAAATACTCATGGGGAGTGACATAATCACGAGCCCCGGACTCAGGATATTCACAACCACCTAAGCCATAATGGAGTCAGACCCTGCGCCCTTTAGCGGAAGTGCTAGAGGCACTGCACGACATACACAAAGAGTTAGTGCATTCTTGCCAAATAATACATAAAAAATGCACGTTGGTGGGTTGATAGCTCAGGGGACACCTCTCCAGGGCGCAGCTGCAGCATCTTCATCCTCCTTTTATGTATAGATGCCATCCTTAAACTGGTGAGGACCACACCCTGAGACTCCTGGTATCGCCTTGGGGAGAATTGTTCATAAGACTAAGATGTATTTGCAGCCCTTTAGGTTACACAACCTCAGAGGAGTAACTTGCACCTTAAACCCTTGAGGCTAATTTAGGTTTGAATTCATGTCATATCACTTGTGATTACTTATGCCCTTTTTGGTGATTAACCATTGGCAACTTCTACTTTTTAGGGGATTGCCTTGCTTACACTATTTTTTAAAAAAAACTTTATTTAATGCTTGTGGTACATAACACTGCAACAACAACACATATCGCATATATTGGAACAGCAACATTCAGATCAGTTACATAACAGAATAAGCAGTATTACTGATTTAACGCATCACTGGGGCCTGCCGGGCTGTTACTGATAGAGTCTGCTTTGCATAGATATATTCTAAATGGGGTCCAAATGTCCTTTGGTTTACATGAATTCGGGAGTGAACTTATATAGTGTTCTTCACATTCATTGACATACATCAATTCCGTAAGAAAGTGACTCACTCGTGGTGCATGTGCACTCTTCCATTTTTGCAGAATGCACTTTTTTGCCACCGCGCATGTAATGTTAAAGAGCCTTCTCGTTACCTCAGACTGTTTACCAATATCCCCAAACAGATATTTTTGTGGTGTGAGGTCTGCCGCTATCTGGGTTACTTCCTCTAGGATGTTTGCTACCTCGCCCCAGAATTCGCTCACAAGAGGACAGCTCCAGTACATGTGTATCGAATCGGCCTGATCCGTCCCACATTTCTGACACTTACTGGGACTGTTATTTGTAAACCTTGCCACTTTTTGTACCCTGTCTCGTACCCCTCCCCAGCTCAAACAATTCTGACATGGTTTGATTCGTCAATACCCTGGCTCCTGGGTTAGTGTATAGTACCTTGACACATTTCAGGAAGTATGGGCCTAGTCCAAATTTCTCCAGCACCATGAACAGATACGTCCATGACACCGAGTCAAACGCCTTTTCGGCATCTAGAGACACAGCCACCGCTTGGGCTTCCGGCTTGATCTGGGCCATGACACCAAATAGTCTTCGCAAATTAAGTGCCGTTGACCTAGTGGGGATAAATCCGCATTGGTCCGGGTGTACCAACATTGGCATGTGTGACAGGAGTCTAGTGGCCAGAATCTTAGCAAATACCTTAGCGTCACAGTTTATAAGGGACAGGGGCTTGTATGAGGACATCTCATTGGGGGGGCGCCTGGGTTTAGGGAGTACAGTGATTATAGCCTCTCTCATGGATGTTGGAAGTGTCCCCACCTCTATGGCCTCCTCCCACATGGACAGTAATATCGGGGCGAGTTCCTCACCTAGCTCCTTATATAACTCAACCCCCAGACCGTCTGAACCAGGAGTCTTCCCGTTAGCTAGTGATTTAATCGCTTCCTTTATTTCTTCAATCGTGAGGGGCTGGTCTAACAGTAGTTTATTGTCTGTTAGCAACGTTGGAAGCGTGATTCCATCTAAGTATTCCCTAATTTCGTTGGGAGTTTTCAAATCATGGTTGGCATATAATTCTCTATAAAAATTGGAGAATTCTCTATTTATACCCTCCTCGCTTGTTGCCATTGCTCGCTATTATGCTGGAAATTGGAGTGTGGCATCTTTCAACCTTCAGCAGGTTAGCTAAGGTTCGCCCCGCCTTGTTCACTTCGCCGTACCGGCGAGCTCTTACCGGCGTAGCCATATACATCAATTCCCGGGTAGCTAATTTACCGAATTCTTGCAGATTGCTGTTAATATCTGCAAGGGTGCTCTCTTCATTTAAGGATGTATATTGTTGCTCTATCTCCCCCAAACGCTTCTCCACCTCTGCCAGTTCCCCCTGACCGCCTTCAACAGCCCTGTGGATTTCGAGATCAGTACACCCCTCACCCATGCCTTAAACGTCTCCCATAATATCGCGGGACTATTTACTGAGTCTTTGTTGGTTTCAAGAAAGAATTCTACCTCGGTGTGTAATTCCTCCGCCACTGCTGGATCCTTAAGGATGTCGGGAGGCATCCTCCATCTCCTGACCGAGGGTCCGAGGTTGCCTAGCGTCATGTCTAACACGATAGGGGAGTGATCCGACAGGGTGTGGGGAAATATCTCACTATCGCTAATTTGGTACATAAGAGACGCAGACACCAGCCAGAAATCAATGCGGGACTCGGTGTCATTCACTGAGGAGTAAAAGGAATACTGCCTTTTTTGTGGGTGTAGTGTTCTCCAGGCATCTACCAGCGACAGTTGTGAGATGATTTGTTGTAAAGTGTTAGCCATAGCTCTCAACCATTTACGTCGCAAAGGCGGGTGAAAACACCCGATTTTATTTTTGGCGGGTGAGAGGCCCATTGAAACGAATGGGCGTGCAGGAGGCTTGGCGGGTGAGTCAGCTGTTAACAAGGCGGGTGACACCCGCCAAAAGCGTGTGAGTTGAGAGCTATGGTGTTAGCTGTTTTCGTGGGATTCCTGTGTGTGGAGGTGGAACGATCTAGGACAGTGTCAACATTTACGCTTGCATAGCTTCTACACCTATTCTTTTTTTTTCAAAGGTTTATTTATTCTGCAGACTCACACAGAGAACATCTCATCAACTGATGCAGACAACATTGTCTTACAACTGCATTTGAAACAACTTCATCTACCCGTTAGGAGTCTCTGATGGATCTGCTGTTTTTAACTTTTCAAACCCCCCCCCAGTCTATCCCTCCCACCTCCCTCCCCTCCCCACCCCCAACTCATTCGGTTCCTAGTTTAACTGCCATTGCGAAAGTCAGTGTTCCATTCCAAGAATCTCCTTCTTCATATTCCTTTCTTTTTAATAAGTGTCCGGATTTCTGAGAATCCTGGGTCTAAAATAGTGCGGTTCTCAATCCTTCACCATTTCACGAAATGGTTCCCAAATTGCCAAAAATTTGAGTTAGTTCCCAGTTTGTAGTGCACAGATCTTCTCCATTGCTAGTACCCCCCCATATTTTAATCCACCACCACGCAATTATTGGACCCTGTTCTGTTTTCCAACCTTGGGCTAGGGTCAGTCTTGCAGCTGCAAGCAGGTGTGTAATTAGTTTGGCCTTGTGCCCCTTTGCCGCATATTGGTTTTCCGCTACCGCCCCCAGTAGGACAACTTTCGGATCTTCTGGGAGTACAGCTCCTGTCATCTCTTTAATATGTCCCAGGACTTATTTCCAAAATATCTGCGCTTTTGGACAAGTCCACCACATGTGGAAGAAGTCTCCTATCTCCCCACATTTCCTCCAACATAGCGGTGAATATCTAGAATTCATTTTATGCAGTCTAGCGGGAGGCATGTACCACCGATAACAGATCTTATAAGCCGATTCCGTAATTGCCGTACATGGAGCTTTTATGCACTCTCTCCCATATCCTTACCCAGTCCTCCCCCGAGATGGTGGCCCCAATGTCTTTTTCCCAACTTGTTTTGTATTGCAGTGCGTCTTCTGGGAAGGCCCTATCCAGTGTTTTATAAAGCCTTGAGATACCCCTTCTCATTACTCCCTCTTGTATGGTTAGCTCGAGGCCTGTTAAGGGTCTGTTGGCCGTTATACAAACAAGGAACTGACCTTATCCCATCAAAAATATTTATCTTGTTACACACACTGTTTTTTCCGTGTGGTGCTCTACGAACAAAAGGCTTAAGACTAGTATGCCTATGAAACAATAAATGTTGAACCCAAATACTCTGGATATCTAATTAATTTGATATCTCAGGCTACCCCGGAGCATCGAGTGTTGCTGCCTTGGAGCAAAAGACAATATATAGAGAAAATTACTGTGACAGCTTAGTGGCTATTTATTAATTGTACAGTTATTGTTTAGCAAATAGACATGATCTCCCAAAGGAGCATTTACAAAAAATGGTACTTTCAGAAACAGAAACCATGATCATTAAAGTGCACAATGAATTACATCGAATAGTATGGAACATACATTCTGGTATTTGACAAGAAATAAACATTTTCAAACAAAAAACCATCCACACAATGTGTAACTAAAGCCATTAAAAAGACAAAGTGAAGAGAAGAAAACAACAAAAAGCAAAATCCCAACACGTCATGGTTGTGTGTGATAGGGCAAAGCAACCAAATGCGACCCCCACCAGAGTCTGATGTATTAGTGGCCACGGCCAAAGAACCAAATGTCAAGTCCTAGGGTTTGGAGCCCAGGGCATGTGTGGTTCCAAACCAATGCCAGAGGTCAGGTCCTCCTGGTGACTTGGAGGATCAGCTGGTGGGAGTTTATCAAGAGACCAATCCTAGGTCAACGTCTGTGGTTACATTCCTGCTGATTTTGAAAAATGGGCCATATAGCAATTACGTGTCCAATAAGACGTTTCGGCGGGCAGTGAAAGCTACCTTCATCTGGACCTGCTGATGTCGCTCTGAACAGAGAAGAGGGGGGTTGTAGAAAAGAAGCTCCAATGATCAAGGTGACCAAGGAGAAGGCCCGTGCAGAATTAGCACAGGTACTGTGTGGAACCGTGGTTGCTAGAAGCAGGTTCCTCCGTGGGGGCCCGGAGCCAGTCGAGCAGAGGGTGAGTTAAAGACCCGATGTGTCAAAACTGGAAGGCTACAGACACGCTGTAAGTCATGTCAGGAGCCGACGTGCGCGTCAATCAGTCAAACCCAGGGATGGGTGTGCAGTTGATGTGGAGCTTGCAGGTAATTGGATCATTCCAGAGAAGAAATCAGAGTGTGGCTGGAGATCCCGTCTCCAAAAGGCGTGTAGAATGAAGCCGTCGCTGTGAAGAGATTTCGAAGATGCGTGCCGGTCCGCATCCCGTGTCGCAAGTGACATACAAGGGTCTGTTGGCCGCCCTTCTGACTATTGGGTGGGTGATCTAATGTCTTATTTGGGTATACTCGTATCTCTGGCTCTCTCCCACATGAAATTTCTGTTTACACTCTTCGAAGGAGAGGGGTTCCCCATCTCGATACATGTCTGACAGAACGATAGATTCTGGTGCCACCCATCCCTCCCAAAACTGAGATTGGAGCCCCGGGGAAAACTCCGGATTATAGGCTATTGAAGAGTTTGGGCTCAGGCCTCGAGGAATTTTCCTCCTCTTTAGCTCATCATCCCAGCTGTTGAGCGCTACTTTGGTGGTTTCTAACAATTTGCCTCCCATCTGTCGATGTTGCGGTGGAAGGGTGCGCAAGATTTTTAAAGGAATTCTGGTAACCACCTGTTCTATATGTGTCCAACCCAGGAGGGGAGTTTGGGCCTCCCAGTGCAACATGGGTGCTATATGTGCATATCTCTGTACGTCCGGCAGGCCTATGCCTCCTAGTAACGGGGGGCGCGTCATAAGTTTCCGTTGTACCCTAGGCCTCTTACCTTTCCACACAAAGTCAGAAATGACTGATTGTAAAGCTTTCGAAGCTTGCAGAGGGATCTTCACTGGGAGGGAATTAACGGTGAACAGCAATCGGGGTAGGAGAGTCATTTTCACCGCCGTTATTCGGGCAAACCAGGACAGTTCCTGCTTGACCCAGCACCGGAGTTCATCCTGCAACTGTTTCCATAATGGTCTTATATTCACTTCATATAGCTCATTAATTTCCTTGGTTAGCCGGACCCCCAAATACTCCAGGGAATCTTTTTCCCAGGATAGTGGGAATAATCTCTCTACTTCTGCAATTTCTCCCTGGGTTTCTGTTATGTTTAGCGCTTTGGATTTCTCGTAGTTTATGTGGAACCCAGACACCCCCGCAAATTCCTGTAGCTTGTGCATTACTTTAGGCAAGTTGTCCCTGGTATTAGTGATGAACAGCATAAGGTTGTCTGCGTATAACGCAATTTTATGCTGTATATCACCACATTTAACCCCACCAATACTGCTATCTTTTCTAATTTGTGCTGCAAATGGCTCCATTGCCATAGCAAATATTAGTGGGGAGAGGGGGCATCCCTGCCGGGTACCTCTTTCTATCCAAATCCTCTCAGATGTTTGACCATTGACCAAGAGATTTGTTGAAGGGATCCGAAAGTTTGCCATTACCATAGTAATAAACTGAGGCTCACATCCGAACCGCTCCAATACCCGTCTCAGATAAATCCAATTTAAACTGTCAAACGCTTTCCTGGCATCTAACGCTGCCAATGAGAAGCGTTGGGCTGTTCGGGTACCTAGTTCAATAACGTTTATAGCACGACGTACGTTATCTTGGGTATTCCTGCCTGTTATAAATCCGGTTTGGTCCGGATGTATGATTCGTGGGAGAACCTTCCCCAGTCTAGTTGCTACAATTTTGGCATAAAGCTTAGCATCCAAATTCAATAACGCTATGGGCCGATAGTTAGAGCATTCCAAGGGGTCCTTCCCTGGTTTCCGGATTAGTAAGGAGCTTCTACACCTATTCTTACTCATTATACATATAAAATCTAGCACACAGCACATGCTTACAAAATATTAGCAAAACTGCTATTTATCTTCAAAAATGGCATCAGCTATTGCCATCCCTCCTCCCCAAGATCCAACACCACCAGCTGGAGGACCTACACAAGGAAAGAAGCACAATACTTCAAAAAACAATGAAGATGACCAAGAAGTGAGGAAGTGCCTACTTCTAGCATCCAGAGAGAATCATGGGTGTGGCAGTTATTAACCACTTTTCGGAATGTACCAAAGGCTAATGCTACCAAAGTGAAATGCATTGAGTGCCTCAGTCGCGGACAACCTGGGCATAAATCCTACGGGACCACCTCCATGCGCCGCCAAACCAAATCCAACCACCAGGATGCTCTCAGAAAGGCTGTTCCTTTCTTATGAAGTAGTACGCTGTCTTCCTCTACCTCATCTTCCTCAGCAAATACTGCAACCACACAGCCTACTCCTGTGGCACACACATTCCCACAGGCTACCTTGCAAGCCATTAAAGAGGCTGTTGGTGCATATCTTTCGAAGAAAACAGTACTCTCTATATACTTTGAGAAACCAAAGGGTGTCTCACCGACAGAACCCTTGCGATCTGTCATCCTGGTGGCCGGGGCATGCCCATCACTTTTGCATCCAGACCACAGGGTGGACCAGTGTGGGAGGATCACCTGGATGAGGGGTCCCTGGGGAGTGGGGCACCCGTAGGAGATATGCGGTATCCTTGTTCCCATTATCCGGTAGAACACACTCATTCCATTTTCTATCTAAGAACTTTATCCCCCCCACCCCCTCCTTTCCTACACACAGTCTGCTACACGGACCAAACCTGTGAAGGGAAGACAGACTCACACACAGACAGTCTGGTTGACTTGTCCCAGTATCAGGGTCAGGCAGAGTCAGGCAGTTGATCCTGATGACTCACACATGAATCCTGTTACCTTTTCCCACTGGGATAAAAGGCAGAGCATGAGAGCACCCAGAGAGCAAGGTGAGCCAGATGAGCAAGGCGAGAAGGGCAACTGAAGCGAGCAAGACCAGCAGAACGGAAGGCATGAAATCCCAGGAAGGCGACACAACCATGGAAGCAGAGAAGACAGGACCAGGAGGCGAATGAAAGGCCATAGCCCTACCAGCTGCAGGGTGAAGGTTGCTGCAGAATCCCAAATGGGCAACTCCCTGCTACTGCAGAAGGTCACGGCGGTACCTTCTTAATGTGCAGTGTGAGGTCTTGAAAGGAGGCAAGCCGCGCTGGGCCAAAAGCCTTGACTTGATGGAAGGTTTTGATAAACTGTATCAGCCGCTGCCAGTGAGTTAATGGGAGACCGGCTTGTGTTGATAAATGAAAAGGACATTAACGTTTTAAGTGCTCGTTGGGTTATCAGGAAACCACTAGCGAAAGCACATTGTAGCAAGAATGGAGAATGCTGAGATTGTGCGTGTGAGAGAAGCTGTGAAAGAAATCTGAAGCACCTGGGGAGTGTAACCGAGAAATGAGGCGAATAGTCAAAGTGGTCATACAAGGGTAAAGTGAAGGGTACAAGCCCCCGCCCGTACAGTCGAAAGTCTTTGACAAAAGGTGAAACAAAGTATAAAGCTAATCTAAGGAATGTTTAGCCCTGTGATGTTAACTAAGAACTGCAGATACCAGAAGGTCTCGGGAGAGAAGGCCAGTATAAACCTTTGAACTGTATCCAGTATTGTGGGTTGCGCATAGGCCGGCACCCATGAGAAAGAGAAGCCTAATTGTTGAAAGTAAATGCACTTGCGACAATATAACAGAGTGGCCCAGCGAGACATGATCGCCTATTGGAAGTCCCTGTATTGAACTGGCAAGCACTTCGAAGTGAAAGAGTGAAGGATTGCAAAGTAACAAGTGTGATGCTAGCGGTTTGAAGACTCGCGCCCGATCGAGGGAAGCCAGAACTGCCTACAGAGGAAGGTCTGAGCCCAGAGGAGGGGGACCTGAGTGAATCGGTGAAAGTGAACCAAATATTTGTTTTAACAGACTTTAAGAGCTCCTGAGTGTTATGAGGTAGTAGAACTGTGATTTGAAGGCTACAGTGAACCCGACAGAGAGATGCCAAGTGAAAATAAGGGAAAGTGAATCCCGCATTTTGATAAAGTGACTGAACAGTGGTCTTAAGATGAAGGTGAGCCCAAAAAAGGGGTATCACGAGAAAGCTGGGGAAGAGGGGAATCCTGCATGGTGAGATCTTGGGAAAAGTCTTGTGATGCCAAGCAAAAGACATTGATTCGAGGGATGCTGCCTTTTCTGAAGAAACTGCTTCCTAATGCCAATAGACTCAAGCGCTGCTCACAGTCATGCCACTGTTCCACTTTGTCCCGTGATGTAACGTGGGGAACGGAGTGCACTAGTTCAGCAGTCCTGAACTACCGAAACCCTTTTGGACATTTCAGTTTGCACTACACTCTTTTGTTATGCATATCATTGTCCCACACTCTTTTGATATATAGAGTAAGGATTTGGCAATAGGTTTATTAGTATAGGCCATTTTGTTTTGAAACAGCACCACTGGGACAGCGTTTTCTTTACTTTGAGGATTGTAACTTGCTCCCATCTTAGATTTAGGTTTAGATTAGGCGGTTTTTTCACCCATATACTGTTCAATAAACACCATTGGATTGTACTCCTTGTGTCTGCCATACTTCTGATAACCATGCCTTCCTTACAATACTGCAACACACCACTCTGCAGGGGGGAGCAGGTTTCAAAACACTTTTGAAGCTGTAATCACAGAGCATGAGAAACATGGCCCCCTACCTCAGATTTAACACATGTACAACATCTTTCCCTGTCCACTTGCCCCGCCATATATGTGGTAAGTGCCCATTCCCTCATTCCCTCCCCACCTTACTTCCTGGCCTTTCCTACAAAACAAATAAAACAATTAAAAAAAAGGTTCCTTTAGGAACAACCGTTCATAGTTGCAAAATAGGAGTAAAAAACAAAAGCTTATAGACTCCATCTACTTTACATTTTTTAGTAAAGTAGTTAGACTCAATAAGAATCTCCAAAATCTCCATTAGCATTTTCAACTATGCTAATTGACAACTCTACTGTTGTCTTTCTAATCTGCATCTTTCTATTTCCAACTCCCTGGACTCCCTTGCCCCTGTCATGAGAATCCGGCTGAAGCCTACCTCCAAGTGCAACTCTTGGTATGATTCTGATCTCGCCGTCCCTAAAGGCAAGGGCAGGGTGGCTGAAAGGAAGTGAAGGGCATTGGGTGCATCCTCTGACAAACTTGCCTGCCGCCTGCTCCAAACGCAATACAGACTTTCTATTCTGTCCAAGAAGAGAGCACACATTCAAGCCTGCATCTCTGCAAGAAACTGGCCAATCCTGTTGCATTCTCTACCTCTCCTGTTTCCTCCCAGGCCTTCTGTATGTCTCTTGCCTCCCACTTCTGTGCTAAAACACAGGACATCCTGTCCTCTATCTCCTCTTCTTCTCCCTCTTCCTCTCTTGGCCCCCCTTTCGCCATCTCTCCCTCTCCTCCTCCTTTCTCCTCTTACTCTCTGACAACACCTGACAAGGTTTCTATACACGTCCATTCTTTGAAAGTGTCATCCAAACAGGTGCTCCCCTGCTCCTCTAGAACCATCAACGATCATTTTGAGACCCTTGATCCAACTTTGGCTGATTTCTGTAATCACTCTTTAGCCACTGGATCTTTCCCCTCTCCCCTCCCTTGTGCACCCCCTCCTCAAAAAGCTGTCTGCTGATCCTACTTGTCTAGCAACCTATCGCCCAATCTCCATCACCCCTTTCCTGGGCAAACTCTTGAAAAAGCTGGCCATCTCCCAGCTTACTCTCCACACTGAATCTGTTGGTTGTCTCCATGACCATCAGTCTGGCTTCAGAGCTGCCAAAGGCACGGAAACTGCTCTCCTGAACACCCATGAAGATCTGCTCTCTAACCTTGATGCCAACATTCCTTCTGTCTTCATCCTCCTTGATCTTTCCTCTGCTTTTGACACGGTCAACCACGCCATCCTAATGAATCGACTCTCTGGGAACTCTCTCTACCTGTGGCATTCTTCAGGGCTTTATCCTCTCACCCTGGTTTTTCAACCTCTACTTGGCCCTTTTGGCACGCCTGATCTCTACCTTCTCCTTTAACTTTCAGTGTTATGCGGATGACACTCAGATTTCCCCTCAGCCTCCTCTCCCCTCTCACTCATTCCTGACTGTCTATCTGCGATTCAGGATTGGTGTGCCTCCAACAATCTCTGACTTAATGCCAGTAAGACAGAGATCCTTCTCATTGGGACCCCTGCCCCTGCTTCCCCTCCCTTATGCTGGCTGCCTGCCTTGAGGCCTCTTCCTTCGCCTTCCAGTGAGTCAAAAAACCTTGGTGTCATCTTTAATTCCACTCTCTCTTTCTCTCCTCACATCTCGCTTGTCGCCAAGAAGTCCCATTACCAGCTGCACCTCCTCAAGGGGACTCTTCCCTTTCTGACTTCCCCCCGAAGTTCACTGTCTCCAGAACCCTTGTTCTCTCTAGGCTGGACTACTGCAACAGCCTCTTTCTCAATCTGCCTTCCTTCCTTTAATGCCCGCCCTCTGCAACTAATCCAGAACAAGACTGCAAGACTTATCCTTGGCCTCAAGCCCAGACACTGTATCTCTCAGCCCTGAAATCTCTACACTGGCTCCCGATGGCTGCAAGGATGAAGTTGAAGACCCTTTGCATTGTCCACAAGAGTTTCTGGGGCCTGGGCCTGCACTACATACAACGCTTTCTTCCAAAATACCTTCTTTCTTGAGCCCTTCGCTTAGCTACCTCCAACTCTCTAAGGGTTAGATGCTTCTCCAGGCAGAGAGTGGGTGGTAGATCTCTCTCCTCTGCAGGTGCCTCCCTCTGGAATGGCCTCCCTGCCCTCCTCAAACTTCAGCCAGACCACCTCTGGAAACAGCTCAAAACATTCTTCTTATCTGCCTGCTTTCTCTCTCTCCCTCCCCTGCTGACCTACCTGACCTACCTGCCTGCTGTAATTACTGGTTGTTTGGCTACCCTCATAGCCTCACTGGGTACCAGGCTCTTTCTTGATCAGTCACCCTTGCACTGCCTCCGGGCCTACCACGCACTTAGGGGCTGTAACTGTAACCCTAAAGTCCCTTTTACTTCTTGTACTACCCAGAGCCATGCTGCCCTGGCTTCACTTACTCAGAGCATTGCTGCCAGTTTTTTCCTCCCCTCTCCTTTGCACTTCTCCCCTTCCCTTGCACTTTTCGTTCTCGCACTTGCACAATCTGAATGACACAAGGCCTAGTAAGATCGTTTGTCTTGTCCTCCCTCTGTCTTCCTTCTATTGTCTTGCCACGCATAGAAATACTAGCGTACATGTGTATTATAAATGACTTATATCGTATCATATCAAATAATGGACAATTGTATACTACAGAAAAAAAAAAGCACAGAAACAATTTTTTGTCCGAAATTCTTCTCTCTAGTATGCAATAAATCCCATTATCCATTGCCCTTCATGACTATCCACAGTCTCTGCATTCCCCTGTCTAGCCCATGCCTTATTAAAAAACCCAGATTGCACTTGCACACCATCACACAACACAGCCCTTCTACTCTTCTTACTGTTATGTTTGTAACACTCCCTCTTTGGCTGCTTTGAACCATTCACACATATATCCACAAATCACTTAAAAAAATGGTACATATACCCTATCGACATATTATACTTCCACATACCAACTGCAGGTAAAAATATTCTACCAGTCTTTTGCATATGCATTTCACTTGCTTATCCAATATAATTGTACAAACTGCTGTTTCAAATGCACATATGCATTGTGCAGTAAAACAAGTGCATATATTGAAAGAGTAGTAGACATTGCCAAGTTCTCATCGAAACCCAAAAGGAAAGTGCCAAGACATTACCAAACTACACGGCCACTAGCTACTTACTGGGGCAAAGGAGTCCCAAGAGTGTGGCACACATCAACCAAACGGTAGACCCGCAAATGCAGTGCTGAAGAGGGGGTGGGGGGGTTTACTAGTGGCGACTACATATACAGCCTGGAATCTGTAATGTTCATAAGGGACCAGGCCACTAGTCTCAGTGGCACTGGCATAAGTTACAGAAGAGATTAAGTAAAACAGGAGCAGAAAAGTAGAGTGTTCATACATTTTGGGAACCTAAGGAAATCCAGCTCAAGTGTAACATGAGCAAAAAACCTGCTCCAAACACAAGCAAGGGCCGAAGACACATTCCTCCCACTCTCTGTTTCAAAAAGCGCTTGACAAGCAGAGTATTAGAGTTCCAGCAGCAGAGGACTTTGGCAGGGCACTATGCAGGGAAACAAAGTTGCACACATTGCAGTACTTTCAAGTAGTAGGAGCTAATGTACACATTTTATATATCCAGTGACACGATCCCTGAGCTTGAGGCCAAGGATAAGTCTTGCAGCCCTGTTATATATTAGCCAAAGGAGGCATAAACAACAAAGAGGGAAGTTAATGAGCAGGCTCTTGCAGTAGTCCAGCTTACACAAAACCTGGGCCGTACAGACGTTTAGCT
This sequence comes from Ambystoma mexicanum, assembly GCF_040938575.1. Lineage (NCBI taxonomy): Eukaryota > Metazoa > Chordata > Amphibia > Caudata > Ambystomatidae > Ambystoma > Ambystoma mexicanum. Next base: position 353,533,364 of record NC_090926.1, read on the forward strand.
TTGGGTGAAGGTGAGAAACGGTAAAATGCCTGTAAGAAGGTGGTACTCGAAGCATGAGCTTGGTTTACAAGCTCCAAAATGTAAAGAATAAAGCCCAGCCAAGACTTAAAAATAACCTCAAATGTTTGGGCCTCATAGAGTGGTTAAAGTTGATGGCCCAAAGATAGTGACCAGAGCTATCACAGTAACACATATCTCCATCTTACTAGCATTGACACACAGATTGTTAGCTGCACACAATGCCTCAACCGCAGTTAGACAATTACAGATAAAAAAACAGGATTACTAATTAGTTCAGGGAAGTCTAAGGAAACCTATATGTCATTAACATAACACTACAAATAGGAAGAGAACAAGTACATCAGGTCAAGCTGAGGAATGACATACATATGCAAGAACCATAATTATAGGATAAAACCCTAGGGTACTCTACAAGTAAACAGTGAGGTGGTACAGTACAAACAGCCCAGTTGCACCTGGTAAGGACAGTCAGTAAGGAAAAAATATCAGCCAGTCCAGCACCTGTTCCATTATGCTAATGGTATCACGTAACCGTTGAATGAGGATGCAATTCTAGCACGTCTAAAAGGTGAAGGACACATCAAAAAGCACTTTCCTCAATTGTACTACAAATAGTGGTCTAAGTCGACATGGGGGTTAGGTGCAGTGTTCCTATACTTTTTTTAATTAAGTTTTACTGTTCCTATATGTTTATTTTCAAAAGAAACTGTTCAGGAATAGTTTCATTTTAAACTAAAACTGTAAGAAGTTGTTCAAACTTACACTTTCAGTACACTACACTAGACATTGGCTTAAATTGCAAGTACATCTCTTTGGGGGTTTGTATTGTGTGTTGGAGGGAATGTGGTAATGGGGTTTCTAAGGAGTGGATGCAGACCAGCAGGAAACACAGTTCCACTACTCCTTCTCGTACACTTCGGCCACTAACTACAATCATAAATACCATATACACTTTGATTATATTATTCCACCATATTACAAATACTGTATAACCCCACTACATTACCCATAATTATGATACACATTACTATAGTGTGTGTTGCCAGTGGCCATTGGGCCACTGGCCACAACCAGCACAATAGAATTAAACCATACAACAAATACGTACAATACACCTTCAAATAATAAAACTCACCCTCAACCCCGCGATCCATATAATATCTGCAGACACTCAGAGGTGACCACAGACTCAGTGGCATCTGCAAACCCTTTTTCACCTCTAAAAACAGATCGATGACATCTTTATTCCACTCCCTATCCTTTCTACACCCTCTTTCAGCCATCAAATAACCCCAAATGTGTCTTCCAAGCCGCTCGTTCGTTTTCTGCGCACTTCCAACAAAGAATGTGATTACCAGTTCGCATTGCTTAATTTGGTGAGCAAATCTGAGGTATCTCTGATATACGAACTCAAACTTTAAAGAAATGGTTGGAAAAGATAATCCAAGAATGTATAGGTATTTTCGAGAAGACTACCAATAGAAGATACAATGGGTCGGCCTGGGGATGACAGAGGCTCTTATGAATCTTGGGATTATAATAAATCAAAGGGGTCGTAGGATGATTGTTTTTCAAAAATAAATATTCATCTTCATTGAATAGTCCTTTTTCCAGCTATAATTGATGCCGTGTGAAGAATAAATGGTTAGTGTCCTTCAAGATTGACTCTGGAACTGTCTTGTAACAATTGGCATCATTCAGTTGCCTAGACACCTCATTTAGGTACATACTCTTGTCCATGATTACCACACCTCCCCCTTTGTCTGAAGGATGAATAACTATGCTATCATCTGCTCCGAGATTTTCCAGTGCCAGATTTTGGGGGAAAGTTAAGTTCCTAAATTTAGGCAAAATATGAGTCGACAGTTTTTTGAGATCTTTCATAACCAATTTTTCAAATGCTTTAATTGAACAGCAAATGATATTCAGACAGAAAATTGACTTCGGTTTGAACTGGTTAGGAGAGCTCATATCAGTGTGAATGCCAAATCGATCATATAGGATAGAATTGTCCAATGAAACTTTAAGCTTCCGTTATTTTGCATTATTGAATTAGCGATGTGTTGGGCCATGCCTTTCATTTATCCATGGAAATTGGACTGCACACATGTACTTCATTTAGAATGACTATATAACATTATCCATTGGGCATACACTTTCCATCATGGCCAATATGTTTTAATTCACGCCGATCATCGGCTTTGAAGTATGAAGTCACATGACTTATGAATTGAGAGAAGGAGCTCTACACATTGCTCCTATATCAATAATGAAGCCACAATACAGACTGTCTAATCCCTGCCTGAGGAAGCTCGAGTTGCGAGCGGATGCACGTTTTATCAATAAAATATTTCATGAAAGAAGCACAGTCTTTGACTGCTCGAGTTATCTGTATTTCCCACTTTTGCTGGTCTTGGAACTATCTGCAAGAGATTGGGAGATTCTTTATGTGTATATTGAGAGTGTGGCCTACTCAGGCCCTAGGGCACCGGCCACATAATGAGGCAGAGCGCTTTGCATTTGGCTAATCAGTTTTTGAATGTGTATATATATATATATATATATATAGTGAAAAAAACCTGGTTAAAGGGATGTTATGGTTAAGTTGCGCTACTAAAAACCATTCCATTCAAACCATCCACATTTCTTTTTCATATATGCAGTGTAGTGCCCTGAATTGGTTGTGGCTCCTGCGTGGTAGATTATATCTATTGTTGTGAAGGTGTTCTTACCAAGTGATATTTGACCGTGTGTGAATCCAGTCAGCTTGCAGTTGTTTTTGGTACCATCTGCATTGTAACGCAGAAGCATTAGTATTATGTATTTACTATGTGTTTGTATTAGTAACGTGGAGCGATTATCTGAATTGCAGGTAGAACATAATCTACCATGGTTTGCATTTTGTACAAGTTGCTGAAATGGAATGGATTCAAAATTAGGTATTGATATATATACAAAGCGGTCATTGGGGATTTGTTCTTGTGTCACATTGTTGCAGAGAGTGCATGTATGTTTCCACATGTATGAAATCTGGAAGATTTCATTTATAGGTATGTTTTTATTTTCCAGTACTTGTAGTAAGTACATCAAAAATTCTTGTGGATCTTCCTGTGAGTTTATAGTGAATTTCACCATTCCAGCACAGTAGTCCAATTGTTGTCTTATTCCATAAACACTATATGTGTTATCAGGATTGTTTGCTGCATTTCTGTGAAGTACTAACATTTGCAAACACAATTGGTCTGTATTTTGTAAGTAAATGTTGTCAACAATTGGTGGTAATTGAAATAGAATATTCATTGCTACATTTGCGTAGCAACTTACACCAACTATATTTGAGAGTTTAAATGGACCAGGTAGTTCTGTATCTGACTGCTTTTTTTGGAGTTTGTCTTCCTTCTTTGAAGAAGTACCTGGTTTACTTTCCATAATTGATTTTTTTTTGCTTGTGGTACTTGATGAAGTATTAGTTTCTTTTACTCTCTTTGGAGGATTTGCAGTGACATCCTGTTGCATTTCTGTTGGATTTATTTTTCTTTTATAACGTTTTACTTTTTGTGGAACAGAATATGTGTTTAGATGGGGGGTGTATAGTGAGCGAAGTCTATTGTATTCTAAAACGCAAGCAATATCAGCGTTTACTTTACTTGCATCAAAGTGGATTAGAAATAGACCGTCAAGTGTACGTAAGCATGATAGTGCTACGTAGCTCATGCCTTCTTTAAAGACTGTGTTACCAATATCTATCATTGCTTTGTCTAGGGTAAGACCTTGTGATTTATGAATTGTGACTGCGTATGCAAGAGTTAGAGAAAATTGTTCTCTGCGTACATACATGTCTTTGAAGAGAAAGAACGAGCTGTTGAGCGTCATATCCTTTTTACTTCTGAAAGTTTGTCAAAGAGAATATTGACAAACTGAATTTTGTTGTCATGTGGGTATGTTTAAAGCCAACAACTGAACCCAGTGCTCCATTAACTAGTCCTTGTTCCACGTCAAGGTTACGTTTAAGCATTACTCTGCAACTTAAGGATAATTTTAATATCTTTTCTAAGCCTGCTGTGTTTGAGATTGATTTTTCTAAACTATTTAGTCTTGTTGTGGCTTGGTCACACATAGGTAGTGTCATACCATGTACATCTAGTTTGTCTGTGGCGCTAATTACCATTATTGGTTGCATTTCTTTACTTAACATTATTTCATTGAATTTGAAACAGCTTGCAAGAGTTGGCATTAAGGCCATACAATTGACATTTTTGTGGGCTAATTGTTCCATAACATCTGTAGCACATGCATTATCGCCATAACGTGCATTAATGTGCCGGGTTTTCAATATTGCTTCTGCTTCTTTAGAAAGTATACCAACTCTGATACTTTTTAAGATGTTGGCATAAGTGGGATCTGCAGATTGCCGTATGTTTTCTGTTAATTCTCTGTATTGGAAATGTTGCCAAAGGTTGACATTTCCAATGCTGCCAACAGTTTTACAGCAAAGTTTGTGTCCTAATGTTTTAAATATAGGCTCACCTTTTACTGGTGTCAATTGAAGAAGATCTCCGAAAACAATAATGTGTTTTCCTGCAAAGAGCTCTTCATAGTTTGTTTTGAGTACTTCTTGCAATCTGAGGTGAATCAAAGCCAACATTAGGTTGGAGACCATTCTCACTTCATCTATTAGTAGCATTTTCATTGGTTTCAATACTCTGCGTAGTTCCATTGCAGCTTCTGCAGAAAGTTTGTAATAGTTTAATTTGTTCTAGTGTTCTACTGGCAATAGTAGTAATCAGTGTAACATGACACCACCTATGTTGTAGGCAGCTAAACCTGTGGGAGCAGTGACAACAGCTGACAGTTTGTTGTTTGTCAATTGTTGAAAGAACTTACTGATGATTATGATTAGGAATGTTTTGCCAGAACCAGCTTCACCACTGACGTACAGTAGCACAGGTTTATAATTATGGCAGGAACATTCTTTATTTTCGTGTTGTACACCATGTGTAATTTGTTTTGTTACTTCTTGAAAAATGCTACGTTGCTCATTGTTTAGTTTTGATTGTAGTATAGTTAAGTCTTCTTTACCTTCATACTGACACATGGTGTTTTCTACTTCTATCATAGTTAATTCTGCCTCATTTGCTATTAGTGGCTCTCCCAGTGGTTCTTGGCTTCCTGTTACAGAAGGTTGACTACTGTCAGGAGTGTCCTTATCTAGTTGGGCCTGGAGTTCTTCTTCGTGTTGCTGTTCATTGTGCAACAGTGTTTTACTGTGTAAAGTTTACATCAGTTATAGTGCTTTCATTTGCTTTGAAAGCATCTTCATATGAGTCATAGTTATCTAGTATTTCTTCTTCTTTTCTCCATGGTTTAAAGAGTTGTAGCAGGGACATGTAATATACTTCTTTATGTTGAGGAGTCTTTAATGATAATTTGATATGATTAATTAAATTTGGTTTAGTGAGTTTAACTAAGCTGCCTTCACAGTTTATTTTTGTATGTGTAGTTTGTGGCTATGTGATATAGACACATGGTTTCCAAAGTATTACTTCTGTTTGGGTAGTATGTGTCCAATAAATTGTTTTTTAAAATGTCTTGGCTGTTGGGATCACGTTTGGCTATTGTTTCTATATCTTCGTAGGATTTTAGAACTCTTTTTCTAGATTTAGCTGGACCAAGACTTAGCCATACTATATTTTCAGATTTACCATACAATGCAGTACCAGTTAAACGATCAGCTGCTTCATATGATCCACATTCTCTATGGGAGAGCATTTTTATGCCCAAGCTGTATAATTTCTGACACACTGTTTTATCTGATGACAGGTCATTCCAGAGGTCTTGGAGCGCTGTCTTTTCTGCTTTGGTTAAGTATGCTATGACATATCGTGCAACTGCAGTAGAATTGTCTGCAATGTACTGCACATCTATGTTTGCATTCCATAAGTGGGCAATGATTGCATTGTAATCATTGATATATTTGTCTTCTTCTTTTCTTTTTATGTAATATGTATTTTTAGGTGACTTACCTTTAACACTATGTCTAACTGAAGGCATGAGGTTGTTCACTTTACCTGTATTTGTAACTGGTCTAGGGAAACCAAATCGGCATTTGGTGTAGTATTTCCCTTTGTTTTTGTATTTGCGACGACAATATTTTCCACATTTGTGTCTTTGAAATTTAAAATGTGTGCATGAAGATCACTATTTGTGGATACCGATGGAATTTCACAAGTGACATATTTTTCAATAAACTGTAAAACAGTGGCATCACTGTCTTGACCAAATTTAGGAGCATCTTTAATCCATAAAAGCATGTGGATATGTGGTGCTCCTCTGGCTTGGTATTCTTTTCTTCAAAAGAAGTGTTGCACTTCTCCAAGGGGAGGAACAGTTGTATTACAAATAAAATGTAGCATAGCAATGAAGCGATGGTGAAAATATCTTGAAACATTAACAGGATCCAAAGAACAAATTTCTCCAGGTGTTAGTATATCTATGTTTGTTTTGTTTTTGTTTGATATGCGTAGGAAATCATGTAAATCTTCCCATGCATATTTTGCACAACTTAATGCAACAAACCACGTGGGTTGCCCAAGGTTTCTGATCATACAACGTACATCTCCATGATGTCGAAACCAGTACTCTTTAGTACCACGCATATTTGCTAATAGATTTGTAATATTTGATTGTAAAACCTCATCCTTTTGTTGCACTTTTTGTAATAATTGTGTAGCTGTCATATTTTGAAAGTGTGATCCTGATTTTAATATGTGTGCAACTCCGTAACATAAAGTTGCTAGTTCACTTTCAAAGAGTAGGTGGAATATGTATTCCACATTTTCTCTAAATCTGGGATCTTCAGAATACATCCGTAATGAGCGGTATTCTGAAGCTGATATTTGAATAGGTCTATCACCGTACCTTCCTCCTTTGCCAGTAGGAAAGAGCAGAGGAAAAGCACGTGCTTCTATACATTTTTCCCATATGCTGATTGGTGATCCTTTTGTTTGACGCATTTGGTAGGTTTCCAGTGCATCTTCTATGGTGTCATTACAGTGCAAAGGATGAATTGAATAATGGTCTAAAGTATTTGATATTGTAGCAGGATCTAGGAGCTCAAATTGACCAGCTTCTTGTGTTTCTTGAAATATTTCAGTTTTATCCTTCAAGTTTTCTTCAATGTTAATTTCTTTGTAATATTCATTATTCTCTTTAAGATATTGTAAGGCATGTCTAACTTTAGGTAAATCTACCAGCTGTTGCCATATTTTTTTGTCTTTTGTAGGTACTCCATTTACTAAGATAATTAAAGATTGCTGCATTGGACGTTGCACTCCTAGAGTATGCGCATTTTCTTTTAAATCTAATGGTAAATAAACTACTTTTCCACGAATGCCTTTTACCAATTTAGAGGGAGGTAATTTTTCTGTTTTTGGTTGAAGGCGTATTATTGCTTGAAATGGGTGCACTGTTTGAATTATGATGCTCTCATATACATTAAGTTGTTGTAGGGGTTTTGGTAGTGGGTATAATTCCAAATTATTTGTGATAGCACGTGAAGGAGTTTGGTTGTTGTCAAGTTTTGTAGTGCAGTAACTGCAAAGTATTCAGGGGTCAGTTATTTCATATTTGTTTTCTGCTACAAGGTAGAGAGCTAATTCAAACCATTTAGAATCTGCATTGTCTTCTATTTTGTATGATAGGTCTAGAGTTTTTGTGTTACTTTTATAAAAAGTTCTGCGGCAACATACACACACATGGTTTGGTACTTCAGCTGATGTACTTTTAAATTTTGGTATTTCTTTTTTGTATGTGTTTAGTAAAAGGTTGCCATGTGTAGAATTGTTGCTAATTTGGTTTAAAGCTATTTCATTCTGTAAGTGGCTTTCACTTCCAAAATATTTTTTCTGGATATAGTCAATTTCTTCAAGTAGGTCTTTTGCTGTACCATGTAGAAGAAAGTTATTTAAATTTGCTAGTGCTAAAGCAGGACCTTTAGCATAGTACAGTTTATAAACTAGATTTCTTATAGTTGAATGATGTGTTGATATCCTTTTGATATCATGGAAGGTGGTTTTACAAGTAGGTCCTGTAATGCTGCCAATGAATGTCCTTGTAGTCCTGTGTACTTGCACACTGGACAGGTATCCATATTTTGCAGTAGTTTAATTTTGATTTTGTCTTTGATTTTTACATATTGATTGAGGAATTGGCCTAAAGACTTGAAAAATTGTTTGGGAATGTTACACATTGACATGCATGGCCATTTGTACACCAGATGTTCTGATTCAGTTGAATGGACGGGTAATTCTAAGTCTTCAGGGCATATTTTTGTAAGGAGTACTTCTTGTTCCATTATGGTATTATTCACTTTTTCATAACCTCGACCACTGCTATGTATGGCAATTGTATTTTTTTGCTTTTGTTTGTACGCTTCTTCATTAAAGTATGGTTCTGTGTTCGTAGTGTGATTCCATTCACCTCTGCAGATACTTAAGAAGTTCTTTCTGTTGACATTTTGTTTATTGAGAAGTCTTTTTTGTAATTTAGTTATTAGTTTTGTTAGTGGTTTCATTTTGTTTAACACTAAAATAAATACATTTCTTTTGAGAAGAATTTCACTATCTATCAATGCTTCTAAGATTAATTTCCTACGATAGGTTTTAAGGGTTGAACCTGGTTTCTTTCCTGTTTTTATAAGATTTTGAAGGACTCTGTGACGGAACATTTTGGCTAAAATACTTTTCTTGGTATGCTTACTTTGAACTTTATCAAGATTTATAGAAGCAGTTTTATCTGTAGTGATTGCTGATTTTTTGTTAATTGTTTTCTGGTTTTTTTACATTTTGATAGAGGAGGCAAAGTTTTTGCACTTGAAACTTCTTTTGTTTCACCAAATGACTGTATTAGCTGTTTTGTTTCAACTTTTTTTTACAAATTCTGCTAGAGATGGATGCTTATGTTGGACACTTTTATTTTCATTTGTTCTACTTCTGCGTTGCTTTCTACGGACTTGACTTTTGGTAGGCATTCTTTAGAGTCTGTTGAAAAAAATAAAGAAGGTATGGGTTGGGGTGTTCTGCAATGTATGTGTGCTGTGTGCATGAGTGTTTGAGTAAGATGATAAAGATGTATGTAATGGTGTGTGATTGTGCATTGGGAACTACAACTAGTAGGGATGGGTATTCTTGAATTTATGTGCTACTAAACTGGGGTTCAGATGACAGAAAAAAGTAAGCTAGTGGTGTGGAGAAGTACAAATAGTAAATCTAATGTATACAATTAAAACAGTTGTTTGTTCTATAATATCAAAATTGTAGCGGTTGAGTTGGGTAATTTGTGTGTCCAAAAATAGGAATTTGTGAGCCATTCTGGCTGTAAATCGCTGTTTAAGACATGGGGATTTTTGGACAGAATGGTGCACAATCTCTATTTTTAGGCACAGAAATAGCATGAATTAACTTTACAGTGTGTTTCAGTAATAATACAAATATTGTGGTGATATTCTACTTACTATTTTTCTGAAATGAACAGGTTACTTCTTAGTTCTTCTTTGTTCTTCAAATTCGGTTGCTTCTTTTCAGGAGAATGGTCTTCACTGCAATTGTAAAAGAAACAAATTAGTCATTTTATTTGTATATAGTACTGTTTTTAATTTAGACATTGATTTTTTTAATTGAAATCCTCAGTGCCTTCCTCAAAACCATTAAAACTATCTTATTTACATAAGATACGTCGCACAAGTTCAATACATATGATATGTTCTTAATGAACAAATTTTATTGTAATGACTAACTGTAGCAAACAAAATATCTTTAATATATTTGTGAAATTAATAATGTACCACTGAACACCACTATTTCTGTAACTATGCTCTTCCAGGCAATAGTGCCTCAATGTCATGCTTAAATTAAAGTAATTGAATAAATAAAGAAATATAACAAAAATATTAAGTCAGTTTGAAAATGTGTTCATGTACTGTAAAGAAAATATACATACCTGTGGTTTGTGTTCATGCATATGGTTATGCATGGAGCTGCAAGTAGAAATCTTGGAGACTTGTACAGTATTTCTTGTAGATGGTGCTTGCCAATGATATGACACTTGTACTCAGAGAGATTCACAGTACATTTGCAGTGCTGATCTATGATGATGCAGTTAGATGTAGAGGTCTTGAATGTGATTGGTGGATGGTCATGTGACTTCTTAGCTACATCCAATGAGGGAATGGCACAGAAAGTGAAGTGGAAATGGTAGAAGGGCTGTTCATGTTACGATATGTCCGCGGACATGGCGGTAGTTCGCGGACATCAGGTGTTACATCCGGGGATTTTTGGGTTCAGAAGTCATGCAAATGAGAATGAGCACTGAAAGGGATTGGTCAGGAAAGTTTAGTGGGTGTGTTGTGCCAGGAGAGAGTTTCTCAGATACTCTTTTTGCTGAGAGAACAACAGATAGCTATGGCTGTGTGTTTCAGAAAACAGATTGTTTGGATTTTGGGAGATTCATGGATACATTGGTTGAAGGTGCATGCAGAAAGCTGTGGAGTAGCTGCAGATCTTGGATTTCTACATGTGGAAGTACACTGGCATGGAGTACGTGGAATGAAGTGGTTGGACTTGCTACCTCTTTGTGCTAGTTTGGAGACAGAGCAACATCCAGACATAATTGTAATTCATTGTGGAGGGAACAGTTTAGGACATGTGTCTGGAATTTCTTTGCAATTTTCTATGAAAGAAGGACTTGGGAAGGTCATGGACATGTTCCCTAATTCTCAAGTAATATTTTCACGGATTGCACAGAGACAAATGTGGCTTCGTTCTTCTTCATTTGGTCCACAAATGGAAAAGGCAAGGCGCAATGTTAATAAGGCTGTTTGTGCCTTTCTAAGAGATTTTGGCATGTCCTCTTTTCACAATGAAAATATTATGTTTCGTAGTACATACATTTTTCGCAGAGATGGAGTCCATCTTACTTATGCTGGCAATCAGATTTTTTTGAGAAATATTCAAAATGCATTACGACCTTTTTTGACATACAAACACCTCCCAAAGGCTCTTTTCAGAGCCACCACTTCCTACCAGAGAGAATTGCAATGGTTATGATAGGGTAGCAACCCAATTTTTTAGATGTCCGCAGACTGTCCACGGACTTCTAAAAAATACAAAGGGCCCTGCTTCATTTATTTTCACTTCTATTTTTTAACTGTGAAAGGCGGCTCTGCAAAGAGCCTTATTTCTTTTTGATTTTTGTAATTTTGTATTTCTTTTGTTTTTTTATACACAACACACTAGGAGAGGAGGGGAAAGGAGGTTAAAGGGGGGTCACCAACCACAGGGATAAGAAAGGGCAAGCTGAGAGAGGAAGATGTAGAGTGGGTTTTATTTGGGTAGTGAGCATGTCTTCTCATGCTCTGAGACGATAGTCTCAAAAGCACTGCAAAGTCGCTCCTCCCTGCAGAGTACTGTGTCACAGTACATGCATACAACTGTGACCCTCGAAAGGTAAGGTTCATCAGAATTCTGTATGGCCTGTGAGGTAGCTTGAGGAAGATGCTGTCCCACATAGGGGGTCCTTGTGGTGACAGGATCAGAAACGGAAGATGAAGTAGAGGAAATCAACCTACTACGTTCTTCACAAGGTACAACCTTGCGAATAGCCCCAGAGTAAAATGACCTCAGGTGTCGCTTCATGGTAGTGGTCCCAAAGCTGTACGAACCGTGCCTCCCGCGACTGAGTATCATTTTGCACTCATTGCAGGTGACACGCTTCGCACGAGCCTTAGGACCATTCCCATGAATGGTAAACAACCGCCACACCCAAGACTCACGCTTAGTGCGGGTAGTAGGGATTTCCTCTACCTCATTCTCATCATCCTCTTCTTCCTCCTCTGCATCCTCACTCCTGTTCCCCTCTTCAGGCCCTTGGGAAGGTGGTGATGGTGGAGGGGGTGGGGGTGGTGCTGAGGCAGACACAGCACCAGGTGGCAGCAGTGGAGCCACAGAAGCCATCAGGTTGAAGATGGAAATCTGCAGGTTGCAGCAAAAATCTCTGTGCTCTGTAGAATAGCCAGAAACACAATGGGAAAAAGCTCTAGGATGTGGTCTTTTATAGGGGTGCTTGTGTGCAGTCCGCAGACATGCGCGCTCTTCGCGGACAGATCGAACACAAAAAAGGTTCAAAAGGTTTAAAAAAGTATGTATAAACTTATAATTAGTATGTGGGACTTGTGCTATGGTGAGTTTTTATTGAAAGATATTGTGGATTACTTGAAAATGTACTTTTAAATTGTTCGGGGACACGAACAGTGTCCGCATTCAGAACACGCGATCAGCGTGGGCACGGTCACATGGTCGCTTTGCGAACATGTTCGCGAAGGAAGCGGCTGTCCGCAGGACACCAAATGCACGGGCATTGGTTTGCGCATGCGCGTTGATGTTCTACAGACACTGTTCGGGTCCTGAAGTAATTAAAAGTGCGTCAGACGTCAAACGAACAGTTACGGACAGGCGTTTGTTCTTAGAACAGTGTCAACTTGCTTGCGAACATTACGGACAGACATAGCGTCCTCAGAACACCTCCATTTTCATTTCTTTACGAACATTTCAGGACACCGCGTGTGTTCTTAGAACAGTTTCAACTTGCTAACGAACAGTACGGACAGGTATAGTGTTCTTCAGGACACCTCCATTTTTGTTTATTTACAAACATTTCAGAACACCAATTGTGTTCTTAGAACAGTTTCAACTTGCTAACGAACAGAACGGACAGGTATAGTGTTCTCCAGGACACCTCCATTTTCGTTTATTTACAAACATTTCAGGACACCGCGTGTGTTCTTAGAACAATTTCAACTTGATAGCGAACAGTACAGACAGGTATAGCGTTCTTCAGGACACCTCCATTTTCGTTTAATTACGAACATTTCAGGACACCAATTGTGTTTTTAGAACAGTTTCAACTTGCTAGCGAACACTACGGACAGGTATAGTGTTCTTCAGGACACCTCCATTTTCGTTTAATTACGAACATTTCAGGACACCAATTGTGTTCTCAGAACAGTTTCAACTTGCTAGCGAACAGTACGGACATTTGTGATGTCATCTTTGATGTCGTGTGTGTTAGTCTTAGCAGTGCACGATGATGGCGCGAGTTATGGTTGCTTAGCTTACCATAACTGGCGAATTTCAAGGGATTTTCGGTTTTAATTGGAACCATAAAGTCCCTTTAACAAAGTATTTTACTGAATTTTATAGGTTTTTAGTAGCGCAACTAAACCATAACGTCCCTTTAACAAAGTTTTTTCACTGAATTTCATAGGTTTTTAGTAGCGCAACTTAACCATAACGTCCCTTTAACAAAGTTTTTTCATTGAAGGGACGTTATGGTTAAGTTGCACTAATAAAAACCTTTGAAATTCACTGAAAAAGCGTTGTTAAAGGGACGTTATGGTTAAGTTGGACTGATAAAAACCTATGAAATTCAATGAAAAACCATTGTTAAAGGGACGTAATGCTTACAAGTAAAACAGAAAAACCCCTGAAATTCACCAGTTATGGTAAGCTAAGCAACCATAACTCGCGCCACCACCGTGCACTGCTAAGACTAACACCCAGGACATCAAAGATGACATCACAAATGTAATTGATGACATCACTGATGACATCACATGTCTGGCTCCCTCTTTTTTCCTTTACTGATATATGCAGGCAAGTAACAGTCAGGAACTAAAAATTCAAAGAGTACAATATTTGTAGACTTATACTCCAAATATGTTATTACAGTAATTCGCTTGGGGTTCACTCACAGCATATGAAACATATGAAAACACAGACTTGCAAGACAGAAATGCTTTGTATGTATGAAGATGATCAGTAAGGTTATCATCACTTTTTTTATAGTTCTGCTGTTTTTTAATTGAATTTCATAGGTTTTTATTAGTGCAAATTAACCATCACGTCCCTGTAACAATGTTTTTCATTGAATTTCATAGGTTTTTATTAGTCCAACTTAACCATAACATCCCTTTTTAAAAAGTTTTTTCAGTGAATTTCAAAGGTTTTTATTAGTGCAACTTAACCATAACGTCCCCTTAACAAAGTTTTTTCATTGAATTTCATAGGTTTTTATTAGTGCAACTTAACCATAAAGTCCCTTTAACAAAGTATTTTACTGAATTTTATAGGTTTTTAGTAGCGCAACTAAACCATAACGTCCCTTTAACAAAGTTTTTTCACTGAATTTCATAGGTTTTTAGTAGCGCAACTTAACCATAACGTCCCTTTAACAAAGTTTTTTCATTGAATATATATATTATATATATATATTCAATGAAAAAACTTTGTTAAAGGGACGTTATGGTTAAGTTGCACTAATAAACACCTTTGAAATTCATTGAAAAAGCGTTGTTAAAGGGACGTTATGGTTAAGTTGGACTGATAAAAACCTATGAAATTCAATGAAAAACCATTGTTAAAGGGACGTAATGCTTACAAGTAAAACAGAAAAACCCCTGAAATTCACCAGTTATGGTAAGCTAAGCAACCATAACTCGCGCCACCACCGTGCACTGCTAAGACTAACACCCAGGACATCAAAGATGACATCACAAATGTAATTGATGACATCACTGATGACATCACATGTCTGGCTCCCTCTTTTTTCCTTTACTGATATATGCAGGCCAGTAACAGTCAGGAACTAAAAATTCAAAGAGTACAATATTTGTAGACTTATACTCCAAATATGTTATTACAGTAATTCGCTTGGGGTTCACTCACAGCATATGAAACCTATGAAAACACAGACTTGCAAGACAGAAATGCTTTGTATGTATGAAGATGATCAGTAAGGTTATCATCACTTTTTTTTATAGTTCTGCTGTTTTTCATTGAATTTCATAGGTTTTTATTAGTCCAACTTAACCATAACATCCCTTTAAAAAAGTTTTTTCAGTGAATTTCAAAGGTTTTTATTAGTGCAACTTAACCATAACGTCCCCTTAAGAAAGTTTTTTCATTGAATTTCATAGGTTTTTATTAGTGCAACTTAACCATAACGTCCCTTCAACAAAGTTTTTTCATTGAATTCCATTGGTTTTCATTAGCCCAACTTAACCATAATGTCCCTTTAACAAAGATTTTTCAGTGAATTTCATTGGTTTTTACCAGGCCATGCTATTTTTCTACAACTTCCTAATATCATACTTACCCAATATAGAAACATTTGTGTCCAATTTACAAAGTGTCACCTTAAAACTCTGCCATTTCCCACCTTCTATAATCATTTTTAACACTTCAATACACTTTTTGCAACTATTTCAACTATTTTTGCATCCGTAGACGTCTATGAACATCTGCCTTCATTGCGGACCTTCCGGACAGTGCCACATGACCATTCGCTGGCGCGTGGCATGATGACGTGTCCGAGAACCTGTCTGCACTTCAAAATAAGATCTGTGCTTCGTGGACAGTTCAAAACTGCATTTTCTACTGATCTAGGAACTTTCAACTTCAAAATGTCCATTGCACAGCTCCAAAACCTATTCCTAGTTATTATCCATCTAGTACACAGTACATACTTTTAGCAAAACTGCTATTTATTTTAAAATGGCATCAGCTAATGCCATCCCTCCTCCCCAAGAGCCACCACCACTGCTGCACTCAAGGAGTATGAGAAACAATGCCCCCTACCGTATAAATAACATACGTGCAACATTTTGGCCTGTCCTCCTACCACTCCTTATTAGTGTTTGGTTCCTCTTCCTTCATTTCCCTCCCCACCTTTCGTTCTTAGCTCTCCTGCCAAAAAAAGATACATCCAAAAACAACAAAAGAAATGTTCCTTCAGGAACCACCTTTCACAGTTAGAAAATAGAACTAAAATAAAAAGTATAGACTCCATCTACTTTATATTTCTCAGTAAAGTACATAGACCCAATAAGATTTTCCAAAATGTCCATTTGCATTTTGTGTTATGCTAATGGGACTATTATGGCGTTCATCCTCCGTTCCAGGACTGGAACGGTGGATACCAGCCCGGCAGCCCAAGTTATCTGCCCAAGCGAAGCGAGGGCTGATAACAATGTCTCTGGACCATTATCCCACCATTCCAGCCCCTGTAATGGAGGATGGAGGCCATTAGCACCCTATGTTCCCAAAGTGGGATCCCAGGGTACTAAAAAAAAGGATTTTTCCTCCTAGACCATGACGCCTGCGGCGTCCCGGTGTAGGAAGGAAAATCCATTTCCAAGATGGCCACCATGGAAAGGGAAGGCGGGGTTCCATACAGGGCCCCTCTTCGCTTTCCATGGCAGCCTGCAGAAAGCAAAAAGAGAACTCTATGACCATAATACCACAAGCACATTTTTCTTCCTTTTCAAATCTGTCCCAATTTTGAATAACTTTACCACAAAGCCAGTCCCAGGTGGACATGGCCACTTTAACCCCATGATTTGTCCCTCGTGGTCATGGCCAGTAGCCAGAATGTCCGGATCATGACCTTATTCCATGACCCGGGCAATCTGGCCACTGCACATGGCCACAGGCTACACCTTGATCACCAAAGGTATATCACTACTTTTTGTACCTACATTATGACACTTGTTAAAAAATAAAACACAGACACATTTGCAAAACCATGCTTTCAGGTCCTTCTCAATGCTCCTTGCACAAGTTTTCTGGTAAACCACCCTTGTTTTATTTTTTCAAAAGTGTCAAATGTATGTACATACAATCGTCATGTAACCTAGCCACCACTTGACAAAATCCATTCAGACTTTACGAAAACCTTTTTATCTAGATCTATAACCTTTTTGAAAACCTTTGTGTAGATTTGTCAAATGGCACCACATTTATAAGCCTTTACAACATTTTGGAACCCCCCCTCGAATTCTGCCCCCTCTTGACAATATCCCACCAAACTTTGCAAAGACTTGTATATCTAAATCTATTATCAGTTTGCCAAATTAAGTGTAGATTTGTCAAATGGCACCACATTTATAAGCCTTTACATTATTTTGGGACCCCAATCTAATTTTTACCATCTTGACAAAATCCCACCAAACTTTGCAAAAACATTTATATCTATAGTCAATGAAAAAACTTTGTTAAAGGGACGTTATGGTTAAGTTGCGCTACTAAAACCTATGAAATTCAGTGAAAGAATTTTGTTAAAGGGACGTTATGGTTCCAAGTAAAACCGAAAAACCCCTGAAATTCGCCAGTTATGGTAAGCTAAGCAACCATAACTCACGCCACCACCGTGCACTGCTAACACTAACACCCAGGACATCAAAGATGACATCACAAATGTCATTGATGACATCACTGATGACATCACATATGCATTTACCTTTCATGAAAAGTCTGTACAAGGGATTCTTATTGTAATGTTAATAAAAAAGTGTCAAGGATCATTGGAATAAATACCATGAGGTACGTAGTGCATTAAGTAATACATTAATCCAAATAGCATTGTATTATGAAGTTTCTTCCAATATACTAAGGAACACATGTAGTAACACAGGCATAGTGCGCAGCAGACATGATGAAGGTGCAATATTGATAATCTTGATATGTTAAATACTAAAATTATAAATACTTTCTTATTAGAGTCTTGCATACTGTGAAACATTTAATAAGTACCTAATCAAACCCACTTACTACATTATTGCATTATTGCACACAAAACACAGACAACAACACATGCAAATAGAGCATATACAGGGAAAGTGAAGTAAACAAAAAACAGCACTATTACCCGACAATCTTCATAACCTAACTGATTATCTTCATGCACAGAAATGATTGCTTTGCTTCAAAGCTAGTACTTCCCTATGTATAACTATCACATATTGTGAGTAGACCCTAAGGAAAGTAGCGTAAGTGCAATGTGTACAAATATGAGCATATCTAGGGAAAGTACAGTTATAAAAAAAAACAACAGAACTATAAAACAGTGTTGATAAACTTACTAATCATCTTCATACATAGAAAGCATTGCTGTCTTCCAAGTCTGTGTTTTCCCCTTTGCATATGTGTCATATGCTTTGAGTGGACCCTAAGTGAATTACTGTAAGAACATATTTGAAGTGTAAGTCTACAAATATAGTACCTTGTACTATAGTATAGTGAATTTTTAGTTCCTGACTGTTACTGGCCTAGATATATCAGTAAAGGAAAAAAGAGTGAGCCAGACATGTGATGTCATCAGTGATGCCATCAATGAAATGATATTTGTGATGTCATCTTTGATGTCCTGGGTGTTAGTCCACGGCGGTGGCGCAAGTTATGGTTGCTTAGCTTACCATACATGGTGAATTTCAGGGGGTTTTCGGTTTTACTTGGAACCATAACGTCACTTTAACAAAGTTTTTTCAATGAATTTCATAGGTTTTTAGTAGCGCAACTTAACAATAATGTCCCTTTAACAAAGTTTTTTCAGTGAATTTCATTGGTTTTTATTAGTGCAACTTAACCATAACGTCTCCTTAACAAAGTTTTTTCATTGAATTTCATAGTTTTTTTTTAGTGCAACTTAACCATAACGTCCCCTTAACAAAGGTTTTTCATTGAATTTCATAGGTTTTTATTAGTGCAACTTAACCATAATGTCCCTTTAACAAAGTTTTTTCAGTGAATTTCATTGATTTTTATTAGTGCAACTTAACCATAACGTCTCCTTAACAAAGTTTTTTCATTGAATTTCATAGGTTTTTATTAGTGCAACTTAACCATAATGTCTATGAACATATGACTTCATTGCAGACCTTCCGGAGAGCGCCACATGACCATATGCTGGCACACGGCATGATGACGCGTCCGAGAACCCGTACGCACTTCACGATAAGATCTGTGCTTCGCACACTGTTCGGAACTGCATTTTCTACTGATCTAGAAACTTTCCACTTCAAAATGTCCCTTGCACAGCTCCAACACCTATTCCTACTCATCAATTAACAATGTAGTACACAGTACATACTTTTAGCAAAACTGCTATTTATCTTAAAATAGAATCAGCTAATGCCATCCCTCCTCCCCAAAAGACACCACCACTGCTGTAATCAAGGAGCATGAGAAACACTGCCCCCTACCTTAGAAATAACACACGCGCAACCTTTTCCCCTGTCCACCTGCCCCTCCATATTAGTGTTTGGTGCCTCTTCCCTCATTTCCCTCCCCACCTTTCGTTCTAAGCTCTCCTGCCAAATAAAATGCATCCAAAAACAAAATAAATGTTCCTTTAGAAACCACCTTTCACAGTTAAAAAATAGAACTAAAACAAAAATGTATAGACACCATCTACTTTATATTTCTCAGTAAAGTATATCGACACAATAGGATTTTCCAACATTTCCATTTGCATTTTGTGTTATGCTAATGGGAATATTGTGGCGTTCATCCTCTGTTCCAGGGACTGGAACGGTGGATACCGGCCCAGCAGCCCAAGTTATCAGCCCTTGTGAAGCGAGGATGGATAACAAGGTCTCTGGACCATTATCCCCCTATTCCTGCCTCTGAAATGGGGGATGAAGGCCATTAGCTGCCTAGGTTCCCAAAGTGGTGTCCCGGTGTAGGAAGGAAAATCATTTTCCAAGATGGCCACCATGGAAAGGGAAGGCAGGGGTTCAATACAGGGCCCCTCTTCGCTTTCCATGGCAGCCTGCAGAAGTCAATAAGAGAACCCTATCACCATATTACCACAAGCACATTTTTCTTCCCTTTCAAATCTATCGTAATTTTGAATAACTTTACCACAAAGCCAGTCCCAGGTGGACATGGCCACTTTAATCCTATATGTTGTCGCTTGTGATCATGGCCAGTAGCCAGATTGTCCGGATCATGACCTTATTCCATGCCCCAGACAATCTGGACACTGCCCATGGCCACAGGCTACCCCTCAGTCACTAAAGGTATACTGCTATTTTTTGTAGCTACATTATGACACTTGTCAAAAAATAAAACACTGGCACATTTCCAAAACCATGCTTTCAGGTCCTTCTCAATGCTCCTTGCACAAGTTTGCTGGTAAACCACCCTTGTTTTATTTTTTCAAAAGTGTCAAATGTATGCACATATGATCGTCATATAACCCTGCCCCCACTTGACAAAATCCATTCAGACTTTACAGAAACATGTATATCTAGATCTATAATCTTTTTGCAAACCTTTGTGTAGATTTGTCAAATGGCACCCCATTTATAACAAGCCTTTACAATATTTTGGGACCCCCCTCTCATTTTGCTCCCTCTTGACAGAATCCCACCAAACGTCGCAAAAACATTTATATCTAGATCTATTATATATATATATATATATATATATATATATATATATATATATATATATATATATATTAAGTGCAATAACTTTGTTAAAGAGATGTTATGGTTAGGTTGCACTAATAAAAAACAATGAAATTTAACAAAAAAAGTTCAAACCGGAAAACACAAGAAATTCACCAGTTATTGTAAGCTAAGCAACCATAACTTGTGCCACCACCGTGCACTGCGAAGACTAACAACCAGGACATGAAGGATGACATCACAAATGTAATTCATGACATCACTGATGACATCACATATCTGAGCCACTTGTTTTTGTTTACTGACATCATTAGGCTACTTTACTTTTTACTGACAATGAGAATTTCCAAAATTTAAAAGGTGTTATATATCTACACATTAACCTTTTTATATGTTCTTAAAGTACTTTCCTTAGAGTTTAATCTGAGCTTGTAGTGCACATACATGGGGCAATAAGCAGGCCTCAAACACACAATTAATTTGTGTACATGATGATTACTCTAATGTTGTTGTCATTTTTTGGTGCTGTTGTTTCTTTCTTGCTTACTTTAGTTTCCCTGTATGTGCCTCTAAATTTTGCGCATTCTGGGTTTCTGTATGCATTCTTTCTACTAACACAAGTGTGTGGTAAGTTTTCAATTGTTACCCATTTATCCCATGTTTAACATTACTCAAAGCTCCCATAAAGTAGCATTTATTATTTTACTATCATAAATTACCAGATAAATAATGTTGTACTTGTATGATGCATGCTGCAACCATTGACTTTATGTATGTATAATTTTGTTCCTCTATTAACACCAGCACTCAAATATAATGTTTTGTTTACATGAGTACATTCTTTAATAGATTAAGTAGCTCATGATAGGTCTCCCAATTACCCCTATCATTGTGTTACCAACATTATAAACACAACCCCTTGTAGGGACTGTTAATTAAAATTAATTTAATATGTGATGTCTTCAGTAATGTCATCAATGACATTTGTGATGTCATCTTTTATATCCTGGGTGTTAGTCTAAGCGGGTCATGGTGGTGGCTCAAGTTATGCTTACTTAGCTTACCATAACTGGCGGATTTCTGGGGATTTTCAATTTTACTTGTAACCGTAACATCCCTTTAACAATGTTTTTTATTGAATTAATCGGTTTTTATCAGTGCAACTTAACCATAACATCCCTTTAACAAAGTTTTTTCAGTGCATTTCATGGGTTTTTACCAGAGCATGCTAATTTCCTATAACTTACTAATATCATACTTACCCCAATATACCAACATTTCTGTCCAATTTAGAAAGTTTCACCTTGAAACTCTGCCATTCCCCACCTTCTAGCATAATTTTTAACACTTCTATATAATTTTTTCAACTTTTTCCACTGTTTTTGTGTTCGCCGATGTTCGCGAACGTCTTACGTCATTGGGGATTTTCCGGACAGTGTCATGTGAGATGATGACGTTTTCGCGAATGCACCTGCACTTTGCAAACGGGTCTGTGCTTTGTGAACAGTTCAGAACTACATCTTAGAGCTCATCTAGGGACTTTGGAGCTCAAAATGTACCCTTGCACAGCTCCTCCACTTATTCTTACTCATTATCCATTAAAAATCTAGCACATAGCATATACTTGGAAGAACATTAGCAAAACTGCTACTTATCTTACAAATGGCATCATCTTTTGCCATCCCTCTTCCCAAAGAGCCACCACCACCACCACCAGCTGGAGGACATACACAATGAAAGAAGCACAATACTTCAAAAGACAATGAAGACGACCACGAAGATGTGGTAGATGAAGTGCCTACCTCTAGCACCCAGAGAGAATCATGGGTGTGGCAGTTTTTTACCACTGTTGGAAATGTACCAAAGGCTAAAGCTACCAAAGTGAAATGCACTAAGTACCAGAGTGCAACGTTGTACTTAGTCGTGGACAACCTAGGCAGTACTCCTACGGTAGCACCTCCATGCGCTGCCACACCAAATCCAACCATTGCAATGCTCTCAGAAAGACTGTTTCTTTCTTAGGAAGTAGTAAGCTGTCTTCCTCTACATCATCTCTTCAACCAATACTGTACCCAAACAGCCTACTTATGTGGGACACAAAATCCCACCGGCTACTTTACAAGTGATAAAAGAGGCTGTTGATCCATATCTTTCAAAGACAACAGTACTCTGTATATACTGCAACACACCAATCTGCAGGGGGGAGCAATTTTGAAGTGCTTTTGAAGCTGTTATCAAGGAGCATGAGAAACATTTCCCACTACCTTAAATGTAACACACACGCAACATCTTGTTGGTGCCCCTTCACTCATTTCCCTCCCCACCTTACTTTCTGGTGTCTCCTGCAAAAATAAAAACAATACAAAATAAAAAAAAAACATTAAGAAAGGTTCCTTTAGGAACCACCTTTCACTGCTAAAAAATAGCACTAAAATAAATAAGCTTAAAGACTCCATCGACTGTACATTTTTCAGTGAAGTATTTAGATTCAATAAGATTCTTCAACATTTCCATTAGCATTTTCTACTATTCTAATGGCAATAATGGACAATCGTACAAAAGATAAAAAGAAAAAAAGCACAGAAACAACTTTCTGTCCGAAGTTCTTCTCTCTAGTATACAATAAACACCATCATCCATTTCCCTTTATGATTATCCACTGTCTCTGCATTCCCCTATGTAGCCCATGCCTTATTAGAAAACCCAGATTGCACATGTGCACCATCACACAAGATAACCCTTCTCCTCTTTTTACTTTTATCTATGTAACACATCCTCATTGACTGCTTTAAACCATTCACACATATATCCACCAATCACTTAAAAAAATCTACATATAGCCTATCAACATATTAAACCTCCTCCCACCAACTGCCACTTAACAATGTTCTACAAATCTTTTGCATCTGCATTCCCCATACTTATAACAATAGATTGTACATAGTGCTCCTATTAATGCACATATGCATTGTGCAGTAAGAGAACTCCATAAATAAAAGGGGCAGTACGGATGGACAAGTGCTCATGGGAGCCCAGGAGGAAAGTGCCAAGGGATGCCAAGGTGGAAGGCCACTAGCTAACCGCTGGGGCACAGAAGTCCCTAGGGTGGGGTACATCTTAACCATAACATCCCTTTAACAAAGTTTTTTCTGTCAATTGAATAGGTTTATATAAGTGGACATGTTTCATAATGTTACATCTCTATACATAAATGATTAATAATTCCTCTTTTAACATATACGAAAGAACAATAAACCTCCTTTAACAAACATATTTTTAGCAACACATACTTATGTGTATCATTATCAACAGCGCATGCTGGCGTTGCAAATCATTGTTCAATTGCCTAGGGCATGAGGCTCGACCATTACCTCACCAAACCACCCCCATTATCCACTGCACCTACCAAGTATCCTAGTTCAGTGTCCACTATACTCTCATAAAGTAATTAATGGTCAGTGCTCATTGCTTGCATGGGTAGTCTCCACAATCCATGGGGCCTGGGCTTTGGCCATGCCACATACCCCAATAGGGAAATCAGAGTAGACATTTGTCCTTTCCAAGGGCCAAGCCCAATGCCCACGGCAGAAAAGTTATATCACAATTTTTTTAACTTACGTTTCGACACTTTCAAAAAAGTAAAACACTGGACAGATTTGAGAAAAAAAAACATCCTTTCAGGTCCTTGTTAATGATCCTCGCACAAGTTTGCTACAATCCCGTCCAGCATTCCGGGCAGCAGCCACAAGCAGAATTTCTTTTACTATTTAAACCTAGAGCTTCGTCTATGCCACATGCCACAATAAATAAATCGGAGTAGGCATTTGTCCTTGCTGAGGGCCAGGCCCATTGTCCATGCACCAAACTTATACCAGTATTTGTTGTGCTTACATTTGGACACTTTGGAAATGTAAAACACAACACAGATTTGCAAAAGCATGCTTTCAGGTCATTGCTGATGCTACTCGCTCAGCTTTTTTGTAATTCAGTTAAGCACTACAGACTGTAACCGCAAGCAAAATATTTTTCCCATTCAAACCTAGGGCTTCGACCATGCCCCAATAATCAAATCAGAGAACACGATTATCAATTAATTGCAGGGCAGTAGAATGGGTACATCACTGTGCTTCATCTAGTACTTTAAACGGACTTCCCTGCTGCTAGTGATGGGGTTCTTTTGTGAAGGTGCCCTTCCTTCTTCAAGTGTTAGGTTTTGAATAGGAGAGTGAGCTCTGTTCACCTTAGTGCTGGGTTATTCAATAAGTAACTATTGCCGTAATAAAGCAGTCTTGAAAGCCATTGTTGGTGCTATATTTATTGTTAGAAGTCAGCTGACATGTGTATTAACTCTCTTGGGTCTTTCTCAATGCATGTGGATTGTGGGCCATATGTTCGCAAATAAATGTGATTAATGATTTGAAGGGGTGGCCTTGTAACGGATTTCAATCAGGCACACACCCAGGTCTCACCTAGTAGTGCGCAATGAAACCCTTATTTACTTTGGACAATAAGTTTAATATTCTGAATGATAAACCACTCATATCACACCCTTCTCAAAACACCCCCAGGTCACACTGAACCAAGAATCAGGCTAGTTTGTAAAGGTAAATATTTATTTTATTTATTTACTATTCAAATCACACATAAGATATATATATATATATATATATATATATATATATATATATATATATATATATATATATATATATGCAGAAGAATGTCAGCAAAAAGATACAGATAAACAACACCTCCAACTTAATACCAAACTTGCCCAAGCACTCACGACCATTTACTAAGTTTAAAAAGAAATTCTTTAATTAATCAAAAGTTGTGCAAAATGTTATAAAAAGCATACATGGCAATACCTGGTCAGACCAGGCACAAGGCACCACTCACCCCAACGGGTGGAAAGACGCCACGCGTTCCGCTCGACTCGCGAGCTTCCTCAGGCTTGTAGTTGTTCCCAACATGTGTATTCTCGTTTTTATAATGGCTCATGGGCTATGTCATGTGCTTCCCCCACCTGCTACTTCACGCGTCACGTGATGCACTACTACAATCTGGCTAAAAAAGAACTTTATGGTTCTACATGACGGAGAATACGCCATCTTGGAATGGCTCAGGTCTAATGGACCTTGAGTGTAAGTGTAGGGAGGTAAAATACTCGGGAATTCTTTATAAATTTAAATTCAGACTAGCGCGCGTGAATGACAAAGGCAGGGGGAGTCAGACATGTCCCATTGAGAGAACAGTATATATAAAAACTTTGTAACGAGATTTCGCGCCAATGCGCAATATCAATATTTGTTGCCTCACCGTGCGAGAAACATTCTCCACGGTGTGGCAAACTATCCGCATGAAGGGGTGAGTGCAAAAAAACGAATGTCGCTGCTATGGCCCAATGTTGGTAATGTCCACCCGCACAATACATGAGAAGGAGATAGCCTTAGTTTATACAGCAGGTGTGCTCAATCAATGACTGGTTTTGGCGCAATGCATGTTGGACCGGCTAGTCTCTAATTCGCCAAAATCACAAATGCTAGTGCATATTTTTAGAAATGAAGGCGAATTTAAACAAATATGCAAGCACCTATCATCCCATACCTCAATGCATTGATAAAGTGCTAGTGCATGATAGGAGCAGCATTAGGTTAGGGATTAAGGTGAATTCAGATAAAAATGAAAACGCCTGTCGTCCCATATAGAGTAATAAAAGGCTATCCATGGATAATACCTCAATGCATTGGATGGATGCTCGTGCAAGTTAAAACAGCATGATTTAAAGTATCCGGACAAATGTCCATCTCTTTCTATCTCCCTACATTGTGCATATGGCATACCAAAACTCGGCCATATTTTCCTGAATGATCAAT
This sequence comes from Ambystoma mexicanum, assembly GCF_040938575.1. Taxonomy (NCBI): domain Eukaryota; kingdom Metazoa; phylum Chordata; class Amphibia; order Caudata; family Ambystomatidae; genus Ambystoma; species Ambystoma mexicanum. Next base: position 353,559,563 of record NC_090926.1, read on the forward strand.
TTTACCATCTTTAAAAAGTGAGTGAACATTCTGCCTGTCATATAAAGTGACATGTGCAGTTGGTTCATTCATAAAGTGCAAAGTGATACATGTATGTATAAATTCATAGAAACATGACTTTAAAAAGGAAAAAGAGAAAGAAAAAGAGATATTATATCACTACACATTTACCCAAATTAGAGTCAGTGTTAAGTCACTCTCTATGTGTTTTGTCTACATCAGAGACTAGCCTAAACACACTATGATGTTGCTTTCTAAGTTGTAAAGTGTGTAACACTAAAGCAAGCATTGTACTGGAATATGGGACATTCATTAATGAAAATGGCTTCTAGCCCCTGATTAATCATATAGGAAGACATATAGCTCTGGGTCCACATTTAAACCATTAGGCTTTAGTGTATCAAACCTACAGATTAGTTTGGCTTCTAGTTGGCGCAGTTTGAGTTCCCTATTGCCCAACCTCTTATGTTGTGGTATGTGTGCTAAACCCACAAACCTAATTTCTGATGTATTTGTATTATGTTTCTCACCAAAGTGTAAAGCTAGTGGGTATGTCAAATCTCCATTTTTTATGGCTCTGTAATGCTGTAAAATACGCAATTTTAGCGGGCCATAGTTGATCCTATATAATGTAACCCACAGCTGCATGTTATTGCATAAACCACAAACTTTGTAAGGCAAGTTATTTTATGCTTGTACTTCCATTCTTGCCCATTTGCACTGATTGGAGGTTTTCTCGAGACATAATTGCACATTTTGCATTTACCACATTTTTTAAAACCTGTATGTTCATGTTTGTTAGGAAATCAGCTCGATGAAGAAGCCTCGGTAATTACAGTACTGGGTGCTAGTATATTTTTCAGTGTTGGAGCTTTACGAAAAGTTACACTAGGTTTCTCTTCCAAAACTTTACACACGTCTCTGTCAGTGGTTAGTATTTTCCAGTGTCTATGCATAATAGCCCTGATATGTTAAGCTTGCTGATTGAAGCTCGTTATGAATCTTATCGTTTCATTTTTCAATTTAGGATGTATTCTAAAAAGATCTCCTCTCGGTTGTTTTTCAGCTTTGGTGAAGCAATCCGTCACTGTACTTTTTGAGTATCCTCTATTCACAAATCTGTTGGCAATTTTTTTCGCTTCTTTTTGGAAATTTGCCTTATTACTGCATATTCTTTTCGCCCTAAGGAATTCTCCATAAGGTATAGACTTTTTGAGAGCTGTGGGGTGATGACTACTAGCATGGAGCGTAGAGTTGGAACTTGTGTCCTTCCTGTGCAAGGTAGTGATTAGTCGGTTTTGGTCAACTTGCAAGGAAACATCCAGAAATACCAGTGCATTCTTACTTATAGTGCTAGTTAACTTCAAATTAAGGGCATTGGAATTCAAAATAGTGATGTATTCTTCTAGTTCCTTCTTTGTTCCATCCCATATCAGGAACAGGTCATCGATAAATCGATGCCACGTAACTATATGTTTGGTAAACTGTTCCAGCTCCTCACTCCATGCCACTGTCGTTTCCCACCAACCCATATAGAGATTGGCGTAAGTTGGCACCATACAGGACCCCATTGCTGTGCCCTGGGTTTGTCTGTAAATCGCATCATTGTAAAGGAAAAAATTATGTTCCAGGCAAAATTTCAACATTTCCAGCAACATATTGTTGTGCTGGCGGTAGCTAACAGATCTGCTGTTCAGAAAGTGACGGCATGCATTTAAGCCATGCTGGTGCTTAATAGACGTATAAAGGGACACTACATCCAGGGAGACTAGAAAATAATTAGGCTCCCAATTAACTTCATCTAATTTTAACAGAAGATCTGATGTGTCCCGAATGTATGAGTTAAGGCTTAGCACAAATGGCTGAAGGAAATGATCAAGAAATTTAGAGGTGTTTTCCAGAAGACTACCAATTGAGGACACTATTCGGCGTCCTGGAGGATCTATTAGAGTCTTATTGATTTTAGGATTGAAGTAAATAAGCGGAGTTATTGGGTGTGCATTTTTCAAGAAGTGATATTCATCATCATTTAGCAATTCTTCTTCACACCAATGGAACAGCAATTCATAATATTCTCTATTGGTGTTTCCCAAAATTGATTTATCTGCTAATTCATAGCAAGAAGTGTCATCAAGTTGTCTGTTTGCTTCTTTGACATAGCTGGTGCTGTTCATGACAACTATACTTCCTCCTTTGTCCGAGGGTCGGATGACTATGTTATTATCATTTTTCAAAGTATTTAATGCTTCTATCTGTGTAGGACTGAGATTTTTTGATTTCATGTTAATAGAGCTGGACAGCCCTTTGAGATCTTTCATTACCAGTTGTTCAAAAACATCTATAGGGCTGCATTCTATATTCGGGCAGAAGGATGATTTTGGCTTGAATTTGCTGAAACAGCTCATGTTGGTATTGATCCCATATCGTTCTGCCAGCATGCTGTCGTCCATAGTTTCTGTGTATGTATTCACAGAACTGGGGTTGGAATGCAGTTCATCTATATAGAATAAAGTGGCCAGATCTTTCTCTGATAGAATGGAGGCGATTTCTGTATCTGAATCTCTTTTCTGTGTTTTATGCCCAACTTGTGTAGCAAAGAATTTAGTGAGCTTCAGTTTGCGTGTGAATTTGAAAAGATCTATTCTAGCAGATGTGTAGTCGTAGGCATAGGTTGGGCTATAGGATAGTCCTAAAGATAGGACCGATGTTTCCTTCTGGGTGAGGCTTCTAGCTGAAATATTGAATATTTTTAATTGTTCATGTTCTTGCCTCTTGGTCTCCCCCTCGGTTTGTTCCCAGATCTTGTGGCCCTTCCAATTTGATCTTCCCCGCTTTGCACGACTGCCCCGCCTGGTTGCCCTCTTCCTGTCTTTCCTCTTGGCCCTCTTCCTCGACCGGCTGATTGGCCTCCTCATCTTTTGTCCATTCTGCTGCCCATGTGGAGCAGCTTGAATTCGTCTAAAAAGTTCAGCTTTTTTGATGAGTGCGCTCCTTCAGAATCTGAAAAGTCAATATCTGAACTGCTGGGATCCTCTGCAGTAATTTCATTTTGTTTAGTGGGGGGATTTTTCTGTTCCATTCTTGCTTTTATGGGCCCATCGAATCTCTTGGCAAAGGTGTATATTCTTCCTTGCTCATAGTCTATCCTGTCTCTTTTGAATTTGAGCTGTTTCCTTGTTCTTAGCTCTCCTTCGAATCTTTCTAGATTCTCCTCTAGTCTCATCATACGCTTTTTACATTCATCTCCATCTTCTGAGGTGAATAGTAGTTCTTCCATAGTTTCTATCTCTTTCATTATTTGATTCTGTCTAGTTTGGCGTATTTAATCAGGCTTTCAATCATTCGGAATGAGCAAGTGTTTGTATGGGTTGTCCATTCTTCTATTAATTGCGGATCCATATCTTCGAATGTAGGTATTGTAAGAATTCTTAATCCCCTCGGTATCCGCTGTGCTTCTAGATACATCTGCAGAGTCATGGCTTCCCACCACTTGGAGATCTCCTTTTTCTTTATTCTTTCCAGTTTGTCAAGTTTCTGCTGCACTGTAAGACTTGCTGGTAAGCTGTTATCATTAATGGTGCCAGTTGTAGTCTTATCTTGATCAAACAGAATTAGCGCTGCTGCCATCCGTTTTGCCTCTACCTGGTCTGCCATAACTTGAGTTCCACTAATGATTAGTGGTGCTCAAAGTGTATGCTATGGTATTGCACTAAAAACCTAGTAAAAAACTGGGTGGAAAGACAGATGATAATTGAAAAAATGTCTTTGTCTTATCCTGCTCTACACACAGACTGCTGTGGTGGCTCTCCCAGGTGGCCTGCCCCTCAATAATGTAAAAGAGAATAGCGAAAAAAATAGCTTTCTCTTTATAATTACAGCATTAGAGGGACGCTCAACCGTGATTATTATGATTCTAGAAATGTCACTGTATATCATACAATTGTATATCACGGGAGGCGGCTGCAGTAGACTATTAAGTGGGAAAACATTTGTCTGCCCCTAGACTGCACTCTGCCTCATTATTGAGCTGGTGCTATTGGGCTAGAGCGGACAGGGCTCTAAAATTTGCAGAAGAATGTCAGCAAAAAGATACAGGTAGGCAGATAAACAACACCTCCAACTTAATACCAAACTTGCCCAAGCACTCACGCCCATTTACTAAGTTTAAAAAAAGTTCTTTAATTAATCAAAAGTTGTGCAAAATGTTCTAAAAAGCATACATGGCAATACCTGGTCAGGTAAGCACTACAGGCTGTAACCGCAAGCAAAATATTTTTTCCCATTCAAACCTAGGGCTTCGACCATGCCCCAATAATCAAATCAGATAACACGATTATCAATTAATTGCAGGGCAGTAGAATGGGTACATCACTGTGCTTCATCTAGTACTTTAAACAGACTTCCTTGCTGCTAGTGATGGGGTTCTTTTGTGAAGGTGCCCTTCCTTCTTCAAGTGTTAGGTTTTGAATAGGAGAGTGAGCCCTGTTCACCTTAGTGCTGGGTAATTCAATAAGTAACTATTGCCGTAATAAAACAGTCTTGAAAGCCATTGTTGGTGCTATATGTATTGTTAGAAGTCAGCTGACATGTGTATCAACTCTCTTGGGTCTTTCTCAATGCATGTGGATTGAGGGCCATATGTTCGCAAATAAATGTGATTAATGATTTGAAGGGGTGGCCTTGTAACGGATTTCAATCAGGCACACACCCAGGTCTCACCTAGTAGTGCGCAATGAAACCCTTATTTACTTTGGACAGTAAGTTTAATATTCTGAATGATATACCACTCATATCACACCCTTCTCAAAATACCCCCCAGGTCACACTGAACCAAGAATCAGGCTAGTTTGTAAAGGTAAATATTTATTTTATTTATTTACTATTCAAATCACACATAAGTTTTTTTATATATATATATATATATATATATATATATATATATATATATATATATATATATATATATATATATATGGGACAGCAATCACCAAGCGGTGATGATACAATTCAGAATATAAGTCAAGCAATTGAATTCACTTATAATGATGCAGAATAGAAAACACAGGAAAAAGAACAGTTTTGGTTTGTGAACAGATAGAGTTTAGGTTAATGAATGTTCCCCCTGCAAAGTTTATTAAATGCAAATGAGCAATCCTACACAGATGTAAGTAATCAGCAGGTATTCAGGAATGAAAGACAATGTTTAGAGTTTAAAGGCAATCTTCTCTCCCCAAACAGGAGAAAAAAACATTTTTGGAAAATGACACTTTAAACTGACAGGTGAAAATTATTTTGTAAAATAATGCAAAAGGCTGCAAAAATGCTTAAAAGGAGAAACATTCTGAATAAAGCAACAATAAACAGGTCCTAACACACACGAGCTATAATATAAACAACAGTACACACTTCAGATCAGGATGGGCTTGAAGAAACCTTTGGATGGGAAAAGACACATGGGAAACTTTTTGCTAAAATATCAATTTGCGGCAAACCTTTACTATGCGATATTCGATAAAACACTTCTGCGATGCAGTCTTCTTTAGTTGTGGATGTAGCTAAGGGTCTTAGGTATCAGTGAGAGTTGACATTTCGTTTCTATCTTTAAAATTGAAGAAGTTATAGAGGCTTTAGTGTGAGGCGTTTTTGCAAAATAGGCGCGAAAATGAAAACAGAATTTCAATTTTTAAAATGACAGATACGTTTTATTACACTATATTAATGACTATGAAAAAGAGGAGGCCACACATGAATCTTCACAGCTACATGGCCAGGGCAACCATTCACTTGGTGGATACTCGATTTTGTTCTGGGTTTTACTTTAGTTACTCAAAATTACTAAGGAGTTATGGTTATGTAACATGGATGAGTAAAATCAGTGCAGGAAGGATTCTAACGATACTAGGGTTCTGAATTAAAGATGGGATGGGTTGAGATTGGGATAATACAATGCAGATATACTATGGGTCATTGTTTTTCCTATTCATACTTACTGAAGAAGTTATTAAATTGGACCGTCAGCTCTGGTCATTGGGTCGGATCAGGTCTACCGGCCGCAGGGCACCTTTGGTGGGATTGTATCAGTGGCGCGGTGCTGGTCAATTTTGGACTGTGCCTCAGACTGGATTTGGATGGCTCTTCTGGTCACTGGAGATGGCAGATTACAGGATGCAAGTTTCAGCGAGCAAGCCTTAATAGTAGCGAGCCAAGCTGAATCAGAATTATTCTTTTAAGTTTTGTATGTTGGAAATATGGTCTAGCTAGCAAGAGTTCAGCAATGCTAAAGTCTAGAGTCTGCGAAGAAATCTGGATCTTCAAAGAAGTCTGGAGTCAGCTACAAGATGAAGAGTTCTGGAACAAGGTGTTGCGCGGATATCTGGAGTCGTTCAGGAAGCAGAGTGTCTATGTGTTGTTAAGTTCCTATATTTATACTGTCAAATGCCATCTCCAAGTTTATTGTGTGGGCGGAATTTCAAAACACGCCCCCATGGCTCTGAGTGGTTGCAGGCACGTGCTTTGTTTTGGTTGGCAGTCAGAACAGAGATGTCATCTTTACGATGGGATTTAGGAACTCCCAAATTGATTTTTACCAAAACATATCTTTTGCACACACGTACATTTCTACAATTATGTATCTAATAAAATCGGACACATACATTTCATATTTGATTGTCTATATTCACATTCAATCCCCATCTTTGTGTGAGCTGTCTTTCTCATTCTACGGATTTCTATCAATTTTAAACACAACAGTTTGGATTCATGATTTCTAATTCAGTCCATCTCTGGGCGCTTATCAGTGGACCGTGCACACACAATCTTAAGTTTGCAACATTAATCATTCTGCTACAATAAGAATGTTTTCATAATTTTGGTCCCTTAAAGGGTACAGGTTTCATCAATGTCTTCAAATCAAAAGCCTGAAATTAGGTTAATGTCTACCAAATTTTCAGATTTATCCTTCTTTCGGTTGCACAGCTAAAGTGTTTTAAACTTTAATCACAAATAAGGATGTAGCATCAAAGTTCTCCTTTGTAACCTCCCCTTCCCAGGCAGCAGCTGTCCAGTCCTTTGATCAGGGAGGTGTGTCCCCTTCCTGGAGAGGGAAGGTCCCCTGTAGAGATCAGTTGGGCAGCTTGCCTTTGTTCTTGGCTCAGCCAGAGACGAATGTCTGATGCTCTCTTTGTTTCTATTATGCAGGAACCATTAGCAGCCATTAGCCTTCCTGTAGCAATTGAGTCTTTTCATTTCACATATAGAATATAAGCACAGTTTATAAGGGATTTGGACATTTTAAAAGAATTCGCCCTTCACAAACATGCTTTAAATAGGCGGATTTTGCAATTTTAATCAGGATACAGAAACACTTTTAAACTGGGGTTGACAGCTAATTTTCTGTCAGATGCAGCTGTCAGTCAGTGAGGCCTGGATTCTTCTGACTGCACTGGAGAATGTTCGGATTGTAGCCCACTTTTGTGGCATTGATTCATATGACAGGTAACAGCACCCACTGGCATTCTCCTACAGGGAGTTCTTGTTTTGACATCAACTATGCCTGTGTGTGGCAAGGTAGTGCAGCCTCTTTGTGATTTCTGAACCATGCACAGTTTTTGCAGATTTAGCGCGCATGTGGGTTAGCATCTCCATTTTTGGCCGTTTTTTTTCCCCATTCGCAAAGAGATGTAGTGTGGCGCATTGGCATGGGTTGAAATATCGCACACACACCCACCCCCCCGACTCCAGCGTGATGTCCAGTCGTGGGGGAGTCGGGCACGTGGGAATATTTTTCCTTCGGTCCATGTGAAGAAATCTGGTTGCTTCTCCCGTCAGCGAAGGATGTGACACGCTCTCCTTGCTGGTTCTGGTTGGAAGTGTGCAGCGACACTCCGGGCTCTTGGTTTCTCTTCTTTCCGGTCCCCGAGGAGTCCTCCTTGGTGATTAGGTGGTTTTTAGTTCCAGTACTAGAAAACAGAACATAGCACGGTTATGGAAAATTCCCCACTACTGTTCCCCGAGGGGTGTAGTGGGGCAGATGCATGCATTGAATACAATTTACAATATTCCCCGCCTATATTTAATAATGATCTTAACACTCTTTCCTCGTACGTACTCAATGGACATTTAATAATTGTTTTTAGATCTCTGGATTTTCCCCCTATAGGTTTCCGGTAGGCTCTTCTATTTGTCGCAAAGTATGCCTGGGATGGCAACTCTTTAGCTGGTGGAGGGGTTCCACTTGTCTTCCACTTCTGTCAAATTTCCCTTGGGGATGCTGATTCTGTAGGTGAGGCCTGGGAGGGTGACCTCTCCTCCATTTCTGAAATTCCATTTCCTATCGTAGCACTAGTGCTGACCGGAAGGCTTTCTTTAGGTCTGCCAGGACCCTGAGATTTACTCTCCAGTTGGGACCGGGCTTGGCAATAACTGGGGTCCAAATTAATCTCCAATTGGTTGAGGAGGTGACTGCTCATATAAGAGGTGGAAGGGACAACTCGCACAACCCAACAAGTATGTACTATGCTTTTGTCATTCCTAGAAATTTTGATCATGCAACTGCTAAGCAGAGGATGTTTGGAGCGGGGTGTTTCCAGGCCCCGTACCCATGGATGCACTGACTCTACTGCAGGTACGGTCTGGTCTTTTGGGAGTTTTTTTAATAATACTTCGCTGATGAAGCTTTCTTCGCTATTCAAGTCAACTCGGGCGAGGACAGACTCCTTCCCGTCATTTAACTGAATCGGGAGGAAGAGCTGTTCACCTTTCTTCAGAATGCTAGCTAAGTTTTGTGCTGGTTTGATATCAATTTTTGCTATGGACTTGGGATTTTCTGATTGTACATTAGTATAACATTTCAATGTATCTCCTTCCAGGATGGAATGCCACTTGAGACTGGAAGGGAGGTTGATTTGCAGAAATGCAGAGGCATTCTGTAGGTTATTTTGTCTTATTGGGGTAAATTTGGGGTTTGGTGGTATTTTCTTACTGTCAAAACATGAGCAGAAGTTTGGTGGTAAATTAGCCTTGGATTTAGATTGGGTTTGGCCTCATATTATTTTAGTGACCATACCTTGTTATATTATATTGGGGAATCTAGGGATATATTGTTTGCGGTATTTAGTGGTGAGCATAGTTTTCTTCCCTATATTATGACACCATCATAAAACAAAACCTTAATTTCCATTAGAGTACCTCCCAGTGGTCTATAGAGAGCCTTGGACCTATGCACGTGATGGAAACCCAACAATTGTATGTAGAGCGCCAACTATAGGTTGTGGCCGGTATCACTGGCTTATCTACATCCAGTGATCTATGCGCCCCTGGGTATCACTGGTTTATCTACATCCAGCGATCTATATATTATATCAGATTCCTTCCAAACAACATGCAAGGAAGGCACACACACACACACACACACACACAAACCTGCTTTATCACTGAATATTATCAGCTTATTCTGGGTTGTTATTTTACCTGCAGGGGCAAATTGACAAATGCACTACTGATAAGGAATGGACCTCCGCTGTACTGTATACTTTATAGGTACATGAATAAGTTCAGAGATGCAAAGATGACACTAAACCATTTGTTTTGATATATTCTCATTATATTATATACAAATACAATTCACAATTATTAGTTCTTACCATGAAAACATTGCATCATCATCTGGAAAACAAAAGAAAGAGAATACAGAACAAACAAGCCTTTTAAAATTTGGGTTCATTTTCCCACTTCTGAACATGACGAAATAAAAATGCAGGGGTTTCCTATCCTGTCTACATTGCACTACAGCTCAGTCATCCGTGCGACCTTACACAGTGACCTCAGTTGTACATATCTTCTTACTAAAAGTGTTTCCTTGAATTTCCCCCACGCGACCTTGTTTCACTCGCCTCACAAAGACAGGCCCAGTCAGCACAAACAGCTCCTGTAATCTTGTATGTCTGGGAAGCACGGATAGAAACTCTCAAGCCAGCGCTCTGTGACACCTTGAACTTCTGTCTTCACAGCCCAGTCAACACGAAATAATCTCTCTCTGTAAGTTTTGCCATTAGCAGAACTCGGACCCTTCCTACTTTATCTACTTGGTATGTCTGCAGACACTTTCCTCCAATCAGGTTTAAAGCATGTTTTCAGCACCACCCTTCACTTTTATACAATGGGATCCTTGGTCACTCAGCAACTTTTTCAATTTTATTTCCTACCGCGCATACGTTCTGCTTTCTGCAACCCAACACAGAAAGAGAGAAAAAAAATGCCAGTGTACATTTAAGAACGAATTATAGCAGTGCTACCAAAATATGTATTTTCACCTCATTTTGCACATGAGACTACATTATAATGTTAGGGAGTTAGAATTAGTGTTTAGTAAATGTTAATTAGGTTAGTCAGTCATATGATTAATATAGTCTCATATATAAGGCATCACAGAAAAAATTGGTGCACTTTATTCTCTGCAGTTTGAAGCTGGGCTTTGCTGGATTATAAATGCGATACTTTGCATGCCACCAACAACATATTCACATGTTATACTGGCAACACAAAAATAACTATATGTGTGTACCATATTACTGCTGACAGCAACAAAAAAATGCCATCACATTTAGTAAAGCGCTATATATTCTTTTAAAGCGCTATATATATTATTACAGTTCCCTTCACCAGTTTGTTGTCCCACAGCTATGATGGTGACATTGGGTATGTCATTGTTTTGAAGGTAGAACTTAATTTAGAGCGGTTTTTGTTCAACCATGTGGCATGTGCCATTTAGACTAGCATGGTTGACACTTTGTTTTAATTTAATTGGCCTGTGAGTCTGGGTCCAGAGTACTTTATTCACACAATCTATTAGCGGAGACAGCCTACGGAGGATGTCATTCCCTAATAGACAGGGGGTTCCCTCTGGCACCTCTGGCCCCACGAATATGACCAGGTGCTTCATTTTGTTTCACCCAATTTTAATTTACAGCTCTGCAGACCCTTCAAAAGGAATTTCCTCCCCGTCAAAGTTCTGGAGCTGTCCAGGAAGAGGGGTGAGAGGAATTTGGTATCTTTCCCCCCTTCCTGAATTTAGCTGCTTAAAGATCCTCTTTGACAGCAAAGTTGATTGGGATCCAGTGTCCACCAGTGCTGGAATTGCACATTGACCTTGCACTTGGATGGAGGCGTAGAATCTACCTTCCTTCTCCTCCAATGGTCAAAGTTAATGGGTGTTCTTGCTAAGCTGGATGGTCAATTGACTTATTTCTGACTCTGACACCGGTGTAGTTGGGTCAAGAGACGGTGTTGGGGTTGAGGAATCTGGCAAAGAGTTTTGACACACCGCTATTTGGGGAGTTTTGGGCTCCCTTTGTTCTGGTTCTGGGCTGCCCGTCCCCCCCCTTTCTGGAGGCATTAACCAGAAATAGTTGGTGAGGTTTGGGGTTCCTCTTGTACTGGTTCTGGGCTGCCCCCCCCCCTTCTAGGAGGCAGTCCCCAGAATGAAGTTGGGTGGTTTGGGAATCTGAACCGACAGTTTCACACTAAGTGATTCGAGGAGTCTCGAACTCCTCCCTTTCTGAGTCGGGGCTGTCCCTCCTTTTTGGAGACAGTCCCCAGCATGGCTTTGGGGAGCTAGGGAATCTTCTTTCTCTGGTTCTGGGCCACCCCACCCCCCTTGTTGGAGGCAGTCTCCAGAATAGGTTTGGGCATGATCCTGTGTGGGAGCTTGGGGATCTGCAAATAAAAAAGGACAGTTGGATATTGGGGGAGTTTTGGGTTCCCCTGGTTTTGATTCTGGGCTGCAACCCCCCCCCCCCTTTTTGGAGGCAGTCACCAGAATTGGTTTGGGCAAGGTGATTTTCCAAGCAATCATTCCGGGGTTCAATGATGGGCGGTTTTAACTCAGTCCCCACATTTACCCAGTCTTGATTAGGATCTCTCAGGACCCATTTTTCTTTGGTAGGAGTTCACTCATCCCTCAAGGAGAAGATCCTTTTCCCAGAGTCCTCTGAGGAACCCTCTCCTTCAAATTGGAAGACTCTAACATCCTCCACAAAATGGGTCTTTTTAGGCCCTTTATTTCTCCTACCCGCCTTAGGTTGTAGACTTTCGGGGGCAGGAGATTTTGGTTCCGGTTCCTGGGTTTCCAGGAGCTTTTCACAAGTGGGGAAGGAAGCTTCCGCTATGGATTTACACCCCCCTTCCCCTGCGCCTCCTCCCTTGGAACCGGTGGGTTGTCAGGGTTCTCTCCCCGTCATTGCTCTGGAGTACCAGACCCTTGGTTTGAGGGGTTCTGGGACCCAGATCCTGTGACAAGTTATGGACCTGGCGCTCCAGTTGGGACACCCGCTCTGGCTGGTACGGGGGTCTCTGGTCCATCCTAGGTGGATCACGGGAAGGGTAACTGTCTCTTCTCCCATAATACCCTTGGTTGGGATAGTTCTGGTAACCCTCCACCCTTGGCCTCCCCTCTCCCGGATTGGGCTGTCTGGGTTCAGGAAAGTGGGGAAAGAAAGGAGGGTTGTTTTGGAGGTTGAGGTTTGGCGGGTACCGGGGAAGGAAACTCAAGCCGGCATTTGGGGGATTACTGCCCTCCTGGGGAAAGTTAGGAGGGAAGTTTCCTGGGTTGGCAGCAACCTGGTTGGATCCCCCCCTTTGGGCTGGGGGAGTCCACACATAGCCCAGGATAGGTATGTTGCCCTTGTAACGGGGGCTGATATAATCAGGGGAGTTAGGGGTCCCATTTGTGGGATAACCTCCATGCTACCTATCTGGGATTGGCCAGAGGACCTTCTGGGTCTTTGGTAAGGAGGATTTTGCACAAAAATATTTTTAGGCCCCCCACCTCAAGATCTAAAATGGGGGCAACCTTCACCTCTGCCACCTTAGCAGCAGCAGGGTTGTTGGCTAGTTTGGGGTTTTTATTTGTATTTTTATTCTCTACCGGTTTCTGCACTTCATAAATACGAGTCGTCTGTTCAATGACCCAGTCTAGTGATCTCTTCTTGTGAAAGTCCCTCACCAGCTGGGTCATGATGTATTTAGGGAGTGCATGAAAAAAGGTATTAATGAACTCCCTACTGTCTGTGCGCACCCTCCTGGTGGTCTGCGCAAAGGCACGTTTTAATTCTTGGACACATTCTTGTGGGGCCTGGTCTTCCCCACATTGCAGGTTGTAGGCCACATTGCGGGCCACTTGATGGTTCCTATTTACAGATTTTCTTTTGAAGATGGCCGCCCTATAGGTGGACCATCTTGAGTAGTTCTGATCCTCCAGCCCCGCAAAGAAGCAGGAGTATTCACGGCAAAATGTCCATTTCATATATTGAATGCAACTCTGGCTATCTTTCAAATAGAAAGTATCCATCATTTGCTCGTATAACTCGAGGTGCTCCCAAACTGAATACTTGCCATTTTTATGACGCTCCTAAAGGCCTTGATCTGTTTCTGGGGATCTTTCAGTAGGGCCCTCTTAATTTTGTTGGCCTTTTTAGTCTTAGTCACCAGTGTCCACTCATCCTCTGACTCAGAGGCACTGCTACAGGAGGGGGCTATCTGATCCTCTAGGCTCTCCCTGATTCTGCGAGCTTAGGAATGGCTTGCAGAATGTGGGGGCCTACTTTCTTGAGACCTGTGGCGTTCAGAAGAGTCTTCTGACTCTCCCTTGCTCCCAGGATTGGCTGAGTACCCCTCCCCCCCACTGCCCTGGCCGGGAAGAGGTCTTTATGATACTCTTTGTGGACCTAGTTTCATGGAGTTCCCCACCAAATTTTACAGATTGATCCTTTGGTAGGCAGTATTTTTGAGGATCCAATTACCTGATTCTCCCCTCAGTGGAGTCTTCCTGATCAGAGAGGCTAGCCCTAACATTTGGGAATCTGTACAGAGGTGCCCGTCCATCCATTTCTCGGAGGCGCTGATCTGTCAGTCCCATATTTCCCCCTATGCTGAAGTCTTCCATCCCCGTGGCCCTTGGTTCATATGAGCCAGTGGACATGAAGGCGGCAGAGTCAATGGTACTGAAGGGGTTATAGTCCCTGGTAACAGGGGTCCTGATGTTATGTTCAGGGGTTTCTCTGTCCCTTCCTACCTCATCTCTTTCAGCCCCTATTCCCTGGTGACATGCCAAAATCTGACTCTTCCGCTCCTCTATTAAGGCCTTACTGGTCTCAATGGTTTGCTCTTGTATGGCTATCTGTTTGTGGAGCCTATCATTCTTCTCACAGAGAGCCTCATTGTCTCTCTGTGCTTCCTGCCTGGATTGGAAATACTGGGCCAATTTTTGCCGCAGGAGACCCACCTCCTGAGTTTTGTCAATATTGGTCTGAGAGTTCTTTTCCAGAGCATCCTCCACCCGCCTGGTGTGCTCTAGTAGCTTCTCATATTCAGTTTTAACTTCGCCAAACTCCTGAAGGGCCAGCTTTGTTTCCTCTAACTTAGTTTTTAATTGGCTGACTTCCTGACCTAAGGCATACCTCTCCTGACTTAGAGTGCCGCTCTGTGCAGCCAAGTCGTCCCTCTATGTTTTAAATGCACTAGATTTCTGGCGCTCCTCATCAAATTCTGCTTGATATTCTAAATCTTTAAGAATTCATTTATTGTTTTCCTCTTTTAATTTCTCTATCTAGTCCTGTATGATGACCACCTGTTCTGCGCAGACTCTATTAGAAGTTAATTGTTGCGGCAGTTTCTGTTCACTCTGTTTTAAAGAGTCAATGCTTTCCTGATACTCATATTGCAGTTTCTGTAATGTGGTATCTTGCTCTGCCTTCTCTTGCTGAAGGAGGGCCAGATCTTCTTTTAGTTTGGTAATATACTGCCTAGCCTCTGTTTCTGATTCTTGGCTCTTCTGGAGCCTTTGCTCTGCAGAGTCCAGATCAGTCTGGACTTTCTGCATTGTTTCCCCTTGCTTCTTTGCCAGATCTATGTTGTCTGCATGCTTTTCCTGTATTACTCATATGTGGAGGTACAGGTAGGCCACTATTTTGGCAATTTTACACTGCTCCTCTTTTATTTTTGACCCATGTATAGTTTGCTGAGCGCTTGGTGTAATGCACCCTTGTCCTGCCATGTATCTAGGTCTATTGCAGTGACTTGTTGTTTTATTTCCTGTAGCCATACCTGTTCATCCTGTTTGGGCCACTCACCCCTGACAAACAGTGTTTGCAGGGAGTGTTCCCTAGCAATATTAATTTCTACTGGGGTTACC
Organism: Ambystoma mexicanum; assembly: GCF_040938575.1. Lineage (NCBI taxonomy): Eukaryota > Metazoa > Chordata > Amphibia > Caudata > Ambystomatidae > Ambystoma > Ambystoma mexicanum. The sequence continues at coordinate 353,574,750 of NC_090926.1, forward strand.
AAATATCAATTATCTTCTGACTTATTTCGGAGTTAATTTACTTTAGCAAACAGGCCCAATTTTTGGAGTATTTATTTTCAGAGGTGCTTGTACAGTGTAGCACAGTACCCCAACCAACCAAGGTGGCTGTAACCTGCAGGCTAGTATGCTGTGTTAGACTGTCACAAATGGTATTTCAAATTTAGAATTGCGGCAAGAGCCCCCAAGCTGTAAGGGATTTCAATCAGGCACACACCCAGGTCTCACCTAGCATGTAGTGCACAATGAAACCCTTATTTATTTTTGTCTATAAGTTCAATATTCTGAATGATATACCACTCATATCACACCCTTCTGAAAATACCACCCAGGTCACACTCAACCAGGAATCAGGCTAGTTTGTAAAGGTAAATATTTATTTTATTTATTTAATATTCAAATCACACATAAGTTTAATATATATATATATATATATATATATATATATATGGGACAGCAGTCACCAAGCGGTGATGATACAATTCAGAATATAAGTCAAGCAATTGAATTCACTTATAATGATGCAGAATAGAACACACAGGAAAAAGAACAATTTTGGTTTGTGAACAGATAGCATTTAGGTTATGTTCCTCCTGCAAAGTATGTTAAATACAAATGAGCAATCCTACACAGATGTAAGTAATCAGCAGGTATTCACGAATGAAGACAACGTCTAGAGTTTAAAGGCAATCTTCCCTCCCCAAACAAGAGAGAATACTGTTTTTGGAAAATTACACTTTAAACTGACAGGTGAAAATTGTTTTGTAAAATTATGCAAAAGGGTACAAAAAAGCTTAAATGGAGAAAAATTCTGAGGAAAGAAACACTAAACAGGTCCTAACACACATGAGCTATAATATAAACAACAGTACACACTTTAGATCAGGATGGGCTTGAAGAAACCTTTGGATGGGAAAAGACACATGGGAAACTTTTTGCTAAAATGTCAATTCATGGCAAACTTTTACTATGCGATATTCGATAAAAACATTGTTCTGTGATGTGGTTTTTAGTGGATGTAGTTAAGGGTCTTAGGTATCAGTGAGAGTTGAAAATTCATTTCTATCTTTAAAATTGAAGCGTTTTTGCAAAATAGGCACGAAAATAAAAACAGAATTTCGATTTTGAAAATGACAGATAAGTTTTATTACACTATATTAATGACTATGAAAAAGAGGAGGCTGCACATGAATCTTCACAGCTACGTGGCCAGCGCAACCATTCACGTGGTGGATACTCGATTTCGTTCTGGGATGTACTTTAGTTACTCAAAATCACTAAGGGGTTATGGTTATGTCGGGGGGAAATTCTGCCGGGGTCGGCCGGGCCGTCCGCAGACCTCCGGGCAGGGAGGCCCCAACTCCTCCCGTATATCCCAAAAGAGATAGAGTATGAGACACACACAAGAAGCAAGGTGACTCTGCTGTTTATTAAACACAAACGGCAGGGATGGGTCAAGGATCATACGCGTCTGACCTGACACACACACAATCATGGGGCTCGCAGGCCCTTTTTACTGTAGTATGACGCGCTACTTGCGTCACTTTAGAAAGTTAACAAAAAACCTATTGCCACTCTTAATTGGTTGCTCGAGTGGTAGGGTTAGTATAGCATACGTATAGAGAATAATATGAGTGGACGAGGTTTAGTCAGGTGATATATCTGGGTTGTCCCTACAATTAGATACATGAGAATTGTTACATGAAGACTCCTAATGATTGCTTAATGTTACTGGCGTCAGTGATAAGAGCCCCATGTTCTGATTGGTGCGCCTGTGAGCTTCCCAGCCTGGGACCATCGCTGTTCCCAGCTCTCGGTGTACCTGTAATTTGCAACAATGTTTCACTATGGGTACATGCAGACAATGTGAAGACTTATTCATGAGCTGGATGGCCGACTACTCCTACTGTCGCAGATGTCCATTGATCCTTTCAAGTGTATCTGCCTGTGTCTCATAACGAGGGATCCAGACGCCTCTTTCCTCCTGGGCTTGGCATCTCGTCTGGTTCGGCTTGGTCACGTGAAGTGGGACCGTGTTTGAGGCAGAATTCTGCACAATTAATATTGTTTTTCCACTGTGTGCCTGATTTAATTGCAGGTGCGACTTTGATGTTGGTGCACGGCGTGCGAGGTTGCAACATCGTGCCCTTGATGGTCTGCTTTTGGAATGTGGGTTTGCAACATTACGACCTTGGCTGTCTGCTTTCGCCAGGCTCATTCTGCAGGATCAGCAACCTGACTCTTGTTTTGTTAACGTCCACGGGAGCTCTTGCTTGCGGCCTACTTACGCCTGGTGTATTGGTGGAACCGTTTGGTGCACAGGCGCTTTAGGTTATAGTCTCATACTGTCTTATGACCAGTATCGTGTCTTCGTTATAATTCTCATTATGGCACCTAGGTTTAGAGGAAGCGTAAGCAAGCTCTTTAGATGAGTTCATGGTGCGTCTTGCGTTTCTGGATTTTGAGAGCCTATGTGGAAAATAATAAAGATGCACGTCTGTGAGTATGCCTGTCGCCTACGTCATAGCACTGAGTATATTCTTCGTGTAGATTGGTGCGGGAGTGTCCAGTGTGTATGTTGGCACAGGTGTGCTATCCGTTGGCTAGGTCGTCATGGCATCTCTAACGACGTATAGTTTTAGTCCAGTTGATCCATGCCGCAGGCATCAGCATGGGTAGGGCGGGCTGCTGGGCAGGCAGACGGACACATCCTTATGTTCCTGTACCAGGGTACCTGGTCGTCTGGTAGATGGGCAAACTCTGGAAGACAATATAACCAACTCCTCTTTGTTGTTTGCTTTATCTTTGCAATTGCCTCCTTTAATAGGCCATTCAGGCGTTCACATACACCGTTGGCCTGTGGGTGGTATGCACATGCAAATTTATGTTGAATGTTCAGCAGTGATGTAATGTGCTGAAACATCTCGTTTGCGAAATGTGGGCCATTGTCTGACCTTAACACCTCGCACACTCCCCACCTGGGGAAGACCTCCCTCACTAGGAACTTGGCTGCTCTAAATGCATCTGGGTGTGAACAGGGCCCTGCCTCAATCCACCTAGAGAATGGGCATACTACTACAATCATATACCTATTTCCTTGACATATATTGATCATATCAACATAGTCAATATGGAGATGCCGGAAAGGTCCCTCTGGCCGGGGTATAGTACCTCTTATCACCTTTAGAGTGTGGCCGGCCGTAAACTGTTGACATGTGAGACAATTACTGATAAAATTTGACACATGCGAAATTTAACTCGGGGCAGAACCAGTCTTCCCTAATTGGTGCTGCAATTACTTCCTTGCCTGTGTGGGCTGGATAATGTAGTTGGTTCAGGGCGGTGTTCAAAAGTGCCAATGGTATTACAACCTTTCCAGTGCCACCCTGGCGCCATAGTGCGTCGGTTGGTGACATTGTACACCCTCTTTTTACCCATATTTCTTTTTCGGCCATTGGTGCAGCCGCTTGTAACTCCATAATCTGTGTGGCTGGGAGATGGGTGTACCCTTCTCTTATCAACATCTCCTTAGCCATTCCCCTCCCTCTCCCTCTCTGTGACTCTGGGGGGTTCCATATCTCACCAAAGTATGCAGCATACTTCGCATGTGCGTCCGCTGCTGTGTTTCCCTTCGAGACGTGGTCCTCACCATTGGTGTGTGCGGTGCGTTTCACTAAAGCTTATTCTTGGGGGTCATTAATTACTTCAATTAGTTCAGCCAATAAGAGGGCATGTTGCACTGGAGTGCCATCAGCTCTCCTAAACACTCTTCTTCTCCATTTCGACAACCCTGAGTGGACAGTGGATGTAACATATGCGCTGTCGGAATATATGGTCACCCGTTTGTCAAAGCTTTCCTTCAACGCCAAGATCAGTGCGACCAGTTCAGCTGCTTGAGCGGAGTAATGCTGTGGTAATTGTACACATTTCACTGCCACACACACCGGCACCTCCATCATTTTCACCACTGCAGCCCCAGTTCTCCTCACACCATCCCTCTGATCGATAGTTGATGACCCATCAATAAATAAGAGCTCACCCCCCTCTAGTGCGTTTTCCTCAACTTTTCTAGTACATGAGTACATTTCAGTTATTTGTGTACAGTCATGGGCATAATCTCCCTCCTCAATTACTTCTGCTAGGACCCTTGCAGGGTTGACCGTGCTACATCTAACAATTGATAGTTCGGCTCTGGATAGAATGATCTCATAACCTGATGCTCTTTGCGTGGTTAGGGTGGATTTAGGTTTATTTAATATCGCAAAAAGTGCATGTTCCACAAATAGTGTAGTCGGGCACCCCATAGTGATTGCTGATGCTTTTTCCACCGCAAAAGCAGCTGCGGCGAGACCTTGTTCGCAGGGGAAGTGGCCTAACATTACAGGATCTAAGTGGCCACTGTAAAATGCTACGGGTTTGTAGCCCATGCTTGTTTTTTGAGCCAACACTGCTTTCATTACTGCTGAGTCGCAATGTGAAAATACAAAAAATTGCCGCTCATAGTCTGGGGATGCCAGTACCGGAGCAGTTGATATCGCATCTTTTATTTCATCAAAAGCTTCTTTCATTTCCATCGTCCACCCCAGTTTTTTCTCCCCTTTATTAGCTTCCCGTAACGCCTCAAGCAGGGGTCCTATGTATGAACTGTAATCAAATACCCAAGCTCTACAGTAGTTGCAGAGCCCCAGGAACTGCTGCAGTTCCCTTACAGTTTGTGGCATTGGAGTGGTCGAAATAGCTTGTGCTCTTTGTGGTGCGATCTTTCTTCCATGTTGGGATATAAGCTGACCAATGTAAAGTACCTGTTCTTGACAGTACTGTATCTTTTCCATGTCTACCTTGTAACCTTTGTCAGCCAATATTGTCAACATTTTTAAGGAGTCCTCTCTGCATGTTTTTTCATTTTTACTGCAAATTATTATGTCATCCACATACTGCAACACCGTGCTTTCTACTTCAATGTTACCCAAATCCATCTGTATCACTCTGTTGAAAATTGAAGGTGATTCACAATACCCTTGTGGTAATCTGGTGTGCTTCCACTTAGCGTTTCTGTAAGTGAAGCTCGTCAGATCTTGTGAGTCTGGGTGTAATGGTATTGAGAAAAAAGCATTTTTAAGGTCGATCACTGTAAATCGTGATGCTTCTGCTGGAATGCCACACAATATTGTGGCCGGGTTTGCAGCTACGGGATATTCCGCTTCTACTATGTTGTTCAAGGGCCTGAGATCCTGTATAAAGTGCCAAGAGCCCCCTTTAGCCTTGCGCACTGGGTACACAGCCGTATTACATGGTGATTCCGAGGGGACCAATATACCATTTTTTATAAGGGCCGTTATGGTTTCATATATGCCCTCATCTGACTCTTTTGATAGTGGGTACTGTTTTACTCTGGGGAGTATTGCACCTTTTTTCAATTTTATTTTTACTCCCCCTATACTTTTTATGCAGCCCACGTCATAGGGGCCAGTAGTCCACAATGATTTGGGTACCTTTGACATATCGTCCTTAAAGAAAGGGACCGGGGTGCATGCGGGTGCCTCAAGTGCCATTGCAATTTTCTGTGCTACTTGTTTGTAGGCCACTCTTAGCCATAATTCCACACTCATCATAAACACCATTTCACCTTCCTCCTTTTCATCTGAAAACAGCTCCTCATCTGACACCTGGGTGAGCCTACATCCCTCTGCTAATGCTATCACTGCCCTCCATGCTCTTCCTTCTCTGTCTTGGGCATGTACAGCAATATAATCAGCTGTTGCAATAATGCTCTCAATATCCATTGAAACCACCTTCCCTTCTGGTTCATTAACAGGTGTTTCTGGTCTGAACAGATAGGCTGCTGGCCTTCTCCATATTTTCCCTTCTATCCCTGGCATCCATGCAATTGCCATGTCCGTTCCATACTGGAAGAGTTCACCATCTACTGGCTCCGCCCTAATCGCTGTCTGTCCACAGTATGCCTGCATAATTTGTCGTGCTGTGAGCATGTTAATCCCCGGAGTAGAGCAAATTATGCCGTCCTCAGTAAAGGAGATCGTCATATTCAACCTGTTCATTATATCTCTCCCCAGTATATTTACTGGTGAGGCACTATAATATAAAAGTGGAACTGACAGATCGTAATCTCCAATATATAAGGGAATGTTATCAGTAAAGGGAACCAACCCTCTAGCCCCAGAGAATCCTTGGGTGTTCATGGTCTTGCCTGACATCTTAAATTTACCTTCCCTTATGCAAGACCGGGTCGCCCCGGTGTCAACAAGGAATGATAATTTTTTGTCACCTATCGTTACCTCTATGTGTGGTTCCTCCGCACTATTAGGTGTTACTGACAGAGTGGGACACACCAAGGCCATCTGTGGGCTGTCCTATTGGGGGTACAACGACTGGCCATTTCCGGTATAGGGGTTGTGTCCCAAAACCGTCACCCTACCCAGTTGTGTTTGTGGTATTTCTGGTTGTTGTGTCATCGCTACCTGTTGTTGTGGCAGTGTTTGGGGCTGTTGTTGTGTTAATTGTTGTTGTTGTTCATTTCCTTGTGGCAACATTTGCTGTTGTGGTATGCCCTGCTGTACCTGTGCGGGCCGTGGTTGTCCCTGATCACTCCATGATGGTGTTCCTGGTCTAACTCTACACGTGCGTGACATGTGCCCCAATAGTCCACAGCTCCAACACACCGGTGGTTCCCTATTCTGCCATGGAAAGCTCCCTGTGTTGTCCTGGTATACTGGTTGACCTGTGGGGTAGGAATTTCTAAATCCTCCCACCTGCGGTTGGGTACCATACCCGTACCCTCTCCCTCTCATAATTCCTCCTCTCCCCCTGTTATAATTATAATGTCCAGCTCCTTGCATTGGGTATCCTCCTTCCATGTTGGGCGTGTATGGTTGGAGTGGCGGCACCTGTTGTGTTGTAGTCTGTGAAGGTGGTATTTGGGAGGAATCTTGTGCAGCCACTACTTGTGTGGGGCTTTGGGTCATTGTTGTAGGTGTAGTTATTAGTGCCCCTTCCATTGTGTATTTAGTAAGCTTTTTCTGTACTAATTTAGCCTCTTCCGTTTTCCTGTCCTCTTTTTTTTGTTTCATTTTTCCTTGCCATGTCCTACAATGATGCACTATAGTCAGTTGTATTTCGGGCCATGGTTTTGCTTCCATTCCCACTACTTTCTTTAGTTGTTTCTGAACTCCTTCTGGGAGCCCTTGTACCAGTATATGGTAAAATATTGCTGGTGTTTTATCCCATTGTTCTCTAGTTTCCATGCGCCACTTCTCTTGGATTTCCTGGATATAATCAACAGGATCTTCGTTCTCATGCATCTTGCGGGATGTAATTGCTCCTATATCTGATGTGTCTGGGTACTGTACCCTCAATGCCTGCCATAGTGCATGTCTGCAGTTTGCGAACGGTGCCCCATTGTGCGATGTATTTGTTATTATTACCCCATGAAATCCCGCTCTCTTCCATATGTCATCCGCTCTATCCCCTAATATTGATATTAAAAGGCCCTTTACATCTCCTACTGCCAGCTTCTGTTCTGCGGTGTGTTTTTCCATTTCATATATCCATTTACCCGCACCTCCACTTAATGATGGGAGCCTACATTTTATATTTTCTTTATCGGTATGCTTCCAAGGAACATACTGTGGTCTAACCCCACCTCTCTCCAAAAGTGGCATTAAATTATGTCTTGTTTCACCCTTTGTGTTCCATAATATTGAGTCCTCACACCCTTCCTCCTCTTCCCTTTCTTCCACATTTTCACTTTCGTTTGTATTTCCCCTGCTCATACCTCTTTCTTCTCCATCTTTTCCCCTTCTTCCATCTTTCTCTGTATTTAATGTGGGCATGTGTATACCTCTCTCCTGCCTACAACTAGGGAGGTCTCTAAGCCGCCATGTATAGGGTGTCAGTTCGTCGGTAAAGGGCGCTAGTTTTATCTTGCGTAACGAACGTGAGGTGGTTGAGCATGTAGGGTGTGATAGGGGAGGGCGTGATGGGGCTGATGGGGATGGGGATGTTGCGTCCTCATGTGCCTCTCTTTCCTCTATTCCTTTCTTTCCTTCCTCACCTCTCTCCATCTCATCCTTTCTCCTACTGATCCATGGTGAGTCTATGTTGGTCCGGGTGATGTATAGTTTATCTAAGCTTTCCCTTTCACTGTTTCTTCCTTCATTTTCCACTCCCTCTTCCTCACTACAAAAGCTATTCATAAACGGCACCCCCCACTCGGTCTTTTTCCCCTTAATGGTTACTGTTCGCAAATCTATTAGGTCCAGTTCTCCTCTTCCTCCTTTATCAACCGCTCCCCTTTGTGCTGATGTCGTTGCTACTTCTGTGTCATCATACACATCCCCCCATGTTCCAATCTCCCTTCCCCTATCTCCTCTTTCTCCTTCATACCTTTCCTCCATCTCCTTACTATTTTCCTCCCTTTTCCTTTTCAATTCCTCCATCACTTCACTTCTCATCTGTTCTAATATTCTTTCATCCTCTTTCTTCCTTTCCCATTTCGCCTTTTCCTTTTCTACTATACTCTCCATCACCCTCCCTTCTTCGTATTTTTTGGTTGATTCTGATAGTAACCTCCTCCTCCATATTGCCATTTCATTTTCTTTTTCTTCTTCTTCCCTTTTCTTTTCCCGCAGTATTACTCTTGATACCCTTTCTGCTGCTGCTTTTACCCTGTAAGCTTCTCTCCTTTGCTCCTCAGTTCGTTCCCTTATTTTTTCCAATTCGTTCTTACCTTCTTTCCTTTTCCTCGCTCTCTCTCCCTCCTCCCTCTCAAGCTGCTTGATCAATTCATTCTGTTGATCTCTTAATTTTGCTAATCGTTCCTCCAAAATCTCTTCCTTTTCTCTTTACAGCTCTTCCCCCCTCAATTCACTCTCCCTGGCATTATCCTCGTTTGTTTTCTTTACTACCTCCTTCTCTTCTCCTGTTAATGAACCTCGTAATTTTAATAATATCTGTGCAGCTACCCATTCATCATTTCCTATTTCCACAGTCTGGTCTTCTCCAGTCCTCCCCTCCCCTGCTGGCATTTTCCTATGAGCCACATATGGTGGAGGGCTGTACGCCGGGTTCGAGTATCCCTCAGCCGCCCTTAACTGTCCTCTTTCTATTTCTCCCAATTCTCTTAAAGGGTACAACCCCCCTCCCTCTGTTTTTACTCCCGTTACTAGGGGTATATCATTGCTCGGTTCCTTTTTTATTTCATCTGCTTTATTATTCTTTTCTCCTCCCTCACCTCTGTTTCCCGTGGTCTTTGGGTCCTCATACCCCTGTTTCCCATCCTCTCCTTCCTCCTTAATCTCTGTTTCTTCTGGTATTTCCCCCATAGTGAATATTCCATTTGGTCCTGGTCGGGACCCCTGGAACATCCTCCATAAGTTAAACACCTCCACGTGGTTTGCCAACTTCTTCCCTTTATATGTATTGTGCAGATGATTTAATAGTGAATGTTGGGCATATGGATCGAAGCTACCGTTTGGCGGCCACGGTGTTAACATTTTGTTATCCGTCCCCTGGGTCCATTCTATGCAATATTTAATCAGTTTCTCCCTATGGGGTGGCAGTGTTTTGCATATGTATTGTAGTGGCGTGGTGAGGGTGTTCCCCCACCCTCCCGATCCTGTTCCGTATGACATAGTAGCGCTCCACTCGCTACCCTTCCCTAATCTGGTATCAGTTTATCCCACTAGTAGTTTACAATATACAGCCTTATATCGTTACCTGGCCCCGTACGTTTGGGGACTTACGATAGTCCGCTTAAGGAAAATTATAAAAATATAGTATGTTACATTTGTAGATTTTCCTCTGCCTTTCTTCCTTTATACAACACCGTTACGGCCCCCTGCGGCCGAGGCGTACGTAGCCCCCTGCGGCTGCGTACCCCTTATTACGTTCTTATACAGTCGTCCTGTTTTCACGTGCTCCTCCCCCTTCTACACTTGCCGTGGCCGGCGTTCTACGTGCGCAGCCACGTTCCCCGTTTCGCCTTTCCTCGATCAACTCGTTTACCGTTTATCTCCGTTTCCACTCCCTTATCACAATTCTCTTCCTCACCACTCTCAAAACGATGATGCCTCGTTCTTGCGATATCCTATGACAACCCTGCTGGTGACGTCACCCACCTCGTAGAGCTACTGGTAAGTTCTTCGTACATTCTTTAAATCCAAAATACACCTACAATCTACCCCCGTTAACCCCACAGCTGTCTTCCTATCACTCCTGGAACAAGGTAATCAAATCAACAATATAATCGGACTGCGCACGCTGCGTCGCCTCGCGTGTGATACGCCCCTCGACAGGAGGGCTTAACCAGCCAATTATCTTCCGTATTGGGCAACTACCTAGCTACCGCCTACAGGGAAACGTCATCTACCTATCGAGTGTCTTGCTCGAACAATAGGGATCCTCATCTACTCATTGATCAATAAATGCCAAATCGTAGGAAACCACGCACACACACACACCCCTACACGTAGTCGCGGCCTAGGCCAATCAGTGTCTACGAGCGGCCGCACGTGATGTTTTCGGGCTCCGCCCCCTTCTCTCGCATTACGTAGCCAACTGCTCTCGCGCTTGTTCAACTATCATTCATTCTATTTCTAACACTAAACTGTCAAACCTTCGCCGTTCACCTGTGCAACACCTCCCGCCTCCCGTATTTAATTCCTCCCCCCTCCCTCACAATTTGACATTGTTTGTTGTGCGTGGCATGCTCACCAAGTTCTCTTGATGCGGGGCCGCTCGACTGCGTGCACCCCTCCAAGCGGCTCGCCACCTCCCCTCGTCTGGACCACGTCTGGACACTCGCCAACCGCGGGCGGGATACTTTTCAACCGGCTCCCGAGGGCCAATATCCTGATTGCGCTGTCCGGTCTTCTCGCAGTTCCGCGACGGTCCTGTAGTCCTCAGAAGGGGGCGACGGCAGAGGGGGCCGCGCCGCCGGGCCTCCTCGCAACTGGAGTGCTTGGAAGAAGTAAAAAAAAAAAAATAAAAAAAAAATAAATAAAAATGCCGATCTTAAACAGATCTCAGCAGTGCCTCCAACTTGTCGGGGGGAAATTCTGCAGGGGTCGGCCGGGCCGTCCGCAGACCTCCGGGCAGGGAGGCCCCAACTCCTCCCGTATATCCCAAAAGAGATAGAGTATGAGACACACACAAGAAGCAAGGTGACTCTGCTGTTTATTAAACACAAACGGCAGGGATGGGTCAAGGATCATACGCGTCTGACCTGACACACACACAATCATGGGGCTCGCAGGCCCTTTTTACTGTAGTATGACGCGCTACTTGCGTCACTTTAGAAAGTTAACAAAAAACCTATTGCCACTCTTAATTGGTTGCTCGAGTGGTAGGGTTAGTATAGCATACGTATAGAGAATAATATGAGTGGACGAGGTTTAGTCAGGTGATATATCTGGGTTGTCCCTACAATTAGATACATGAGAATTGTTACATGAAGACTCCTAATGATTGGTTAATGTTACTGGCGTCAGTGATAAGAGCCCCATGTTCTGATTGGTGCGCCCGTGAGCTTCCCAGCCTGGGACCATCGCTGTTCCCAGCTCTCGGTGTACCTGTAATTTGCAACAATGTTTCACTATGGGTACATGCAGACAATGTGAAAACTTATTCATGAGCTGGATGGCCGACTACTCCTACTGTCGTAGATGTCCATTGATCCTTTCAAGTGTATCTGCCTGTGTCTCGTAACGAGGGATCCAGACGCCTCTTTCCTCCTGGGCTTGGCATCTCGTCAGGTTCCGCTTGGTCACGTGAGGTGGGACCATGTTTGAGGCAGAATTCTGCACAATTAATATTGTTTTTCCACTGTGTGCCTGATTTAATTGCAGGTGCGACTTTGATGTTGGTGCACGGCGTGCGAGGTTGCAACATCGTGCCCTTGATGGTCTGCTTTTGGAATGTGGGTTTGCAACATTACGACCTTGGCTGTCTGCTTTCGCCAGGCTCATTCTGCAGGATCAGCAACCTGACTCTTGTTTTGTTAACGTCCACGGGAGCTCTTGCTTGCGGCCTACTTAGGCCTGGTGTATTGGTGGAACCGTTTGGTGCACAGGCGCTTTAGGTTATAGTCTCATACTGTCTTATGTCGTATCGTGTCTTCGTTATAATTCTCATTATGGCACCTAGGTTTAGAGGAAGCGTAAGCAAGCTCTTTAGATGAGTTCATGGTGCGTCTTGCGTTTCAGCATTTTGAGAGCCTATGTGGAAAATAATAAAGATGCACGTCTGTGAGTATGCCTGTCGCCTACGTCATAGCACTGAGTATATTCTTCGTGTAGATTGGTGCGGGAGTGTCCAGTGTGTATGTTGGCACAGGTGTGCTATCCGTTGGCTAGGTCGTCATGGCATCTCTAACGACGTATAGTTTTAGTCCAGTTGATCCATGCCGCAGGCATCGGCATGGGCAGGGCGGGCTGCTGGGCAGGCAGATGGACACATCCTTATGTTCCTGTACCAGGGTATCTGGTCATCTGGTAGATGGGCAAACTATTCTCGTGGCGGGTGCTTGGGCCGTGTACCTTTAGGCCAGGCGCGAGAGGGGGAAGATGGGAGCCTGTTTTTCCATTTTCCCACTTCAGTTATGTAACATAGAAGCGAGAAATCAGCGCAAGAAGGATTCTAACGATAGTAGGGTTCTGTATTAAAGATGGGATGGGTTGAGATTGGGATAATACAATGCAGATATACTATGGGTCACTGTTCTTCTTATTCATACTTACAGAAGAAGTTATTAAATTGGACCGTCAGCTCTTGTCATTGGGTCGGATCAGGGCAGGGCATCTCCGGAGGGATTGGATCAGTGGCACGGTTCTGGTAAATTTTGGACTGTGCCACAGACTGGATTTGGATGGCCCTTCTGGTCACTGGACACGGCAGATTACAGGATGTAAGTTTCAGCGGGCAAGCCTTAATGGTAGCAAGCCAAGCTGAATCAGAATTATTCTTTTAAGTTTTGGATGTTTGAAATTGGGTCAATTGCAGCAATGTTAAAGTCTAGAGTCTGCAAAGAAATATGGATCTTCAAAGAAGTCTGGAGTCAGCTACAAGATGAAGAGTTCTGGAACAAGGTGCTGCGTGGAAATCTGGAGGTGTTCAGGAAGCAGAGTGTCTATGTTTTGTGAAGTTCCTATATTTATACTATTAAATGCAATCCCCAAGTTTATAGTGTGGGCGGAATTTCAAAACACGCCCCCACAGCTGTGAGTGGCTGCAGGCACGTGCTTTGTTTTGGTTGGCAGTCAGAACAGAGCGGTCATCTTTATGATGGGATTTAGTAACTCCCACATAGATTTTTACCAAAAATAACTTTTGCACACATGTACATTTCTACAATTATGTACCCTAATAAAATCGGACATATACATTTCATATTTGATTGTCTATATTCGCATTCATTCCCCATCTTTGTGCGAGCTCTCTTTCTCATTCTACGGATTTTAATCAATTTTAACCATAACAGTTTGGATTAATGATTTCTAATTCGGTCCATCGCTGGGTGCTTATCAGTGCACCATGTACATACAATCTTAAATTGCAACATTAATCGTTCTGCTACAATAAGAATTTTTTCATAACTTTGGTTCCTCAAATGGCACATGTTTCATCAATGTCTTGAAATCAAAAGCCTGAAATTAGCTTATTATCTACCAATTTTCAGATTTATATTCTTTCGGTTGCACAGCTAAATAGTTTTAAACTTTAATCACAAATAAGGATTTAACATCAAAGTTCTCCTTTGTAACCTCCCCTTCACAGGCAGCAGCTGTCCAGTCCTTTTTTATCAGGGAGGTGTGTCCCCTTCCTGGAGAGGGAAGGTCCCCTGTAGAGATCAGTTGGGCAGCTTGCCACTGTTCTTGGCTCAGCCAGAGACGAATGTCTGATGCTCCCTTTGTTTTCATTATGCGGGAACCATTAGCAGCCGTTAGCCTTCCTGTAGCAATTGAGTGTCAAGCTGAAATGATAATCTTTCCCAAGCTGGGCTGTCAGACCAGAATTAAATAGTTGATTAGCTCCAGACTGGGTTCCTTCAAATTAAAGTATTTTCATTTCAAATATAAAATATGAGCACATTTTTATAAGGGATTTGGACATTTTAAAAGAATTCGCCCTTCACAAACATGCTTTAAATAGGCAGAATTTGCAATTTTAATCAGGAAACAGAAACACTTTAAACTGGGGTTGACAGCTAATTTTCTGATGCAGCTGTCAGTCAGTGAGGCCTGGATTCCTCTGAATGCAATGGAGAATATATGATTTCAGAACCCTTTTCCTTTCAATAATTCACATGGCAAGTGACTGTGTTTAGGGCCAAAACAGCACTTTGAAGGTTGCCATTGATTAGGAAGCTGTATTTAAGGGCATTTTAGCCCACTTATTCATGTGACAGGTAACAGCAGCCACTGGCATTCTCCTGCAGGGAGTTCTTGTTTTGACATCAACTTTGCCTGTGTGTGGCAAGGTGGTGCAGCCTCTTTGTGATTTCTGAACCATGCGCAGCTTTTGCAGATTTTGCACGCATGTGGGTTAGTGTCTTCATTTTTGGCAGTTTTCTTTCCCCCATTGGCAAAGGGATGTAGTGTGGCGCATTGGCATGAGTTGAAATATCCCACAGCCTGTTGACCATGTGGGTATCGGGTTCAGCATCTTCTGTAATTATCTTCTGATTAGCATTGTCTCGGAGTTAATGCAGAGGTAGTCATGGCGATCTGTTGATGTAATCCTGTGCAGCACTTCGAGCTGTAGCCACAGGCAGAATTTTAGCCACAGGCAAAAATAATTTTCCTGTTCAAACCTATCCTGATTTTGAAAAACATTACCACATAGGCAGTCCCTGGTGGCTGTGCCCACTTTAACCTCATTGCCATTCCCTCATGGTAATGGCCAGTAGCTAGATTGTCCGCTGCCCATGGCCACAGGCTATACCTCAGTCACCAAAAGTATATCACAATTTTTTGTACCTACATTATGACACTTCAAAAAATAAAACAGGGATACATTTGCAAAACCATGCTTGTAGGTCCTTGCCAATGCTTCTCGCATTTTTTTCCTGCAAATCAACACATGTTTTTGTTGTTGTTGAAAAGTGTCAAAATGTACGCAGATAAAATAGTCATATACCTTTGCTCCGACTTGACAAAAACAATTCAGACTTTGCACAAACATTCAAGGTTGGGTGTATTATCTTTCTAAAATCTTTTGTACACATTTGTCAAACAGCAACAATGTTATAAGCCATCTAAAAATGATCAGCCCCACCTCTAAATGTGCCCCCTCGTCACAAAATCCCACCAAACTTTACATAAACATTTGAATCTGGGACTTAAATCTGTTTGCAAACTTTTGTGCAGATTTGTCAACCGGCACCAAATTTATCAGCGTTTCAAATATTTTGGTACCCTGCCTCTAATTTGATTCCCTCTTGGCAAAACAGCACCAAACTTTGTAGAACCATTCACAGTCAGATCTAGGATGATATCACAAAATGTCATGCAGTTTCCTTCAGTGGCGCCGAAGTTATAAACCATTCAAAAACTGCTTTTCACCAAACCTGTAATGCAAACATGCGTATTGATGCCCCCGAACATCTGAGATTTGTCTTTTTCTGGGCATATTCCATCACATCCTCATCACCCCTCACCTCCCAAAAGATTGTTTCATTAGTATGACAAGTGCAATGTTGTGTTTTTCAATATGATTTCACTGCGATGTCAGCCGACAACGGCTGCTGTCCGCGAATCCAACATGGCAACGGTTTCAAGATATCTGACGCAGCTGACGTTTTTCACCATCCAATCAGCTGGCGCATCCGATGTTCGCAGACATCACATCGCCCCCTTCATCGCCCCTTATTGGGCCACTAGTGATCCCAAAAAAATCAACTGAATTTGGACAGTTTCCCGAAAGCAGACGCTCACCTGAGGGAAAGGAGGTCTGTGGAACTAATGTCAAGGATGAAGAGAGAGAATTACTTCTCCGCCAAATCAAAGGATGCATTTTATGCCATTCCCTACGAACACAGGCTGTTTAGCCTGACTTCATCCATATTTACAACAATACTTTTGCCGCACATCCAGGTTGGTGCAAATACCAAGTGGTTGCAGATAACGAGATGGGAGTTACTGCAGACCATCAAGACCACCATAAAAGGGTTCAACGCAATCAAGGAACAACTGAGGGCAGTCAGACTGATGACCCTCCAGAACAGATATGTGCTTGACATGATCACTGCAATGGATGGAGGTGTTTGCGCAAAAATTGTTGAATCATATTGCACATTCATACCATCACACTATGAAGAAAATGGAACCCTCACAGAGGCTATAGACATGTTAACAACCCTGAAAAACCAGATGACCGATGAGACAGATGAAGTGGACGACGACAGCTGGTTTGGGAACCTATTCTCATGGGTCCCGCAATGGATGGCAGATATATTCAAGTTTCTGGGAGCTTTGCTAGCAATGGTGCTACTAGGAGTCTGTATTATCAAGATAATCATCACACAGTGCCAGAAAACAGCAAAGATGTCTGTCTGTCTGCGGACTGAAATCAGATATCACAAATTATTTTACCTACTTTTTGGCTGTTTTTAAAGAAACTACCGGACAGATTCACACCAGATTTACAAAAGAATGCTTTTGGGACCAAGACACTACTCCTGCAGCAAACGTGGTGAAAATCCGTCCAGCGGTTTGGGTTGTAGACATGAGCATATTTCTTTTTTCATTGCGTCTATGAGGAAAATCATACATTTAGGGACCCCTCTATAACCCCTGAAGGACAAAACTTCACCAGACTTCACAAAATCAATCAAAGGAGGCCATATACTTTACTTGAAAAGTTTAGTAAAGATTCATCCGGGGGGCAAAGTTATAAGCTGCCCAAAAAGTGCTCTTCCGATGGGTTGAGCAACTTAACCATATCTACACAGCGGCTACTGCAGGCTGTGTAACATATATATGACTTGTTGCAATTTGATAAATGTTCTTCAGAGGCATCACATTATTTCCTGTCCCATGGGTAATCTAAGTGTACCATAGAGAAAGCGAAGCGCAAGGCCAGAGAAATTGATAGGGACACGCTTTTCAATACCAATAGGTCTCTTGTAGACAAGGTAATTGATGATCCTCATTTTGTGGTGGCTTTTAGACCTTCCTCTAACAAAATACGGAACATCATCCAAAAACATTTGCATATACTCAGCGAATAGGGGAGTGAGTCATCGAACCGTCCACGGGTTTCAGAGAACCTACTGTATCTTTTACCAAGGTATGTGACTCATGCAGACAACCTCAGAAATGTGATTTGTCTGTTTAGAGGCCTGCACATTATCATCCCCAGAAAGATCCCCATCACACGTGCACACTGGCCTAAGCATCTCAACCCTTCTCTGTGATGTATTTGCACATTCCATCTTTTTAACCAATTCTAAAATACCTAATTATGGCCTTAATTTTTGTTCAATCTATCGCTATATCACAGGAGCTTTTCACAGCCTGTATGTCTCACCTCAGAATCCTCTTTTTTGCCTGTATCTCTTCAGTATACCCTTACCTTCTTCGGGCCCTGGGCTGATGGAGAATACCCATATTCCTCCTCAAGTCTTTATCGCCATACTAATAAAATGTACAAAACTACCAACCTTCCTTAAATCTAAAAGGCTGCGATGAAACCATTGAGTTTCGGATAACATTCTCTCATAAATCTGGGTGGCCATTTTATGGGATTTCCTGTGTTGTTAATGAGCAGATTGGTTGCACAAGAAGGATCAGGTTATCATAAGAGGAGAGGCAAGTTCCAAGAGCGAGTGGTCACTGTTGGCCATATGCAAAATCTCAAAACCTCGACATTGGTCGAGCAAAGACTGCGACATAAACATGCAGTCGATCGTGGATGCTGACTTTGCTGAATGCCAAGTCATGGCCAAGGTGCCCTAAGTCAAGAAGACCTCATTTAGACACATCAGCCCCCACTCATTCATAAGGTCGCTCCATCTCCCTGAATTCACCCTCAACCTTCTATTTGGCAGAGTTTTCCTTAGGCCCATTTTACTCATATCATCAGCACAATAGCAGTTAAAGTCACCAGCTAAAAGGACAAAGTGCCCAGCACCTGAGGCATGCCAGTCTTGCAGTAAACATTCAACTATATCGACCACATCATCATCCATATTTTACCAGATGGTTGCAATATGCATTAATTATTAGCATTTTACAACACTGCCCATCTTTTTCCAGTTTTATTGTAAGCTCCAGTGCCAGCAAACTATTGGCTGGAATATGAAGCTGCCTAGTTTCCCAACCAGGTATGTTTGTCTAGCTATAACAAGGCCACTGGAAGGTTGTCCCTTTTCACCCTGGCTGGCTGAAGGTGGACCGTGTAACCATCTAGATGAGGTGGCACGGCGAACCATACCTCCTGTAAAAGAAACATACGTAACAATGACAGCAAATAAATATCTTCACAAGCTCTAAAAATATTATTAAATCCTACTGTATTCTCAGAAGCAACTTTCACAAATGTTTCCTATGCCCCAAACCTGAGCACCCTTTTAATCTGGCACCAGGAATCCAGCCCCAATCTTGGGGAGGATTTTGTGGGACAAACCTTTCCGTCATTGAGGCACTAAATTCTCTATTGTCCACAATTCCCCCAGCCTTTTCTCCCTGAGATAAACCCAACTGGGCCTTATTTCCACAGGGAGGAGTTCACCTCATAAGATCATTGCCCATAATGAGAAGGCGCTCAACCTCTCCCAATAGCAGCTCATGGACAGGTTTCAAATTGATATGGAGGAATACCAAATCATTTCTGACATGGTCCAGGAAGTCTATTAGAGAAAAGGCACTAGAATTAATGTTTCTTAAGGAGGGGATGCTAAAAAGCAAGTCCAAGACGTGTGATTTGTTGAGGAAGATCTCATCCCTTGTTTTTTAAAATCCTCTCCAGCCGCAATACACCAAATGCTTCAACCTGACCCAAAATAGAATATTCAAAGGGCTATTCATTTGCAAGGGGCATCTTGTCATCGGAATGAAACTTAATACATTTTGTAATTTTTTACCTGTCCTTATTGCCCTTAAACACCTTATGAATGACCAACAGATTTGATAGAATCTCTGCCATATCGAAGAAGTGTCGTGAATCACAGAAACGCATGTGTACTGATCTTCCATGATCTCACAGTAACTTTCAAACCCCACACTCATGTCCTTGTGACGGGGTGCATTTCCTTTATGAAGGAATGGTAATGTAGTACCAGTGCCCCTTTAATTGTCATGTGAGGAACCAGTTCTTTATTAGAGCAGACTCTCGATTCCCCTTTCCAACTGGTCGACTTGTATTGTCGTCTGAGGGCCCAGCTTTTTTAAGTTCATTCCTAGTCACCTCCTTCCTCTGGGAGAATGACAATTGATGTCTGAGATTCCCTAGAAATTTCTGTGACCCACAATTGGTTTTATTTTTTGGCATTTTAAGGTTTTTTCTTTTCCTGTCCAGCCCAGAAACCGTAGACTTCTTCTTCCTGTTGCTAGCCTTTTCCTGTGCTGGACTATTTTGGTGATGTACTGTAGACTCTTCGTGATGGTCAGCACCTATGACATCATCCAGATTGCCATGCAAAGGAGAGGGTGGAACATCAGGATACATTTTTAGGACATTACTGGATTTGGGCTCACTTATCGTAGAAAGCACCTCCACCGCAAAAGCTGGAATAGCAGCAGGCAAAGGGGGCACATCAGGTAGCTGTAATCTCAGGTGTGCCGTAATAAAGCCCTCCAAAAAAGACAGCTTCTGGTTATAAGAGCATAACATACATTTAATTACACTCATGTCCTGCTTCAGATTCATAGACACTGTTAGTAAGGGGTTTAGCACCAAAGGTATCGCTGCACAAATGGAATTAGAATTCTCTAGATCTGTCATGCCATTTAGAATGGAATTTGCAGCTACGCCAGGTATAGACCATTGTATGGTGGGGATGGGCTAAGCTCCTCCATCGGCTGAACATAAAGACAGGCCTGATTAATGTGTAACAAAGGGGAGCTGGTGGAAAGAGCCTGAGGCAGAGAGTTCACACCAAATAAGTCTGGTGACTTCTCCAGGAGATCAAGATTGCCCCTTGTGGAATGGATAACAACTTCTTCTCTCAAATCCCTGTTGTGACATGATGCTGAGGTTGGATCTAGTGACAGACGCATGCGTCTAGATAGCTCTTGTGAAACAATGGGTGCAAGGGTGGAGTCACCTTCAATCAGGTCGACAGTAGGTGGTACATCACTGACAATTGTTTGAATGTCCCATAAAGCATGCTGAACGACTTGAGCAGGTGGAACACTGCCAGATTGCCCAGTTTCCATAGTAGAGGGCCCTACCACATCCTCAGAGGGCAGATGAAAGTACCTCGTTATTTCATTTATTGCGTGTCCACCTCAGGAGACCCCTGAAAAGGAATTTGATCGTCAGTGCCTGGAGACTGCCCTTGGTGGTAGCGGTGTGCGGTATAAATCAACATAACGTAATATAACATAACATCTTAACCTCCCATCCACAGCTTCTGACATAGACGCTTCTGATCTAGGTGCCAAAACCCTTAAACAAGTAGCCTTCTGATTAGTGGCTTTGCTGCCTAGGTCATATGTAGCCATTCAAAAGTGTCAAGTAAAAATACTGAGAACGGCAGGAACTGCAGACAGTGCACTTCCCTGACACGTCGCCGCGCTTCACGCTGAGGCAGGGCTTTGAAACAGCTTCTCTGGTTCGTATAGGCGATCAGTGTCCCAAAGTAGGTGCACAAAAGTTGGTATTGGCCACCAAACAAGCAGAACTGCACTTCCCTAGCACTTTGCGGCACTTCTACTGAGGCAGGGCTTTTGTACCTGCTTTTTCGGTTCCCATCATCATTTGGTGTGACAAAGTATAGGTAGAAAGAGGACTATCCAAGTCCTGAATGCAACAGGCCAGTGCTGTAGACGTAGGGAGTTTGAAAAGCATAGGTTGCACAAAAGTCAGCACCAACAACCAAACAAGGGGAGGACTGCAGAAACTGCACTTCACTTGCATGCTGTATATATGCTAATCCTTTGTTTCAGAGTTCCAAGAGGTTACACAATGAGTGTTTAACTTCCCATCTTAGTTTGTGGTGCGCCTTCTGTCCAACTTATTGAGTGATGAATTACAAGTAAGCTAAGTATATAAGTGCAGGTGAGTACTTATTTGCTTGTTATGTTATGTTAGCATATTTATAACTAGGCTTTCCTTTTTTTCAGGGACATCCGATAAACACTGGAAAAACACCCCAGGAAGAAAAAGGGCCTCCTAGGTTTAAACTGAAAAACACTGTTTCCCCTGACCCAGTGGTGCCTTAGTGTGACAAGGATGGAAGGAAGTTTGGGGAGTGAAGGGAGGCTGGAGAGGGGGCTTGGCAGACAATAGGAAAGGGGCCCTACTTCCCCATGTAGGCCTCTTTGCTTTCTCCCATTTCATCCCCTCCTGTCCCCTGACCTTCAAATACACTGCACATTCAATGTTACATCATTCTTTTGGTAAAAATAAATATTTGTATTTGTCAGTGGTCAGAGCTATTTTGAAGAATTTTAGACTAATTTGAGCAATTTTTGTGATTGCCCAATCACTTGTCTGAAATTGGATTTTATTTCCCCAATCAATATTACACTATAGATTGCTGGGTTTAAAAGGTGAGCATCTTTAATGCTTTACCAGTATATTTATAGAACATTAATTTTTTTGGTGTTGATTACTTTTTTTTACTTAGTCCAATGCTCTTTTGTCTTGCAGACTTTCTTCTAAGGGGAAGGTCAAATAAAATGCATTTGTATATTTCACTTTAAGATATGTTCACTTACTGTGCGTATATTCATGGGTGCCAGATTTTGATTTTTAATCTGAGGGAAAACATTCCCACACAGAGTGAATACAGAGGGTTGTGCTCATCCCCAGTCAAAACAACAGATTTTACAGCAAATGTTGCAGCAGGAAAAGGAAAAAAGATATATGATTTCCAGGAAGGTATAAACATATAACATCTTAGCAACAATCACCTAACCTGCTGAATTACCTTTTCAACATTCTGCTATAGGATCCTCTGACATTCCCGCACCTGACAAACGTTTTGGCCTGCACACTCCCTCAACTTAAGGCTCAGGAGGTACATTCATGAGATTCTGTTCTGATTTTGTAGTGATCAGCACTTGATAAATATAGTCATTATCTGCTTGGAACTTATTTCTTTTGATAGTCAAAATAATCATTATCTCCACCAAAGTGAGTGCTCCCGGTTGAATCGTTTTATCACACTATCCCTTATGTGCTAAAATTCACAAATCCAAGTCTTCATCGGAAGAAAAGAAAGGGCAAGGATGGGCAAAGAGTCCCAGAAAAGGTATTGCATGATTTACTACAATAATTTTGACTTGTAGAAATGTTACCTATTACTGATTTAACACATTCATCTGTATTCTCTGGATAATGTTCATAACATCTTGCTCTGAGGGATATTACCCTTCTTATGCATGCAATGAAACAATACATTCATATTTGTGTGCTTGCACTGTAAATAACAGTTATCTGCAATTTTTTTTGAAGGGGCGGCGGGAAAACACTGATACACACAGATTCTGAACATTTTCATTTTTTAAAACACTGGAAAAATACCACCGGAAGTAAAAAAAATAAAGAAACTCCTAAAACAGGAAATCCTATTTATACCCCAGGCCACTGACATTTGCATGGTCTCCAGCCACTCCGGCAGATTTGAAAAGAATAAAACACTAGGGTTAGTGTGTCAGTGGCAAGTGAGGAATAGTGCATAAGTGCCTTGCTGTGGTGTTGGTAGTTTTATTTCAGGAAAGAAAACAGTCACTGTGTGTGGGTTTGTTTCTAGGTAATCTCAATTGGTGGCGTGCAGGTGTTTCGGTCCATTTGGGAATCCCTGTGTGCTCGTGGTGTATTTGTGAGTTGTTGGAGGTGGTGTGGAATTCTGCTGGTTGGTGTCAGTGTTGGGGATGCTATAGAAGTCATGTGTGCTTGGTGTAGTTGGTTTACGTGTGGTAGGTTTGAAGGAGTATGGAAGATTTCAGTATGAGTTAGTGGGAAAACTGTGAGATCCTTATGGCGCTGGATTAAGTCGCAGTTGTGCAGCTAGCTTGTTTGGTACTTGACACTTAGTGTGCCCTGGTCAGCTAGGTATGGTCTTTATTTGAGCAATGGCTTCTGTCTTAGCTCTATAAACAGCCGTGCTTTTATTGCTTTGTTGAAGGTCAGGTTTTCCTTTATAGTGTATCTCAAGTGTTTCCCCAAGTGTTTCCCCAGTCTCCCCCTAGTAATGGTGGCTGGAGGTACTATATCACTGCGATGTTAGATTTGCAGCTCCAGGGCTCCAGGTAATTTAGCTTGAGTGGATACTACAACCCCATTCCAGTTAAATTCAGGCTTGGCCACTAAATGGGATTCCCATCACTTCTGCAGGTACAAAATAAAGGGTTTTAATATGTTTACATCAGTTTGGATTTGAAGCTTTCGTTTGTAAATAATGTTAATGAGATATATGGATTGCATTTGAAAAAAGAACAGTTTTTATCTTTGCGAGTGGGATTTTGACCATCGAATGTGGTAATGATTTATTTTGAAAACTGTTTAATTGTCTTAATTGTCTTAAATGTAAGCATGGAGCAATCTTTTTTTAAATGCTTGTTTTATACCACATAAGCACACAAAACCTAGCAAGGAGACTCACCTACAGATGGGATGTACACCTGCTCATGGAAGGCACAGTGTCACCATGCATACCAGGGCCATATGAACTGAAGCGGGGGAGCAGGTTGCACTTATCAGCCCAAATACTGAGCGTAGGTGCATATGGATGGATGGATATCAGAATATCCAACCTTTTACATGCAAGGCTGTCAATCCCAGGCTCTGCCAATAAGCTTGCATTCAACCAGCTGTGAAAAGGGAACAGGAGGGAGAGTATTTAGAGCTACAAAGGAAGAACAGAATGAAATACAACCCATTTGCCTTTAAACTAAGAAAGGCAAGAACCTCTCCATTCCAGCCCATGCTGGTCATTTACTGCATGGACGAGAAGCATTTTAATATCCCTAATTTACTGGTTGGCAAAAGGCGCTTTTACGCCATCTTGAGTAAAATTATTACCAGTAGGAAACATGTACATGTGTTCCAATCTTCTTCAGAGATTATGCAATTTCCTAAGAAAACTGAAACTCAGAGTGTAATGTACTTGAAAATTGTACTGGCAAATTACAAAATGTGGTAAGTCAGACTTAGAAGACCGACAAGAAGATGTGATTCAATGGTGTTTAATAAAGAAAAGCAAACCTCAACTAGCTCTATCTCTATGATGAAGATTCCCTAGCTTCAAAGAAAATATCAAATGGTGATTGTTAGGATGTCACACATGTATTCTGTCCTCTGTCCAACACCTATTATATCCTATGCCCGACCTACCACTAAAACTGAACATGGTGTGATGACTGGCCAGGCAATGGGTTTAGACATCGCTGAGCATCCTAGGGAGAGACACCCGTGCCCCGGGTGGTCGTCAGTACTAGGCTCGTGGTGGTTGCCAGGTGTTCGAGGTTACCCTATCGAGGGCCCTGTTGGGTTTTGCAGGGAAGGCAGCAGAATTTCCCACTGTGGTGTTCCATCCCGTTGTTCTGCCCGGTGGCGACAGAGTGACAGTTGGGAGTATGGAGCGTTTGGAAGGAGCTGCATTTGGGAAATAAAGCATCCACTTACCAGTGATAGTGAGTCATCTCCTCTTTGATTTGCTGCCTCCTTGATCATTTTGGCGATGACTGGTTTGCTGATAAGAGGAACTCAGACAATAACCTCCTCATCGAGTATTGGTGAATGATTACACAGTCGCAATCCAACTACCACAGAGTTTCCATGGGAGGAATTGAGAGATTACTGGAAAAATTACATGACCAGAGTAGACAATGTGAGCACCACAGCAAAAAAATAATAATTCTTACCACTGCATGCCCTAGGGCCAGAAGGTCAGAAAGAATTCAGGGGACAACCACCTCTAGCAACAGGGGAATTGGTTGATAGAGACATGATCACTTATGACATATCCTTGAAACAATTGGACAAATATTACTCACCAAAGGAGAATGTTGCAATAAACAGATTCCACTTGTATTCAAGAAAGGAAAGAACAGATAAATGAGTCAAAGACTATTTATCAGCACTATAGTCATTACTATCTCAATGTAAATTTGGAACAGGCATTGTCTGTAGGGACTAAATCATTATGCACATGAACAATTCTGTAATACAAGAATGGTTGTGGGTCTGTGGAAATCCCATGTTGGAAGAAACAATTGCAATTGCTAAAAAGGTTGAAACATTCAGAACTTTGCACCATATCAGTCAAAGGAAAGAAGATAACCGCTGCAGAAGAAGACACAGCAGCCATGAAATCGACAATCAAGAAGGATGAAGAGAAACAAGACGATGGCGGTGAAGGGTTCACCAACATAGAGTGAGAAAAACAAAAGAGGCCTTTATGAAAAAAAGTTTGGCAGGTATGAAAAACCCAAATCGTCATGCCCAGCACAGAGAAGAACAAATGTTTTTGATGTGGCAGATATGGCAATTGTGCAAACTCTTAACAATGTCTGGCCTTAAATCAGAATTGTGCACATTGTGCTGCAAGAGGGCCTTTTGCAATTGTTTGTTGAAAGGAAAAGTTAATTTCTGCTTATGTGCATGAGAGTGACGAATCAGAAGAGGAGCACATAATGAGTATAAGAAGTTACTTAAAAAACAAGTGACTAAGATGCCCAAGTTGCAAACTTTAATTTGAAGGCCAATGGGTGGAGATGATGGTGAATACCTGCTTCCTGTGTGCCATTATAACTGTAGAGAAGTGGAGAGAACTGCAGAGAAAAAAATTGAGCTTAAAATTATGAACATCGGATATCAAAGACTCTGCAGAGTTTGAAGGTTCACTAATAAAAATGTTAGGTTTTTGTGAAGTGGAAGTAGAATTAAAACATGCACCAGTAAAAGTTTATGTAGCACAAAAGGGTGTCAACGTAATCGGATGGGGGGGTCAAGCTGCTTTGAGTATAAAATTAGACCCAAATAGCAAGGAATAAGTATTGGGCATCACTCCTGCGAGTGAACAGCAAAAATATCCTGAAGCATTCCAAGAAGGTGTTGGTAAACTTACAGGCTATGCTCAGAAGATATGCTTGAAGGATGGTTTAAAACTGTATGTCACAAAATGAGACATATTATAATAGCAGCCAGGGAAAAGGAGGAAGAGGACTTGCAAAGACTTGTGCAAGAGAGAATAATTGAACCAGTAGAGTCTGCTGAATGGATAAGCCCAACAGTAATCGTCTAGAAGAAAAATGGGAAACTGAGGATGTGAGTGGATTTCAGGAACATAAACAAACATATTAGAGTTGATAAATTCCCACTCCCCATAACTTCTGAAATGTTTAATTGTATTAGAGGGTCTAAAATGTTTACCATGCTGGATTTGTCTTCGGGGTATCAACCGATTCCCATTTCAAGGGCCTGCAGACACCTTACAACATTTATAACTCCTTTTGGATTGTACTGATACCTCAGAATGCATTTAGGACTTACGTCTGCTGCAGCAGTTTTTCAAGAGGGTCACAACTCATAGATTGACAGGAAGGCCTGGGGTGTTAGTGTGTCAGGATGACATATTAATACATGGCAGAGATCAACTTGAACATGATGAGAGGTTGAGCAAAGTTCTAGAATCTATAACGAAGAGTGGAATGGCCATTGGGTAAGCAAATGCATATTCAGATACTCTGAAGTGGAATATTGTAGGCTTGTGATCAATGGATATGGTTACAAACCAAAATCAGGTGTGATTAAAGCGATAAGCGGGGCACCCATACCCACTTCAGTAGAAGTCAGATCATTTCTGGGACTGCTAGAAATGTACAGCAAATTTGTGAAAGAATTTGCAGACCCTTAGAAAATTGACAAAGAAGAGTGTGATATTTAAATGGAGTACATAGTGTGACAGGTCCATTGAGAGTGTAAAGGAAGAAATGTGTAATTTACCCAGTTTGGGAGGGTTTTCACCGGAATTTCCATCAATAGTAACTACTGATTCAAGTGTGAAAGGTTTGGGTGCATTGCTATCACAAGTAATAGAAAGAGAAGAAAAAATTATATGTCACTCCTCTAGAGCAGTCGGTGAGACTGAAGCAAAGTATTCAGTGATCGAGTGAATTGTTAGCTTGCATTTGGTTTATTGAATATTCTCTGAAGTATGTGTGGGGAAGGACAATAACCGTATGTACAGATCACAAACCTCTTGTGGAAGTGTTGACTGTGCAAGGTTTATTGAGGGCAACCTCCAGAATTGCCTGGTTATTCTTAAGACTCATGTACTGTGATTATAGAGACGTGTATGTATCAGGTGCAAGGGACAAGGTTGCAGACTATTTAGCTAGATTTCCACTGCCGGCTAGTAGTCGACAAGAAGAAAGAGAAGAAATTGAAGAATGTGTACTTGGATACGTAGCACCCAATGATATGGTCCTACCCAAAACTAAATGGAGAGAGAAGGTAGTTCAGGATAACATATGATATAAAGATGTATTTGAGAGAAAGTTGGCAAGTGAAGCAAGAAACAACAATAGAAGAAGGGGTGATTCTCAGAGGTTAGAAGTTAGTTCTTCCTAAAACTCTTATTGATACTTTGTTTGCACGGACACATGGGGGTCCTCCAGGAATTGCATGTACCAAGAGGAAGGCAATGGAACAATACTGGCGGCCCAGCATGGATGTTATCATTGAGTGTAAAGTTAGAGATTGTCCTGCGGTGGCTGGTGGTGCTAGGCTCAGGGTGGTTGCTGGCTGGTCAGGGTTGCCCTTGCGTGGGGTTGCAGGTGCTGCTGGCTGTTGCAGGGAAGGCAGAAGTGGTCAGTGTTGTGCTGGGCGGTCCATTGGGTCGGCGCGGGGGTGACAGAGTGACAGTTGGTAGTTGGAGCAAGTGGAAGGAGCTGTACGGAGGAGTGGTTCTGGTCAAGAGCTTCATGGAGGTAAGTTTGGGGAAATAAAGCAGCCATTTAACAGTGACGGTGACTACTCTCTTCTTTGGGCTAACACCTCCTTGATCACTACACAAGGTAACTTCTCCTAAGTATGTTAATTTCACTAGCTTCTGATAGATAGTTTCTGACCCCACCCACTTCTGTACATTGAATTCTTTTTTCCTCTTCCTCTCTAGGCCCCAGCCTGATGACAATGTTCAAAGTTGGGTCTTTTGATTCTTTTCTTCTTTCTGGGGAATGATACTCAGGACCCTCATACAAACTGTATTAATAGTTCAAAAAGTTATTTTCCACTCTGAAGTAGTTCATGCTCAGGATGTTGCTTTATTTGATGCCCACAGTCAGTCTCTGCTTCACTTTGATCCAATGTTATAATGTGCTTATCCTTCTTAGCCCAAACTGAGCTATCTGGTCCTTCAGGCCAATTGTTTCAGTGGTTTATTTCATCCTCTTGCAAGGTACTTTCTGTGTGAGCCCCTCCTGGACTTGCTGGTCTCTGTGTCCTACGATTTCTGGCTTTCATTTATCCCATTGTGGAATGTTCTCAATATCATCCCCTCTTATTTTGTTATCACCCCCTTGAGTGAAAAGCTTAATGTTAGCCCCTGGCGGGCTTCTCTGTTTGGTTTCACCCGCTTGCGGGATATTCCTAATGTCTGCCCCTCATGGCCTGGTTACAATCTCAGACACTCGTTGGCTATTCTCAATCTCAGCCCCTCGCGAGCTTCATTGGTGCCTCTCTGCTTCCTCCCGTTTCTTCTCTCAGGCTGTGTACCTGTGGAGATGCGTGGCACGGGAAGCAGTTTCCTAAGATGCAGCAGAACCGTGACTCTGACATCCTCACAGTTGGGTCGCCCTTGGTTCCTCTTGTTGACCATGGCCAGGACTTTAGTGTTGGGTTTGCTGAATGATATAATGATAATATATAGTTTTACATAGCACTACAAACCCACAGGTATCTAAGCGCTGAATAACAGTTGATATTATTATCCCACAGCGTGATACTCAATTTATTGACCTCAGAAGGATGAAAGGCTGAGTAGGCCCTGCCAGTATTTGGACTGGCAACTGCCGGATGCGCGCAGATTTCAGAAGAAGTGCTAGCTCGCTGTGCTATCTGACAGGCTAGGAATGCCAGGAAGCTGCTCCAGCAGTGGTTGGTTGGTCTTGCAGTCAGGCGGCTCTATGCTCTCTGCCTTCTAACTGGGCTCTGCAGCGTTTCACAGGCTCTCAGCCCTCTACGGCTCCAATGTGGTCCTGCCTCCAGGTTGCTGCGAGATATACAGTCCCTCCTCTGCGCTCCGAAGCAGACTGTGGGGCTTCAGCGACCAGCTGTGCTTTCATCTTCTGCATGGGCCCTGAGCCTTTCCAGTTGCTTCCTGGAACGAAAGACAGGACGCTATTGGGACTGGGCTTCAGGTAGGGGTATCCAAAGACTAGGGTCAGAAACCAAGCCAATCAATGTGATTGGCTTGGTTCCTGACTGTGGTCTGTCTGTTGTTTCTGACCTTGGCCCTGCATATTATGGCACGGTTCAACTGCCATATATCCTACAAACATTTGGGATTTTACATAACAGGGAGGTATGGAAGCATCTCTGCTTGGGGATGCCTTGTCCCCTAAGGGAGAGTCTCCCCCAGTAGGATGCCTCTTGCCCTGTACACTAGGGAGTGTTTTGCGTTGTGGGCTCACCTCCCTTGTCCCAAAGAGGGTGGCTTCCCCTTGGGGAGAAGTGATGAATTGCCTGGATTTGTCACACATAATTTAGCATTTTTTTTAAAATAAATCTAACAATATGCATGTTAACGGGGACCCAAAGCCTGCAGCACTCAGAGTTACGACAATTTGGATTTGGGTGGGATTGCATTTAGCAACATCTCTAGGCAGAGATGTGACTGGGGGCGGGCAATGAAAAAAGTACCGTTTTTTGGGGAAAGTAGGTCACCTAATGTGTGGTTAAAAAAGGCTCAGATAACTAAGCAGGCATCTCTTTGTGCTCCTGCTCCTCACTTCAACAGAACCACTACAATCTAGAGTGACTACCTAGTTCAGAGAGTGTTTAACAGCACCACAGTGAATATCAGTAGCGTCATGGAACTGTTAATAACAGATGCTATTGTTCACCAACAAAACTGTATTCGTTTTATTGACCATGTAAAAATAAAAAGGCGGAGAGGCTCTACCAGTAAACCAAAGCATTTGCAAGTAGGTTGCACAAAGATCTCTTTAAGTCTACATGTATGTGAACCTGGCCCCATGAGAAGCTCCAACCATATTATCTGCAGTAAAGGTATCTGTGTCTCTTCACCCGCACAGTAAACTATGTGCAAAGTAACTGCTTTGAAAATCCTAAATCTTGTAATGCAACCAATGAAGAGAATTCAGGTGAAATACTGCAAATTCTCACTTGTGCCAGTTGTGAAATTCAATACGATGAAGGTGCTCCCTGCTCTTATGTATGGGACAGAAACAGCGCATGTTTGTTTGGAACTGGATTGGGAAAGAATTGAGGGCTTCATTTGGAGGAAGTCGATGACATTGCCAAATTGCCTGCCAATTGCTGCATTCTGCCTACAATTGGGGTTGACTTTGTTTGCATGTACAGTCAAGTGGAAAGCATTGACCAAATACAGGCCTATACTTAATCCTCCATTAAATAGCCTTTAAAATGATCTGAGTGTCACTCTAGAAAGGGGTAGGTGTGCCCCGCTGGTAGCCATTGGGAGAGGGGACTAGCATATCCTTGGAGAATGTAATGTGAGTAGGGAATTGCTGGTCTCTACCCCTGGTAAGGCCAAGTCGAAGTAGAGCGAGCTCGACTGGTGCAATACATCAGATAAAGTGGCCACATACACATTGGCCAAACCCATTCCGAATCGCACAAACTCCTGGGATATGTTCGGCTGTATCTGAGAAGATTCCCCAACCCACACTGGCGAGAGGAATTTCTCAGATTACATGTAAACCTGCTATTAACTTGTGAGATTAGGTAGGTAAGAAATGTAAGGGGGAGTGAAGAGGTAGAGTTAGTGGGAAACGGTGAATTGTGTGCTTTGCAGACTCAGGAGCACATTTTGGTCGAATGTGAAGCACTTGATGTGCAAAGACGGGATTTAAAAAAATAGGTTTGTCTGGAACATGGATTGTGTGAACAATGTACAACACTCTCTTCCTAAGAATTAACCTTCTAGATCCCTCCACTCATCCTCCTCCAACTCTTTGCGGGTGAGCCATTTTTCCAAGCAGAGATTTGGGGGTTGATCTTTATCCTCTGCAGATGCCTCCCTCTAGCACAGCCTCCCTGCCTCTCTCTGCCTTGAGCTGGAGCTCCTTAAGTTCCAGAAACTCCTGAAGACCTTTGTCTTCTCTTCCTCTTTCTCTCTCTCTCTCTCTCTCTCTCTCTCTCTTTCTTTTCCCTGCTAACTTCCTCTCTCTTTCTCTCCACCTCAATCCTCCATCTCTCCCCTAACTCTGTTCAGCTTTTGCTGACTGGGAGCCTGGCTCACCTCCGGAGCCTCACAGGCCCCAGGCTGCCTCGCCAGTCTTTGCACTTGCCTCCGGGTCTCTGCACTTGTTCAGTATGCTTAGCACTACTGCACTTTCAACATATGTTCCATAAGAGGGGTAATCTCTCTGCACTTAACCCAGAGCACTGCTGGACTGGGTGCACTTGTTCCCCCTCCCCCTCCCTTGCACTTCCGTCTGTACACTTGCATGACCTGAATTTACTAAGCCTAGTAAGTTCTGTCTTGTCCCCCCTTTGTCACCTCCCCTGCCTCTAATCTGGTTGTGCCTGAAACACTTCATGCACTTGCACTAGGCCTAGTACGCAAGTTACTTTTTTGTTAGATCATTCGGAAACCTCAAGGTCTAAGAATGACTGCTGTATTTCCTTGCTCCCTTCCCTCCTTGATGCGCTCTGAAGCATTTTGCTTGTGTATAAGTGCTGTACAAATAAACAATTACAATTACAATTACAATGATATGCTATTTTGAGGGTGATTAGTGGAGAGCAAACACTTTTAACAAGAGCAGCATTAACGTGTATTTTTTTGGCTGGTATAGTGAAATCCTCCTAAATATGTCATTGGGGTGAATTGTCTGTTCATTTGCACTATGTACTTTGAACTATGAAACGATAGTCTATTTTTTTCTTTTCTGATTTTTAGTGATTGCTGTGACATTAAGTGAAGCAAAAAAATTATATATAACTGTATAGTGAAATGAAAGGCATTGCCACATAACTATGTATTTGCACTTGTGCGAAATTGGAATTGTGATTTTACATTATATTAAATGTTAGATTTTGTATTCATTGATTTTAAGTATGTGTTTTAATGTTTTGTGTGTAAGGTTGACTAGTTTGAACCAATTTCACAAAATACATAAAACCAAATCAAACCAATGCACAGTTTTCTGACTTCACACACCACCTTGGTTCACACTCTTGCTTCTTAACATGTACTGAACAAGGGTCACAAATCATTTTATGTAAGTCCTCGTGTTATTGTGAACATCATTTTAAGACTTGCATTATAAATGCAGGAGTACACGTACCAGAGTGCACTACTTTGTCACCAAAGAAGCTAGGACAGATTGATTATTTATTTCACAATCGACATGGGACAACGTGAGAACTCTGTTGTACTACTTTCATGACGTGGCCACATGCCAGAAGAACTTGATCAAATCACCTGGTTTTAGACACAGTTTCACACAGGCATGCGTCTTGTGTACCCTTTGCCGTTCCATAAACAAAAGTGAACGATTTTTTGCATCAAACATCCATGCATCATAAAGCCGTCAACTAGTTTGCGCTCATGTTTGGGGCTTTAAAACCACATAGTTTGAAACAAAGCTAATGCTATAGAGAGTGATAGAAATGACAACAGTGAATGGACACATATACCAATTACTTTGCATAAATTCCAAGGACTCATGGCGACGCTTGTCCAATCATGCAAGACGAGTTACTGAAGTCCTTTCTCTAATTGTAATTCATTAGAGAAAGGATCTCAGCAATGGCGTTTGCATGAGGTTACAAGCCGCCTCATGTGCTGGAGGTCACCCCTTACAAGCGAAGAGCTGGGGTCCTTTATTGTAATGCATATTCATTAGCGGAAACGAGTACAGCAAATGCACTTGCACAACTTGAAAAACAAGCTCATGGGCCAGAGGGCACATCACGGAAGTCGTGTTATTGTTGTCCTTTCATCTAATGAAAATGTACTTGAGTAAAGGACCTAAACATGGGATTTTGCATGAAGTGCAAGTTTCTTTCACACTGTGTCCTGTAGTAACCACACAACATTCCAGAACTTTGAGAATGATGGCTGCCAAGCTCCCTGTACAGCCTTCAGTTAACTGACTCCTTCAAAACCTCACACTCTGGGAGGGTCTCTAAGATTACATAGTACACTACATTTGTGGATGACATAACACAGTATACATGACAATACATGATAAAAGACCTCCCTCCTTAGGACCTAAAAATATATACAATGAAGCACAGCGAAGGGTTAATAGCTGTGAATCTTTGAGCTTGATACGCCTATTGTACTTCACTCTTTTAGCACTGGTGGAGGAACAGACTTTCCTATCTGATCCCACTTTGATCCTATCTTTTATCTAGCACGTTTTGAAGACCCTGCCTACAACAGGACACTCTATTTGTACTCACACAGGGTAACAAAGCCATCAGAGGTCAGGCACACTCCCAGCTTAAGCTAGGAGGCGTACACCCACTGCCTGCATGGGAGACATAAAGGAGAACATTAGTAGATAACAGGAGAAAGGGAGAAGCACATGCAAAGCAACAGCCTCCACCAAGGGACGCACCATCAAGGTGGGTGAGAATATATGCATTGTAGGCTGGGATCATTGGCGTGTTGGGTGAGTCAGTGCTAGGCTGTGCTTTGAGCAGTTATTTCTTCTCTTTTAATGTAATAGGACTTTCGTAATGACACTTGTAAAATAAATTGGCATGCTCTACCTGGTACTGACTAAGTTTTGAATAGGTCTTTTGAATAGGTCTTCTGTACTGATTCTTGTAAAATGCAGTGGTAAACCTCTCCTAGAATTGCTAGACTTCTTTCATTTTACTATCTTACTTTGGGTATGCAGTGTTGTTTTGCATAACTGTGCTGTCTGTATACCTAAGAGATGCTACTCACATTTTGAACTGTTTAAAACTAAATGACCAGATTCCAGCACAGTGCATTTGTTCTCTATGCATGTACAACGTTTGTACATGTCCATCCCGTCCATCCCTTGCCCAGAAGAACTAGAGGCTATTGAGTGGGCCCTGTTAAAGATAGAGTATGTACAAGGCATTACACAGTTCCTTTTAGAACTGTTGAACATTATTCTGTATAACAGCCAGTTCAGATTTGAATAAACCTTCTACCTACAGGTCACTGGTACCTCGATGGGCCCAGCCTATGTAAACATTTATATGTTGTAGCTAAGATATTTTGAATAATCGCAGGTGGAATAACAAGGTGCTATGTTGGAAACAATGCATAAACGATACATTTGGGATTTGAACAGGGACAATTGAGGAATTGAAAAACGTTCTAACATTTTTTACTCAGTCCATGATCGCATCAAATTTACAACGGAGACTGGGGAACCCTCACTACATTTTTTAATTGTGGAACTCAGCAGGGAGTTTTAACACAAATGTCTATAGAAAAAAAACACTCTTGTGAATAATATCCTTCATCACAGTAGCTTCCATCCAAGGTCCATGATGGATAGTTTACCATATAGTCAGTTTCTGCCCCTGACAAAAATAGTGTCCAAGACCGGAAATGTGGATAATAACTAACTTCAAACAAAGAGGCTACCCAGAAGAATTACTTTTCAAAGCTAAAATGAAGGCAGTTTCAATAGACAAGAAAGACTTGTTAAGAACCAAGTCAAGGGACACGGACACTCTATTGGTGTTTGCCACAAAATATTGAAGACAAGGTATACACATTTAGAGAATTTCGAAATAAACATTGGGGATTAATTCATCATGACCCTCTTCTTATAAAACTGTTTCCTAAACTGCTGATGATGGCATTCAAGAGAGGGGTTAATTTCGGGGACAAATTGGTGAATGCAGAAAGAGCTCAGTCTAAACAAATATTGTTTTGCAAATAGAAATATGGACTATAACCCTGATCAAACTACAGGAACTGTAATAACATCATAAGTGGCAGTCACATTGAGCATCCACATCCAGGAACGAAGATCAAGCTTTAAAACTATGTTACATGTATCACACTGTAAGCATGAGGCCAAATAAGTAGCTTAAATAAGGATCTGAGCCATTAAGTATGTGGTGTGGAATACGAAGAAAATCCACTTCTTTTATTAACATGTAACTTTTCTCAGTTCAGAAATACTTATAAAGGATATGTTTTCTTTTTATTTCAGGTTTCCCGTCTGGATCAGGGTTCTGTTCGAATATGGAGTCAGGTAAGTCTTTTCTTTAATGTCTCTTATCTTTTAGAGTTCGTTCATGTCTTTTTGTATTCTTTCCTTTAAGCTGGCACAGTCTTTGTTGACAGAAATGTCTTCTTTCTCTTTGTCTTTTCTCTGACCTTCAACCACTATTTATAACTTAACCCACACGGTGGTCCTTGCATGTGACCTTAACTTGTTCCCCTTTCGTTTTGTTTCTTTGTAATTCAGCACCTTCCTAAACGTTGTCTTGGCTCAGTAAGTATTTTCCTACCTGCGCTTTTGGGTAGATGAATGTCTCTAATGTATTGTCAGATTCACCACATTCAGCAGCAGCAATCGCCTTCTCAAAGGAACCTCAATAACTCCAGACGCAACAGCGTCCGTTTCACTCACAGTCTTTGTAGCAACAACGAATGCTTTGACTTTTGGGAAGATTAACAATTTCAGATGCAACAGCGTCAGTTTCACTCACAGTCTAGGTAACGACAATGATCGCATTGCTTTTAGGAAGCACTCTTAACTTCAGACGCAACGGCGTCAATTTCACTCTCAGTCTATGGTGCGACAACGGTCGCTTTGCTTCTATGAGGCCCTTTTAACTTCAGACGCAACGGCGTCAGTTTCATTCTGCTTCCCCGTTCCCTCGGTGGCTCTATACCTTACAAGCCTTTCACATTCGGGGGACACATACCTTGTAGGAACAACCACCTTGTGTTCTTTTGTAAGGCAGCAGCTTTTGTTTCATACGCGTATGTCAACGCGTTCCCTCGTACTCAGCTTTCTTCCCTCCGGCTCCCGACTGGAACCGAAGAAGAATCAGGTGTAGCACCTTTCCGGTTTTATCTCTCACCACTTTTTGTCTCAGGTTGTATGGTGTCGTCGATCACCGCTAACGCCTCCTCCAAAACCAAGGTCTCGGAGCGGCTCACTAATAAGCCCAGCTGTAACCGTTTTCCTCCACGTCTCGCGCCGTCATTTCTGTCTCCTAGGTAACGCAAAAACAGAGACGACAGGATTAGTGGAAAGTCCCTACATTCTGCATTTCCTGGTTAGGTTAACTCACTCCATTACATCCCTGCCGAGCACAGCCCAGCTGTAACCGTAATGACTGACTATGCTGACTATGTCACAGCCCCTCTACTAAGCCCTTATGCTCGGGAAGGGTTTCTGCCCTCGACAAAAATTCAGCTTGTGAAAGCAGCTTCCCCGGTTTATGTATAGTTTTGAACGAGAAGGGCTGGAGGGAGAGAAACCACCTGAGCACCCTCTGGTTTGAGTCTTTGTTTCGGGATAACCAGACTAGCAGTGCATGGTCTGTTGTTAGTGTAAACTCTCGGCCAAGTAGGTAATACTGAAGTGCTTCAATGGCCCACTTGACGGCCAGACATTATTTCTCGATGGTTGGGTAGCTTAGTTCATGCGGTAACAATTTTCTACTTATGAACAGTACAGGCCGTTCCTCTTCCCTTTGACTTTGATAAAGCACTGCTCTGAGTCCGGTTCCTGAGGCATCCGTTTGTAGGAAAAACGGCGCACTAAAGTTGGGACAGTGTAAAACCGCCCGAGTGGTTAAAGCCTCTTTTAAACTACTGAAGGCATTTAGTGCATCAACTGACTTCCAGATATTTTTAGTTCCAGAGGGTTTCTTCAACAGGTCAGTTAAAGGGGAGGCTAACGTAGAAGAATGTGGTATAAACCTTCGGTAATACCCCACAAATCATAGAAAGGCCTTTACTTGCCTTGGAGTTTCCGGGAACTTTAATTGTTTGATAGCCTTCACTTTTTCCTCCTGAGGTTTTAACATCCCCTGACCCACATAATAACCGAGATATTTCGTATGAAATGTAGCAATATGAGTCTTCTTGGGGTTTATGTGCAATCCAGCTCCTCTCAGGGTTTCTAATACCTTTTCTAGATGGTCTAGATGCTCTTGCCAGCTTTGACTGAAAATGATAATGTCGTCAAGGTATGCTCCGACATAGCCTTCATGTCCTTTCACCAGATGATTCATTAATCTCTGAAAGGTTGCTGGAGCCCCATGTAGACCAAAGGGTAACACTGTGAATTGATACAGCCCGGTGGGTGTTGCAAAGGCCGTTTTCTCCTTGTCTGATGGTGATAAAGGAATCTGCCAATAGCCCTTGGTTAAATCAATAGTAGTTAGGAACTTGGCCTTCCCCAGATTATTCAAGAGGTCTTCGATTCGTGGCATCGGATATGCGTCAAATTTGGAAACTTCATTTACTTTCCTGAAATCCATGCAGAATCTCACACTGCCGTCTGTTTTAGGAACCTTCACCACCGGAGAACTCAGTCACTGTGTGAAGGTTCTATGATTCCTAAATCTAACATTTCCTTCACCTCTTGATTGAAGGCTTGTATCTTTGATTCAGGTATTCGATAGGGTCGGAGTCGAACTATCGAGCCGGGTTTTGTAGTTATGTGATGACATGTTAGACTTGTCCTCCCTGGAAGAGAATAGAATATTCCCGAAAATTCTTGTAGTAGGTGGTTTAGCTCAAACCTTTCGGCAGCCGTTAACTCAGGGTTGACATTCAAACTTTCTATGCCTGTTCTTTCTTTAAGTTGGGGAAAATGTTCTTCAAATGATAAATCATTGGTAATCTTAGCGATGGGTTGGATTGGTGGTACCCATCTCTTAAGCAAATTGACATGATAAGTCTGGCAAGGCATCCTAGTACCAGGTTGTTTCAGTTTGTAGGTTAAAGGCCCTAACACTTCTTGAATTTCAAAAGGCCCCCTCCAGGCAGCCAACATCTTATTCTCTGAGTTGGGCAGTAATACCAGGACTTGATCTCCTGTTTTAAATGAACGTAATTGGGTATTTTGATTATAGTATCTTTCTTGATTCATCTGTGCTTGGAGAAGATGGTCTCTAGCTACAGCCTGTAGTCTCTCTATCCTTTCATGTAACTGTGATGCATATTATGTTAATGTTACCTCAGTTTCAGTTTGCTCTTCCCAGTTTTCTTTCAAGATATCCAAGAGGGTACTTACCGGTCTTCCAAACAGCAATTCAAAAGGCGAAAATCCCGTTGACGATTGTGGGGTGTTTCTCAATGTCATCAGTATCCATGGTAATAGTCTGTCCCAGTCTTTATTCTCTGAGGAGGTTGTTTTTTCGTAACATTTGTTTGATTGTCTGGTTGTAGCGTTCTACTAACCCATCGGTTTGTGGATGGTATACCGCTGTCTTCAAATGATCAATCTTTAGGGTTTCACAAACTTATTTCATCACGTTGGACATAAAGTTGGTACCTCGGTCCGTGACAATTTCCTTAGGAATTCCCACTCGCCCAATAAAGGGAATTAGGACATCACATATTTGCTGAGTGTTTGTAGCTTTTAGAGGAAAAGCTTCCGGATACCTTGTAGCATAGTCTACTATAACAAGTATGTATTTATGACCTCTCTGGGTTGGGTCCATAGGTCCGACAATATCGATTCCTATGCGGCTGAAGGGTTCGAGTACCAGTGGCATGGGCTGTAAAGGTGCCTTCTTGACATTGGCCCTATTTTTCTTTTGACATTCCTCGCAGGCTTGACAAAACCTAACCACTTGCTGATATACCCCTGGCCAGTAGAACCTATCCAAAATCTTTTTAGAGGTCTTTCCAGTTCCGAGATGTCCCTCCCCAACCTGCAGGTGAGCGACTTCTAGGACCGTTGCATAATATTTTCTTGGAACTAATAATTCCTTCAAATCGTCTCCACTCCTCGACTTACTCACTCGATATAACAATCCATTCTCTTTGGTGAAA
This sequence comes from Ambystoma mexicanum, assembly GCF_040938575.1. Classification (NCBI taxonomy): domain Eukaryota; kingdom Metazoa; phylum Chordata; class Amphibia; order Caudata; family Ambystomatidae; genus Ambystoma; species Ambystoma mexicanum. The sequence continues at coordinate 353,614,135 of NC_090926.1, forward strand.
TGTGGACCTTCCCCAGATGGAATCTCTTTAGCTCGTTCTCGTGCATATTGAAGTAACGGATCCAGCTCTTGAGCGGTCCTGAAACTATCACCATCCTCATCCAACATCCAGTCGACGGTTACCGGGAATACATTCTTAATTTTCCATTCTTCATTCATTGTTCTCTTTACTTTTCTGCTCTTCTGTATTTTTGTGGAGGGGGGAGTATTTCTTCATCATGGAAAGGGGCCACTTCCCACCAGCTCTTCTCGATTTCATGAATTAATTGAGAAAATTTTGGTATATCCGAACCAATTAGTAAAGGTCTCGGTAAACTGGGTAATACTGCCGCTTTCACCCCGACTGTTTCTTTCCCCACCTTAATCTGTATTTTCCTGGCCGGGTAAATCTTTACATCCCCATGCACACAGCATACAGGGATCTCTCCTGCTGAATTAGGATTATCACCTACCAGTTCTGATGTGACCGCAGTTTGTAGGCTTCCGGAATCAACTAGGGCAGTGGTAGGCTTTCCGTCCACCTCGGCATCACAGGTATATAGATATTGAGACTGTCTTCCCGGCATGTTCTCAGAAAGATTACTTTCCTTCGTATATTCGAGGACATTCACATCCATGGGCTCTGATTTTGGCTTCTTTGGGCAGAACCTGGCAAGGTGGCCCCATTCTCCTCAATCAAAGCATTGCGGACCTCTAATAGATGTTGTAGACGGACGATAATTGGAGGGACCCTCACTGCTAGGCCTGGTCTGTGTGTTCTCCCCTTCAGGCTTCCTCAACATAGAATGAAGCCATCTTGATTGGGTGGTGGCTTTATTCGCCAAAACATGTAGTTTAGGAGTTGTTGTATAAGAGAGTACCCGGCCTTGTCCTGCCTTGTGATAGGCTGCGGCTACTTCTATTGCCTCCAACAACGATAGTCTATGGTGTTGCTTGAGCCATCTTTGCACTGGGCCGGGTAGTCCTTCTAGGAACTGCTCCAGGATTACTTTCTCCATTATTTCCGCGGGTGAAGATACAGTGGGTTGTAACCACTTCTCTGCGAGTTCCTTCACCTTATAAAACAACTGTCTTGGCGTTTCCTCTCCCACCAATTTACTCTCCCTGAATTTGATGCGATAGGTTTCCTCATCGTGTCCCATATGTTCTAGTACAACCTTCTTCATATCTCCATAGGTGGTATCACCCTTTGGGTTTGCGGTCTGATAGGCTGACTGCATTTCACCGGTCATCAATGGTGCGATGTAATGACACCATCTCTCGGCAAGCCATTGGGCATTTCGAGCTACCCTCTCGAAATGTACAAAAAAATGTGCTGGGTCTACGCCCACTAAATATTTTTGTAGAACCGAAGTGGGGACTTGTGGATTATTCCGTAGATTTGTGACTTCCAATAACTGGGCTTATTGCATTTGTAGTGCTTGTTGAAATGCCAACCTATCGGCTTGTGCTTGTTGGTTCTGCAATTGTATGGCCTGCTGTAGCATTTGTTGTCCCTCACTTAGGGTCTTGATAAGGTCCTCCATGGCGTTCTCAGTATCCCACTTCTGACACCAAATGTAAGGATTTTAAGTAGTTAATGATAAGTAGTTTAAATAAAGATCTGAGCCATTAAGTATGTGGTGTGGAATATGAAGAAAATCCACTTCTTTTATTAACATGTAACTTTTCTCAGTTCAGAAATACTTATAAAGGATATGTTTTCTTTTTATTTCAGGTTTCCCGTCTGGATCAGGGTTCCGTTCGAATATGGAGTCAGGTAAGTCTTTTCTTTAATGTCTCTTATCTTTTAGAGTTCTTTCATGTCTTTTTGTATTCTTTCATTTAAGCTGGCACAGTCTTTGTTGACAGAAATGTCTTCTTTCTCTTTGTCTTTTCTCTGACCTTTAACCACTATTTATAACTTAACCCACACGCTGGTCCTTGCATGTGACCTTAACTTGTTCCCCTTTCGTTTTGTTTCTTTGTAATTCAGCACCTTCCTAAAGGTTTTCTTGGCTCAGTAAGTATTTTCCTTGCCGCGCTTTTGGGTAGATGAATGTCTCTAATGTATTGTCAGATTCACCAGAAGTTACATTCAGCAGCAGCAATCGCTTTCTCAAAGGAACCTCAATAACCCCAGACGCAACGGCGTCTGTTTCACTCACAGTCTTTGTAGCAACAACGAATGCTTTGACTTTTGGGAAGATTAACAATTTCAGACGCAACTGCGTCAGTTTCACTCACAGTCTAGGTAACAACAATGATCGATTTGCTTTTAGGAAGCACTATTAACTTCAGACGCAACGGCGTCAATTTCACTCTCAGTCTATGGTGCGACAACGGTCGCTTTGCTTCTATGAGGCCCTTTTAACTTCAGACGCAATGGCGTCGGTTTCATTCTGCTTCCCCTTTCCCTCGGCGGCTCTATACCTTACAAGCCTTTCACATTCAGGGGATACATACCTTGTAGGAACAACCACCTCGTGTTCTTTTGTAAGGCAGCAGCTTTTGTTTCATACGCGTATGTCAACGCGTTCCCTCGTACTCAGCTTTCTTCCCTCCGGCTCCCGACTGGAACCGAAGAAGAATCAGGTGTTGCAGCTTTCCGGTTTTATCTCTCACCACTCTCTGTCTCAGGTTGTACGGTGTCGTCGATCACCGCTAACGCCTCCTCTAAAACCAAGGTCTCAGAGCGGTTCACTAATAAGCCCAGCTATAACCGTTTTCCTCCACGTCTCGCTCTGTCATTTCTGTCTCCTAGGTAACGCAAAAACAGAGACGACAGGATTAGAGGAAAGTCCCTACATTCTGCATTTCCTGGTTAGGTTAACTCACTCCATTACATCCCTGCCGAGCACGGCCCAGCTGTAACCGTAATGACTGACTATGCTGACTATGTCACACACACTAAACGTGATAAAGTACCCATGTGTGATACTATATGTTGGCCAGACTGCTAGGAGAGCAAGAGAGTGGTGGGTGGAGCACAAATCAAATATATGTATAACAATTCAAAAATCTCAAGTTACTAGACATTTTGCAGAGAAAGGTCACAATGTATCTCAGATGGGGTTCATTATCTTTTAGGTGGTCCATATTTCATTGAGAGAAGGTGACTTAATGAAGAAGATGCTCCAGTGAGAAGCATATTGGATAGAAAAGTTGGACACTTTATCAACCAGGGGCATGAATGAGAATTTCTTCCTTACCTGCTATGTTTAAATATCCTATCCCGACATATGCATAGAATGCAAACATTAATTTGATGAGGACTTGATGGAGTATAATTCACTATGCCTTACTGGTAAAAATCATTGTATTATATTTTCCATGATAATTTATTTAAACATAAGACAATGTTACCTCTATGTCTAAATTAAACCACTAGAATTGTTTGTACAGTGATTGAATATGGTTATAAGAGTGTTAGGGAGAATTCTCCAGAATGGCTACTTTCCCTTACCTACTGAGTCCTTCAGCAGCTTTGCTGGATTTCTAGGATTTTTTTTACATGGTACTCTTACATGTGTTTTGCATTGTGTGTTTAACATTTTCTTGTGTTCATAGACTGTGGAGCCTCACCTACTCCGTAGGCATCATCTTTTTACTGTGTGTTACACAGCACCTTCAGTGCTGTGACACAGGGTTGTCTTTTAGACTTCCCAACTCAGACTCAATGTTCTGGGACTGACTACTGTCTCCCAGAACATTTAAAGTTTAAATCCACAGACCCAGTACACAATATCTTACATAGAATACTGGAAAGGGTTAATACTTATCCCTTTCTGTCTGTTTTTTTGTCTGTTTCTCTTGAAGCATTGTTTCGCTCCCTTTTCATCAAGACTTGGCTGATGGCAGTGGTAACTATCCTATTTTTCCTACCACGGTTATCTTAAATAACCCTAGGAGTGTTTTAGGCTATCTTGGTAGCCTCAAACTTAAACCTGCTAGACCATAATAGTTTTAATACGGTTCTGGCTGGGTTTATTTGCCATTTCTTTTTGAAAATGTCTTTCTTGTGTTTTACTCCACGCACCAAACCAGGTTTGGTTCCTTTGTTCACCGTCTTTTCTGGGGCTTCTACACAGAAGCCCTCCTTAGGTGCCTGAAAGTCTAGGTAGGCAGGATGTGAGGGAGGGGTTTTAGGTAACCCAAGACGCACTCCAGTTTGATTGGCTAGGTGACTGTCCCACCAGGACAGCCACTCTACTGTGTGATTGACAGCCAGGCTGTGTGAATGGGGAAAGCTGCATAAAAAGCAGGTCTCTGGGATTGGAAAGGCAGAGTCACCACTGGAAGGAAAGAACCGATGAGGAGCTGATGGAAGAGGACCCCTACAACGACTGAACCGCCCGGTGAAGCCCTGCTGCAGGACCAAATCTTCAGACTCCAACGACAGAGGAGATCTATTAGGAATCTTCTTCCCCTGAGCTGGTGGGACCAACCAGTTTGCCCAAACTGCAAGCCAGGACTCCCTACTCTGGTCGAATTTGCTGTACAGAGCTACAGTGAACCTGATAGCCAGGAAGGTCGGACCCTGCTTGGGTTTTAAGGAGCACACCTTTTATTTGTTGCTTTGCTCTGCTGCTGTTTCTTCCCTGGGCAGTGCAGGACCCTCCAGTCTTCCTACTTCATGTCAATCTGACAGTCGCTTCAGGAACCGTGAGCCTGCAGGAACTGCCAGGAACGTCCACCTCAGCTACAGCTTCTTCTTCATTTAAAGTTACTGTGCAAATCCGGTTGTTCGTTTCGTCCAGCCGCGGTGAAGGTGTGTGAAACCTTTCACCAATCCGAGGGCTTGTCCTTCTCTACTCTTTAAACTAACTTTTCTACCGACCAACTTCATCTGGAACTCTTGGCAAACACTTAGGGGCTGATTCATGGAATTATTTGCGCCGAAAAACGGGGATTTGTGCGCCATTCTGCCCGCAAATCTCCATTTGTTAAACAGGGATTTGCGGGCAGAATGGCGCACAAATCCCCGTTTTTCGGTGCAAATAATTGCATGAATCAGCCTCTTAACCGTGAACTACCCTGAACTGTGTGATCTTGAGCAAAAGCCTTTTGTCCTATTGACTTTGGCCCTAAGCATTTTTGATTTGATTCCATCACTGTAGTTCCTCTTTCAAGATTGCCCTGCTTACATACCTGTTGGTGCTGCTCAATTTTAGTCTAACTTTGTTTTTCCCTCCTTTTTAAATTGCAGGAGTGCCATTTTGCTCACACTTCGTTTTGAGTTTAACTTGTCCAGAATCTATTGGGAGTGGTGTGGTGTATTAAGAGTGTGATTTTTCAACTGCTTAACTTTAGTGAAATGTTTTACAACTGATGTGTAAATAAATGTATATTCTGTTACTCAGAAACCTTGAGTCAGTGTTTGTTTGAATCATAGTAATTGCTGTCCTTTGTGTAACTATTGATACTGCTCACTTGCTCTTGTGATAGGTCTGGCTGCTCAGCCATCACTACCACTTTACTGTGTAGTACAGGCTTGTACCAAAGGTGAATTTGTACTGTCACTTGTAGTCTTAATTGTGTGTGGTGTTCCCAAAGGGTACTGCATATAATTCTGCCTAACAAAGAGGGATGTCAACATTAAATCACAGTGTACAGTTTAAGCTTGTTGATCTTAAGTTTGATTCAAATGGCATGTCAATATTTTTAAATTTCAACAATGGGTTGATTAACTCCAAGCTTCAATGTTTAACACACTGAGGCTTCTCAATGTTTACAGATACTTTTGTTTGACTCTTATACACAATATGGATTAGTTGTGTGAGTGAAGTAAATAAGGTACACATGTTACGTAAGAAAGAATAAATATATTTTTTCTATACTGCCTTAGTTTTGTAAATATTGGGTAGAGCGATACTAGCGACATTCCTATGAATCTTGACTGTTCTGTCTATGAAGTTATGCAATATAAGTGCTTTTTCTTTTCTTTACTTGGATTTCTTTAACACACCCCAGGATTACATTTCTACAATGGTGTATTCGTTGTTTCTATCTTTTTGTTTAGACATTAATTATTAAGTCATATTTTTTTTCAGAGTTGATAATCTGTAGTAGAATAGCCAACATATACGCTATACTTATGGATATTATGGATTTTCTCTGTAGTCCTACTCTTGTTTTGAGCAAATGCGTTGTAACACAGACATTCTGTTTATCTCCATTGAAAGTTCCACTTTTATCCCACTATGGTTTCCTGATTATTACTTCTTTCATGTTTACTAACGGCTACAGTACGGGATTATTAATTGACCAAAAGTTATATGGCCTTTTGAGGGTACGCTACCCCTAGGTTTTACCTCATAATCTGTGTACTTCTGTCTTTGAAAAATGTTTATCCTCTGAGACATAGTCGTTCAGTTAAATTGCTCAATATATACTTCTGATTTCCTTTGATGGTCCTACTTTTATTTTGCTCCAATGGGCCATACTCGGTTATGGCTTTCTGCAGCGGTCAGCTGATGCTGTGAGGTTACGTTCCTATTGGAACACATGACTTTCTAGTCTTCTGTTTTAAACCCTGTACAACAGTTTCCTCACTGTTGTGCGTACACAATGAGATTCGGGTTACTAAGTCGGTTGAAAAGAAACTATTTCTCTCATATGGTGAGCAATATTTTTAAATGTACTGTAATGTATTTTATTGAATTCATGTTGGCTACTGACTAGGATCAGAATGGACATAACCTTATGTTTGACTGTTTCAATTTTACAGATTGGTGATCTTTCACTTAAAAGGTATTTGAGCAATTTTTTGAATTGTTCTAGAACTATCTAGCAGAAGTTTGCTAGAGACATGTACTTTTTTCTGTTTAGAGGTGGTTTTTGAGGACTTGCTGTTTTTTTAAGAAGAAATATATTGTATAGTTGGGTGTGGAGTTCTAACTTAATTCAACATTCTGTGGAGGATTATTATTTAATATTCTTAGTCCACGAAGGGTATATGTCGTGATTTGGACTATTTATTTGGTGATGTACCCTCCACACTTTAGATACACTTTTTGTTCTTCAATTTAACTATGAGTGTTGTTAATATCGCTTTACCCAAATATCAAGAAAGTTAACTTGTGAGATTGAAATAACATCATAGGGTAAATATATATGTTGTAGCTACTAAACAAAAAAGGAGAACCATTTATCTAGAAATTATCATACTAAGAAGGTGTGCAGTTTATTTGTAGATCATTCCAAACCTGAACTGAAAATATTAATTTGGATCTTTGAATAGTGTTATAGATGGCCCCTGAAGAAGGAAATTCTCTCCTGAAACGCATTGGGCCTTTGTATTGAAAGAAAATTAAAAAGATGAACTTCATGAAAATTATGCATTACGAGTGTTTTATTGTTCATGTTTAGTGTTCATGTTCGAATTGAATGCAAATCATTTGTTGACATTGCCAAATATACAATCAGCATGTATTGCCCATATAAACAGGACAAACGTGTGCAGGGGACGGGAGTCTCCACTGTGTTGGAGACTACTACACTATATAGCTACTCTGCAATATGTGCAAGCTGTATGTCCTGTGCTGACTGTGGAGAAGCTGTGCCCTTTTTTGCTCCTGAAACTTTAAAGCTACTCCTTGCTGCGAGAGTCCTGTTTCTAGTTCCACTAAAAACAACAAGGAACTCCTTAAAAACACTGTGCATGCACAGAGCGCTGCGCGGTGAGCAAGCTGTGTGTCCTGTGTCTTGTGCCTGGGGACTGGTGACTGGCATGCGGTTATACTATATCTTGACATACTGGTAAGACTTCTGTCATCTTTGTGAAGGTTGAACCAACTAATTGACCTCTGTTGTGTGTTTAGAAAAGAAGTTGTGTGCAATCCTGGAAGTACTGTCTTTGTAACATCTTCGCTCTTTGAGCGCCAAACAATTTGAAAAATATCAACATCAAATTTATTGGCTGTAACTATGGAGTGATATTGAGCATTGAGCATGGAATGATTAAAAAAGTAACAACATCAAATTTATCGGCTGCGACTGCAGGGCGATTTTGCTCTTTGAGCGCCAAACGACTAGAAAAGTAAAAACAGCAAACTTATCGGTTGCGACTGCAGAGCAATTTCACTCTTTGAGCACCGAAGATTTTTGAAAAGATCCAACCTGAACTTGAACGGGAGAGAATCCCATCCCGGTCCAGTTAGTAATTGGGACATTTTTGTGCAACCTCAACATTGCGGCTCCGAAATTACGTGCTGTAATTCAAACATAATCTTTACCGGTTGTGACTGCTGAGCATTCTAGCTCTTTGAGCACTGGAATATTAAGCTCTGTTTCGTAGCCTGAACCTTGATCGGGTATATTTACACCAAGTCTATTAACCTTTCTCTCTCTGATGAGAGTGGAGAGTTTGTTTGATTACAATTGTATTAGAGGCTATTATTCCTGCTGCGACTGAGGAGCATAGCTCTTTGAGCAGTGTTGGAGTCTGTCGAGCCTCTACTTTCTTGTTATCACTGTGAGCCTTGTTTAAATTCTGCGCTGATAGTAATTGCTAATGACACAAGAAAGATTCCTGTAATGAGTTGATTGAGATTGTTATTAAGTTCCGGCTGTGTTGTAGAGTGAAGCACTCTTTGAACAGTGAGACGCTTAATTAGAGCTGAGTGTCCCCAATTGATGAACACTATTCACTGATTCTGTTAAAGAGACGTCGAACAGACAGTGTAATTGTTTGACCTATATTGTGTGTTTATTTAACTTTCTAAATTGAGAAATTTATATTGTGTATTTTTTTTGTTTGTGGTCTAAATTAAGTGATATAGGTGTTGATCTACACTGCTCATACTCATGTCGTTGACCTCATACTCTTAGCAAGTGACAAAAAGCTGGAGACATTAGAGACTTCTGCATATCATGCCCCAGTTTGAATACCCCTTTAGTGGTCAGCTTAAAAGCTATGCAAATGACAATTCAGACACTGACAAAACTATTTGACACGATGAATGATAAGATTCTGCACCAAGCAAAACATATTGATTTGATCATATCATGGATGAATGATTTACCAAAGGACTTAAAGTGTTAAGGTTTAAAAAGGATAGATCACTGTGACAATTGGGAGATACCTCAATGTGTGATGACTGACTCAGTGTGTGTTGTTTCCAAAAGGGAGAGTGCAGTTCCTGCTTTTACTGCATTCATAGGTTTGATTGAAGATAATAATACACAATCTTCAGTATTCCCTTGTTATTGATTGTCCTCTACAACCGAATAATGGCCAAGTGGTGAACCCACCGATATTAGAAGAAATCGTATTGACTACCAACCCTCTTCCCTACAATCTATTTAAAAATAAAAAAAGAATAAAAGAGATGGGTTTGATACTTAAAAAAACGAAGAATCAAAGAAGCTCTTTGCCACGCTCCAGAGCTAGCATCAAGCAGTTTGTTAAGCGGGTATTACCAAAGAATTCAGCTTCTAAATTGACCATAGGGTTGTTCGCTAAAAAAAGGCAGAGAAATTGCCTGCAACTCCAAGGTTAACTTTCAAATTGCAAATGTAATTGATTGACTTGGTGTCTGTAATAACTGATTCGCAAGCAAATTTAATAACTTTGCAACGGACTTCTGCCTGTGTGTCTTCGACTTTCACCCATCCATCGATAGATCTTACAAAAGACTCAGTAATATTAGACAATCCAGTCCAAACAATGACAGAAGCGATATTGTTGGATGTCAGAGCACAGATAGATAGATCAATTGAAAAATATCTGAAACTCCAACAAATGATGTCACTACTCATAAAAATGCAAAAGAACTTGACAGTGGTTGATCCTAGTGGATCGATAACAGATGTCTCTTCCCACATACAACTTGCTTCTGTTGAATCCAAACACGAAACTGAGAAAAGCTAAAAGGGATGTGATCTTTTTAGAATTTCTGCTGTTCAGATCCACCTTTGCGCTAGATTATATGCAATAATTTATAATGCTGTCTTTAACATATAAAAAATAACAAGACTGTTTGTGGGGACAATTTACAAATCCCTCTTCTTAATGTTATTGGTATGTTTTTTAGCAATTGTTGTATGTTCGTTTGACACTGTGTATAGATAAATGTTTGAATGTTGCACTATGAATGAAAAGCTTTGTGGTATTACTTTTTTTAGCTATTTTAGGTACATGCTTTCCTGCTTTGTTATAGAATGATGAAGTGTACAGTGATATGTGATTAATTGACACTTTAAAAAAAAATTGTATCATGCCAAATAAATTTTGATATGACATTTATAAAATAAATACATCCTCCGGATAATTTTTTCAGTATCTCGAATCCAAACTCCAACCACAGTCATCCTTGAAAAACTTGAATAATACAACAGAGCCATCTAAGTCCAGTGTAAAGATAAGGACTGAGAGTGAGTACAATCACGCTCTGCTTGAGGAACAAACGTCCTATAATCAAGAAGAAACTGATATCAAGGTAGCTAAATCTAGCTTCATATGAAAACATTTTGACAGGAGTTTACAAACATTAAATCATTCTATTTTTGTGAACTCTGATGAGTCCAATGGATCACAGCTTAATGTGCCTCCTTCAAATAATACTCCTTTAAGGTTGTATATGAATTGTTCGTATTACAACTGTTCGAATGACAATTGACCTTTTCACAATTGACCGAATTGTGAAGGTCAATTGTAACATATATGCGGGGGGTTTCCCACCCAACCCAAACCCACCCAAAACCCCTTTTATATATATATATATTTATAACCAAAGCGATATATTTATATATATATACATATGTGCGGTCAATTGTGAAAAGGTCGATTGTTCATTCAAACAATTGTAAACGAACACTTTGGGTAATACCCTCCTTTAAGGGTACCGTTCGTTATGACAAAAGAAAGTCAACCTCCTGATATTCAGGGTCTAATAGCCGAGGCGCTGGATGATTACATAAAAATGAATCACTTAAACTTGGGAGGACCGAGTTCTTATGTATCATCAAACTCACAAGTTCATGCAAAGCAAGTAAGATTTGATCCGACACTTAACATCATGAAAAGGTCTGTCCAACAGCTCGAAGGTATGAAAGTAATTTAAGAGACAGAAAAGAATCATCTGCCCTCGTCTTATCCCCTAAAGAAATGAATAGGTGGAATAAATATAATCATTTCATCCTTAAGTGTTGGTCAGCTCCGTTCAGTTCATATGATTTGAATCAACCTAGTGTCTTGGCTATGTTAGAAGAAATTGTAACATTACAGGACATTGGCTCATCTGATAGTGACCAAGTTGAGTTCCTCGATTCAGAAAATTTATCAATTCTCAATCTCTTCCTTACTTTCCAGTATATAGTAACCCTCCAGTACCTCCCAGTCCCTAGGTGCACCCGCAGTCAGTGTCAGCAGCAACTTGTCAGCGCTTGTCATATTTTTCCCAAGTAGCACCTTGCGTGGTGAATACCTGGTCACTGAAAACTCTCTCAGCAGTCCATGGAGAACAACTGACAGCCATTCTTCCCTCTGTGTGTCTTTCACATCCATCTGTTTGGACTGCTCCTTCTTTGGCACCTTTTTCTGTTTTTTCTTCCAATGAGTCACACAAATGTACATGTGCTTGTGCCAACCTTCTCTTGCCGTGGGCCACGAGGCCGTCTCTGTTGGGCACTGAAATGCATTGTCTTGCCCTTTCTCTGCATTGATGTGTTGCATTATTTCTTTATCTTAACCCTTTTCAAAAGGCCAAGAAGTGCTCAAATTTCCTTTGATTCTCGTTCTTGCTCTCCTGTAGGATACTCTCCACCACTTCAAGCTGTGGCCCCTCCATCAAATGACACTCCTTATCTTCTATGGATGCCATTAGCTCTGGATCATTGCCTGGTGCCACGGGCCACTCTCGCTCAGATGCAGTAATCATCTTTCTTCCCAGAGCCAGCACCACTGATTGTGCTTCACCATGCTGTGCTCTTCCCCCCCAAACACTATTAAATCCCGCTGACACTGACCACCAACTTCATATGTAGGTCTGTCAATATCCTTCTCTGGTGCACATGCCCTGAAAGCGTCCTGTTGTGATTTGACATTCTCTGACATGTATTCGCTTGACACTACACCATTCACGAGCATCTTGTTCACTTCCTCGTCTAAGGTGCACACTCCACAGTCACCCGTCCTTCTAAACTCCAGTTTATTTATTTCCACTTTGTCCGGACATGCCTCCCCCCATTCTGTCAGGACCCCAATTGCCGGACATGCCTCCCCCATTCTGTCAGGACCCCAATTGCCAAATCAGTCATTGCATCTCTTTTTTACAAAATGTCCTACCTCCCGTGTTGCACACAGTTGCCTCCTCCGGTGTCTTCCCCCACTTCCTCTCCTTTCTTGGAAATACATAGAGCCACCCGCACAATGTTGTGTGTCATCCACCCCAACCCCCACAGGCACTGGTGCTGGCACCTCACATTCCTGCCCCTCTGTGTGTCCTCTCTCCACCCCCTGCTTCACTGACATATCTTTTTTCATTCCTAGCCATGCATCATCAGCTGCATTCAGAATGTCTGCCAAACCCTGGGCAGATCTTAACTTTTCCTCCACATTCCCTCCACCACCCTCCTTATCTTGTGTGGCAACAGCCGCCATATTGTGCCCCTCTTGAACATTTGTGAAAGCATTACATCAAAATCTGAGCGTCTCTGATCACTCTATACCTCCATCCCCTTTGTGATATATTTGTGCTTTGCTTGTGATTCAGCACTATCTCCCTTGTCCCTTTCCTGCGGTACCCTTTGTAACTGATCTTCCTGGGCAGCCCTCACCTCCATCTTCTTTTGTGCTGACTGGGGGATCACATCCAAATTGTGCAACATGCTCTTCTGCCTCTCCAGAACATCCATTGCCCCCAACTTGTATGACAGATCTCCACCTGCCTCTTGCCTTGTCAGTGGACCGGCATCTGCCATGTTGCCATTGAAACTGTATTCTGTAATCTGTGTTCTTTAATCTCTTTTATTCCACTTTAACTCAACCTTCAGACAGACCTCCCACTCCCACTCGGTGACCTCTACAGCATCGACCCTACATCCACTTTCCACGCCCCAGTGCTCTGACTATATTACAGGTGCCTAAGAATGCTCTGCCCTATCTTTGTATTCTTCCTAGAGTCCCTGAAGACTCCAAATTCCACAAAGTCCACTATTGAAACATGCAACAGGTACAGCGAAAACATTATTTTCACGTACCCGTTGTTTTGCTGTAATCTCTATCTCCGTGCCATGCACATGATGGAGAGAAGAGGAGCTTCCGGGTTTCAGCACCATCTGTTACATTCATTCGTCCTTCTCTCCCTGATACTAGTGCTCATCTAGCTCCCTCACACTGTCTCAGGATTTCCAGGCACTGGGCACTCAGACAGAAATAATACGCCCGCCAGAGGGTTGGGTGTAAAAGCGATGTAATGTTAACACACACACCAGGCTCTGGAGGGCTGCATCGACTCTGCTCCCTCCCAGGCCTGGCTCACACTTATGTACAATGAAAAGCTACATATTAATCTCCTCCCATTAGCCGTACGTATTCATAACAACAGGTCATTTCGCTGAAGAGAGGGAATCAAGTACATTTGAGATTGTCTTTGCAAGGCATGCTCTTATCGACCTTGGGACTTCCGCCAGCAGCTTCAGAACTGTGCTGTGTACGTTCTTGAAGGGAGGGCTGTTGATGCCCATCTGCGAGGCCTGGCTGGCAGGCATTCCACAGCTAGCTCGGCTGGTTGTGCTCTGGTGGTTCTCTGCAACATCTGCTTTCATGGCTGTTAGATGTTTAGGCCAGTCCTTATGGCAAATCATTAGGCCAAACTTCCTGCTTCAGATGTGATGTATCTCAAACCAAAAGAAAGTGCAGAATCAGAAATGTGCCAGGTAACAGGAGGGACACAGTATTATCTTGCACCCTGCAAAGGTTGCTCCCAAAGGCCGACATTCATCTGGCCTATTGGTAGCTATTAAAAACCACAAGGGATTGCAGATTCTCCCATGGGAAACACCTAATTTGTACTCGCAGCTAGTCAAAGTTAAATATCCAGGTGGAGTTTTTGCAATAATTAATGTATATCGAAATCCAGCTGGGATAACTGATAAAAAATTCCTTACTGATTTAGAGCTTCTGTTAAATCAGATAACAGTTACCCCAGAGATTTCTAATATTATAATATGGGGGTTTGAATATGCAGCTCCTACCAGTGAAACACAAGTTTAACAATGTATTGAGTAAAAAATGGCTGACATTTATGAATGACAGAAACCTATCAAGTGAAATGGGTCATTGGTGGGAGATATTCCACCCCAAACTACGTGGCAGAGAGGGCGGAGTTCTTCCATTATTGAATATATGTATGTTGATGTGAACACATTCAATAGAGCAGTAGATTTCTAGATCATTTCTCAACCTCATAGCGATCATGAGGTTTTGGTATTTCGATGGATGACAGATATTCAATTTGTAAACTCTGAAGCAGATGTATTGTTTGCACGTTTGACTATTAATAATGCCAGAATGAGATTTCGCTGGAATGAAGCTGCATTGACATCATTGAATAGCAGCATTGTACTGACGTCCAGTGATATAGGTAAAAGGAAGGAGACATACATGTCTCCCTTATATATGTACCAAGTACACTCAATTACAAGGTCACATGCCTATTGTAAACCAATGCATGAGTTTAACACAGAAGTACAAAAAAGAAAGGCAATACTGCGTAGTGACAAAAGAGCAGTGCTTTCATCAGAATGCAATTATAAAAAGTAATTGATTCAGACTCTAAATTGCAGATATAAGAATTGGATGAGATCTTACTGTGTACAGTTACATCAATCTGACGGAGAGAGTATGCTTAAAGCAATCTCCTCTAGAAACACTGCTGCAATTTCGGCCCTAATCAATGATGCTAATCCTGCCAGCCAAATATCAGTTCAGGTTAATGGTGTGAATGAGAGTGAATGGATTACCCACTTCACTAAATTGCATGCCCTTCCAATAATGGACAAATGCACCTTGAGTCCAAAACAATATAATTATGAGGGCCTCATTCTTCTAGAAGATGCCTTGTTTTATATTAGCAAATTGAGCGGCTTAAGAGCTCCGGGCCTGTATGGTTTAAACAACTGGATGTTTAAACAACATCCTAATCTATGGGCCAAAATCTTGTATGCCATCTTTAATCAAGTTATGAAATCTAATTCCATACAGAGCTCTTGGCGTCGCTCTATTATTGTTCCTATCTGTAAGAAGGGCAATCGGTCTTGTGCAAACAACTACAGACCAATCGCCCTTCTTGACGCCCCGGGCAAAATCTTCTCAAGATTTATACTAAGAGATGTTAATGAATGGACGTTGAAATACTTCCTTCATGATCTACAAGAGACAGGATTTATCCTGGGCTTAGGTACAGCTATCAATCTAATAACTCTAATGAATCTAATGACTCTAACGTGTATCATATCACATCATGCAATCATAAGTCAGCCAATGTATCTGGTTTTTGTTGACCTATGGGCCGCTTTTGATTCTGTTTCCAGGCAAATACTAATTAAGAAACTAATTCAGCAAGGTTGTCCATCATATTTAGTCTCTTTGATTCACAACATACATACTGATAACAGCATACAAGTAAGGTTGTCTCAGGATGGAACATTAACAACACCAATTCCAACATACAGAGGGCTGAGGCAGGGATATACCCTGGTCGCAGTACTCTTTAATTTCTTCATTTCCGACATTCAACAGGGCTTCTCTAACATCATTACTGATTCTCCGAAAATGGGAAATAAGACTGTAACTTCATTACTTTATGCAAATGATTTAGTCTTGCTCTCTAAAACGCTGCAAGGACTCCAAAGACTGCTAGATATTTTGGCATTTTATGTTCAAGAGAACCTCTTGTCCATTAATTTGGATAAGACAAAAATTATGAAGTGCAATATCACACAATAAGACCAAAACCTGCAAGTAGTCTCTCGAAAATGTACAATTGGAATGTGTTCATCGATACACATATTTAGGAATTAAAATCGGTGATGCTAATGATGTTGTGAAATACAATGATAATTTGAATAACAAACTTACTAGTGTTACGTCGCAAGCTATAATCATGCAAGCAAAATATGGCAAATTCACAACTATTCCAGCCATATCTTACTATTTGCAAAAGGTATCACCCATTTTATTATACGCCTCCAAATCCAAACCTATACTATCAGAAAAAATGCGGTCTCTATTTGAACCGAAATATTGGCGGCGCATCTTACATCTCCCAAATTGTATACCCATAGTGTGGATTAGAAATGTGTTGGGACTGATTTCGCTTTACACTCGATATGTATAGCAGGTAACAGCTTTGTTCAGAAAGTGTATCATGGCTTTCCGAGAAATTGCGATAATAGGTGTGTTGGCCAATTACATATTTTCTTCAAGAGACAAAACCATCTCTAAATGACGTCGGTTGGAGGTGCACACATTAGCAGAGGCAGATCTAACCTTGCTTGTGTTAATACAAAACCCTGTCAGAGCTAAAACAAAACAATTCCAACATGATTGGATAAGGAACATTGAAAAATCTAAGACTTATCGCGACTTTAGGGAAAATCCATTCCAGGAAAAAATATATAGTTCCACGGAACTATATATAAAAAAAACATCCTTCTGTGGTACATAGAGTGGATATCATGCAGCTGCGATTTATCATTTGGCCTACAAAAGATGTTATGGCAAAATGTAAACTAATACCTCAAATAGACAATGTTTGTCGGTTTTGTAGAGTCATCTTAAAAAAAGAAGCGCTCAGACATCTGTTAGTTGAGTGTCCTGCCTTACTTGATGCAAGAGTGCAATATTTGAAACATGTTGCAGATGGTCATCGACAACTTACGCAGGAACACTTGTGCTTAATGATTCATTGTGGTCATTTGACATGCGTGAGACTTGGAGCTATTGGTGTTCTCCAAACTTTGAACCTACATGGAACTTAGGTTGACATCAGCAAGTGTTCAGAACTTTTAACATGACCATTAATTATGGCAATGTTAAATTACAATAGAATATATTGTGTCATATTTTTATCATTTGAGAATTAATTATTTTTAATTTGGAAAAATGTGATTATGTTGAATTATGAATTTTAAACTCATGATTTGTCTTATGTTGATGTAAAAGTTGATGTAAAAGTTGTAAATATTGTAAAGATACTCTTTCTACGTGTCAGGACAGGAATTACCCCCTTGAGCCCAAACAACATCAACCCCCTTTTTTGGAAAATATATCCTAAGCAGTTGAATTGAGGTGTGCACTGTCTTTACATATTTTTCATCTGTCTGTATACATTCACAGTCTTAGTAAAGTTGTATGATTAATACCCTTGGTTGGGTATTTGTTACTAGCTATAGCTATGGTCCTTGAGCAGACTGTGCTTTACTTGAGCACCAAGTGTTTCACTTTGCTCACTATGTGGTTTCCATTGCTGTGCATTGGCGTTGCTAGGCTACGCACTGCAGCCACAGGCACCCAGGAAGACATCACAGTGGCACTGCATGGCGGCCCATCGCAGTGTGCGCTGAAAGAGGTCTGACATCTGTGCTGTGTGCTGCCATCTGGGGCTGTGCTGTAGTATGGAACGCTGGACAGCTCCCAGAGTGCTGGGTTCTGGAGGGGTCAGTTGACAGGAAGATGTACAGGGAGAGTGTAAGGAAACAGCTGAACTCATAAAGGCACCCACTGGAGTGCATG
Source organism: Ambystoma mexicanum (assembly GCF_040938575.1). Classification (NCBI taxonomy): domain Eukaryota; kingdom Metazoa; phylum Chordata; class Amphibia; order Caudata; family Ambystomatidae; genus Ambystoma; species Ambystoma mexicanum. The sequence continues at coordinate 353,631,853 of NC_090926.1, forward strand.
ATATCGAACATTGGCATAAGGGGCTGTAGATGGTCATAGCATTCAATTGCAGTATCTGGACCCCTGCAATGTGATGTCACGGGCACTACCGTGTGTAGTGCGATCATCGCTGCCATCTTTATTTCATACCCCTTGCCAGTGAGGCATCCTGTGCAGCCACTGTGCCAACGGGGTCGGGTTGAAATTCTCCGAGGTAGGCAACAATATGGAAACACGGAATCCTCCGGTCTCAGCACATTACATGCGCACACAGGACTCCCCTTCCTCAATCCCTCCCAAACCGGGCAGCTGCCTCGCGCCATGTTTTCAGGGATTACTTTGTGAACGATGTTCGCTGGCGTCCCTCAGGTTCTCGAGAGCGCACAGATTGGCACAGTGTTCTAAAATGCTCCTTGAGCAGCGCCTCCTCCCTTTCTGCGTATAGGAGCTTTCTCTGCGTGGGGCGCGGGAGTGGATGAGGGGAGAGCGCGTGTAATTGCCCAGAAGCACAATGGCTGTGATTTGGCACAGCTGCGGGAGCGTGGCGTGACAGTGTAAATTTAGAAGCAGAGCTTTTTTTATCCGTGGCATTCTGATCTCGGTTCTCATGGTTACCCAGTGGTCGAAGCATACGAAAAGAAGTAGTGGAACTATGTTCCCTATTGGCCTGCCCTTGTTCCCCATAAAGCCCATCGCCTTGGCCCCTCCCTCGCACAACCCGAACTCCCGAACACATGCCCTGATGTAGTGCAGTGCACTGAAGTGCAAGGTTCAACTTCTTCCTACACTTTTATTTGAAACAAAACCATTCCGGAACGGTTGCTTTTTAAAATAAAAGTATAGGAACAGTCAAAGTTAATTTAAAAAAAGTAGAGGAGCCCCAACCGCTGCCACCCCCTTCCACCATTGTGCTTATCCAAGTCCTAATCTTCCCTAGGGTCTTAGTTTTTATGCCCGCACACGCGCACACACCTTGCCCTTTCCAATGTTAACAGCCCCACCCTTCCCAAACCCGCCCGCTCCACAGACCTCTGAACCCCCTGCCAATCCCTACTATAGGGCCGACCGAAGCACATGGTTGAGCGTTTTAAAGAAGCAGCAACATACGACAGGCCACCCTACAGAACATAGGGGGGCTGCACCTCTACGCTCTTTACTAACGGGTCAGTCAGCACCTGCCAGTCACTATGGGACCGTCAAAGCCCGCAAAAGATGCCGCAGCTGCAGTCAAGCCCGCCCGGAAAATTCTTTTTTCATGATTGGAAAAGCTATGCATATGCTTTGTGCGTTCCTTGCCAGCCTTCGTAGACCCTACATTTTTGCCTTTCATCATATCCTGGGGTACATGCGCAGATGTCCTGTACACTCATCGCATATCCGGGGGCAGCTCGGGTGCTTGCAGGCCACAGCATCCCATATCCCAGGCCGCCCCATCACGTGCCAGGTGTACCTTTACAATCCGTTCATGTTTGCATAAATGTGTTACCCCTTCACCCTTCCTCTCCTGTGATGCCCTTTTCCATTCCGTTCGCAGGCTAAACTCTGGAAACGCCTAGTTGTGGGGGGGCAGGGGGCAGTACCCCACTTTTTCGACAAGGCTCAGCCCTTTTAGAACTCCACCGTGGCGACTGGAGCCGTATAAAACCTAATATCATAACATATGCCCCGAGACTACCAATGCATAGAAGATGCCTCCCCCTTTTCTCAATTCCGGGGGTCACATGGGGCTGCATTTCCCAGTGTGCAGTCTCTCTCACTCAGAGCAGAAGCCGCTGCCAGAATACACATCCCAGGGTGTAGTCTCTCTTACTCAGAGCAGAAGCCACTGCTAGACTACATTTCCCAGGGTGCAGTCTGCCACACAGAATAGACAGATCCCTCCAGAATGCATGCCAGCAATGCCCATTGCATAGGCCCTAGGTAAATGCATACCTGACAATACACCCTGAATCACATCAGGTCTATGCGTCACACACTGCACCCTGAGATGCATAGTACAAAGGCCACACCTGGAATGCCAGTGGAGCCAATGAAAGTGGGCAGGACCTTTGCTTCCAGCGGAGAAGATGAAAGGAGGAGAAGAAAGAAGATGATGAAATCGTGAAACTGCCTGTACAATGCTGAAGGAGAACCTCCTGCTTGGGAAGCGTTGCCCTCAATTGATGCTGGAAGACAAAGGGTTCTACGTTAGAAATGGTGGATCCATGAGCTAGAAGCAAACTGTTGATCTTTCTTTCAAAGCTTTACTTCCGACCTACACACTTTCCCTCTGAGTTTATTGCAGGTACAGCACGATTTCAAGCATAGAATCTTGCATTGTTCGATAATAAAAAAAGTCATGAAACACAGGTCTCCTCCCCTCTGATGATATGATTGCATTTTTTCCACATATTGGTATAAATATTGACCGCAAGCTAATTGTAGATGGATATGTGTTTTTCCTTAAATGTGACCCCCTGAAAGAACTGCACAGAAAAGTTGTGAGTTCTCTTTCTCCGATACAAGTTCTGCCCTATGTCGAGAAGACATGTGTAAAACAAAATCAGATAGGCAAGTATTGGTTTTGAACTTGGGTATTTTATTTTTATGGATTTCATGCCAAAGGGGCAGTGTTTCTGGGAAAGAATTTCTTTTGAAGGTTAGATAAAGCACCACATATACCAACAACCGGTATCTGGTCTTACCATCTAACACATTTCCATCGAATACCTTTCCATCGAAAATTATTCATTGAATTGCCTTTCCATCGAAAAACATATTCATTGAATACTTTTCGATGGTTAATTTCGATGGATAGGGTTAGGGGTTAGGGTTGGGGCTAGGGTTAGATTTAAGGTTAGATTAAGGGTTAGTTTAGGGGTTAGGATAGGGTTAGGGTTGGGGCTAGGGTTTGGGTTAGAGTTAGGGTTGGGGCTAGTGTTAGATTAGGGTTAGGGTTGGGGCTAGGGTTATGTTAAGGGTTAGATTAAGGGTTAGATTAGGGTTAGGGTTTAGGGTTGGGGCTAGGGTTAGATTTAGGGTTAGATTAAGGGTTAGATTAACGGTTAGATTAGGGATAGGGTTTAGTGGGGATGGGCGTGGGGGTTAAGGGGCTGGGGAGAGGGTACCCCCCAATATACAAAAAAACACATTAAAACATTACAAGGAGCTGGCCATTTTGCCGAAACTGGACAGCTACATGTAACGTTGTAATGTAGAAAATAAATGCATCGAAATGCTATCTTTTACATTTAAAAGTACATATCCATTTGATGGAAACGTTTCGATGGATATGTACTTTTAATGTAAAACATAGAATTCCGATGCTTTTATTTTCGATGCATCTTTTTCGATGTATTGTCATTTCGATGCAATGACCATAAACCCCAACCACCCTATGGATATGTGTCCCAAGGTGCCTTCCTTCAAATGACTCAGACACTTCTTTGTTGAGGATGCTCTTGATGAAAAGAAAACGTCCCTCCCAGGACCCCTCTTATGGAGTGCCAAGTCTGGGTGTTAGCGACTTATCAGGGCCTCAGGACCCTCAGTAGGCTTTCATTTTGGCAATAGCATCCACGGGTTGCCCCTCCCAGCTGCCGTCATGTGACAGGGTTGTAATTGTCAGGCTTGTTCCTCCCTGGTTCCACAAGACATAGTTCTTGAATCAGTTTCTCTTTCTGGGTCTCTCCCTGACATCTATGACAGTCTCTTGATTCTCACTCACAGGCCTTTCTTGTTGGATGATGTCCTGACCCTGATTGGGCCTCTCCTTGCATCCGGGTTTGGGCAGCACCTTGTAGGGGAAGAAGACACATCCGTTCCAAGCTTTGTCTCAATAATGTCCCCAGCATCTACCAGAGCGGAGGTAGGCCAGGAGAATCTCTAAGTGCCTGGCCAGTTTATAAGGTACGTCCCTTTATCAGGAGCCTTATCCTATTACCTGAGCCAGTCCCACCTTCATCGTCACCGAAGCAGCACAAACTCATGCCTGGGGCTCACCGTATCTGTCACTTCTGACCCTCAGAGCTCTGTCAGCTGACCTCCTTATGGATCTGCCATGAGCTTGTTTTTCCTCCACTTCTCCCATACAATGAGTAGACTGGTGTTTTCACGCTATCTGACTGTTACTGGCCCTGTACCTTCAGGGAACTTCCCACCATGTACGTACCTTACTTCCAACTCTCTTTCCTCATCTGCAGCTAAGAAAATAATCTCTCCTTTGCCATGTTCTATCCCTTCTCATGTAAAATGTTTCACCTTTCTTTCTCACACTATCTTTCCTCTCCTGTTCATTCTTCCTGCTCTTCACCACCTCCATCATATTCCTATCTTTACACTCCTTCTTAGAGTCCTCCTCCAAACTCTTTTGTACTTCAACCTCTCCTGTGCACTCTGCCTTTTCCCACTTGTTCTCCTTCTGCAACCTCTTCGATGTTCTCCTCTACCTATTTTCGCCTCCTTCTGCAGTGTCTTCAGTACTCTCCTTGCCCTGTGTTGCTCTTCTCCAAACTCTTCAGTACTCTTTTCTCCCCTTATCTGCTCCTCTTCCATACTTCCCATTCCTCCTTGCTGTTCTATTCATACAACCTCTCTTGTATTCTCCCCACCTCTTCCACCGCTAGCAACTCTCTCTGCACTGCCACAGCCTCCTGCACTCTCAGCTCTCTCCACACCTCCACCTCCTCCTGCACCTTCAGCTCTGTCTGTACCTCCACCTCCTCCTTCAGCACTCTCTGTACCTCCACGTCCTCCTGCACCTTCTGCTCTCTCACCAACTCCACCTCTGAACACCATGCCTCTATTCTAAACACCCACACCCGCTGTAAATCTGTGCGAGTTGTACTCGTTCCCCGCTACTGGTTTGGGCTATAGTCTAGGCCTTGCATGTACATTTGGAAATTGTTTCTAGTTTGGGATTGGCTACTCAGGACAAGTTCAGGTGTGTTCAATATGTATCCCACTGGGCAAATCCCTGAATGAGCTTTGGTAAATCAGTCTGTCATTTCAGAACTATGAGTTGTTCATATGTGAGGTGAAGGCATGCCCCGAAACGCTTACACCAGAAAAAATAAAACCTGCTAGGGAAAAAAGGCCAAGAGATTCTTGCAAGGATAACAAGTTTTAATTATACAAAAAATAGGTGTGCCAGCAAAGGACACTGCTGCTCAAGAACGTTCTTCCCAAAAAGGGCGCAAGCAGAAGCTTAAAAGGGTGCACAGCATCATTCTTATACAGTAAAAACCTGCAAGGCTTGTTGGTGCCACCCTATGCAAGGTCGGCCTACTCCATAGGTGATGCCAGGCCATTGGCTCCAGCCCTGTCCGTCCGTCTTCCATCACATGGGGTCAGCTGGGCTCATCATCGCCAGGGAACCAAGGTCGAAAAGACAATTAGTTACTTCATTCTAACAGTGCTACTCCATCATTACACAGGGCACCTGGCATGATCATGGACTGGTACCGAGGAGGCTCGAGGTCACTGTGACCCGCACTCATTTCACTCATCCCAATTACGGCTGAGTTTGAAGGCTTACACACTACAATGTATTCCCCCCCTGTACATCACATTGCAAATTATGTTATTTAAAGTAACTACAGGGTGACCATTCTGTTAGATTTTTTATGGTTGGCTGGTTTATGGTCTGTGGCCTGGGGTCAGCTGGTGTCTCGGAATTCAGGGGTCTTGAGATTCGGACAGTTGTAGTGGCTATAACTCGCAGTTGGCTGGGTGGGGGTCAGGGGTTTACTCTGGCCTGTTGTGATAACACGTGCAGCAAGGTGCATAGCACTGTCTCGTGGCCTTGTAGGATACATTCTTTCTCGGGATAAATATATTGGCAACAGTTTTAGAACAAAGGAGGGCTTTTGTGGAGATTAGCAGCGCAGGTCTCTCTCTCTCATCGGCGCATGGGCCTATTCGAGCTTCTTCATCAGTTTTGCAGCCTGTCTAATGCTCTGCCCTGCAGGCCCAATAATTCTGCCATAGCTACAAAATGGTGTCAACTTATATGCACGCACTAAGTCTAAACATGTAAAATCCACATAATATTATGGCTGTGTGGGCCTCTAGGTATGCCGCTCTCCCCCTGGCACACCACAGGTCTCTTTATGGGACTTGCCTGACCCAACAGCGCCTAGGCGGTGGGATAGGTTAATTTCCTTCCCAAAAGAGGTGATACCCACTGCAGCATTAGTGAAGTGGATCCTCAAACTGTACTACATACTGCTCACAGGCTCAGGAAAAAAAGGCAGGCTGGAAACATATATTGGTACTCCATGCTTTCTCAATGTCTGTTGCTAATTGCTGCAGATCCTCGTCTACACAAACTGCAAAGGTTAACTTTGTCTCTTGGAGAGAATTACTTAAAGGGGCAGTAACAATGGTGGATACAATCTGGCAATCCACTGACCCAGGCCCCCAGTGTAATGGGGGTCTCAGGATCCTTGTCAGACCACCGACATAATATACATATATAACATATATAAATCAAAACAGTTGAACCGTGATGGTGAGGCTGGATTACCACATTACTCATATGATTTTATCAAAAATATTTATTCAATACAGTAGCTATTCAAAATCATATAAAATACGCCATATCATACAGGCAATTTTAACTTATATTATCAAAAACCTCTTCCATCTGTCATCCACAGTCATACCAACCAATGTCCACATAAACACTCACAGTGAGCAGCGAGAGGGAGGATCAACCCTAATAAAGTCCCCCCTATCACTCAACACACACAATTTAAACAATTAATGGTATAACACAAATAAATTCTCAGTTTATACAAAAGTCCAAAGGTGATTCAAATAGACTCTTCTCGTCTACATGTGTTTTGTTCACTATAGGACCATCAATGGTGGCCAAAAGTTCAATGGACCTTCTTCAGGACAGATATCAGTAGTGATGATCTCTGTACTCCTGTCTTTCTTGTGTCGATGGAAGGTAAATTCGCCCTTCCTATGGTTTCTTGCTCCCTCCACTAGCCACGTGGTGAAGGTAGTATAGGTTTGGCGGAAATTAATTCCAAACGTTCGAGAATACTGGATTCTGCAGTCTCCTCGGACTATTCCTGATCTCCAGATGTCACCTCTTGTGTCCAAAGAGTGTCCCCTGTTTTGATTACTGCTCCAAAAAGTATTATGGTATACGTCCCACCGCGTTAATACATCAGTGGCTGCATCTGTTTCTCACTGGATGTTCAGCTGGAGGTACACAGGGATATGAATCACGTGTCTCTGGTCATTCCAAAACGTTTCCCAGCATTCCGGATAAAAGGAATCGCGTAGATGCGATCCGTGTCTCCCATCTAACACCGTTGCCGTTCCATTCGAATCCATCAACAAGAACAGACTCCATGCAATGTTCCCCTGTCTCAGGCTGCCAGTGTTATGGGAGGATTGACAGGAAGGAGCAGGGAATCCTCCTCATAGTGGCTTGGGCCCCATATCATGTAGCAGGCGTTGGGTCCCAGAGTGGGACTCAGCCCCATGAGTTACCCTACACACATACCCATGGGACCAAGCAAGGGACATCATCACACCATACAGAGATATCTGCCCATACATTCTCTGCTGCACATGTTGGAAAACAGCATAGTACAGAAGCACACACACTGTGCTCCTCTATTTATAAATAGTGTGGGAAATGACAATTTAAGTTCCATGATCTGTAATCACACACCACATGTAGACTTCTTTGCTCTCTGGGATGTCAATAGAAACTACAAAGTGGTGGATAGCACTGAAAGCACAGGGCTTTCCTCAAACAAGAACAGCATCGAACAAAGCTGGGTCTTGCAAAATCATGGTCTAGGGAACCACCATGATGAGGAAAGCTGTCCGCAAGGTGGTACAATGAGCCATCCATTCCCAAACAATGCACAACGTGGGTGCCCCAGAGTTTAGCAGTTCTACACACAATGTGGTTCTTAGATTATCCCTAAAGATGTTCAAAAAGGACATTGTTTCAGAGAAGTGCCATATAATGACAATTATTTTCCAAAGTAAATATACAGCTTTTCAGGATTAGGAAAGCTTCTTAAGGCAAATCAGCATCAGCCGATAGAAGAGACTGATCTGGACTCTACCAAGTGAAGCACGCACCCACATTTGCTCACGGATAGGTGGTCACAAGTAGCGGGCTATTCCTACCTTTGAGAAAGAGTGCTTGGAACAACAACACTGGGGGATTTACTGTTCCCAATTCTGAAGAAGTAGCAGTAAGCAGCTCCATTCACTCTGGTAATCAGCAGTACCCAGTCAAAAGTGAAATGTGTTCCTAGTGTAAAGAAGGCACTCTATTTGAGCAAATAACAAGGGGGGTCCTGGGAGACTCTCTGCCAGACATGAGTCCTGGTTACAAGAGCCTTACCCAGAGTCTTTAGCTCACTATCTTTCACAGAGAAGAAATATCCCAAACATATCAGTCTTTGTCCTGCCCTGGGGCAGTCCAGCACCGAAATGCTAGGCAATTCTCCTCTGAACAAGAGTACCAACAGCAACCCCAGACACGTGTTTCGGTCTGGTTGAACCTCATCAGTAGGGTGTAGCTGTGCCTCTCTAAGAATAGTGAGCCAGGGGTCCACGTCTGGATTCCCCTAGTAATTTAGGGTGAGACCCAAAGTTACTTGAAATATGCAAATAACAAGGGGGGTCCTGGGAGACTCTCTGCCAGACATGAGTCCTGGTTACAAGAGCCTAACCCAGAGTCTTTAGCTCACTATCTTTCACAGAGAAGAAATATCCCAAACATATCAGTCTTTGTCCTGCCCTGGGGCAGTCCAGCACCGAAATGCTAGGCAATTCTCCTCTGAACAAGAGTACCAACAGCAACCCCAGACACGTGTTTCGGTCTGTTTGAACCTCATCAGTATGGTGTAGCTGTGCCTCTCTAAAGACTCTGGGTAAGTCCCTCGTAACCAGGACTAATGTCTGGCAGAGGGACTCCCAGGACCCCCCCTTGTCAATTTACTCTATTTGGGCAGAAATCCAATTGCCCCCACCTGTTCTAAGAAGAACCGGTTTTATGTCATAAACCCGCATTGTAAATCCTGAACACAAAAAAGACCGATTTCTTTGGCCATTTTTGTGCAGGCTTTAAAATGCAGTATTACTACATAGAATCCCCCTCCTTCCCCACACTCACCTTCTCCCACTCATTTGCTCATTAATTGGGGGGGGGTTTAACCCCTCCGATCCCCCCTTTCCCAACCCACCCCCTTCCCACATCTAAACACGCATTCTCCCACACATACTCGTAGAAACACATACACGCACAGACATACAGTTTCTAACTTACCTGTCACTCCTGCGTTGAGTCCTCTGGGTCACACAGATCTGTCGGCCCGAGTCTTTCTAAATCAGTCTTTTTTCGGGAAAAAGGAAAAAAGTGTTTTGACCTAGGACCAAGGAAATATTGCTTCATACAGAGGGATTTCCTCGCGAATGGGCAAAGCTTCGGTACAGTATATCTGTCATCATTCATTTGGGCTTTCTTGGAGTTTCCACTCACAGTAGTAAATTCTCTGTCACAGCTGAGGACGATTCCAGGTTAAACACTTTATAATTATGAGGCATTCAGACTTTTTGTTCAAGAGAACAGACACAGTTAAAGAGCTGTGACAGTCACTACTGCAGTAGTTGGTGGTTGTTTATTTACCTTGCACTTCTTATGACAATTACCTTTTTCACTTGCCATATGTGTGATTATCCAGAGGACGGTGCTTAATTTGTAAATAAATAAATGGGCAGGGCCACATGGTTTCTAGCAATGCTGCCGCCACCCTGCTCCCACAGTAGCGCACATTTTGGGCTACACCTGCATGTCCCCCCGGCTCACTGGGAGGGTGATGTGTGCACCACGCATGGCTAACTAACATAATATAACATACTAGTTTTGTCTTGAAATAAGACACTCAATTTCTAACTGCCTCTTTAAACACATCCTTGTTATCAATTTCTTCTAATTCAATCGGTGGCAAGCGGAACATTTAGAAAAAATTCTCGTTTTTCTGGACAACGTAGAATATACATCATATAATAACCATTGGTACTCGACGGGGGTGTGGTTGTGTACTTCCAGCCAATCAGGAGGATCAGAATGGAGTTTTTACCACATGGTAAATCCCCTGCTCTAAGCCTCTCAGAGCTGGAGGTCGCCATCTTCCCCCGTTTTGCTCCTGGCTTGTGTCTTTCCTGTTGCTGTCATATCTGTGTCGGGCACCCCTCTGCCCCAATAATGGCACGTGTGACCGACAACCATCACAGTAATTTGTAATGTGTGTTTAAGAGCCAGTGAGATTGCAGCCTGGTACGGGCCTGCATATTGGTGCATCCCATGTACGCCACATACCACAAGAAAAAGGTTAAGTGCCCAGCTTAACAAGGACCTTCATGTTGCCCCTGAAGGGCATTCCCTGCAGAGGGGCAGCAAAGTCAGCATCACACTGACACTGGCACATATACATGTGGAAGCATGCCAGCACACCGAACTAGTGGGCTGCACCTAGGACCATGACCACACATTGCAGTACTGGCAGTTATTACAGTAATAGGATGACTATAGTAATGTGCTGGCTTGACGGCCACCTTCCAGCTCATTGCTATTTATAAAACACGATAACACGGCAGCACCGGCGCAGCTCACCCTGTTGTTGCTTGTTGCATAACTAAGACTGACCAACATTTAAAAAAATAAAGTTGCCAAAATACCACATCATAATTTCTTACTGCGGCATGAGATTTTTACTGGGCATCTATAATAAAGTAAGCATGATAAGTGTTATTACCTGTATAGCCTGGCAATGGGTGCAGCCACTATAGCCTTCCTACTGTGTCATGGCATATTTTCTGGGCATATACAATGAAGTAACCATCATATGTTTTATTACATGGCTAGACTAGCATTTTGGGCGGTGCTATTCTAGCAATTTCTTACTATGGCTTGTTATTTTGTACTGGGCATCTCTGATAAAGCAACCATGATAATTATAATTACCTGGCTAGAATGGCATTTCGGTGCAGCCAGTCTAGCCTTTCCTTATTGTGGCATGGTATAATTTTCTGGGCATCTATGATAAAGTAAGCATGATAAGTGTTATTACGTGGTTAGAGTGGCATTTTGGTGCAACCCATTTGGGTATGTCTTACTGTGGCATAGGATATTTTACTGTCAGCAAACATACGTGTTATTATGTGTCTGGTGTGCATTGCACAGTCAGTTTTGACATGTTTCCTTATTGTGGCATTGAATTTCTAATAGTAAAGTGGAAAGATGGTAAGATAGTGGTAAGATAGCTCAGCAGATTGAACGGTCGCTGCTGCGATCTGTGTGTGATCTGCAGGTTCAAATACCATCAAGGCCAGCTCAGCCTTTCATTTTTCCAAGGTTGATTAATGAGTACCAACTTCGGTTGGAATGATGATTATATTTAAATATGTGCTATTTATAGTGCTTTGGTGAAAGCGCTATATAAATAACAAATCATTATAATGAATCAAAGCATTAATGCTCCTGTGCATTGTTGGTGACTTACATCCATTGGATTTTTGGATACTGTAATATCACAGCAACTGGCAATGTAGGGGCTCTACTTATCATATAATCACAATACCTGACATGCAATTATAACTGGCATAATACAGAGGTTACTGGCCATATAATGTTGACATGGCATATCTATGGCAGTGCCTCTGCCCAAGTTGATTCTATTGGGTCTAACTCTATCATATCATAATCCCATCCAGGGCATATGAAGGCAGCTCCCTTTTTAAAATGTGGCTGGTATCTAAAATGGTTGGCATCTAAAATATTCTTGACTGCTTTAGTACCTATTTGGTATTTTTTTAAAGTATACATTTATGTACAATTTACACCAGCAAGCCACTTCTGAGGATGTCACCAGGGTGAAGGAGGAACTGATGCCATTCAGGTCCAGGTCAATGGTTTCAGTGATGTCATCAGGTATGTGATGTCACTTCCGTTACCTTTGACATTTTGGTGAATCGACATCCCAGAGCATAATTCGTAACTGACAGAAGACACGCATTCAGTTCTATATGACTCATAAGGGTGGAACACATGTAGACATATAGGGTTCAATTAATGAATTATATGTGTGAGGTCTAATGTTATTTAGAAGATGTGTTCCTTCTTTATTCTCTCCTCCTTGTCTTCTAATGCAGTCAAGCCATGTTTATTTTCACTTTATCCCTTTATTTCTCTTCAAGCACATCCACCCTTTCCTTCTGCTATCCCCTGCATTCCTGACACTTCTCTCCTTCCCGATAGCGTCCTTTATAACAAGATATGAAGGTGGTCCGCTCCCTCTGCACTTCTCTCCTCCTCCCTCGCTTTGTCCCTCTCCCTGGCAGTCTCCCCTCTGTGGCTGAGGCTGCCCTAGAGTGGTCTGAGCTGGACACATGCAACCAATATGTATTCACATGTTTAGCTCACGTGAAACCCACTCGACTGGGACTGAAACAGCTGCATAGATGAACGAAAGGCAGACGTGATGGACGTTTCTGCTAGTTTGAGGAAAATAGTGTTCCCACCTTTAAACGTTGGCTTGTTGCTAGGTCTGGAAAAGATGCGGGGCTACACCAATGTTGGGACTGTCGGGACTCGGGGGCTAGCTAGCCTTTTGGTTGCAGCCCCTGAGCTTCTATCCATGGCTACAACGAAAGACCCAGGGCTATAGCCCTCCCCCCAAGTCCCCCTAGCGACGCCTACTCATCTTCCTACTTTTCAGATGTACTTTACTAGGTTGCCACTTTATCACACAGTGGCTCGCCTACGTTTTATTAGGTCAAAGACCAGTGCATAATCTACTGCTGTGAGGCCAATGGGGAGACAGGATACTGAATTAGACATTCTTGTCTAATTGAGTATCCTGTCTCCCCATTGGCCTCAGCTCTCCACCCACTTCACTCTGCTTTGGGGGTAGGTACCCCTCTCTTCTCAAGGGATTCACTAATCAGGATATACGCTTTTTTGTGACCAGTGCAGAGGTTACTTGGGTACCGAGGAGGTTTTCAGAAGTACCAGACTATGGGTGACTTGGATATGAAAATGACGAGTCTTGATGGCCTATTAGTTGGGTTAAATGTGCATTCTGTTTGGCAGGTTGAGGCATCCCCACATCTTTCACTATTGCTCCACTATCCATTTGTTATAAGTTAACTAAGTCTTTCCTTGTAGTGTTCTCCCTTGCACTGCCAGGAGTTAAACCTGATCCTGAAATGAGCAGAGCTTTGAGCCTTGCATCCTCTATCTTCGATAGCACTCCCATTGTGACATCTACTCTGCTGGTCCATGTGCGCAGAACCTCTGTGGTGCAGCCTCCCCAGCTGCGTGGCGCAAGGCCCTGGGCTCTGGAGTCTAGGACTGGCTTTCCTGGGATAGGAGAGTACCACAACCAGGCCCATAGCAAAATGCAAAGGTTAGCTCTGTGATCATTGCTGTAGTTGCCCTCCCAGAATCCCAGAGTACCAGGGGAAGGTAGAGGGTACCTATTTGGAAGCGCCCAGAGCTCACGCTTCCTCCAATTCACTTTATCTCTGGTTCTGCACTTTGCAGGTGAACGTCTTCGAAATGGTGAGAGACAGGACATAGGGAGGGATCTGCCCGCCTGGGAACACTGATCTCGTGCAGTTTCTGACTCGTCTCACAGAATTCTAATACACTGCGGGTCTCTATGTTTCACCGCCACCCCCTGATTTCTCTTCATCTCTTCAGAACACACCCACACTTCCATCCTCCTCCTTACCTCTAACCCACACCCCCTTCCACTGTAGCCAGGGTGCTTAACAGCGTCATTATTTTACTTGGAGCTATTAAAGATGTCCCCAGACATATTGGTACTGTGTAAATAATTTTTTATAATGTCATAGGGCCTCATTACAAGTCTGGCCGTAACCCTGCTAGTGTTGGAGGCGGGTTGTTGCCGGACTTGCAATATTTACCGGTACCTGGCTTGCTGGTAACACTTTCCGGGAAGTCAGGCGCTGGTAAATTATAAATCCCCACCACGGAAGCTCCGGCACCGTTAATAACGGTGCCGGAGCTTCCGTGAAACTCTGAGGGCGGGTGTTTGCTCGCCCACCAGGTCCGACCCGCAGGGTCGTACTGTGCCGGTCCGCTAACAAGGGTGCCTTTTTTTTTTAGAACATTTTACAGGGTTGGAACCAAAAGGAAAGTGGCCAACAATCGCAAATAGCAACAATTCATTAATTTTCATAAGGCGCTTTTGGTAACATGTGTTGCAAATAGTGCATCTTAAAGGACATTTGGTCAGTAACATTGGTAAAAACGACTAGCTCCACAGTTCACGAACCTATCAAGCGGGCCCACAGTAGCATGTTGGTCCAGCCCATCCAGCATTACCCTATTGTCCTGCACATCAGTTTGAGTCTGGGCTTAATACAATAAGTAATTATGCGATACATAGTCATTCAACCATTCGTAAATGTGAAGATTACAGCAAATGCACAGCATGAATTAATTATCAAGGCTTTCAATAAATAGCATGCATTTCCCTCAATTTGTACACATTTATGAATCTGTTGATTTTGCATGTAAATACACATTTTCCATTTGCATTGTTAATTGCACTCTACTTCATTCTTTGATGAATACAGAATGAGCGCTTCTCCATTTAGCAGTAATCAAACTGCGAACCGCTAATCACTTCAGGAAAATAAATGCTGTTCCACAAAATTGAAATCTTCACTTAAGAGAGACTTGTGGAGCCTGCACGCCGCTCACCCATGGGCGCGTCTCCCGCCAAAATAGTCAGATGTTCTTGTGGTACCTGAGGCCAAAAAGCCAAAATGTGGGGCATTGCCCACAAATGCACTCCCATGTTCCTATGGCCCTGTTACACATTCAACTGAATATTCTCCACTTCCACCTCCCACATTAGATGGATATCGCACATAGCATCACCCCTTCAGCCCGTCATAGCGCCTATTTCCTTTCTTGTCCCCTCCCCCACCTGTCTGCCCTTCGACCTCTGTAGTCTCACCAAAAATGTCCCTGGAAATATTTTTCAAAGTGGCCCCATATTTCACCTTGTGAGGAAGCCCAATCCATTTAAGAAGCGTTTGGGGGGGGGGGGCGGTTCTCTGACAAGAAAATTTGGAAATAAAATGGGTAACCACACAAAAAAGCCTCTGGGTGCGTAGGCCAGTCCACCAGGGTCTCGCCCTCTTTTGCACTCTGGTGCTTGATAGCGAGGTTCATATTATGTAAATCCCATACACATATACATCCAATTCTTAACTTCGTTTCACATTTCATATGCACAGGACATATACCATTTTACGCATAGTATTCTAAAGCTTCCACTCAAGATGCAACTATGACCAATCACATTGTTACTTTTTTGCCAAAAAACAAAAAAAAGCTGCAAAGCTGCAGGCACTCAAATAATTCTCTCTCTCTATATAAAAGGGAAATGTGTGGATATGCGTGTATGAGTCTGTTCAAAATGCTCACCATACTTCCCAACATGCTACAAACCTGAAATTTGGCATGTGGCAGGTTCCATGCTGTAGACAATGCAAAAAGTATACATTATAAATATACCTTATTCTAAATATACCTTATTCTAATTATTTTGGGAGGGACATTTGTGGATATGTGTGTGTCTGTTCGAAAATGCTCACCATACTTCCCAACATGCTACAAACCTGAAATTTGGCATGTGGGTAGGTTCCATGGTGTAGACAATGTAAAAAGTATATCATATCCATTTTTCAAATTTGTTTTTTAAGTGTTTTGTCTTTAAGCGGTCTGCAATGCTACAATGCTTGGATATGCGTGTATGAGTCTGTTCAAAATGTTCATCTTACTTCCCAACATGCTACAAACCTGAAATTTGGCATGTGGGCAGGTTCCATGCTGTTGACAATGTAAAAAGTATACATTATAAATATACCTTTGTCTAATATGTTTGTGTGTGTTGAAATTACTGTGCAAAGCACAGGTAAAACTGCAATTTGTTTTAATGTACTTTTCGGTACACTTCTTGTCTTACACACTTCCACAAAGCTTAGAAATGTTGAAACAACCTAAATGTTTACTTGTTTAATAATTGTGGGGGGTGGGAGGTTGGAACACGAGTAAGGTGGTGCAGGAAAAACAGCACTGCTATATGCCAAGGTTGGAGGGGAGCTTGCAGAAAAACCTCCATTGTTTTGGTTGGATTACTGTCTGTGGTAAATGCTAAAAATCCCAATGCAGACCTAAGGGACATCAAAAAGGGGTCTGACATCACTAAACCACCACTTCAACGGCAGTAACAAGTTTGGTGATATTTTCTCTGGAAGTCCATCAATGGGGTTCAAGAGCGGCTTTGTTTTTTCTTGAATCGATATAGATTCAACTCAAATGATCTCAAGTAGACAGACAATCGAATCCATTTGTTTCTTCCATTTTATTTCTGCAACTTCTGTGTTTTTAACAACATTGCTAATTAATTGATCTTTTTGTAATGCTAGTACAACTTCTGTGTTTTCAACATTGCTAATACATTTTGCTGTAAAGCTCTTAATATGCGAGTGTTGGATTTGAACCTGTGCTGTTCTGGATCGTCTTATTACCAAGATAAACGTGCTGCCCCCGAGTTATCCTCCCAGATCTAATTACAAGTTTCCTTGGAACTGTACCTGTGCTCTAACAACTAATGCATTTTCACTCTCTTACCACCAACAACGCTGACACCAAAAGATAGACCATCCACCCCCCCACCTGACTGCATGTTAACTCTCCCCTACTGCTTGCCCCCAACCTACCATCCTAACAGACAGCTCCTTAAATATCGGCTGTGTCTCCTGTTCCACCTTCAATGTCTCTTTTCCTGCAGCATTCCCCCAAAAGCCCTGTTAGGATAAGGTTTCCATCAGTGATTGAGTAACAACTATTACTATGATCATTATACTTTAGTGTACATAGTTCTTAACATAACATTGCACATAGTTCTGAGGATTACACTGTTTCCATGGCAACATAGAACTGCATTAGCATCATGAAGTTCCAGGAAGAATGTTGACATATGAAGTGTTGGAGAGATGTGATGAGCAACTGTTGGCTCCCTGGCTGGGGGTAGTTTCCATGTATGTGATCTCATAAATACATTTCATCACCAAAAGCACATACTGCTTACTTCAGGCAACGAGGGAACCAGTAATTTGATTTACAGGAGAAACATTTCTGAAGCGAAAAGTCTTTTGAACCAAATTGATTATACAGCAAGGAGAACTGAATGAACTGTGTGAACATACTAAGGAATGGCTGAAGTACTGTGTGTCACACCCCGCGGCCTTGCATCTGAGGACGCATTGGAGAGGCCAGTGACATGGCTCTCCGTGGCCAGGACGGGTCGCAGCCTTAAGTTTTGGAAGTGCACCTAGCGCTAGATAAACCATTGAAGTTGAAGGTTTGTTTACCTACGGTTGTTGTTGGTTACTAGGAGATGGAGACATCGCACGAAGGTATGACGAGCCACACGCTCAATAGTGAAGAGTAACGCAAGCGTGCCACGTCACTGCGCCCTTAGAAAAAAGGACCTAACGAGGTGGCGGCCATCTTGGTTTGGTCCGTCACATTGCTATACACGGAACTGTTATTGCATGCATTTCAGTGTCGATTGTGAAACAAGTGTGGCACAGCAGGACCTCAGGGTCAGTTTGGAAGTCTCTACTTTGGGTGAGTGGTCAGTGGAGCTCTGCAGTGTCCGTTTGTAGGAATTTAAAAAAAAAAATGTTTTCCTTTTTGAACAACCATCAGGCTTAGTGGCCAACCAACAATAAAGTGAATTGAACTTGTATAACGTGAGTGAGGACAGAGACATGGCAAATGTTCCAGCTCCTGTGTTTTTCCTGGCACTGCCAGGCGAGCCCAGAGTAAGATGGGCAGACTGGAAGGAGGGCTTCCACAAATATGCCTTTGCTGTGTTTGGTGCCAATTTCTCCAATGAATGCAAAACAGCGTTACTGTTTCATTGTTTGGGCACTGCGGGTCAGGAAGTTTTAAAGAAGCTTCCAGAACCAGTTGACATTCCTGATGCTGGCCTCTTTGTAAAGACATTGGCTAAATTGGACAAGCATTACCAAATTGAGGAGTATATCATTTTAGAGGGATAGAAATTTGCTACAAGAAGTCAGAAAAGTGGTGAAAGCATAGAAGACTTTATTACAGCCTTAAGAGGTCTGGCATTTAGGTGTAGGTTTAGTCATTGCCAGGATGAACATTTTAGGGATCAGTTAATGATCAAATGCTCCAATGATAACATCAGGAAAGAGTTATGGAAAGAGAGAGATCCGTCATTAGATAGGGCTATTGAAATTGCAAAAACTGTTGAGCATACTGATAAGTGTATCAAGACACTTCAGGCAAATGAGCCTGGTGTAAGACCTAAACATGATGAAAGTGAAGGAGCTGTGCAAAAGTGACAAAGATTAACCAAAAACAAGGGACAAATGGCCCTAAAAGGCGATCAGACTATGGTGGGAGAAAGTTTGAGGATCGACATGAAACAAGGCACCAGCTAGCAGAGGCTGGGGACGCCAATGGTTACCCTCAAGAGATTTTAAAGGGGGGGCTAAAGAGTTTAACTCCTTCAAGGACACTGGTTCCTCCAGGGAGTTCAAAGGGGTTGCAGGAAGGAGATGCTAGAGATGTGGGAGTTTTTCACATCAAGCATCCGATAAAGATTGTTTTGTAGTACACATAATATGTAATGATTGTGGCAGGAGAGGACATCTCGCCCGTTGTTGTAAAAATGTTGGTACTGGTATGGGTTAAGCGCATGAGGTAACTGCAGACTATGATAATGAGTTTGTGAATGAGGTAGGCAGAGAAGTGGTATACACAGTAAATGCTATTGATGGGAAAGTGAAAAGAAAAAAAACGTACGCTATTGTATACATTCGCAGTGTTCCAGTCTGAATGCTAATTGATAGTGGGGCAGATTACACCTTGATTAGTGTACAGGTTTGGAAAGAGAAATTTGATTGCTGTACGCTTTGGGAAAATTCTGTTAGTGAAAATGCCTATGGGGAAATTCCGATAGAGATCATAGGGAGTTTTGAAGGTGAATTACAGTTCAAGGATAGGAAATCTATTGGAATTATACATGTTGCTAAAAAAGGTGGAGAATTACTGTCATGGAGCGATCAGGCAGAATTAAAGATAAGACTTGAGGCAGCCCATACAGAACAAGTACTTTTGATGAAGAGTGTGGAGAATGATAATGCTCAAGTAGGGATAAAATTGGGGTGTTTAAAAGGATTTGTGCCTAAAATCTGTTTGAGAAAGGGTGCTGTACCTAAGATTGCGAAACTCTGTACCATTCCTTTGGCACTTAAAGAAGATGTGGAGAAAGAATTGAAGAAAATGGAGATGGATGGAGAGATTGGGAAGATAGAAGCATCAGAATGGGTTAGTCGCATTGTAGTAGTGAGACAATCCAATTGGTCTTTGAGGTTATGTATTGACCTTAGACACTTAAACAGCATGGTGGTAGCAGATACATTTCCGCTACTGAGAATAGAGGATCTTTTGGTGTGGGTGGCTGGATCCAAAGTTTTCTCGATCCTGGATCTTAACTCAGCCTACCATCAGGTTGAGTTACATTCAGAGTATAGAGATCTTATGGCTTTTGTTACTCCCATTGGTTTATTTAGGTGCATATGCATGCCATTTGGGCTAGTTTCTGCAGCAAGTGTTTTTTCAAAGCATCATGTATAGACTTCTGGGAGGTGAGAATGGAGTTATGTGTTATCAAGATGATGTGTTAGTGTGTGGATGCAATGATGCTGAACATGATGGGAGTCTCAAGAGAGTTTCAAGTATTTTGAAGGAAGCAGGTCTTACTGTAGTGTTGGAGAAATGTACATTCAAGGCTAATAAATTAGTGTACTTAGGTCATGAAATTTCAGGAGAAGGCGTTAAGCCTAAAGAAGAAGCTATTGAAGCTATCAAGAGGATGGAAGGTCCCAAGACAAAAGGGGATGTGTTATCATTTTTAGGTCTTGTAGAATTCTATGGAAAATTCATCAAAGGTTTATCGGTGATGTCATGTAACATGAGAATGCTTACCCGAAAGGGTATTGCGTTTAAGTGGAATGAAGAGTGTAGAAGGGAGTTTGAAGAGATAAAGTCATCCATAGTGAATGCCCCATTCTCAAACATTTTTAAGAAGGGAAACACATTCTAGTTTTTGTGGATGCCAGTGATTATGGTATTGGTGCGGTTCTCATGCAGGAGGATCACATAGGATTGCACACGGTGGCATTTGTATCTAGATCGTTGAAAGGACCAGAAAGTAGATACTCTGTCATTGAAAAGGAAGCATTAGCTTGTGTTTGGGGTCTGCAGAAATATAAGCAATGTTTGTGGGGTAGTGAGTTCAAAATTTGCACCAATCACAAACCTTTAGTTGGGATTTTTCCCAAAGGTGGTTTAGAGGGAGTTTCAAGGCGTATCATGAAGTGGGTAACAGCATTGCAAGGATTACAGTTTTTGATGCTCCATGTAAGTGGGGAAAGAAATGTGGTTACTGATGTGTTGTCTAGGTCAGTGGAGAAGGCATCCCACACCAGTGAATCCAACCGGTGTTCAGAGGATATAGCAGACATTTTTCAAGTTCATGAGATATTGAAAAAGGAGGACTGGGATGCTGCTTGTCCAGAAGGTGCAATATATCAAAAGTTTATGGCTTTGGTGATTGCCAGTAAATTAAAGAGGTACAATGGAGACATATTTGGTTATGCCAAGGTGAAAGATGAACTGTGGGTTCAAGGAGATTACTTGTACAAGGGTCACCAAATGGTAGTCCCACAAAAAATGAGAAAACAAAGTGGTAGACGTAGCACATGTTGGACATTTGGGTGTTGCCAGAACTAAAGGTTTAGTAAGAGCAGAATTTTGGTGGCCGGGAGTTGACAAAGACACAGAAGAACAAGTCATGAGTTGTATGAAATGTGTAGAAGGCGACAAAAGACTAAGGGTCCAGAAAGTGCCCATGGTTTTGAGAGAATGTCCAAAAGTGCCATGGGATGAAATTGTCTTAGACTTATTGGGTCCATTCAATATTGCAGGGGGTAGAGACAACTATTTACTGGTAGTTATGGGCATGTTCTCAAAATGGCCTGAAGTTTGTGTCTTAAAGGATATATCTAGCAGCAGCATAATCAAATTCCTTGAGCACTTATTTTGGAGGGAAGGGTTTCCCAAGAAATGTCTGTCAGACAATGGGTCACAACTTGTGTCTAGAGAGTTTAATGATTTCTTGAACAAGTATGGAATAGAACAGTCTATCACCTCGTTATATCACCCCCAGAGTAATGGTTGTATAGAATGCTTTAACAGGACTATAATGGAGGCCATTAGGATTGCTGTTGTCACAGGTGGTGACTGGTTAAGGACGGTGATGGAGAGAACCTTCCAGTACAGGCTGGATCCCCACAGTGTGAAGGGAGTATCCCCCTTTGAAGTGTTGCGTGGGAGAAAGCCCAACTCACTTATGTGTCCTGGGTGGATGGGAAATTCCAAGAGTGTGAGTGTGGACTTGGAAAAAGTGAGAGAGAGAATTACTGAATCTGGTATCAATGCCAAAGCGAGGTATGATCAAAGGAATTGCTGTAGGGATTTCAAGGTTGGGGAAAGGGATTGGATCAAAATCAAACATCCCACCAAAGTACGAAAAGGAGCCTCAGTGTTCCCAGAGCCTAAGCAAGTTGTGAAAGATTTAGGCTCCTCTGTACTAGTTAAAGGTGGTAGTATCTGGAATAAAGAGAGAGTGGCTGTACTCAGGAAGGTTGGTGAGAGAGGGATGAGGCAGTGACATCCCAATGTATTATTTTTTCATTTTTCAGGAATTATAGGGGGAGGAGGTGTTAGGATAATGTTTCCATCAGTGATTGAGTAACAACTATTACTATGATCATTATACTTTAGTGTACATAGTTCTTAACATAACATTGCACATAGTTCTGAGGATTACACTGTTTCCATGGCAACATAGAACTGCATTAGCATCATGAAGTGTCAGGAAGAACGTTGACATATGAAGTGTTGGAGAGATGTGATGAGCAACCGGTGGCTCCCTGGCTGGGGGTCGTTTCCATGTATATGATCTAATAAATACATTTGTTCACCAACGCTGTCTCTGGACTCACTACTTAACAAGCCTGTGCGAGTGCGAGCCACAAGAGCACACGCAGCTTAACATGATAGAGCCCAAAAATTAGGAACCAAAGTTAAAACATAAATATGAATAACCTCATGCACGAAATCATTGAGAACAAGGAAACAAAGATACTCTACTGAGATAAATTCAACAAAAGTCAACCATTTGGAATCATATAGAACTAATTTTGTTAAAATTAGTAATTTGGTAATTTTGATGTTTGCACATACTTTGTGGAACTGTAAAGGGCAAAAGGTACTCACATTTACAATTAAATGCTCTCCGACATGCTTGCATGTACAATTATAATTAAACCCTGCCTGACATGCTTACATGCCAGAGAGCGTTTAATTTTCATGGGTGAACATTGCTTACCATGCGTGCATTGAAAGCAGTGTTCGCAAATACAATGAAACCCTGCCCGACATGCAAGCATGTCGGGCAAGGTTTAAATGTAATTGCACGCGTGCCAGCATGGCAGGGAGCGTGTACGATGGATCCCTATGGGGTACACCTGCTTTATGCTGGTGAATAAAGCAGACGGGCCCCGTATTTGTATAACGGAGAGGAAGGGAGGCGGTGGAAAAACACAAGTTCCGTTCCGCCCCGCCTTTCCGCCATACAAATGCTTGAAAATTAGCCGTGGCGCGAATGGAAGATTCATTTGTGAATTTGACCAATTGAACAAAAGTCAATACGTTTCTTTTGTAACAATTCGTTAAAAAGATGGGATGAAAGTAGAAAGTTGTCAATTTTCTCTTGGATGAACTGGATAAATGATTGGTATATTTATATACCTGTGACAACTTTTGTTTAGCAAGATATCACAATGACAATGGCAGACTTTTAACATTCCTTTCTTGTTATAAGTCTTCTTACGAGCTGCAGTGATTCAGCCCCTCCCCAGCATCAACACAAGGTATTCAGGACCAGTGCCTTTCCATACATCCATCAAACACTGGCAAGGGTCAATTAGTTGTTTCATTTAGGGTAGAACAGCAGGCAAGTAGCAGTTCTCCAAGTGACGGAGACCAGCCTCCTTTTCTTAAAGCCTTTGTAAATTTGCTATGACCAATCAAGCTCTCCTCGACAGCCCAGAGAAATAGCATAATCCTGTCATTCAGTGCACTGAAATACTCTGTGGGAATGTGGCGGATATTCTGGAAAAAGAATACGCTGCAAAATCATCGTTTTCATGAGATATAGCCAACCAATAAAAGATAAAAGATAAGCGTCATCGTGATTCATTTTGAACAAAACCTGATTGCCTTATTCAACAGAATTTCAAATTTAAATTGATTATGTCCTTGTTTTGATTTGTGGGATGTCTACGCAGATACATTTTTGGCTTGGGTGAAGAAGTGTGCTCCAATTCAACTGGTAAGCATTTTCTTTCGGCACTTACCAAAATAACTCTCAGCAGAATACGACAATGTGCTCTCTGCGAGATGCCTTCAAAATCACTTCCACAAAGAGCCCCATGCAGGAGGATCAGTGCGGTGTTGGTTTGTTCATCGTCGCATTATATACAGCATGGAGCTTCAGACTGCGGGGTCTAGGCCACTAATATCAGTCCAACTTAAAGGGACACGTCAGGCATTTTGGATCAGCATGAGGCAGTACCACACAGCAGGGGAGGCGGCTTTTGAATTTCCCGGGGGTGAGGGGCACCGGTGGGCAGGTTTTAGGGACGTTCGATTGAAAGGATAGGACCATTTAGGCACATTGCTATTCCCGGGGTGGTGCTCCCCAGCCCCCGGAGGACCCGCATATTCGGTGCCCCCGTACCACACAGTTCACTGCCCAACCTACTGTAATTTTCATGAGAATTTCCTATTCAAAGTTATACTGTGAATAGGGTCCTGCCAGTATTTCCTATGCCCTTCATCATGTTTCAGAATGGTAGTATTCCAGAATGAAGTAAAAGAGGCTTGTGGGTGCCCTCTTACTTAGTGATTTATTAAACAATTCAATATACTTTGGTTTTAAATTATTAATTTGAATCCTATGGCAAACGTATCAGTTGTAGGGTTTAGGTTTTTATAACACAGGCATTACAATTTCCATCTTATCCTATATTCCTTCTGTACTAATATTGTTAAAATTATCTTTGCGCTGATATATTGCATCTGAAGAAGGCAAGCATCTCGGCTGGCAGTTGCCTTGATCAAGTAGCTGAGCTTCTGTGTAGCAATTGCTTCTTCATAGCCTCCCCTAGTGTAAAGAAATCCTATATTCTAAGCCACCCTTGTACCCAATGCCTGTTAGGTCTTGTGTCTAAAACTTTTATGGCTTCATTTGACACTTGCTACTATCCAAAAAGGAATCCCTATATATTCAGGTTCCTCGAGTCAATGTTCTTAAACCCTATAGAGAGTGCTAATCTCTGCAGCACCAATTTAAAGAGGTGCCATGCTAACGCTGACAGTGACGCTCCCCCAGGTATCCCAGCAAATGTCAATGAACCCTTTAAACTCTTTTAAACTAATGTCGGCACATTCCCACCTCAAATGCTTGGGATTCATGTGTAAACGACTCAGGCAATGATCCAAAAGAAGAGATAGCACATACCCGAAGTAACACATTCCAATGATCAGGAAAAAAGAACAGCAATCCGGAGTCACACTGCTTCTGTGTCCTCCAAGCAAAAATGCGTAACCCCATTTTATAAAGTGATGCCCACCAAATAGCTACTAAGTTCAAATATGGCATCATCTTGAAACAGATGTCCTTCTTTTTACATCTGTGTCCCCTGTTGGCAGGTGAAATGCATCTTCATTACTCAGTATTTTAAAAAACCTTCCAATATATTTAGTGGGGAAAGTAGTATCTGTGACGGCCATGTTTTCATGGGGAAATCGACCTTTCAAACTGGGGCATGGTATGATCTGTAAGTACGCTTCTACAACACAAATAAAATAGTGGTCAGGCCCAATCCACCAAAATGAGCGCTATCATTCTGTAGTAAACATACATCTGTCTGCATCCTCCTGAGAATAACTACCCCACTGCAGGGTACACAACACTGTGACCCCAGGTCATTAGCGTTGCATCTATAATTGAGAAAAATCATGGGCTTCTATTTCTGTGCATTGAGGAGATCAATGGAATAAATGGTTTAAGCTAGCAACCTCAATCATTTCTGCTTCCTTCACATTCCTATTCCATTCACATTAAGGGCAAGAATGTCCTCCTATCAAACATTCAACCAATAGCAACGAGGCCGCTAACAATTTTTCAAAATATGTCTGTCATCACTGATTCTAAATCTGCAAACCCCTGCTTGGGCCACAACTTACCTCATGCATTTGACCTTCCACTTGCGATTCCACCTGCAACATGGAAGAAGCAAAGACGCACCCTCACCCTTAGCAGAAGTGGATGTCATCCTTAGCATTCTAGGACGATCCATGGCTGGCCACCATCTATCCCTCTTTCTGCTTCACAATGACCCTACAATCACAAAATCACTAAACAAATACAGTCCTCATTAGGTCTTTAGGGCACACATATCAGTGTGTTACCTCTCACCCCTTCCCCCATCCATGACCTATCCTCCCTGAAGTCTACTCAGGGGCTCTTCTGATGTAATCAATCCAGTGACAAGAGAACCACCTGTTCAGGGGAGGCAAAGGTCTATGCATTTCCTATGTAAATCGCACAGACATTGGTGGAACTTTCAACCCCCTTGAGTAAGTAAACCTCAAAGCTGTCTTTCCAAAGATCTGTAAGATCTCGTATTTGCACAACTTTTGATTGCACATCTGCAGTTATCAATTCCTGAATTAGACTTTCCATTTGCTTAGAATCTGGGCAGTTTCAAGAGGCAAGTATGGAAAGATCTGGAATGAGAATCCTTCTGTGGTGTTAGCCCTCATCATCTTGCAATGTTTTGAAACAGTGCATTCATCAACGCACGGGTCCTGTAGTAAGCAACCATCGTGCATCGCCTTACACTTACTTTCAAGTTGAAATGGGATTTGATGAACCCTTGGAATTATAAAATCACAATTCTTTTAATGTAGTAAAACGATTAGATCTTAATATGTCCCAAACATATTTCTCCATCTTTGTTTTCAAGTATAATCCTTTTGGGGCCCCAAATGCATTTCATGGTATAGAAGGATTCCATCATCACTGAAATACATGCTAACATTTCAAGGTAGAATAATTGGTGGCACAGGTAACCATTCATTTTGGTATGTGATGGAAATGCGCAATTAACAACAAAGTTATAGACGCTCACAAAAAACATTTTTGAACATGGAGTTACATCTGCCATTGACATTCTGACCTCACACAGATGGCCAAGCAGAAATAACCAATCCAATCCTAGATCCACATCAATATCAATAATGAACATCAAGATAACTAGATGAGAAGGATACATTAGGCAGAGTTCTCTTATGACACTGTCCTTCATCTGTTGGAATGTTACTTTTGCTTTGCGCTCAAACTCGCCTAACTAGACGCGCGACTAGGGAGATTCTGGAAAGCCTGGCTCCTGCACCAGAGATTTACAGATGCAGATTCAGAAAGTTGACCAAGAAGTAAACAAAAAGTGAAACAAGCTGGACTCAGTTATAAGAAGCGTGCACATCAGAAATAAATACCAGTTCCAGGTTAGCAGTTTGGTGGCATAGTACATTTTGAGCTTAGGCTTGCCAGATGCAATGAAATTACAAAGGTGATTCATCCAGCAAATTTGTCTCAGAAAACTTCAGAACATTGGAAACACATCTCTCATTTCATGCATCTTTATTTAATTCTCTTATTACAAGGTATCTGATACGTGTGCTTTCCAGTTCAGTTACATAATTTGCAACCATGTGATTCATATATCTAGTTATATTTTTAGCCCCTGGTTGTATTGGGGCTATGTGGAGCCTTCGGGTCTGTGTAATTTCTGTTTTGATTTACTTTGGGTATGCAACCTGGCATCCAGAGGGTACACCTATGGCTTGGTGTACACCATATATGTCTCATAATCAGTTTCAAACATTAGCTGAGGTAACTGTGATGTGGCCTTCTCCCCTATAGTAGAGCGAGGTGTACTCTATGACATCAGGTGAGGTAGCCGAAGACGGGAGGCTGACTGACAGGCTAAGTGGCCATTTTGTAAGCTCACCTATTGACAGTTGGTTCTGAATGAGCTCCATTGTGTGAGAAGAAGAAGAAGGATGAGGAGAAGGTGTTTTGGGTAATTAGACCACCAACAATGTCCTTGGACTGGGTGTTTATGTACTAAACTTCAGGGGCTCCTCCTTCCATTAACAAAGGGAGGGGGTGCCCCCTACATATAACTCCTAGTATTCAAATGCCATATTTGTATGACTCACTTAACACCAGAAATGTCCTTCTTGAGGTGGAATGTTTCCTCGTTAGTACTGTGGGGGCTTTGGGGGCTGATGGTCAGTCTGACTTACCGCAGGTGACTGCTAGAGGGACTCATTATTGTGAGCAAGGAATGAAGTAGTGTCAGTATTATATCTCTTCTCGGAGCTGGATTTACCATCTGGTTTGAGCAAACCTAGGCCATGCTCTGAGGTGTCTCAAACCCCTAGAAAAAGCCGGGTAACTTGCACTGAGAGCAAACTCCTGATTTGACTCTTGCAAATAAACACTTCGGAATCTTCAAGGCCTAAGAATGACAACTGTATCGCCTTGTTCCCTTCCCACCTGGAAGCCTTTGAAGCACTTCACTTGTGTATAAGTGCTTTACCAATAAACAATTACAATTACATAATCGTATTCATCTTCATTGATTAGACCCAAAATGTGCCTGTTTTTGCTCAGCTTACTCTAATTAGCTAGTACAGTTGGTAGTGGATTGGAATCCAACATTTGGTAACAAAGCTTGTTAAGTTGTTTGTTCACTTGTGCTGTGTAATCTTTTTTGTTCATGAGGACAATTATACCTCCTTTGTCTGCACTTTTGACAATAATATCTTTATTTTGCTTAAGTTCACGCAAAGCTTTACTTTCCTTGAGTGTTTACATTTTTTGATTTTGGTGGAATTTTGGATAGGTAATGTTGCCTCAAATCTTGTATGACTGCTTGGTTAAAGAGATCAATCGCATTCTCTTCTGCTAGCTGTGGCATACATTTAGATTTAGGTTCCAAGGTACTTTCTTTAGTTATGAACATGTCTATATCTTGTTCTGTTACCAAACGGTATACAGAAGAACAAAGATGAAGCTGAAGACCAGAATCTTTGAACATTTACGAGCAATACACAATGGAGATCAAAGGTATCCCATGGCTATTCACGGGCAAAAATAACATGTGGGACAATCAACTGACCAGCTATGATTCATGGGACTAGCAACAGTTCCATTAATGAAAAGAGGAGGAAACAGAGAACTAAAACTATGTACAGGATGATGAAATCAGGACCACAATGTATCAAAAGCATCAGCAGGCAATAGCATCCTACATGCTAGGCGTAATCATCCGCTGAATACAATCAACAACATTTCTTATGAAGAATTTCTATGAATAAAAAGGTATTGTAGTACAGATGAATCCTAAGTAATATGCAGAAGAATATTCTAAATGTCAAGAAAAGAGGTTATTCTAAAAATACGTTAGGAATAGCCATAAAAAAGCAGCCATTCAAGACAGAGCACACATTTTGGTAAACAAATCAGAAGAAGGAGGCTGTGAGTAACCTTCAAAGTTAAGGGTGCTCACAACTAACAGCTCTGACCATTATAAAATGAGAAAGATCTCACAAAAACATTGTATATTTTAAAACTAGATGCCACAATAGCAAAACAGCTAGGGGACAAAGCAACTT
Organism: Ambystoma mexicanum; assembly: GCF_040938575.1. NCBI lineage: Eukaryota > Metazoa > Chordata > Amphibia > Caudata > Ambystomatidae > Ambystoma > Ambystoma mexicanum. Next base: position 353,660,816 of record NC_090926.1, read on the forward strand.
TAACTTTTAGAAAAGTGATGATGCTAAAAAAGTCTCAGCCCAAGTTTTCTGGAACAGAACAATTGCTATCTCATTGGCAAATGCCTCAGATTAAAGGCAACCACACATGGGGAAAGAGCAAAGCATTTACCCAACTTTTGGATAAGGAAAAGTTAATAAAGTTTCCCAATGGTAAAACTCAAGCAACTAATAGTTTCATTAATTGTGACACAAAACATGTGGTTTATGGTATTCAATGCCACTGTAAGAAACGGCATATAGGAAGCACAAATAGGAAAGACAAATGGAGAGCAAAAGTTTCCCATGGCTATAAACTGCCAAAAAGAACATTTGGGACAGTCAACTGACCAGTTATGATTCAGGGGACTAGCAACAGTTCCAGTAGTGAAAAGAGGAGGAAACAGAGAACTACAACTACAAGAGGAGGCGACATGGATCCATATGGATACGTGCGCTTCTGGTTTAAATCGAGGCAGTGAACTATGGTCTTTCCTTTAATGTAGAACCAAGTGTTATTTTTGAAACTTTGAATGGACATTGCAACAGCAATAATTTGCACTTAATTTAATTTTGTTTTGATCAGCATACCAGTCATATTTATCATTTTGAGGTATATCTACTGACAGGTTGTCATCATGTGCTATATCTAGAGCAAGTTCATTGCTCGTATGTTATACAGACTCATTGCCATATTTCTGTAAAGAATCTGAAACCAGTGTTGCATATTGATAAAGAGTATGTTGTTCCCTGGTATGAGTACAATATATTAAGATCTCATATCTTGGAACACCCAATTTGGCCTAGTTCCTTTCAACCAAAAATAACTAATAAGATATCTCGCCATAATTGTAACAGAGAATTAGGGCTTCATAATTTTGCTGTACAATTTAGGATTACCTTAATGGTTAGCGACATAAATAACAATTCTACAATGGCCGCAAGTTTACAGAACCTGAAAGCGAAAGGAATGTCAGCTTGCACAATGACATCATCACGCTTTACATTAGTGTGATGACATAATTCCCATTATAAACATATGGCCATCATTTTGCTTTGCAGGAAACTGCACAACTTGGAAAAGAATTTTGATTTTTGGTTTAGCATATCCAGGCTTCTAGAACAAGGTATTTGGTACGTTTTCAAACCCACATTACCTAATTATGAACAGAAAATGACAGACTCACTTTAAGAGGAGTAATTCATGGGTTCTGTTCTTTACTTTATTTTAGAAATCAAAGAATATGGAGACAGGAATCATGTTGATCTCTAACTTTCCCGATTTATTGGATTCTTTGAGAACGACATTTTCGAATATCATAAAACCTAAAAGGTAGGCTATTTTTAATCACTTTTCATTGATATATGCCAACACCTGGTTTAAGAACACTCTGACTAAAGAAGTTAATCTGTCAAATTGACTCTTTATCTAATTGTATTTAGTTAAGAAATAGAGGGAAATGTGCAAACACGTGTAATGTCCAGAGATCTATAACAGTCTGTGCTGGAAATGTAAACTAGTTTATGGGGAAACTGTCACCTCTTTGGAGGGTGGGGCCAAGGGGCGTGGCTCCAGGCCAGGTTGCACAACCCAGCATCTCTTCATCAAACCCAATCCTAGCGATTTGCATACAAGCAAAGCGCATTATGGGAGCATCATAATGTCCATAATTTTAAATGTTAACTATGTCTTACATTGATTCAGTAAGAAGCCCTTTTAAGTAAATAATGGACTCATGTGTTTTGAATGGTCACAATATTCACTCCAATAAAGAGATGTCTGTAGATTGCAGGACATGTTTATCAGTTTGTACAGCTACAGCACTGTTTGTGAGGCTTTGGCGATTTCCAGTGCTGAGACTTCTGAAAGCTTGTTGAAGAGCTGGTTACTCGTACGTGCAATAATGCAGCATTAGATCTGTGTGAGCCCCTGGGCCTGAGGAAAGGGATTTCACAAGCAGACTGCTTTTAGAAGATTTAGCAGCTCTCTATGCAAGTCTTCTGAAAGCGGTCTGCTCGTTCAAGCCCACGACCTGGGAGAGTTATGTGCCGCTCTGGGGGACGGGGGACAGAGCAGAGGTCCTGCATGACATTATGTGTCAGAGCGCTGCTCCATCTTGTTCCGGCCCATTTCCTGCACTGATAACAGTAGTAATTATGTGTTTGATGCGTCAGAGTGTCCTTTATAACTTTGGTTTGACTGAACCTAAATTTAATATATTTATATTTAACCTTTAGATCAGTAAGTTCTCCTGAAGATCCACCTTAATAGGTGGTGAAACATGTGTAGAGGCATTAGTAAAATAACAAGCACAAGGAAATGAAGTGCACCAAGGACACAATTGAATAACAAAATAAAATAAGCTAATTGAAGAAGCCAGAAGGTATTTTTCATGTCTGGGGCATCTACTTAAGCAACCACAAGAACTTTCATATTTCTTTTTTGTGTTTGGCCCTCAGTAGCTTGATTATTGGTGCAAGAGCTAAGGTGGGTGTGAGGAATTCGACCATACGCTCGGTGGGTGTGCGCTCATCTGGGCTTTTTTGAAATTTTAAATGAAATTGAATCATGGTAGATCAACCTCTGGAAAATGTGTGGGGCTAATCCTTTCCCCTCTGACCCCCATGTTTGGCTTTCAATACTATCATTTATAAAGATAACTTGAAAAGTATACAAACCATAGTAAAATATTCGCACAAATATATAAATTCCTACAGAAATATGCTAGGCAAAACGTTTTCAATCGTGGCACTATCCCCGCCCCCTACAATGAAAAAAAGACTACAAATACCGGAATGCAATTCAGCAGAAGGAAACAATGGCCTGTTGATTTTGAAAATGTATTTTCAAGACTTAAAGACTCATAACGAAATGTTATGTGCCAGTAGGTTACCTATGTGCGTTTCAATGTTTGACAAAGGCCTGCTTCATATATAATGTGAGGAAAATTTTACATTCTACCTAAAATAAATGCTTTTTGGTGTGATAAATAGGAGCATGTTAAAATAGGACAGATAATTTAAACTGGTTTGGGGGTATGTTTAATTGTCCTGGAGCAGGGCATAGATTCAGGCAGATAACTGGTGCTTTGCGTGTGCTTTTACAATAAAAATGTACCTTTGCAGTTCTTGTCACAGAAAACGTTAACAGCTTGCCAAAAACAATGGTCTCTTTAATGGGCCATCACTCACACTTTAAATGCTCTGCTTGAAGAAAGAAAGTTACCGCCCTGCATGGTCTGATGGGCCGCTGGGAGGAGGGTATTTACTCTGCTCACATCACAGCAGGAGATGTTATGTCTTGGGGCGGCCCTGGCTGCCAGGACAATGAGGGTGTTGAGCAGGAACTTCCCTCATCATCCTGCCAGCGGGACACCTTTCCCGTTCTGCACCCAATTTAAGGGTGCTGAACGGAATAGGTGTCCCTCTCCCAAATGTCCCCGTCTGAATAGCTTGTCAGGGCTAAGGCATGCCGGGTTCAAGATCCGGGGAGACTTATGATGCCGGATCTTGGACCCGGCATGAGCCAGCTCATTGACCAGCGCTGCCCATAATCTCAAGAGAGGTGACCAGAAGATAAATTGGCAGTTCATTTTAGGTTGTGTATTCTCCCCTTGCGGCTAAAGCTAAACTGTTGCTATTCAGGTTCATATAATCTGACAAACGACCTTCAGTGCCCCAGCCCAACTGGCTTTTCAGACAGACTACGATGTTGCCAGCATTATCCATACTGTTGGGTGACCAGAAAAACAGACGCCCACAACCATAAAAGAAGGCCTACCATATCAGACCATCCTGCCCCCCTTCTTCCCGTATGCGCACCAATATTTCCAGGACTGAACTGCTACCTGGAAATAAACTGTGCAGTTTGGATTTTTAATGTAAGCATGTCATTAACATGGAGCTTTTGATAGGTTACTATCTATTTGGGTTCATCTCTATTTGATTTCCTAAGCAGTCTGTGTGGCACAAACTGGTATTGCAGTACAGTGGGTATGTCAAAGGATGGGGGTTCAAATCCCCTCTGATATCAAAGGGGCACACTGTAAAATATGTTAATTATTCTGATACTTACTTGGTTTATAATTGTTGCCCACCGTCAAAATTCAATCATTTCATTCTGGAAGTGATCACCATCCCTTCATCCAAAAACTAGGACAGGGACCCACCCTTTCCCAAAAACTGTGAAGTGTTTTTTTAAATAAAAAAACAGAGTGTTTTGTGTGTTTGCTACACTGCTACTGCAGACGGAGTCCTTGTGTCCCACAGGAGAGTCTATGTCCTGTTTCTATTATGAGGAGGCAGTCCCAAAACACTCAAAACAGAGTGTGATAGAGTGTTTGCTCTTCCGTGGCTCCGGGCTGAACAGAATCTGCAATTCAACTGCTTCGTCTCACTACTACATAGACTGCCCATCATAATTATTCTTGCAAGTAAGTGATTGGCGAGATCGCCCGTCACCAATGTGAAAACTGTGGAGGGTTGCACCGGGACATTCACACACATTGCAACCTTGGCTATAGTTCCTTTTTTACTTTTCGCGTGGTGACTGCAGGACTGGTCCCTTTGAGCCACGTGTAAACAATCTACACACCGGATTGCATGACAAAGTGTGCTGTGCCTCGTGGCACAGGCCACCTGCTGTGGGGGACTCTCTTCATTAATTTAGGCAAGCGTCTTGTAAGTGATTTCAATCCGGCACTTCAGCTAAATCATTGCCTAGCGTGTAATGCACGACTGAAATCCTTATTTATTTATTTGTGTCTAAAAGTTCTTTTATTCTGAACGATATCACGCCCCTCTCTTTGAACCCCCCCACCCCCTGGTCACACTGAACCAGGAATCAGGCTGGTTTGCAAAGTTAAAATATTTATTCATATATTTCACAATATAATCACACTATTTTTAATGGGTATACAATAATCATCGATGGGGTGATGTCACACTAAGCAATCTCTTTAATCACAAGGAGTAATGGTAAACAAAAACAATGCAGCACGGAAATAATACTTTTGGGTGTATATTCAAATCAAATAGCAGTGTGGTTACTTTTTCCCCCTGCAGACCCCTCAACCCCCCAATATGCAATACAGAGAGATAGAAGGAGGGAGAACAGGTTTCAGGAATGCAGAATTCAAACAATGTCAATCCCAATTTCCTCCACAAGAGAGAAACAGGAATGATTGGTAAACTGTCAAAATGTTTTAAATCACTGAAATTGTTTAAATTCTAATGGGAGCCACTTTGTATGGTTGCAGACACACACTACCAATGATTTGACACCATTAAGCAATGTGCAAACTGAAATTTGAGGTCTGGTGCAATGAAAAGCTATTTTACACGTTATAGATTTTGCCAAAATGAAAATTTGCTGCAAACTTTTCCGCGTTTGGTAATCGTGATCGTGGGAGAACTATAAGGATTTGAGATGGTTGGAAAGCTTAGGATGTTAGCTACAAGCAGACGTTTAAATTTCGTTTCTAGCATAACATTGGAAGAAGTTATGGATGTTTTAGTGGAGGTCATTTTTTATCAAATAGGTGCAACACTGAGAAACAGGGATGCGCTTTTAAAAGACATACAGGATTTCTTTACACTAGGGGAGGCTATGAAGAAGCAATTGCTACACAGAAGCTCAGCTACTTGGTCAAGGCAACTGCCAGCCGAGATGCTTGCCTTCTTCAGATGCAATATATCAGCGCAAAGATAATTTTAACAATATTAGTACAGAAGGAATATAGGATAAGATGGAAATTTCTGGCAATTTAAAAAGATTTCTAACAATGCAGGTTTCTAAAGATAATATAGATTTAGACAGGGATTACTATGGACAGTATATATGAGAGTGACACAGTCCTATCTATGGATAATCACTATATAGGTTTGAACAGAACCGTCAGGGATTCAGGTCAGGGATTCATGGATTCTGCTGGGCACACCTGATTGGACAGGGTCTGCGATCAGCAAGGCGCTCTGGTCACCGCACGACAGGACTGGACAGGGTCTGCAATGGCTCTCTGGTCAGAGCACAGAACGGCACGGCACAAGATTGGGTTTAATCTGCCCTTCTAGTTCTGAAGATAATTATTTAGCAAATATTTAGCAGGCAAGCAGTACAGCACAGCCCGGCTGCTTCTTTTGTCACCCCTTTAAGTTTATGGGATGGGTTCAGGAAGTTAAGGCCCAGCTGAAAGTGGTTCAGCTATGCAATGAGCCTTTCTGCTTGCAAAGTTTCTGGAGTCTGGAATATGGATAGTCTCCTTCAGGGTGCTCCGCCAAGATCGGGATGGTGGCTGGATCTGTGTGTCTTCTAAAGTCCTCAGCTGTCTCTATTTATGAATTTTTATAAAGGGGTGTGTATGCTGAATTTTCCTAAGCGCACCCCCTACGTAGGCTAGAGAATCCTCCTCTTGGCTTTTGAACATGAAATCTACTTTTAGCATAATACATATTTACATACATACATATTTACAATTTTACAAATGTTATAATAATAACATATCTAGATCACATATTTTGTGGAGCAGATGCTCTTCCAAGCCCCGTCGCGGTAGGATCTTGGGTCTGGATTTGACAGAATTTCACAGTTTTTGTCCAGGACACAATATCTAGTTTGTCCAAAATTTGTACACATGTGTGCATTGTATCTGGGCATAAGCGTGTGAAGTTTCATGCTTTTGACATAAATACATTTGGTATAAAACCACAATTTCTACAGTTACGTTCTAGAACATAGCACAGGGTTCTGGCTCCTCTTAAAATGGGCAACAAATATTTAGGTTCAGAAGTCCGGGGTTTACATATTTTTTACAATTATCCACAGACAATTATCAGTCTTTTTAGAAATATACTTTCTGTCCATTGTGAATCAACAAAGGTTGTCTGTCCCCACATCCTTTTCCTCCTGGCAGGTCTGAAGCAATCCGCCCCTTCCTTCTGAGAGAGGCCATTTTTGACACTTCACAATCTGCATATCCTTTCAGCCAGAGAAAGTCCATTGTCCCCTTCCCAGAGCAGCCCAAGTGCTCCTCCCCTGATCTAATTCACACAAAGGTGTGATTTCCTGGCCTTGATGGGAAGCAGAAGGGAGATGCCTTTTGTTGGGGGAAGCTGTGGAACGGGTTTGGTGGCTTTGAGTTCAGCTTAAGTTCAATGTCATTTTATTCAATTTTTCTTGGTTTAAAACAAAACTTGCAATTTTCAAACAAGCAGCTTGAATTTTTATTCCAGCTTCTAAACCATGGAAATTAAATAGTTACAACCTAGGTTCCTCTTAATAACAGGTCACTTAGTTTCCAGACATTTGATTTCAATTGCACAAGTTTAAACTTCTGATGCAACTACTGACAGCTGTCATACAGGCGGCCGCTGGTACTGCGCCCATATTTTGACAGATTTCACAGGCAGGTACACTTTGGCTGTGAATATTTTGATGACAGATTCCGCTTTTCATGACATTGTATGTTCATAATGATTTCTTAAATGAAGTGACGGGAAACACCCAGCAAGGATATTGGATGTTTTATGGTGTTTTAAACCGGCATTCTGTAGTTTCAGCAACCAAGAAAAAGGGATTAAAGACCAATTTGTGGGTTTCTTCCAGTAAAGCACTGCTTTTCATCTGTGCTCCATCTTTACTGGTTGGGCAGCCCAATGAAATGTTTCAGCAGTGAGGTCTCCGTTCCACCACTGACAACAGGCAAGGTAGATTTGGCAGCCATCTTTTGTGTTTTGTAGAGCGCAATTTTCATAGGTTTTGGCGTGCCGAGGGGTTTTGCGCCCATTTTGATCATTCTTGTACCACCAGGACACAGGGATGTTGCAGGGCAGAGCAGAAGTGGGTCAATGCATCCCACAATCTGTCGCTCTGTGATACACTTCAATATTGACACAACATGATTCACAAAGCTACGCTTCACAGAGCAGTTGCTGAAAGCTCACAGATTACAAAGATGAAGACTGCTAAAACTCCTGTTGAAAAAAAGCAAAACAGGCTTTGTGAGACTACTCATATGCCTCTTGCACAATCCGAGATTACAGGCTTTTTTGCATTTAAATCTACCTCTAAAACCCACCATTCGTCTTTTTTAACAAATGATTCTCCTAACCAGATGTTGTCAAATGCAATCGACAACAATAGTTCCTTGCTCAAACTTGTCATAAATCTAAAACGGGTGTCCCTGGGCAGTGAACAAAATTTAACTGAGCAAAACTGTGAGGACAACATTGCTTTCGCTTGTTTCTCGGGGTCTTCGGACAGCCAGGAATTGAGCCGCGAAAGCGACGCCTCTATTTCTAATGAAACTGACCCGTTTAGTGCAAATGAATATAAAAATGTTATTAATGTTATTGTCTCAAAAATTGAAGCACAGTGCATCATCTTAGCGTCTGTTGTGAAGGAACAACGAGAAGCCAAATCAATTTTGGTACACATTTTGGAAATAGTTTCTGTGCTCTCAACAAAAAAGATAGCTCTACTGGAGCAATGCAAAGCAACAAAAAAGCTATCAAAAATGCACAGTAACAGTGAATTTACTCATCAAAATGGCCCATGAATATTACACCAAAACCACTTGCAAAACCTACAAAATACACATCCGACGGGTCGGACTACCAGGACATTTATATTCCCCTTCCTATTAAATAAAAAAAATGCTTTGGCCACAAAAAGTAAAAATATATCTTGAGGCTCACAGTCACATTCCTTGGGCTCTAATGATGATGACAGAATTGTGAGACCAAAGCAAATAGGTTCCAACTACCAAAAATGGTTTGTCCCCTCAAATACACCTTAGTGGCAAACTCTATGCCTGACGGTACAACTTGGCAGGCATATCTATATGGCCCAATTAAGAACGATGGACAAAGTTTTCCTGAGGACCAAACACATGCTGCTGGGCCTTTAACAAAGAAAACAGATAACTAACTATTTAGGACTGAGATGTAGAATCAATCCTACCTAAACACTGCATCAACAGCCTCTAGGCCCTTCACAAAAGTGCAGTAGCTTGATAGAAAGCCACAAACAGACATATTAACGGCCCCCTTGGTCACCGACATACCGATTATTGACCCAAATGCCCTTAAAGATCTGGTAAAATTGATTATTCTTGAGGAGACCAACCCTACTGCAATTAGACCGTTTTTGAATAGATCTCGTCTCCCGGCCATTTTTCAACAACTACCATATTTTGACTGGGTCAGCACTACAAACTGGGCATTAATTGAAATTCGTCTCTCCACTGATGGTGGACCTTCTAAAAACCCACACAGATTTATTTTCTCGCCTCTGTCTTTCCCTGATAGCAAACAGAAAAGTCAAGAAATTAGATCTCAAAGCACACTGGGAAGACGAGACATATTCCAACGTTCATCTTTACTCCCAAATCTCAGAGAGAGAGGTGCTCTGAAGTCTTCAAGCCCAATGTGCCAAAACTACTGAGGGTGTCCCAGAAGTGGAATACTGGAAGCCTGAGCGCCCATCAAATGGGGCTAACTGACCTATAGCATCGACAAAACTCCACCATTGGATATCATGGAACACTCAGAGCTTCAACTCTTTTCTTGTACATCCAGAGGGCAAGAACTTTTTTAGAGGCTGCAGACATTTTCATTTTGCAAGACATGGTGTACTAAACCAATTCTCATTAATGGTTTTCATATACCTACCCTTAAAGCAATCCCCTCTTAAAAGGGCCGGACTAGTGGTGGCTTGGCTTTTGGGGTTAAGTCAAACCTCTTTTTCGTATCTTCCAATTTCACTGTATGCGATGATGGGTGTCTTAGATTCTTCCAGCACTTCTTCTGAAAGGACATTAATCGTCAACCTTTATGACTCAGCAGGGGGCCTTAGGACAAAATTGATTCAAGAGATTCTGGAAAGTTCCATTTGTAAGTGGTTCGAAACTTCCCCTGCTGGCCGTGTAGGGATTGCTGCCGACTTCAATAAAATATATTTACATCTAGCGACCCTGACAGGCCTACTAGGCCTTAGTTCTTGGCATAAATTAATTGATCATTTTGATTGGTTGTACCTTAACTTCCCCTTTCTGGTTCACAATTGAGTAACTACACTTGGTCAAACGGTATATTAAATCCCATATTGACTATGTTTTGACGCAATTGGCTTTGAAGCTCAGCTGTGGCCTGATTAAGGTAACACATAACAGACTAAGTGACCATGCGGTCCTTGGCTGGTCTATGGACACGATATGCCAGATCAAACAAAATGTAAGAAAACTAGAGCTTACTTTGAACTTTCAAGGCAATCGCTTACACTGGTCAGCCAAGAATATTCAATGCACAAATAACTTTTTGCCTGGAGACCAGTTAAGCCTGGAAGAAGCTTTGAGCTCTGCAAACTGGGATCTTAGCAATATGCTCACTACCATAACACAACCTCTCCCAATAAAGATCTGGAAACGTTGTAGCAATAATATTTCTAAATACAACTCTCCTTTTTACTCTATTGTAGATGGTAAGAAGAATCTGCTTCTGAAGAAATGTGCTGCAGTTAGAGCCAATCTGGGGCAGAATAAACAGGAAAAACGAAGAAAAAAACCCTCAAAATATTGACCACCAAACAGAGAAATTGGATGAAACAGCATAAACTCTCTCCTAGAAATTCAAATTGGCAGCAATTGTTTTATTGGTTAAAAACGTATATTGAAGCAGTTTTTGGACCTGATATAACGCCTTCCGCAAAACACTGGGCCTCATTACGACCCAGGAGCTAATGGGTTAACAGCGCCGTAAAAGGCTGCGGCGCCGTTAACCTGTTAGCGCCTAATTACGAGGTCCCTTTGCGGGACCCGACCTTAATGGCTGGTTTTACCAGCCGTTAAAGTAGGGTGCCGCAAAGGGACCTTGGTGCTAAGTACGGTGCCGCAATTTGCAGCACCGTACTTAGCACCTTCCCCATTCCCATTGAGCCCTATGGTGAAAAAATGGGAATGGGGAAGGGCCCATGGTGAATGGGGAATTACCACCCCGTCAACCTTGGAATGGGGCGGTAAATCCGCCATTCACCATGGCGGACCCCGGCATGGACCATGGTGCTAGTAGCACCATGGTTTAGCGCCGGGGTCGTAATGAGGCCCAATGTCTCCTATTGAATTGAACTCAATATCCCAGAGGCATGGACCAAACATACCCAGGAGCTCTATTTTACCCTACATAAACTTGCCTTCGATGCCTCAAATGACGTGAATTGTTCTATAACTACAAAAGCACCTACGTCACAGTATTTTTCCAATATCGATTTTCAGGATGAAAACCTTGTCATACTAATAGGTAAAATCAAAGCGTCCTGCGCTCCTGGCCCAGATAGCGTTCCAAATATAGCTTTTAAGGCTCGTCCGGAACTACGGGCAAAGATACTGAAAGCTCTTTTCCTACATATAGAGCAGACTGGTATTATCCCGGGGAGTTGGCAAAGATCTATATTGGTTCCAATATTTAAAAATGTTAACCCACTGGAGCCATCAAATCATCGCCTTTTGGCAATGATGTACTCTAGCCAAAAGTTATTTGCCAACATTATTCTAGACAAACGTACTACTTGGCATGAGGATAGAAAACTCCTGAGGGCCTAATTCAAAGGCACGTTCATAATAAATGGCAGAACCCCATTGGAAAACGCTCTGTGAATAAGGGCCTTAGTGTCTTCCAAACTGGGTTTAGAAAATCTTTGAGCACAATTACCAATATCAGTGAATTCTAATTTATCAACGCAGAATATGATTCTAAGAATGGCATAAATCTTTTCTGCTGTTTTGTGGACTTCACTAAGGCCTTCAACCTAGTTTCTAGACCTAATCTCTGGGCTAAGCTGAAACAATGGGGGATCGATCCAACTCTGTTATGCTACATCGAGCAATTATATTTTAATAGTTCTATCTCTATTCGGCTTAGCACAGAAGGTTATCATTCTGACGTTTGCCAAACAAACCGGGACCTGAAACCGGGATGTGTGCTGGGCCCTACTTTGCATAACACTTATACTGCCGATTTAGAGCATAACCTGCATCAGGACCATAATGTTCCTCCCCAGATAAACATTACAATGTTCATCAGTTTGTCATATGCCGACGACATAATAGTTTTTGCTCAAACTCCGATCGGCTTACAACACTCGATCACTGCATTAGGGGCATACGCAAAACAAAACAATATGATAAATAATACACTAAAAACAAAGACGATGTGTCTTGGAGGGGCCCTCTCCACTAGCAAACGATTTAAATGGAGCATTGATAAAACTGTGTTTGTAGACACATAGGAAATTATGTATTTGGGCTTCCCGATTCAAACGTGCCCATCCTCTTCTTACAACGAGTCTCTCATAACTGACAACATTTGGAAAAAATGGCTTGTGATAAAGCATTATGTTGAGCCTTGTGGGTGTTACAACATCGAGTGGTTCGTAGAGTTATACAGAATGAGCAGCATTACCTCAATGTAATACGTATTGGAAGTACTCCGAGGTTCGCACATAGGATAGTTTGGAAAGCTTAAGGCAAGATTACTACATTCTTTAATTAATCTCCACAAAGCGGTACCAGTCGAGGCACTAAGGTTTGAATATGGCCTACCCTCACTTCATTCGCTGTGGTGCATCCGGAGAGTTCTACTCTTCGCTAAATTTCAAACATTTGACCGAGGTTCTAATGCGCTGCTACAACTTTTGGGATTAAGACTGGCTGACGAGGGAATAAAACCCTTTATAGAGGAGTTAAAAACATTTACTGTAAATCACCTAACCAACTTGGGTATCAAACTCGATATCTTCGACCATAGTCCTGACTATGAAAAGATAATCAAATCCAGAATCCAACAGTGGGACCTTGCCGCGAACATTGCTAAATTACACAATTATAAAAGGTACAGAGAATTTTCTTATCAGAGCTTTCTGGGTAATACATTGTGTAGCTATCTAACCAAAGCTTGTAGTGTCGAACTCAAGCGCTTCATTATGTAACTCCAATTTAACATCCTGCCCACTAAAGAATATCTAAGCTCAAGGCATGCCTGCCTATCACAAGTCCTCCTTTGTAGGCTTTGTCAAGCAGATATCGAAAACAAGTCAACAGGTGCTTACTGTTTATCTAGCTATGAAAGAGTGTTATCTGAGGGGTTGGGAGGGTATGTCAGTTGTATTGATAACATTTGCGAAGATCAATTTTGGTCAACCCTTTTTGGGGCTCAATCGGTTGTGATCACTGCCGCTGCTTTTTGAATATGACATCTTGTGTTAAAGAAAATTTAGTTTTTGAGGAAATATTATCTTGTGAATTCACATATGACGACTGTGTAGAAATTTTACGTGTGAAATGAATGCATTGTTTTTATATATAGGTTTGCACATTTTATTATGAATTTCTTTTATTATTTTTATGGGAAAGGTGTACACATTTTAAACTGTTGTGCTTACTGTGATAAATACATGTTCTTAAATTGTGTAACTAAACTAAATGCACAATAAAAAAAACTAAAAACTAAAAAATTAAAAACATCCTCATGACAGGGTTTAAATTTTAAAAAAAAACTCGTGACTGGGGGGGGGGGGCGGTCAAGAGGGGGGCGGCCAGAGGGCCTAATTTCGGAACTGTCTGAGCAAAACCGGGCCATATTGCCCTGTCTTCCTCTAAACATGCGCAGCCTGCCCCTCCCGGGATCCCTGGCTTGGTAAAGGGTTCCCAGAGCCAAGCAGCAGTTGAGCATTTGCTGCTGCTGTTCAGTGTACAGACACAGCAGGAATCTTCCAGAAGCAGCAATTAAAGCCGCGACGGGAGGCGATTCCTCCATCTTCCACCTCAGTAGCCCAGTGTGACGCCAGGCTTCAAAGAGACTCGTGGAGAAGGTCTTGGTCTCTGACCTTTGCTGAGAAGGGGAGCTGTGGGGAAAACAAGATTAGATTTCTCAGCATGTGCGCATCGTGCCCTTTGCCCCCACCCAACCGCACACCCAGGGACTCAGGCATGTATAAACTATTATGGGTTATTGTTCAGCATTGCCAGCTCGTAATGATAAAACCGCACCCCATGTCATCGTCCGTACAATGCTCTAAGAGGCTGGAGTCTAGGTCCTTCTGAAACTACTGTGAGATTTTACAAAATCTGCTTCTGGACGGCCGGCAGGGTTGGGGCACATAGCCGCCACACCCCAAACTGGGCCATCCCGGGTCCTGTACCTTGATATCTGTGACATGATGCAACCTTGCTACCTCGGTGGCCCCCCCAATCCATTCCCTCTCCTCTGCCCTTCACCAACCCCCCCCCACCTGAAATAACACACAGACACATTTATTAACCCTCCCCCCCTTACCCACCTCTTCCTAACACCTTATCTCCCTCCTCTATACCCCCCAACTGACGCTTGGCGCCCTTAGGTCAGGGAGAGGACCCCTCCACATTCCATCTGCCTGGCCTGCCTTTGTAGGGGGGATGGAATCCCTTTGATACTCCCCGGAATGGCTGGTGGGGTGTTGTCTGCTATGGCCATGTTCTGGCTGCAGCCCTCACTTTGTTCCGTGCATCCCCGGGCTGTCAGATAGACTTTTCAGTGAAAGGCTGTCAACCACCATGTTGTTGTTCAAAGGTACTGGATTGTCGGCAGTCCTGGAAAACTGGAGCATTTTTCTGCAACTTGTTGGCATGGTCTTAGGTAATTGCAAAACAGCTTTAGGGATTAAGCTTGAAAAAACTCTTTAGAAGTATTTAACCAGACTTCAGAAATAAGTTTCATTTTTTTAGCTGAAAATCTGTTTTTATAGAATTTACATGTAATTAAAGCAGAACATTCACAAGATCAACCATTGATAAAAGAAAAGAACGGATACGAGTGTCAGCGGGTATTTACCAGCATTTACAAGTCTTGTAAATAAATAAATACATTCTGATACATACACTAAATAAGAGTAGATTACTGACACATGCCATGTCTTCTTCAGCCTTAGACGTTGTATTTTAGAATAAAGTGAACGGACTAAACAAGAAATATTATGGGATTAGTTCAAAACAGAACAAAGTGAACGCTGATTATAAACAAGGGATGCATTTGCAATGATCATAGTAGATGATATAAGATATATTTAATTTTAAAAATTAAAACGCTCTACAGTCATTTTATTAGTAAAATGAACGACCATGAGCGCAATTAGTCATTCAGAGTACCACTTAAATCAAACCATTTGTGAAGTATGTTAGTTTCATGTTCGTATGTTGCTGATAATATGTATTGTATTTGTTTTTTGGAATGTGTAATTTGGTACAATAAGATTTTTTACAAGAAATGTTGTTGGGAAGGAAATGAACCTATCCCACCCCCTTAGGGGCTCTAGGGTGACGCAAATCCCATGAAGACACCTGTGATGTGGCCGGGGGGGGGGTGGCGTGCTAAGAGGCCCTGCATGGACATAATATTACGCGAACTGTAGATGCTTAAACTTAATATAAACAGGCGCCATTTTATATCTATGGCACATTGGGCCTGCATGGCAGTGTGGCTGACACAGGCCACAAACCTGATGAAGAAACCCAAATAGGTTCAAGTGCTGTCAATTTCCACAGAAACCCTCCTTTGTTCTACAACTGTTGACAATATGTTTTATACCGAGAAATAATGTGTCCTGCAAGGCCATGAGACCGTCCCAGGCGCCTCGCTGTAAGTGTTATTCCAACCAGACCAGAGCAATCCTCCGACCCCCACCCAGCCAACTACAAGTTATAGCCCCTACAACTCTCCGAGCCCCAAGACCCCTGAATTTGAAGATAATGACTGACCCCAGGCAGACAATGGCATTATTTGCCTACCAAGGAACCTCCACATCTCTGACACTAGACAGAGTCTTCGCTGGCTCTCAGTCTCCCAAAGAGTCTCTCTTAAACCACTTGCGCTCACACACAAAAGCCTCGCCAACCAAGCACCTAGCTACCTAGCCAGTAGATTTACACTACACACCGCTGCGAGACCACTCAGAAGTGCCCAAACTAACTGCCTTGCTATCCCACGCTTCAACCTCCAGAGATCGGGTGGTCGTAGCTTCCCGGTCCTAGCTTCGAAACTATGGAACACACTACCTAATCCTCTTAGAGCTGAATCTACCTTCCCAGCTTTCAAGCGCAAAGTCAAAACCTGGTTGTCTGCCCAAGACCTGCCTTCACCGTGCTCCTTGGCCCCTGAGTCATATATAACCTATACTGTAAATTTGTACATATACTGTATTTCCTGTATAACTTGCATATTCTCTCCTAATGCACTATTTGTACTGTACACTTCACTGTTCTGTTTTATGCCTGTAACTAAGTGACGCACCCAGATGCCCTAGGGCCGGGGCGCTATATAAATAAAATAAATACAAATACAAATTTGTAATGCGAGGTGCGGGGGAAGGATAAATCATAGTCCAAAAGCGAGGGTGGAAACCTTGGATGCCAGATGATGCAACTGAGATGAGTGAAATGTCTGCGGCTCACAGTGACCTAGAGCCTCCCCCTGTACCAGTCCATGATGATGCCAGTAGCACTGTGTAACAAAGAGTAACACTGTTAGAATAACACATTTAAATTGTATTTTCGACTTTGATTCCCTGGAGAAGATGAGCCCAGCTGACCCCACGTGATGGAAGATGGACAAACAGGGGTGGGGCCAAAGGCCTGGCATGCCCTATGGATTAGGCTGACCAAACATAGAGTTGCACCAACCAGCCGCGCAGGTTTTTACTGCATACTGATGACACTGTGCCCCTTTTTAAGCTCTCGCTTGCACTTCTTTTGCTCAGAACGTTCCTGAGCAGCAGAGTTCTTTGCTGGACCACCTATTTTTTGTATAATTAAAACTTGTTATCCTTGCAAGAATCTCTGGTGTGAGTGTTTAGGGGCGAGCCTTCAATGTACATATTGTTTGTTGTTACTTTCCAGCATTGAAAAAACACAGTGAGGCCCGAAACACGTGTCAGCTGGATGTATTTGGATCCAATTTGTGAAATAAATAATGTAATTTCAAGTCTGGATGTAAAATTATTTGACATGGTATAAATGTGCTCAATAAAAATTGTAACAACATTTAACAATTTCTAGTACAATGATTAGCACAATATTGTAGCACTCCCTTCAGATGGGTAATATGAGTACTTTTAGTTTGGTTGGTTCCAGCAAAACCTATCCATTTTTATTGAAGTGTTGGTTGCCTTCCTGAAAATATCCTAGGTGAATAGGGAGCAGCTATCGATAAATAGTGAATTCTTTCAGCACTGCAAACTAATAGCTGACGATCTATAGGATTCCATCGAATCCATTTAATTGAATTGAATTCCATTTTCTTAAGACATTTTGCCACAAACGTATGTGGGGGAGACCTGCGGCAGCTACCACATATACTTCCACATTTATGATTACCCTAACCCAACCCCCACATACATTTACAGTGAAATTCATTGGAAAGAATTTGATGGAATCACATTTGAGGAAATCACCTATGATGGAATCTACCTATACCATGGCTGATAACTGGCAAACATCAAAGCATGTTTCTTTTATACTGACAGGTAAGAGAAGGTCCATACTATTGTTTTTTTCTGTGCTTTGGTACATTTGGTCCACAGTGATTGTATTCATTAGACATGTTTATTCATGAATAGCACGGGTCATCACTCTGTAGTTAAGGTTACCTACTACTACTGTAATCTTATATGGCTCATGGTTCTTTGGATAGCATGTCTTTGTGTTGTAGTCCTTTGTTTGTTTCTGGCTGCTTACTTCTTTAACCACCCAACCCCTTAGCAATTCGCTAAGGCAGTCCGGTGTCCTTTTCCTTTGTCTTGGCAGTCATCTCTCATTGCTTCCCTATGCCTTTCCTGATTGTAATCTGTAGCCCTCCTGCACAACAACCAATTGTTAAGGAGTTTTAGGGTGTGATTGGTGATTTTCAGAGGGCTATTTGTGTGTTTTACTTTGATTTCTAATCTGTTTTTGTCCTGGTGTGTGCCTTTTGGCATCATTAGTGTGTGTTTTCCAATCCATGTTTTGTTCTGGGTGGTGCCTTTTGGAGGGATTTATTTGTGTGTTTACATTTCTTTCTAATCTGTTTTTAGATGGTCTTTAGCTAGAGTGACCTGTCTTTGTGCTGTAGTCCTTTGTCTGTTTCTGGCTTTCATCCTTTCCACACAATTAGCAATTAGCAATTGGCTAAGGCAGTCAGCTGTCCTTTTCCTTTGTCTTGACAGCCATCTCTCACTGCTTCCCTCTGCCTTCTCTCATCCACCTTCATCCATTCCCTGACCCCTTTTGCCCACTCCCACCTGCCCACCGATTCAGTTCTCATTGGGCCATGTCCCCCACGCGTGACCAGAAAAGCTGCATTTCAGAGGACCTCCCAGGGCAGCCTTACTAAGCGCCAGAGGCAAAGGGAGGCTCCCTAGGGCAGCTCCCATCCTGTTTGTCCCTTTTCACCCATGAGAGCCAATGCCAGGCCTCATACACTACCAGCAACGACAAAGTAAGTATCACTATTCCACTTTCAGAAATACTGTTTAGTTTATAAAGCGATGCATACTTCCAAGCCACATATCAGATGACCATCGCCATCAAATACTTCGTTTTAACTACTCCATACATACATTTCACTGCTATAGCTCTTGAATATAATTTAGTCATGTATTGCATCTAGCTGTGATTTCGAATGTAGCCATGTATTGCATGTAGTAGTGATTTTGAGAGCAGGTCTGTATTGCATCTAGCTGTGATTTTAAATTTAGACTTGTATTGCATCTAGCTGTGATTTAGAGTGTTGTTGTGTATTGCATCTAGCTGTGATTTTGAGGGTAGGCCTAAAATTATCTAGACCACATCCAGAACAAAAACACACTGCACAAAACCACGACCATTAGAATGCAGCTATAACCCATGATAAAATTCGGATCTAGCTGCACACATAAGATCTCTCTCGCATACTCTCCAGACTACCTCTCAGCACCCACACACATGCCTGCTCAAGATGGGTGACTAGCAGGGACTTGGCCACCCCTACCTACCTTTGTATTGGCTACAATTCACACACGCATTCTATAACTCTGATGCATTTGCCATACCTGGTCTTCGGTCCCCCAAGAGCTTTTAACCTACAGAGCCTTATTACCATGCCGATTGTGAAAGGTGCTATAAAAATGCCCATTTCATTACATTATATTCAAGGCTTCTGCTTTTATGGTATTTATTTTTCTGACATTTCCGTCTGTATTTATTCATATTTATTTATGGGACTGTTTTTTCTATATTTTTTCACATTTATTTTTTGTCATATAAAAAGATATTTCGCAGCCCTATTTATATGTATAAAACATTTACACTCTCCATGCTACCAATCTGCAATGTGATTGGTCTCCATGTATGAGTGACATCATAGAGAACCAGACAGAAAGACTTGTTTTTCCGTGTTTATAAATAAATACAGACACAAAGCAGATTGATTTCCATATGTATCTATGTGTAACAGTCAGTTAAAACGGAGAACTGGAAGCCTTAATTATATTACTTTAAAAACATGGTGTGGGTCATTGCAATGTAAACACGCTCCCAATAATCCACACCAACCAAAAGGGAGCAAACCAAGGTGCATGAAGAGACCAGCTTTATTGATACATACAGCCGGTAGAAGGTCCACAGACATTCTCAATGACTTCCTGGTAGCCGAGGGGTTAGAAACTAAATACATTATATCATTTTATTAATAAAAACAGTATTCACAAGCTACTTTCAGTTGTTAAAAGAAAATCATCCATGTTAATATTTACATTACTTCTTCTAATTGGGTAATCATTATCTTTGAGCCAGCCCAGGGTCCCTCACACTATGCAAGATGTCATCTCCCGGACATCATCGGACCATGCTCTGATTGGGTTGCACCACAACATGCCGACATTGTTAAAATACTGGTGCCTTTTACTGATCTGTCCATGGGTGTTACACTTACATACAACAGTCCAATTAACTTCTGGGGGAAAGGAGAGATCTAAATGTTACCCTGGCAAAAGAACTATCAAACTCGATTCCCAAATCATCTTCCCATGTTGAACCCCAATCCCCCAGACAGTTTGCGCAATGTTGAACCTCAATCCCCCAGGCAGTTTGCGCAACCTTGAACAGCTCGTCCTGTACTCTCTTCTGATACATTCTGCCTGCAGGTGTTTGTTCTAATTTGGTCATGACGTGCATAGCTTATTCATTGTAGTGTGAGGCCAGTGTATGAGGCCCTCTAGCTTTTGGGGCCGATTCATGGAACAAACGTGCGCCGAAAATCTTTGCGCAAGCGCAAAAAAACAGGCGCACGCGCACGCGTGCGATTCATGGAAGTCCCTGCGCGTGTTTTCCTCGGGATGTGCGCCAAACCCGTGCATGGCGCACACGTCACTGCAACATCCCGAAAGGCGTGCGCGACGCGCACAGTGAAAGCGCGCAACCTCGGCGCATACACCAGAAAGTGGGCGGAACACGGGGCGTAACGCGCAGAATGGCGAACAACGCGCGAAAATAAGGGCGTAACTGGGGATGTACTGCAGGCAAGCAGACGGAGCGCCCACACGCACTCGAACCACACATATTCATGGAATCGAATAGGGCAAAGCCACGCACAGCCAAAGACACGCACAAGCCGAAACACGTCCGCCACACGAAGGCAGGCGGTAGCGTCCCTGCGCATTACAAAAGTGGCAACATACAGCAATTGGGCCTGTGCGAGCGGGGCACGTGTATTTCGGGGGTGCGCTGGAAGTTACACACGCGATTGAGCGGGGTACGTGTATTTCGGGGGTGCGCGGGAAGTTACACACGCGATTGAGCGGGGCACGTGTATTTCGGGGGTGCGCGGGAAGTTACACACGCAATTGAGCGGGGTACATGTATTTCGGGGGTGCGCGGGAAGTTACACATGCGATTGAGCGGGGTACGTGTATTTCGGGGGTGCGTGGGAAGTTTCACACGCGATTGAGCGGGGTACATGTATTTCGGGGTTGCGCGGGAAGTTACACACGCGATTGAGTGGGGTACGTGTATTTCAGGGGTGCGCGGGAAGTTACACACGCGATTGAGCGGGGTATGTGTATTTCGGGGGTGCGCGGGAAGTTACACACGCGATTGAGCGGGGTACGTGTATTTCGGGGTTGTGCGGGAGGTTACACACACGATTGAGTGGGGTACGTGTATTCCGGGGGTGCGTGGGAAGTTACACACGCGATTGAGTGGGGTACGTGTATTTCGGGGGTGCGCGGGAAGTTACACACGCGATTGAGCGGGGTACGTGTATTTCGGGGTTGCGCGGGAAGTTACACACGCGATTGAGCGGGGTACGTGTATTTCGGGGTTGCGTGGGAAGTTACACACGCGATTGAGCAGGGTACGTGCATATCAGGGGTGCGCGGAAAGTATCACACGCGATTCCATCAGGGTACGTGTATTACTGGGCTGCGCGGGAAGTTCCACATGCGAATGTCCAGGCTAAGTGTATTTCGGGGTGCGCAGGAAGTTTCACACGCAATTCCATCAGGGTACGTGTATTACAGGGGTGCGCGGGGAGCACCACAGGTGAATTGCACGTGTGGGTCCTCCCAGGTGTTCCACGGCCCCTGCAGGTGGCTCACACCACAGGGGCCTACCCTGCACATGTCCTGCAGGCACCCCATCCACCATGGCCATGCCCCCCAGCCAACCCACATGTCAACTTGCACTACTGCCCACCAACACATGTCCCCCTGCAACCCCAGCCACCAGGGGCACCCTCCACCAGGCCGCCAACCATGTCTCCCACCACCCCCACCCCCCAGCACTGTGGGGCACCTGCCAGCAGGCCCCCACCCATGTCCAACTCATGTTCCCCACCACCCCCACCCCCTGTAACGCTCACCTGATTCTCGCAGAGGCGCCGGTCTTGACTGGGCGACTACCGTATCTTCAAAGGTGATGTGTAGCACCCGGTTGGCTCTTTGGGCTGGACCTCTGTGCACTGTATGCCTGACGTGTAGAGTAAGATGTCTGCAGATAGAAAATATGGGGTTAATGAACTGGGGTTATTGGGGTGTCCCTATCTCTTTCCTCTTCTCCTCTCCTGTAGACCCCCCAAAGGTTAACGCTCTCACCTTAGGTAAGTGAATGCCGAGCTCTCCATCTGCCTCGGGGCAGGGTGCTGTAACCAGTTTCTTCACTGGATAGGTAGCGCAGGCCTCTTGACTTCAGAGGACTGCTGTCCGTCGTTTACTGCACGAACGGTAAGTTTCGAGTCATTCAAATGTCTTTAAAGTCTTAAGTAATGATGTCTCTTGTTTTGCAGGGTTCCGGCGATGGCGGATGACGGGCTGAAGTGAGTTGAAGATGGAGCCCGTGTGATGAATAGAAGCGCCTGGAAGCACGTAAGTAAGCGCTTATTGCCTGCTTCACTATGCGCTCTAACTGTCTTTTTATTTTGCAGGTACGAGTTCGGAGCGGCTGCAGGGTGCCGGAATACCCACTGGATTAGATGTGGAAAGGAGTAATGGCACGTGAGTATTAAAGTTCCCCAATGTCTTTAAACGCACCTTGTTTTGTCTTTCAGATGCGGGATGCAGCGCCGACGGCCTCCGGAGCGTGCAAAGAGTTGGTAAACTTTTGTCTTTCAGATGCCGGAATGCAGTGTGAAGACCTCCGGAGCGCACGAAGAGTAGGTAAGCCTTTGCCTTTCAGATGCCGGAATGCTAACCTGTTCTTTCTTGTCTTTATAGGTGTTGCTGAAGACTGGATTCAGGATGGTAAGCCTTTGCCTTTCAGATGCCGGAATGCTAACCTGTTCTTTCTTGTCTTTATAGTTGTTGCTGAAGACTGGATTCAGGATGGTAAGCCTTTTTCCTTAGGCCCAGGACCGGATGCAGAAGACACGATGAGCGTTCTGCTGCAGAGGTTGCAGAATAACGCAAAGCAAGATTCATCCACCGGGTGTGGTTTAAATAGCCTCCTGTAGTGCTTAGGTGTCTCCTTCCACAGCCACGCCTAAGTAAGAAAAGAGTTCCTGGTAAGAAAAGAGTTCCTGCCTTCCAGAAGAGTTCCAGTGTTCTGAATCTAGGGAGTGGCTCCAGCCCCACCCAACAGGAAAAGTAGTTCCAAACAGAAGAGGATCAGAGGCTCAACTGGCAGGCAAGTAAGCAGCATGGTCTGCTGAAGGTAAGTCCACCCAAGCATTATGAGCCCGGCGCTTCCAGCGCTGGGACTGGGCATATTTATGAGCCTGGTGCCACTGGCGCCAGGACTGGGTCCAAAAGGTCCCAATTGGGACTGGTTGGCACTCGGAACCTGGGTTATGGATCTGCTTCCAAGGGATTTGGGAAAACCCTGACCTTTTGGAAGCAGAGATCATGACAGTACCCCCCCTGAAGGCCCCTCCCAAACCGGGCTTCTCCGGGGGTTTTGGCTTGTCAGGAAATGTTCGGTGAAATCTTTTGATTAGGCGAGGAGCGTGGACATATTCAGCAGGTTCCCAGGATCTCTCTTGGGGGCCGTAGCCTTTCCAGTCAATTAGGTAGAATAGTTTAGATTTGGAGATCTTGGAGTCCAGAATGCTTTTGACTTCAAACTCGAGTTCTCCATCCACTAGGATAGGTTTTGGAGATTTGGTTAGTCGGGTTTGAGGTTGCACGGGTTTTAATAGAGAGACGTGGAAGACCGGATGTATCTTCATGTGCGGGGGCAAGTCCAACTTGACCGCTACTGGGTTTACTATGGTAGTGATGGAATAGGGACCAAGGTATCTTGGGTTGAATGTGCGTGGCCCTTTTAGAGATAGATATTTGGTGGATAACCAGACTTGATCCCCTACTTGATAGTGAGGGGCTTCCTTCCGATGTTGATCTGCTCCTTTCTTGTATTGTTCTTTAGCCCTTTGAAGGTGAGAAACAGCTTCCTTAAAGGCTTGGGTGATTGTAGAATGCAGGTAGTCTACTGCTGGTGTTTCAAGATCTTGGAGGGGATCCAACTCCGAGGTTCGAGGGTGACTGCCGTACAAAAGAAAAAACGGGGTTTTCCCAGTTCCCGAATGGACAGAGTTATTGTAGGCATACTCGGCTATCCAAAGGATATCTTTCCAAGTTTTTTCAGTTTGTTGCAGCATGCAGCGTAAATACTGTTCCAGAGTTTGATTGGTCCTCTCGGTTTGTCCGTCGGTCTGAGGGTGGTGACTGGTCGATAGTCTCACATCAATTTGAGCCGACCGACAGCAACTTCGCCAAAAATGAGAAATAAATTGACTACCTCGATCCGAAATTAGAACCGAAGGAAAACCGTGCAGTCGGACGATGTTTTCGAGAAATTCTCGGGCCAGAGTTGCTGCTGTTGGCAAGCCTTTGAGCGGAATGAAATGCGCCATCTTGGAGAATAAGTCCACGATTACTAGAATCGTATTGTATCCGGAGCATGGAGGTAGATCGGTGATGAAGTCCATAGAAAGCGTATGCCAAGGGCGAGGTGGGATGTCAATAGGGCGTAAGAGGCCTGCTGGTCTTTCCTTTTGACTCTTGTTTTGGGCGCATACTCCACAGGACATTATAAAGTCTCTGACATCTTTTTTCCAAGACGGCCACCAGAAGTAGCGCTTGATCTTTTCTGAGGTCTTGGCTATACCGGGATGACCTTCCATTAAAGAGTCGTGATAACAAGAGATTACTTTTTTCTGTAAATCTGTGCTGGGTAGGTATAATCGTTCTTGGAAATACAATAAGTTGTCCTTTACTGCAAAGTCCTTTCCCTGCAGATGCCAATTCTGTATGTCTGCTGGAGTTACAAGTTGCCTGGCTTTATCCTTAACTTCCTCTATGGATTCTGTGGCGATTACACCCAGAATTCTTTGTTCGGGAATGATTGGTACAGGTTTAGGGTTGACCAAGTGTTCTTCCACTCCCATCCGAGAAAGGGCATCGGCTTTACCGTTCTTTGTACCAGGTCGATAGGTAATTATGAAGTCAAACTCGGCAAAGAATAATGCCCAACGGAGTTGTCTAGAGGATTGGGCTTTTGCGGTCTTCAAATATTGCAGGTTTCGGTGATCCGTAATCACAGTAACGGTGTGTCGGGCCCCCAGCAGATAATGCCGCCAAGCCTTAAAGGCAGACTTGATAGCCAGAAGTTCCTTGTCAGTAATCGTGTAATTGATTTCAGGAGGCGAGAATTTGCGGGACCAAAATGCCACGGGATGCAACTGATTGGTTACCGGGTCCTTTTGTGATAGAACTGCCCCCATGGCAAGGCTTGAAGCATCAGTTTCCACGATGTAGGGGAGTTCGGGGCGAGGGTGTTTTAAGATTGGTGCAGAGATAAATTTAGTCTTCAAATCCTGGAAAGCTTGTTCCGCCTCGGTAGACCATTCAAAACGTTTGTTTTTCTTTAACAAGGCAGTGATGGGCTGGACTATTCGAGAGAATTCGGGGATAAACCTGCGGTAAAAGTTAGCGAAGCCTAACATGCTTTGCACACCTTTTACGGAGGATGGTGATGGCCATTTGAGAACTGCATCGACCTTCTTTGAATCCATACGCACTCCGCCAGGTGATAATATGAATCCCAAGAATTCAACTTCAGTCACGTTGAAAACACATTTTTCCAATTTAGCGAAAAGTTTGTGTTGACGCAATCTTTCGAGGACCATTTTCACGTGTTTCCGATGTTCAGATTCCGATGAAGAATAAACGAGGATGTCGTCAATGTAAACAACAACACATACATCTATGAGCTCTCTGAGGACATCGTTCATAAAATATTGAAAGGCGGCCGGGGCATTGCAAAGTCCGAAGGGCATGACCTGATATTCAAATAGCCCATACTTGGTGCGGAAGGCCGTCTTCCATTCATCGCCCTCTTTTACTCGTACCAAGTGGTAAGCTCCTCTAAGATCCAGCTTTGTATATATGCATGCTTTTCTGACTTGGTCCAGGAGTTCAGGGATCAAAGGTAACGGATATCTATTCTTAACGGTGATCTGGTTCAGGGAGCGATAATCGATACAAGTTCTAAGGTCTCCTTCCTTTTTTGGAACGAAGAACAAAGCTGAAGAAGCAGGGGACTTGGAAGGACGAATAAACCCATTTGCCAGGTATTGATCCAGGTATTGTCGAAGGTGAAGGTTCTCAGGCTCGGTGAGGGCATAAATTCTACTACAAGGAGGAGTAGATCCAGGTATCAGGTCTATCTGGCAGTCATAAGACCTATGAGGAGGTAGAGAGTTAGCCTGATCCTTCCGGAAAACATCTTGGTATTCTAGGTATTCGGGAGGTAACTGGGGAGTCTCTGAAGAAATTGCGGCCAGTGCAACACCAGGAGGAGGGTGACAAGTAGAGAAACATTCTGGAAACTGGACCGTTCTTGCTCGCCAATCGATCAGAGGATTGTGTTTCTCTAACCAAGGTATTCCTAGAATAATCTGAAACTGAGGGGCCTTGATCACATCGAACACGATCTTCTCATGGTGTCCATCTTGACTTACTAGCGTCACCTCTTGAGTGGTATGCGTTACTGGCCCGGAGGCTATCTCCGTACCATCCACCGTAGTAATGACGTCCTTTACAGCCTTGGGACAAAGAGTTAGATTCATCCTCAAAACCATTTCATGATCCACATAATTGCCGATGGCACCGCTGTCGACGTAAGCTTCAATTGCATGTAATCGATCCGGATTATCAGGGCTAATGAGGACCATAGGTATCACGAAATGCGAGGTCACGGAACTGGTTTTCACGCTCGGCAAGAGGACCTCAATTCTTGTCGGGCGAGGTCGTTTCCCTGCTCAGAGTTTGTAACTTTGGTAACTGCAGCTCCTACTGCCTTCTTGGCAGGTTTCACCGGACAGTCTCGAAGAAAGTGCCCTGAGTTTCCGCAATATAGGCATAATTGCAACTGTTTCCTCCTTTCCCGCTCCCTTTGTGTTAGAGGACCTTTCAGACCCCCTATTTGCATGGGTTCCCCGGAGTCTACTCCTTTGGAAGGAGTTGGCGGTTTGGAAAATACTCGAGCATCAAACTTGGAACGATCGGCCTTCCTGTTCTGCAGCCTGTGATCTATTTGAACGACCAAGTCTATATAATCCGAACAGTCTTGTGGGGGATTCACTACTTGGGCTAAAACGTCTTTGAGCTCTCCACGTAGACCTCTATAAAACAGCGTAATCCTTTTGTCCTCAGGCCATTGAGTTTCCACTATTAGTCTATTGAAAGATGCAATATAAGCCAAAAGGTCTTGATTACCCTGTCGCAACGAAAGAAGCTCATTGTCCAAGGCCTGCCCCTGTGAATGTCTTGCGAACAGTTTTTCCATACTAAGCTGAAAGGCTTGAAAATCATGGAGAACCGGATCATCTTGATTAACTAGAGGGATCGACCAGTCTGCCGCATTGCCACTAAGGTACGAAAGTACAAAAGCTACTTTTGCTTGATCAGTTGGAAAGGCTGCTGGCCGGCATAAGAAGTGCAACCGGCACTGATTGATAAATACTGCAAACCTCTTTGGGTCACCAGAAAATCGTTCGGGCGGAGCCAGAGGTACATTCCCAGGTAGGTTGATCTGCACTGGATTCATAGAGGATGTTGAAGGAAGATTTGCCCCTGATGCGGGTAACGGGGTCTGTCCGGCTTGTGACTGTAGCACTTGTCTAGCAAGATTGTCTGTTCTCTCCTTGGAAATAATTAGTTCCCTTCTTAGAGCATTCGTTTCCTGACGAGCTGCATGCACTTCTGCCCTTAGTTCCCCAAGTAACCGGGCTAGGGGGTCAGTATCCGAGGTTTCCATAGCGCCTGGGCGAGAGTTTTGCGGTAGGCTTTGCGTTCTGTAACGCTCACCTGATTCTCGCAGAGGCGCCGGTCTTGACTGGGCGACTACCGTATCTTCAAAGGTGATGTGTAGCACCCGGTTGGCTCTTTGGGCTGGACCTCTGTGCACTGTATGCCTGACGTGTAGAGTAAGATGTCTGCAGATAGAAAATATGGGGTTAATGAACTGGGGTTATTGGGGTGTCCCTATCTCTTTCCTCTTCTCCTCTCCTGTAGACCCCCCAAAGGTTAACGCTCTCACCTTAGGTAAGTGAATGCCGAGCTCTCCATCTGCCTCGGGGCAGGGTGCTGTAACCAGTTTCTTCACTGGATAGGTAGCGCAGGCCTCTTGACTTCAGAGGACTGCTGTCCGTCGTTTACTGCACGAACGGTAAGTTTCGAGTCATTCAAATGTCTTTAAAGTCTTAAGTAATGATGTCTCTTGTTTTGCAGGGTTCCGGCGATGGCGGATGACGGGCTGAAGTGAGTTGAAGATGGAGCCTGTGTGATGAATAGAAGCGCCTGGAAGCACGTAAGTAAGCGCTTATTGCCTGCTTCACTATGCGCTCTAACTGTCTTTTTATTTTGCAGGTACGAGTTCGGAGCGGCTGCAGGGTGCCGGAATACCCACTGGATTAGATGTGGAAAGGAGTAATGGCACGTGAGTATTAAAGTTCCCCAATGTCTTTAAACGCACCTTGTTTTGTCTTTCAGATGCGGGATGCAGCGCCGAAGGCCTCCGGAGCGTGCGAAGAGTTGGTAAACATTTGTCTTTCAGATGCCGGAATGCAGTGTGAAGACCTCCGGAGCACACAAAGAGTAGGTAAGCCTTTGCCTTTCAGATGCCGGAATGCTAACCTGTTCTTTCTTGTCTTTATAGGTGTTGCTGAAGACTGGATTCAGGATGGTAAGCCTTTGCCTTTCAGATGCCGGAATGCTAACCTGTTCTTTCTTGTCTTTATAGGTGTTGCTGAAGACTGGATTCAGGATGGTAAGCCTTTTTCCTTAGGCCCAGGACCGGATGCAGAAGACACGATGAGCGTTCTGCTGCAGAGGTTGCAGAATAACGCAAAGCAAGATTCATCCACCGGGTGTGGTTTAAATAGCCTCCTGTAGTGCTTAGGTGTCTCCTTCCACAGCCACGCCTAAGTAAGAAAAGAGTTCCTGGTAAGAAAAGAGTTCCTGCCTTCCAGAAGAGTTCCAGTGTTCTGAATCTAGGGAGTGGCTCCAGCCCCACCCAACAGGAAAAGTAGTTCCAAACAGAAGAGGATCAGAGGCTCAACTGGCAGGCAAGTAAGCAGCATGGTCTGCTGAAGGTAAGTCCACCCAAGCATTATGAGCCCGGCGCTTCCAGCGCTGGGACTGGGCATATTTATGAGCCTGGTGCCACTGGCGCCAGGACTGGGTCCAAAAGGTCCCAATTGGGACTGGTTGGCACTCGGAACCTGGGTTATGGATCTGCTTCCAAGGGAGTTGGGAAAACCCTGACCTTTTGGAAGCAGAGATCATGACACCCCCCAGCACTGTGGGGCACCTGCCAGCAGGCCCCCACCCATGTCCAACTCATGTTCCTCACCACCCCCACCCCCCAGCACTGTGGGGCACCTGCCAGCAGGCCCACACCCATGTCTCCCACCACCCCCACCCCCCAGCGTTGCAGGGGCACCCTCCACCAGGCCCCCACCCATGTCTCCCACAACCCCCACCCCCCAGCACTGTGGGGCAGCTGCCAGCAGGCCCCAACTCATGTCCAACTCATGTTCCCCACCACCCCCACCCCCCAGCACTGTGGGGCACCTGCCAGCAGGCCCCCACCCATGTCCAACTCATGTTCCCCACCACCCCCACCCCCGAGCACTGTGGGGCACCTGCCAGCAGGCACCCACCTATGTCCAACTCATGTTCCCCACCACCCCCACCCCCCAGCATTGTGGGGCACCTGCCAGCAGGCCCCCATCCATGTCTCCCACCACCCCCACGCCCCAGCACTGTGGGGCACCTGCCAGCAGGCCCCAACTCATGTTCCCCAGCCAACATGTCATCACAATCTAGATCCCTGGTCCCTATGGTCAGCCTCCAAATGCAAAACACCCACCCGAGTATTGCATCCACCCACTCAGAAATGGCAATTACATGACAGAACACCAATTGCAAGTTTCGAAACAAACACATGTCCCTCACATACACCCAATGGGTGTCAGTGAATCTCAAAACCCATATCATGATATGCATGAAACCAATGAGATGATACTACACATTGAAGTTCCATGAAAAAATATGTATTAAAGGAAACATAAATAGATTCAAAAATAAAGAAACAGAAATGGGAATGTACAAAAATGAAAAGAAGCATGTCCGTGAAAAAAAGCAAAACCAAAAATCATAATCCAAAGTAATGGTGTCCAAAGTCACAGTCCACAAAAGAAAATCCAATGGGAAATAATAATTGAAAGCCATTGCTCCATGGGTAAATTGTGAAAGAAAAATAAAATCCAACAGTGAACTATGTACAGACGAACAAGCCAGGGTCCATTATCCCAACAAAAGAAATGAAACCTATCTAACAACACTAACTAATAAAATAAACTATATACAAAAAAGTGGCCAATGTCCAAAAGGTCCAAAATAAATCCAAAAACAAAGGAAACCTAACACTACCTACATAACTATGTACAAGGGCAGCGGGCTAGTCTGACGGCTCACTTTTGGATGTCCCGGGCCAGGGCATCATCGAACTCCTGCTCAATGTCCCGGAAGCGGTCCTCCTCCATGGCCCTGAGGGTCCACAGGGCCGTCGATGTGTCCACCTCCAACCCCCTGCGGATTGCCTCGAGGCACTCGGCCCGCCTCAGGGCCCTCCGCATGGAGTTCTCCGCCCTGACCATTGTGAGCCGTGCCTCTTCCGCCCGCTGCCGCTCCGCATCTATGGCGTGGCCCAACCGCTGCCACACGGAAGACACTC
Source organism: Ambystoma mexicanum (assembly GCF_040938575.1). Lineage (NCBI taxonomy): Eukaryota > Metazoa > Chordata > Amphibia > Caudata > Ambystomatidae > Ambystoma > Ambystoma mexicanum. Next base: position 353,691,580 of record NC_090926.1, read on the forward strand.
CCTGTCCTGGGTCCTCCTGCCCTCCGGCCGATGCCTGCCCCTCCGATGTTGAAGGCCCAGAGCCTTCATAGCTCCCACCACGTTGCTGCTGCTGCTGTGCCTCTGCCCGTGCACTGCCTCCTGCTGCCTGCACATCCTCCGCCGGCTGGGGGGCAGCTCCACAGGGCACCCAGGTGACTGATGGGTGAGAAGATGGCACGGAGGACGACTGGCGCGTAGGGGGTTCAGTTGAGGAGGGGGTCGTAGCAAGCCCCATCAAACAGAGGAATCCGGCCTGGGTGACCTGTCCCAGCAGGCTGAGGTCATCAACGAGCCATTCGAGATGACGTGCAGTCTCCTCATGAAAAGACTGCAGGTCACCTCGCATGGCCCGTTGACGCAACGCCACACCAGTCAGGACAGGCTCAACCCGGACCCGGATAGCCACGTCCGCAGTCAGAGGAAGGCCAGTTGTCATTTACTCATCCCCTGCCTGAAAACGGGTCTGGACGTAGGCATCCTGCTGGTGCAAGATGATGCAGGGACAGGATCAGGGACAGGATTGCACACAGGCACCTCAGCGGCGGCCTGTGCTGCCTCCTGTCCCTGGTCCTGCACTGCACCACTAGCACCAGTGGGATCCCCACCTCCAGACCCCGTCTCTGTTCGTTGCACGGCCTCCTCCTCCACCAAACCCCCCACCAACCTGAATGACTCTGTGCCATCTTCCCCCGTTGGGCCCTGTGGCGTCCCAGCTGCCCCTTCTGCTGCCGAGGAGTCCAACTCCAACCTCCGCCTCTTGGACCTCCCCCCGGCAGCTGCGGCCTGGGATGCGGCACCGGACTCCTCACTCCCCGACGAGATGACAACATGGGAGGGGAGCCGGGCCTTGCGTCTCCGGCTGGCGGTGGGATCCCCGCCGCTGTGCTCCACAGCACCTTCTCCGCCCTCTTCATCAGTTGACGCTGCAGACAGGGAGAAATAAAACACAGGCATCAGGGCACTGTACAATGGACACATACACACATGACAGTTGTACATGAGTGGCATTGGCAAACCTCAGACATGCCATCACAATCCCCAACACAGATGTCATTTCAACTCGCACACATGAGCCATACCACAGCCATATCGCAACTGCCAGCACCATCCATACACATACAGCAGCATGAGCAGGCAAAGCTGAGCCAGACATCACATGCAACACAGGAAGTGCATCACACATGTACACACACCACCACACTTGCATGCATGTGTACACCTCTGCCAAGTGTCGCAGTGTTCAGATGGGCATCCATGTCACATCTGCCAATCAGGCTTCCACATCCCGCTGTCACATGCATCCATGTTGCATCACTATTGCACCCTTGTCAAATACACACAAATGCACATGTACACAGTGCTGATACATGCAGCTGAAAACAACATACATGCGTGACATCACGGACATGTCTACTTACATACACATTCATCCAAACATGTGTGCCCACACAACTGCATTTGGCATGCAAGCCTACACACACAAGCACCATCCATGTCTCACACATTACAGCCTTGCATGTGTTAGCCCCACGGACCTGTACACCCCCATCCATACTCGACCCCATACAAACAGATGTGCAACCTGCACACTACTGAAACATCACCACACGCACAGCTCACAATCAGGATGCATGTACACTTACCGCTCGACTCCAGACGGGTCTGCCTCTCAAGGACCTGGACGTGGAGCGCTGGGGATATGCGTTCCAGGACCCTCATCTGATCTTCCGACAAGTGGCCCTGGCGCCCCTTGGCATCCGCTGCCTTCAAGAGGCGCCGGGCCTTGTTCAGGGTCCTGGACCTGAAGTCCTCCCAGCGCTTCTTGACATGTTGGAAGTCGCGGACTGCCACCCCCTCCGCGTTGATGGCAGTCACGATGTCAGTCCAGATCCGAGTCCGTCCTTCCTTGTCGGCGCGGGAACTTCCGAAGAGGGCATCATAATGCCCCAGGACTTGCTCCACCAGGACACCAACTTCGGTGGCACTGAAGCTGGTGCCCCTCTGCCTCTCTGGCCGGGGGCTGTCAGTGGTGCCAGATGTTGCAGTGCCCGACATGACAACCCCAGAGGCAGGAGTGGGTGGGCAACTGGGTCCTGGGGCTGGGCTGTGGAGCGATGGAATCCCAGTCGGGAGTCTTCGGTTCCAGCAGGGGTGGTCACAGCAACAGCACCCCTGGCTGATGTGCAGGCAGCAAATGGCAGGGCACGTGGGCAGCAGGCAGTCAGGCAGCAGCAGATGGCAGGTGGGAGCGTGCTCGGGGCTCTGGGGGGCAGTGATTCGGCCTTCTGTTCAGAAACGTGGTCTTCTGTGTGCTTAGCGTGGCCAGCTTGATACGGAGTGAATTGGCACGTGAAAATCCTGCACGTCTTCGTGTAATTCGAGGAAAGGCCCTTAGCGCGTATGCACGTCAGCACGCATATGTGATTTCATTGGACCAAAGGCCCTTAGCGCGTGAGCATGACTGTGACGTGACGCGCCCGGGTGTTTCCCTCATTACATGTGATGACAGAGCAAACGTGGTAAAACTGCACGTCGAAGTGTCATCGCGTGTAATCGGAGGGAAGTGAGCGTACACGCGATTGGCCTGGGTACGTGTGTTTCGGGGTGCGCGGGAACTTTCACACGCGATTGGTGGAAATCCACATGTGTTCTGTCATCACGTGTAATGAGGGAAACACCTGCGCGCGTCACGTCACAGACGCGCTCACGCGCTAAGGGCCTTTGGTCCAATGAAATAGCATATGCGTGCTGATGTGCATACGCGCTAAGGGCCTTTCCTCGAATTACACGAAGACGTGCAGGATTATCACGTGCCAATTCACTCTGTATCAAGCTGGCCACGCGTAAGCACACGGAAGACCACGCTCCTGCCCAAAAGGCTGAATTACTGCCCCCCAGAGCCCCGAGCCGCCTCCCACGAGCCATCTGCTGCTGCCTGCCTGCCTGCCTGCTGCCACCGTGCCCTGCCATATGGTGCCTGCACATCAGCCATCTGCAGGGGTCCATTTGCTGTGTCCACCCCTGCTGGAACAGAAGACTCCCGACTGGGATACCATCGCTCCACAGCCCAGCCCCAGGACCCAGTTGCCCACCCACTCCTGCCTCTGGGGTTGTCATGTCGGGCACTGAAACATCTGGCACCACTGGCAACCCCCGGCCAGAGAGGCAGAGGGGCACCAGCTTCACTACCACCGAAGTTGGTGTCCTGGTGGAGCAAGTCCTGGGGCAGTATGATGCCCTCTTCGGAAGTAAGCGCGCCAACAAGGAAGGACGGACTCGGATCTGGATGGACATCGTGACTGCCATCAACGCGGAGGGGGTGGCAGTCCGCGACTACCAACATGTCAAGAAGCGCTGGAATGACTGCAGGTCCAGGACCCTCTTGAAGGTCCGGCGCCTCGTGGAGGGGGGCTGGGGCCGCATGAGTCCCATCCAGATGAGGGTCCTGGAACGCGTAGGCCCAGCGCTCCACGCCCAGATCCTTGAGAGGCAGACCCGTCTGGAGTTGAGCGGTAAGTGGCCAAGCATTGCTGTGTGAGACAGGGCATGTCGCAGTGTGCTGGTTGACTGATACTTGCATGTATGTGTGACATAGGCCATGTATGCATGTGTGTGTGCAGGGACATCATGCATGTGAGACCAGTAATGTGTGAACCACACGGTTGGTGCATGTGTTCAAATGCAACATGGGTTGCCCTATGCGGAATGGCCACATGGAAGCATGCCAGTCTCTGTTCCTGGACATGGGTGGGGGTGAAGGATGGGTGCTGATGCCATGTACATGTATGCTGTCCATGTCTGTGTGTCTTAACTGTGTGTCTGTGACTTGTGAATGCCAGGGATGCATGACACATGTCTGTCGCAATGTTCAGGTTCACTGATGCAGCCTAGTCATCCTTGTATCCACTGTGTCTGTGGTGTACGAGGCCAAATGGATGAAACTAGGGTGAAGTGTGTGCATGTGATAGGCATGGCCCATGATGCATGTGAGTTCCAAAACAACATTGTATGTTCCAAGAATCCCTTGGATATGTATGCTAATGTCCATAGCATGTGCCATGCCTGTCACCGCATGTGTTTTACCTGCACTGAGCCATGTGTTGTGGAGGGACATGATGGAAGTGATCTTTGACAGTGCCACTCATCTGCTATTGCTTCCTGTCTAGGGGACCATTGTACAGTACTCTGATGCTTGTGTTCTATGTCTCCCTCTACACAGCGCCATGTGAAGAAGAGGGCGGAGACGGCTCTGTGGAGCAAAGCGGCGGGGATGCCCCCACGGCTGCAGCGGAAAGGGTGGGTGAGCCCCCACAGGGGCTTGCAACGGCAGAAGACGGGGTGGAGCCATCCAGGTTGGTGGTTTCCACAGAGGAGGAGGAGGCCCCTACTGAGGCGCACATGGGGCCTGGTGGGGGCATCCCTGCTGGTGCAAGTGTTGCAGTCCAGGGGCAGGGTCAGGAGGCAGCACAGGTCGCCGTGGAGGGGCCTGTGCATGTCACTGTCCCTGACACTGTGACTGCACCACCATGCACCAGCAGGGATGCCCCATCCCAGGCCCGTCCGCACGTAGGGGGGATGTCCATGTCATCTGACTCCCCTCCACCTGCGGACGAGGGGACCCCTGGCCGTATGGAAAAGGTCCTGATTGGTGTCGCGTTGTGCACAGATGCAATTCGTGATGAGGTGCGTGCTTCCTGGGAGGAGCATGCACGTCATCACAGAGAGCACCGTGCCGACGTGGCCCAGTTGGGATCAGCCATGGTCGGGGGTTTCCTACATGTGTCGGCCAATCTGGCGACCCTCTCCTCCTCTGTGGAGACTATGCACCAGTCATTCTCCATGCCGTCCTCCGGGCCAGATGCCACCAGGGCCCACTGTGGACCTGCCCCGACCAATGCAGCCGGCTCGGTGGGGATCCCATCCCTGCCACAGTCGGGAGTCGGAGGTCCAGCAGGGGTGGACACACCAGCAACTGGACCCCAGCAGATGGAGGATGTGACGGCATCATCGGGCAGGGCACGTGCACGACGGCGTCGGTGGATTCCATCAGCCTGGATGCCATCGTGCTGGCACAGGCAGTTGCATCGGAGGCAGCGGCAGGCTCGACGTGGGAGGCATCATGTCTCGGGCCATCAACATCAGGGGTGCAGGCATCGGCCGGAGGGCAGGAGAACCCTGGAATGGGAGTGGCTTCCGTGTGGGAGCGGTTGGGCCAGCAGATAGGTGCGGAGCGGCAGCGGGCAGAGGAGGAACGGCTCACAATGGTTAGGGCAGAGAACTCCATGCGGAGGGCGCTGAGGCGGGCTGAGTGCCTCGAGGGTCTTCGCAGGGAGTTGGAGCTGGACACTGCTTTATCCCTGCGAGACCTCGGGGCCAGGGAACATGCCCGCCTCCAAGCCATTGAACAGGAGTTCGATGATGCCCTGGCCCATGACAACATCCAGTGAGCCGTTGGACTAGCCCGCTGCCCATGTAAATAGTTATGTAGTTAGTGTTAGGTTTCCTTTGTTTTTTGATTTTATTTGGACCTTTTGGACATTGGCCACATTTTTGTATATAGTTGATTTTATTAGTTAGTGTTGTTAGATAGGTTTCATTTCTTTGGTTGGGATAATGGACCCTGGCTTGTTCGTCTGTACATAGTTCACTGTTGGATTTTATTTTTCTTTCACAATTTACCCATGGAGCAATGGCTTTCAATTATTATTTAACATTGGATTTTCTTTTGTGGACAGTGACTTTGGACACCATTACTTTGGATTATGATTTTTGGTTTTGCTTTTTTTCACGGACATGCTTCTTTTCATTTTTGTACATTCCCATTTCTGTTTCTTTATTTTTGAATCTATTTATGTTTCCTTTAATACATATTTTTTTATCGAACTTCAATGTGTAGTATCATCTCATTGGTTTCATGCATATCATGATATGGGTTTTGAGATTCACTGACACCCATTGGGTGTATGTGAGGGACATGTGTTTGTTTCGAAACTTGCAATTGGTGTTCTGTCATGTAATTGCCATTTCTGAGTGGGTGGATGCAATACTCGGGTGGGTGTTTTGCATTTGGAGGCTGACCATAGGGACCAGGGATCTAGATTGTGATGACATGTTGGCTGGGGAACATGAGTTGGGGACTGCTGGCAGGTGCCCCACAGTGCTGGGGGGTGGGGAGTGGTGGGGAACATGAGTTGGACATGGGTGGGGGCCTGCTGGCAGGTGTCCCACAGTGCTGGGGGGTGGGGGGGGTGGGAGACATGGGTGGGGGCCTGGTGAAGGGTGCCCCTGCACTGCTGGGGGGTGGGGGGGTGGGAGACATGGGTGGGGGCCTGCTGGCAGGTGCCCCACAGTGCTGGGGGGTGGGGGTGGTGGGGAACATGAGTTGGACATGGGTGGGGGCCTGCTGGCAGGTGCCCAACAGTGCTGGGGGGTGGGGGTGGTGGGGAACATGAGTTGGACATGGGTGGGGGCCTGCTGGCAGGTGCCCCACAGTGCTGGGGGGTGGGGGTGGTGGGGAACATGAGTTGGTCATGGGTGGGGGCCTGCTGGCAGGTGCCCCACAGTGCTGGGGGGTGGGGGTGGTGGGGAACATGAGTTAGACATGGGTGGGGGCCTGCTGGCAGGTGCCCCACAGTGCTGGGGGGTGGGGGTGGTGGGAGACATGGGTGGGGGCCTGGCAGAGGGTGCCCCTGGTGGCTGGGGATGCAGGGGGACATGCGTTGGTGGGCAGTAGTGCAAGTTGACATGTGGGTTGGCTGGGGGGCATGGCCATGGTGGATGGGGTGCCTGCAGGACATGTGCAGGGTAGGCCCCTGTGGTGTGAGCCACCTGCAGGGGCCATGGAGGGTGTAGAGGGAACACCTGGGAGGACCCACACGTGCAATTCACGTGTGGTGCTACCCGCACACCCCTGTAATACATGTAGCCTGGACATTCACGTGTGGAACTTCCCGCGCACCCCTGGAATACACGTACCCTGCTGATATCGCGTGTGAAACTTCCCGCGCACCCCGAAATACACATAGCCTGGACATTCGTGTGTGGAACTTCCCGCGCACCCCTGTAATACACGTACCCTGATGGAATCACGTGTGATACTTTCCGCGCACCCCTGATATGCACGTACCCTGCTGATATCGCGTGTGGAACTTCCCACGCACCCCGAAATACACGTAGCCAGGACATTTGCGTGTGGAACTTCCCGCGCACCCCTGATATACACGTACCCTGCTGAATTCACGTGTGAATATTCCCGTGCACCCCTGATGTACACGTACCCTGATGGAATCGCGTGTGGAACTTCAAGCGCACCCCTGTAATACACGTTCCCTGCTGGAATCGCGTGTGGAACTTCCCGCGCACCACTGGAATACACGTACCCTGATGATATCGCGTGTGAACCTTCCCGCGCACCCCGAAATACACGTAGCCTGGACATTCACGTGTGGAAATTCCCGCGCACCCCTGGAATACACGTACCCTGCTGATATCGCGGGTGAAACTTCCCGCGCACCCCGAAATACACGTAGCCAGGACATTTGCGTGTGGAACTTCCCGCACACCCCTGATATACACGTACCCTGCTGAATTCACGTGTGAATATTCCCGCGCACCCCTAATGTATACGTACCGTAATGGAATCGCGTGTGGAACTTCAAGCACACCCCTGCAATACACGTACCCTGCTGGAATCGCGTGTGGAACTTCCCACGCACCCCTGGAATACATGTACCCTGATGATATCGCGTGTGAAACTTCCCGCGCACCCCGAAATACACGTAGCCTGGACATTCGCGTGTGGAAATTCCCGCGCACCCCTGGAATACACATACCCTGCTGATATCGCGTGTGAAACTTCCCGCGCACCCCGAAATACACGTAGCCTGGACATTCGCGTGTGGAAATTCCCGCGCACCCCTGGAATACACGTACCCTGCTGATATTGCGTGTGAAACTTCCCACGCACCCCGAAATACACGTAGCCAGGACATTCGAGTGTGGAACTTCCCGCGCACCCCTAATGTACACGTACCCTGCTGAATTCATGTGTGAAAATTCCCGCGCACCCCTGATGTACACGTACCCTGATGGAATCGCGTGTGGATCTTCCCGCGCACCCCGAAATACACGTAGCCTGACATTCGCGTGTGGAAATTCCCGCGCACCCCTGGTATACACGTACCCTGCTGAAATTGCGTGTGGAACTTCCCGCGCACCCCTGAAATACACGTACCCTGATGGAATCGTGTGTGAAACTTCCCGCGCACCCCTGAAATGCACGTACCCAGCTGAAATGACATGAGGTACTTCCCGCACACCCCAGTGATATACATAGCCCGCTTGCCGTGCTGGTACAGGGTTAGCGCAGCCCTTTGCGCTGGATTGGGGATTTTGATGGCTTTTCCCTGCGCGAGAGGCATTCTTGGGGGCGTAACTGGTGCTGCTGCAGGGTCGCTGCGCCACTGTGTGCCACGGCTGGTTTTGTTAGCTGGAATCCATGAATACGCTGTGCGCGGAAATGGGTTTTGGCGCACGCGGCTGTCGCAGGGATTCGCACGCGCACACTGTGTGCCAGCCGCGTGCGCCACTTGTGCGCTGAATTCTATAAATTACATGTATTCAACCTGTTAGTCTGCTCTTCCTGCACGGGTTGAACTGCATTCACCATTGTGTGCGCTGTGGATATATCTTGCTAGTGTGTTATTGACAACGTTACTCTGTGCACCTGGCAATTAAACTGTATCTGTAATTCTATCTGCTAGCAACAAAACTAAAATAGTTATTGCTGATCTACACTGAAACCATGCAAAAGGACTGCACGTGCAGTTTCAGCTATCCTCCCTTTCAGCCTTGGCACTTTCAGTCATCTGAACACCATTGTGGACCAATAAAAATCCCTATTGAGCTATTTAAACCGCAATGCGGTGCTTCATGAGCTGTCCAGGGCCCTGCAAAGGGAAAATGATACTTCTCTTGCCATTTTATAATGCTGCTTTATATAAAATACCTACTGTGCATACCACCATGTGCACATTCTGGCCCCGATTCACAGAACGTTTTCCTATGGGATTGAGCCATTATAAAACACTTCCATGAATCAGGCCCTCTCTCTCTGTGTATTCTGCAAATTAGTTCTCCCTATAATGTGGCAACTAGCGCACTAAAGTGTAACAGAACTAACTCTAATACTACTTGTGTTACATTCTACATGGCGGTGGAATACACAAATGACACCTTATTCTAGTTTTCTTATTCTATATGCTCAGAACAGGAAGGGGTGTGTCCTTGCACATCACTGGTCTTATATTCACCATCACATTCCCCCCTCTTACCTACTCATCTTTAGGGATCCAAGCTCTACAGACCCCCCTCAAGCTGCCTCCCCTTCTCACATATTCCTCTGGCCCACAGGTCATAGAGCAACAATCACCAGCACCATCACAATCTACTCAGTGGTGTGTATAGTTCTCGTGTCTAAAAGGAGGTGTAAACCTAGTTTCAGGTGGTCCAATGGGTCTCTCTATCGGAACCATCCTAATTTCATGTGAGGCATCTGTTTGTGTACCAATGTGTACCGAGGCAGCAGTACCTTCTATAGTAGCAATAGTAAGGGACATCATGTAACTTTCTTCCTTCCCCTTTTTTACTACTTTACAATGTCCAATAATTATGTGCAAAATGCATATACTTACCAACAAAAGAGCTACTACTACTTTAAATATTTTACTCAACCAGGGAGACACCCATCAGAACAGCCAATGATACCAGTCCTCATCGACTACTTTAGTAATCTCCTTCTCCATAGTCATGTGTAGGGTGTGCAAGGCCTTTCTCTTTGCTTCTGCTTTTTCTCCTCCTCTCCCCTGCTGGCTTCCTGGCTGAAACTGCACTGTTTACCTGGCCACCATCTGATCTCGAGCCCAGGTCCCCTCCCCCGCCAGTCGCACACCTGCACTGCCTTCCTGGAAACCCCCGCACTTGGGGACTGTTTCTCTACCCTTACAGTTCCACTACCAGCACTTACAGTTGATGCCTGCACTTACCCTTGCACTTGCCACCTGCTGGCCTTACTTTTACTTATTGTTATTTAATCTATTATCCCATGTACTGCACTGCCCCGTACTTTCCCCTTCCCCCTTCCCATGCACTTGCACGATCTGAATTACATTTGGCCAAGTAGGATCACTGTCTGTCTTTCCTCTGTTCCCCCTCCCTTGCATCGTCGTGCCTTGAAACACTTGTGTATAGGCGTGTTACAAATGCCATATCATATCATATCATATCATATCAAGGAAGATATAGCTTTGATTTAACTGTCATTCTGTTTGTTGTTTGCAGATATTAGGGTGCAGCAACTTGCACCTATTTTTGTGCACACTCTTCCCTCCATCTCATTGAGGAGGTCTAGCTTGTGCCTATTCTGGAGAGCAGTTAGTCTGACAGACTGTACTTCTTCTTTAATGATGTTCAAATCTCTTTCTGTGGCATTGGCCAATTACAACAACTCCCACATTGTTATTTGGAGCCATTTCGCATTTGCTGCAGCCTGTACCCCAGGGACGAGCAGGTATGCAACAAATACAGCCACCTTACTAAACATCCTGTATCTTGTGGTTATTGCTGCTAATCTGACTGCAGAATCTTATGAGAAATAAACCCATACTCTTATGAGCCCGCTTCTTGTTGGCCATATACGCTACTCTGGGATGTTCATTGATAGATACAATGTGGCTATGGGGCACTACAAGCGCTGGTGAGTGCAGGTGGGTAAGAGAAAAATACTGTTTACCATGGCAGGAGGTGCATGTATACTCATGAGCCACAGGACCAATAATGGTCTATCAATATTGCAGTGTGTCATTTCATACCTGGAAAATCTATCATTCGTTTGCATCCTGTATTTTTCCCGATGCGTAGTATTGCATTATTTCTAAAACATAACGATGGGGTCGTCATTCCTTGTATAGTCACAGGTTCTCTCTTGACATCAATCCATGTTCGCAAATTAGCGTATTTCCCAGTCGCAGAAAGGCACTTGCTGTTCATGAATGAATCAGTTTCTCCAACTAGCCCAACCATTATTTAGGCAAGGCATCCCAATACTCCATCCATCCAACTTGATTTTGAAAAAACATTCCCCAGGGGCGGCCTTGTCCGACAACATGGCAACACAGCACCTGTGGCATTGGTGCATTGTTTAAGCTGTTGTCGTTTATATATAACTTCCCCTCTATGTGGCCCATGAAGAGCATACTTCACTACAGTGTGTTTTCCACCAAAAATATTCAACATCTTGTGTTCTTTAATGTAATCATCAGAAAAAAACATAAAAATAATCATCACTAGCTGTCCATTGAACTTAGGCCCAGTAGCCCTGAAACAGTCCTTTCGTTTCGCAAACTGCAAGATGGACCAGACAATGTGCTGTGTCTACTGGTATTTCTTGTGCTAGAAACAATCCGCGGGCACACGTGGCATGACGCATGAGAGAGAAAAAATTGCAACCCTCATTCGATCTCCCTCTTCCCACTTCTTGCAGATGGCCATACCCTGTGTTATCGAACTCTGATCAAAATCCCCCATATTTATCTCTCAATAATAATTCTTCTTTGTATATCTCTCTCTTTATTCTTATATTTATTTATATATTTATTTTGCATTTGCTAAGTGCACTAAACCCATAGGCATCCAGGTGCTGGTTACAAGTTAAATAGACAAGAGGTTACATACATATCAAGGATATTGAACAGATGGTAGGTTCATAGCAAGGGCAAATTTAAGCCAATCCAGGGAGGTTCAGGTATTCAGATGCTTCAACAAGTGGCAAGTTAGAGGAGAAGATTAAGGTCTTAAGATGTTCCCTAACGGACCAGTATGATTGTTCTGATCTCAGATTTAAAGGGAGAACATTCCAGTTTTTAGAGGCAATAACTATGAAACTAGCCCCCACAGATCTCTTCCTCCAGAATCTCTGGATAGTCAGCTGGTGGGAATATGCGGGCAAGTTAGGTTTGGTGGAGTGAGATTTAGAGACTTTTTGCAAGAGAAACTTTGGTGCTGTGTTTGAAAGACATTTATGCGTGCTGCGTAAGGATTTAAGGATGATGCGCTCCTTGATGGGTGGCCAGTACGCACTTCTTCTTGCTCCTGAAATGTGCTCACACTTTGGGATGTTGAGAGCCACTCCAAGAGCATTATTCTGAATGGTCTGCAGTTTATTGATATTGTGAGAAGAAGTCTTTGCAAATAGGAAATTGCAAATGTCCAGTCTTGAGCCTATGAGGGCTTTAGCGATAGCGACACAGCTTTCGGAGGTCAGGAAGGGTCTGCATGAGTTAATATGTTTAGCGGTGTGGGCAGCCGACGATGCAATTGCGTTGACCTGCCTTGAGAGGGTCACAGTAGCATCTAGGTAGACACAGAAGGTCTTGACATTAATGGAGACCTGGATGGTGATGCCCTCAATGATAAAGGATGTGTTGGAAGGGCCAAGCTTCTAGTGGGAGGTGTGTAAGCTGACCAATAGGATTTCTGTCTTTTCATCATTGAGGCAAAGGTGGATGGTATGTTAGATTTAGTCAAGATTGAGAGAGTCAGTAGTATCATTTCCAGACAGTGGGAGCAACATCTGCGCATCGTCCATGTTGTTCATGAAGGCCATTCCTTTATCATGAAGCTGGTCAAAAAGGGGATTTATGTATATGTTGTAAAGTGTTGGGGAGACATATGAACCTTGTGGGACGCCACGTGTAATAGGAGCTGAATGAGCTGTAGCACTGGTTGGGAACACCCTCATGGTTCTGTCAGAAAGCAAGGATGATATCCAAGAGATATCATGTGGTGAGAAGCGTGCAGCTGTGGCTAGGCATTGACACAGGATTTTTTGATCCACAAGATCAAAGACTGCAGACAAGTCTCGGAGCAGGAGGAGGGCTGAAGGCTTATACTTCTCCCACTTCTATTTTCTACTTTACTTATATTTTCTACTTCTTATTTTGTCATATTTCTACCGAAGGAAAGAAAGGAAAAACAGGAAATGTACTATACATAATACTATCCATAACAAATATGTCCTAAAGAAATTACTTCCCCCAAAACATGGGGCAGATAAATCAAAGGCTGAGCGCATTGCTGGCCGCACAATATTTAAAATGTTCAAATATATCATGGGTCCATGTCCTCTTCTTCTTCTTGCGCCTGGTCCTTGGACAGAGGTGCAGTGCTGTTGCTCTTCTTGATGTCTCTGAGGTGGAGCCATCCTCGTCTTCCTCTGATCTTGACAGCTGATTTAGTAGCCCAATGTACTTTGTAAGGTCCTAAAAACCGTGGGGCATAAAACTTTCTAAAAAAGTTTGGATCTGCACCCTATCACCAGGGTAGAACAGCAAGGACAGTGGTATCTGGGTTGTTGGATCAAATTTACTACGTGCAGAAACCTTAATTTGTCTGCCAATAACCAATTCATGCGGGGTGAGGTTGGCGATCTGAACCTGGCTGATTGCGTTGGACAAAAAGAGCCAATTTCTGCCGACGGTAATGTCCAATTTAGCAATGGACTCTTTTAGCAGGCCGTTGAAGGGCACCTTCATTCAGTTTGCCTAGGGGTGATATATACAACCTAACGTATGCTTTATGACCAAAAAGGTGGACATTTCTTTAAACAAATCATTTGCAAAATGCTGCCCATTATTGTATCATCACACCTCGCACACTCCCAAGAAGGGGAACTCCTCACGTACAAGGAATTTGGCCACTGATTTTTCATCTGTATGAACACATGAACCTGCCTCTATCAAGCGTGAAAAGGGGCAAACCACGACAATCATATACTGATAGCCATTACATTGCTGTGTCATATCAACATAATCAATATGGAGCTACCGAAATGGCCCCGAAGGGCAGGATAATATTATCTTCACTGTCAATGTATGCACTGTGGTAAATTGCTGACAAATTGCGCAGTTAATACCATTTTGAACATGTTCATGCAAATTGGGGGCAAACCACTGGTCATGCAGCTGTGCTGCAATGTATTCCCTGGATGCATACATGGGATAGTGTAACTGTTCTAATGCTACTTTCAATAATTTCAATGGCATTACTGGTTTTCCTGTGATATTCTGTCGCCACATCAAGTCTGTAGGGGACAATGGGCAGCCCCTCTTCATCTACAATTCCTGTTCTTCCAGTGATGTATGTCCTTGTAATTCATTAATGTTTGTCAGGGGTAATGCATTATATGGTTCTGCCATTCTCTTCTGATGCACCTTCTCATCACTTGTCAATATTGCTAATTCTCTGTTAAATATGCTGCTTCTTTGTCTGCTGTGTCTGCTGTGTCATTGCCACATTCAATAGAAATCTGTACCATTCGAGTGCGCGGAGCACTTCACAACCACCACTGACATAGGCAGTGAGAGCATGTCAATCAATTTGGGCAACAATGCAGTATGCTGCACTCGCATGCCATCGGATGACTGGAACCCCCTCTGTTTCCAGTGGGACAATCCTGAATGTACAGTGGATGTCACATATTCTAAGTCAGAGTAGATCGTTACCTCTCTGTAAGTGTGCAATGGGAGTGGGGTTATTAATGCCAATAGTTCTGCTATTTGTGCAGAATAGTGCGTAAGCAATCTCCGTCTCGCTATTACCTCGAGGTCTCCATCCTCACTATATACAACTGATATGCCCATGTTTTTCAATCCTGTGCTCTTATCGATCACTGATGAATCATCGACGAATGTAACCTCTGCCTCCTCAAGGGCATTTTCCTTAATCTGGGGTATGTTATCATATACATTGGTATATGTGGAGCAGTCATGTACATAATCGCCTTTCTCTACTTGTTCAGTGATAAAGGTTGCCAGATTATTAGTGCAGCACCTTACAGTTTTAACGGCAGGATTGAATATGATCACTTCATAGCCAGACACCCGCTGTGTAGTGAGCGTGCTTTTCGGTTTCTGTAAAATGGCAAACAGGGTGTGCTCCACATACAATGTCACTGCACAGCCCATTGTTATTGATACTAATTTCTCAATATCAAAGGCTGCTGCAACCAATGCTTGCTCACATGGGAAATAACCCTTTGTTACTGGATCTAACAATCCACTGTAATATGGAAGGGGTTTGTACGACATCAAAGATTTCTGAGTGAGGACAGCCATCATCACATACCCGTTTGAATGGAACAAGAAACACTCTTCTGCATAAACTGGTATTGCCAAAACTGGGACAGTTGTAATTGCATTTTTTCAATTAATGAAATGTTTTAATCATCTCTTCTGTCCATTCAAGTGTTTCTTTCTCTTTCTGTGCTCGAGCCCAGGTCCCCTCCCTCGCCAGTCGCACACCTGCACTGCCTTCCTGGCAACCCCCGCACTTGGGGACTGTTTCTCTACCCTTACAGTCCCACTACCAGCGCTGATGCCTGCACTTACCCTTGCACTTGCCACCTGCTGGCCTTACTTTTACCTATTGTTATTTAATCTATTATCCCATGTACTGCACTGCCCCCCGTACTTTCCCCTTCCCCCTTCCCATGCAATTCGTTGCTCTTTTATACCATTTGTGAACATGATGTCCAACCCTACTACGGGTTAATATTCCTCTAATACATCACTGATCTAGGGTTCATGCCAAGTTCGCATATCCACATGCAACTAGTTTGCCTTTAATACATACGTCAACAAGCCTACACGGCAACTGTGTATTTTAGGATTTTTTATACAGGTCTTCTCAAACATTAATACAATGTAGATAAACAAGTGTTCTAAGTTCAGTATTTGAATACATTGTTCTTAACATATGCTCGTGGATTAATTTCATTGCACGAGTAATCCTTTACACACAGGTCAACGAAGGACAAGGTCTCAGTTCACGACATCAAGTAGGCAAGTTACATATTAATTACACACAGAGGTCAAGAAGGCCATGTTGTATTTCGGAATGACACTGTCCACCATTTTAACTCACACAGTGACTTTACAGAGCGAACCTAAAATGGGGGATTGACCTTAAACTGCGGTTTACATTGATTTTAAGGTCAGGACCTTGCAACACCAATTTCTTCTCAAGTGGTTTATAAGCAGCTTGGCTTAGGCCAATATACATATATTCGTTGCAATAGGAGGTACGATACATTTTCCCATTCGACAAACCCTCCTTTTGGCCTATGCCAAGTGCTAAACTACTTCTGATCTCCTTGCAAATAATTCCATGCATCATCGTCCATGCACCCTGAATTGCTGTCAGAAATATCTATTGCCATCAGATCATTCGCTAAAATTTCCTTTAACACATATTCCTTGGGGGTTTTATCCGGGGCATACACTTTATGTCCTATCGTACCTATCGCTTGTGCTCAACATCCCCCTAGCATCGAACATATACTAGGGAGACACTGAATACAACAACAAAGGAACAACAGAATTCCCAAAATAATCACTAAGACCGAAAGTACCTTCCAACCACAAGATCGCAAGAAGTCCCAGAACCAAGCGCTAAGATCCCAGTTTCCCTCGGGAACATGCACTTCTGAACTAAGGATGTGCAGATTCTGTATTGCCCTGTAGATAGTTGGCGAGGAATCTGGCACAAAAACACAGCAACGGACCCCACTAATTTACACACTCCACCACGTTCAGCCAGAATGACATCTAATGCCATCCGGTTCTGAAGCGCTACTAATCTTATCGCTTTCTGTTCTAATGTCATATTATAGAGTATGTCCGTGGTCCGGTTGATGGTTCTCTCCAGTACTCTCGCTAGTCTTCTGATATCTTCGGAATTCGCTATTTGCCCCCAAAATGGCACAACTGATTTTGCTATATCTCACAAGATTTGTGCTGGAGTGTCACCCTTCTCGTCCCGCCGTGGATGAGCCTTTGAAACTTCTATCGTACTAGCTATAAACAACCCAGGTAACAGGATCCCTAAATAACAGGTTCCCTGGCAATCCCTGGGCAACCATGGAAATGCTACATTACCGCAAACAAAGTAGACAGGTTCGCCTACATACAAAGGTCTGTCTTCCTCAGTCAAATTTGCAACGTTGGCACAACCTTTAAAATCTCCCATTGACTGAGTACCATTCCTCTGTATGCAAAAAGAAACTGAATCGGGCTATGGTTAACAGTGTAAGAAGGAGGCATGGCATCCTTATTGCCTATCAGAGCCATCTTAAAAGAAATCAAAGATTGGAAAGGACGAGACAGTCTGTCAGAAGGCCTAATAGAAGCAATGTTGGGCTTACTCCTATTTGCAAAAAGCGAGCATCCCAGGGGAGTCAGAACACGTTTCTCAAAGCTTTTCAAATTAGTGCCATCAAAGTTCCCTGAGATGCTATCGTTCCAACGGCCAAAGAACAGTGGTCTAAGAGAAGCGTAACAAGCAGTTGTCAAAGGTAAAGGATGAATATACCAACCTAGCCCCTTATCCCCGTGTTGCGGTAAATGTGAGCAGACCCAACAATTAAATTTATTAAAAATGGCATGCGTAGCATTCATGATAAGTAGCAGAGTATTATTGTGGTACCTTTGTCTATGCTGGGAGTCCCTAGGGGACAAAGTATGCAAATGTACAAATGGAGTAGGAACAGTAGGTACATTTTCAGTCGGTAACAAGGACTCTAAAGGATGCATTTCCTCGAGGTACCACAAGCCTAAAACAGTGACTATTATAAAACCAAATATCATTATAAAAACACAGCAATACGTTTTCGGGGCCCAGGTGCATTGTCCATTGCCCTGGTTGGTCACACAATCATTTACAAGTCCCATACAAGCGGTAGCCGTGGCAGGCATTGTAGTCTTTAATCGGAAACCCCCAATGTTCGTTGCTGGCGACCTCCTGGCCGTGCAACTTCTTAGTCCTTCCACAACCCTAGCCAACAGAATCCCCTTTCTCAAATTCGGGCAAAAACAAGCCCTCGATGATCCTTTCCTTCTCCGAATGCACAGCCGAACCATGCCGTAAGTCTATCAGATGCACAGCAAAACCGTTCCGTAAGTCTATTTTCTTGGACGCAGATTGTACCTTGCTTTTCCCGGTACTGATTGATCCGGAAACAATGTGTCGTCACTTCCCGTTGGAAGCAATGTATCAGAGACAAGTGAAGATGCCGAATTTGAAACAGCAGTTTCCGGAAGCAAAACCTTTGGAGAGTGTAGAGACAAAATGGCAGACTTCTCAAGCCTCACGGGCTCAGAAAGATTCTCCGATACACTCTCCGCACTATCTACTGCTTTGGGATTGTTGATTGCAGCATTAGCGAGGGGTTCTGTTTCTTCTGTATCGTGTGGCACTAGGTGAGGAAGTTTCTTGATGTGCGACGCGTGGACCCAATTATTTCTTCCATAAACCCTCACCGCCGTTTGCGTGACCAACAGGACCAGGAATGGGCCCCGCCAGCGAGGTGCCAGGCAGGAAGAGCGCTCAAATGCCTTGATAAGCACCCAGCTTCCAGGTCGTATGCTGTGGCCCGGGCCCTCGTATCGCACAGGTAAAGCCTCTTGTACCTGGTGATAAATCAAATACAGGTTTTTAGTCAACTGGCTGCAATAATCTGAAAGTAATACATTTTCAACATCTCTCAAAGATCTACATTTAGGAAGGTTCCAGATATTGGCAGGTCTCCCTATTACCACCTGAAATGGAGAGAGCCCAGTCTTAGTTTGAGGGGTTGTACGCATGGATAATAACACAATCGGTAAGGCGTCCGGCCATTTTAATTTAGTGCCGGCACACGTCTTAGCGAGCTTGTTCTTGATGATACCATTGTGTCTTTATACTAGTCCCCGCTCTGAGCGTGGCTGGCCGAATGGAACCTTTTGTCGATCTGTAATGCCGCACATATCTGCAGAATTACAGCAGCGAAAAAATGTGGACCATTGTCTGACCAGATGACTCTTGGTAGCCCGAACCATGGGAAGTACTACTTTAACATGGTTTTCGCAGTAGTCATGGCTGTAGCATCTTTGACAGGGAAAGCCTCAACCCATTTACTAAAAGCACAGATGACCACTAGCACGTACTTCATATTATTGCACCATTCCATTTCAATAAAATCAAAGTGGATGATTTCAAAGGGGACAGAGGGTGGCCCAAAACTTCCCCTTGGAGTTGCTGTCCCCATTCCCACATTGTGTTGTAGGCAAATCATGCAATCCTGGACATAGCGTTGGGCAGTTTTTGAAATTATGTCATTTACCCAAACTTTCTCTAACATTTTCGTTACTTTCTGGGCACATACATCGGTAGGACCATGGGCCATGATGAGCATCATCATTACATATGCGTCAGGGAGTAGCCATTTCCCTTCAACTATGTCCACCCGTCATCATCATGTTTCCCCAAGCCTTGCCCACCTCTTGGATTCTTCTAACGTGGCATCAGCTTGGATATCCCATACAGACCCAACACCCTCATCCATTGCATAGGCATTTACAGTCTCCCTTGAAACATACATCTCCGTAAAGAGATCGGTCGCAGTTTGTCTAGCTATCTGATCAGCGAAAGCATTCCCTTTTCCTATGTCATCTGTAATCTTTCGATGTGCTGCACATTTCATAACGGCTAACTGAATAGGGAGCGCAAGCGCTGAGAGCAGTTGTACTATTAGGGAGCCATGTTGGATCTTGGTACCATGTGAAGTCAAGAACCCTCTCTCTGACCAAAGTCTCCCAAAGTTGTGAACCACCCCAAAGGCATACTGACTATCAGTATATATGTTTACTGCAAGCCCTTTGGAAAGTTCACAAGCTCGGGTCAATGCTATAATCTCTGCGGCCTGCGCAGAGTTATGCGTGATTCTCTTGGTTTCCACGACCGTGCTTAATGTAGTGATTGCATAAGAAGCTGTGGATGTACCATGCGGTAGTTTGAAGCAGGAGCCATCACAAAACAGCTCTCCTTGCGGATTATTCAAAGGAGTGTCTTTCAAATAAATTATTCCCTTTGTCTCTTGTTCGGTAGTATGCAGACAGTCATGTGATTCTTCATCGCCGCAAGTAGTATCTTGCGGGAAAGGTAGGAGTTCAGCTGGATTAAGAACACAACACCTCTTAATTTGGATGTGAGGAGTAAACAAGATCAATTCATATCTCGTCAACCGTGCGGAAGTGAGGTGTTGCGTTTGGGTTTGGTTCAGTAGAACACCTACAGAGTGAGGCACCATCAGGGTTAGATCATGGCCTAGGACCATTCCCTCACTCTGTTTTATAGATGCAGCAGCAGCAGCGACAGCTTGCAAACATCTTGGCAAAGCGCATGCTACAGGATCAAGGGCAGAAGAAAAGTAACCGCACGGCCTATTCTTCCCTCCATGTTTCTGCGTTAATACAGCCAAAGCACATCCATCCCATTCATGCACAAACAACACAAAGGCCTTTTCATAGTTTGGTGTTCCCAAAACTGGTGCCGAGCATAATGCAGTCCTGAGCAAGTCAAACGATTGCTGGTGTTCCGCGTTCCACGGCAATGGCGAAGAAATGCCCTTCTTTGTCAAAGCCAACATCGGTTTGATCACTAGTGAAAAATTTGGGATCCACAACCTACAGTAAGAAGCCATACCTATCAAGGCTCCAACTTCCTTCTGTGTATTTGGGACAGACATGCCAGAAATGTGTTTTATACGTTTTATACGTTCAGGTGTCAATCTTCTTCCCTCCTTTGACAGCAGATAGCCTAAATAGGCGACCTCCTGGCAACAATGTTGAAACTTTTTAAGCGAAGCTTTGTGACCATGTTTAGCTAGATGTATAAGCAACAACACAGTGCCCTCCTTGCAGGTACTTTGAGAGTCAGCAGCTAAAAGCAGGTCATCAACATACTAAAGCAATGTACAAGTAGAGGGCAATTCAAGAGTATAAAGCTGTTCTTTCAAAGCCCTACTATAGATGCTAGGACTCTGTGTAACCTTGAGGTGCACGAGTAAATGTGAACGAGCGTCCCCATAAGGTGAACGCGAACAAGTATCTACTATCCTTGTGTATAAGAGTACTAAAGAAAGCATTCTTCAGGTCCACAACACTAAAGTAAGTAGCTGTAGCTTGAATCATGGTCAATATTGTCGTCACATCAGGCACAATTGGAAATTGTGGAGCAACGACTTTATTAATGGCACGTAGATCAATTATGAAACGGAATGGAATTGCATTATCGCCTTTCTTGTACATGGGTAAAATTGGACTATTGCACCAACTTCCTGAAAATTCTTCAATCACCCGATATGCACAAAATCGGAAACAATGCATTTCAAAGATCGCTAGCCCTCAACTGAAATCTTATACTGGGGAATGCGTGGCAGCTCAATTCCATGTTTCAAAACTATCTTAACAGGCTCAATCTGTAAAACACCGACATCGTTGTCGTCAACAGCCCATAAGATCTCTGGTACATCAATGAATTCTGGCGGCAAAGGTTTAGTCAAGAATTGCGAGACAGAAAATTGCTGTGGTGAAATCGTCAAGCGCACTCCATCAGAAGAACAATAAATTACTGCATTCAATTCCTTTAACAGGTTTAACCCCAGAAAATTCTCTCCACAATTCGAAGTCAACAGAAATGGACAGTGGTCTGTAAAGGGACCCAAAGAAATGGGTACCGGCGAAGAAACTGGACAAACAACTAGTGTGCCAGAAAACCCTACAGAAACATTGGTTTGCCCTGACAGTGGAATGTTTGGAACCCGTGAATGATCATTGGAACACTTCTGTGCTCCAGTATCTATCAAAAACTGATGTTTCCTACTTCCCACCACCATTTCAACGTAGGGACCTTTCTGATTGACGGGAATAGGTGTAGGTTCCAAACCCTGCTTCGGGCAATCCTAACAAAACAGAATATCAGCAAAAGGAAGCTCTTCAGATAGATATGCAGCAGAAGGATGATCAAATATGTTCCTAGTATCCATACTCAGAGTCTGATTATCGTGTGAGAAAGGTTGCTGAGGATCCTGTGCAAACTGACCTCTCCAGGGCCCCCTACACCCGGGCGACCTCTTGATCGTCTATCCATATTCCCAAATGTGTTATTCGACCTCTGTCGAAGGACGGGGCATTGTGCACACCAATTACCCTCTTGTCGACAATAGGCACACTGGTTAATGTTCACAGGACCCAAAGGCACATTCCCTTGCAGAACATACTGACCTCTAATCCGCGAACTACCCCCTCTGGGGCCTCTAACAATTTGCTGTAATAGTACTTTAGTCTGTAAATCACCTTTTCGCCCTTCAACTGTATCTTTTTCATTGTTGACACGATTCTCGTAGTACTGAGCCATGTGCAGTACTTCTGATTGGGACTTCGCCTGCCAAGCGCTCTCAGAAGACATAATTTGTGACGGGATGTCAGGCAGCAATCCACGTACAAATTTGTCCACAAATAGCCTTTTCCCAGACTCTGTGCCTAAGTCTTGTCCGCTGAAATCCGAGAATACCTGTTTGAACCGATTAAAGAACTCAGTAGCACCCTCAGACTTCCCTTGGACTCAGGCCATAAGTTTGTCCCAAATAATTCTTTTGTCGGGAATTATAGTTTTCAATTTTGCAATAATTCTATCAGGCAAAGTTAGTATCACCTGGGGCGGTCTTTCACCAGCTGGCCTTTCTCCATCAAATCTAGTTATGTTCGCCCATGTATCTCCCAACCCTGGTACGTCGTCTATAGTCCTAACTTGTTTCCACGAATCTACGGGCAGGAGTACAGGAAATAACAAATCAATATCGCCTAGGGTGAACACTGAGGACCGCAAGACGGACTCTATTTCTTTATAGAACCCTGTCGGATTTTTCCTAATATCAGGAATAGATTGTCTAATAGTATTCACTTTCTGTCTTGAGAACGGGACATGAACAAACTGTGATACATAATGTGCAGGAATGTTCACAGCGACTGTACCCGCCACAGCATCGGCTGCAATCTCAACCTTCAGGACAAATGTCGGAGGAAGCTCTCTCATAGGCAACTGAGAAGTAGGCAACTCCGAACGCTTACTAAGCAACAGAGCTAAGTCGAGCGCTAAAGCAGTCAAAGAAGTGTCAAGTGAAAAAGCTCTCTTATAAATACTCAATAACTCTGTGGACAACTAATTTTTCTCTTTACACAATCATCCTGTAGGTACTCTATCATTACCTGTATCACTTTCTTCTGCATTTCTGGCGCATACTGACTGTATGCATCATATACCTCAACTGGAGTTATCGACATATCTGAAATCCATCTAATCGCGTCTTTCGAACAAATTCGTGCTTCCTCAGATATCTATTTTCGACAAGGAAGGAACCATTTCTGTAAATACATACTTTCCCCCTCGTCATCCTCATTCTGTAACCTTTCCAACTTCTTTCTATACTCAAATAACCTTCCGACATGCTCATTTACTTTCTCCACAGTGTCTCTTGAAAACGCTAAAGTATTTAGATCCCTCAACCCTTGCAGGAGATCTGCATTATTTAATTTTCCACACATTACACATAAATGAATCCCTAAACCTTCAATAAAAACATTTTTCTCAGGATAATTATCCATATTATAAAGTGTGGGAAAACATTAGCTTGATCATCCCTCTCCATACAATGCTTAGCCCATGAAATCAAATCACGTTTCTTCTCTGGTGGTACAGTATTGCGAGTGTCAACCTTCGACCCCGCACCTTGATCGACTACAAGCGGCACAGGACCACTTGGAAGAGAGGGAGAAGACAAATTCAATGGAGGTACTGTTACTGGTGTAATAGGAAGGGGTTGAGGAATAGGTGGAGGAACAGTAACTGGAGGAAGAGGAGCATTAGGAGGAGCAGGAACAACAGGAACAACAGCAGGAAGAGCAGGAATGACAGGAGGAAGAGGCAAAGCAGCAGGAAGAGGAACATACGGCGGCGCGGCAGAGGCACCAGGCCTTCGTTCATTTAACAATTTGTCTATGAATTTGTCGGAAACACGAAGGTCTTTAGAAGGATAGATTTTCTGAATTCCAAATGAGAAAGCCCTATCCATATTCCTAGTCGACTCAGAATGTTTATCTTGGCCATACAATAATTCTTTTTTGGCGTTCGTCGTATGACTGCGCACATGTTTTTCTCTACTTTTAAGTTGCTGCAATGCTTCTTTTTTCCAATTCTGCAAAACATCAAATGCTGCAGGTCTAGCCTTTTTCTTTAATAGAATTGAGTCTAAATACTCAATACGAGGGATTTCAAAGCTACCATTGATTGGCCACTGAAGTTCGGAGGCATGTCTGGTTTGTCTGTGCCAAATATCATTAAACACTATACTTCCAATGCCATGCTTACAGTACATAGTTCACACCGGCGACCCCTCCTGTGGTGCCGGACGGCTAAAT
Source organism: Ambystoma mexicanum (assembly GCF_040938575.1). NCBI lineage: Eukaryota > Metazoa > Chordata > Amphibia > Caudata > Ambystomatidae > Ambystoma > Ambystoma mexicanum. The sequence goes on from NC_090926.1 coordinate 353,715,948, forward strand.
TCCAAAGATTGTCTATCACTGCGGAATAATGCCCTGAATCAGGTAGACAATTTCCCAGGCATATCAAATTATTGGTGTTACCTGGTCAATAATTGTGTCTGCAGATACAATACGCCAAAATCAAATTATCGGGATATTTGAGAATCGGGTCACGACTCACCTTAGTCCTAAGGAGGTCCGATCGGATTACAAAGAATCTTACCTAACTAATCTTACCTCGTGTTTGGTGATTTCGGCAAATCTGCCCGCCTCGATAAGTGGACCCTCATCAAGATGCCGTCTCGGACCGCATGCTAATCGTCCAGGGATCGGGTCGTGCAGTGCTGCTGAGGTGTCGCGTCTCGTTCAGTGGTGCCCCTTTTTGTCACGCCGTCCGATCCCGGTCCTATAGCGAGGGTCAACCTTTGATAATCCGGCATCAATCTTGAGGGTCCCTATTCGGGCACCAACTGTGAAAACAAAATCAAAATATCGAAGCTGAGTACCCCAAAAGTAAATACACCGAACACAGGTTACAAAGGAACATACAAAGAACTTTATTTTATACTGAACAGTTTTCCAAGAAAAGTAACAGATAGCTATCGGCCCTCAGTACAACACAACGTTCAGTGTGTTCAGTGAGAGACGCTGTACATTAGAATTTGTTGCTCTTTTATACCATTTGTGAACATGATGTCCAACCCTACTTAGGGTTAATATTCCTCTAATACATCACTGATCTAGGGTTCATGCCGAGTTCGCATATCCACATGCAACTAGTTTGCCTTTAATACATACGTCAACAAGCCTACACGGCAACTGTGTATTTTAGGATTTTTTATACAGGTCTTCTCAAACATTAATACAATGTAGATAAACAAGTGTTCTAAGTTCAGTATTTGAATACATTGTTCTTAACATATGCTCGTGGATTAGTTTCATTGCACGAGTAATCCTTTACACACAGGTCAACGAAGGACAAGGTCTCAGTTCATGACCCCAACAAGTGGCCTGTAGGCAAGTTACATATTAATTACACACAGAGGTCAAGACGGCCATGTTGTATTTCAGAATGACATTGTCCACCATTTTAACTCACAGGGTGACTTTACAGTGCGAACCTAAAATGGCGGATTGACCTAAGGTGGTGTAGGCCAATATACATATATTCGTTGCAATAGGAAGTATGATATATTTTCCCGTTCGACAATATCATATCATATATCACGTCATATCATATCATATCACATCATATATCATATCATATCAAGGCAGATATAGCTGTTGTTTAACTGTCATTCTGTTTGTTGTTTGCAGATATTAGGGTGCAGCAACTTGCACCTATTTTTGTGCACACTCTTCCCTCCATCACAGTGAGGAGGTCTAGCTTGTGCCTATTCTGGAGAGCAGTTAGTCTGACAGACTGTACTTCTTCTTTAATGATGTTCAAATCTCTTTCTGTGGCATTGGCCAATTACAACAACACCCACATCGTTATATGGAGCCATTACGCATTTGCTACTGCCTGTACCCCAGGGACCAGCAGGGATGCAACAAATAAAGCCACCTTACTACACATCCTGTATCTTGTTGTTATTGCCGCTAATCTGACTGCAGAATTTTATGAGAAATAATTCTCTCTCCTACTGCTTTGTAAACCCATACTCTTATGAGCCCGCTTCTTGTTGGCCGCATACGCTACTCTGGGATGTTCATTGATAGATACAATGTGGCTATGGGGCACTACAAGCGCTGGTGAGTGCAGGTGGGTAAGAGAACAACTAATGTTCCACCATGGCAGGAGGTGCATGTATACTCATGAGCCACAGGACCAATAATGGTCTATCAATATTGCAGTGCGTCATTTCATACCTGGAAAATCTATCATTCGTTTGCATCCTGTATTTTTCCCTATGCGTACTGTTGCATTATTTCTAAAACATAACGATGGGGTTGTCATTACTTGTATAGTCACAGGTTCTCTCTTGACATCAATCCATGTTTGCAAATTAGCGTATTTCCCAGTCGCAGAAAGGCACTTGCTGTTCAGGAATTAATCAGTTTCTCCCACTAGCCCAACCATTATATCTGCAAGGTATCCCAATACTCCATCCATCCAACTTGATTTTGAAAAAACATTCCCCAGGGGCGGCCTTGTCCGACAACATGGCAACACAGCACCTGTGGCATTGGTGCATTGTTTAAACTGTTGTCATTTATATATAACTTCCCCTCTATGTGGCCCATGAAGAACATACTTCACTACTGTGTGTTTTCCAGCAAAAATATTCAACATTCTGTGTTCCTTAATATAATCATCAGAAGAAAAATATGAAAATTATCATCACTAGCTGTCCATTGCACTTAGGCCCAGTAGCCCTGGAACAGTCCTTTTGTTTTGCAAACTGCAAGATGGACCAGACAATGTGCTGTGTCTACTGGTATTTCTTGTGCTAGAAACAATCCGGGGGCACAAGTGGCATGACGCATGAGAGAGCAAACATCGCAACCCTCATTCGATCTCCCTCTTCCCACTTCTTGCAGATGGCCATACACTGTGTTATCGAACTCTGATCAAAATCCCCCATATTTATCTCTCAATAATAATTCTTCTTTGTATATCTCTCTCTATATTCTTATATTTATTAATTTATTTACTTTGCATTTGCTAAGTGCACTAAACCCATAGGCATCCAGTAAAAAGTTAAATAGACAAGAGGTTACATACATATCAAGGATATTAAACAGATGGTAGGTTCATAGCCAATACAGGGAGGTTCAGATATTCAGATGCTTCAATGAGTGGCAAGTTAGAGGAGAAGATTAAGGTCTTAAGATGTTTCCTAACGGACCAGTATGATTGTTCTGATCTCAGGGAGAGTGTTCCAGTTTTAAGAGGCGATAACTATGAAACTAGCCCCCACAGATCTCTTCCTCCAGAATCTCGGGAGAGTCAGCTGGTGGAAATATACGGGCCAGTTAGGTTTGGTGGATTGAGATTTAGAGACTTTTTGCAAGAGAAATTTTGGTGCTGTGTTCGAAAGACATTTATGCGTGCTGCTTTAGGATTTAAAGATGATGTGCTCCTTGATGGGGGGCCAGTACACACTTCTTCTTGCTCCTGAAATGTGCTCACACTTTGGGATGTTGAGAGCCACTCTAAGGGCATTATTCTGAATGGTCTGCAGTTTATTGATATTGTGAGAAGAAGTCTCTGCAAATAGGACATTGCAATAGTCCAGTCTTGAGCCTATGAGGGCTTTAGCAATAGCGACACAGCTTTCGGAGGTCAGGAAGGGTCTGCATGAGTTAATATGTTTAGCGGTGTGGGCAGCCGAGGATGCAATTGCGTTGACCTGCCTTGAGAGGGTCACAGTAGCATCTAGGTAGACACAGAAGGTCTTGACATTACTGGAGACTTGGATGGTGATGCCGTCAATGATAAAGGATGTTTTGGAAGGGCCAAGCTTCTAGTGGGAGGTGTGTGAGCTGACCAATAGGATTTCTGTCTTTTCATCATTGAGGCAAAGGTGGATGGTATGATAGATTGAGTCAAGATTGAGAGAGTCAGTAGTATTGTTTCCAGTCAGTGGGAGCAAGATCTGCGCATCGTCTATGTAGTTCGTGTAGGCCATTCCTTTATCATCAAGCAGGTCAAAAAGGGGATTTGTGTATATGTTGTAAAGTGTTGGGGAGACACATGAACCTTGTGGAACACCACGTGTAACAGGAGCTGGAGGAGCTGTAGCACTGTTTGAGAACACCCTCATGGTTCTCTCAGAAAGCAAGGATGATATCCAAGAGATATCATCTGGTGAGAAGCATGCAGCTGAGGCCAGGCATTGACACAGGATTTTTTGATCCACAAGATCTCAGAGCAGGAGGAGGGCTGGAGGCTTATACTTCTCCTACTTCTATTTTCTACTTTACTTATATTTTCTACTTCTTATTTTGTCATATTTCTACCGAAGGAAAGAAAGAAAAAACAGGAAATGTACTATACATAATACTATCCATAACAAATGTGTCCTAAAGAAATTACTTCCCCCAAAACATGGGGCAGAAAAATCAAAGTCTGAGCACATTGCTGGCCGCACAATATTTAAAATGTTCAAATTTATCAAGGGTCCATGTCGTCTTCTTCTTCTTGCTTCTGGTCGTTGGACAGCGGTGCAGTGCTGTTGCTCTTCTTGATGTCTCCGAGGTGGAGCCATCCTCGTCTTCCTTTGATCTTGACAGCTGAGTTAGTAGCCCAATGTACTTCTTAAAGGTCCTAAAAACCGTGGGGCATCCCACTTTCTAAAAAAGTTTGGATCTGCACCCTATCACCAGGGAAGAACAGCAAGGGCAGTGATATCTGGGTTGTTGGATCAAATTTACTATGTGCAGAAACATTAATTTTTTTGCCAGTAACCAATTCATGCGGGGTGAGGTTGGCGATCTGAACCTGGCTGATTGCGTTGGACAAAAAGAGCCAATTTCTGCCGAGGGTAATGTCCAATTTAGCAATGGACTCTTTTAGCCGGCCTGTGAAGTGCTCCTTCATTCAGTTTGCCTAGGGGTGATATATACACCCTAACTTATGCTTTATGACCAATAAGGTGGACATTTCGTTAAACAAATCATTTGCAAAGTGCTGCCCATTATCGTATCGTAACACTTCGCACACTTCCAAGCAGGGGTACTCCTCACGTACAAGGAATTTGGCCACTGATTTTTCATCTGTATGAACACATGAACCTGCCTCTATCAAGCGTGAAAAATGGCAAACCACAACAATCATATACCGATAGCCGTTACATTGCTGTGTCATATCAACATAATCAATATGGAGCTACCGAAATGGCCCTGAAGGGCAAGCTAATATCATCTTCACTGTCAATGTATGCACCGTGGTAAATTGCTGACAAACTGCACAGTTAATACCATCTTGAACATGTTCATGCAAATTGGGGGAAAACCACTGGTCATGCAGCTGTGCTGCAATGTATTCTCTGGATGCATACATGGGATAGTGTAACTGTTCTAATGCTACTTTCAATAATTCCAACAGCATTACTGGTTTTCCTGTGATATTTTGTCGCCACATCAAGTCTGTAGGGGACAATGGGCAGCCCCTCTTCATCTACAATTCCTGCTCTTCCAGTGATGTACGTCCTTGTAATTCATTAATTTGTGTCAGGGGTAATGCATTATATGGTTCTGCCATTCTCTTCTGATGCACCTTCTCATCACTTGTCAATATTGCTAATTGTCTGTTAAATATGCTGCTTCTTTGTATGCTGTGTCTGCTGTGTCATTGCCACATTCGATAGAAATCTATACCATTCGAGTGGGCGGAGCACTTCACAACCACCACTGACGTAGGCAGTGAAAGCAAGTCAATCAATTTGGGTAACAATGCGGTATGCTGCACTCGCATGCCATCGGATGACTGGAACCCCCTCTGTTTCCAGTGGGACAATCCTGAATGTACAGTGGATGTCACATATTCTGAGTCAGAGTAGATTGTTACCTCTCTGTAAGTGTGCAATGGGAGTGGGGTTATTAATGCCAATAGTTCTGCTGCTTGTGCAGAATAGTGTGCAGGCAATCTCCGTCTCGCTATCACCTCGAGGTCTCCATCCTCACTATATGCAACTGATGTGCCCATGTTTTTCAATCCTGTGCTCTTATCGATCACCGATGAATCATCGACGAACGTAACCTCTGCCTCCTCAAGTGCATTTTTCTTAATCTGGGGTATGTCATCATATACATTGATATATGTGGAGCAGTTATGTACATAATCACCTTTCTCTACTTGTTCAGTGATAAATGATGCCAGATTATTAGTGCAGCTCCTTACAATTTTAACGGCAGGATTGGATATGATCACTTCATAGCCAGACGCCCGCTGTGTAGTGAGCGTGATTTTCGGTTTCTGTAAAATGGCAAACAGGGTGTGCTCCACATACAGTGTCACTGCACAGCCCATTGTTATTGATACTAATTTCTCAATATCAAAAGCTGCTGCAACCAATGCTTGGTCACATGGGAAATGTCCCTTTGTTACTGGATCTAACAATCCACTGTAATATGTTAGGGGTTTGTACAACATCAAAGATTTCTGAGTGAGGACAGCCATCATCACATACCCCTTTTAATGGAACAAGAAACACTCTTCTGCATAATCTGGTATTGCCAAAACTGGGATAGATTTAATTGCATTTTTTCAATTAATGAAATGTTTTAATCATTTCTTCTGTCCATTCAAGTGTTTCTTTCTCTTTCTGTGCTTCTTTTAATGCTTGCAACAAGGGTCTGATATATGTGGTATAATTTTTAAAAAAAACAAGATTTACAATAGTTGCACAATCCCAAAAATGGTTGCATTTCTGTGGCTGGGCGGGGCGTGGCATATTATGGATAGCTTCTGCTCTTTCTGGTGTCACCTTCCTTCCTTCTGCTGATATTATTTGTCCCAAATAAATTACCTCTTTCTGACAATAGTGTTCTTTTTGATTGTCTACTTTGTATCCTTTTTCTGCCAATAATGTTAGGAGCTTCACTAAATCTTCCATACATTGCTTTTCTGTAGTGCTATGCACCAACAGATCATCAACTTATTGTATCACTGTACTCAATGTCTGTATGTTTGCCAGATCCACCTGTAACACTCTGTTAAACACACTAGGAGATTCATAGTACCCCTGTGTTAATCTCGGGCGCTGGAATGTTTTCCCTCTATAGGTAAACGGTTTAAGGTATTGTGAGTCTGGATGCAATGGAACAGAAAAGAAGGTGTTTTTCAAATCAACGACTGTAAAAACATTGGAAATAGTGGGTATGTTATACAAAATGTGGCTAGTTTAAAAACAATTGGGAACTCTGCCCATGCAATATTCTTCAAAGGGCATAAATCGTGTATGAATCTCCATTTCCCTCCCTTTTATTTTTTCACTGGGTACACAGTCATTTTACATGGAGATTCTGATGTTACTATTATGCCTTGGTGTAGCAGTGCAGCTATTGTCTTGCATATTCCTCTGTCAGCCTCACTTGACATGAGATACTGCTTAACTCAGGGTAATATTGCTCCTTTCTTCAATGTAATTCTAACTGCTCCAATGCTTTTAAGGAGATCTACATCATGGGGATTACTGGTCCATAATTCTTTGGGCACTTTCTCAAAATATTTGACCAGAAATATCTCTTTTTTCCTCTTCTTCTCAGCCTCAACACTTAAACAACCAACACATCATATATCATTCTCCCTGTATGGGTATACTCACATTTGAGGATTTCCGAGGTCCTCCAATGCCTAACCTCCCTCAACTGCCTGCTCTCCCCTGGATCCAGCATGTTCGCACGTGAGATTGGGCAGGACTCTCATCGAACTCAGTGCCTGCCAACCTCCTCCTTTGTGGCACCACCACTCGATGTTCCAACACCACTGTACAATGGGTGTGGGTAGGAGCCTTTGACCTTTCAGACGACTCTGGAAATCCTGCTGGGGTATCCAAGTGTAAACACGCTCCCAATAATCCACACCAAAAAAAATAAGGGAGCAACCCATGTTGCAGGAAGAAACCAACTTTATTTATACATTTGGCCAGTAGAAGGTCCACAGACATTCTCAATCACTTCCTGGTAGCCCAGGGGTTATACATGAAATACATCATCATAGTCATAAAAAACAATATTCACAAGCTACTATTGGTTTTTTAAATAAAATCACCTATATTAATATTTGTATTACTTCTAATTGGGTGATCATTATCTTTGAGCCTTGCCAGGTCCCTTCCACTATGCAAGACCTCATGTCCCAGATATCATCAGACCATGCTATGATTTGGTTGGCACCATAGCATGCTGACATTGTTAAAATACTTGTGCCTGTTACTGATGTGTCCTTGGGTGTTACACTTCTACACAACAGTCCAATTAACTTCTGGTCGGAAAGGATAGATTAAAATGCTACCATGGTGAAAGAACTATCAAACTCGTCGCCATCTCATCTTCCCACGCTGGGCCCCAATCTCCCAGAGATTCTTTGTTCAACCTTGGACAGCTCGTCCTGTACTCTCTTCTGATACATTCGGCTGTCTGCAGGTGTTTGATCTAATTTGGTCATGATGTGCATAGCTTATTCATTGTAGTGTGAGGCCAGTGCATGAGACCGATTAGCTTTCATTTATTCAACCTGTTAATGTGCTCTTCGTTCCTCCATTGAACTGCTTTCACCATTGGGGGCGCTGTGGATATATCTTGCTAGTGTGTTATTGGCAACATTACTCCATGCACCTGGCAATTAAACTGTATGTGCATTTCTATCTGCTAGCAACAAAACTAATTTAATTATTGCTTATCTAAACTGAACCCACCAGAAATGCCTATTCGCACAGATTCAGCTGTCCTCCCCTTTTCTCAGCCTTGGCACTTTCAGTCATCTGAACACCCTCGTAGACTAACGCAAATCCCTATTAAGCTATGTAAACCACAATGCAGTGCTTAATGAACTGTGCAGGGCCTTGCAAAGGGAAAATGACACTTCTCTTGCCATTTTATAATGCTGCTTTATATATGTAGAACCTACCATACCAGTATTTGCTACACTCCCTCTGTGTATTCTATAACCTAGCCCTCCCTAGAATTAACTCTAATACTACTTGTGTTACATTCTATATGGCGGTGGCATACACAAATGACACTTTACTCTAGTTTTCTTATTCTATATGTTCGCTCTTGTTTGGGAGCAGACAGGGGCCTCGCCTTGCATGCCACTGGTCTTATCTGCACCATCACAGCAAAATAACCATTAAAACAGTGATTGATACCAGGGTTGTATTTTCAGAATAGGCACTTGTTTATTACTGATGGTTTTCCAGAATGTTTGCATAATGCTTCTTCCTTTCCTCCAATCTCTCCCTCCTACCCCTCAGGTCAAGCCAACTCCAACACTGTCCCCTAATTTCTCGATCATCCTACCCATGAAGTGTGTATCAGTTGAGGCTTTCGCCACCACTTCCTCTCCCCCTCCTCCTCCTTTGGCTGACTCACATCCTGACACAGCCCTTTCCATGCTCTGCTCGTCTATCTCTGATACTCTTGATGTTCTTGCCGCTGTCAAGAGGATCCGCTTGAAGCCCAAAGCCAAGTGCAACTCTTGGTACGACTCCGACCTAGCCACACTTAAACGCAAGTGTAGGGTGGCTGAGAGGAAATGGAAGGTCTCTGCAACCTCTCCTTTGCCTCTGGAGCCTTCCCCTCCCCTCGGAAGCACTCTCTTATGCACCCTCTTCTCAGGAAACCCACAGACAACCCCTCATGCCCGGCTAACCATCGCCCGATGTCCATCACTCCTTTCCTGGGCAAACTCTTGGAAAAGATGGGAATCTCCCGGCTTAATCTTCACACCGATTCTGTTGGTTTTATCCATGACTATCGGTCTGGCTTCAGAGCTGCCAGACGCATGGAAACTGTTCTCCTGAACATCCGCGAAGACCTGCTCTCCAACCTCGTCTCTAACATCCCATCTGTCCTACTCTATCTCTCTTCTGCCTTTGACACGGTCAACCATGCCATCCTGCTCAACCGTCTCCATGATGATCTGGGTATCACTGATCTGGGCCTGGCTGACCTTCTCCTCTCTGATCGACCCTGCGAGGTATAACTTGGGTCCTTCCTTTACTCTATCTCACTCTCTACCTGTGGTATTCCCCAGGGGTCCAACCTCTCCCCCTGGCTCTTCAACCAATACCTGGCACCTCTCGCCCACCATATTGCCACTCTCTGCTCCATCTTTCGGTGCTATGCGGATGAATCTCAGCTTGTTTTCAGGATTCCCTCTGCCACCTCTTCTCCTTCTCTCATCTCTGACTGTCTGTCTGCTAGCCAGGAGTGGTGTGCTGCCAATAATCTCTGCCTTAATGACAGTAAGACAGGGATTCTCCTCAACGGCACACCTGCAACCCCCTTTCCTGCCACTCTCTGGCTGGCCTCTCTTGGCCCTCTTCCGCTCCCACCTGTGAGGCTAAGAACCTTGGGGTCACCTTTGACTGCTCACTCTCCTTTTCTCCTCACATTTCTGATGTCTCTAAGAAGTCAAACTACCACTGCACCTCCTCAGAGGTATTCTTCCTTTCCTCTCCTTCCCCTAGAAGCCCACATGCCTCTAGAGCTCTGGTTCTCTCTAGGCTGAACTACTGCAACAGACTATTTCTAAATCTGCCTGCTTCTACTCTCAGCCCTCTGCATCTCATCCAGAACAAGACTGCAAGACTTGTCCTTCGCCTCAAGCTCTGGGATCGTATCTCTCCAGCCCTGAAATCTCTTCATTGTCTGCCAGTGGCTGCAAGGATTAAATTCAAGACCCTTTGGATTGTCCACAAGGCTTTCTGTGGCCTGGGCCCACAATACCTTCAACTCTCCCTCCTTAAATACCATATTACTCGAGCTCTCCGCTCCTCCACCTCCAACTCCCTCAGGATCAGTCGCTTCTCCAAGTAACGAGTTGGGGGTAGGTCTCTTTCTTCGACTGGGGCCCCCCTCTGGAACAGCCTCCCTGCCTCTCTGAAACTTGAGAACCATCTTCAAGCACTTCAAAACCTTCCTCTTTGCTTCTGCCTTCACTCTTCCTCTCCCCTGCTGATCTGTCTGCTTCGGCACCGGGCACCTGGTTACCCTATGATTTTCAGACCCAGGTCCCTGCCCACCCAGTCACACAACCGCACTGTTTCCTGGCAACCCTTGCACTTGTGTCTGTATCAGCAACCCTACAGTCCCCTTACTTGCACTTATTAGACACCCCCTGTCTGTGCCCTTACCTTGCAGCTGCCACCTGCTGGCTGCACTACCTGGTGTTGTTTTATCCCGTGTTCAGCACTTTCCACTGATCTCCTCCCCCTTGTACTTTCCCCTTTCCTCCTCCCCTGCACTGCCGTGTTCTCAATGCCACTTGGCCTAGTAAGATCGCTGTTTTGCGCTCCCTTGTTCCCCTCCCTTGCCTCGTCGTGCTCTGAAACACTTGTTTATGAGCGTGATACAAATAAAATATAATATCATATCATATATCACATTTTCTTTTTGGTATATTGTCATTAGTCATTTCCCGTTTTTTTGTTGTGCAACATATTGATTTTGATTATTAATTCTTTGTTTTCAAAGCCCTGATGATCACTGTGTTTACATGCTGTGCTTTTTGGATTATTGGCTGACTTATTGAGTCTTGACTCATTGGCTAATTACTAATGTTTACAAAACTGCCCCAAAATGCCATTTCGCCAAAACGATCAGCATGAACGATGCTGAAAAAGAAAATAAATGTTTAGGCCTACATTGCAAAACCTTGAAGGAAACATATTTTCATTACAATTTTTTGAGGATATTTTTCTCACCACACTTGCCAATGTTTGATCCTTTCAATAAAGGCAATATATAACTTTTAAAAGGAAGAATAGACAAAGCTGACCCTGGTGGTACAACACAAACAAGCGGCTGTGAGGGAAACGGAAATTGAGGACTTTCAACCACATGACAGTGTGTTGAAAAGAAAAGAAGAATAGCAGGATATAGCATCATTCCTGATACCTGTTTGGTTCTGTCTGGACAGAAGGTTGGGAAGACTCATGGTATTGAATACCACACACTTGTCCAACATAATCAAATTCCAATCTAATTTCATCTGGGGCTGTCAATACTACCATTTCTGTTCTCCCTCCTGTGTGAAACCTCGCCTGGTGTGGGGTCCAGTACATGATGTTCTTCAATGAAAGTTTGAATCTGAGATGCAACATCCCTTAGAATAAGTTTAGCTAGAAATGTAGTATTTGCAATAGGATGGATATTAGATACGACTTCTGGCTGCAGAATGGGCCTTTTATCTGATGGAAGTGAAAACTGCTCGCTTGGAATTGTGTGGATTAAAAATGCAGATGGAAGAAATGAGGTTTCAAAAGAAAGAAGTCTGGAATGTATTTGTACTTGAATTCAGATGAAAAAGGGAAGGCATGTACTGATTTAAGAATCTTATATTTCCTATACTGGCCTGTTATATTTAGAGAGCCTTCATTTTGAGTTACTTTTTTTTTGTTAAGTTGTTTTAATCAAGTAAACTTGATTTTTCAACAAATACAAATTACAATCATAAAAATCATAATATTCTTAAAATTCACACAATAAAAGAATTAATAAAACCATCAACATGACATGTATACTTAGTTAAAGAAATATGCAAATATAGAGTAAAAGATAACATGATAAAAAGAAAAAAAAAGGAAATCACTATTCGATTGCAGTTCTTCATTCATAATCATGACATGCATGGATAAAAGGGACAGCTAATAGTCCTACTTCATAAAGTCTGAAGTACAGTCAATCACAATTTGCTTTTGTTTATTATCTTGCCCGTTCATTTTAAGATATGTAGGAAGTTCAAAATAGTATACCTTATCACCTGCCTTGTGGAATGAAACAGCAAATCCCATAGTCTATCGCCCGTAACAATAACATGATCCTGAAGCAAAGGCTTAAAATACATGATTCTCTGGGCAAGTAAGGATGGGCAATCAGTGCAGAGATGTTTCAATGTTTCTATGGCAGGGTTACAAAATCGACAACGCAGTTCACTCACTGCAATTAGTTTGCGTTTGTATAGCAGTTTGTGGGTTGGCCAAATATTCAGACGATAGCACAGGAAATCATCTCACAACCGTGAACTAGGAAACACTATTAGGTAATTTTCAGTTGCGCCATGGTGAAGGGAGAGTCGATGAAGGTACAATATTGTGCACACGCGCTTCTTGTTTGAATACAATCATACTCCCATAAGCGTTTTTTGGCTTTATCTGGATTCTCCAATAGAAGCATTATTGATATACCCACTTTGCTGTTGATTTCCTGCGCTTTCGTCCTCCAGGTCAAAGGAAACACATCCATTGATGATAGGAGATATTTTGCGATGATGTTCAATAAACCAGGCTTGTCAACAGACATTACACATTTTCTGTAGAATGAGCAGATTTTCCACTTGTAAGAGGCATGTAAGGATAACAATCCCAATTCATGCCTCAATAAACATATGGGTTGAGATGATGGCAAGTTTAAAACTCGTTTCCAATAGCAGCCCTCTATAACTGCCCAATAGTTATATGATTTTTTCGTGGAGGCCTCGGTCCCATATGTTATGACAGGGATAAACTTCTGCTTATAATAGATTATTCTTGGGACTAGAGAGAACTTGCAATATTTGATCTTAATTAATCGGGCCTGGGACACTGCTGTTAACACTTTTTGTTTGGTACAATGTTCGTCAGCATTGCAACTCGGGCTATGTGTGACATGGGTGTCCAAGTATATATATGATGACACTGTGTCCAAAGTTGTCGATTGTAATGGCCATCGATGAGTGGTGCATCGTTGCTTTGGTGTACCAAATTGAATTATTTTGGTTTTCGCTATATTGATGGTTATGCAGTTTGTCACCGAATACCTAGCTAGGATCTTTAGCAGAGCACGGAGACCATTTGGGGTCTTCGAGAACAGCACCATGTCATCTGCATATAACAGATACTTGAGTTGGACACCATCAATCTGTGGTGAGTCTGTGATGACGGATTTAAATTGGTACCCTATGTCTGAAATAAAAAAATTAAACATTGCTGACGCTAATAAACAACCCTGTTTTAGGCCACGTGCAGTTCTATCGGTTGGGAAAGTAGGCATTCATTATTTAGCCTAATCTGTATAGAAATACCTGAGTGTAACTGAATGGCCCACTTCAAAATGTACCAGGGACAACCTTTATCCATGAGTTATTTGTACAATATCTCGCGGGGGATAGCGTCAAACGCCATACGAAAATCAATA